>NC_141690.1:254868139-256069389 GCF_964263255.1 Lissotriton vulgaris
GTACCTGGGACGGGGTCCGGAGGGCCCAGGGAGGCGTCCCATGTGCCACCAAGCTTGGGAGCCCTGGTTGGGTCCAGGGGCCCGTCTGGGCCCCGGGTCGGGTGCAAAAGCCCTGGGGCGTGTCCCCTGGCCTGCCACACTGCCAAAGGCCCAGGACCGGGGTTCTGTTGTGCCTGGGGAGCCTCCCCTTCTTGTCAAGGTGTCAGCAGGCCCCTGGTGGGGTCCACATCGCAGCCAACATGGCTGGGGCCCAGTTGGGGCCCGGGCCTCTGGTCCCCCATTCCTCAGCGCCAGCTCACTTTTTCGGCCCCGGCGCCCCGTTCAAGGCTTCACCTCCTGGAGTCAGACTGCACCGTTGGGAGAAAAAATCATTGCCAGGCGCTCGGCATGGGAGCCCCACACCACCCACCCACACGCAGGCAAGGAAGGAAGGGGGCTCCCATTGCGACGGAAGCAGGCAGCCCCACAGCCGCCAGTCCCTCCCGGGGAAACCGGGAGGGACCGTGAAAGTCTTCAAACCCCGCGGACAAGGCTTTGCTATATCACCTGACGGGTATTATGGGGTCCTGGTGCCCACAGGGACCCAAAAACAGTCATGAGGGTTGATAATGAAAATTAGCGAAAATCGCTAATAGTGAGCACTTCTAGGGAGTTTTGCAAATTTTTCAAATTGCTCAGGCTGGGTATCAGAGACACTGTTTGAGTGAACAAAACATAAATACACTTGTTCGAAAGGTCGGGTCTGATGCTTTCATGTGATCTATATACCTTTGGTATTATGTCAAGTTTTTTTTCAGCTTCCACTCAAGGGAAAAACCTGATATCGTACCCGATTTTGAGCACCTTGGGCTGGGTGGAAGTACTGACTTTCCCCCTTAAAACCAAAAACTTCAAAAAGTCACCCCTGGAGGTCAGAAATAGGTCTTAGACACTCAAGCTATGTCATCTGAGGTATAATATGGGGTCCTTGGGTCCAGAACTAGAAATGTGATGTGACTGAGCTCTATGGCCTATCATGGAAAAAATAAGTTTGACACCAAACACCTCAAAATGTCACAAATAGGAGTTAGACATATACATGGAGGCTGGAAATAAGTCCTAGCCACTCTTGCTATATCACCCGAGATGTATTATGGGGTCCTGGTGGCCACAGAGACTTAAAAACAGTCATGAGGGTTGATACGGAAAATTAGCAAAAATCGCTAATAGTGAGCACTTCTAGCGAGTTTTGCTAATTTTTCAAATAGCTCAGGCTGGGTATCAGACACTGTTTGAGTGAACAAAACATAAATACACGTGTTAGAAAGGTCAGATCTGATGCTTTCATGTTATCTATATACCTTTGGTATTATATGATGGTTTTTTTCAGCTTCCAGCCAAGGGAAAAACCTGATATCGTACTCGATTTTGAGCACCTTGGGCTTGGTGGAAGAATTGACTTTGCCCCCTTAAAACCAAAAACTTCAAAAATTCACCCCTGTAGGTCAGAAATAGGTCTTAGACACTCAAGCTATGTCATCTGAGGTATAATATGGGGTCCTTGGGTCCAGAACTCTTGTACAGTACAGAGACCGGGATACTGTTCTGTGCAGGGCGAAGGACCAGCAAGAAACAATGTAAAAGGACAATGCTGTCTCATTCTGCTCGGACTTCACCTTGACTGTACAGGCTACCAGAAGAGAGTTTGTGCCAGTGAAAATAATGCTCCAGAAACAGGACATTAAGTACTTCATGCTCTAACCCGCAAAACTTAGCATTTACCATTCTGGCAAAACAACATACTTTACCAACCCTAAACTAGCAGCCAAATTTGCCCAGAACATACGACCAGTCAAGCACCCCTCACATGTGGAGCGACATGCAGAAGTAGGTGAACACCTCAGTAAAAATGACAAACTACTTGGCTGAACTGAGCTGATATAATGATTACTGTGTCTCAAGACTGTTTAACTCATCCTTTTGTTATGATGTTCTCACCCGGTCAGGATTTACCCTAATTGATTTGTCCTGTCTGTGAGAAGTTAGCCTGGCATATGTAGTGGGCACTTTGCACCAGTCTAAACAACCCTTATGGTGATGGTTGTAAAGACAACCTTATAGGCCAGCTATCCTAGTGGTAGCATGGATGAAAGCAGTCTTAGGCTAAACTTCAGAATGCATGTAAAGCTTGCAGTTTTACAATATGTAACCCCTTGATTATCAAATGAAAGGACACCACAAAAGGCATATATCAAACATTGATGTATTTATTACTAACACAACCCCTCTGATCTCTTTATGAGACCAGAGTTCGAGATACAGCACAAGTTATTCAATTAGCATAGTATAAGTTGCAGAAATCTATGGAGATTGGTAAAAAGATGCTGCAGGTGACCTGGAATATTTTGTGAGAATTAGTTTAAGCTATCCGGGGGGGGGGAACATGTCCTTTGTGGGCTCTGGTTGACAAGGAGTAGTCATACTTGATTTCGCATTTGATCATAATCGTTTCCAATGCAACAAACAAAATAGAATAGCTATATGTGTCACCTGTGGGAACTGTCTCTAGCACTGGCTTCACATTGCCTTTTTTTTTTTAGAAGTTGGTAGCAATCTACCTGGCGTTTCGATTTCAGGGTGGCATGTACATGGACTTATGGTGGCATCCAAGCAGTATGTATCCTCATTAGGTTTAAAAAATAATAAGTGATTCATTTCCTTCTTATGAAGTTCTTCCATTTTCTTTAGTCCTTCAGCCACAGTAATTAGTTTTCCATGAACGTCACACACAACCTCTCCTTTTTGAAAAATGCGGTCTGAGATGACCGTCATTGTCCCTTCTTGATTAATTACAGAGACTCCACACCACCGTTGGCGCTGCAAACGACCGAATGTGCTTATCCATCATCGGTGATGTGGCTTCTGACATTGGCCTCCAGCTGTCAATTACATCTTGTATTTCCGGGACATTTGTCGTCCATGTCATTTTGGAATAAAACTTCTTCACCATCTTTTCGGTCGGTAGCCTTCGTGGAAAATGGTCTGTGATTTAAACAAACAAAATGAATAATGCTTTCTACAATGGATATTTGTAAATACATTTCAGCAAATCTGAATATTCACTTACTCATGGTTTTCTCCTTTCTCATACATTGCTGCTTAGCACGCCAGTTCAGATACACCTGACGTTCGTGAATCCCAGAGATTTCAGTTCGTTGTTTTTTTTGGGTGGCTCCCCATTAAGAGTTACTGGAAACATATTTTCAATGTGTAGAAGCATATCATCCCCATCGTCTGCATTAACTTTGGAATTAAACTTCTCGCTCTTATGTGCACTTCAAATATACAGAAAAAAAATATTGAAATTATGGCAATAGCAGATCACAATAGTGCTGTGTGATATAAAGAGAATGATGATTTCAACAGAGATCATTTGCAGGTTTAGTTAATTTAGATTTGCAAAATGCAAGAAACCCTTTAAATTTTAGTAACTGAATTCTATAACAGCATCTTACAGAATATATATGTAAATTAAAGAACAGAAAAAGTAAAACATAATATACAAAGTGTTCATACATTTATGACAGAATTATATTTAATAAACAAAAGAAAACATATTACATTGCATACCTTTGATGTTGCTCTTTAGAGAGGGCTGCAAAATGCACATTAGACTTTTGTTTCAAGTCTCTGTAAATGAACACAAACAGTATTAATGGCTAGTTATTGTTTGAAATAAAGGTCTAAATATAACAATTATTTGTCATTGAATTCTAATGATTATAGTATTGCAACTGTGTTTTCTATAAGTCAAAGAGAGAACAAAAGCAATGATTGTTTTCTCACCGTGGTGTTTCCTGTGTAAGCTTATTCAGCAGTTTTGCTGCAGCACAGATATTTTCCACCCTCATCATTCTATAATGCTTTTCTGCAGTCAATGTAGAATGCGCCATATAATCAGCCACAAGGCTTTTTTCCGCGTCGGAGCAGTCTTTTTTTGTTGCTGTCTCGAAAACACGTCTCGCTTGCTGGCTTGTGATTGAAGGGACACCGTATCTGTAAGAATTATTTACATGTGACACCTGTTCGACTTTCTATGCATATTTATTTCAAGGATTTATTTGGCTCGTGAGCTGATAACATTTTCAGAGGTAATACTAAAGCCATCTATTTGGATGCCAAATTAACCACAATCCCTATTCAACTTATAGACTATCATCAGCCATTCGGAGCATGTGAACTCAAAAGTATGCAGCCATCACTGCAATAATACCTTTCATGAAATCGGTGGAGATCATTAGACTGATTGTATATTGCTCCTCCAGTGGAAGATATGAAAAATGTATCTGTTGAAGCAGTCTTCCTCTTCCTTAACATATCAGGCCTGATTGTTGTGAGATATTGCTCAAACCACTGCAAGTAAAGAGAGAAACTAATATGAATTCACATTAAA
Organism: Lissotriton vulgaris; assembly: GCF_964263255.1. NCBI lineage: Eukaryota > Metazoa > Chordata > Amphibia > Caudata > Salamandridae > Lissotriton > Lissotriton vulgaris. The sequence continues at coordinate 254,872,572 of NC_141690.1, forward strand.
AATGCATCTGTGACTGAAGTATTCACAATCTGTAATATTTTAAAGGTCAATACGAATTGAACTGTCTATACACACCTGTTCTTCTTCACGGCTTAAACAAAATGATGCAATCTGCTGAGCTGCCGTCTTGTGTTCTTTGACTGCAACAATTGCATAATAGTTGCCGTCCTCATTATGGTATGATCTTCGTTCTTCCCATTCTTTAACCTGCAAAATTGTGAGATATGTATAATAATTACATAGTGTTTATAATTCTTTAAAAGTCCTTCTTTTAAGAGATACAACAATTAACCATTGAGCATGGTCATGCAGAGGAAAAAGGAAGGCTCTGATGCTACGTTGATGGATCCTAGTAATTGTTTTTATTTTGTTACCATACCTGAAAATTCTTGACGACACCAGGTCTTTGTACATGTTTTAGGAGCAATAGTGCCTCTAAATAGTATAAAACCAAGAGTGTATCCTGCACAGAGAATTTCTGCTTGTTGGCGAGTTTATCGACGACTTCAAGGAATTCCTCCTTTGCTTTCTCCAAGATACGCAAGCAGTTTCCAGGAGTTATTTTTTCTGCTGTAAACTCCGTGTACCTAAGACATATGTGGCAAAGTCATGATAAGTGTCAGAGAGAAAATTTGAATCTACAGTTATAGGAAATGTTACTGTTTATTTTCATCTGATGGCTATTGTACTTAACAAATCATAAACTTTTACCTTCTGTGAGTTACTTCTTTAGAAATGCCTCTACTAATTTTTTTCTGCATATCTTTCATTACGGAGAGAAAATGCTGAGCGGCTGTGTATAGGTCAAGTTCTCTCTAAATCTGTAGCAACAGAAAGGTAATGGACAAAACGCTTTAGATTTTTCATGTAGTTGACAATTGTCTGCTGGGCCAGGCCTGATGTTTTTAGCGGATTGAAAAACCTGCGTGTCCGAGGGATATTATTAATGAACTCTGTAATTGGTTCTTCTGGATTATAGAAATATAGGAATCTTGCTACATTTTCCAGCTTTAATTAAAAAAATACAGAGAACAGTTATTATATAATTTGCTGAAAATCACGATTAATAGTATTCGCAGTATAAACAGCTATAGTAGTAAGAGCCTTTTTATATTACCTCTTGTTTGAAGTTGCAGACGGAGAGATCCTCTTTCAAATAGTTCCGGAAACCAACTAAAAGTTGGCAATCCAAGGAATGCTTCCGGTAAAGTCCCATGTCACTAAGCTTCTTGCGTATGGATGTCTGCCATGATTTTCCTTTTGGGCTGTTGAATTGAATGGTGAAACGTTTTAGAAAAAAAACAGTTTCAGATTAAATAGTTAACCAAGATGCAGGTGATGCATACAGATAGTGGTTATTTAAACTTACGGTTGATATAATTCAGATTCTTTCTCAGTTCCTTCTTCCTCGTCTATCTGAAGGTCAGCATCCATTTCTTCATCTGATGTCACAGGAAGTCTAAAAAGAAAGGGTTATATTTGAGCCTTAAAAATGGAGTGGACAAAGATACAAGGTAATAAAAAAACACAGGTTTCCTTACACGGTTGCAACAATATGCATGGATAGAATGGAGACCCCCCCCCAAAATTAAAATCATCTGTTAGTGAAATAGAAGATATATAACAATTGATAATGTATAAAGAGCTAACAATTATAGCAAACTAACAATAAATACAGAAAGATTGTTTTCTTACACCACAACTGGATCGACAGGCTTTCCAATAACGAAATACCCATTTGTTTCCAACATTTTTATAACAGGTATCAGGGCCTCTTCATTGATAAGAACCTTGAGATTTTCATAATTCTAGATCCTTCCCTTCGCAAGATGGTCAATCATGGATGATCTAGATTCTTTGACTGTTTTTCTAATCTCTTCAGGAGTGCTTCCCTTCATGCAAACTCTAGACAAGTGAAGTGGCAACTGCACACTGTTTTTAAAACACTTCACGCAAACAAGAGGAATGCGATTGATTTTGCTAGGAAGAAAAAAAAAATTTGCAAAATTAGAATAGCAATTTTTTTTAAACAGAATGACATTAAATATACTGCTATTAAAAGTCAAAGACTATGTATAAACACATAGAAATAATGAAAGAGATATAAAAAGAATTAAGGAAAACCATATATCAATAAAACATTTAATCGTTGACAGGCAGATTGAACTTTGGCTATGATCTGGCTCTCTGATGGCTATGTTATTGTAAGCATCAAGTGTGACCTTATCCTAATACTTCAGCTCAGAGTTTAAGGACCTAACTTGACAGTCAGTTAGAACCAGGCTGAAGGAAAGGTAGGCCCATTTAGGTCAAGCAGCCACCTGCAAACACAATCCTTGTACATGCAAAACAAATATTGCATTAAAAAGCTAAACATTGTATCAAGTCCAGTAAATATGGCATAGGCATGGAAGCTGACCATTTTAGCTATATGCTAAATGTATGAGGATTGGTGGACTGGTCCTTTAAAGCCATATAAAATATAAGTTGAAGTAGTATTTTGTCCAAATTAAAAATCAACCAAAGGCTTGAGAATTAGCACATGTGGGCACCCTACTCTCAGCGATATTGTGCATTTTACATTATGCATCTGTCACCCATGCTTCCTGATTTATACTGTAAAATGGGCACTGTTCTTTGACTTAATACAGCTAAAGAGATTATGAAATACAAATCAAAATATAATTTCACACCACTTAGCAGATAAAGAACATATTAACTATGAAATATGTTAGAGGGATGCAATTTGAAACATGTGGGCAGCAGTATCTCAGCATTATTTTGCATGTTAAAATTTTGATTCTATCTATCACGGATCTTGATGTATAGTGGAAAACGATAGATGTCAAATGTACTATGAATGTAACAATACATTTGAATACTTTATCAATCAGCTAGATGCATGAAACATGGCATATCTAGACAGTCTTATCCAGGATTACTGTGTATTGAACGGAAAATAAATGAGTGCATTAAGCATTGCCATTCATTTAGATTACAAGTCTGAATTTTAAATTTTAGGTGGCAAGGGCTACACCATTTTGAATCATACATACAATGGGCGTCGTACACCACAGAAAAAATACTGATGGCTGAAAACACTGCCTTGTACACACTACAGGGTACAGATACAGCCGGATCTAAAGTGTAGGATGCACAGACTTAGCACTGCTCTGCTCATAGCGCATAAGGTGTGTTGTGCCTTACAAATATTCCAGCATGCAGTGCACAAGCCAAGAGTCCAACCCAAACTGCAGGATTTACTCCAGGCGCGAAACACACATTTAGCTCACGGGGCTTCAGCGCCCGCCACCCGTCGTGTGTCTCAGCCCTGGGGGTGGGGGGAGGGGTAGGCAGCTTCTCGGGCTGAGGAGCGTCAAATTGAAGCTGCACCGAGTACTTAACAGGTCTTCCAAAGACCATTTACTTGTGAACCAGGCAGTTGCTGTGTGTCACCCCTTTTACAGCTACTCTATCCGTGGTTGGCAGAATTAGCCCCCCCACCCTCACCCCGAAATCTTTTCCAGCCCCCTCTAGTGCATTCAATAAGCCACTTCAGCTCTCCACCCAATTCCTGTTGCACCTGCTACCACCTGACAAGAGTCAGCATGTTAGTGGGGGCGCTGGCATAGACACCCCACAGGTAAAAAGTGGGCTTTCAAAAGGTGTACATTTTACAGACCCGTGGTAAGCTAGTGGTGCTGGGCCTCGGTAACCGATTCATTTGCAAACACCTGACGTCAACAATATGAAACATTACAGTATTCCAGGCAATGCTCGTGTCTAAACGCAGTGGAGCGATAAATCGTATACATTGCTGAACAAGTTTTTTCTAATCACATAGCCAGGTCACAGGGCTTTGCAGCAGCTGACATTGGACCTGCACTGCCCAAGATGTCAGAAGGCAGACATTTGCGCTGCTGTGACACACAATAGATTGATGCTCGGGGGCCCCAACCGGCAACACATGAGGTGAACAGAGCTGGAATTTGCCTTGGCGAGAGCTAAAGTGCCACCAGGATAAAAAGGATGCCGAGGCCGCCTCCCTTATAGAGCGCAGGCTGTGGTAAGTGTGGGCCACGTCACAGAGGTTCGGTTTGCGTGTATGACACTTCAAGCAGGCCCCTGACCGCTTTGGCCCCCTAGAAGAGGCCGCACTCGCAAGTCCCCCGGCCGTTGCGCGCGAGTGCCAGGGCCACCTACAGGGAGTCCGGGCTTCAGAGTGAACTTTCCTTGTGATTCACATCAAAAGGTGTACATTTTACAGACCCGTGGTAAGCTAGTGGTGCTGGGCCTCGGTAACCGATTCATTTGCAAACACCTGACGTCAACAATATGAAACATTACAGTATTCCAGGCAATGCTCGTGTCTAAACGCAGTGGAGCGATAAATCGTATACATTGCTGAACAAGTTTTTTCTAATCACATAGCCAGGTCACAGGGCTTTGCAGCAGCTGACATTGGACCTGCACTGCCCAAGATGTCAGAAGGCAGACATTTGCGCTGCTGTGACACACAATAGATTGATGCTCGGGGGCCCCAACCGGCAACACATGAGGTGAACAGAGCTGGAATTTTCCTTGGCGCGAGCTAAAGTGCCACCAGGATAAAAAGGATGCCGAGGCCGCCTCCCTTATAGAGCGCAGGCTGTGGTAAGTGTGGGCCACGTCACAGAGGTTCGGTTTGCGTGTATGACACTTCAAGCAGGCCCCTGACCGCTTTGGCCCCCTAAAAGAGGCCGCACTCGCAGGTCCCCCCGCCGCTGCGTGCCAGGGCCACATGAACGGAGTCCGGGCTTCAGAGGGAAATCATGCGTGGCTACATCTCGCTTCCAAGCGTTGGGGGCGGGTAACCTGGCAGCAGTCAAGACTGTGCAGCATCACATGAAGCAGGGGCCCACGGGGCACTGATTACAGCAAGAGCTACAGAATGTTAAACATATTTACACCGCGCGTCTTGCACCACAGAAAAAATACTGAAGCCGACGATCACATCGCCGCCACCTAACAAGCCCTTACGAAAAATATTCACCTATTAGTAAAAAAAGAGGCCACATGGTGCTGTGAATTTCTAGTATGCTAGCCATAATTTTAGTTGGTTCCTAATGTACATAGTCAAACAAACAACAATGATTACAAACACTACAATATCAACAATTTCAAAGACAACACATACATATAGACTTACCTTACAGGTCGAACCATTTTAAAGGCAGGAAGACGTTCTGGGCAGCAATAGACTGTTCTGTACTCCTGTATACACCTCTACTGGGAAGAGCTGCTCAAGTACAGTTTTTGTGTGAAATAATCCTCCTATTTATACAGACCTTCATGTGGGAGGAACATTGCTTGGAAAGATTTCATAGGTTAATGTCACTGCTTTTGTAATGCTTTGCCCACCCCCCTATTCTGAGCTCCGCCTTCCATCTCAGAGCTCCAATCTCTGAAGGCCATGCTAATGCAAGCACCAAGTCTGCCTTTCCTAATGGACAGTTCACACCTGGCTGGGGGAAGGCCAGCAGCAGAAACCAGTGTTAACCTAAAGCACTTGAGCAGCTCTTCCCAGTAGAGGTGTATACAAAAGTACAGAACAGTTTATTGCTGCCCAGAACGTCTTCCTGCCTTTAAAATGGTTCGACCTGTAAGTTAAATCTATATGTAGGTGTTGTCTTTGAAATTGTTGATATTGTAGTGTTTGTAATCATTGTTGTTTGTTTGACTATTTACATTAGTAACCAACTAAAATTATGGCTAGCATACTAGAAATTCACAGCACCATGTGGCCTCTTTTTTACTAAGAAATGAATATTTTTCGTGATATGAAAATCGTTTTGTTTAATTTCCTGTGAGTCACATCAAAAGGTGTACATTTTACAGACCCGTGGTAAGCTAGTGGTGCTGGGCCTCGGTAACCGATTCATTTGCAAACACCGGACGTCAACAATATGAAACATTACAGTATTCCAGGCAATGCTCGTGTCTAAACGCAGTGGAGCGATAATCGTATACATTGCTGAACAAGTTTATTCTAATCACATAGCCAGGTCACAGGGCTTTGCAGCAACAGACAACACATGAGGTGAACAGAGCTGAAACTTGCCGTGGCGCGAGGCAAAGTGCCACCAGGATAAAAAGGATGCTTAGGCCGCCTCCCTTATGGAGCGCAGGCTGTGGGAAGTACGGGCCACAGCACAGAGGTTCGGTTTGCGTGTATGACACTTCAAGCAGGCCCCCGAACCCTTTCACCCCCTAGAAGAGGCCGCACTCGCAGGTCCCCCCCGCTGCTGCGCGCCAGTGCCAGTAACAGATTCATTTGCAAACACCTGACGTCAAAAATATGAAACATTACAGTATCCCATTCAAGGCTTGTGTCTAAACAGAGTGGAGCGATAAAAGTATCCATTGCTGAACATGTTCTGTTGTGCAGCACATGGTGCAGGGGCCCCGGGGGCACTGATTGCAGCAAGGGCTACAGACTGTGAAACATACTTACACCGCGCGTCGTGCACCACAGAAAAAATACTGATGGCTGAAAACACTGCCTTGTGCCTTGTACACACTACAGGGTACAGATACAGCCGGATCTAAAGTGTAGGATGCACAGACTTAGCACTGCTCTGCTCATAGCGCATAAGGTGTGTTGTGCCTTACAAATATTCCAGCATGCAGTGCACAAACCAAGAGTCCAACCCAAACTGCAGGATTTAATCCAGGCGTGAAACACCCATTTAGCTCACGGGGCTTCAGCGCCCGCCACCTGTCGTGTGTCTCAGCCCTGGGGGCCGGGGGGGAGGGGTAGGCAGCTTCTCGGGCTGAGGAGCGTCAAATTGAAGCTGCACCGAGTACTTAACAGGTCTTCCAAAGACCATTTACTTGTGAACCAGGCCGTTGCTGTGTGTCACCCCTTTTACAGCTACTCTATCCGTGGTTGGCAGAATTAGCCCCCCCACCCTCACCCCGAAATCTTTTCCAGCCCCCTCTAGTGCATTCAATAAGCCACTTCAGCTCTCCACCTAACCCCTGTTGCACCTGCTACCACCTGACAAGAGTCGGCATGTTAGTGGCGACGCTGGCATAGACACCCCACAGGTAAAAAGTGGGCTTTCAAAAGGTGTACATTTTACAGACCCGTGGTAAGCTAGTGGTGCTGGGCCTCGGTAACCGATTCATTTGCAAACACCTGACGTCAACAATATGAAACATTACAGTATTCCAGGCAAGGCTTGTGTCTAAACGCAGTGGAGTGATAATCGTATTCATTGCTGAACAAGTTTTATTCTAATCACATAGCCAGGTCACAGGGCTTTGCAGCAGCTGACATTGGACCTGCACTGCCCAAGATGTCAGAAGGCAGACATTTGCGCTGCTGTGACAAGATAGATTGATGCTCAGTGGCCCCAGCCGGCAACACATGAGGTGAACAGGGCTGGAACTTGCCTTGGCGCGAGGCAGAGTGCCACCAGGATAAAAAGGATGCTTAGGCCGTCTCCCTTATGGAGCGCAGGCTGTGGTAAGTGCGGGCCACGGCACAGAGGTTCGGTTTGCGTGTATGACACTTCAAGCAGGCCCCTGAACGCTTTGGCCCCCTAGAAGAGGCCGCACTCGCAGGTCCCCCCGCCGTTGCACGCGAGTGCCAGGGCCACCTACAGGGCTTCAGAGTGAACTTTCCTTGTGAGTCACATCAAAAGGTGTACATTTTACAGACCCGTGGTAAGCTAGTGGTGCTGGGCCTCGGTAACCGATTCATTTGCAAACACCTGACGTCAACAATATGAAACATTACAGTATTCCAGGCAAGGCTCGTGTCTAAACGCAGTGGAGTGATAATCGTATACATTGCTGAACAAGTTTATTCTAATCACATAGCCAGGTCACAGGGCTTTGCAGCAGCTGACATTGGACCTGCACTGCCAGGGCAAGATGTCAGAAGGCAGACATTTGTGCTGCTGTGACACACGATAGATTGATGCTCGGGGGCCCCAACCGGCAACACATGAGGTGAACAGAGCTGGAACTTGCCTTGGCGCGAGCCAAAGTGCCACCAGGATAAAAAGGATGCTTAGGCCGCCTCCCTTATGGAGTGCAGGTTGTGGTAAGTGCAGACCGCGTCACAGAGTGAGGTTCGGTTTGCTGGTATGACACTTCAGCACGCTCCTGAACGCTTAGACTCCCTAGAAGAGGCTGTACTCGCAGGTGCCCCTGCCACCTGCATGTTGTCCGGCCTTCGGAGGGAACTTATCCGCGGCTACATGTCACCTCCAATCGTTGGCTGCTGAATTATCAGTTCACATCTCGGTGCCAACCTTTGACGATGTGGGGGGTGGGTAACCTGGCAGCAGTCAAGGCTGTGCGGCAAATGGAGCAGGAACTTTGAAAGATAGAATCACACCTTAAAGTGCACAATAATGCTGAGATAAAGCTGTCTAAATATGCCAAGTGTCAGGCATCTAGCTCATTCCTAAAATTCTGAATATTGTATTTTGACTTTTTCAATTGCCACCTAAAATTAAGAATTCAGATTTGTAACCTAAAAGAATGACAATGCTTAATACAATCTCATTTATTTTCCAGAAACAACATGCGTATCCCCCTTGTTTGCAGAATTTGCCTAAAAAGTACATTCTCCCTTGCTGCTCACTTGATGAAAAGATGTATGAAGAGCTGCGCCTCGCAGGTTATTGAGACTGCTGTGAAAGAAGCTAAAGAATCGGTTGTCTCACATCTTCATCATGGACGGGTGTTCCACTACGACAGTCTTAATGAACTTTTTGATGAAACTAACAGAAGAAAAGTGATTCATCTGCTTGAGTCAAGTGGATGCTTTATTGATGGAAAACCAGAAAAGTAAGCTATTCTGTTGGTTCTTATATATTGTTGTATGCTCATTGTGAGAAGTTGGCCTGGTATATGTTGTTCACTATTCTAGTGATCACCTTGCACCAGTCCAAACAACCTTTATGGTGATGGTTGTAAGTCAACCTTATAGGCCAACTATCTTAAAGGTAGCGTAGACAGAACAGCCTTAGGCTAGAAGACTCTTGAGGGCGTTTAAAGCCAGCTGTTTTACCATGTAACCCCTTGAATATCAAATGAAAGGACAGCACACAGGATATATATATATATATATACAATATATATGTATTTATTCACTAACACACTCCTCTGAACTCTTTATGAGGTCAGAGGCAAATAGTGGGGGTGACCATAGGAAGCAAACCCTACTCTCCTAACAATCTCAAACGTACGCCACATTTTTTAACACATGTTGTTGGAGTTTAATATGAGTTTACTATGCATACAGTTCCTAACAGTCACAAGAAAACATTGTTATATTTCACTAATTTGAGTTTTTTAATTTTCAGACTTTTCCAAGCAAGTGAAGCAAAGCTTGAAGAAAGACAGCGAAAAGAACAGAATATGCAATGTGATGCACTTCAAGAAATGTAAGTTGTAACACTGCTGTTTTGACTTTTATCAAAATCGGTCCGTGTTTCAGTTAACCAAATTAATTCTTCATTTACCATAGGTGCAAAAGACACAGATGTGAAGTCAAGATGCCTGGTGAATGTCTCATGATTTTGAAGGTGGCAAAGACAGATTTCAATGTTATCCAAAAAGTGACCAGCAACAGTGAATTCAATAATCAGGAATACTTACACGTTGTGTATTATTTGGAAGCAATATTGCTCTTCAAATATCTTCTCGGGCCAATATTTGTCAAAAAATTTGTTGTAAGCATACACCCATACCCATTTATTTCTAATTTCTATGTGCATTCATTGGAGATGTTCATGATAAATAAAACATTATTTTTACAGGTTAAAGAATGGTTGGAATGGACCCATCAGACTGAGAATGGTGTGACATTTGCAATAACAACATTTACAGAAAAGAAGACAGGCCCTAAGCGAGAAACAGGATTTGCTTTGAATGATGTAGAAGAAAATGTAAGTGTATTTTTATAACACAAGACTATTTGGATGAGAGAGTAAATCATATAAATGTTTGATTTTAATGTAATTCCTCTCTAAATTCATAGTAACACTTACATTTAGAAACGTTTAATGCACATTATTTAATTCCTCTCTTAATTCACAGTACCATAAACAAATTATTGTTATTGTGTGTGTCATACTTACATTTAGAAACGTTTAATGCACAGTAATTGAATATTTCACTTTTTTTCGTAGTGGTTTCAAGTATATTTTACAATTCTACGTCCCAGAATGCTGAAGAATAGTAAGGCATTGATGGAAAGCAGCTCAGAAAAAGATTTTTTTTTTGTTTCAACTGATGGAGTAGAAGTTTGCAACTCTACAGATAACATAAATAGGTTAATTGAAAGGTAAATTTCTGCTATGGTCACAATCATTTTAAGCAAATATTATTCTATTATACTATGCATTATATTTATGAAATACACATTTAGCCAGATTCAGTCTAAGCATTATCTCTCGCTCACAAAATGAATTTAAAGGCTGTTTATTCTTTAATTTTTTTCCAACGCTTGGGCTAACTGTCTACCCTTCTTTCTAATTTGTAGACTATTAATTATTAAATGCATGAGTTAGTCATGTGTGCCAATAACGTAGGCTCTTTTAAGCTTTATTGAATAATTGAGACATTTTGAAAAATCTTTATTTTTCTTACAGATAACCAACTGTGAAGAGAAAAGAAGTTGTAAAAATCTTCAAAGATGCTGCTGCGGAACATTTATGTGACCAAGATAAACTAATTGTCCTGGAGTATATAAAACAATCTAGTGGCAATACAAAAAGAAGCTTTGAAATCCAAAATTATTGCTTAGCATCCAAGTTACTGGAAGAACTGACCCATTACAATCTTGAGTAAGCATGTAACTTGTTTAAAGATATAATTTCCAATTGACAAGCTAGTTCACAGAATACTCTGATACATTTATGTCTATTTTATTTTAGTTCAAGTGAAAACAGAGTTACCAGCATCAGCCAAGCCAAAGTTATGGAAACAGAAGAACAGTATGTTTATTTTTATAGTGCTAAATTATAATTAATTTTTGCAAGGGCGTTCACAAAAATGTGTATGTTTTCTTTAAGGGTATCTTAAATTTAGATTTTGTATTTTACAGGGACAATTGTCACTCAAAACAAAAATCAAGAATCGAAATTTGCCTAGCTTACGTAACGGTAAGTTTCAATTCTATTAAGGACACGGAGGCGAGGATTATGCTATATCTTCCTTCGCTTTATTAACATAAAGACTCCACAGCAGCTTAGGAAAAGATATATAACAGTAACAAAAAATGCTTTAAGGCCTAAAGCATTTGACGGAATGTTCAACAGGTCAAAAAACAACAACTCCCAAGAGTCTCTTTGTATAACGACAGTCCATAGTCCTTCCACTCTGTCCATCACTGCTATAAACCCGGCCTTCTCTTCCTCTTCCTTCGCGCCGATCACGCCTGAACCTCATTGATCCTGCTTAGCACCCTCGTTGCCTGTCGAAAAAGAAACAGCGTAAGCGAGGTGGCCCAGGAATGCAACAACAAGGCGAGGAGCATGTAGTGACTCAGCATAGCACAGACAATGTAAAGGAAAACGCTTTACTTACTGCCATACAGATGGGTAGGCACACCACTGTGTAGCCTGGGTGGGATAATCCTCGCCTCCATGTCCTTAATAGAATTGAAACTTACCGTTACGTAAGCTAGGCAAATTTTGATTCTATGTCAGGACCGGAAGCTTCAGATTATGCTAGTTCAAAGCTTACTTACCACCAACTGGGCCAAATCCACCACGGGCTTGAAATAAAACCTCTTAAAGGTGGAATCGGAGGACCAATCTGCAGCTCGCATTAGATCCTCCAACCGAGCACCCACTGAGAACGCCTTAGAGGCCATGGCCCCTCTGGCAGAGTGTGCTCCAAAAAGCGTCGTATTGATGCCTGCTTCTTGCATGACCCAACGCACCCACCGAGCAATAGTGGGGGAGGAGACAGCTTTGCGTGGCTTTCGCAGGGCAATAAACAATTGACGTTCGCCCGGGGGGCGCAATTCCAAGGTCAGGTCTTCATATGCTTTGAGGCATTGCACAACACACAACTTAGGAGTGTCTAGAAAGGCTGGATAGGAAATGGATCGTGACGCCGTTTTCGTGCGTCGGCCCACAGTAAAAGTAACCCCATCCGGGGAAAAAATGCGTGCAGATATATCCAGCGCGCGCACGTCAGAGACGCGTCTACAAGAAACCAAACCATAACAACATGGCCAACTTCGCCGACAGTTCCTTGAGAGACAGATAGGAATTGGCCGGCCAGGACAAGAACAAGTTCAGAACCAGATTGACGTCCCAAAGGACGGAGTACCTAGGTTCGTGAGGCAACGCGAGATGAATAGCTCGCAGGAGTCAGCAAACAAAAGGATGCTCTCCTACTGGGTGGCCATCGAGGTTATCATGGCCCGCCGAAATCGCCGATCGAATATCATTGATCGTTCTATAGGCCAAGCCCTTGTCGGCTAGATGAGCCAGGAAATTCAGCACGGGAACGAGGCCTGCGACCAAGGGATCCAAATCCCTTCGTAGACACCAACGCATCCACTTAAGCCAAGCGGATCTGTAACGCTTCGTCGTACTATCAGCCCATGCTTTGGAGAGCAAGTGTGCAGCAGACCCCAAAAGGCCTGGGAGCGACCAGCGTCTCCTGAGAGCCTCCATGCCACGAGGCGGAGAGAGCTCTGCGTGATGAGAGGATGCGGTTCCTGATCCGGATTTGTCAGGAGCATTGGAAACAGGGGGGAGTAGGATTGGAAAATCCCAAGAAAGTTCCAGAAGAACCGGAAACCACACTTGAGACCTCCAGAGCGGTGTAACCAACTCCGCTCCCTGGCGGCGTATTTGAGCCGCTGTTCGCATAATCATGGAGAACGGGGGAAACGCAAACGGCTGTTCCCGACTCCAATCCTGCAGAAAGGCGTCCGTGGCCTCCGCCAGAGGGTCCGGCCTCCAGCTGAAAAACGCAGCAGCTGGTGGTGGTCGAGACGGGACGCAAACAGGTCCACCGAGAAAGGACCCCAGAGGGTTTGCAACCACCGGAAGACTTCCGGATCCAGTTTCCACTGACTGGCGTCCCTGAGGTGTCTGGAATGCCAATCCGCTACCTGGTTGGCCTGACCCGGCAGATACTCCGCTGTCACCGCAATGTGACGCGACAGGCAATAGTCCCAGAAGTCCTTCGCCAAAGCGCGGGAACGAGGACCCCCCAGATGGTTCACATAACAAACCGCCAAAACATTGTCCATCCGCAAAAGGACACAGGCCTTGACCGAATCTTTGGTCCAACAACGGCCTGCGAAGGAGCCCGCTAGGAGTTCCAAACAGTTGATATGCAATAGTTGTTCTTCTGAAGACCAGGCGCCGCCGGTGGAGAAATCCCCGCACCGGGCGCCCCAGCCCGACCTGCTGGCATCGGACTCTATGACTAGGTCCGGGGCCGAACCGAAGATCGCCCGACCATTCCATGCCACCATGAGAGACAGCCACCAGGACATTTCCTCCTTCACTTCGTCCGTGAGGGGAACCCACTGATCGTAACTCATCCCACGACGTAAGTGTTGCGCTTTCAGATGCTGGAGCGCCCTGTAATGCAGGGGGCCTGGGAAAATCGCCTGGATGGAGGACCACAGAAGCCCTACCACCTTGGCGATATGTTGCAAGGAAGTGCGATCCTTTGCGATCGTCTGCCGAAGCAGGTGTCGAATCTTCGCGACTTTCCGACCCGGCAGGCTCAAGACCGCCTGCACCGAGTCCACCACGAAACCTAAGAAGGTGATCCTCTGAGTAGGAAACAAAACCGACTTGGAGCCGTTGATCACGAACCCCAGTCTCTGGAGAAGGTGTACGGCCTGCCGAAGCTGACCCGCCAACACCTCCGGGCACTGCCCCATGAGGAGGATGTCGTCTAAGTACACCAACATTCCGACCCCCTGACTTCTGAGGAACTCCACTACCGGATGGAGAACTTTCGTGAAGCACCAGGGGGCCGACGACAGACCGAACGGCAGTGCGGTGAACTCGAACACCCTGTCGTTCCACAGAAACTGAAGAAAGCGACGATGCGGGGGATGGATGGGGACGACTAAATAGGCATCCTTGAGATCCAGTCTCACCATCCAGTCCCGAGGGAGGAGCACGTCTCGAAGGAGGTGGATACCCTCCATCTTGAAATGCCGATAGACCAACCATCCGTTGAATTCCTTGAGGTTGATCACAGGTCTCTTGCCCCCATCTGTCTTGTCCACTAAGAAGACATTGCTGAGGAACCCGCATGGGTGGCGCGTTGATAGACGGATGGCGCCTTTGCGAAGCAATTCGGAGACCTCCTCGTCTATCAACCGCGCGTCGGACTCTGAAAACACGATTGGCCGAGGGGGCACCGCCTGCGTGGGTTGGTCGAAGAATTCTATGTGGAACCCACGTACGGTTTGCAAGACCCAAGCGTCGGCAGTGAGCAATTCCCACTCCTCGTAAAAGGTTGCCAGCCTCCCCCCAATTGGAACTTGATCCAAACAAAGTACACTTACCGGAGGCATTACCTTGTCCAGAGTTCTTCCTGAACCCCCTTCCGCCGAAGCGTTGCCCTCTGGTGGGGTAGAAATTGTTAAAGTTGGCTGAGGTCTGGTATTGGCCTCTGCCGGAGCCTTGTCCTGGTCCTTGTCCTGGTCCTTGTCCTGGTCCTTGTCCTGGTCCTTGTCCTGGTCCTTGTCCTGGTCCTTGTCCTGGTCCTTGTCCTGGTCCTTGTCCTGGTCCTTGTCCTGGTCCTTGTCCTGGTCCTTGTCCTTGTCCTTGATTGTTGGCTTGCTGGCCGCAGCCAGTCGCGCGGCCCCTACCGCGCCCGGCCCCTCCGGAGAAACGTTGGTGAAACACCCGTTTAATGCTGGATTGGGCCTTGTCCAGCGATGTGAACGTATTCACAAATTTGCCCAGCTCTCTGATAAAGGGCTCGCCAAAGAGGCCTCCCTGGGCGACTGCACCCGCCTCCGACGAGGCCAGGTCCCCCAACTTCGGATCCAACTTGATCAGGAGCGAGCGCCGCCGCTCAGTAGATAGGGCGCAGTTGGCGTTGCCCAGGAACACGATCACCCTCTGGGCCCAATTAGAAAGCACCTCCGGTGAAATGATGGTGCCATTTGCCTTCGCCTCCTCCGCCATATCGAGGATCTTAGTGGCAGGCCCTACCGCATCCAACAGCTTATCCTGGCAGGCTTGCCAGGACCGATCGATGCCCTTCCTGGGATCTTTCATAAATTTTGCCAGGAAGGTGGCCATCTTGGCATCCAACTCCGGGGTCATGGCCACCTTACCCTCCAAAGTCGGTCTAGGGCACTCCCCACGCAGGCAACCTCTTGCCTCCTTTTCCAGTGGTTTGCGCAGCCTGCCTGCTACAAACTTCGCCACCGTCTCCCCCGGTGTCCAAGCCGCGGAGCGGGGGTGGACGATCTCGTCCGGGTCCAGCATGCCCGACTCATCTCGTGGCATCTCCTTGGCAGAGGTCGTCGGAAGCCAGGATCGGGTCGACTCACCGTCGTCATCGGTGTCCGGGGAGTCGTACACAGGCGAGGCGGGGGCCCTCGACAAGTCCCCTGAAGCACCCGGATCCGCCAAGGGGGCACCGCCGTTGCCTTCGCCAGGAAGGCGTCCCGGAGACGCTAAAATGCGCCCCTGTCCACTCCTTGGGCCTCCGAGGAGGGGCTTTCCTTACGTTGTTTCTTTGGTGCGGGCGGCACTTCGTCGGATGTCCCCGGGAGTTCGGGGGCCTGGGTCCCCTGCGCGGACGCCAGCTTCGCGCATTCCTCCACTATGCGGGCGGAGAGGCGGTCCTCCATAGGGCCTACCACCTCCGTTACGCAGCGATAAATCGAGTTCTCCACTGCCTGGTAAAATTTGTCGTCCTGCAGGTAGGAGTAGGGTTCCTCCTCGTATTCTCCTTCCATCCTGAGTACAGGAGTAATATTGGGGCATCCTGGAGGGCGTCAGTCGAGATAAGTCTCGGATATGGGCAGACCAACCGGCTGCGATCACTTTGTGGGCCAACTGACGTGGCAGGTGGGGCTGCACCAACCCCCCAGCGAGCAGACTCTCCTCGCCGGGACCGAGTCTCCGTACCCCTCAAGCGCGCTCAGCCACACACAAAGAGGTGCACAAAATTCACCCGAAGGCGTTTCTCGCGGTCAGCGCCGCAATACAGACCCCAACGGGGCGTCAGAACAGGGAGTTACAGACCCGGAGCACCAGGTGTCCGAGGGGTACGCGAGGGATGGCTCCTGCGCAAGCAGACTCCACGGCGCGGCTCCCGTAACTGCGGAGGCGTGCCGAAGGGCCAGCGAGACGTCAGGGCACCCTCTGGCGGCTAACTTACTCACCGCACACAAATGGGGAAGAAAGATTGCGTAGGAACGAGAGAACGTTCCCGCGACCGGGGACTCTGCAATGGGAAAGAAACCATGGGGCGAGTCCCCCAACGATCGTACATATAATACAATCAGTAACGCAATAAAAGGAAAACCAATGAAAAGCACTTATCTGGCTGCGGGAGCAGCGAAGAAAGAGGAGGAAGAGGAGGCCGGGTTTATAGCGGTGATGGACAGAGTGGAAGGACTATGGACTGTCGTTATACAAAGAGACTCTTGGGAGTTGTTGTTTTGACCTGTTGAACATTCCGTCAAATGCTTTAGGCCTTAAAGCATTTTTTGTTACTGTTATATATCTTTTCCTAAGCTGCTGTGGAGTCTTTATGTTAATAAAGCGAAGGAAGATATAGCATAATCTGAAGCCTCCGGTCCTGACATAGAATTGATGCTGCAGCGTACACTTGCCCTAAAATGGATAATGCATCATCTCTTAAAAGAATGCTGGAATGGACTGTCGTTATACAAAGAGACTCTTGGGAGTTGTTGTTTTGACCTGTTGAACATTCCGTCAAATGCTTTAGGCCTTAAAGCATTTTTTGTTACTGTTATATATCTTTTCCTAAGCTGCTGTGGAGTCTTTATGTTAATAAAGCGAAGGAAGATATAGCATAATCTGAAGCCTCCGGTCCTGACATAGAATTGATGCTGCAGCGTACACTTGCCCTAAAATGGATAATGCATCATCTCTTAAAAGAATGCTGGAAGTATTTCCTGTGTCTCTAAATGGTCAACCACCAAAAAAGAAGCTCCGCGTCGAACTGGCTGGAAAGCATGCACGGGACTGCTATCGCAGTTGGAGAAATGTGCAAAAAACATTGCGAAAGGAAGAAGTGCAGAGTAAGTCTCCTTTTAATGGATGTTTATGAACAGGGTGTATATTTGATGTAAAAATATATCATGTTAAATGAACCTGAAGTACTGTTTTATTTCTTTTTCTGCAGAGCACTTTATGAGACGACAGCCAACAGATCAAATAAAGCAATTCTACAAGAAAATGGAGTGGAACAAGAACCTGCCAAGAGTAAAAGACATCATTGAGGGCTGGATTCCTACAGCAGTCACTAAAGGGGACGTCAACAATCAACAAATAGCATCGTTGGTGGAAAGTCAGCTATGGAAAGGGCTCCATGTCACAACTGATGACACAAAGGGGAAGAAAGTAATCACTACACAAGTCTTCAAAAAAGGTGACATAATTTGCGATTACCACAGGATGGTAATCACAGCAGAGCAAGGGAAAAAAATGATGCAAGAGTTGCAAGAAGATGAGATGGGGTACTTATTCTTCTTTCAGGAACCCTCTGGTAGGAAAATGGTGTTGATGCAAGAACAGTGCCCTGTGTGTGTCACCCAACAGAGCAAACAATTGGACGGTTGATAAATCATTCAAGGAAAGTGTGCAACATTAAGCCAAATCACAAAACATTACTAGTATTTGGCCAAATGCAAAATGTAATTTTTTTCATTGCATTAAGAGATATTAATGTTGAAGAAGAGCTGCTGTTTGATTATGGAGTGTCAAGAAAATCATTTAGGGGAGAAGGAGAAGATTTAGATTGGTTAGATACATGATCAAAAAAAGAATAAAAGGCTCTGATCTGACGCATTACATCCGTGTCACCTGTTGCCCATAAAGTGGGTGGTACTTCGGCAAATTCAGCTGGG
Organism: Lissotriton vulgaris; assembly: GCF_964263255.1. Taxonomy (NCBI): domain Eukaryota; kingdom Metazoa; phylum Chordata; class Amphibia; order Caudata; family Salamandridae; genus Lissotriton; species Lissotriton vulgaris. The sequence goes on from NC_141690.1 coordinate 254,890,681, forward strand.
AGGAGTGCATCCTGAGGCAAACACTGTTTAATACTCACATCCAGACCCATCATAATATAGACACCTGCATGAGAGCAATAGATAGTAGCATGCAATCTCTTTAAAAAAAAACAATCCCATCAAATTTTCACCACAACGGGCCAACAGTCAATGCAAAGGGTTGTGAAATGGGGCTTACAACCGGTACACCTGTACAATCTAGCGAAAATTTACTGTGGCCAGAGAGCTGCCCCAGGGACCATATGTTGAGAAACAGAATTCTTTGTCGGACCTGTGCCCACCAAAGATTCCTTAGTCAAGCCTTGTACATCTGCTGTGACATAAGAACCATGCATAATATTATCAGGGTGACCATCAAATAACATTTAACATTTATTTTCAGCTATGTTTGATTATATTTAAATGTATGACTACAAATTGTGACATTTGGAGGTAATGTGTAAACTCAAGTTTTCCTTCCAAGAACATAGGGCTCACAGTCAAGTTATGTGACGACATGCCAAGTGACTCCTTTACCTACATGTTTTGTCTGTCATATATGTTGTATGTCCACCTTCTTTTTTAGCCTGCACCAGCACTATTTTTAAAAGATCCCGAGTAAAGCCAAATTCTAAGGCACTGGCTGAAACATGTCGACCAACATACGGATGTAGGGGGTCGTAACTCACGACCTTAACATCATCTAGTCTTATTTGAACTGCTGACGGCGGCCCAGTTATTAAAATCTAATTTACCCTCGGGTACTGGGACCCTCGCCAAGCTGTTTTAACTATCACCTAACCAACACCCTACACTGCACTCTCAGTAATATACCAGCTCCGCTGTAATCAGGATATCCATTCTGAGCTATTCAGTATCAACCCTCATGACTGTTTTCAGGTCCCAATAGCCACCAGGATTCGATAATATATGTCAGGTGACATAGCAAGAGTGTCTAGGGCTCATTTCCAGCCTCCAGGTACATGTCGGATCCCTATTTGTGACATTTCTTGGTGTTTGGTGTCAAACAAATTTTTTCCATTATAGGCCATAGTCACCTCACGGAACCCACATTATCCCTCAGGTGACATAGCAGCAATGTCTGAGAACAAATGATAGCATCCAGCCACCTGTTTTATTGATATTCGTTATATTTTTATGTGTTGAGGGAGTCCTGTGTACCTCCAAAATGAATTTCTAACACTTCTGAAGTGTACCTGAGGCACTGAGCTGGGTAAAAGTTCAGCTTATGGGCCCTCCCCTTGGAGGTCAAAAATTGTATTACATCAAAATCATTTAAAAACTATATAGGTGTAATTGCAGTGTCCTGAATGCTATTTGCACTGTTTTGTGTAGCTCCAAAATGAATTTCTAACACTTTTGAAGTCTCCATAAAGTTAAAAATGACTAAGTCCAAAAACATCATTGGTGCAACAAAGTGTTCAAAAAAGGTCAAAATTGGGTTAAAATTTAAAAACAGTGTTACAGTGGCCCAATGGCATGCTAAACATATAATGAATGATATAGAATGAATAGTTTTACAAAAACATTGGAAAATTGTTATTTTAAAATTTCAGGAGGATGAGGTCACGGAAGTCATGGAACTCCGAGCGGGGTAAAAGTTCAGCTTGAGGGCCCTCCCCATGGAGGTCAAAAATTGTATTACATCAAAATCATTTAAAAACTAAATAGGTGTAATTGCAGTGTCCTGAATGCTATATAACTGCATTTGCACTGTTCTGTGCACCTCCAAAATGAATTTCCAACACTTTTGAAGTCTCCATGAAGTGAAAAATGACTAAGTCCAAAACCATCATTGGTGCATCAGTGTTCAAAAAAGGTCAAAATTGGGTTAAAATTAAAAAAAACATACTGTTACAGTGGCCCAATGGCATGCTAAACATATAATGAATGACACAGAATGAATAGATTTACAGATAACTTGGAAAATGCAATTTTAAATTTTAGGGGGACAAGGTCACGGAAGTCATGGAACTCCGAGCGGGGTAAAAGTTCAAACCCCCCCCCCCCCCTTTATGGAGGTCAAAATTTTAAATAATCAAAATCATTTAAAAACTATATAGGTGTAATTGGAGTGTCCTGAATGCTATATAGGTGCATTTGCACTGTTCTGTGTACCTCCAACATGAATTGCTAACACTTTTGAAGTCTCTATGAAGCAGAAAATGACTAAGTCCAAAGACCATTTGGAGCATCAAAGTGTTCCAAAACGGTCAAAAATGCATAAAAATTAAAACAAAGTCCTTCCTTCCCCGGATTCAGAACCGCCGGACCTATCGGGGGTCGGACTGTGGAAAAAAACTCAGAGAAAAAGGACCATCGGGAAGGGGCTGCAAGGCAGGTGCGTTCCCGGGCCCCCGGCGGGTGGGCCCGGGTGCTGCCTGGCCCCGTCTCAGCATGACCAGACCTCGGAGGCCTGCCTGAGCAAACTCAGAGGAAAAGGCCCATCGGCAAGGGGGCTGAGCGGCAGGTGCGTACCCGGGCCCCTGGGGGCCCCGGCGGGCGGGCCCGGGTCCTGCCTTCCCCTGATTCAGAATCGCCAGACCACACGGAGGTCTGACTGACCCTCTCTCTAGTAATCCGGAGGAAAATTACCCTCCTTTCTTGTAATCCGTGCACTCGAGGTGACAGAGGGGACCCAAGGCGCGAAAGTACCCGACCTCCTGGAGCCCTCGCTGGGATCCGGGAGGCAAATGGCACCTCATCGGGACTTCCAGGGAAGTTCGGCCATCTGGTCGCCCTATTGGAAAGCATTGCGGGCGACCAGATGGACGAGGGGATCCGGGAGACCAGATGGCCGGGCACGAAAGTCAAGCCAGCCTATGTCACTCTGTGCCCCAACGAAAAAGTGAGCTGGCGCCAGGGAACGGGCGGGTTGGGGACCGGAGGCCCAGGGCCGTGGCACCCTAACCGGGGCCCGAACGGGCCTCTGAACCCAGCCTGGGTTCCCATGCCCGGAGACGCATGGGACGCCTTCCCGGGCCCTCCGGACCCCGTCCTGGGCACCCTGCCACGCAGCAGGACCAAGGACAGAGCCCAGGATGGGGACGCCGCCCTTCCCGGGTCCTCAGGGGCCCCGGCCAAAGCTCCTGAACTCAGACCGGCAAGGGGAGGCTTCCCAGGCACAACGGAGCCCCGTCTCAGGCCTTTGGCAGTGCAGCAGGACAGGGCCCAGGGCCGGAACACCCAACCCGGGGCCCCGGCCGGGCCCCGGCTGGGCCCCTGGACCCAGCCGGGGCTCCCAGTCTCCGAGGCGTGGGGCTAGCCTCCCCGGGCCCGCCTGACCCCATCCGGGGCATCCTGCCACGCGGCAGGCCCAGGGAGGGAGCCTGATGGCTTTGGCGGCATCCCGGCCCGTCCGGCTGCCGGCTAAGGACCGCTAGGCCGAGAGGGGTCCCAGAGTACCTTGTCCCTAGTAATCCAGAGGAAGGCTACCCCGCTTTCTGGGAACAAGTGCGCACCGTGAGCCTCCGTGGACCCTAGGCGCAAACGTGCCCGACCTCCTGGAGCCCTGGCTCGGACCGTGGAGGCAAATGGCACCTCATAGGGACTTCCAGGGAAGTTTGGCCATCTGGTCACCCCCATTGGAAAGCATAGCGTGCGACCAGATGGCCGGTATCGAAAGTGCTTCCCACCCCAAGCCTTCGTGGTAGGGCTCCTGCCTGCCTGCCCACGCAAGGCAGGGCTCAGGGACCAGGCTGGGCTTCAGGCGCGGGGTGGACCACCGGCGCGGGGTGGACCACCGGCGCGCTCGGGCCTGGACGCCTGGGGGAGGCCTGCCTGGGACCCATGGAGCTCGTCCATGGTCGGACTCCCAATTCCGACGGACTCCCAATCCCGACAAATTCGTACGGACTTCCAACACGGATCGGAATCGAGCCCATTCTGACCCAGCAGATTTCAGGTTGACTTGCTATATACTTTACGTACGATTTTATGGGGGCCGATTCCGATCCGGTACGTAAAAGCACATCCGACCGAATGTCGGACAACCACGTATGCCCGGGGGGAGGACTGCCCGGGACCCATGAAGCCCGTCCCGGGCACTCTGCCACGCAGTGGAGAAGTGTGGCTCAATGGTTAGAGCGGCAGACCCTGATGCAGAGGTCTAGCCCGGGACCAGGGTTCAATTCCCCGCCTCGGCGGGTCTTGGGCTCAAAATCCCACGGACCAGATAATTTTCGCCTCGGTGCCTATTCCAATCATGGAGTCCCACTCTGCAACTCTGAGCAATAGCTTAATACCCACAACGCCAAGGATGCCTGGCCTCCACCTTGGGGGTGCCCAGGAGTGGACGCCTCACAGGGAAAGCCAGGATGGCAGTGCGGGGCGTGCGGCAGTGCGAGTAATTGTCATGATTCCCCTCGCCCCTGACGTTTCCGTTGACTGCAGGACGATCCGACACGGACTGATCGGCGCCCTCACAAGGCTAGGACTACAACGACCAGCCTGCCTAGTGAGAGACTCGCGGACCGGAGACGCCTTCATAAGCGTTTCTCAGCGAGGACGCAGCGTCGGATATTCTGATCCATTGCCGACGTCGGAGTCAGCCATAGAACCCAGCGCTTTGGACTCCGTTCTGTGCGGCAAACCGGAGGAAGATTCGGAGGTAAGCGTGAGCGGTGTCTCCCTGCCCCCGATTCGTGATACTTGTTGCTGGCTGAGACGCACACTGCGGCGGTGTTTGCCGCGTCTCAGCTGAGAAGCCCGACACAAGTTGGTGCCTTACTCCGTTGCGGATAGGAGGCAAGATCGAGCGGCTGCTCTCTGCCCCTCTCCTTCCACTGTATCGCAAACAGACGCACGCCACGGAGGCGTTTGCCGCGTCTGTTACTAGACACCAGAGGTTGAACGTAGAACCTCTAACCAACTATAGAGGGTTTGCTCTTTCGGAGCAGTAGGTTGAGCGGCTGTTCCCTGGCTCCAGTCAAGGGCTGCATGGTAGAGCGCCCGGCTGGGCGTTCCCAAGTTCGTGACAGCATCAAGAGCGCCCACACCACTGACAATACATCCCTAGCAGCTGTCGAACTGCATTTTCGGCCGTTGCTTAGCACTGTGCCCTCCGTTGGCGAACACCGGGACCGGTGTACATGCGGAGGACGGTAAGAGCCCCTGGGGCTGCTCAGGGTATCATTGACTTTGCTTTTTTTTCCGTTTCTTATCTTGTGTTCGGCCAATCCAGCCGATTGTCATTTAATTTAATTAAAGACCTTGTTAGCCACTTACCGTCTGCTTCACTTGTTGTGTCCTGGTCGTCCCCGATCCCGGGAACATATGGGCATTACAGTAATGCAGCAGTGTGTGCCGTGCAGCAGTGTGCGGCGTGCAGCAGTGTGCGAAGGAGCCAGTGTGTGTGGTCTGTGTGAAAGGGGGGCAGTGTGAGTGGTCTGTTGGAGAGGGGTGTAAGCATGTAAAGACAGCCAGAGGCGAGACTGGATATAAGTGTTGTTTGTGGAGAAAGTGTTTGTTTTGCATACAAAATATAAGAAGGAAAGGATCGGTGGAGGTAGATACGGTGGAAGGCGAAAACAGGGCTTTGGAAAAGGAAAAGTGCAGCTTATGACAGAGAAAGAAAGAGGATAAAAGGACAGCGCGAATCAAGAGGAAGAGAGATAGGACGAGACAGGGTGAGAGGATGAGGAATGTTAGAAACAGGAGAAGAAATGGGTACATAAAATGAAGAAAATGTAAGGTGATAATTGAAAAAAAGAGGAAGCTACGTGCAATGAAGCGGAAAAAGATGTAATGGAAAGGAAGAAAAACATGGGGATGGGTAAATAAAATAACAAGCTCTCATCATTGCTGTGGCGGGGCTGGGGAGCGCATTCCTTTGAAGTCAGCAATTACACAGTTTATTGACCTCTACGGGCCAGGTATGTGGCTGCTGCTCAGGGGCGGCTGGGGAGGGCCTAGACACGGTGTGGAAGGAGGGGGCTGGAGACGCGAGACCGGGCCAGACCAACGCGAGAGCAGGGAAAGACACTGTATAGGGAGAGAAGCGAGGCAAGATTATAGAAAAGACGGGAGAGGAAGGAAAGGAGAGCAAAGAAATTGGCAACAAGGACACACGTGACAGTAAATCTGTAGAGCTTAATTGGTCACAAAGACTGCATTATGAAATATCTTATGGGGTTAAGGCACCTTCTGCAGAGATATTTGCCTGCCCAAAAAATCTAAGGCATAATAATAATGTAACATAACTCTATGTTGCATAGATGTTAAGTGTGTCTCCTGCAAAGAAGATTTTGTAACATGCAGGTCATAGATTTATATTTTATATAGATAGGTAAGTGGGTTTTTGCTTTTGATACAGTTCATAAATTGCAATCCTAATACAGCACAGTGAGCTGTGAACCAGCATCAACAAGCTGCTTGCAAACTGCAAGTCATGGGTTTAGAACCTCATTGTTTTCTTTATCAATTTGTCATATAAGACTGCTAAAACCGGTATCTTTGCGTAGTTATAAAGTCTCATAACTACAGACAACCCCAAGCTCTGCAATCTGTTTTGAAACATGACTTTTTGTTTCTGAGCTATGCATTCTAAGTATACAATGCCTTCCATCTTAAAGCACATGCATATAGATTTATGTACAAGGGGTGAACGAAGTCAAAAACCTGCCTCAAATGTTTCCCTTAAGTACTTCTTGACTTGTAAAGATATAAGCTGGGTGCCTTTATTCTCCCTCCATTGCATTGGCCTCTAGGTATTAGGCTCCAGGTGGGTCCCGGCCAACACCATTCTTGAACAAGAGGAGGACAGATGGCCCTTTAAAAAAAGGCTTTTGTTTTTTGCCTAGCTGGCATTTTAAACAAGCATTTACAATGCAATGGTCTCGGCATCATTAAAGGTAGAGCTATTGGCATTGCTCATGACATTTTTTTTTAAATCATAAATAAATGGCATTGTCATTTACATTGCCAATAGCTTAATCGTTAAATAAATGGCATTGACATTTACAATGCCAATAGCTTAATCGCTCGCAAATGCATGACCTATTGTATTTACACCCACACAGAGCCTCACACACAAAGCCACCCACACACACATACAGAGCCAACCACACAGAGCCGCTCACAGTCATTCACATAGAGCTCCCTACACAGAGCTACCCTCACACAGACAGAGCTACCCTCACACAGACAGAGCCACCCACACATAGAGCCACCTACAAAAAAGCTATCCACACAGAGCCACAGAGAGACACACACACACAGAGCCACAGAGAGACACACACACACAGAGCCACAGAGAGACACACACACAGAGCCACACACACAGAGCCCCACACACACACAGAGCCCCACACACACACACACCCAGAGCCCCACACACACAAGAGGGGAAGCACAGCCAGGGGGGCAGGGGAAGCAAGCACAGCCAGGGGGGCAGGGGAAGCAAGCACAGCCAGGGGGGCAGGGGAAGCAAGCACAGCCAGGGGGGCAGGGGAAGCAAGCACAGCCAGGGGGGCAGGGGAAGCAAGCACAGCCAGGGGGGCAGGGGAAGCAAGCACAGCCAGGGGGGCAGGGGAAGCAAGCACAGCCAGGGGGGCAGGGGAAGCAAGCACAGCCAGGGGGGCAGGGGAAGCAAGCACAGCCAGGGGGGCAGGGGAAGCAAGCACAGCCAGGGGGGCAGGGGAAGCAAGCACAGCCAGGGGGGCAGGGGAGCAAGCACAGCCAGGGGGGCAGGGGAGCAAGCACAGCCAGGGGGGCAGGGGAGCAAGCACAGCCAGGGGGCAGGGGAGCAAGCACAGCCAGGGGGCAGGGGAGCAAGCACAGCCAGGGGTTGTAACGCAGCATAAGCCCTAACTATCATTATACCCCCTTATCAAAAGAAAAAGTCAACGGGGGGGCGGGGGGGGGTGAGGAGCTCACGCACACAAAAGCAACGAGGGGTGGGTGGAGAAGCTCATGCACGCAGAAGCCACGAGGGGGGTGAGGAGCTCACGCACGCAGAAGCCACGAGGGGGGAGGGCGGTGAGGAGCTTACGCACACAAGCAACGAGGGGGGAGGGGGAGGGGGTGAGGAGCTCACCCACACAAGCAACAAGGGGGGAGAGGGGGTTGAGGAGCTCACGCACGCAGAAGCCACGAGGGGGGTGAGGAGCTCACGCACACAAGCAACGAGGAAAGGGGGAGGGGGTGAGGAGCTCACGCACACAAGCAAAGAGGAGGGGAGGGGGGTGAGGAGCTCATGCACAAAAGCAACGAAGGGGGAGGGGGGAGGAGCTCACGCACACACAAGCAACGAGGGGGGGGAGTGGGGTGAGGAGCTCACGCACGCAGAAGCCACTTAAATGCAGCACTTATAGTTTCTTATTCATCCAGAAGATGATTTTCATCTAAATGCTTAATATATGCCTTTCACTCTGAAGTTATGATAAAGGCCCAAATGCTGTTATGACAATACCAGCCCAGTGTGCTGAGCAATAATTTTCACTGCATGTTCCTGTATGCCTCCCGAGAGGTGCACCTCTATGGCACAAAACATGTCATCGTTTAGCAACAGCCCTTACTAAGAGGCCTATAATTGTAGGAGCATGACCCTGCTCACTTTTGTGTGCCGATTTGACGTGCGCAGTCAGAGAGCTTATGTTGCTGCACAAGACTTCAGATTCCAGTGTTCCCAATCTGTCACCTTTCAGGCACACCGAGAGTAAATGCAGCATATGAACCTTGAGGGGAATCGTTAAATCTGCGCACTAAACAATCCCCCACATCCCCACCCACAAAGGCCTCTGATGCAAATGTCTACTACAGAACACCGTACAATACCGCGCCCCTTGGTACAATAGCAGACCACACAATAAAATACAATTGAGTACTGTGCAACACAACACCCTCACCAAAAACTCCAAGTAGAACTAAACAAATCTGTCTGGGACAGCACAACACCATACAATAACATGCTCTGAGTACAGTACCTTGTCAGTACAATGCAGTGCAGGGCAGTACAACACCACACAATATCATACCTTGAGCACAGCACAACACCATACAATAACATACCTTGAGCACAGTACCTTGACAGTACAATGCAGTGCAGGCCAGCACAACACCATACTATACAATAAAATGCCTTTGAGTTCAGTACTACGCAACACAACACAGTGTTACAGCACAGAGGGCATGACGTCCCTCGTAGGAATGCAGAGTAGTCGAGAAGCTCCGGTTGCCAGTGTCTGGACTGTGCGGGTGGCAGCCGGACCCTGCCCCTGTCCGGAAGCATCTCTCTCGGGGTCTGAAGAAGGCCCCTCCCCCACCTGACGCCACAGCCCTTGGAGAGACGCTTTCGTGGGGGTGTTGTGAATGGGGAACTTCCACCTCGTGACTAAGACAACACATTGTTTTATCCTTGATTTACTCCTGCCCGTGTCAGTGGGACGTTTCCAGGCTGGGGATGGGTTGGGAAAAGTTATGAGGTGTTCACAAAATGTCTATAGGAGCCTTCTCCTGACTAGAGTCAGGCAGACTGTGCACCCTGCACTGTTTATAAGGAACTGTACCCAGTGTAAACTTTACACAAATTGTGTCCCGTGCTGGGGTACCATTTAACTCAGGGAAATGCGAAGCCCGCTCTCTGACCTCGACTCACGTGCATACTTAACAAGCATACTCCTGTAATTTAGCACTCTCATCTCCACAATGGATGCTAAAATACATTTGGTGCTAATAAATAGTGCTAAATACAACAGAGCATGAACAGAAGTGTGACTAGCTGCTCACACTTGCTAAATCTACACTTTGAATAACATTTCCCCCTAGCATACTCCTGTAATGTAGCACTCTCATCTCCACAATGGATGCTAAAATGCATTTGGTGCTAATAAATAGTGCTAAATACTACAGAGCATGAACAGAAGCACGAGCAGCTACTGACACTTGCTAAATTGACACTTTGAGTAGGATATTCCCCCAATTTATTCCAGTGAATTAGCTCTCTTCCATCCAAAATTGATACTGGGGTGCCTTTTTCACTAAGAAATAGTGACAAATGCACAGAGCACGGACAGAAATGTGAGCAGCTGCTCACACTTGCTAAATTTACACTTTGGATAAGATTTTCCCCCAACTTACTCCTGTAATTTAGCACTCTCCCATCCAGAATGCATTTTGCGCTAAGAAATAGTGCCAAATGCAAAAGAGCAGGAACAGGAGCACAAGCAGCTGCTGACACTTGCTAACTTTACACTTTGGGTAGGATTTCCCCCAACTTACTCCTGTCATTTAGTACTCGTGCGTCCTAAATAGATGCTAGGATGCATTTTGCAGTAAGAAATAGGTCAAAATGCAACAGAGCATGAACATAAGTTTGAGCAGCCGCGTACACTTGCTTAATTTACACTTTAGGTAGGATGTTCCCCTTACTTACTCCTGTCATTCAACACTCTTGTGTCAAAAATAGATCCTAGGAAGCGTTTTGTGCTAAAAAAAAAATAGCACACAGCAGGGCAAGTAGCAGTTGTTTGCTAAGTGTGCTTTTATCGTAGGATTTTCTCTCTGAATTACTCTTAATGACACAAGCTGGCATACTATCAGTAGTTATGTGTCAAAGATTAACTCAAAATAATCGTCATTGCTCTGATTACGCCAGCGGAATGGACGTGTATGGCTAGTGGGTCATAGGTCATCTGGAAACCCCTACAGGGCAGCCAGCCCGAGCATCTGCTGTGCACACACCTACCTTCAAGCTTAGTGAAATGAGGTGTGTTCACAGGTGTGCATGGATCTGCTGTTTTGCTCTGTTTATGGTGGTAACAACGAATCTTGGCTGTGGTGTTTCTGACACACACACTTTGAGCCTCAGATGAAGTGCTGTCATGGTGTGCCATCCATGGGCCGGTTCTGAAGCCTGCGTCTCCTCAGCGGTCTCTGCACACACTGTGCGGTGAGACATGCCCACTGAAGTGCGCCTAGAAGCACGCAGGTACAAGTAGCGCCAATGCACAGAAGTGTGAGGCGAGCATTGAAGGTGCTTTACTCCCCTGCGAAGCGCTCATCCGATCCAACGAAAAATAGTAAGAGTCCCTCGCACACCCTCCGTGCGCCTTGAAACTCCACAAAGATGTGCCAAGGCTGACGTCACGTTACTGTCATTCTAACCTACACATACCACTGACCCACTGAGCATTGAACGAGCGCTGATAACCCGGCACTACACGCTGAAACCCTATCCTAGTCAAAGGATGCAACAGTGAGAGTGTGCTAGGAAGTTTAGGCGTGGAAGTAAGAGCTATAGACATTCCAATGGCGTGTGGTAGACATTAGCGCCGCCGGCTGGCTTCTAGGCGCAATGGGAAGAACCCAGGTCGGAGCGACAGCTGTCAGCTAAGCTCTCTTAATAATTACACGTCTCGAGTCTACTAAAGGTGCAACAGACCTCTGACCCTTTTGGGGGTTCTCTGTTTGGGGGGGGGGGGGGGGGGGCAAGCCTTGGTCAGGAGCAGGGTGAACCCCCGGATCTCCTCGGCTGACCGGGTATAAACAGGAAATTCTCTTATATATCAATCATAGCGCCTCAAAGAGAGGGAGGGCGCCTTTTATCTGATTCACGGTGGAATCTGGGGACAGTCGTGCTCACACTCGCCCTCAGCACTCCCGTGGTGAATACAGTGTGCAGCGCACCCCTCAGTCCCTCCGTGCAGCTCCAGTACGGTGGCTCAGGCGTTTACTGTTCCGCTGCCCGGCTCTGAGAGTGGGTGGGGCCGTTCCGCCGGACGATGCCTCTGATCTGTCTACATAATGCAGTTAAAAAGTGAAAAGAGCTCTTTTAATGTATATCCAAGTGTGTTTGTCGCCCTGACTGAATCCCGTCAGTTAAGGCCACGGCAATTATGCGGTTGTGCGTCCGAGGTGCTGGGGTACCATTTAACTCAGGGAAATGCGAAGCCCGCTCTCTGACCTCGACTCGCGTGCATACTTAACAAGCATGAAGCACGGCGAACGGGGGGGGGGGGCGAACGGCGCACGGACAGAGGGAGGGCGGGGGGCGGGAACGGCGTGCGTGCAGGGGCTGCAGATTCGATTCTCTCTCGCAAATAGAAAATGGGCACACAGACTGCCAGGTGGAGGAGGCTGCGACTTCTTGGGGCGGCTGTTGAGAAATGGCCTAAAGAAAAGCGCCGCCATTTTCAGATTCGGGGGCGTGTTTTTTGCGCCCTGAGTGACAGACGACGCCACAGGGCTAAAGAATGCAAAAAATCACGCCCCCGAATCCGAAAAAGACGGAGCTTATTTGGAGGGGCGGCTCTCTCCTCCAATGGCTGGCCTCCTTTTAGGAAGCCAGCCAATGGAGGTGAGACGGATTGAGGGTAGGTCTGCTCGACCTAAAAAGACAACAATTCTCCTTGTGAGCAAATTTCACAGGTTTCTTCAGCTGAACAGAAATCAAGGGCTACTGACTCTTCTGATGTTGGTCCTCCTTAATGAGAGGTTATTAACTCCACTAATATGATCCAAAGTCCTATACATGTGATTCAGCAGTTTAATACAGATGATGACATAAGTGACTTTGACACCAACTAAGACAAAGATGATCCAGACAATATTGTCTGGCAAGGGCCTCTAGAGAAGAAGCTTAAGAATTCTCTTAATGAAATGGAAGTCTTCTAATCCTTCAACTAACTCTAATTAATATTTAACTTATCAGATCAAACTATGCTCGATCCAACCCTGATTCATCATCCTAACTCTCAAGAATGGGCCCTTCTAGATCATGTTACCCAGTATCTGTCAGATATATTGAAACAGCCTCTCAACAAGGTATCTCAGAGTAGACTCCGGTCAGAATGTCCATGTGTCCTTAGTGAGTAATATAGCTTCAATCCGTCTGGATTGTTTTGCACAGTATTCCTGTATGGTCTGCTTAGACCTCCAAGATGCAATCTTACAATCCCAGTTCTTACATGAAATTCCTGCACTTCCTGTAGGGTATTTTTGATTCATAAGCCTCCCACCTTTCTGCCTCCTTTTTGGCCCTGTGTTTTACTAAAATTATGAGACCCGTAAATGCTCACTTAAGAGCACTGGGGTAAGGCTCATCGTTTACCTGGGCGATTTTATCCTTCTAACTCAGGACAAAGATCACCTCCTGTGTCATCTAATCTACTTCCTTGATCTTCTTAAGAAACTTGGTTCTCTCATAAACAGGGTCAAATCTGTTTTAATTCCTTCGAAGCAGATGGAAATGTTGGGTTTCTTATCGACTCAGAGAAAGCAATCTTTTAGCTTCCCCAAGAGAAAGTCTCTCTGATAAAGAAAGATGTATCTGTTTTTAACAATTTCAACTCTGTCTCTCAGACTTCGGGCATGGATTGTAGGCCTACTAGCTTCTTTCTTCAATACGGGCACTCTTTCCAGGATCTCTTCAATATTGTGATCTACACAGACAAAAGATTCACTATCTTCAGAATGGTCTGTCATGTACAGAATTAGATCCCAAGTCCCAGTGGTGGCTAGACTATTTAAACAAATCAAACCGGAAAGAACATTTTTCTACTTCTCGAAATTTCGTATTAGAGTCTGATGCAAGTTGAATAGTCTGGGGTGCAAGATGGGGTCAGAACTCGACTGGTGATACTTAGTCACAAGAGGAGTCATCTCTGCACATACATTGTTTACAGATGCTTGCAGTATCTTTTGCAATATAGACTTTTGCAAAAAACAGAATACGCTCCACCACCCTCCTTCGTTTGTACATTATCTCAGCGGTAAGCTACATCAACCATTTGGGGACAACAAAGGCAAGAACTTTAGTGAAATCAGCCAAACACTTCTGCGAGGTGTGTCTCCAAGGAACAGTTTAGGCCAAGCAGAGTACCTTCCAGGCTATTTAATACAATAGCAGATTGGTTCTCCAGAAATCTTTGAGATGCGAGCAATTAGCATCTTCATCCTACAGTTTTCAGAAAGCTTTTTTTCTAAATTCAGAACCTTTGCAATGGATCAATTTGCTTCCCTATTAGCCACCCAACTTCCTTCATTTTACAGTTCAAGACTGGATCCATAGCCTCTAGCAACAAATGCCTTCCTTCAGAAATTGTCTCTTCGCCTAAATTATGCTTTTCTCCTGTTTGTCATAATAGCACGGTGTTGCTACAGGGAGGATGCCAAAAAGCTACTTACTGTTAATAACTTTTCTCTGGCAGGGTCAGCCTTGGTTCCCTACCGTCCTGGAACTGTCAATGGACTTCCCTGTTCTGATACTGCCTCTTCCCACGTTGCTTCTCATTCCCCAAGGCCAATGTCACAAAGTGATTCTGAATCACTCCCTGAAATTGGGGGCATGGATGGTTTCATTTTCCAATCTTGATAGCCAGGAAAGACCGAAATTTGGAATCTGGAATAGTTGGTGCCTGGATATGGGTGTAGGGCCCTTTCAGCAAATGTTATTAGGATAGAAAATGTGTGCATCCTTAGCTACGAAAGGCATATAAGAGTACAAGTATACAGATCAGCAATCTCAGCAGAGCATGTTAGAGTGGATTGTAGTCCAGTTGGAGAACATCCCCCGATTTGTCGACCTTTAAAAAGAGGAAGATTGACTAAAACTCCACTTACCTAAATGAAACAAAATGTGGGATGTAAATTTGAATTTGTTCTTAAATAGGACTGAAAATTCCTCCTTATCTGTTAAATTCTTGACTGAAGACTGCACTGTTCTACGCGGTTTGGTCTCTTTGAAATGTGTCTGATATTACCGTTTTACAGGTTTCTTCAGTCCAATATACTCCTTATAGTGTTTGTTTTCATGTCTGAACAAGAACAAAAACTAATCTAATGCCAGTTTCCTATTGTTATATTCCTTTTCACCCTAAGTTCTGAGTAGGAAACTGTTTAAAGGAGTACAATCTGAGCACAAAGGGTTTGTAAAGGTCCTCCTCAACCCAACTCATAATTTCATTCAACACTCCTCATAAACCAGTCTCTTCTCCCACTCTGGCTTGGTAGGATAAATAGGTTATGAATTTAGTGGCCATTGACGTGTCTGCTTTTGGTGTTCAGTCCACAAGGGGGCCCAGAAGCCTTTTGGGCAGGCAGAAGATTGGAGGACATTTTAAAGTCAGCTGCTTTGTCTAATATTTCCACTTGTAGAACCTTCTATTGTACACCCACTGCTCACATTGCTGAATCCATTGTAGCCAAGGTTTAATCAGAGGAGCATAACATGAGCCTCTGATCTTGTAATAAAATTGAGACTTTAGTGTTCGAGGAAGAAATTCTTGATTTTATTAAAGACATGAAGGGGATTATTATCCCACAACACTTGCTAAATGAACTGTTACATTACTACTTTATATATTCCTTGTATATTTTCCCTTCCCCTTTAATTATCTTGTATACTTATGATTATGGCACATGCCATTCAGTTTGCCTTGATTCTAAATGGAATTGAAATCTTTTGCATTCTGATATTGTAGCAGCTCTTGGCAGTACTGTGCCTTATGGATTAAACATCTTCATTCCTCTACAATTGGTTTCCTGCTTATTTTAGGATATCTTACACTGGCGACGAGGGAAAACTGTACCTGCTACCTTCCAAGGCACAGGAGTGGTACAACAATTGGATTTGTTTTACTTTTTTGTTAAGTAAGTATTTAACTTATACAGCGCGAACTAAGCCCAAGGGCGTCAAGGCGCTAATGCAAATTAAAAAAATAGTAGACTAGACAACACGCTCATACTGAAGCATGTGAGAAAAGCCAGGTTTTTAAAATTTGACCATCAAGTGCTGTGACATGGGTGGAGGGATAGTTGTATTAGACAGTGATAAATAGGTCTCTAAAATGGAAGAGATGTTAAAATGACAGACGTCATTACATCCCCATCCAAAGAGACCCCACCAAAAGTGTCCAAGAATCACCACACAAGCACATGACCAGAATGTGATCTGTGAAAAAGAATGGCAATATCTTAACATCAAAAAGTCTAAGATGGCAGCCATCTATGGGGTACCCAAAATACATAAACATACCCAAGACCCCCATATAGACCCATAGTCACTATTGGTTCAGTCACAGAGCTCCTTTCAAAATATGTTGATACCATCTGGAGCGGTGCTAGGTGAGGCTGCATGCAGCAGAACTGGAGTGGTGCAGGGTGAGACTGCATGCAGCAGAACTGGAGTGGTGCAGGGTGAGACTGCATGCAGCAGAACTGGAGTGGTGCAGGGTGAGACTGCATGCAGCAGAACTGGAGTGGTGCAGGGTGAGACTGTATGCAGCAGAACTGGAGCTGTGCTAGGTGAGGCTAGGCAGCATAACTTGGGTTGTGCTGGGTGAGACTGCATGCATCAGAATCATATAGGCGCCTGGTGAGACTGCAAGCAGCAGAACCAGTGGTGCTGGGTGAGTCTGCATGTAGCAGAACAGGAGCGGTGCCGGCGAGCCTATGTGCAGCAGACCTGGGGTAGTGCTGGGTGAGCCTGCGTGCAGCAGAACAGGAGCGGTGCTGGGTGCAAAAGCATGCAGTAGAACTAGAGCGGCAGAGGGTGAGCCTGCATGCAGCAGAATGGGAGCCGGTCCAGGTGAGCCTACATGCAGCAGAACTCGACAGGTGCAGTGTGAGGCTGCATGCAGCAGAACCGGAGCAGTGTATGGTGAGACTGCATGCAGCAGAACTGGAGCGGTGCTGGGTGAGACTGCAAGCAGCAGAACCGGAGTGGCACTGGGTGAGTCTGCATGAAGCAGAACCAGAGTGGTGCTGAGTGAGACTGCAAGCAGCAGAACCTGAGTAGCACTGGGTGAGGCAGCATGCAGCAGAACTGGAGACACTGGGTGAGGCAATACATGGGATTCTGCTAGCCAGAATGTGTGGGAGGGACTGAGTGAAATCGTGAATGTGGCATGCTTAGACTGCAAGACTGTTCATGTGGCACGCTTATCATGTAGGGGTGACTGTGCATGTGGCACGCTTATCATTTAGGGGTGACTGCATGTGGCACACTTAGCACATAGGTGTGACAGACTGTGCATGTAGTATGCTCAGCACATGGGGTGACTGCATGTGATCTGCTCAGCAAATAGGTCTGACTGGGAGACTATGCATGTGGAATTCTTAGCCCATAGGGGTGACTGAGACCGTGCATGTAGCATGCTCAGCACATCAGGGTGACCGTGCATGTGGCATGCTCAGCACATCAGGGTGACCTTGCATGTGGCATGCTCAGAACACATGGGTGACCTTGCATGTGGCATGCTCAGAACACAGGGGTGACCTTGCATGTGGCATGCTCTGAACACAGCGAGACTGTGCATGAGGCTGGCATGCTTACCACATAGGGATGACTGTGTATGAGAAATTATCGGAGGGACGGTCAGAAACAGAAGTGAGGAGGCCGTAGGGGTTGAATATTGTAGGGTTTTTATTGAGGGTATTCAATAACCCATAGAAAAGAAGCAGGACAAATTTGAAGTAAAATAGTCTAGTGACCAAACAATCCTTGAGCCAAGTATAAACTGCCCTACAGTGTTGTCCTCCCAGGGTCTTACTTAAGTGGGGTTGTCAGGTGGTCTGTATAGCTCCTGGTACTCTCTTTGCTCTGGTTTCCCCCGGGGTGTCGCTCAAAAAGGGGGTCCTGTCTGCTAATTCTCCTTGACCTTTCCGCAGCCTTCGACACTGTTAATCACAACACCCTCCTCAATATTCTTCAACAGAGAATGGGCTTGGAGGGCACTGTGCTTAAATGGTTTGCATCCTTCCTCTCTGACAGATCTCAAATGATCAAAATAGCGAACAGTCTTTCTTCTCCTGTGGCGGTGGGTCAAGGTGTTCCCCAAGGCTCTATACTTGCACCCACATTGTTCAATCTCTACTTAGAACCACTGGGAAACCTCCTAAGCAAATCCGGGATTCACTATCATCTCTATGCAGATGACACTCAACTCTACCTCAAGGTTGCCTCCACTCATGACCTCTCCATCCTTAGCTCCACTCTCGACTCCATTCAAAACTGGATGTCATCTCATCAATTGATTCTGAATCCCTCCAAAACTGAATTCCTCCTCTTCTCCTCCTCACTCTCTCCTCCCCCGGTTCAATCATGGATGGATCAGATGAATCTACTCAACAATAAACCCATCATTGTCGACAGCGCAAAATCCCTTGGTGTCATTCTAGACAAAAAACTCAAACTCCCCACATCAACTCTATTGCAAAATCTGCTCGCTACCAACTGCGCCTTCTTTGGGGAATCCGTCGCTTCTTCCCGGAGCAGGACCTCATAACCCTGGTGCAAGCGCTGGTCCTCTCCAGACTAGACTATTGCAATTCTCTTCTTACTGGCCTCCCCAAATCTCACCTGTCCCCACTTAAGTCTGTCTTCCACTCAGCAGCTCGTTTCATTTATGGGGCCAAAAGAAGCGATCACATCACACCGATGTTATCCACCCTCCGCTGGCTTCCCTTCGAGGCTAGAGCTATCTACAAGACCGCTTGCATCACCCACAAAGCCTTGCACTCCTCCTCTCCCCGCTACCTGGCGAATAAACTGAAACTCTCTGGAGGCTCTAGACATTCACGCAATGCGGAGAATCTACTGCTTGAACCTCCCACTTTCAAGAAGGAAAGAACAATGGCCCAATCCTTTTCAGGCAACGCAGTGAGAATCTGGAACTCGTTTCCGCCTCAGCTCCGGACCACCGCCTCCTCCCAGGCCTTCAAAAGGGAACTCAAAGTTCTCCTCCTCCAGAGACACCTCCAAAAGTAATTCACGTCCTCTTGCTATTTGGAGGAAGACTTCCCATTACTGATATTTTCTACTTTCGATGACCTTGGAAGTGCCTTCCCAGTGTTTGTCCTGTGGTTGGAGTGTCTGCCCTTTTGCAGTATTCTCCATGTAATTGTGTTCGGTGCCCTTTTGCAACATGCACACACCACTTTGCCCTTGTAACACACGGTTGCTACCTCTCACATGTTTTTACCTTTGATTCTTGCACAAGGGCCACCTTGCCTACGTAACGCTTGTTCTTGCGCCTAGCACTTATTGCAGTATTATACCTCAAATTATACTCTGTTTTCTCTTATAACTACACACTTGTCACTTTTCATCTTGTGCACTTTTGACTACCTCATGTATTTTTGGTTGCTCACAATTTTTACTACCTCAAGTATTTTGTTTGCTCACAATTGTCACTTTTACCTTTACTACCTCATGTATTTTTGATTGCTCACAATTTTTACTACCTCATGTATTTTGTTTGCTCACAATTGTCACTATTACCTCATGTAAGTAACGTATGCTTTTGTAATCTGCTCTTTTATAATGTTTCTCATTATGTTTCTTTTCTGTTCCTAATGTGAAGCGCTCTGACGCCTTCGGGTAAAGTCCGCGCTATATAAAAATGCATAAATAAATAAAAAAGAAAACAGGGGTCACATCCCGTATCCTGCGTTTCTCTTATAGTGAAACAGTCACAACACCTTGTGCATCATTTTAAGAAATGTGAGGGAGGGCTTTCGCTAGTGTGTGTGTGTGCTTAACCAGGGTAGTCGCTTTAGATTACTGGCCAATGCGGGTCTTTAGAACCTGCTCTAGTCCTGGTTCTAAGCATGCAGAACGAGGACGGCTTTCCCCAATTATCGCCACCCCACTCCCACACTGTTCCCGCGGCACCCGTTACCTACCGCTGTCTGCCACAACTCTCCTGAGTGGTGGCGGCTCGTGCGTGTCCCCCGGGCTCCACCAGTCTTCGGTCCCGATATCGAGTCCCTCTGGGTGTTCGGGTGTAGTCTCCTCGGCAACCTCTCGCCTCTGTCGGCGTCTCCTCCCGTCTTTCCTTCCTTCCAGCGGGCGCGCTGATCGTCCCGGCTTCCGGCTTTTTCTGCCGTTCCTGACCTCCTTGGCTACTTCCTGATTGGTCAGGCCGTTGCGCTCTGACACTTCTGGGAGAAACGACTTCCGGTTCAAGTCTGGCGTACTGTGGGGCGGGGAAAAGGCTCTCCGTTATCGGCTGGTGTGTGTGGTATCTGCTCATCGTTATCTTCATGGGGACTGTAAGGAATCCAGTTGTGTGTTTCGACATCCGGACATTTACCTATCCTCACAGACATGCTCAGAGTCGGTACACATGTGAGTTTGTGCTTGTGGCATGCTCTGCACATTGGGGTGACCGTGTGAGCAGCCACGGCCCGTGCAGGTAAGAGCGTTGGGACGGTGGGGCCCGTTGGGGGAGGGGGAATTTCAACCGACAATGATGAGGGAAAATTAAATAAATTAATAATTTTCCGTTGTCGTTGTCCATCGAAATCCCTCCCACCAGCCCCCATCGCTCTTTCCTGCAGATCCCTAGTTCTGCAGGAAAATAGGTGCTACAATAAGTGATCTAATCTTCTTTACGAAAAGATGTGCTCAATGGAGGAAGGCACTTTACTCACTGCTTCAGATACCCTCATCCAGGAAGTCTGTTCACAGACATGGACTTAGATTTACGGTTTACCCCTCACCTATGTACAGAGTGGAAGCAGCATTGGGAATATCCTTACCCAATCATCGGACCACAACCTGGACATTTTTGACAATATTTCCCCAAGTGGCTAGCACTGAACCCTTCCCCTCCTAAGACACTCTAGTTCCCCAGGCAACCCCCAAAATCTTCAAAGTGTGTCCTTTCACAGCCTCGACATCTCTTTTGACCCTACCCTTTCCCCTCCTTGCTCCTGCATAGGGAACAAACCTAAATAATAGCATCGCTTTAACTACACCAGGTGGGACTGACTCCCTCTCTTGGAATCACTAAACTAGTCTGCATGCTCACCATTCCTCGAGAGCAGCTTGCTCAGATTTACTATGCTCCACAAGTCACACCATCACCCCGTCTATACCCTTGACCTCTACGCATACTACTGCAGGTACTACTAGTTTGCCTAAGACTCTCCCTCTAGCCAAATTGTTGTTACGCCCGAAATCTGAACTCACTAACTGTGCTAGCAGCTTGATTCCTACTACCCCGGTGCTTCTTCTCATCTCCTAAATTACTTCACAATACTACCTCACTCCTGCAGGTTCTTCCAGGCCAGTTTTTTTTTTAACCCTTCATCCCCAAACTCACGCCCCCCCTACTGCAAACATCCTCAACATACTAAGGCCTCCTAGCTATGACATCATTAGGTTAGATAGATTTAGTGGACAAGGTGGAGGCATCGCCTGTATACCTCGTAACAACCTGTCAGTCAAACAATCACTATCTGCTGCCCTGTCGTTATGGGAACCCCTGTGCATCAAGGTTGCATTTAACTACAGGTAAGTATGCAAACTCTGCATGCTCTACCACCCTCCACGAGACAACCTTCCCTTCATAGAACAAATTATGGAAATCATCGCAACTAATGCAAAGCTTAACGGCACACATATATTCCTCTGAGAATTTAACCTCCACTCGAATGACATGAATGACTCAGCAGTCAACAGCCTCAAATACTTCTTAGTATACCTCAACCTAATCTAAACATGCAACAGCCCTACTCACATCAAGGGAGCTACCTTAGATCTGGCCATCGGTAAGATCAACTCCATTCAACTTGAATCTATCGCCCCTTGTGACTGGACGGACCACCATTGCATCACCTTCCTCATCATAGAATCAGTGAGGCTAATAAAGTTCAGCGAAAGAAACCCTGACACTGGCAAAGAAGTCTGCAAAGCATTAACTTGAATGATCTGACTTCCCTCAGTGATAACATCTTGCCCCCTCCTGTGGACATGTCCGATGTTCATGACCTTACAGACCACTATAACCACTCCATGGCAAACACTGTGGACTCAATGGTGCCTCTACAGCTAGAAAGAATGTCCTCCAATGTCTCCAAACCTTGGTACAATTGTAATCTAAATACAGAAAAACAAAATCTGAGACTAGCAGAACGATTGTGGAGATCCTCTCCCTCCTTTGAACATCTCAATCAGCTGAGATCATTGAGAAGTATCTATAACAAACACCTCTAAAGCTAGTTACTTCAGAAAGCAACTAGAGCAAGCCAAAACCGACTGGAAAAATAGTTTGGACTCTTAAACGTTCAATCAAGCTAACCTTCCCTCAGTGGGACCCTGTTTGCAGCCTAAATGCAAGGACTTTGCCGCCTTCTTCCTTGTAAAGGCAACAAAGATCGAATCTGATTTGCAGTCGGCTTTGGAGCACCTACTGATCACACCGCCCATCACCGTCCTCCTCGGTTTGATGTGCCCCCGCCTGCTCGGTTATCCCCCCCAAAAAACAACGATGCTTGGAGCCTATTCAAAACTTTGGATGAAAACACTATTCTCAAAACTCTTGCTGTACTGAAATCCCCTAACCACTTTAGTGACCCCTTGCGTTCAAACTTCTTCAGTGAGATCAGATCATCCACACTCCCACTTTGGACTAAGACAGTCAAGGCCTCACTTCTTCAAGGCTCTATTCCAGACTACCTAAAGTCTGGGCAGGTCACCCCATCCTAAAAAATCACACTGACCTACATAATTTAAATCCAATTTCCACTCTGGCAAAGCTCCTCGAGAAATGTGTCCATGTCCAGCTATCTAACCACATATAACAATTCTGACTGCTAGACCAATTTCAATCCGGCTTCCGTCAGGCTCATAGACCTGAATCCGTTCTTGCTCACATTGTAGATGATGCGCTAAGAATGCATGATCAGAATGAATCCATCCTTTTGATCCTTCTCGACTGATAGGCAGCTTTTGATACAGTTAAACATGACAGCCTAATCGACCTATTGGAACACAGGATGGGGCTTTCGGGGCCCGTACTGAACTGGGTCTTCTCATTTCCCCACAATAGAATCCAAAGATTTAAGGTGAACCAGTCTCTGTCTAATCCCTCACCCCTCACTCTGGGGGTACCACAGGGGTCCATGCTTTCACTCACACTCTTCAACTTGTTCATGGAGAGTGTAAAACAAATTCTGAAACTATCCAGTATCCGCTAACACATGTATGCTGATGACACCAAGCTATACCTGAAAGTCTCCTCCCCTGAGGACATCAGGTCCCTCAACTCAGTTTTATAGAAAACCCAAAGTTGGCTGACCCTTAATCACCTGAAATTAAACGCCCTTAAAACAGAATTCCTCTTGCTCGCCCCATCCAAATACTCACCAGCCATCGAAGAATGGATGACTGAACTAACAGATCCTATTTGCATGCCACAAATCAGCGATTCCACAAGCTCATTGGGAATAATGCTAGATATGAGTTTGAAAATGCAGAAGCACATCAGTGCTCTCACCGAAGGAGCGAACTTCCAATTGAGCATCTTAAGGAAAATAAAAGTGTTACTTTCCCCCCTCCTCCACAACCACTTCAAGGCTGCGTGCAAGCCCTATTGATTTCTAAGCTGGATTATGGAAGCGCAACGCTCTGCGGCCTTCCTTGATGTAAGACGGCTTCACCCACTAAGGGCCTCTCTCTCAACTCAGCGGCAAGGCTCATCACAGGTTCTAAACGAAACAATCCTATCACGACTGAGCTGAAATCCCTAAATTGGCTCCCATATGAAGCAAGGAATTCCCTCCCCCCTGAAAACAGTCTGAATCGCTTGACTGCTTCTTTCAATAGGGAAGGTAAAGCGATATTGATGAAGACATTTCTGGCCTAGAACCCCAGCTCCCCAGGCACTCTAGGACACTATTGTTTCTGTTTGACAGTTACGATGATTGTATGTTGATCTGTTGGTTTACTGTTACTACTTCATGAACCATTTGTGATTGCTAAATTCTAAAGCGATCTGATACTCCCATGGGTCATGTTTCTGCTATATAAAACTTTTTGAATTAATAAATAAAATTTGGTTGATGAGCCATTAAGGAATGTAAATGAACAGATGAGTGAGTGAGGAGCGATCTAGAAATGTAGCGCAAAGCTATTTTTTATCATTGTCTGAAGCTTGGTAAATGCATTTTTTGCACTACTTTTAAAATACTCGTTTTAATCAATTTCAGAACTTGGAATATTTGCACACTCTCACCTCTGTTTCACATCTCTAGTCGGCAGCCTTCTACCGCCCGCTCCCCGGTCCACCGCGGGTTGTCCCGTTTGAGTGGAGAGAGCAGGGGCAATCAGGAGTGGCTTTACCGGGGCTGCTGAGGGGGCGGAGTTAAGGGTTAGCAGTCTAGCTGATTAACCCTATAAAAATCAATTACTTCTGCAAATCGCAGCGGAAGCGTGATCTAGGAAGGTAGCGAAAAGCTATTTTCTATTGTCTGAAGCTTGGTAAATGCATTTTTTGCACTACTTTTAAAATATGCTTTTTAATCAATTTTGCGGGCGTACCCCTGGTGCGCCAAAGGCAAGCCAGTCTGCACCCAGACGGGACCAGGGGCCAGAGACTCTGCATCTTTCACTACAGGTATACGCTCATACTCACCTGACTTCCTCCATTCCCTCAGAGGGAAGATACATGAAAGAATTGCAGGTCCCTGACAAAACATGGAACTGACATTTCCATGCTTTTAGAAGATGAGCTCCCTGACACACTATTCCTAACAGGCTGTCTAGGGACTCTGACCCAGACTTGGTGCAAACTCTTCCCACTGGCTATCTTATTCAAAGATTAGACCGCAAAAGCAGTAAAGGGGGAGGAATCGCTGTTATTTACAAAGAGCGTTTTTCCTGCCGCATCACACCTGACCAACTGCTTAATTGTGAGAACTTTATGTTTTCCATTACCTTCTCACCTACACAAACATTCTCGGGATTATTGATTTACTGTCCCCCGGGAACACCAGGACTGTTTCTCAAATCCTTCAGCGAAACAGTCTCCAATTTAGCTAGCACCCCCTCTAATTTCACAGTGATGGGAGATCTTAACTTGCACTTTGACGACTCCAACAACTCTGTTATCTCAGAATTAGTTGAGAATCTCTCAGCGCTTCAGCTTAATCAAAAAGTGTCTGGACGTACTCGCATCAAAGGCCATCTCCTGGATCCAATTTTCACCCCACATTGAGGACCTCTCAGTAGGGGTCTCAAGTCAACTTTCATGGTCTGACCATTTTTTGATCCCCTTCTCATGGGCCACTATGGGACCACGAACCCAATTTGATAAGACTATTACGCAGGATCGTCTGTGGTCTAAACTACCCCTTGAACAGTGGATCTAAGTTTTGGACGCCACCATTCCTCACAAAAATGCCCACACGAATGTGACCAATAATTTGTGTAATCAATGGATTAAACTCTTGCTAGACCAAACTCTCCCTAAACAATGATGCCTCAAAAAGGACAGATCTAAGATATCACCATGGTATTCTTCAAATCTTTGTGAACTTAAACAAGCATGTAAAACGTTAGAGAGAGAATGGAGAAAAGATTATGCATTACCTAGCAAACAAAAATATAGGGCAAGCATTAAGATCTACCAAAGCGAAATTAAAAAAGCACAAGCCACATATTACAGGGAAAGAATTGTTCTTGCCGCCAATGCACCATGGGAAATTTTCTGCATTGCAAAAACCGCACCACCAGTCAGCAGAGATGGCGCCCTCATGCGTTGCAATGACCTAGCTGAATTCTTCTATAAGAAGATTCATGACATATACCTCCCATTCCTGGGATCATTAGTGTCAGAAGTTGGCCTGGCATATGTTGTCCACTATTCTAGTTGGCACCTTGCACCAGTCCAAACAACCCTTATTGATGATAGGTTTTAAGACAACTTTTATTGAAAGCTATCCTAGTGGTAGCTATGGAGAGCAGCCTTCAGGCTAAGTCTTGAAGGAGTGTAAAGCAGCTTGGTTTACCAGATTATAACCTCTCAAATGTCTAAATGAAAAGAGAACCACACAAGGTATATATCTATTATATATGTATTTATTTCTAAACACTCTCTAGTAATCTCTTTATGAGATTACAGAGCAAAGAACACACTTTAAATGCAATAGAACTTCAGTAAAAAGCCCAATATACACTGGGCCCCAGGGGGGGACCAAACCATATATTAAGAAAGTGGTATGAGAACTACGACTTGACTAGACACCAGGCCTAGAGCCTGTAGAATTGCTAGGACCACAAGGAACCATCCAAGGTAGTGACACAGGAGACCCACGGGTACGCGTTAAGTGTGAGAACACAGCCGCAGGACACCTTTAGCTTCTATGGAGAAAGTCATGGTTGGAAATTTCAGATTAAGGACACTTAAAAGAGGAATTTGAGCAAATCCCTTTAGACTTGAGGGGTTCTAGGTCCAACACCCACGGGAGCACCGTATTACTCGTGTTACCTCACCCAGGGAAACCGGTTGCATAGGTGTCTTTTGGTGTCTGGAATCGTCGTTGATTTCAATGGTGATCTGCTGCAAAGTGCTGCTGCCGTGAAGAAGAAAAGTGTCCAGTGTGATCCAAGCCTGGATTGAAGATGTGAGGAACCTGAAAGCAGAGGGGACAGAGTCTGGGTCACTTGCCAGTGACCAGGGGCATGATAGACGAATGCCTCTGATGTCAGGTGATTCAGGTGCAGAGAGGTGAAGCTTGACTCTGCAGCCACGAGGACCAGGAGGTGTCTACGACAACCAGGAGCTGGATTCGAGCTGTCCCACAAAGGATGTCGAGGGCTGCGATGTCGGTACCCGGATTTGGACCCAACAAGCCTTGGCAACAGCAATCCACGCAGGGAGAGAAAAGATGCTTCGGTGCGGACCAGCAAGGTCCGGGGGACTCACCACATGGTGGAGAGTCAGGGCACATCTGGAGCAACCAGGGATGCCCAAGGAAAGTCAAAGTTGCCTTCTCAGAGACCCACCAATCTAGAGACCAGGTATCGCAAAGGTACCTCGAGCGCAAACACAAAGGGCCGGCTCACAGAACACTCGTGGAGTGTAGGCCAGCAATCTTCAGTGGAAAAGGTGCTCGGGGTCTGGGCTACAATTAATACAATGCTCAGCCTCACGCACTTGCAAATGTGCACAGTGTCCAGGGGTTCCGGTTCCACTGTACCCACGAGGGCTACGAGTCTCAGCTTTGCTGGGGACTCGGGTCAGCCTCTGTGAAGTCTGGAAACCCACCTCCTGTGTTGAAAATACTTCGGAGTCCGGCGGGAGCTTCAGAGATGGAAACCGGTCAGAAGCATCTTTGGTGCCTGCCACGCAGGGGTGTAACTCCTTTACTCCAAAGGAGATTCTTCAGTCATCCAGCGTCGTGCATGTCATTGAAGTTCCGGGATTCAGTATCCAAGTTTCGTCCAGGTGTAATCTAAAGTCCTGTTGCCAGGGGTTCCTATCTTATACCCAAGGAAGGGGTGGGACAAACTCTGGGGATCCATCTATGGGATGGTTTGGAAAGAGGGGTGGCTACACCCATTTCCTTTCTCCAGTTTCACGGCAGAGCAGGGGCTGGTAGCTCCTGCAAAAGGTTTGAACTGGACTATGCACAGGGACACCAAATGTGCCCCCAGTGCTGACGTTAAAGCACTCTTGGAGTGCACCCACCTAGCCCCATTACACTAAAGCCTGGCTGGGAGGTGGTGACACCTCCCTGTGACAGGAAACCTATTGTCCAGGCCTCCCCTGCTGGAGTTTCGTCCAGCAGCAGAAGGCCAGACTCGTGTCTGTGGCTCTGGCATCCATTTTGTGATTCCAGTGCTCTTTTAAACTAGTACCGGTGTGTACATGTCTTTCCCTCTAGAAGGGTGGAATCATATCCCCCCACCAGGACTGGTGGGGGGGGAGGTATGATTCCAAAGAGTTTGACACCAAACACAACATGTTTCCTTGCAGCCATTCCAAAGTTAGCATTTACAGCGAGGTTATAATGCACTTAAGTGTATATGATCTGGCTGCATCACAGAACAAACCCAGAGAATAGATTCCGAAGGCTGCAGATGGGCCCTGCTCATGCATGGGCACCCTCTCCCACAAAACCCAGCAAAACCCAGCACCCTGCTTTCAGGGTTGATAAGGATTGATAAGGCCTGCCATAGGGGTGACTGATAGGTTTATATGTGTAGTGATTTAAGGTAGATATAGGTAACCTATATCTAAGTAAGGGATGCATACACCACCTTACCCAGGCTGCAGTAGCAGACCTGTGGTGTCATTTTGGAAGGCTGCCCGGGGTGGCATAATACATGCTGCAGCCCCTAGTAGACCTCTGGGGTACCTATGCCCTTGGTATATAAGGTACCATATACTAGGGACTCAAAGTCAAAACAAGCTCGATTTTATACAAATATCTCCTCTCAATTCTTAAAATACAATGATCTTCATAAATATATACAAATTCATAAAAACAGTTCAGTTTGCTACAGCTTTTCCTATTGTTTAAACAATTGTAGCATATGACCTCTATGTCAAAATAATGCATTGCAATAATAAAACTTCTCATGTGTCCTCTCGAACTTCTAGGCATTTATAGTTTTCTTTGCTCTCAATGTGCTTTTCAGGAAACCCACCATAGTTGCAATGTAATAGTAACTATCCAACATCTGTAAATACAATAGGGCTGGACGACATTGTCTCCAGCCCCCCTGTTTTAGTAAGGGTTTAATCCATCTACATCTTTCATTTGCATAGAATTTACAGAATAGAATTACATGGATGGTTGTTTGTGAAGAGATGTTGTCACAAGGAGACAGGCCTAAATCCCTTGACCAATTGTACATGTCTGGGTGGGTGATCAAACGATGGAAAGTCCCAAAGCTTAAACGTATTAACACGTATCTATTGTATCCCCCCACACAGCACAGTAGATACGGTTAGATATTATCTGTTATAGTAATTATTTGGTGCTGCACAACCATGGGTTTGTTCATTTCCAAAGCTAACCTGTTATCTTCCAAGACAGTGTCAAGATCACCCTTTGGCAAATAAACACACCGAGACAGAGGCTACCTTCTACGTCTTGCTTTATTGCCTGGCAGCCTCAGACCGCCTTACAGACTAAAAGTGCCGCTTCCTGTTACCTCACTTCCTTTTCCTTTTTCCTGCTCGCCTGTCCTGTCTCAAAGGTCAGGCGAGACGACGTGACATCTCCCCTGTTTCACAAAGTCTTGCTTCTGCTACATCTCCTCTACTAATCGTCGAGGTTTCCTGATGAGACGATGGGGGCGTCTCTCTTGTTTCGGCGGTGAACTCTGACGTCTTGTGACTTCCACGGTCCTGGCCGGGCTGTGGAGGTTTTGGTCACTGCTGTCACTGTGGTTGTGAGACTCGCTTGAGGTTTGGCTCGACGAGGTCCCTCGTCGGGAATTCTGGTTGCATTTCTTGAAGTGCGAGATGTTTCTCGTTATCTGTTTATGATCCGATTTGGCTGTAATCATGGTCCCTTTCCTTTTGACGACTTGGAAGGGGATGTCGAGGTACCGGCTGTCTGCCTTGGCGCGCCGATCACTCCGGACAATCACCCAGTCTCCTTCTTGGATGTTAGTGTCTTTGGCATGTCTTCGTTGGTCAGCGTAGGTCTTCATTCGGTGTTTATTCCTGTGGTCTATCTCGACTAGCGTGTTGTGGTCGACGGTGACGGGCCGCTGTTGGGGCGCGGGATCTGCCATGGGAAGTCGAGTCCGTGGTGTCCTGCCTAGCATCACGGTGGCTGGGCATTGGTTGGTGGTGCTGTGTGGAGTATTCCGATATGCTCGTAACACTTCATTTAATGTCTGTTGGACATCTCTGTGAGTTAGTTCAGTCTGTTGAATCGCCCTTTTAAGTGTCCCCATGAACCGCTCCACCATGCCATTGGCTTGTGGCCATAGTGGGGTGATCTTCTTGTGTTTGAAGTTAAGATGTGCAGCAAAGTTTGCAAACTCATGTCCATTAAAAGGTGGTCCGTTGTCTGTTTTTACTCGGAGTGGAATGCCCCATGCAGCAAAGGTTTCATCCAGCACTGGGATTACTGTAGTTGCTCGAGTTGATGGTATTAGCTGTGCAAAAGGGAACCGGGAGTACTCATCCATGATGACAATGATGTATTGTCCTGATTGCAGTGGTCCGAAAAAGTCAACTGCTACTTGCTGCCATACCCCTTCCGGGAGGTCTGACATTTGTAGTGGTGCTGGGGGTTCTTCCCGACTGACCACTTGGCAAGTCATACAGTCTTTCAGGGTTGTTTCTACCATGTGGTCAAGTGTGGGGAACCACACGCGTTCTCTTAAGGCTTTCTTGGTTGCGTTGATGCCTCGGTGCCCCTCGTGTGCCAGATTGACGACCCCTTGGCGCAGGTTGAGTGGAATCACAATCCTTCCCCCCGCAAAAGAAGGCCGTTGTCACTGATGGAAAGTTCGTCACGCACTCGTTGGAATGCGGCCAAATCCTGCCGCGTGGAGTCGGAGTCCTGTGGCGAGTGTTTCACGTCCCTCCAGGAGTTCGTGCGGATGCGAGCCATGACGGCTTGAATGAGCGGGTCAGACGTGGATGCTTCTTGAATCGTGGCGATGGGGACTGTGGGTGGACAGGCCGCGTCAATGACGAAATGGAGATATTCATCAGCTACAGACATGGCGTTCCGGGCTCCGGCCATGGGGTGGCGTGACATGAAATCAGCCGGGTTTTCAGCTTTGCCAGGTTTGTGTATGATCGTGAATATGTAGTCTTGCAAGCGCAGGCCCCACCGTTCGATACGAGGTGGCATCTTGGCGTTGGGATTGCCGAAGATGGTGATGAGGGCTTGGTGGTCCGTGATGATTGTGAAGTGCTTGCCGTACACGAACAAGTGGAAATGTTCGCAGGCCCACACTACAGTGAGGCTTTCTTTCTCCGGTTGAGAGTAGGCTTTTTCAGTGTCCGTGAGGCTGCGGCTTGCATACGCGATGATGTGGCGTTGGTCTGAATCATCCCGGTATTGGGCCAAGATGGCGCCCAGGCCCACTGGGCTGGCGTCGACTGTGATCTCTGTCTTTTTCTTGGTGTCAAAGTATGCCAGGTTCGTGGCGGACCCCACAGCTTGCTTGATGGTGTTGAAGGCTAGTTGGCACGGGTCGGTCCAGTCGAAGGGTTGGCCCTGGCGAGTAAGTTCACGTAGGGGGTAGCTGATCGTGGCGTAGTCGCGAATATATCGCGCACAGTAGCTCGCCATGCCTAAGAAGGAGCGAAGGTCACTTACGTCTCAAGGTTTCTGGGTGTCTGCAAGTGCTACTACCTTCTCTGGATCGGGTCGCATCCCCTCCTTGGAAAAGATTCGCCGGATGGTCGCCTATGAGGATGTCCAGTTTCGGGTATCGCTTTAGACGGTCCGGGTCAGATACCATGCAAATGTATTCATCGCTATCTTGAGATGTCGGGGTGCGCGATGAGGAAGACCCGCTGGATGTGTCTCTGCGTGATCGATAGGAGTCAGATGCGTGATGCTTGGTCCGATGGAGGCTCTCGGAACGGCTTCTGGACTGGCCAGAGTATGCAGACTGGGCACTGGAGTTTGATGAGCTGGAGGATCGGCTGTCTCTCCCTTTGATAGCTCTGGCATGATGGCGGGTGTCACGATGGCGAGTGTCACGACCTCTGGTCGATGATGTGTGGGGTGACCGCTTGGCTTGGCACGCCACTTCGAAATGATTGTCTCGCCCGCAGCGATGACACCGCTGGCCAATTGCTGGGCACTGTCCTGAGTGTGGGTAATCCTGACCACATCGGTAACAGGTGGGCGCAGACTTGGCCGATGTGGAGTGACGCGAGCTTCCTTTGGATGGTGCCTTTCGGGAAGAATGAGATTTGTGAGAGCTCGACATAGGCCTGGATGATTTGGATGTTCTGTGTGACTGAACGCGTAGTGCGTGGTGATCTTTGTGATCGGACTTCTGCGTGCCCATTCGCTTGGCATAGTCTTCTGCCTGATCGTTTATCCTGGTCAGCTCCTCAATTTCCTCCAGCGAATGCGGTTTCTTGAGCAGTCGTCGACGGAGGGTTTCGGAATGGCATCCACTGATGATGCGGAGTCTCAGGGCATCTTCAGTTTTGAAGTTGTCGAAGTCGCAATATTGGGCTAGCCTCCTGATGCGCATGATGAAATCACTCATGCATTCGTCTTTGTCTTGCGTGGCTAGATGAAAGGTGTGCCGTTCATAGTCCACATTGCGTTTGTGAAGGAATCGTCTGTCAAGAGCAAGTTTTACTTCATCATAGTTGGCGGTTGCTATATTTGGTAATTCTTTGATGATCTGTGCAATGTCTGGACCAATGAGGTTTCTTAGGGCTACTATTTTTTGTTTTGAGTCTTCCACTCGGGACCCTATCATGTAGTCCTCGAAGTCTTCACTCCACCGTTTCCACGTGGGGCCCATGCTGTTGCCTGGTGTTAGAGGTAGGGGCAGCGGTTGGCGCATGAAGGACGCTCCGATGGGGTTGTTGGCCATGGTTGATGCGTCGCCTGGAGTAGGCGGGGTGGACGAACCCCCTGGGTTTGGTTGTGGAGCCGCTGTGGCTGTGGCTGCTTGCGTTGGGCTCGTGCTACTGGATGAGCTATCAGGAGGTATGTCGGACATCTGTACTGTCCCCTCAGAGGAATGAATGAGCTTGCCTGGATGTGCAGTGGTCGCAGTCTCTTTAGAGAATTTCCAGGATCTTCTGTGGCTCCGTGTGTACTTTGTATTGTAATCTGCACGTGTTGCCCGTCAACTGTAAGCTTCGAGAGCATTCAGACCTGTGTATTTATGTTTTCGCGCTCTTTTCTGACTAGAATGTGTAGTTCTTAGTATATGGCGCCTGACCTCAAGATGGCCGCCATTATTTAGACGTGTGCCGTGTAAAACACCGGCGCCTGACTTCAAAATGGCCGCCGCGTCTTACTTGTGCCGAGGATCTTGCTGAGAGCCTTGTCTTCCTTCAGGTTCAGCGTCGCTGGGGGCTGCTGGGTGGGACTTACCCTCCGTTCTCAGCTGCGGATGCAGGCAGCTTCTCCCTCGCGTCAGGATCCACGCGGCAGCGGATCTTCAGGTTAGTCGAGTCGGCTTGTGCTCGAGTCGGGACCACGTGGGGTAGCGCTCTGGCATATGCGCTCCCCTTCCTTCGTGGGTGATATTTGGCTCACGCTTCAGCAGGCAGGAATTGCTTGGGCCACTCGGCGGATGTTCAGGTCCGCGCCTCTGGCGTTGTATCGATGTTGGCAGCGCCGGCGTCGATTCGAATCTTCGCGCTACCGGCAAGCAGGCTGCTGGGCTCGGTGGTCGGCCGCTTCGTTCGGCTGGGTGGTGTTAAGGTTGGTGGGTGTTAGGGACATCCCACCCTCGTCGCCATTGTCAAGATCACCCTTTGGCAAATAAACACACCGAGACAGAGGCTACCTTCTACGTCTTGCTTTATTGCCTGGCAGCCTCAGACCGCCTTACAGACTAAAAGTGCAGCTTCCTGTTACCTCACTTCCTTTTCCTTTTTCCTGCTCGCCTGTCCTGTCTCAAAGGTCAGGCGAGACGACGTGACAGACAGTCATGCAAACTTTTTTTGAACTCCTTCCGATGTATTGAGGTCATACTTTCTGGTCGGAGAAAATACTCTGGGTGCCCTATGTCCTGCGTAAAGTTTCCCACGCATCTTACCCAGGTGATCTAATTTGCATGGTCTAATCTCATTGTGTCGATTAGGATTTCCTTATTTATCCCTGTGCTCGTGGAGGTCCAAATTCTATGCCAAAGCAGCGCAGGTATTACCATAATTAAATCTGAAATGTATGGTACACCTAACTCGCTGTGGCACTTAAAAACTGAGGCACTTGCAGGAACTGCCAATATGAATCTTAAAAAGGTGTTTTCAACTTGCTGAATTGGTGTACAATCGTGGAGTCCCCATATACCTGCCCCAAAGCTTGCTATACTCACGCATTTGGCCTGGTAAATTTTCAAGAGAATTTCCGGTTGCCTTTAACCCAGTTTTTCTGAGAAATTTATTAAAGCCACAGTAGACCTCATAAACAGGAAGCACCTGGTCTTGATCGCTTGTGTCGTAGACCCAGTGCAGTTGAATAAAACACTCCGGTATGTAAAAGTATTAATAGATTCCACCCTACTGCCCCCAGCTTGAAAACCTCTACACTTTTGTTTCCCTCTCCTGCAGGTCATTACAAAGCTTTTCTTTGCGTTCATTTTCAAACCCAGGGTGTCCATAAAACTATTTTAAAAATGAAGAGCCCTCTGTAAACCAATCTGGGTGTGTGCTATAAGTACTGCATCATCAGCATAGAGAAGGGAGACTTTCAGGTGCTTGTTTACATATGGCGGGTCCCTAGAGTTTGACACCAACTCCTGCTAGTGTAAAGAGTGAACAGGAATGGCGCCAAAATGCACTCTTACCTCACTCCTCACTCCCCTCTCCACATTGAATGGCGCAGTACATTTTCTATTAAGCCCATAACGGACTTTAGCTGTAACCCCGGAGTATAACTGTCTTAGAAACTGGATTAAAGTTGGGTCGACCTTAAGATCGCTAAGAATGTCCCACAGTTTGCTGTGTATAACACAGTCGAAAGCGGATGTAAGGTCGACAAAAGCCAAGTAAAATTTCTCTGATTTAGCATGTGTGTACTTTCCAATTATAAGATTAAGAGCCTGCTCGTTGACACCTAAACCAAGTTTAAAACCGTACTGTACATCACTTGAAATGTTGTTATCCTCTGCCCATGTTTGCAACCTGTCTAACATTTCCAGCCACCTTCATTAGGAATTAGATTGCAGTGAGCAGAGTCCAGGAAGTGGTAGGAGGCAGACTAGTGCTGGTTGTTACAGTTTAAAAATTGTAGTTTTCACCTGCCTGTGATTGGATATTTTATCATCTGTTTTGTGTTTTACACTTGTGTTTTTTCCTGCCCGGGATTGCTTCCATTTAACATGTTGAATTGTGGGATTTGCAGTCCAAACTCTGTAGTTTTTCCCTCTCATTGCTGATGACTTTCAGTTTTCCCTCCAAATTTCTCCTTTTCTCTGTGCTAACACCTGCATGTTAAAAAAGTGCACCCCCAGCCATCATTTTGTATTCACAAACCAGTGAAACCAGCCCCCCTGCCTCCCCCCCAGCAACAGGGATATTCTACATCAGAGAGTGCTTCGGTGAGCTGTTTAAACTGTGTTTACTAGGGACTGTGCACTTCGTTTTTTGGCCATTAGAGGGAGTAAAGTTTTATTCAAACAGCATTGTTAGATTTCAAGTTAATGAGGCATTTACCTGCAGAAGTCCTAAGTGTGGATTGAGCCTGTCTGTTTCCTAGGAGATTCTGAACAGGAAAAGCAGCTCTCCAGGCCCCCATCCCCCAGGCCAGCAGACCCAGGACTGGGGATTGGCTATTTAACTACCAGGCAACTCGGAGCTGTCCCCTCACACTAGCCCAAGCCCCTTAAGGCCTTGCTGGGTGCACCACAAATCATTCGCCTCCATCTTGTGAGCTGCAGCCTCCCTGTGCCCCAGATTGCAGTGAGCAGAGTCCAGGAAGTGGTAAGGGGCAGACTAGTGCTGTCTCTTCCCCAAAACAAAAGTTTAAAAAAAAATATTTACCCTTTCTGTGATTTCGGTCTTTGCCTGTGGTGGTTAAAGTTTAAAAATTGTAGTTTTCACCTGCCTGTGATTGGATATTTTTATCACCTGTTCTGTGTTTTAAACTTGTGTTTTTTCCTGCCCATGATTGCTTCCATTTAATGTGTTGAATTGTGGGATTTGCAGTCCAAACTCTGTAGTTTTTCCCTCTCATTGCTGATGACTGTCAGTTTTCTCTCTAAATTTCTCCTTTGCTCTGTGCTAAGACCTGCATGTTAAAACAGTGTACCCCCAGCCACCATTTTGTGTTCACAAGCCAGGAAAACCAGCCCCTTGCCTCCCCCCACTGCAACAGAGGTATTCTACATCAGAGGGTGCTTCTGTGAGCTGTTTAAACTGTGTTTACTAGGGACTGTGCACTTCGTTTTTGGCCAGTAGAGGGAGTAAAGTTTTATTCAAACAGTATTGTTAGATTTCAAGTTAGTGACGCCTTTAACTGCAGAAGTCTAAAGTGTGGATTCAGCCTGTCTGTCTCCTATGAGACTCTGAACAGGAAAAGTAGCTTCCAACTCCCTGGCCAGCAAACCTTGTCTGAGGTAGCTGGGACCTTATATGGTCTGCTAGTGGCTGGTACATCTGTACACTGATTGGTGGTTGTATCTGTTGTTTCTATTGGATTAGGGTCAGTGTCCTCATTGGTTGGGTATGTATTTGAGGGTTCTGATTGGTTTCTGGGTCTGTGATTCAATCAATGTAGGGTTGGGACTAGGGCTATGGTTAGGATTTCTATTGGAAGAAGGGACTAGGGTTTCCTGTATTATTGGTTGTTGGGACTAGGGCTAGGGTTATACTTTTAATTGGAAGTAGCGATTAGGGCTTCTGGTGTGATTGGTTGCTGGACTGGTTGTGGGACTAAGAGTAGGGATAGGCTTTCTATTGGAAGTAGGGGCAAGGGCTTCCTGTGCCATTGATTGTTTGGACTTGGGGTGGGACTACTGGTAGGGCTAGGGCTTCTATTGTACGTAGAGATTAGGGGGTTGAACTGATTGGGTGCTTGGACTAGGGCTAAGATTGGCTGTTAGGTCCTAGTTTCCTATTGGTTCTATATTTTTAGGTCTATTGTTGTGATTGGATAGTGTTAGGGTTAGGGTTTCCATTGGCTGACAGGGTCAGCTGATTACTAGGGCTATAAAAGGCCAGGCCTAGGGCTTCTCAGCCCAGGCCAGGGGTGTGGAATTGTTTAAAAAATGTACTTGTCCAGTGGACAAAATTGTGCAGAAAACTACTTGTCCTGCAAAGAAATCTACTTGTCTTACCTATTCCCTAAATCAATTAAACTGACCGCCAAAAGCGTAAGTTTAGTCTTAGAGAGTACATTTTAGACATCCTAGTGCTTGAAGCATTGAAGCTGCCTCTTGGGAGAACAATGTCAACAAAGAGGAAGAATACAGGAACCAGAAATTACACTTTACCCGGTGTACGCTATACTGGTAAATCAATATTACATATTTACATGATGTACATTTTGGTACAAGATATTTACAATGAATATAAAAGACGGTCACAAATCAGATAGAACCAAACCGGTATCTGATACCCAGGCAGGAGTCAGAGGTGGATATAAATATGATCTGTAACAATGTCTATATATGAGTGCCCTAGACAGTGAACCATGGCTGTCCTAGCTCTCATGAGAAGGGCATAAGACAACTTCCTTTTTTAGGGGATGGTTCTTAAGATTTCAGCCCACAAAGATCAAAGAATCATTTACCAAAATATGTGAGCTTTTCACTTGTACAAATTGGACACTGTGACATTGTTATGACAACTCTTGCAGCCAATTTGGGGTGAAGGTACATTTAGGCCTGTGATGTAGAAATCTCAACATTCCCAAAGGGAACACAGATAGTTCTAGAAGTATTACTAAGGTGTGCATGAGAGTCGATTGCAATACTGGTTGGCTCGTCAATAATATCTTAAACAAGCCCAAGACAGTAATATTAGAGTATCAGGCAGTCTTGAAAGAGATTGCATACTGGAAATCCAAGAGGTCTTAAGTAGAGGCCAGGTGCTAACTGGCCTGCATCTGCTAGTTAAATAGAACTGGCACAAGGGAAGTTCATGTTCTGTATTGCCTATCTAAAATAACTTATGTAGTGGATGATATTGAGACCAAGGAAGTATCATTGCTTCTCTTATATATATATATTGTTAATTTCAGCACCCACAGGTTCAAGCTGCAGAAATGTGTGCCTGTGAAAGTAAGCTGGTACGTGTATACTGTGACAGTGATTGACCGCAGTAATTGAAACCTTAATGTTCCCTTTGGATGGTGGTATGCTTCTGCAGCACTTAGGACAGAAATGTAACAACTAGAAAAGCTGTGCTGTTAGGCTTCATGGCAACTCGGAGCTGCTTTCAGTAGG
The DNA here is from genome assembly GCF_964263255.1 of Lissotriton vulgaris. Classification (NCBI taxonomy): domain Eukaryota; kingdom Metazoa; phylum Chordata; class Amphibia; order Caudata; family Salamandridae; genus Lissotriton; species Lissotriton vulgaris. The sequence goes on from NC_141690.1 coordinate 254,928,479, forward strand.
CCAGGAACAAAAGTGGTTAGCACTTGCTGAAACAGTAATTTTCAAGTCAGGACCGTCTGTCCACAAATAATTATTGTATGACGGAGTATTGTTGACAAACATATTGTTTTCTAAAGATATTTCACAAAAATATTGCTCCTTTGGGTCCACAATATGCAGATCACTCTCTGTGGGGGCAGAGAGTGGAAGGTTGCTTACTTTTTGCTTCCAAGTCTTGAACTTCACACTTCAGAGAAATGCTAATTACATTTGTCCATCAATAAAGTGGATTCTGGCTTGATCTACTAGTAAAGATTATGTATGCAGTGTTATAGGGCCTCAGACGTGTTGTTAATCTAGACAGGTCCGCTTTCAAGATCTGAGACCCCAAAGACTTGCATTTTTAAATAAATAACACTGTGTTATAAGCAGACACCCAGGAAGAAACGTGAATAAGGTGATTGGCAGGGCAAATCTAGCCAAAAGAACTCAGTGGCCTGATGACAAAAGCCAGTATAATCAACTTGTTTGTTTTCAAAATGTTCCCCATCTTTTCAAATGGAGGCTTGAAAGTACTCTAGCAAATTGTGGGGGGGATTTTGAAAGGGCTTGGATGCAGACACAGAGGATTTTGACCCGAAACAACAACTTATGAATCGTTTTTACTTTGTGCTATCCAGATATGCTCAACCATCATTTTGTCCCAGAAATCCATCTCACAAGTCTGCAGATAGACAGAAAGGAATGATAGGTTATAGAATACGGTCGAAAATCAATGGCAACTTAACCCCTTCCATGCTCATGACGGAACTGTTCCGTCATGAACATCGGTCGAGCTGTGCTTATGACGGAACCGTTCCGTCATGACCACGCCCGTTTCTATTAGAGCTCAGCACCGGGGGGAATCGGCGCCGCACAGAAGGGGTTAAAGAAAGAGCGACATAGTTGGCTGTTAAAAAGACAACATAAGAAGTCAGAGATGGGAAGAGTGGAGATTTAGGGACATTTGCAAAAGAAGAAAGAGGAATGGAAAAATAGGATGAAAATTAACTTACAGTAAACGTGACAGTCACCTTGGTGGTCATTAGGTTAATTTGGAGGTGGCTGCACCAGTATTCAGCCTCCAAAAATGTATAATGTCCCCAGTATTTATTAATACTTCACAAATCTATAGGTGTCTCCCTCAGGACAGCAGTCTGAGAACAAGTCAATAAAGACCACAGAGGCAAGTGTTGCACCCGTGCTCTGTACACAAGAAGCTTTAAAGGAAGCACTTGTATGACAGAGGTGACAACGCTTACAAACATTCACATCAACATTACTTGGGCTCTTGAGATGGAAAAGGTGGTACAATTGGAGTCAGGGATGACCAAGAGGTTACATGGAGAGCCAGTGATCTATTGGGGGTGTGCAGGGTGAGCTACAGAGGGAAGCAGTGATGTCCTGAGGGAGGAGTTACACAGGGGGGTAGTGATGTAACGGGTGGGCAGGCAGGAGGAGTTGCAGAGGAAGACAGTTACATTGGGAACCACTGATGGCTCATTAGTTCACAGCTAAAGATAAGATGTGTAAAAGAAGGAACCACTTTTGGCTTCAGGGGAGGAAATACAACAAAGCTAGGGTTATGCTGGTTTGTAAAGAAGAGAGATGATATGGGGTTTAACAGAAAAGGGAGATGAGAAACACAATTAACTAGATGGATGGTAGCAGAAAGAGAAAGGAGGGCAGTAGGGCAGGGAAATGGAGTGATGGTGGTTTCACACTGGTAGTTTGAGAGCAAAGGAAGGGAGCTTAAGTTGGCTAGCGATGTAGAAAGATTTAGATAAAAAAGCAAGAAAAGAAAGGGGACTTTGATGGGGTAAGAAATACAGCATGCAGGGTAGACTGGGTCCCAATGGGAAACTGGACAAATGGCAGAGACTGCAGACACAACAAGAGAAAGGAGATGAGTTGGGCAGGCAATTTTAAAAATTACAGAGTTTTGAAACTGCAAACAGGAGAAAGAAAGGGTTGAAGACATAGCGCGAGGTGTTTGGGGTGTTACGTAGCAAGTAGAGGACGTTCTATGGTTGGTACTTTTGGCATTTATGCTGGCTGACACACATCATAAGAACACATTCAATTGCTCCTACTGCCTTTCCTGAGAGGTATGCAAAGTTAGCTGTTTCTGCTTAAAGCAACTGGAACTTTCCCATCTAGTGTATTCACTTATTTTGCATGTGATTACCTTCCAGTAGAAAAAACACGTCCTTCCTTACTGCCTGGGAGTAAAAGCCTTGGATCTGTGGTGGCATTTCATGTTCAGCTCCATTGCAAGATGTGGCTGATAAAGAAAATCTGGGGCACTAGAGGCAGATTTCTTTGGACACACATTACCTTCTCAACCCAGTTTACTTTCCGTTTTTTAAGAAGCGCTTTTCTGTGCAGTTCATAAACACACTGTCCTGCTATACATGTTGCTTTAACTATTTACCCCCACCCCCAGTACATTTGAAGTATATTTGAAGTACATTTCTGCCTTATGTAGGCAAACAATGCACCAGGCTCTTATTGAAATGTGGCTTAATTATCAACTGCTATACGAGGGTGCGGAGCCTCTAACTTTTAATCACAACCACTTAACCACATGTGTGATCCTGGGCAAGTGTTACATTTTCATGGTTCATCTGTCCACATCTTCCAGGATTGGTTGTGCTTGGATTATCGTTAACCCTCTGTACTAAGCGCTACCTAAAACCACTATATATTTCAAAACCGCACAGGAGCAAGTAGTTTGACCAGAACGTTGATAGTGTTTGCAGGGGCAGGGAGGTCAAAAAGAGATTTCAGAGACATGCTTGCCATAAATTAGATAAAATATATGTTAATGGGAAGCCTGGGGGCATGCAAGTCTTTAGTGAGACTAGAGCTCTAGTCCCTGTGAGGGCCTGAGGTCACCTATCCCGTAGTAGACATTGTAAATGGATAACTTTTGTCCTGGCTATGGAAGAGATCACCCTTAGTCTAGCGCCCCAGTGCTTCCCTAAAGTCATGCTTGCTGCACAGAAAAGCTTGTAAAGTCCCTGACCATTTTAGGTACAAGATTTTGGTAACATTATTTAATTGAATTTAAGGCGCAGGGCTTTTAGTTTGTGGTAAATATATTACTTGCAAACCTGTCTGCAAAGGCAAACTAGGTTTTGCACCTTTTTAATTTCTTATTTCGGCCTTTCATTCCCGGATGACGAAGGGATAAGTCGAGAACACCTAGTTTTCTAGGTAGAAGGCACTGGCAGAACGCAAGACCAGATAAGGCCCAGGGTAAGACGTGAGAGGCTCATGAAAATAGAAGTAACGGCCAGCGGGACAGGAAGCTTCATGACAGCCCGTAGGGAAAGTAGGGAGCTTTAATGTAGACCCTGGTTGAAACATGAGAGGCCCAGGGGCTCGGAGCAGGGGCTGCAGGGAAGGCCAGTGGGGAGCACAGGCACTAGATAAGTGCAGAGGGAAAGCAATGTGCTGAAGCAGTGGCCCGTGAATTATTTCACTGCAGGCCTCAAATGCGAGTGAGTGGGGCCCGAACTGGAGGCTGTATCTGAGAGGTCAAAGGGCAGCACATCAGAAGTGTGAACAAAGAGCCCAGGTGAGAGCAGCGTCTGCCAGCCTCTTACCCGCCCATGCTGTGGCTGTTCTCGGATTGCAGACGCTGCGTCATGTTTCCCTCTTGCTCTAAGGAATGAAAGGGGCCAGAAGAGCCCGGAAACTACAAGAAAGCTTCGTGGATAAAGACATAAATCTGTTAGCTGACAGCGCTGTGCAATTTCTGTATGCAACCTTCCAGTGTCTGTTCATCATCCTGTGAGTTTGGACAAATCTTTTAATCTCCTCGTGCCTACAACAATAAATTATGAATGCGTCCTTGTGTAATGTGACTGGCTCTTCTAGAAGGCACTTCGTTTCCGTCAGGCGTCTCTCGATTTACTGTGGAACATGGTCTCCTTGTCCTTAGGACAAACCAGACATTAAAACTTCTTGCCCTTGCAAGGAATCTAGATGTCTCGGGCGTCGGGCGATACGAATTCCCCTCCCCTGCCAGGCATTGAGGATAAGGGCGGAGAGGACAAGGGCAGTTGCCTGTTTGAGCCTGCTCGAGACTGGTCAGGTCCAGTGCCAGAAATGCTGCCCAATATACATACCTCCATTATGCATCTATATACTTCCAATGTACTTCTGGATCTGTATCTTTATCACTTTCTTCTAATTTAGCATTTCCAATGCACTTCCCTATTTCTAAGCCTATACTTCGCTCAATATATCCACTACATCCACTCTCTCATTTAACCCCAAGCCACTTACCACTACTATGATCCCCCAAAACAAACCTTTCTAAACTCTTCCCTCTTTTCTACCCCTCCCCAACTCTTCTCAATCCAAATAACTGACTAACATATCCACCACTAAAATTACTTTCATGTTTCATCATACTAATTCATCACTAATCCTGATGGGTTCCAGAGTAGCATTCTACTTGCGCTTCAAAACCCCACCAGGGGTAGCAAATGCTATATGTTAAAACTGGGATTTCTGGTTGGCTAAGGCTTGCACCAAAGCCAGGCAGAAACCACCATTCTAGTCAGGGCAAGGGAGTCATACGCCAAGATAACCCCTGCTCACCCCTTGGTAGCTTGGCACGAGCAGACTAGCTTATCCCGGAGGTAATGTGTAAAGCATTTGCGCACGCACACAACAGCAACAGCATCCTAGGCACACCACAAAAGGAACTCCACACAAGGTTATATAAAAATAACTTTTGTATTGTCAAAACACATCAGATAGTAATCACACAATATACATTGTGCCAACTGGCACAGGCAATATTCACAAGGGATTATTTACACCAGGACAGGGCCACATGGGCCACTGTCAGAATCAACACTTAGCAGAAATAGCACTTCTAGAACATATAATAAGTGCAGCACAAAATAACAATTATAGACCACAACCAGTAACCACTGGTAACAGGCAGGTACACACTACGCAATACTAATAACCATAGGCATAGATCAAGCATGGACACATAACCTGTAGTATAAACTATACTAGGCAAAACAAACTCCTACGCATGAAAGCACATCTAGAGGTATCACAGGCATAATGGAATTGCACATTACGCCTAAATCACATTAGGCCTAACTAGTACAAATACGGTAGGCAATCTCTTCACTAGTCTAAACACATTAGACCCTACCCCCTAAGCATAACTCACATTTAGGGGCGTAAATCACACAGTGAAACATAATCTCACTATGTAAACCTCCATAGGTAAAACCATCTCTAGAGGTATCAACACAGGGTGCGTAAAACATACTAGATGCATTACATTTCCTAGCACCACTTTTAAAGCACATATCACCTTTAGCACATAAAACACATTAGGTAATTATCATCACAAACATAGTAAGTAATCACATTGTGCAAACATCACATTAGGGCCTTGTGCCCTATCCACATACCAGCCCCCTGGCCAACTTGCCATCTCAAGAAGGGGCTCAAGTGCCCTGTGTCCAGAATGTCAGGACACGCTGCCATCGCAGCGCCAGTCAATGGTGCGCCAACGGCGCAAACCTAAACGTTGCAGCTGCCCACTAATTGCTGGGCAGCTGGGAACAACAACAGGGCCTAAACGTTGCAGTTGGCACTAAGTGCTACGCAGCTGTAGAAGGCCTGCCACTTCTGTCCCTCTCAGGGACTCTTTCTCAACTGCGCCTAAAGGGTGCAGCTGCCCACTGCTTGCTGGACAGCTGTGGATTGGCAAAAACCGCGACTGGGGCTCTCACTAGCCCTTTAGAACAAAACTGCGCCAAACGGAGCCATCTGGCTCTGGAAAGACATATGCGCAGGCTGTAGCCACACGGGGCTCTGTAAATAAAGATGTCCCCATGGAGCGCACGGGCTCCTGAGATATTCAGGCCACACCTAATGAAAAAGAACTGGCCCCCAAGCACTGTGGAGCGCACGGGCTACTACTATCATCATGTCCCCACGGAGTAATCTGGTTTGGAGGTAATCATCCCCCCTAGGAGCACACTGGCCCCTGAAACAATTATGCGCCTTGGAGCCCTCTAGGCTCTTAAAACAGTTAGACACTCACGGAGCGCACTAGCGCTTTAAAATCAAATATGCCCCTATCGTTGGAGCCATCTGAGGCTCGGCGAGCACTGTGGGTGAAAAATGCGGGGAGGAACATGGGGCCCCTTAACCCCTCCCCTGCTGATGACGGAACCGCTCCGCTATCAGCTACGGTTGGGCTGTGCTGATGACGGAGCGGTTCCGTCATGGCCCGGCCGCCGCGCCTGCGCGGCGCTGATTTCGCGCCTGCGCTGCCGTTATATTGAGCGGGGCGGGTCATGACGGAACCGCTCCGTCACCAGCACAGCTCAACCGCGGCTGGTGACGGAGCGGTTCTGTCACCAGCATGCGGCCGCCGCGCGGCCGCCCCGCTCACTTAGCGCTGCGGCGGAATAGCCGCCGCAGTGAAAGGGTTAAAGAGAGATGTCCAATCGTTGGAGTGGCCCACTGAGCACACGGGCCGCTCTGACTCTGTGCCTGCACTGGCACAGCCACCACTTGGCCTCATGGAGTTCCCCCCAGCCCTTCACCACTCACCGGGTTTCTCGGGGAACTCCTCGTCATCCGGTGCGGCTGATGGTCAGGACGCGCCATGCTTGCAGGGCTCTCTCTCTCCGGAGGAGCGCCCCGCCCTCCTCTTCACCTGGGCCCCCCCTCGAGACCCAGGACTCGGCTACCATGCTCTGGGAGGGTGGGTGGGCTCCCGTCCTCCCGCGTCGTCCATCTCCGGCTCCCTTCAGCTCACGGGAGCCCCGCACCGACCACACGCCATCTCCGGCCCGACTGCGGCGTCATTTCCGCGGCCCCGCCCACAACCAGGCAGGCCGCCGACGGAGGCGGCCATCGGGGCGGCAAATGAGGGGTAGGCTCGCTCGGGATTTTATGAACATAAAGCAGGGTGGGCTCCTGCGGAATTCAAATAAAAATAAGCGAGGTGGCACCCGCATGGAACTTAGCCACGGCGGGGGAATCCCGGCTTCGGGATCCCCGTGCAAATGATCGCAGCTCCGCGCTGCTAGGTAAAACAGGAGCTCTTTTCCCCAGAGCCAAATAAGGCGTCTTGGTGCCCCATAAACAGGCAGGGGAATCTTAAATAAAGCACTGCCAGGGTACCCAAAGTAGCAGAAGAGGTCCTGGGGCCAAGAAGGTGGAGCACAGCAGCTCCCAACAAAGAAAAGTCCTCCAGGTCCCCCAGGAAAGGCAGAAGGGTCCCAGAGAGAAGTCAGCCAGCAATCCAGGGGCTGGGCAGGGCCCAGGGAGGCAAGCCTTCCCCTGGGCCCCAGCAGCAGCACGCCCCTGGTAGATTCAAGTCTGCAAACAAGAACCTTTTCAGGGTGTCACAGCACCCTTTTTATACAGCAAAGTCCTTTGTCTACAAGGTGCAGGCAATGAGAGAACCAGCTACAACTGGTTATGGGGAACTCCCTTTCACTGGCCAGGCTAGGGACATCAGGCGCACCACAGGGGGTGGAGCCAGCATTGTGGAGGGAAGGACCAGCCCTATTCAGGTCCCAGGTGTACCCCTCCCTCACATCAGCATGCTAATCTCTCCACTCACCACCGGGGCAGACCCATCCTTACTCCTGGAGCCATGCTCACCAGCCAGCTCCAGCCAATCACACGCCAGACACAAATTACACTAACATGCCAACTTCTAGAAGTGGCACTTCTACACTAGACACAATTATGCCACATACATCATTGCGCAGCATTCAATCTCACGAGTTCGCACATACCAAACTCGACCCTGCACTCCCCACACATCAGGAACTACCATGGTCACACATATTCCCCATGCATTCCTATGGGAGGGCAGGTCACGCTCACCACACACACAGGGAGCACACGCACTTTACACTGAACCACAGTGAAAAAGTGCGCAGAGACCTAAAATTACCAACACCAGGTTACAGAAACAGGCTAGGCAAAAGCAAAAAGTTTCGGGGTGAACCTGCCAAAAGGGCCGGGTCCAACACTATATGAATGCAAACCTCTTTCCCCTCACTACCCTGCCACCTACCCTTCTCTATCCAAATAACTGCATAACATATCCACTACTCAAATTACTTCATATTTTACTATACTAATTTTCAACACTAATCCTTTATGAGTTCCGGAGTGGCTTGCTACTCGCCAGAAAAGCGCTTCAACATCCATCAGGGGTAACTAGTGCTATATGAATGCAAACTGTTCTTCCCCTTTTATCCCTCCGCTATCCTTCTCACTCCAAATAACTGACTAATATCCACCACTGAAATTACTTTCATATTTCAGCATATTAATTCACCACTAATCCTTTATGGGCTTCCTAAATAGCATGTTTCAACGCCCCATCAGGGGTAACAAGCGCTATATAAAAACAAACCTTTTTTTCCTCCTCTATCCTTCTGCTATCATTACAAATCCAAATAACTGACTAACCTATCCACCACTTAAAATGTACTTGCATGTTTCACTATACTAATTCAACACTAATCCTCTATGGGTCCTGGAGTAGCGTGCTATCTGTTGAAAAAGTGCTTCGACGTCTCGTCAGGGGTAGGAAGCGCTATATAAATGCAATGAGGGAATCTAGTAACGAAATTGGGCGGTAACAGGCAGGATTTTTCCAATCCCCCTTCTTAAAAATTAGAACAATAATCGATTCGGACCATGTATCTATAAATCCTTTTGCACAACATGCTTGTAGGACCCGCGTTAAAATTGGGGACCATAACTGCGGAATTGACTTAAAAAGGTTGATAGGGCCCCCGTCAGGGCCTGGGGCCTTACCATTCTCACTTGCGTTTACCGCCCTTAGTTATGTGGGTAAAGGCAGTCAGGATATTATTGTGCGATGGGCTATCATTCAGGCACGTTAGAATTGAGTCGTATGTCTTGCTGACAATTTGTTTACTTAACTCTGAGGGGGCCAAACTAGACCATTGTAATGTATAGCCGTTTTGTCTCCCTATTGTTATGTTTTGTGCCCCCACAACTTGATTGCAATATTTCCTTGCTGCAATAGTAGGAATGGCTATATTTACACTTAGGGGCAGATGGTCACTCATTACATTTTGGTGGATGTTATAACCGGTAACGTAGCTTGCGTAACGGTTTGGCATAAGTATGAAGTCTATTGTGGATTCGGCTCCTCTACCTATAAAGGTGTGTCCAAAATCCACCCTGGATGAAGATAAACAATTTACAAAACAGAGCTTGTATTGGAATAAGATCTCAGTGTACATCTCTCCTGTATCTGAATGGGAGAAATGCATCACCGGGCCAACCTCCTCAGGTGTCAAGCCGCATTTTCCTAGCCCAGCTAACGAGCATAAATGGACATTGAAATCCCCACCACAGATTGAAATAATTCCTATCTCGCCTTTTGATATTAGTTTACTAATATCCTGGCTCAACTTCTTTGTGATAGCGCCCAATTGCCCTTTTTCAGCATTATTATAAAGGTTATTTACAGCCAGTATACATTTTGCATCTATGTGGATCAATACAATCTGGTAATAGGTTTCAGAGCTAATTATTTCGATCTTTTGGGCTCCAACCATATTTGCGACATATACACAGATTCCGCCCTTGGGTCTTCCGCTCGAAGAATGAGTTGCTAGTGTGTGTAAAGTCCTGACACCATTAATGTGTACTTCGTTAATGGCCCAGGTTTCTTGAATTCACAGGATGTCAAAATTGTTTATAAAATCATTCCAAGGCGTGTCTTTCACTTTATTCTTAAGACCTGCTATGTTCCAAAAAAATTCTTTTGGATTGAATTATTACAGGGACAGATTCATGCTGCTCTGTTAGTCCAGACTCTTTTTGCATGGCTTGATTAAAGACCCCAACATTGTCCATTTCGATGGGAGCCCTGCTAATAGTGCCAGACCCAGATATTCCTTCACCTTTATACTTACTATCCCCCTCGTCCATTAGTTCAGTTCTAATTGATTCAGAGCGGATTCGCATTGGGTTTCAATACTAGAGTTATTATGATTCCCTGCTAGGTTCTGGCTAGTGGATAGTCAGTCATTTACGTCTAGGGTCGATAAGGGCCCAAATCTGTTTGAGGTCTCTAAATTAAAAAGGGAACAGTCTTTAAACTGTCTAAGTGTGTATTGATTATTTTGTCCAGATGGGCGCTTATGTTGATAAAAAAAGGCCAGTGGGAAAACATGTATATTTGTGTAACTAAGATAAGGATCCTGTGTTCTTAGTAAATCTTCCCTTACCAGTGAACGTGATCCTAACGAGAGGACAACACAGTCACCTTGGTAGAGTTTATTCCTATTTCTCACCAAACTAATCCTACTCACCATCTTAAATTCTCTGAAAAGGGCACTGGTCAGGCCTGTTATATTTCCGAGCCAATGTATGGTTTTGTTTCTTAAGGCATCCCAGGTTTCCTTTTCGGCTGGTGAGCAGAAAGGAATGTTGGCTAATATGACAGTGTATGGGTTAGCCGCTGGTGGTAAAATTAAAGTCTGTGGGCTAAGTGCATCCTCTGGTGTGTTACTATTTACTGGGTTTGTTCTTGTGTTTTTCGCGCCCTCCCGTCTTTTATCCACCGGGTTGCCCATCGTTCATATGTCATTTTTCCTGTGTACATTAATCTCGTTTGGGATGGATGGCATTTTTCAAATTTATTGTTACATTTAGGTAAAGTCCAGGCCCCACGCCCTTTACTCTAGCCGTTACTTGTCCCTTTGCAACGAAGGGGGTAACTTTCATGTTTTCCTTCTCACACTGTGTGATGGTACTAAGTGACTTCCTAGATTGCATTTTCCCATCTTGAGCGGCCATATTCTGAGTTGCAAGAACGTTCTCTAATCCTAACATAATTAGTAACAAGCGCAGGGTCATATTAGCAAGAACCTCGTTAAAATTATCGCCATTTTAGCAGCCTAGTGAGTTCGTTGAGTCCATGTTTAAAGTTTCTTCAACAGAACTTATCTGTCATTCAATATCTCCAACTGCCCCATGTTAAGTAGTTAAGCAAAGTCATGTTGGCTTTTCTGTGCTTATTCGGTGATTTAGATACCTGGCTTACTGTTAACTGCCTTTCCCCCGTATTCAGTAATCAGCACCTTGGTAGTGCAATTTACTACTAAGGGGTAAGGAATCCTCAAGATTTTGAATTTTGCTGTTTAATTTGCTGTATTCCCCTCACAGAATAAAGTGCAGTGTGCCTTAAAGTTTAATAACAGGCCCCACAAAGCAGAGCATAGCGTATTATTTCCAATGGTTTCCAGTCGACAACTAAATAAACTTCGATTCCCTGTTAAAATACTTCACAACTTACAGGTCAGAGTGCAATGTGCCATAAAAACAGTACAGTACAATGTAGCGAACAACAAAATGCCAAATATTAAAAGCTATCGAAAGGCTTTGCCTTATCAAGGAAAAGTGCAGAATGCATATACATTTTTAGCAAAATAATACAATAGGGACGTTTGGACAGAAATGACACTAAAGAGCAACATGCAGTACGATGTCTGGTTAGTAAAAGGATGGACCTAGGAAATCCAATAGATGCAAGTTCCTTATAAAATGTCTAGTCATGCCCGGTCCGTTTGGCCATAGCACATGTAGAGTTAAGATGCAATTGCTACAGGCAGAAGCAAATGGTAGGGACGGTAAAGAAGGGAGCTCACAGTACCGGTCAGCCGACTCCTGGTGCAAGGCAGGAGCCTAAGGAAAGGGCGGTGGCCCTGCCTCTTCCTGGCAATGACGGGCAAGGACAGGCCCTCCCTTGGCACAGGCTTTGCCCGGGCACTGCCCGCATGTGTCCCGCTGTGCAGGAAGGCAGCAGCGCTTTTGAGGAAGCTGCTGGCGCTGTGGTGACGCTGCTCTCTCTTGCCAGCTAGAGGCTGCTGGGAAATATAGGCCGATTTCCTCATGGCGGTAGGAGTAGGAGCTGAGCCGTTCCCTTCACAGCGGTGGGGCAGTCAGCCAAGCCGTTCCCCTCACGGCAGTGTAATGATCAGCCAAGCTGTTCCCCTCACGGCAAGTGTTGAGAGCCGGTAAGTGCGTCCCGCGCTGCGGGAGGACAGCAGCGCTTTTGAGGAAGCTGCTGGCGCTGCTCTCTCACGCCGGCCAGAGGCTGCTGGGAAATGTAGGCTGTTTTCCTCACAGCGGTAGGAGTAGGTGCGGAGCAGTTCCCCTCACGGCTGTGTGGTAGTCAGCCAAGCCGTTCCCCTCGCTCTGGTGTAATGATCAGCCAAGCTGTTCCCCTCACGGCATGTGTTGAGCGCCGGTACTAGGGACTCATAAGGGTACCCCAGTAACCAAACTGGAGTGTACCTAAAGTACATGGAATCCTTTTAGAGAGTAAGCAGCTAGGTTGGGGTCCTGGATAGCTGGGCCCCAGCCAGACTAAAGTCGAAAAACAGTGAAACACCATCAAAAAGTCGGGGTAACTATAAGAAGCAGATCCTACTCTCCTACAATTAGTTCACGTCGACTCATATCCGATGGATACGCAACCCCCGGATATACAACTAAAGCTGGAGCATATCCCTCTTCTGGACATTAGTTCACTTGAATCCATTCTCATCCATGTTAAATCAGGATCACCTAGTGACCCAGCCCCCGCACATGTTTTGAAATTAGCTAAGGCTATTACTCTCCCTCTGATTCTAGAACTTGTCAACACCTCCATCTCCTCTGGAGTGGTCCCTGCACCATGGAAATGTGCCATGGTGAAGGCACTGCTGAAAAAACCCAACCTTGACCCAAGGACCATGGGGAATTACTGGCCGATTTCCCTGCAGTCAGTAAAATCTTGGAAAGGCATGTCATTTCAGTTTTAACTGTATTTCTAGAATGAAACTACTTGCTCCAACCCTCACAAACGGGGTGCCGTCCCGCCATGGTACAGAAACGGCACTACTAGCAGTGGCGGAAGAGTCCAGGAGGATCCTGGATCAGGGAGGAGCTGAAGCCATCATTCTCCTTCACCTCTGCGCCGCATTTTATACAGTCAATCATGTTATTCTAATGCGTAGACTTAAGAGTTTGGGAGTGTCAGGAGATGTAGCCGCATCCTTTCAGGTCCTCAAAGGAGAAGTGTATGGCTCTCAGCTGTGGGGTGCCTCAGGGATCCTCCCTGAGTCCCACCCTATTCAATATATACATGAGGCAGTTGGCCGACATAGTAAAACCCTTTGGCATAAAAAAGTTGTCATGTACGCCGATGACACACAACTTGGTGTGGCCTTAATTCGTCCAGAAAATACATCCACAAGTCTTGGCCCTTGCCTAGAGAAGGACACACAATTGATGGAGCTCTCCTGCTTAAAATTGAACGGAGACAAGACAGAGCTTATGCTCCTAGACAACTCTCCAAGCTCCAGCACAGGACTACTGTGGCCAAACTACTTTGGCCCTGCCCCACCTGAAAAAAAATCAGATCAAAAGTCTGGGTATGTGGTTTGATCGCTCACTGACCTTTGGATACCAAACAGCCAAACTGGCAGCAACTTGCTATGGCATCATGAGGATGCTTCGTAAAGTGCTTCCCCTCCTCCCATTCGTGGCAAGAAGGATAATGGTCCAGGCACTCATTCTTTCGTGAGTGGACTATGGAAACACACTTTACTGGGACCCACTAAGGCCACGGTAACCAGATTACAGATCACCTAGAAATGTGCAGCTAATCTGCTTCTGGATCTCCCTTATAGGCAATCGGCCAAACCCGCATTGAAGACCTTACATTGGCTGCCGATATCAGAAAAGATTAAATTCAAGGCGCTCTGTATTGCCCAGAAGTCCTTCCAGGGGATGGGACCAGCCATCAAGGAGTCCATGACTACCCGCTACCACCCAAACAGAAGCCTCCGCTCAATGAACATGTTGCTTGCAACAGTTTCAAAAATAACAAGGATATTGTGCTGCATACCTAAATACTTATTAGATCCCAAAAGCAAGACCTATTGGCCATGCCAATGCTTGTTTATATCTAGTACACTATGACTGCCTTGTTTGTTGTCATACTCTAAATAATATGTGCATCTGTGTTGTTTTTAATAAAAATGTCTAATGAATGATTGTATGTTTTATGGAATGAAATTTCCGAAATAAACATTACTAAATTCGGCTGCTGCCTGCCACCCATTCTCTACCGCCATGCTCCAAAAAATCAGGCCTTTAAGTGGACCGGGTCTCACTGGTACTGAGCACAAGCAGTTTTTTTAAGGGGCCTCGAAACGGGTCTCTATCGGGCTCTGTTTTGTGCACTAGTACAGGCAACCCGTTTTTTTCCATACTGCAGTGACAGCAGGCACATTGATGTGCGGTGCTCACGCTGCTCACTAATGGAGAAGTTACGGCATGACCTCATGCCAGGTGAGCCTCGTACAGGAAGGGAAATCCTTTAAAGAGAGTCAAATTCTCCATGAATTTCCCTTCTCTTTTTGAAACTCAAGAGCAGCAACATTGTTGTGGTGCCACCAGGGCTTTAAATCAAAGCTTTTTCAATATTATATACAAGCAATAGTTGCTGCTTGTTCATCTTATGCAACAAACTACCACTGACAAAGTCGATAGTCGTGACTTGTTGTAGGTATGGTGTTACTTGTTGTATCATATATCTGGATGCAAAGACAGAAACAGCAAAATACAAGTCGGGCAAACATGATATTGCGCAGTTATGGAAGGGTACCTCACCACCAACGATGAGAAAGTGGGGACAAGAACTGGACAAATGTATGGGCTCCGAGATAGCGGTGTTTCAAGCGAGGGGCTGCCCCAAAAAATAATAGAAAGATATGGGCTAGATGGGCATAGTTCCGGGATATAGACCTTCCCCCTCTTCCTTCAAAATCTCAGTGAATATTTCCATGGACTGTCGGTGGGTCATATTGTATGAGGTATTGATGCTTTTCCTTGGGTATTTGTATGAATCATATCCTGTTTGCCAAGGGGGGTGGGGTGGGAGGCTATGCGTAAAGTTTTCTGTTTCTTTTTGTTGATTTTATATAAGAATGGGGTCTCATGGGTGTCCGTCCCCATGTCTTGTAATATGCTCCTATATTGTTTTCAATTGAATTATGTTGGGCGATCGCCCAAATGGTACTGTATAAATGTAATAAAATATGTTTTAAAAAAAATACAAGTCGAGCAGCACACTATGCTATGTACAGTTTTTAATTGACATGTTTTTAAGCCATGCCCTTAATTACACTGGTCACGCCCCTTTGAGACCCCCCCCCCCCCCCCAGTTTTTTTATCCCACTTAAAGCCCTAAAAACAAAGCATAAACCTTTGGTGGTAATAGGGAGAGAAAGATGCAGCAATCTAGTAGGTAAATTGCAAACAGTGAATTTAAAAAGCTTGGGGTCAATCCTGGTTTTCCCAGAGTGACCAAATTGTGTGATCCTCAGCGAATATTTTATTTAAAGAGCCTACTTTTTCTCCATAATCTCATATCACAGGGTCTTCCAACAAGAGAAAAGCCAGGGTGTGCACTGTATAAAAAGAATCTAATGTATAAAGGTGAAACGCTTCTGCATGTTTAAGCAATGCCCTTTTCTTATACACAAGCTATCATATTTTCACATGGTTTGCTGCTTGATTTAGATGCCAATTATTTTAAGCACCCGGCTCTTGCACACGCTCTTAAGAGCCCCGCAAAACCTTTGGCTCGGCTTTCCTCGTTATGTTGTTGGCTTCCCCATCTCTACCCAAGAAGGGGCCCGTGTGCATTCACCGGCTAAGGGCTAAGAAATGTGACCAGGAGTGAAGAGAAACTGGAGCATGTCAGGCATGAACATACCACATCGTTATCATACCAGCCAGTGCGGTGTCCCTAACCGTTTCCCACTATTGCTCCCTCTGACCAATAGTCCGTCATACCTCCTCTGTGGCAAATGCAAAACCTACTGGCCTCATTTTTATTACCATCTAGAACCGCCCACGGAGCCTGCACTGCCAGGTTCTTGAACAACTCACCTCACTCCAACCACCTGCTATCCACAATAGTAACCATTTACACTCTTCGGTGGACGCCCTCGTCCAGATACTCATGCACACTCCACAGCCAATCAGCATTTCGGAATTCTGCTCGGTGCATTTGGGTTGGATGAGGTGTCGCGAATTCTCCAATCCTAGGTCATCTTGCACAACCATATCTGGCACCTCTCAGAGGACTCCCAAGCCTGTTTATTAATGGGCTTGATTTTTATGTGCATTAATATTACGTGTACAAGCTGACTGGAAATCAATGTTTTAGATTAATAACATTGTGGTAAAACAAGCTTTCGGGACATTGTGACAGATCGCAAAATGTTAACTTACCAGCAGTAAGGTAATTACAAACTGGTGTGGCAGCGGGAGGAGGTGCGGCAGCAGGGGGGCGGAGAGGGGCCTGCACTTGTGGGAGCGATAATTGCTGCCATATGGTGGTGCGCGCTTCCGCAAGTAGATCGACTCACGTGCACGCGTTGCCACTGATGGCAATGGAACGCGTGCACGTTTTTGGCTGAAAAGCCATGGCGATAGGAAAAGGTCTTTTTGCATATGTAGCGCATGTGCGCTGCGTAGGCGAGACCTAAAACGGGCAAGAAGCAGTAGTCGTTCCTTTGCTTATAATGTGGCAAAGGTCTGGAATGCCCTCCCCCTTCACATACGACAGGAAAACAATCATCTGTCTTTCAGGAAACTATTCAAAATCTGGCTGTTATAACTTACCACGCTGGGAGCTGTCATCTAGGTCCACGTTTGCAAATAGCGCTGGGATGCCTTAAGGCAGGGGTACTCATAGTACGGCCCGCGGGCCGGTGGCGGCCCGCCAAGCCTTCCTTGGCGGCCCGCGGACCTTACAGACATGTGCCAGTTTAAAAAAAAATAATAATTCTCGAGTGTCAGTAAACACCACCGGCTGCAGCAGCCTGGAGAGGCTCTGCTCTCTGGGGGCTGAGAGATTACAGCCATAGAGTGGAGCTGCAGGGGCCTCAGAAGAGGTGAAACAGAACAAAGACTCATTAAAAAGTTAATGGTCTTTAAAGACGTGTGAAATGCTCCGGCGCGGCTGTGGGCGCGCCAGGCAAGCTGTCTCATCCCGGGCTGACAAGGGGGTGGCAGGGTGCTAAGAACTTCAGTGTATGTCGTCTTTAACCAGCAAATGTTAAACGTTGTGCCAAGTACATCTGCACTTGAAAGAATTACTTAAATAACTTGCTTCGCAACAGGAGCCAAACTGCCAACTACAACTCTGAACACTCTTTTTCTTATCACGGTGCCGGACACAGGCACAGGGAAAGTGGGTGGCCGGAGTGTGCGTGTGCTGCTGACCAGCCTTAACATTGCTGTCAGAGCGCGACTTGCAGAGTTGCTAAAATGCATATTTTTAATTTTACCAGCCTTGCTGCCCTTTGCCCCCAAGAAGGCATTGCTGGGGCTTGGCGGGCTCCCGGGAGGGAAAGTCAGGGGAGGGAGAGAGAGGGAGGGGGAGAGAGAGGGATAGTCAGGGGAGGGCGATGGAGGGAGAGAGGGAGAGTCAGGGGAGGGCGATGGAGGGAGAGAGAGGGATAGTCAGGGGAGGGCGATGGAGGGAGAGAGAAAAGGAGAGTCAGGGGAGGGCGATAGAGGGAGAGAGGGAGAGTCAGGGGAGGGCGATGGAGGGAGAGAGAGGGAGAGTCAGGGGAGGGTGAGGGAGGGGGAGAGAGGGAGAATCAGGGGAGGGTGAGGTAGGAAGAGAGTCAGGGGAGGGTGAGGGAGGGGGAGAGAGGGAGAATCAGGGGAGGGCGAGGTAGGAAGAGAGTCAGGGGAGGGTGAGGGAGGGGGAGAGAGGGAGAATCAGGGGAGGGCGAGGTAGGAAGAGAGTCAGGGGAGGGCGAGGGAGAGACAGGGAGGGAGAGTCAGGGGAGGGCGAGGGAGGGAGAGACAGAGGGAGGGAGAGCGAGGCTGGAGGGAGAGCCAAGGCGAGGGAGGGAGAGCCAGGGCGAGGGAGGTATGGAGAGTGAGGGGAGGGTGAGAGAGGGAGAGAGACAGGGGAGGGCAAAGGAGGGAGAGGGAGGGAGAGAGTCAGGGAAGGGAGAGAGTCAGGGGAGTGAGAGAGGGAGAGTCAGGGGAGAGTGAGGGAGGGCGAGTCAGGGGAGGGAGAGAGGGAGAGAAGGGGGAGGGAGGAAGGCAGAAGTAGGGATGGAGAGAGAGGTAGGGAGACAGCAGGAGGGAGAGAGGGGGGGAGACCGAAAGAGATGGAGGGAGACAGAAAGAGAGAGGGAGGGAGACAGCGAGAGAGAGGGAGGGAGACAGCGAGAGAGAGGGAGACAGAGAGAGAGGGAGGGAGGGAAGGAAAAGGAGGAAGGGAGGGAGACAGAGAGGGAGGAAGACAGAGAGCAGGAAGGAGGGAGACAGAGGGAGGGAGGCAGACAGAGAGAGAGAGACGGAGGGATGCAGAGGGATGGAGACAGAGAGAGAAAGACAGAGAGAGGGGGAGGGGGAGGGAGACAGAGGGAGGAAGAGGGAGGGATGGAGACAGGGATGAAGACAGAGGGAGGGATGGAGACAGAGGGTGAGAAGGAGGGAGACAGAGGGTGAGAAGGAGCAAGACCGAGGGTGTGAAGGAGGGAGACAGAGGGTGTGAAGGAGGGAGACAAAGGAAGAGGGAGGGCGACAGAGGGAGGGAGGGAGACCAAGGGAGGGAGGGAGACCAAGGGAGGGAGGAAGAGAAAGAGAGAGAGGGAGGGAGAAAGAGAGAGGGAGGGAGACACAGAAAGGGAGGGAGACAAAAAGGGAGGGAGACGGGGAGGGAGGGAGGTATAGAGGGAGGGAGACAGGGAGGGAGGCATGGAGGGAGGGAGACGGGGGAGGGAGAGAGGGAGGGAGGGAGACAGGGAAGGAGAGAGAGGGAGGGAGACAGAGAGATGGAGGGAGACAGAGAAAGGGAGGGAGACAGAGAAAGGGAGGGAGACATAGAGGGAGGGAGACATAGAGGGAGGGAGGGAGACAGGGAGACATGGAGGGAGGGAGACAGGGAGGGAGACAGAAAGGGAAGGAGGGAGACAGAGAGGGAAGGAGACAGAGAGGAAAGGAGACAGAGAGGGAGGTATAGAGGGAGGGAGACGGGGAGGGAGGGAAACAGGGAGGGAGACAGGGATGGAGGGGACAGAGAGAGGTAGGGAGACAGAGAGAGGGAGGGAGACAGAGAGAGGGAGGGAGACAGAGAGGGGGAGGGAGACAGAGAGGGGGAGGGAGACATAGAGGGGGAGGGAGTTAGAGAGGAAGGGAGACAGAGAGGGAGGGAGACAGAGAGTGGGAGGGAGACAGAGAGAGGGAAGGAGAGAGGGAGGGAGACAGAGAGGGAGGGAGACATAGGGAGGGAGACAGAGAGAGGGAGGGAGACAGAGGGAGGGAGACAGAGAGAGGGAGGGAGACAGAGAGGGAGGGAGACAGGCAGGGAGGGAGACAGGCAGGGAGGGAGACAGGCAGGGAGGGAGACAGGCAGGGAGGGAGACAGTGAGGGAGGGAGACAGGGAAGAAGGGAGAGAGAGGGAGGGAGGAAGACAGAGAGAGGGAGGGAGACAGAGAGAGGGAGGGAGACAGGGAGAGCAGGAGGGAGGGAGACAGAGGGAGGGAGAGGGAGAGAGGGAAGAGGGAGAGAAAGATAGGGAGGGAGGGAGAGGAAGAGAGAGAGGGAGAGAGAGAGAGAGAGAGAGATATGTGTGTATGCTGGATCTGGTGAGTCAGTGGACGAAGACGTCTGCTGCAGGGGCGTGTGTTCCACCTCATGGTCACAGTTTTTTTTTGCTCTAGCCCCGCCCCCTCTCTCACTGACCCCGCCCCCACTGGTGCGGCCCTCGGCCGCAAACCACACTGTAAATGTGGCCCCTGTGAGAAAGTTTGTGAGTACCCATGCCTTAGGGGTATCTATGCGCTCTATAAATGCTTATTTCATTCATTCAATGAGCATGTATTTGGATGGGCAGTTACTCAATGAGTGTCTATTTCAATTAAAGGAAGAGTAGGTAGATGCCAACATGGATGCGTACGCGAGTATCAGATTGTGATTTGGTGGATACACGAGGGAGTGGTCGGGTAGTTTGCCAGGTGGACTAGAGACTGAGGTGTGGGCATGTGTCAGCCAACTGGTGATTTGGAAGATGGAAGGTCAGAGTGCTTGAGGAGGAAGATGAGAGTCAAAGATAAAAGTTACCTATTGCTGATTTTTGTATTTTTTTTTAACAAGTTTCAAAGAGATCCCAAAGGCAGTGTGACTTGCACTTGAGATACAGATCTGTTTGTTCATTTGTATTATTTGCAGGCTTAAAGCGCTGTTTGGTAAGGAGTATTCGTATTTTCCGCACACTAGGAGATTTTGTAAATGCTGTTTCATAAGCTATAGCTTCCGTTTCTCTTATACTCATGGACTTTACTCACCTGGGTGAATTGGACATCTACCTCGACCAGCTCTCCCTCGCGGCCTCGAAAGCACTCACTTATGCCTTGAGTGCTCTTGTCCCAGAAGAAAAGGTACAAATAACGGGGGACACATTCTTAAACCAAACTCCACTCCCTCCTTGTTGTCACTTCCACTCCAGTGCCTGGTCAGATCCCCTAATGGTATCTTTGGCCATTCACAATCACTTACTCCTAACCACTTTTGCTTGTGCTGAAACCACACTAGAACCTGCTCAAAAGTTCATTTTTGCAGCGAAAATTCGAGATATCTCCTGTTATTAATAATGTTTAGGATAATGTCATGACCTGGTTTAACCCAACACTACACACTACTTTTGACACTCCTGGGATCTGCATGGAAGTGTGGTCACAGTAACCACTCCTAACCAGTTTACCAATGTGCCTTAAGAAACTAACTCACTAATACGCTCTTCGCGTTACTTTGCATAAAAGATAAAATTGTTGTATAATTTGTCACATGAAGTTTCCTAAACTCTTTAAAAGACATCTCAATCCTACTGCAGTCAATCAAATGATCCATCTCTCCCCCAAATGCGATGATCCTCCTATGTTCTTCCACGCCTGGAGTAGGTTCTACAGTTTAGGAATCTGCAGGTAGAAGTATCCATATATCTACTCACAGTTTCCACAGCAGCTGCTTCCATCTCTTCTCCCCACCACTGACTACTTGTTAACTCTACCTCATTCTATCCATCAGGAATCTCTCAGGCAGAGCTCATCCTCCTACCAAATCCAGACATACTTAGGTCTATTCGGACCAGTAAATAAGGCACCAGAAGGTCCCCACACATCCTGGTTCTAGCTGCAGAGAATACGAGTCCCACGGCAACTTCGCTGCTTAACTGGTTTGCCCTCTGAGACTATCCTAATGCTTCGAAACACGTCACAGTGCTCACTGTTCTTTAAATAAAAAAATTCAAAATCCAACGTCAACCAGACTCGTCTGATCTAACTATTCATCTCCCTTACTACCTCTTCCATCTAAAATGATTGAAACATGTCAACTCACAACTCCCAAAGCACTTTGAGATAAACGACCTCTTATATTCCACACAATTTGGTTTTAGATCCAATTAAATAAATAGAATCTGCCTTACTAGCCGTAACATAGGATTTTAAGAGTGATATTAGACCAAGGACTGCCTGCTGCCCGGATACGGTTAGAACCTTCAGTACCATTTGAACACATGGATGGAATAATTTGTATGACAATAATAAGAAACTAAAATGGTTTCACTCAATCTGATTAGACTGTTCACAATGCACGTCTCTCACTCGTACCTTCTCCAATAAATCAGGGCATCCCTCTTCCTTAAGCCCCACTCTTTCTTTTTAACATATTTACAGCTCCTCTTCCTGGATGAGGTTTTTGCAAGTAATATCATAACTTCTGCTGAGGAAGCTCCGCTCATCTCAGCCATTCCAGACATATTGCCCTCCACGTAAAGCGTCTTTACATCCTTGCATGTGGTTGATGGCCAACAGGATGGGCAAAAATTGCATTAAAATGTGCCAAAAAAATCTTGCTTCACCAAAAGCACTCTTCAGTCTGTGCCAATCAGCAGTAGCCCACTCAATTGGGACAGACCCTCCCAAACTTTACTCTTCCACCAGAAATCATGGTGTCACCCAGGAACACCATGCATGGCATTGCTATATCGCATCACTAAAACTCTACTTCAGGTACCAGAAAAACACCTAGACTCCCTGGACGCCCAAAC
Source organism: Lissotriton vulgaris (assembly GCF_964263255.1). Lineage (NCBI taxonomy): Eukaryota > Metazoa > Chordata > Amphibia > Caudata > Salamandridae > Lissotriton > Lissotriton vulgaris. The sequence goes on from NC_141690.1 coordinate 254,950,696, forward strand.
CCATTGTGACAACTTGGCTGACTTCTTTAGTCGCAAAATTTAAACTATCTATACTTCTTTTCACCAACCCATGACCGAGACAAGGAAACCTCCTGAAACTGAACCTCAGCCTCTCACCACACTAGACCACTTCCCCCTTTAGACCCTACCACCTTAGAATCTATCATGCGTCAGGTAAAATCCGGCTCCCCTAATGACCCCACCCCACCACGGACCTTACTCTCAGTCACTAATCAGATTTTACCTACCATACTGGAATTACTTAATACCTCCCTATCCACTGGCATCGTCCCTCTCCCATGGAAGCAAGCCATGGTTAAAGCCCTTCTAAAAAAAAAACAAATCTGGATCAAAACAATCCCGCCAACTACCGACCGATCTCTTTACTGCCCTGGCTTAGTAAAATTCTTGGTAAACATACGAACGCGGTGCTAACAGAGTATCTAGAGCCCAACAACCTCTTAGACCCCACCCAGACTGGTTTCCGCCCCTCCACGGGACCGACACTGCCCTGGTCGGCATAACGGAGGAAGCAAGGAGGATCCTAGACAATGGGGGCTCCGCTGCCATCATCCTCCTTGACCTAAGTGCCGCCTTCGACACTGTGAGCCACAACATCCTACTTCACTGAATCAGCAGCAAGGGAATCTTGGGTACGGCAATCACCTGGTTCAAATCTTTCCTGTCCAACCGCTCCTTCCAGGTCTTTGAGAGCGACTACACCTCCCCCAGCAAGCCCCTTGGCTGCGGCATACTGCAGGGCTCCTCCCTGAGCCCTACACTATTTGATATATATATATGAGCCCCCTAGCTGAGATCGTCCGCCCCTTCGGAGTAAAAATCATCACCTATCTGGACGATACTCAGCAAGTGGTGGCTCTCAACCCCCCACAAAACGCACCCAACGGCCTCAAGAACTGCCTTGAAGCAGTACACAAGTGGATGACGTCCTCCTGCCTCAAATTGAATGGGGATAAAACGGAGCTTATGCTCCTGGGCAGTGTCATTAACAACACCATTGATCCATTCTGGCCCCCTTGCCTAGGTTCGGTCCCCGCACCTAAAGACACAATCTAAAGCCTGGGTACCTGGCTTGATAAGTCCCTTAAGTTTAACTATCAGATAGCCAAACTCTCGACCACCTGCTTCGGCTTGCTAAGACTTTTGCGCAAAGTCCTTCTCTTGCTACCCTTTCACGCAAGACAGACAATGGTCCAGGGTTAAATCTTGTCCCGTCTAGATTTTGGAAACCCCCTGTATTTAGGAGCTCCTCAGACCACCTTAAACAAACTGCAAATTATCCAAAACTGCGCAGCCAGAACCCTCCTCCAAATCCCCGTCGCCTTCCTGTCAAACCCAGACTCAAGGATCTCCATTGGCTCCCAATTAGGGAAAGAATTCAATTTAAAGCAATGTGCATCGCACACCGATCCTTCTGGGGGACAGGTGCCGCCATCAACCATCCTCTGATAATCGCTTACCACCCATCCAGACAGCTCAGATCGGGCTCCTCCTCCCTGGCCGCAATACCTAGCTTCAAGAAAGCCAGGTGTGGAGGCCGTTCATTCTCCCACAACACGGCCAAGCTCTGGAACTCCCTCCCTCTCCAACTCCGATCAGAGCCCAAGTTGCTCGTCTTTTGTAAACTCCTAAAAACCTGGCTTATTAAATCAACCTGAATAGCCCTTAACTGTCGCGGACTAAGCATGATGTCTGCAGCCGTAGGACGCCTGAAGGTAGCTATCGCGCTATATAAATGGTCTTTTCATTTCATTTCATTGCTAAGGTCAAGCGTACTTGCATAGGAGGCAACTCCTTTACTTTACTGACCTACACAATTTGGAACTCACTTATTCTAGATCTTCCCACCGCTGAGGCAGAAACAAGCCTATGGGAAAGCTCAAAGATTGTCTGTCATGTGTATTCTGGGAGGTTTGTTTGAGCCGTTGTTCTAGCATCGACCCAAAGCACCGGCCTTCCCTTTTGAGTGACAGTTGCACTTTATAAATTCCTAATTCATTCTTCCGTTTGTACTAAGTGCTCAATTTAGATCTTGGCGGATGGGTTGCTCGGTCACAACGGGGACGGATATCCCATCCACCGAAATATTAATCTCATAGGATATATTGGGATTTATATTTCGCGAACGAGATAACTGTCCAAGTTGTGATGGAGTGAACCATCGGCCTAGATCTAAATCAGGCCCCACGTGTTTAATTTAAATAAATACTACTACTTTCAGGAACCAAGCGTTTTGCTTCGGATCCACTGCTGCTGCTTCCTAATGCTGGGGTACTACCAAGACTGCCTAGTTTCGATTTTTCTCCCACTTCCCAAGACTTTGTCTCTGACTCTAGCAAGTTCTTTCTCGACTTCTCTTCCTTCTTTCTCCCTTTTCTGTCTTCTCTTCCTCTTGGGCAAAGTCAGATAATGAAAAATAAGTCTCAGCCCCCCTAAAACGAGTGAAACTGAAGCACTATTGAAGCTTAAAAATAGAATACGTGACAGACCGGGTCATTCCGGCATGTGTAAATCCTCTCTGCACATTAAGATATTTGCCCCACTCAGGCTAGAAGAGGATGGCACGGCACTGCACCATGATTAAGATTGTATAACAAGGAGTGGTTGAAAAGTTTCAGAACTCCGTCCATCATCTTGTTGTGTTTACTATGTTCACCCTAACAAGGCAAGGATATGTCCAGACGTGGGTCCCATGTTCACTGTGCCACTGGATTCAAGCTAAGAAATTACAAATTCATTCCATTTGTATTCAATTAATTCAAAAACAGCAAAGCTATTCTATGCAAAACGAGTTTAATTCAAAATTGCATATACATCCTATATAATGGATTAGGACTCATCATACATTTATTCGATATCAACAAGTTTATATACATATCTGTGCCCACATTCACAACGGGAAGGGGGGTGGAGTGAGGGAAGTGTAGGGGATAGGATAAACGTGGTCTGAATCATTCAGTGACAAGTCTTATTCTAGACTTTAAGACAATGTACAAGTGGTCCCATAAAGTCAAGGCCACAACTTGAGGCTCATGTAGAGTCCTAAATGTAACTAACAAAACAGGCCTAACTCCGTTAGAGCCATAAATGTCTAAATTGGGACAGGAGTTGGTCGATAGTTGTGTGATCGTCTACGTTTCGACCCAAATAGCGGTAGGAATCTTTTCCTTACAGGAGGGTCTTCATCAGGACAGAGAAGTTGTGGGTGGGCACCCTCCTAGGGGATAATTAGAAAAACGAGAAAACAATTTAGAAACACACCCATCTTGTTCTGAATTCAAGCAAGGGTGGAGTACTAGTGAAAAATTGAGAACCGTGTTCTCTATCTGAGTCTGAATCTCACATTGTTAAATTGAACAGTAAACAAAAGACTCGCGCTCACCTTGCGAGAGGGGCGAGAGGGGTTTGATCAATTGGGGATTAGATTCTCCCAGTCACGATAGTCGATTTGTAACTGTAGAAAACAGGGAAAAGAGACTATGTATTCTACAGGTCTTAGTCGATTGGCAGCTAATACAAACGAAATATACACACCATTGGACTAGTATGATCTGGCCTATAATTAGCAAAATTCTAGGCTAAAGAGAGCAAAAAAGTACCAATGCTCTTTGTATGGAGATTACGCAGTCAGTAATGCCAAATTTATGGTTTTTTACCTGTGGGACTCTACAGGTTAGAGTCTTAGTAGGTTCTTCTACAGTTTCTTATTGGTAGGTTTGATTATCAGCCTACAGAACGAGAGAATAGGTTGCTTATCAACAAATAAGGATATCCAACGGGTGACTCAGGAAGGTTTCCAACAAGGTTTCCTCACGGATCAGGAATATCGTTATCTCAATCAGAGCCACCCACGCATTCCGACGATATACACCTTACCCAAGGTGCACAAAGATTTACACAATCCTCCGGGGCGACCCATCGTTTCCGGCTGTGGATCTATTCTCGAGCCCTTATGCCGGTATGTAGACTTCTTTTTAAAACCACTGGCCGAAGCAACCTCCACCTATTTGAGGGACACCACACATACTATCACTTTGGTAGATAGGAAAGCCTTTAATCCGGACAAAGAACTACTGGTAACGTGCGACATCGTGTCACTGTACACCAGCATCCCGCAGGAAGAGGCCCTAATGGTAGCCACCGTAGCCCTTGACAGTCGTGAAGCCCCTGTACAAGTACCAACCTCATTCATCATTCTTCTACTCAAGATTGCAATGATGAGAAACTACTTCATGTTTCAAAATGTGTTCTACCTACAGACGAAGGGTGTGGCAATGGGGGCAGCATTTGCCCCGGACCTGGCCATTTTGTTCATGGCCTTCTATGAAAAAACTTTCGTCATTTGTGACCAGAATCCCTTTCATCACCATATACAACTTTGGGTACGGTACATTGATGATGTGCTGGTAATTTGGAAAGGTGATGACAATGAACTAGAACTCTTCCACACATGGCTCAACCGAAGATCAAAGGACATTCAATTTACAATACAAGCCAGTAACAAGAAGATCGACTTTCTAGATATTACAATAATGGCGGAGGAAGGCACTCTACACACCACTTTATTCAGAAAACCTGCAGAGCGGAATTCTTTGTTGCAATATTCCAGCCACCACCCTAGGAGCCTTCGTGACAATCTGCCCTACGGACAGTTCCTTCGTTTACGAAGGAACTGTAGCAAAAAAGAGGACTATATGTTACAATCAGAGATTTTGATGGCACGTTTAATTGAGAGAGGCTACCCCACACGGCTCATCAAACGCTCTAAGAAAAGAGCTTGGTTCTGCCACCGTGAAACACTCCTTGAACCATCGGTACGCAACTGTGAATCAGAAGAACGCATGATTTGCGTGACAACCTTCTCGACCAAGAGCCATTCCATTAAGAAGGTCATTAACAAACACTGGAGCCTTATTGCCAAGGATCTAGAAAGTACGAACGTACCGTTGCACGCCTTTAAAAAGGCCAGGAATGTCAAAGACTATGTAGTTTCATCGTTCTTAGAGTGCCCACCTGAACCCACCATAACCTCATGCTGGAAACAACCACGGATAGTAGGACATTACAGGTGCGGTAAATGCAAAGCTTGCCCGTCAACTATTCAATCCAAAGAATTTGTCTTTAAAGATCATCGACACATGCACAAACATCACACGAACTGCAACACCAAAAATGTGATCTATGGAATAATCTGTCCATGTGATCTTATCTATGTAGGTCCGACTCAACAGCATGTAAAAGTAAGGTTCCTCTCACATTGCAGCAGAATCAGATGTAAGGTACCTGGGGCACCTTTAGTTGAACACTGTACGAAACACAACCATTTGCCTGAAACACTCAAATGGGTAGTGTTGGAGCATGTCACACTAGGCCCAAGGGGTGGAGATCTATCCAATATTCTAAACATCAGAGAGCTCAAGTGGATCTACATCTTTAATTCTGCAGTCGAGGGTCTGAATGAATCTGAGAATAGCTTTGCTCAACTAGCAAATCTGTAGGGTAACTTTTAGACCCCCTCTGTGTTTCAAGTCACATAACTGAGAACGAAAAGGTTGTTTTTCAAGTAACATAACTGAAAGTATAAAGGGTGTTTTTTCTTTCCTAGGATCAACATTTACAAACCGTTTGAGTTTTCACTATCCTAAGTGATGAGTGCACTCTTTTTTCCATAATGACCACTACCCAAATGTAATGACACTTTTAAATATGTGTTTGGATCCTGTGAATATTTAAATTTTTCTAATTACCATGTCAAAGAGTTTACACTATCCTATGTGACAAGTGCACTCAGTATATGCTTAAGGTGGGATGGTTAATGATTTTATGGTTTTACAGCCCAACAATGAACCGATTTATAAAAAATACTGCACGTTTAATTTCAGTAGTTTATGCTCCGTCAGCAAGGTTGCTTCGGATTGGAGGGAATAATCTTGACCATTTCGGCATGTTCAATAAATTTATTTTTCACAATCACCATTTTAGATGTGATCCAATATTGCCATTATAAGTGTGTAGATGGATAATCAAATTTAAAGTGTAAATACGCGGAGCGTCATAACTCGAGGGTTTCCTTGACTTACACCATTACTGCGGGTAGAGTCTTTCTACTACCCTCACAACACGAAGCCCCGCCCCCTCAAGACCAACCAGGAAGCGTTTAGCTCCGTAGCGGCGTTCGTGGACAGAAAGCCACCTGAGTATCGGATTGAGGGATAACACCAACACTAAGCGAGCGGACTGTTTTTTGGGCGGACACGGTGATGTCCCAAGGTATTTAGCCCCCAGCCCGTCTTCCCTTTTTTAGAAATATCACGGCGCACTCTAGTACACTGCCCTGAATACCGGGTGCTTGTTTTAACCCTATGTAGGAGGCTGTAGATACCACGTAGGATCCGGCCCTCCTTTGAACAATATCTATCGTCTGTTGAAGGTAAGAATTCCAATCGATAAGGTTCCGCATATTTGAATTTGCTTTATCCTATACTAAGGGATTTATAATTCAAATTGCACTGTTGTTTTTCTCTCTTCCTCCATCTTTAGGCACAATAATTTTTAATAAAGCCCCATTTTTCCGACTTACTAGATTTTCCCAAAGGCATCTTCAGAATGAAGCGGTAATTTTTATAATTAAGATCAATGATAGCTAGCCTCCTCTGATAGATTATGCATGCACCAGCACAGTAATGAATGTTCTCTTCTTTTGCAATTAGGACTCCGCTCAGGTATTTCTAATTAAATTCCCTGGAACATGACACACTGGATTAATTAACCAGAAGCAATTTCCTTTTCGACTGCTTACTCTAATTGCATGACATGGTAAGCTTTATAAGGCAACACCCCTGATCTTTTCCGGTTAGGGATACCGAGTGTTTTTTAAAATAATTTCAAATTGTTTCTTTCTCTTTACTTCTCTCTCAAGATCGTAGTTAATTCGCTTGATTTGGTGTGACAGATTGGAATTCTAACATATGGTAACAGTTGCGCAGGACTCCCCAATCCAATTTACAAATTTGATGACAGTGGTAAGCCCTTTTTAGGGTGACCTTTTTAGACATCAAAAGTGTTCATAGTTATGATATCCTTATTTGTTGATAAGCAACCTATTCTCTCGTTCTGTAGGCTGATAATCAAACCTACCAATAAGAAACTGTAGAAGAACCTACTAAGACTCTAACCTGTAGAGGCCCACAGGTAAAAAACCATAAATTTGGCATTACTGACTGCGTAATCTCCATACAAAGAGCATTGGTACTTTTTTGCTCTCTTTAGCCTAGAATTTTGCTAATTATAGGCCAGATCATACTAGTCCAATGGTGTGTATATTTCGTTTGTATTAGCTGCCAATCGACTAAGACCTGTAGAATACATAGTCTCTTTTCCCTGTTTTCTACAGTTACAAATCGACTATCGTGACTGGGAGAATCTAATCCCCAATTGATCAAACCCCTCTCGCCCCTCTCGCAAGGTGAGCACGAGTCTTTTGTTTACTGTTCAATTTAACAATGTGAGATTCAGACTCAGATAGAGAACACGGTTCTCAATTTTTCACTAGTACTCCACCCTTGCTTGAATTCAGAACAAGATGGGTGTGTTTCTAAATTGTTTTCTCGTTTTTCTAATTATCCCCTAGGAGGGTGCCCACCCACAACTTCTCTGTCCTGATGAAGACCCTCCTGTAAGGAAAAGATTCCTACCGCTATTTGGGTCGAAACGTAGACGATCACACAACTATCGACCAACTCCTGTCCCAATTTAGACATTTATGGCTCTAACGGAGTTAGGCCTGTTTTGTTAGTTACATTTAGGACTCTATATGAGCCTCAAGTTGTGGCCTTGACTTTATGGGACCACTTGTACATTGTCTTAAAATCTAAAATAAGACTTGTCACTGAATGATTCAGACCACGTTTATCCTATCCCCTACACTTCCCTCACTCCACCCCCCTTCCCGTTGTGAATGTGGGCACAGATATGTATATAAACTTGTTGATATCGAATAAATGTATGAGTCCTAATCCATTATATAGGATGTATATGCAATTTTGAATTAAACTCGTTTTGCATAGAATAGCTTTGCTGTTTTTGAATTAATTGAATACAAATGGAATGAATTTGTAATTTCTTTGTTCTAAAGTCTTAGGACCCCTTCCTTTCATTCTAATTGCTACCCAGGTCCTGACTGACTTTATTGGGTTTAACCCTGTTTTTCCATAACACTGGATTCAAGCTAGGCTGGTTGATAAGGGGTGATACCCTGAAACTGGTCCTAGGATGCTTGTTTCCTGTATCTATACGAGACGGCGTATAACTGCCCTCCTTCACTGCGCTGGTGCACAAAATGGTGCCTAGTGCAAACGCAGGCACCCTTGCACAATGGTGCAAGGGTGTCTGCGTTGTAGGGATGATTAGGTTTGTGCCGGAAGGGGCACCTTCCTGCACAAAAACCTCAAAGGAGGAGTTTTCCTCTTTCTATGTGCGCTACAGATTGCAGCACACAGAGGAAGAAACAAGGAAAAATTATTTTTTCTCCTCTCTGCACCTACCCGGATGTGGTGTAGGCTTTTTATGCATTCCCAGGTTTTGAGCATGTAGTAAATTTGGGAATGTGCCAATTGCTATTGGTGTTTTAAAGGAACCCCCACCATAACGCCCATGGCACGCCTCCCCATCACAGTGTGAGGCAACACAGCGACTTTCACCCCATTGCCCCACCCAATATCTACAAGGCCATGAAAAAACCCCTGCAGGGTGGCTTTACGTGGCCATGTAGATACGGGTCTGCACAATGCACCGCCGGAGCATGACAAAAAGTGATGTACCGATAGCCCGGGAGGGTTGTAAATGAGGCCCCAAGTGTGGACTACTTGCTGCACCAGCCCTGTTTTATAGTGAGCTTCCCTAAAAAGGCGTTGAACCCTTAGCTTGCTGAGTACTCATTGGTTGTTGACTTGAACAAGAACAGTTATTTTATGCCCATGTAGTACAATTAAATTTAGGGATTTTATACACTGAAAGGTGTTTTACTGGCACTATGAGACACTCCCAATTGAGCTTTTTTGATGCATCTGTGTTTGTGCAGCTTTCTTGGCACTTTCCTATTTGTGTAATCGGAACTCCATAGGAGTTTTAAATTTGAAGATTCAAATAATGTTTATGTCCTCCAGAAAGAGGCTTCAAGCTAACTAATACACTGAAACGTGTCAACAAATACAAAGGCTAATTTATTTTGTGTTACATTTGGTCAGTAGTCGCTGCTACCTAATGAGGCTAAGGGGACGGGCTCGCGGGGACAGTGGAGGGAATTTAAACAAGCATCTACAATGCAATCGGTCTCACCTTTGGGACATTATATGTATTTAGCTGTGCAGCGCATTAGCCAGGGTGCTGAAACATCTACTGTTCTTTAACGTGGAGGGAAAGTAAGCACCAAACTGCATAACATGCCAGGTATGGGAACATGTTGTATCTTGTTTTTGTATTAATATTATATTCATTGCACTGTCCTTTAAAATGTACATTCCTTTTAGATTCTTCATTGTAGTTGTGTTCTTTCTCTTTGCTTAGTGGGGCAGTTGCCTGCTAGCCTGGAGAGGGACACCAGCTTATCTCTGTAACTTAAAAAATAAATATTCATTATCTCTTTTATAACCTCTTGGTCATTGTTGTATCTTTCCCCTGCAACATTTGGCGACGGGATGGGATGTCTGAGTTGTTTAAGGAGGAAATTGGAGAGTTGAAAGGATACGCACACAAGATCATGCTTAAACCGAATGCTGTTCCATTGCAACATAAAGTTAGGAAGGTACCTATAGTAGCTAGGAGTGAAGTAAAGAGGATGTTGGGTGAAATGTTGGAAGCGGGGACACTTTTCAAGGATGTGCAAGTTCGTGGGCAGAGGAAAGATTGCTGTAGTACAACAAGAACGAGTGTGTGCCAGTACGATTGTAGGAGTCGAAGGAGTTAATTGCTTTGAGAGTGAGAAGAGGTTGAAGCTAGGCAGTCAGTCATCTCATGGCACAATTGAGGATCCTCATGCTCCTTGGCACTCGGTGTGCATGGATTTTATTGGTCCTTTCAATAGTTTAAATATGGATTTGAGGTTTGCCCTTGTGTTGACTGATGTTTATTCTAGGTGGATAATTGTTAAATTTTGTAAGGAGAGAATTACCAAGTCGACTATTCACCTGCTGACAGAAATTTTTAGGGAAGAAGGATTTCCTATGAAATTAATAACTGATAATGGGACCCAGTTAACTTCAGATGAAATTGCAAAATTCTTGAGTGCTTGTGGCATTGTTCACAGTAGGACATCCTTTTACAACCCACAGGGGAACGGAATGGTTGAGAGGGCGAACCGCATGGTAAAGGGCGCAATCCAAGTGGCTCTTACTACAGGTGGTGCAGTTAAATGCATGGTAGATGAATTAGTCTGGGCATATCGTACAACTGAAAATTATTCGTCAGGAATGATTGTGTTTACTGTGATGAGGCGACGCACAGCCGGTACAAAGTTAATTCCAGCTTGGATAAAAGAGTGTATTGGTTTGGAAAATGCAGGTGGTGAGAAAAAGGATGTGGAAGTGGTACATCAAGACACACGGAGAGTGAGGGCGAATGATTGGGTCAAAGTGAAACCAGGACGGATTAGTGGTGGTTTGACAAAGTTTAGGGGGCCATTTAAAGTTAAATCTGTCCATGATAGATATGTAATTTTGAGTACTGGTGAGCAATGGAATCTCAGGAGGGTGGCCCTTTACAAAAAAAATGTCAATGAAGATGAGAGTGATGTGATTGTAATGGGAAAGGATGTGGTTGATTTCAGTTCAGAAGAAAGAAGTTTAGCAAGAAGGTTTAGGAAACCGCCTTCTTACCTACAAGATTATTATTGTGATGATCCATAGCAGTATTCTTTTGATTTGTTTTTTTTGTAATAACTTTCTTTTCACAACAAGTGAAGGAATGAGGATATGTTGCATCTTGTTTTTGTATTTATATTATATTCATTGCACTGTCCCTTTAACATGTGCATTCCTTTTAGATTCTTCATTGTAGTTGTGTTCTTTCTCTTTGCTTAGTGGGGCATTTGCCTGCTAGCCTGGAGAGGGACACCAGCTTATCTCTGTAACTTAACAATAAATATTCATTATCTCTTTTATAACCTCTTGGTCATCGTTGTATCTTTCCCCTACAACAGAACACATTGAGAGAAATATTGCCTTTCAGTGGGAAATTGTAGAGTCAAAAGCTCTGTTTTTAATATAAAAGCAGGGTCTTCGGTGGTCATATCACTGAAAATACGGGTGCTTGTGGGAGACAATTTCTATGGACTGGAATCTAGAGAATGCTAAAGTGATTCTGGTATTTTACTGACCTCTGCAGGTCATTGTATATCAAGAAAGTTAAATAGAGGCAGTTGCCCGAAACATTTAAAAAAGAAAGTTCCTCAGCAGAAAGCAATTCTGGTATTTTACGGACCTCTACTGGTCGATTTCTATCAAGAGAGTTAAATAGAGGCAGTTGAACAGAAAAAAAGTCCCTAAGCAGAAGCAGACAAGTCCTGAGGCTGATCTACAGAGCCCACAAAGTACATACACATATAAGTATATACTAAAGTATATATACTAATGTATATACAAGACGTCTCGAATTTTCGACCTAATAAAAAAACACCTACCTGGATACAGCCCTCCATCTGCCATTGTAATATGTCCTGCGCAGCCCCATTGTCCTTTTCCCTTGTGTCAGTGTGAGTACGTAGTAGGCTGCTTTGTGCTTTGCACGCTTTGCGACACTTTGTACTTTCACACAAAACTTACTGGTATTTTTGTGTTCTATATTTTCCTAGGATTTAGTCTGAACTCCTTAACAGGTCAAACAACAACGCCCCTCATTAGTCTGTTTTGTTCAGGCTCTAGCACCTAAAGAAAACACACATGCAACTGTTGTTTGGGAACATGTACTCTGTCAGAGGTATGCACAGACAGGCAACTATGCAGCCAAGATTGCGACTACACCAGAGATGTAGAACCTTCATCTGTGCATGCCAAGGGACGGGGGCTGCTCCAAACACCCAGAGATCTTCTGATATATAATCACTGCTTCTTTAGAAGAGGACAGGGTTAGTTTACCCGGTCTTATATGATGACAGGATTTATGGATTACTTACTATGCTGATCCTATTTGTTAGGCATTTTGTTACTCATTGTGGCACGTATACACCATATTAGAGCACAATAGTTAAAATAATATTTAAAAAAATTCTTGCGTGTCTGTCAGATCTTTTTGAGGATATGTATGAGTGTGAGAGCAAAAGGGTATGTCCTGTCGCCGAGATTCCTGAATCAAGAGTGTTGTGTTCTGGGGTGTCTAATCACTTATTCCTCTGTGAGTGAGTAGGAAGGCAAGTAAGACACTAGTCAATAGTCAGTCCCCGAGCTCATGGGTACTCAGGAGGTAGGATGACTCTGTCCCTGCCTACTAAGGTTCTATGGTCCAAAGCGTAGTTCTGTGATTTAGTGGAATCTCTGCAACACTACCTCACCTCCATCCTCTCCCCCCGGGCAGCAGGAACCAGGAAGCACACAGCCTCTCAGACTCGCCCGACCAATCACAACTCTGTCTTACAGCAGCGTTGTGATTAGTCTGAGCGCCATGGTTCAGCGCTCAGACAGGGGCTGGGAATGTTCCCCATCATGCTGCGCATGACTATCTGAGAAGGCCGGCTAAAATATCATGCGCACTTAGGAAGAGCCTACCACTCCTTCCGCAGCTCTAAACAGCCCAGCCACACCCGTCCCCCCAACCAACTGAGCTACTGCAGTTAAATAAAATTATAATATTGTTGCATTATCATTATTATTTACATTTTTCCGTTTTGAGTTGCTCAGTGGGGCGACACTCCTCTGGAGAAGCCGCCACTCCATTTGGTAGAGTTTACAAACAGTCCATAAAGTTTGTCATTGTTGTGCCTAGCGGAATTACAAGTGTCTTCCTGTCTCCTAGACCCGGTCCCCTTGGTACAAATTGTGGAGTAGAAATGAGCTGGAGAAGGGAGGCCAGGAAACGAGGCACCTTTGTGATGTAGAACACGATCCACTGAACTGTGTGCTTTGCTCTTACCTTGACAAGTCTCTTTAGCAAATCAGGGCGATAAAAAGTGTCAAAGATGGAGGGAAGCGTAAGTACCTGAAGCGCAGCAGCTCTAGTCGAGTTAGGGATATTGAGATCATCCTGGGTGGTGATCGAAGATACTTTCATGCCTCAAACAGGCCAAACTAAAGTTTGGAAACTCTTGACATCAATGTGTGGTTGAGGACAGCTGCGGCTAGGATGGCACATGAACTATTGAGGTGCTGTAGCTTCCACAGGCATGAAGGATACATGGTGGAATTAAGTTGGGACCCACATGGATGAGGAGGTCAGTTGAGACTTCTGCTAAGTGGGAGGATAAGACTGGACTACAAGTTCCTCTTTCTCTCAGTGTTTGTTACTGCTCTAACAATAATTCCAATTAAACACCAACTTCTTTTAAACAAGGACTTTTTTTTCAAGTTTATTTTTATTTAAAGAAATCAGGGCAAGAAGTGCATTCATAAGATAATCACAAGCGGCCGCAATGTACACACAAAAAGATTCTTAGATGGCTGTGATACAATCATGGAGCATTCAGGAATGGATGCAAACAGATCAAGACATGAGCAGCATCACTATACAGACCCAGTTTACCAACTCAAATACACACATTACATTTAGCCCTCCTCCCCAATCCCTGATCCTTCGGTGCTGCTATGGGGTTATATCACCTGTGGCGATTTCTGGTGGATCACACACATATCCTCGAAACTTATTCCATGCTCCCCAAACCTTTTCCCATTTACGAGTGCAGCCACGGTGTATGAATACCGCGTTCTCAGCCACCATTGCCTCATCCATATCCTTGCATCATTTCCGGAGCGATGGGGTGGTATCTGACCCCCACAACATAGCAATATTACGCTTGGTTACAGCCATACCTAGCATCACCCAATCCTGCTCTTGATGAGAGCACATTCTCACACATTTAATAGACAGCGCCTAGGTTCTGGAAGTAGTGAGATTTCCACCGTCTGTGATATGGTGTGCATTATCTTGGCCCAATATGCTGCAATCTGAGTGCAGTCCCAAACAGTATGAAAAAACGTACCCTCTTCCCCACAGTTTCGTAGACAGTATTGATGTTGGGTTTTTCCTATTGCATGTAGTGTTACTCTAGGGTAATATGTGCGGTGTAACACTTTAAGTTTGATCAGTGGTTAAACCTGTGGTTTAACGAGGATCTTAAGACCATCAAACTAGCGGTACGCCGAGCCGAGCGTGCCTGGAGGAGGAATTATTGTTCCTTACTTAGATCTGAGTTCACCACTCTCCTGGCTCAATACAAGAAGGCCATCTTGGCTGCAAAAACGGCCTATTTCTCCACAAAGATTCTTGCAGCTGAGAATCAACCGAGGGAAATTTTCTCGATTGTCCACAATCTGGCATTTTCTGATAGGACATCTCTTAAACCCTCCCCTTCCCAGGACCTTTGTCACTCCTTAAATAATTTCTTTATTGAAAAGATTGCTATTATCAAAGCCAACATTCCCTCACCCCCCCCCCCCCCCACTTTTGTTGACCCTCAGTGCCCTCCACCTAAGGGACAACTCAATTCCCTTCCCCTCTTGACTAAGGAATCCTTGACCTCGATAATTCCCCTTGTTAAATACGGCTCCCCATTGGACACTTGCCCCGCACACATCCTTCGCCACATTTATACAACTTGTCCAGATCCCCCTCTTCACTTCCTCAACAGTTCTCTTTCCCAGGGGGTTGTAGCCAATCCACTGAAAACAGCTGTTATTGTTCCCATCTTAAAGAAGCCCGGCGCAGACCCCTCGGTCCCCGCCAATTATCGCCCCATCTCCCTCCTACCATTTTTGGCTAAGGTGCTCGAACGCCATGTTACCAGGTCTTTGAGCACTTTTGTGGAGGAGTATGGGGTTTTGGCTCCCCGCCAGGCCGGCCTCCGCCCCGCACACTCTACGGAGTCCGTAGTACTCTCGGTCCTTGACAACCTCAGGGAGGGAATGGATACCAACCAGGCCCAGGCTTTGGTCCTCCTCGATCTCTCAGCCGCCTTTGACACGGTTGACCATACCATCTTGCTTTCCCGTGTCGGGGCGGCGGGGATCGGGGGTACCGCTCTGGTATGGTTATCCTCCTTCCTGAGGGACCGCACCCAGGCTGTTCGCCTGGGTGATTTTTCTGCGGACTTCCTGAAAGTTCAGTGCGGGGTCCCCCAAGGTTCCTCCCTTTCACCTCTTTTGTTTAACCTCTATATTGCCCCCCTTATTTTTTCGTTGCAGCAAATGGAGGTCAGCGTATACAATTATGCGGATGACCTCCAACTTGTTTTCAATCTGTCTTCTTCCTCTGCTTCCATCTCAAATTTCCAGTCTATTATGATTTTCATCCAGGACTGGATGAACTACAACCACTTGAAACTTAACCCGGATAAGACCGAGTTGGTGTTGACGGGTGGTTGCTCCAGTGCCTGGTCTTCACTTTTTTGGCCCCCTTCCCTAGGTTCTCCCCCGGTCCCTTCTACCTCAGTTAAAACTTTAGGTATCAAACTTAATTCTCAGCTCACTCTTCACTCCCAGGTTAGTTCTGTGGTGTCCTCTTCTTTCCTATCACTACGCACCATCCGCAAGGTATCCCGCTTTTTTTCCTTCGATGCCTTGAAATTGATCATCCTGGCGATGGTTATCTCCCGCCTGGATTATGGCAACGCCCTATATGCAGGTATACCTGCATATAGTTTAAGGCGCTTGCAGCTGATCCAGAACCAGGCGGCACGGTTGGTGTTCAATCTCCCAAAATCCCACCACGTAACACCCCTTCTCAAATCCCTACATTGGCTTCCTGTCCGTGAACGCGTCCAGTTTAAGCTTGCTTCTATCATCTTTCAAGCACGACTGGGCGCAGCCCCGGCCTTTATTACATCTGAGATCGTTCCCTATGTCCCATCTAGGGAACTAAGCTCATCCACGCAATCCCTGTTGTCAGTCTCCCGTTTCCGGAGGAAGAAATGGGGAGGATCGAAGTTTGCGACCCTTGCCCCAGTCCTGTGGAATTCCCTGCCTTTAGAGCTTACATCTCTAACTCTTTATCCTCAATTCCGGAAAAAACTCAAAGCTCATTTATTTGCTAAATCTTTTAACTAGATCACTTGCTGTTTTGTTTTCTTTCCTATTATTTTCTGTTACTCCTACTCTGGGGATCTGTCTGTTGCAGCGCCATGAAACCGCTGGTGAAAGTGCGCTATATAAATATTTTTAAACTCAAACTCAGGGGGCGTGGCTACGCAAGCAGAGATGGCAGTCGCAGCTTGTTAGAGCTCCCGCCGGCCCGCCATTAATCCGGCTATTAATCCTGGCCCCCGAGCCCGAAACCCACAACCAGAACGGGGCGAATATTGCCAGAGGTGCCAGGGACCCTCCGGTGTGCTCGGTGGAGATCCCAAGCTCCTGAACCAGTTGGGGCAGCGAGGCAAGAGGTGCGGGCTGGAGCGCTGAGGAGCAGCCGGGGCCTTGATTTTGGCGCTCCCCGGCCGGGGAGCCGTGGAGTGAGTCGACTGGCCCAGCGGTGGCCGCGGCATTAGACTATCCTGGACGCCGAGGGACTGCTGCCGATTCTTCTCCCGGGGCCCGGCTGGATCTAGAGGAGACGGTGGTGCAGCGAACTGACCAGAGCAGTTGGTGCGGCCTAGTGGCCCGAGTGCAGCCGGGACCTCTATTTTCGCGGCCCCGCGTCTACCGGGGGCCTGCGGACTCGGAAAGGGACGGACGTCCTGGCGATCCTGAACACCGGTGGACGGACTGGGGCATGGCTGGCCTGCCGGGCGACTGGCGGTAACTGTGAGTAGTGGCCCTCCCCCACCCCCCCAGGCCCGCGGACCGGAGGAGACACCGGCGCGGAGGCGCGGGAGACTGACATTGGGTCCGCACACCTTCAGGGAGTGGGACACTGGTCGTGGGAGGCCCTGCCTGTCGGCGGCTGGGGGGCAGATCTTGGGGGCAGATCCGGGGGTCCGCCCTGCTCCAAACCGGGAGTTGGATCATACCAGAGCCACCCTTCCAGGACCCTCCCGGAGAGCCAGAGACTGTGTATTGGCCCCTTCGGATGGACTTAAACAAACACAGTTGGGGTCCCGTATACCATCATTCCTACGTGGCCTTTATAACATCGACAGCCATGACTAGAGGAGGTGGAGGCCTCACCAAACAGGCAACGATCGATAAATTTACGGGGCCCAGCGGGGTCCCTGGACCATCGGGGGGTGGACAACCTGGAGGGGGGCCGGACAGTGCAGCCCTTATGGCGGCCATCACCCAGTCGAGGGACATGCTTGACGCCAAGATAGGGGCAGTAGGCGCGAACGTGACCCTGTTGCGCCAGGACTTGAGAAATGCGGTGGCACGAATTACAGAGGCCGAATCCAGGGTGTCAGTCGTGGAGGAAAACGTGAGTACCCTTAAAAAGAAAATGGCGGCGATGGAAACTGTGCAGCGGAACATAGCGCTCCGTGTGGAAGATGCTGAAGGGCGTGCACGCCGCAACAACCTCCGTTTCGTTGGCTTTCCGGAACGATGTGAGAAGGGTAGCATGGAACAATTTCTCACGCAGTGGCTGGAGACATGGATGCCCCCGGGGACTATCTGCCTGCTTCGTCATTGAACGCGCACACCGCGCCTTGACGCAGAGGCCACCCGAGGGAGAACGGCCTAGGGCGGTAATTGCTAAGCTTTTGAACTATCATGACCGGGACGCCATATTGAGGGAAGCTAGAACCAAGGAAGCGATCCTCTATGAAAATCGGAAGATAATGATCTTTCCTGACTATACTAAACTTGTGCAGCAGCAGCGCCACTCTTTTATGGCCGCGAAGGCGAAGTTGCGAGGTCTTAAGCTCCAGTATTCCCTGCTGTACCCGGCGCGTCTGAGGGTGATCTTCCAATCACAGACACTATTCTTTGACACTCCGGAGGACCTCTTCAAATGGACGGATGAAACGGTGCGCCTCAGGCCGAACTCCCAACCGGGGCTTAATCCAGGCTCTCCTAGGAGGTCGCCGCAGGAACAGAGAGACCGGACGGCCAAGAACAGGAGAAACGGGCGCTCCAAATCACGCAAGCGGTCGGCCTCAGTCAATGGCACACAGGGCAGTGGTAGAACCGAGGATTCGGATCATTCTGGAACAGATCACTGAGGATTATGGAGCCTCGGCTCCCCCCTTCTGCATTTGATGCTGCAGATCCTGGCTAGATGCGTCCGGTCGCCTGGGACTCATTGAACTAGATGCCCTATTGCTGCCTCAGGGCTACATTGCATCTGTCTACTGATCTTGGATGGGGTTGTGGGGTGGGGTTCGGGGACTACATAGTAGGGGCTACCACTCTCCTACCGATGTGAGAGGCACTAGGGGAGGGGGGATGAGTTCACTGTTTTTTGGGACGTTGGGATCCATTGGCATGGGTGGGCCCGGGCCCTCTGTTTTGGTCTCGAGACTACCCAGGTCGCGACAGGTACTTCATGGTTCTTTGAGGTATAAGGTGGGGGGAGGCGGGGTGCGGGTGGCCGGGAATGAGGCTGCTGAGTTGGAGATGGGGAGTGTTTGGGAATGTGGGGATGCTGAGTTGGTGGGTGTTTGGGGGGTGGGAGGCAGGGAGGGGAGGGTGGGGGGTCCGGTTGGGTTGAGGTGCTGGGGTAGGGGAAAGAAGCTGCATGTGTGTTTCGTAATGGTGTTCTATACAGCGTGCAATGGGTGGCGTTGGTGCAAGGGGCCCGCATGGTGGATCCCAATTGACTATGGCTGAAATGACTCTTGGACTCCCCGAGGAATCTCTGCGAGTGATTACATGGAATGTCAGGGGACTGCTGGACAAAATTAAACGTGGAGCAGTATTACGCTGGGGGGAAAAAGGAAGTGGCAGATGTGCTTTTGCTTCAAGAAACTCACATGATGGGCTCGAAGGTACTGGGTCTGCAGAGGTTTGGTTATCAGCAAGTTTTCCATGCGGGGTTTTCCAGGGGGTCCAGGGGAGTGGCCATTTTGATACACCGCAGGGTGGTACGTCCACGAGAAGCAATGGGTAGATCCACAGGGTCGATACCTGTTTGTTAAGGGCATGGTGGGTACGGAGTCCGTGGTGTTTGGGAGTGTTTATGCCCCCCCCCCCCTGCAGTGGGCCCTGGCTGAGAAGCTGTTCACAGTTTGGGAGGACATACCCGAGTCACTAGCAGTGATTGGGGGAGATTGGAATGACGTGATGGACATGTGTGTGGATCGCCGGAGGCGCCAGGTAGTGCCCGAGACCCCCCACCCCTTCCCCCCCACCCACCAGACTGCATGCTATGATCGAGGGGCTGGGCTGGATGGATACATGGCGACATATGCACCCTGCAGTACGCGAATATACGTACGTGTCAGCAGTGCATGGCTCCTTCTCGCGGCTGGATTATGTATTTGTGCCCAGAGAGTGCTTGTGCAGGGTGAAGAGCGCTGAAATCTTGCCGAGGGGCTTATCCGATCACTCCCCAGTCTCGGTTAGGGTGGACCTCCTTCGGAAACGGCAGCCGTTTAGATGGAGGATGTCCTCGTGGCATCTCCAGCAACCTGCCTATGTTAAACACTTACGTGAAGCCATAGACCTCTATTGGCGTGAAAACCTGGTGGGGGGTGTCGATGTGGGAGTGGTGTGGGAGGCTATGAAGCCCACCATACGGGGTGTAGATATCGCATGGTGCTCCGCGGCCCGTCGGAGGCGTCGAGAACAGACTACGGAGGCGGCTGCGCAAGTAGCGACCCTGGAACAGCAGAACTGTGAAGGGAGCGATGACGTCGGGCTGCGGCTGCTTCTCCAGGCACAGCAATCGTACGCATCTCTTTTGATGGATGAGGCCAAACAGGCGTGGCTGGCCACACGAAGTAGGGTGTACCAATGGGGAGACAAGTCATGCTCAATGCTCCATAGACTGTGCCAGCACAACCTCCAGCCCATCACGCTGCCGGGTCTCACGAACGATAGCGGGGAGGTCCTAACCGACCCAAACGAGTTGGCGGCGAGCTTCGCCGCATACTTTACAGCCCAGTACGCCCCATGTGACCAATTGTCAGTGGACGAGGTGGCCCGGTTTCTTGCTGAGTTGCCGCCTGTAACGGTATCGGACGAGACCAGGAAGGCCCTGGATGCACCTCTCACAGCGGAGGAGCTGGGCGACGCCCTGGGACAACTCAATGCTGGGAAGGCCCCTGGCCCGAGTGGCTACCCATGTGAGTTTTTCAAAAAATGTCATGTACAGCTGGGACCACACTATCGCCGGGCGCTCGAGATGGCACGTGCGCGGGGCACGCTGCCCCCGGACTGGCGTCATGCTGAAATAGTGGTCTTTCAGAAACCTGGTAGACCCCCCGATAGACATGACTCGTATAGGCCCATCTCGTTAATCAATATAGAGGCTAAGGTTTTAGCTAAGGCCCTAGCGAATCAGCTATCTCCGCATATCACGGATCTGGTCCACTCGGACCAAGCTGGATTCATGCCCCACAGGACAACGCGACATAACATCCGACGCGCACAGGCAGCGATTGATGCCATAGGGGCCACGGGAGACCAGGCGGCACTATTGCTAGCCGACATAAATAAGGCCTTCGACTCTGTTAGCTGGTCGTACCTCTTTGCACTCCTGCCCTGTCTCAACCTGGGCCCGGTATTCTTGTCTTATGTCAAGCTCCTCTACACAGACATCACGGCCTCGGTGCGGGTCGCAGGGGCGGTGTCAGAGACGTTTCACATTGAGCGTGGGACCAGACAGGGGTGCCCTATTTCCCCCTACTTATTTGCTCTGGCCATGGAGCCCCTGGCCGCCAGGGTGCGCCTTGATGCGCTGATACGGGGCTTTGTGTGGAATGCCACTCTGTCGGATAGAATTGCGTTATACGCGGACGATGTCCTTTTCTTTCTTACTGACCTGCAGCGCTCGGGTCCGCGTGTGCTGGAAGTTATGCAACTGTTTGGAGAGGTCTCAGGCTTATATCTGAACCTGCATAAATCCACTTTATGGGTGCTGGGAGGAGGCGCGGTGACGGATCCCTGGGCATCGGGGCTGTGGGTGGCTACAGATGGTCTGAAGTACCTTGGAGTGTTTCTATCCGAATCGGCGGACACTGCCTGGGAACGCAACCTACTGCCCGTCTGGGAGCGGGTCCAGACGGATATAAAAACTTGGTCTCGGATGTCCCTGTCTATCTTTGGCAGGTCTGCGATTTTCAAGATGGTTGCGCTCCCGCGCCTCCTCTACCAATTGCAGAACCATCCCTATCCGATCACACCCCAGTGGTTTCGGCAGGTCAATTCAGTCTTGGGCCGCTTTCTTTGGGCTGGAGGAGCAGCCAGAGTAGCGCTGCGTACGTGCTTCTTATCCACCTACTGTGGAGGCTTGGCCACCTCGGACCTACAGTCTTATTATCAAGCCGCTCACCTCCTCATTCTGAACGAATGGTGGTATGGAGACGGTGGGGATCCGGCCTATGCCCTGGAACGCACATTGATGGGCGATAATACGCTTCACACCATTCTCTACTCACCCCGGCTGCGCCGATCGTTGCCGAGGGTCACCAGACTCGTCTTTGCTGTGTGGCGGCAGGCCTTACGCCGCATGGGCTGGTGGGGCAGGCTGACGGCAGAAACCCCACTGTGGCTTAACGGCATACTACCTGAACTGTCTAAATTATCAGGTTTCGATGGCTGGGACGCAATTGGTATCTCACAGCTAGGTCATGTGATGTCCGGGACGACGCTCAAGTCCTTCGAGGCGCTTAGCACCGAATTTGATATGCCCCAATCTCAATTTTTTCGGTACCTGCAGTTCCGGCATGCACTAACGCCTAGTATTGCCAACCTTGACTCACTCCCTGAATTTAATCCGATGGGTGACTTTGGGGATAAAAAAGTGTCGCGTATCTACCAGACAATGGTCACCCACTGTTCCTCCACTCTTCTTCCGCTAAAGACCACCTGGGAGGCGGACATCGGTCCGTTAGATGAGGATGATTGGCGGGAGGCCCTGGAATCCCCAAGGGGAGCGGCCATTGCAATACGGTTTCAACTAATACAATTCAAAATTCTCCATAGGGCCTACTACACCCGTGAGCGTCTGTGGAAAGCAGGCCTGATTGAGTCCCCGGAGTGTCTGTGCTGTGGGGTGGGGGTGGGCACGCTGCTCCACACGGTATGGTCGTGCCCCAGGCTGGTTGGCTTCTGGAGAGGTGTGTGGGGCTGCCTGTCTGAGGTGCTGGGCTGGACCCTTCCCCGTACCCATCGCCTGGGTCTGCTGCACATCCTGGAGGGGGTTGGTGGAAACATATACAAACGACACTTGCTCCTCCTGGGGTTGGTGGTAGCCGAAAGAGACCTGGCCCGAGCATGGAAAGATGTGAGGCCCCCCCCCTGAGTGCGTGGAGAGCTGGATTGGACTTCTGCATGGGTCTGGAACGACCGATATTTGAAGCACGAGGATGCCCCCGCAAGCACTTTAAGGTATGGAAGAGGTGGGCAGATTATAGGGGCTTGACGCTGGACCCCCTGGCGGAACCAGAATAGGATCTTTAGCCCCATAATGCCCGGCGAGCCCGTATTTTGCACCTAGAATTGCCACATCAGGTACATGCATCAGCACAGTTCGTACACACATGCATGGGGTTAGGGCGGGTTACAGGGAGGGTTCTGGGACTTGGGTGGGTGGGGGTTAAAGGGGTAGGGGCGGGTGTAAATGTTTCCTTGTATTATTGATTTGTTTTGGTTCCTCGATTGGACACTTGGTCCTATATTGCAATTGTATCACAATGTCTGGTGGTATCATCCTGACTGTGGGGTGCCACACTGCTTACTATGCCCGACTCTATCAATAAAATTGTTGTGAAAAACTCAAACTCAGTCTAAGCCGTGAGGGTATGGCTGCTTCCCTTGGTGATAATGCCTCCTGCCATTCGGACTCGTCAAAGTCGCCCACGTCCTGGGTCCATTTTTGTCGCAATTTAGACGTCGGGTCTGGTAAATTATTGATTAATTTACGGTATGTAAAGGACGTCGCCCCTGTGGTCATGTGTTCCGTCAGGAGCCTGTCCTCCAACGGAGTGGCTTCCGGCAAAATGTTGCCTGGTGCAATTAGCGCCTGAAGCGCATGCCAGATCAGGAGATACCTAAACCTCTCTGTCTGCGCAAAGCCGTATTGGGCTTCTAAGTGTGTGAAGTCAACCACTGCACCCTTCTGCCAGAGTTCGCCCACCGTAGAAATACCTATATTATACCAGTGGTGAAACCCCTTACTATTCCGGAGTCGTCTCAGCTTCAGTGAGTCCCACAGTGGCGTCATTTGTGTGATGGTTCCTAAGCATTTTAATCGTGCCTGTGCTTGGTACCATATATGGATTGTGTGCACTGTCGGACCAAACAATCGGGGGGCTTACACTTACGATATAGTGCTGACATCAGTCCGTCTGCCTCAAGTGCTTGCCTGTCTGCCTGGTACTCAGGGTCATCATGTGGTGCATGAATCCAGTAGTTAATTATTTTAAGATGCGCCGCCCAGTAATATAACTGCACGTTTGGAAGCGCTATCCCCCATCGTACCAGCTGCGCACCAGCTTATCCTGGGCAATCCGTGCTGGTTTGTTTCCCCATAATAATCCAGAGAGTTCAACTGCAATGGCTTTGAAGTAGGCCTGTGGGACCAGGAACGGCGTGTTTTCAAGGACACAGAGAAAACGGGGGAGCGTCATCATTTTGTATAGTGCTGCCCTACCCAACAGCGTGAGAGGAAGGGTGCACCAGACCGTTGCGTCACGTCTGAAGCGCTCCAGTGGGGGCTTCAAATTTTTCGCATAAAACTCATTGTAGTCCGATGTTACACGGATGCCTAGATATTTGAAGGCTTCGGTGGTAGTCCGCAGTAGGCAATCCGCCGGAAGGATCGGCGGCGGACCCTTCAGCACATATAACACAGATTTTGACCAATTGATAGTGTATCCTGACACTCTACCAAATGTTTCACACACATTCAGGAGCTCCATGATAGATTTTCTGGGGGAAGCTAGATATATTAGCACATCATCTGCATACAATGATATGCGATCTTCCCAGGCAACAGTCCAATGGAGCCCACGGATGGAAGGTTCCCACCTAATCCACGCTGCTAATGGCTCCAGGACCAATGCAAACAATAGGGGTGACAATGGACACCCCTGAC
Organism: Lissotriton vulgaris; assembly: GCF_964263255.1. Taxonomy (NCBI): domain Eukaryota; kingdom Metazoa; phylum Chordata; class Amphibia; order Caudata; family Salamandridae; genus Lissotriton; species Lissotriton vulgaris. The sequence goes on from NC_141690.1 coordinate 254,975,044, forward strand.
GTGTCCCACGTGACAGCGGGAAATCCCTAGATATGTGGCCATTGGCCACCAGATGTGCCAGTGGATTAATATAGAGCAGACGGATCCAAGCGCAAAACTTAGGCCCAAAGTCCAGGCGTGGTACTTTCCGCATGTTGAACTGTCACAGCATCTAGGTCTGCTTCTATACCATCTAGTTCTGCCCGCTTTCCCTTTTTATACCCTGTGATGGAGGCTATGGCTTGGCCACGTATCACTGTTTTGTAATCCTCCCATAAAATACTGGGCGAGTCCACAGAGGACGCGTTTTCTTGAAAAAAAATTCGAGTGGTTTCCTTGAGCCCCTTCATCCCCTCAGGTATAAGTAAATAGTTAGGATAAATGGGGAAAATGCGGCGTTTCACAGTTTAATGACATGAATAGGACAGCAATATCGGTGAGTGGTCTGATATACCCCTAGGGCGGATATCTACTTCCATCACCCCTCCAAGGCGTTTGCTGAGACTAGAAAGTAGTCAATGCGTGTGAGGCTGTTGTGAACCCTTGAGTGGAAGGTGTATTGTTTTGTAGTGGGATGCTTATAACGCCACACGTCTAAGTCCTAGGGCATCCAATAACCCGGTCATACGAAATCCTCTCGTCGCTGTAGACTTAGCAGGGTATCTGGCAATATCACCGTCCACTATATCATTAAAGTCGCCCCCGATCACCATCTCTGCATCCGGGAGATCAAGCAAAAACTTATGTAGTGCAGGATGTGCTACCACGTGCAGTTACTGTGGTATGTAGACTGAAACCAGATTAAGCGTTTCCCCCTCCCATTGGCATGTGATAGCTGCGAAGCGGCCCTGGTCGTCTATGTGTGTCTGTTGTATTATTATTGGAAATTGCTTTTTGATCAGAATGCCTACCCCCCCCCCCCCCGAGATCCGGAGGAGAACTCAGAGTGTGCCACCATTTTGTAGCCCCACCTGTCCAATGCCTTACACGTCGATCCCAGCAAGTGTGTTTCTTGTATGAGAGCCACCGCAGGTGTGCACCTTTTCAGATACTGCAATACTAGACCCCTTTTCACCTTGTCCCCCAACTAAGCATGGGCGAATTTTGCGAATCTCGCGTTCGCGAATTTTGCGGATTTGCGAACTCGCAATTCGCAAAATCCGCGAATTCTCGCGAATTTGCGGATTTTTTTTGTGTGTTCGCACGGGTTTCTGCCAGTTCGCGAGGGTTTTGTACAATTTCGCAAACGCGAACTTACCTGTCGGGTCGCAAGTTTTGCGAACTTGTTGTTTCTACGTGTCCAGCCTGTTTGGGACACTCTTCTTCATCACTGCCACTCTCTGTCATCACTGCCACTCTCTGACTACTCATGCCACCCTCTGGCCCACCCATGCCACCCTCTGTTTCATCACAGCACCCTCTGGTTGTCCAGTCAGTGTACATTATTGTGGCAAAGCAAAGCACACCTTCCCTGCCTCAAGTGACCTGAATTAATTTGGGGCTGATTAATGTGTCACAGAATATTTTTTTAGCTGGCACCTGCTTCCTTAGTGCTTCCTGATTAGTGATCTTTTGCACTTGCTAAGTGCTTTCATTGTTGCAAAATTAGTTACAACACCTGCCCTGCCCCAACTGACAATAATGAATTAGGGGCTGATTAATGGATTTGAACTTCCAGCCTGGCTCCTGCTTGTCTCCCTTAGCTGTAATTCAGGACCTTTGTGGCATATGTGTAACTATTCTGAGGTTCAGAGCAGGGTCACATAATAGTTGCAAGTAGGCAACTGAACTCTGGAGGGGCCCCTCAGGAAGCACTACAGGAAATGGCTACTAATGATGAGCCTGAACTTTTGAACCTGGTAAGTAGTTTCAGTTTTGCTAAGATCGTATTTCTGCAATTTAGCGCTTATTCGCGGGGCGCAAAGTTGTACTGGGAAGCCGCGAACTCACGCGAACAGTGCGAGCAAGCCATAAAATCCGCTGCTCGCGGATTTGCGGATTTTGCGGGAGATTTGCGAATCTCGCGGATTGCGAATTTACCGAAAATCCGCAAAATCCGCGAGCGAAACGGATTTTCCACCCATGCTTACCCCCAACCCCCGCACGTTCCATGTGAGTACTGTCAATGGGGTCCTGGGGGATAATGGCGTCTGTTGACTAGTGCCGCGTTGGTTGTGTAGAGACATAGATATCAGAGACAAGCTGCGTCGTTGTGAACTCAGCATGACCATACAGCCATAGAACATCAGCAGCCATTTGTGTCATTATACATGCCATTCTAAACTGTGCAGAAAGTAACAGATAAACTCTTGAAAACAATGCCCTCTTCCCCACCCCCCTCCCTGCCACCTTTCCAGACGGATGTACAACTACCCATCTCCCCCACCAAGCATAACTTTGAACATCCCGCAAAGACCCTTCTGTCCCGCCCTTCCCTCCACCCTGCCTCCCTGCTTGACGGAATTATAACTACCCGCCTCTCCAACAGAGCAGAGTGCCTAATACCCTTTTCCTCTCTACAACAACAGGGGGGTAAGAAGATTGCTCTTACCCCCACAAAGCCCTTTGTTCTAACCTTTTTATTAACCTTGTGCCCCTTATCGAATGTCATTAGAGAGAGCGTGAGAGGAGTGGCCTGGTAAATGTCAATAAACAGCAGTCAGTCCAGGCACCCCCATACCAGCAAAACAGAAAGTACCTTAGAACGGTTTCTGGGCATGCACATTCCTTCCCAACAGCATAGCATAGCAGAAAACGGTACCACAATAGGGCCTGTCCCAAGGAGGCCGATCACAGCCATCCCGTGTTGTCACAGCGCCGGCCGGTCGTCCTCAGCTTTTCAAAGCGTAGGGGTCTGCCTTCTCTCTTGTTGCATGTCGTCCTGTCGCTCTGTGCGCCTTTGTTCACGATGACCATTGCGGCCCTGCCTTCGTACTTTGTGCCATCCCTTCAGCCAGTCTTGGGCCTCTTCCGGCGTGAGAAAGAACCGCACTTTTTCTCCATCTTCCACTCTCAGTTTGGCCGGGAATAGCATGGAGTATTTCATTTCACGTTCCCGAAGGGCCGCCTTCACATCAAGAAAACCTCTCCTTTGCTTTGTGACTGTAGCTGTGTAATCCGGGAAAATTGTAATAGCAGCGTTGTCGATGGGTATTGGAGGGCTCGCCCGGTCCGCCTCCAAAGTTAAATATCCGAGCCAGAATAGGGCGCGGAGGTGCCCCAGGTTTCGGTCTGCCACCTGGGACCCGTGGGCCCGCTCCACCGAAAAAATATTGGATAGTCCTCGAGGCTGGAGGTGAGTCGTTACTAGGTCCTCTACAAAAAGATCCGGGGCCGGTCCGCCCGTCATCTCCGGCACGCCTATCAGGCGAATGTTATTCCGCCTCGAGCGTCCTTCTTGGTCCTCGCGGCGGGCCTTCAGGAACTTATTTTCCTCTTCCATCCGATGCACCTGTTTCTTCAGGATGGAAGTGTACGAGGAGAGAGCCTCCGTCACAGTCTCAAGGTCTGTAATTTTGGAGGACATTTTGTTCAAATCAGCACGTATTAGAGCCAGGTCAAACGCAAGAGTCCCAATTCTGGAGTCCACTTTCTTCAGTGCTGCCATGATATCCTGTAGGGTGACCTCTTGCACAGTTCCTCCTGTCGCCCCGGCGGATGAAGGGACTTCCTTGTCTTGTGTCTCTCCTTGCGACTTGGTGAATGCGCATTTGTCCAGCTTCACCTGGTTAGCCCCTTTCTGGTTCCTGCCACTCGTGATAGCGTTAGAAAGGGGGTTGCACACGTGGGAGGGGCCCCAAACAGCGGGTGGTCACAGGCGAGGTCTCAAGATTCTTTGACGCAATGAATATGCTTACGGCCTGAGCCTTAGAAGGAAGATATTGTAAACGGCGCAGGAAAGCCGGCGAATCCGTAAAATAGGATATCACAACTGGACAGCTGGGCTTATGGTTATGGGAGGGGCAACCAAATAACTTTGCATGCAGTTCCGGGCCAGATCAATGTGCTGAGGGACCTTATCGAAATAATCAGTGCCCTAGGGGATCCAAACAGCCGTGAAATGGAGATGCCACTCAGCAGAGGTGATGCACGTTGCGGGAAAGCGTAGTGGGCACGAACCGTCTCACCCGATCCTCCGTGGGTGCACTCGGCCAGGCAAGCGTTCCACTCCGGTCCCCAGATGATACACACTGCACAAGTGAAAGGCCAGGGGAGCCACTAATTAGTAATATCATCAATGTGACCACTTGCATCGCTCTTGCAGTCAATTGTTGTCTGGGCTCAAGCTGTTCCGGCAGGGCGCTCCACCATATGGTACCTTGCTTCGTTAATTTGTGGGCCAAGGAGGGGGGGGGGAAGAGCACCTCGCTCCCTGGCGTTGGCGCGTCCCCCCAGCCCGATCTCCAGCGCTGTCCCAACCTCCTCAGAACAGGCCCAACACATTTACTGCGGGCGCACGGCCAACAGCGCTCTCAGCACGTAATGGCAGCGGGGGTCTTTTTCGTGCCTTCCCAAACAAGAAGCTACTTTCCTGCATCCCCCACCAGGGGGACTGTCCCAAGATCAGAGTGTGCCACCGGGTCCTTAATATTGTGCCCCAAACGCCGTCTTCACCAATATATCTGTGGGGTGGTGGAGGTCCCCACGACCAGCGGCCCCTACGCCCTCTTTCAATCCGATACGCGGGGCTCCAGGACCAGATACTGCCGCCACTAGAGGTCCCGGCTGCTGAGCCGCGGTAGGCCGCAAGTCGCCGGCATCTGTCTCCGGTGCTGGGAAGGTCGGAGATAAATGCAGCCGGCACCGGATGATGCCGCACAACCTCCGCTATGCTACCACCAAGTTTGGGGCTATTTGGGTTACGGATTATTAAGCGGATTGACTGGGCTCTGTGTGAGGAGCCCGGAGCCTCTCTAGGCTGCGGCCATTTGTCTCGGCTTCAAGCCACACCCCTAAACAAGGACTTTTGCGAAGAAAGCTTATGTTCAGGCTAGTTTTTCCATGTAATGTGTGCTCTTATTTCAAAAGTAATCAGATACGTATCTTGCTCACTTCACAGGAACATGTATTGTTTTTCTTGGTCACATCGAAACAGCAAGTGATATAACTGTGGCATTTATTGCAAATCTGCGAAAGGCAAGGATTACCAAAGAGGACATTTTGGCAAATACTCTCTGGAGATTGGGATGGATAAGAACATTGCAATCTGCAGGATTTGAATACAGATCTGTAAGGAATATCCCATTCTGGTCTTTGATGGTTAGGTCAAGGAACAGACAGCCAATAAGAACAAACGGACAATGACTGTGGCCAGTGGACAAGGATCCATTCCAGTTGGAACTCAGACTTCCTGGATAGACAACTCAAGATCAGACTTGTGTTCTTTACTGGAACTTATTGTCAGAAACAAACAAATAAATATATACTATCAAGGAAGGCAAGATAAGTAGGATTGCCAAGATGTCTGAAGTTTAGTGAATGATTTGAAAGTGCATTATGTCAGTCACAGCAACCCAGGCTTGGAAATACATCACCAAGGTTGATAAAATCTCTATTAAGAAGACCTATGACCATGTAGACAGTTCTTGCATCTTTTGGCATCTTAGTTGTCTGTAAAGTAAGTCAAAATACAAGGCATTGCAGTTGTCAAGATAAATTAATATCTGCTCCCACAACTGTGGCAGAGGGGGAAATAGCAGCAATAGCTAACATCGTTCTTTAAAAAACACGTTATTGGGATAATAAGAAAAATTAGGAAAGAATATATGGCAAATATTTTATATGTCTAGGAGCTTTTGTCACACAAAAAGCAGTGGCAAAAAAACATTTCACAGTGAGCCACGAAATATGGGAAGTATGGGTTTCATCTTCAGAATGAAAGCTACCCAGGCACTCCAATAAGCTTTAGCTTTGCCAGGGATACTAGGATTATGCTGGATGGAGGTGGTATGGACGACAAAGATGGCAGTCAGCAAGCTAAACTAGCTCTGTGTTGTTCGCCTTGAATCCAGCACCATACTGCCTCACCATCATCACAAATCACCAGCCCAGTGGTGGAAATAGTGAACAGCCATCGGGGAGCCTGAGGGCAGTCCAGGACAGGGGCAGCCAGACTGAGATACACCTTTTGCCTTGGAGGCACAACCATCGGAGGGTGCAGCCCTTCAAGTAAGAGCGCTTTGAAACCAATGGAGAGGGGGAACATGAACCTATTGCAGGCCCAGCGAAGATACCCTTTGTAGCTACCCCGACGCCGCACGAAGGGCGAGTGGGACACATGAAAAAGGTCCAGGCGGTGACAAGTTACCCCGCATGATCTCCGTACCTTCGGGAGAGATACAGGTGAGCCGGCGCTCGGATTCAGATCAGAGATATGTATGTGCTGCATGGCCTGCCTCTTCACAGACTAGCGCAAGTGAAGGAGAAGCTCTTGCGTGGACACAGCAGGGCAGATGCTTCAAGGCCCTGGGCACTGCTGAGGGAAGAGGCTGCATTGCGGTGTCTTCGCCTGGTGTGGGTGGGAATCCTTGGCGTTTGGGTCCCGGGGTGAAGTCTTGCATGAGAGCGGGGATACATTCAGCAGGGACTACTCCCTTTCTGCCTTCCTGGACTTGCTTCAAGGAGAATGTTGACTGAGGTGTTGGGCACAGCAAAGCGTGCCTGTAGGAGGGTTTGCAGCTCTGGAGACATCCTGAGAAAGCCAGACAGACTATCGGGCTTATAGACCCCACAGAGGGCCTCCGTTGTTCCACTATTGCAAATACATTTAAAGGGCCACTCGTGCCGCCTCGAAGGGTCCTGTAGTCTTCCAAGGGTCTTGCGGATCCCACCGGCTGCATTGAGGGGGGAGACTCCATGGTAAATCCCATTTTAGAGACAGCCATGGCCAAGGACAAGATCCCCAACAAGGCAAGCAAGCCTGCTACAAAATCCACTGACCTTTTTCAAAGCCCGGATGAAGGGGCACGCGGCGCTGCAGTCAACAGGATCAAGATCATAACTGCCATTAATCAGTCATGAGACCTATTAGAAGCCAATATAGGCGCAGGAGGAGTCAAAATCATGTTTGTTGTGACAAGATGTTTGCCGTGCGGTGGATAGGATCGTAAAGGTCAAAGTAAGAGTAACAGGGTTGGAAGATAAGGTATTCACAATTCAATTCAGTGATTTATATAGCGCGCTACATACCCAGAGGGTCTCAAGGCGCTTGGAGAAGGGTGGGGAGTTACTTGTCGAATAACCAGTTTTTAAGTTGCTTTCTGAATGCTAGGTGGTTCTGAGTGAGGCGAAGGTGAGTGGGAAGTGAGTTCCAGGTTTTAGCTGCCAGGTAGGAGAAGGATCTTCCTCCCATGGTTGTTTTGTTGATGCGAGGTACAGCAGCAAGGGCTTGGTGGGAGGAGCGTAGCTGGCGGGAGGGGGTGTAGAAGGAAAGTCGTGAGTTGAGGCATTCGGGTCCAAGTTCGTGAAGTGCTTTGTGTGCGTGGGTTAGAAGGCGGAATGTTATCCTCTTCTTGATGGGGAGCCAGTGGAGGTTTTTCAGGTGACCAGAAATGTGATCTTTACGCGGAATGTCTAGAATGAGTCTGGCTGATGCGTTCTGGATGCGTTGGAGTTTATTCTGAAGTTTTGCGGTGGTACCGGCGTATAGGGTGTTTCCGTAGTCCAGGCGGCTTGTAACCAGTGCGTGGGTGACCGTCTTTCTAGTTTCAGTGGGGATCCAGCGGAATGTTTTTTTAAGCATGCGAAGAATGTTGAAGCAGGATGATGAAACTGCGTTGACTTGTCTGGTCATCGAGAGTGAGGAGTCCAGAATGACACCCAGGTTTTGTGTGTGGTCTGTTGGGATGGGTGCTTTTCCAAGGGATTCTGGCCACCACGAGTCGTCCCAGGCGGAGGGGAGGTACCTAAGATAAGGACTTCTGTTTTGTCGGAATTCAGTTTCAGGCGGCTGTGCTTCATCCACTCGGCTACTTCTCTCATTCATTTGTGTAGGTTGGTTTTGGCGGTGTTAGGGTCTTTGGTGAGTGAGAGGATCAGTTGAGTGTCATCAGCGTAGGAGATGATGTTAAGGTTGTGTTGACGTGCGATGGTCGCGAGGGGGCTCATGTATACGTTGAAGAGGGTGGGGCTGAGTGAAGATCCTTGTGGCACGCCGCAGATGACTTCAGTGGCTTCTGATTTGAATGGTGGGAGGCGGACTCTCTGACAATGTATGACAATGCAGTAGATGATATCTAGGCTCTTTTACCATCAATAAATAACTGGCCGAAAGCATCAAAGATGCAGAGGGGGAGAGCCTAGAGAAACAAACTCCACCTGATAGGATTCCCTGAGGGCTGTAAAAGGTCCTCTGCAGAGGCTTTTCTGGGTCATTGGCTATGCTCCAACATGCCGTTAGATACATTGTCTTCCCATTTTGTTGAGGAGCAGACACACCAGTACCTTGGATCCAAGGCCGCCCCGGGGGATCCAGCCATACCTTTCATGTCCGGGCCACCATATGGCATCATGCCCGCTCACAGAAAGCCCTGGTGTATCAATATAACAAAATACTACAGTTTCCAGATTATACCAAGGCGGCCTAACATCAGTGCAAATCCTTCACAGAGGCAAAGAAGAAATTGAAAACCTCCATATCTGATACTTGTTGCTCTATTCTGCTAAACTCCTCTATCAATACCAAGCCCTCTTCTCGTATGTTCATCGAAAGACAGCCGTAGGAGAGTCAAAAGTCTATGAGACCACACACGCCACCTTTACTCAGGACTGGCCGTGACACTAAGCAGCAGGTCCCTGGACCTACCCACGGCGGTCTTGAAACAGAGGATAAAATACAAACTGTTCATTCTCATCCTGGAGTAGCAGATGGGACGAAGCTGGGGAGACATATGAAACCCAAGATCAGGGGGAAGTGGCAATGCTTTCCCAGTTTGATGCACCGTTGGACGGCGGAGTTCACAGACTCATGCTGAGGCTATGAAAAACAATCACACGAGGCAGGGGTAGCACAACGGGACAGCAATCAAGGGCCACCAACCCTTATTGTCCCCTGTGACCAGAGGGCACGTTCACTGGCCCCAAGTGGCTGGAAGGGGAATCCAGTTGGACAGAGTAGCCCTGATATCCCATTGGCATCAGAAGCTATACTACCCCGTGGCAGATACTTCATTGTACTGAAGTATAGGGAGGGTGGGCATGGGGAGTTTGTGTCCTTATTCGCCGTTTATTATATTGGTGCAAGATCAATACCCTGGGAGCATCGCTGCTCAACGGGGCAGGTATATGGCTGGTATGGGCCTCATGAATGGGGAATCTGACGTGAGTCAATGTCTGTGTCCCTCCAGCCCTTAGAGCGTCTTTTTTGGAAGCCATACCAAGATTGGTGGGAGGTTTCCCTGTGTTGCTAGTGGGGTGTGGGGAGCTGGAACGGGGTCGTGGATGAACACACAGACAGAATCTAGAAAGGGGACAGAAGTATTAGAGGTAATTTATTGATGGCACCATTCATGGAAACACAAGGCCTTGCTGATGACTGGTAAATATAACTTAAAGGGAGAGAGGCTACACATTTCACTCCAGTACGCACCATCTATTCTTACACTTCAATTACTTATTCTGCATGACCAACAGATGGCAAATGCCTTCACTGAGATGGAGGCTTGCCCCTTGGTCTCTCCAGGGTACGGTATGCAAGGTGTCGTAATTTAGCAAAGATTAGGTTAAACATTAGCAGAAGACTTCTTGTATTTAGAGACTATCTTGTCCGTTTACAGAATCCATTTTGTATTTCTGTCTGCCATTTTGTTTGCCATGTGCTCTGTCCTCCCTTCCTGTTAACTGCTCTTGAAATCTGCCTAGAGACAAAAAATATTTATTCTCTTCTGCTTTGCACATGGTCAGTTGAGCATGCAGCTGTCTCCAATTTGTAACTGTCAAGATGTGTCCAACTGAATTAGCTAACTGTCAGCCCTTCCCACTTGTTGCTAGCACACTCTCTGTATGACCTTATATGTATTTGAAACCAACACTCTGTGCCTTGTACCGCCTTCATTTCAGCCCCTGTGTGGGTATAAAAGGACCAAGCTCCTTCTAGTCAGTGTGCTTCCTCATACTGTACCGAAAGGTGTTGTGTGAATGTAGTTCAACCTCATGAGGTTTAATAAACTCTGTCTTTTCTATTCCAGTTTCTGTGCCAACTTCTTATTATTGGTCTAAGGACTCGAAGCAGAGAAGGGCGAATCCCTTGCACTAGTAGGCCTGGCTGAGGCTTGCTACCACAAAGGTGTATATAGGGGAGTCAATTGACATGTATTTTGCACATAATCAGGAATCAGTTAACTCCCCCGGGCATTATGTGCGTTCAAAACAACCCCCATTAGAAAGTATCATAAGCTGCTTGACAGGCAAAAAACATAAAAAGCAGCAATTGGTCAACGACCTGGAGTCTTGGATACTGGATCTTGAGACGCACTACCTATAGAGCTCAGATCAGAGGCTATGTAGAGAATTGGTCCATAACCAAAGTGTCTTACAACAAACGTTATCAGATTAGGCGAGGATAGTTTGGTTCACTTCGCAAACATGCATTTAGCAGTGGGGAAACAAGGCTAGCATCGCCTTTCCTCCAATTTACGGCAGCATACCCCGACAGGCCAAGAATCACTGGCGATGGGACCATCCCCGAGTGCCCCAGTACTATTCTCAGTTATAGGACCAGAGCTATGGATTTCCGGAGGCATTGATAGACTAATTTGTCAATGACCTGTCCCTACAGACCCTTCGAACGATGATCCCCAAAGGGTGACTATTAGCAGCCTTGAGCCAACTGAACTTGGGAAAAATCGGCCATACCCAACGGCTTCTCTGAGGATCTTTCAAACTGTTCATGCATAAACTGAGTACGCCTCTGGAGGCAATTGTACACAAAGCAGTGAAAACTATATGGATGCCCCATAACTTTCACTGGATTGAGATCACAGTAATTCTGAAGGCGGGATGACTTTAGGATGTTTGGTCCTTGCATCGTTTTAGTTCCCTCCTAAACACGGAGATTGAGATCATCTGCAGGGCTTGGCAGACCGCTTACTTACACTTATCCTTAGTGGTACACCCAGTCCAGGAGGGATTAATGCCCAGACGTACCACCAAACAGTATATTAGGCGATTACTCAATGACTTCGCTCTTTGCAACCAACTTGTGCAGTGGCAGCAGTGCTCTAGGAAGATCTGGAGAAGGTGTTCAACTGTGGGCCAGGTTTGTTAAATAATGTGCGCCTCCTGTATACGGATATCACTGCCTGCATCCATGTGGGCCTAACACATTTTGCCTTCCATAAGGGCACAGGGCAAGACGGACCATTATCCCCACTAATTTTTGCCATTGAACTCTTGGCTGAATGGGGATAGAACAGCCCGCTATGCCAATGAAGTCTTGATATTTTTCCGGACCCTGAGAGATCAGACCCAAGAGCGCTACAATGTTTCAAATCTTTGGAGAAACATCAGTCTTTTTAATTAATTTACCCAAGTCCTTGGTGTTCCAGATTCCCAACCACCTGGGGACTTAGGCTGGGCATTTTAGTTGGCAGTCTTCACGCAGAGATTTGCTTTCTCAGAGTCTTCATCACCGTGCACAAACACATGGCATGGGTAAAATCCAACCACCAATCAATTCACTAACTGCAGCCCTTAAGACACGGTCTGCGCTCCCTCAGCTCCCCATGGGTAAATCTGACATATTAAAAATGGTGTCCCTCCCTTGATTCTTATACCAATTACAGAACTATCCCTATCCTTCTTTCACAAAATACACTCTATGATCGTAGTTTCTTAACTACATGTATGAAGCAGATATTGAAACCTACTATAGGGCGTCACACTTCATGATTATAAACAAATGGTGATACGAGGGGATCCCACACTGAGAAATGGACTCTCCAGGGGACCCCTATTCGACACCTTTATGGAGTCAAGATGTGATCATCGCTTCTCCCCTGTAATGAAACTGGTGATCAGACTGTGGACTGCTACCTTAAAACACATGAGATGGGGGTGACTCCCAGAGCAGACACAGTCATGGGAGGGCTCCAAGTTCTCGCAAGTGGCAGCACTTGAGGGATTCCACAGGTGGGACACAAGAGGCATCTCCACCCTGGAGGCTTTAATGGAAGACACGATCCTTAATTCCTACCAAACATTACCGAAAGAATATGACCGGCACCATGGCTAATTCTACTGCTATCTACAGGTATAAGATGTGTGAATGCCCTACATGAAAGGACTAGAGGACCTACCGGATTACAATCCCAAAATTACTTCTTGGAGAACTGGCGGTGGGGGTGCACGCACAGTGGCGGAGATAAGCTGATCACTTATACACACATGCCAGACACCTTTTTGGCGCAATGCTCCACGTGGGAGTGTGACATAGGCACCCTCACAGATGACGAATAAGCAGAGGAGATAGCCTCCTGATAGCCTCCTCACAGTATCCAGAAATTGCGACACGTCTCTGCCTCATACAGCTTAAAATATATCTATAGAACATACCTCACGAGACAAAGATTGAAAAATGGGTGTTGTGTTCTCATCCCTCCTGCCTCCGATTAACGGCTCAAAAGGCGACCTCATACAAACTACATGGACATGCAGCAAACTGGAACAATAGCGTCATGAAACCGCTTGGTGTACGTGCGCTCAATAAATACCTTTAACATAACATAATACTGGTGACGGATACTCTGTTTGGGTGGGGTACTAAAGAGATCTATCCCTCCAAATACAAAATTGGTCCTCTAACACACTACTACAGACCTTACTTAACAAAGGCCAGTAAAGTTTATCATCACTAAGGTTAAGATTGACCACGGCCAAAAAGGACGTAGCCCTGGACGAAGTTCTGGATGAAATGGGCAGATTACAGGGGCATCACCACATACTCAAAGGTCCCACGGATTGACGTTATTGAAGCACAGATCCTCACATTGACAGGCTGATGGCTAGGGTCCCCTTCTGGTTAACAAGTAACAGGACGTTCCGTAGAGGGGGACTTTTAGGGAGAGCGCGTTGTGGAGAAACATGGGTGGGTAACAAATGCGCTGGGGTTGTTTTAATATGGTCTTGGTTCCTTTAATTTAAAACAAAAAATATGTTAGTCAAAATGTTTTACATTGTGTGCCACATTTATCAACAAATTATTTATAAAACATAAATCTGGATATTCAAATTGCAATTATTGCCCATTGCTAGCTGCAATTTGCAGAACAAGGTTTTCACAATAACTACTCCAACATAAACATGTATTATAAAAAAAAATACATAATGGTTGATATTTAATATGGTCCTGTATTGCCATCAAGGGGTCTGGTGATATTTGATAGCCATTCTACCTTCAGCCCAATGGTTTACGTCACCAATGGCAATGTTTTATCATATTACATAGACAGATAGTCCCACAATATAGAGAAACACAAGGAGCACCAGTAAGAAGTACACAACAGAAACAAACATCAAGCCTCAGACTTCTCTAAATCTTGTTACCAGGCTTTGCATCCGCTCACATTTCAACAACTCTAAAACAACCAAAATCTACTACCATCTGAATCTGCCTCAACTTCCAAACTGGGGCACTGTGCTTCTTCGCCACCAATAGAGACATGGTCATAAACCAGATGTCAGGTTCAGATCGGTAAGTTATACCGGAATAGATGCAGTAATCAGACTAACCTGGTCAAAACATTTCCAAAAAGTTCCAGAACTGAAAATTCATTACCATGCAGGAATAAACATCTGTGTCTTCACTACACTGCCAGCATGAGTAAGCCATTTAATTTTTACCAGAGTGGATAAAGCATGAGATCCATCATATTTTGAATACATACATGTCTGAGGTCTGTGCCACTTCTAGCTATTGACTTACATAGAGATTCCGACATTATCAAGACGAGATTAATTAGGGTAAATCTTCCATTTCTCTCGAATACATGACACCTCATCTGCAGATGATCTCATCTGCAGATCACCTCATTTGCAGATAATCTCATCTGCAGATCATCTCATGCCATCTCATCTGCAGAGCATCTCATCTGCAAATCATCTCATGACATCTCATCTGCAGATCATCTCATGCCATCTCATCTGCAGAGCATCTCATCTGCAAATCATCACATGACGTCTCATCTGCAAATCATCTCATGACATCCCATCTGCAGATCATCTCATGACATCCCGTCTGCAGATCATCTCATGACATCCCGTCTGCAGATCATCTCATCTACAGATCATCTCATCTAGACCTTCCCATCAGGAAGAAAGTTGCTTACGTATGGGGTTCCTCATTAAACCCCGCATTGTTCAATGTGTACCTGGTCCCTTCGGAAGGGATTATCCAGTCTTTCGACATTAGGGTGGTCTCTTATGCCAATGACATTGAATCTGCTTTCTCAAGTTCCAAAAACTGTTTCTACGCAAGAAACTTTAAAAGAATGTCCAATCAGTAGAACAGACTAGATGAAACAGTCACTTAACATATAAATTTAATAAAACAGACATTTTGCCCCTCAGCAGCACACTAAGTCTGGTCCAATGAATGCTTGCCCACTGGAACTGCCACTCCCTCCTACTTCCATCCACAGCAATTAGTGTGCAAATCTAGAGAAAGACATGTTCTTTGACATACAATGCTCATTAAGGAAGTTTCTTAACTTGATAACGTTATAAGCTCAGAAAACCCTCGTACATACCTGGATTACAGCCAGGCTCGATTAATCTAACTGTCTGTACTTTGGGCTCCACAACTACCTGAGCAATCGTCTGCAGATCATGCAGAACGCGGCAGCCAGCCTATTTATTAAGATACCTGGATATTGCACATATATCATCTTCTTCACCATCATCACTGGCCGCCAGTACAAAAGTGTCTCCTGTTTGGCACATTGGTTCTGGCACACAGGACTTTCTACAGTTCTGGCCCCAAATAACTCACTGACAGGATCCATCACTGGAGTCCACCCACCACTCTGAGGTCATCTTATGCCCATCTGTTTAATATACCCAGATTCAGGCATGCCACGAGGGGAGGTGGTTCTTTCACCTTCCGGTCCTTCAGACCTCCATCATAGCATCAACGAGCCGTATTTTAGGAAATAGTTGAAAACTGTGTTGGGTCAGAACATCTCGGTCATCGACGATCAGTTTTCTTAAGTCGTTGCTTTGAAACAGCGACACTCATTACATCTAACATCAGCCCAGAAGAGAATTTCTCGAAGTTGTTCTATTGGCTGATAAGTGTATAATGCTCCGCCACCAAAGGATCGCCCCCATTGAAATGCAAGATGTACATAGTGTTCAGGAAAAGCGACTGGCAAAGACTACTGAGTGAGCATAGAAACCATCCGGAAAAGAAGGATTGAGACACTAAAAGCAAAACATTGGTCATGATAAACGCACTCTTGAAGCATCAATTCAATACATATCATTTTAAAGAAGAATATTAGTAGTGCGTGTACATTAGTGTTTAGGGATTTAAGGTGTTTTATGCTTCTTGGGTTGCTTTGCTTGGGCTAAACTGACTTTCCAATATGGCTACCTTCTTTTGGTTTCTTTTCCAGTTTTAAGCTGCGGGCTGCATGTCAGTCACCTTCAGCTATTGCTTTGTTTTCCCAAAGGGAGTTCTCTGCCTAATGTAGTCACAAGAAATAAGTTCTAAGCCAATATCAGCTCTGTACACATAAAACTACGGAAGTGATTCTAACAAGCATTGGTAAAGGCAGTTGGACTGGTATATGGAAGGAAAACATAGGCACACATGAGTTTCTGTGCAATATCTAGGCAACCTGCCTCATTCTGTGCCATTCCCTGTGCTTGTAGACTGATGTTTGATTCCCCAAGGTTGCACTGCTCGTAGGCAGAAAGCAGCAAAGCACAGACATAGGAGCCACAGAAAACAGCAGGTTGCAGAGTTCCAACTAGTCTGAACATGGCACATACCAGTGTTTGTAAGCACCTGCACATTAAGGTCAAGCCCACTTGCTTTTCCACATATTGTTTTTTTTCCCTGAGTAACTATGCGCACTACCAGGCCAAACACACTTTCGTGGGACTGTCGAAGTAGCAAGTGCATATTTATGAAAGAAATACATGTCAACATTTTACAAGCTGATAAAAGACAATGTTAATGCACAAGCCTCAGAAGTCACATTACAGCGCTGAGCACAATATAAGAAGTAAGTAAAATGTGGACTGGTGACAGAATCCAGCGAGTGGTATGCAGGAGCCTATGAGCAGTGGTATTTCAATGATGAGCCAAAGTCAGGACGCGTCAATAAATAATTTGTATTTGCTTATTGCTCACATACAAACATGGAAGACAAGAAAGCTTCTGATCCCAATGTCCACCCGACTTTCCCTTTTTAAGTTTTTCTCCCTTTAAAGTGCCATTCATAGAGTTCTAAAACATGTAATTCAGAAATGTGATACAAAATGAAAGTTTAAAAAAGAACAGTAGATTAAAAAAAACTGTCCCATGTGTAAGTCTGCAGGTTGATGCCTCAGAAGAGTATAATGATGCTCCATGGGAACATTATTAATGCCTATGTAAGAGCGAGACAGACGACAAATTGGGAAAGGGTTTGGCCAAGCAGTGGGTGACTTGTCAGCTCATCCAACAAACTAAGTGGTGAGAGTTTCAAGGAGCCAAGACTAACTATACGAAAAATCCCCCTTTGGGTACAAGGATGTCCAGTCCAATGCACATGCTGGTAAGGCAGATTCTATGTCGAAGGTGAGATGTATTGACCATCCTTAACAAAACCATTAATTCATGAAAACATCAATACTGATGTGAACATTAACACTGGAGTACAAAAATTATCCTGCACCACCTGAATCTGTAGAAGGTATAGTGAAATCAACCTTCAAAAACAAACATCTTTGCATTTAGTCAATGCAAAACAAAACACAAAAAACAGACGATTATACAAATAAACAGTAGGAAGCAATGTAAACAGACAATTTGAAAGAGTATTAGTGGCTATTGCATGGGTAGAGTTAAGCCCTCTAAACTCTGCAAAATGCACAGATATATATGGCTTAGTAGCAATAAAAACGACATTGTAAATAACATGTATGAATGACGCTTACATTTTCTACATACAAAGCATTCATGTAACATAAGAATAAGAGCCTCGGAAGAGAAACTCGGCAACACTGAACAACAATCATCTTGGAGGTGTGTCAACTTCACTGCGGAAGCAACACTTAGTCATTAAATCACACATAAGTACTCGGGAGGGCTGTTACATCAAACGTGAATGTACTTACATCAGGAATTTTTTCTTTGCATCAGTTTTCTAAAATGTTTACTTCACAGGTAAGTATTTTATATGTATGTGTTTTTATAGAACAGTAGCAGTTGCCACAGTGAAGTTATAGATCAGTCACACTTTCAACTGAAAAGGCATTTTTGATTTGCCCATATTTTTTTTTAACTGAACTGCTTTGCATGGAACTTGCCAATCTAACCCAGTCAACTAGGCTTTGGCATGGCAAGTTTTGTCCAGACCCTCTTCTCCCACCCCCCGAAAGAAATGTACCATTTAGCTCCCAAAAGAAATTTTCATGAAAGATAGACCAAAAAAAAAAAAAGAAAAGCACAAACTGTTCAAAAGAATTTCATAAACTTGTCATGAATGTAGAACTTTATCCAGAAAGGCTGTTTTATTTGTTGAACAATCATTCAGTAAGGATTGTTGTGTGTGTTTTAAAAAAAGGCCCCAGGCAGAGTTTAAGGTATTAACACTTTTGTTAATTTGCTTACAGTACTAACATTTGGCAGATAGTATGTTAATTTGGCTATTGGCATTTAGAGTGTGTATCTATAGAGTGCATTAATGGGAGGGCAACAAAATGTACATTTGTTAATACATTTAGTAGTGTGTGTTGAATTGGAACTAAATTTGGCAGAAGCTAGGAAGGAATTGTTTCCATTGGTATATGAAGTGTTGTGCCAACCTATAAAGGGGGAGGGGCATAGTTAAAAATGGGAGGATCAATAAAATGTTCCTATGCTTAAAACTTTGGAGCGGTTTTATCAATTTGAGGCAAGTAGTTTGCAAGTGGTACCCAGAACAGAAGCACGCCGAACTCAACGCCCTACTGAAGAAACCATCAGCGGACCCCACCGAACTCAAAAAACTACCGCCCCATCTCGCTCCTCCCGTTTCCGGCCAAAGTCATCGAGAAGACCGTCAACAAACAGCTGGCCGCCTTCCTCGAAACTAATGGATCCCTCGACCTCTCACAGTCTGGCTTCCGGGCCAACCACAGCACCGAGACCGCCCTCATCTGAGCCACCGATGACATCCGAGCCCTGCTCGACAATGGAGAAACAGCGGCCCTCATCCTCCTGGACCTCTCCGCCGCGTTCGACACTGTCTGCCACCGCACCCTAGTGCAGCGCCTCAGCAACGCCGGAATCCAGGAGAAGGCACTGGAGTGGATCATCTCCTTCCTCGCCGGAAGGACACAGAGAGTCCGCCTTCCCCCGTTCAGATCAGAAGCCACCGAAGTCGTCTGCGGCGTACCACAGGGATCATCGCTCAGCCCCACACTCTTCAACGTCTACATGAGCCCCCTCGCAGCCATCGCACGCCAACACAACCTCAACATCATCTCCTACGCCGACGACACTCAGCTGATCCTCTCCCTCACCAACGACCCCGCCACCGCCAGAGCCAACCTACACGAAGGGATGACAGACGTAGCCGAGTGGATGATGACCAGCCGCCTGAAACTGAACTCAGACAAGACGGAAGTTCTCATCCTGGGACCCTCACCCTCCGCCTGGGACGACTCCTGGTGGCCCCCGCCCTGGGCAGAGCACCCAAACCGACAGGCAACGCACGCAACCTGGGCTTCATCCTGGACTACTCCCTCTCCATGACCAGACAAGTCAACGCCGTCTCCTCGTCCTGCTTCAATATCCTGCGCATGCTACATAAGATCTTCCGGTGGATCCCCACCGAGACCAGGAAGACGGTCACCCAGGGCCTCGTCACCAGCCGACTGGACTACAGCAACGTCCTCTACGCCGGAACCACCGCCAAGCTCCAGAAGAGACTCCAGCGGATCCAGAACGACTCAGCAAGACTCATCCTCGACATCCCCCGACACAGCCACATCTCCGGACACCTGAGAGACCTGCACTGACTCCCGGTCAACAAGAGAATCACCTTCCGTCTCCTCACCCACGCACACAATGCCCTACACAACCAAGGCCCAAGATACCTCAACAGCCGCCTCAACTTCTACACTCCTACCCGCCAGCTTCGATCGACCAGCCACGCCCTCGCCGCCGTTCCCCACATCCGAAGAGCCACAACAGGAGGAAGGTCCTTCTCCTACCTGGCCGCCAAGACTTGGAACTCCCTCCCGATCCACCTCTGCCTGACCCAAGACCATCTCTCCTTCAGGAAGCAGCTCAAGACCTAGCTGTTCGAGCAGTAGCGGACCCCCCCCCCCCCCCCCCCAAGCGCCTTGAGACCCTTCGGGTGAGTAGCGCGCTTTATAAATGTTTTTGATTGATTGATTGATTGATTAAGTTTGATGGAGAACAAGGGTATTGGCAACATTAAAGGGATTGGGGGTGGCGGGTCAAATTATTTTTAGATGTAATCCATTTTTTTTTGCAGAGTTTAATGGATCTACACGACATTAGGCAGAGACTTGCCATGTTGAACCTACTTTTAGCACGTTTAATTTCACGCAGATCCACCTAGGTGGGAAATGGGGAAGTGTTAACTTGCTTATAATATTGGCACTGTTTGATGTACTTGCACAAAATCTAAACGAAGCTTGGAAGGTTTTGTTTTTGATTGGTATGTTACGTTTTGAGAGGAAAGTTAATTGCTTATAACTTTAACACTGTTTGATGAATCTGTATCAAATGAGGAAGGCAGTCAGCAAGTAGCACCAAGTGCAGGTATTTAAGGTTTTATGCAAATTCAATTGGGGAAGGGGGGTAATAGGGGGGGAGTTAGTGAGATGGAAAGTATTTTTGATTTACTATTAACGTTGCTAAATTTCGTTTAGATCCATTTAATTGATCCAAAGTTATTAGTAAATGTAGGAAGCTGGCTCTTTATGGGATATCCCAAAAAGAGTTATATTGTGCAAAGTACAGCTATTTCCTTTAGCACTCCCAAGGTGCTTTTATAGCGGGAAGTGTTATCAAGCAGCCTTAGGCTTATCAGAGGGGAGTGTTAGACACTCACAAATAGACAAAGTAGCCAATAAATGACACATACAACTCAATAAGGAGATCCACACCAATTTATAAAAATAACTTGCATCTTTATATATATTTTTAGGCACCAGCTCAGGTAAGTACTTTTTGCAAGTCCTTTTGCAAGGATGGCTAGTGTATCAGGCTTGAAGGATTTTTAGGCCTCAGGTATGGGTTGCATTTAGGGGGTAGAGATGAGTTTTAGGATTTCAGAATGAACACCATCCACTCCGGATCTCCGTCAGACCCATGCCCACACCACATCTTCAACAAAGCCAGCACCGCCATCGCACCCAATCTGCGGAAAGCCATTAACATCTCCTTCAAGACAGCAACCTTCCCGGAGAGCTGGAAGCATGCCGAGATCAACGCCTTGCTCAAGAAATCCAAGTGGACCCTAAGGACCTCAAGAACTTCCGGCACATCTTCCTGCTCCCATACCCGGCGAAGATCATTAAGAAGACAGTCAACAAACAACTGACAACTGACAACCTCGAGGAGAACAGCATCCTGGACCCGTCCCAGTCCGGATTCCGCAGCGACCACAGTACCAAGACTGCCCTCATCGCCGCCACCAATGACATCTGGACCCACCGCAGCCCTCATCCTCCTGGACCAGTCAGCCGCCTTAGACACGGTCTGCCACCGCACACTACGAACACGCCTCCACAACGCCGGGATCCAAGAGAAGGCCCTGGACTGGACCACCGCCTTCCTCTTCGGCAGAACACAGAGTGGCCCCTAAGCCACAGAGATCTGTGGCGTACCCCAGGGCACATCCCTCAGCCCAACGCTGTTCAACATCTACATGGCACCGCTCACCCACGTTGCCCGACTGCACAACCTCAACATCATCTCCTACGCCGATGACACCCAGCTGATCCTCTCCCTCACCAAGGACCCCCACACAGCCAAAACCAACCTCCACGAAGGAATGAAGGCAGTCGCCGAATGGTGAGGAACAGCTGACTGAAGTTGAACTCTGACAAGACTGAGGTCCTCATCCTCGGATCCTCCCATTTGGCCTGGAACGACTCCTGGTGGCCAACCGCACTAAGAACAGCTCCAACACCCACCACGCATGCAACCTAGGGGTCATCCTCAACTCCACCCTCTCCATGACAAAGCAGGTCAATGCCGTCTCTTCCTCCTGCTTCAACACCCTCTGCATGCTCTGCAAGATCTACAAGTAGATCCCCATCGAAACGAGAAAAACGGTCACCCAGGCCCTCGTTAGCAGCAGGTTGGACTACGGAAATGCTGTCTACGCAGGAGCCTCGTCCAAACTCCTGAAACGGCTTCAATGCATCCAGAACGCCTATGCACGCCTGATACTCAACATCCCTTGCCACAGCCACATTACACCCCACCTGAGAGACCTGCACTGGCTCCCCGTCAATAAGAGAATAACCTTCAAGCGCCTCACTCACACACACAAGGCACTCCACACACCGGACCCGCGTACCTCAACAGCCGATTCAGCTTCTACACCCCCACCCGCCAGCTCCCCTCTACCGACCTCGCCCTTGCCATAGTCCCCCGCATCTGAAGAGCGAGCTCCGGTGGCAGATCAATCTCCCACCTCACCGCCAAGACCTCGAACACCCTCCCCATCCACCTATGGCAGACCCCAGACCTGCTGACCTTCAGAAGACTCCTCAAGGCCTGGCTTTTCGAGCAGTAGCAGCATCCCCCACCCCAGCGCCTTGAGCCCTGTAAGTAGTGCGCTTTACAAGTGCTATGTTTGATTGATTGGTTGATTGAATGAGTAGTATATAAGAATAGTGAGGGTTGTTAAGGGTTCAGGGATGGGTTGTAAATAAGAGCAGTAATGTGCCTTTTCGGCCTAAGTGATGGGCAGAGGGTACAAAATATTAATTATTTTTTGGGGTTCAGGGAAATGTTGTGTTTGGGCTAGTAAAACGTTTTAGGCCTCGGGCATGGGTAGGGAGGGGTTAAATTAAGGAACATTTTGGATTCAGGGACGTAGGGTTGTTCACACTAACATGTAAGGGTTGTGTGGGAAGTAATATGTGTTGGTGTTTTAAAATTTTGTTTCAAATAGTAAAATTAAATTTTTTAAATGTAATTAGATGTATAAACAACATTTGAAATCTATTAACATTAAGTTACATTTAAATTATTAGTGAGCAGTTTCATATGTAAATGTACATAAATATACAAGGGTTTAAATATACAAGTGTAAATAAGGGTACATATAGATTAAAAATGTATATTGTGAATAAATTAAATAAGGGTTAAAAGTAATACTTGCCTATGAAGTAAAGGACTGCAGATGTAAAGCCATGCAATGTAAAGGTTGCCCCTGATGTAATGACACGCAATATTAAGCCACTCCGAGTGTAAAAGCTGCAATGTAATGACTCCTGATGTAATCAACTGAGTAGTTGAAACGGAAATTCAATCTTTGACATCATTCGCTGAAGTAAAATCAGAACATGAATGAGATAAACACATTGAGAGATTTATGCGTATTTAGTGTTGGGCGGATGCAATATCCTAATGCACTTATAATAATGTAGCCAGAGTATGCTTTACGTTTGTGACTCCTAAGTGCACAAACTTCAGGTTTTTTTGGTCCTTTCCTTTAGAAATGTTATTGAAGCCATAATTATTGAAACTAAATTGATTTCCTGAGATATCAGAAGAATGGACAAATGGTAATAGAGGGAGTGAAACTTTGTTATTCCAATATCACCAGCTGATGAAATGATTCACAGTTCAAAGTGCAAACAGTGCTATATACAAAAGTACCAGTAAGAAAGAAGAGATTCACTGCATGTGTGCACCACACCAGAGCAGCATTCCATTCCACTCGATATGTAATACTCCATCGCACCCAGATAATTTAAACCTTCTAAACAGACAGTATGATGTTATTCTAATCTAGTATTGGAAAAAAACAGTGTATTCTTCATATGGGAGAGACCACAAGGTTGGGAGGGATAAGTCCTTAAGAGATCTATAGACAGCACAGAGGGTGGAGCCTTCATTAGATCTTTCTCTAATCAACAAAGATTAAAAGGATTTAGCAGAATGTGATCAATATGTGACAAGTAAGTCATATGGCATAGTCAGTGCCCTTATACACAAGGGTCTATGTTGCCACTGCATGAATCCCTGAATTCACAGCTTAAAATGCCTGCTGCAGACTAAAATTGGGAAGCACTACTAAAGAAGGACATATCTGGGATTCACAGCAACATTTATGAACCCAATTAAATCCAGAGGTAAACTTTTCCAGTGGCCTCTGCTCCTCAGTCACCCTTTGCATGTTGTCAGAGGTTGTTCCATTATGTTTTCGCAATGTTTCATAACTGCACGATTGATTGTCTTTAGACGATTTCTTCACATCTGTAAAACAACAAACATAATTCTGGATATCAAATCAAGGAGCTGACTGTTCTTGTGCATCAAATATAAGAAATGAACCCACACAAACAGTTGATCTGTAAAGAGGCTTATAATGCACACACTGAACTGTGCTTCTAACTGAGGCTCAAAGATGCATTAACTCACCACAAACTCCCCACAGTAAGACCCCACAAAATCTGTATAAACGGGAATCGGCTATCAACCTCAAAGTTGTGGTAAGCTACACCAACTGAAATAGATTCTTTAAAGCAGAAAGAGGGTAAGATACCAATTTGGACTATCAGAAATTGAAAAATCAGTTTCAGATCCATGTTAACACAGCAGTTTAAAAAACATTCATTAAAATTGGGAGCAGCCATAGACTAGATGCAGCCAGGCTACCATACTCTAGCCAATGAGGTGACAGCATGCAGTCTACCTTTCTTTCAAGGACTATGCTACAGAAAACACCAAGTCCGACTAACAGAAATTTTGATTTGTTCCAAAAAAAGAGCTTTAGCCATCTCTTAAATGTTCAAGAAATGGAATACTCTTTCCATCGAAGTGGCAGGTTGTGGAGAGAAGCAAATGCAAAGAAAGTTGGTAATGGAAAAAAATGTTTGCGATGAAATTGAGAACTTTGTGGATGAATCTAGGAAATGTGAAGATAAACTTTCTTTTGACAAAGCAGAAGTATGGTTATTTCCAAGTAGGTGCATGCAATTCACTCAAACTCCTTGTTGATTTGGTGGCTAATACAGGGGTCTTCCATGAAAGAGGAGTGTACTTTGAACTGGTTCAAAAGGAGGCCAACTTAGTGCCGCCTAGGCTTTAGTCAGCTGCCAAGATGGGAGATATCTTTTTTTTAACTGTAGGAATACACCCTCCATAAAGTCCATATGCAGCCTTGATGAGAACTAAGAAGGTTTATCCAGTTTAATGGATGTATTTGGAAATTGTTGCCAAGTCACTATTATAGAAGCATATGTAAGGCTCAATTTTTTCAATTTCAAAGCTATGGTAAAAAGCTGATGTGGCGTCAACAAAGCGGTGTCCCTTAATTGTAGATAGGGATCACAGACAGGAGGAGTAGGTCTCTTTTTCCAGAATCTAAAAGAATTAACGTACGAGTGAACATGTTTAACAATTCCATGTATCAAGGTTGTCACAGCCATACAGGACCCATTATGTTTCGTGTGCAATGTTCTCTCTTGATTTTACACAGTACTTTGGGCACAAAGGAATCATTAGGAAGGGGTACAGGAACTTCTCAATCCAGTAATCTCTTTCGACTTTCCTTCTGCGGTTGTTGATGTCATGTTGGCAGAGAGGCGCTCCCCCTACAAAACTGGTGTACGCCAGTCGATGGGATACATTTGTGGCATGGTGCAGCACCAGACACACTTGACCCGTTAGAAGCCAAGTTGTCTTAAGTCTTGTTGTTTTTGTCTCTGGTCCAGCAAGGCCACTACTGCATTTTTGTGGTTACCGTATCAGACTTCTCTATATAAGAACACCCTTCATGATGTTATAGTGGGAATACAATGTTTTATGTGCACCCCTTTGGAGCCTATATGCAATTGCCCATTAAGGCCATCATTGAAAACTGTCTCATCACCATGACAACAGCTAGGCATGTAAGCGTGCTGCAGGCTCATTCGGTCAACCCACCATATACAACATTTTTTCCACATAAGTTAGTGTGGAGGACCCTATGTCCTTTCTGCCAAAAGTAGTCACTCCATTATACGTTAGGCACACATCGCCCTTCAGACATTCTTTGCCCCACCTAACTCCTCCATTGAGGAAGCAGGACTATCGTTTGGACGCTAACATGGCACTAAGCTTTTATATTGATTGCACCAAAGAACATTGGGTGGATGATCGGCTCACTGTGGGTTTCTGCAGGGCAAAAAAAAAGTGCAAAGCAGTGAAAAAGTAGACCATTTCCAGATGAATTGTTAACTGTATAAAGATCTGCTACGTACTAGTGAAGAAGGCTTCATAAGGCTTACGGGATCACCCACCACCGCTAAGGCTGCGAATACTGCGCTAGCACACAAAGTACCTTTCCTAGACATTTGTGAGCCCGATACGTGGGTGTCGACACATATCTTCATGAAGGCCTACTGTCACTATTGTCAGGTCCGTCAAGAAGGATATTTTGCCCGATCGCTCCTGTGGTCCTTTTTGGTCTGAGCCACTTCACAGACCCACCACCTGGATAAGTACTGGTGTGGTATCCATTTACAAGGTAAATAATCTTCTCTTAGAAGTATCTATCAGATGAACAAGTTACTTACCTTCGGTAATGCTTTTTTTAATAGATTCATCATCTAACTGCAGACTGCTCACCAACCATCCCTCGTCCCCATTCTGTAACAAAGGAAAAAAGGGTCTAGAGCCTTCCAGAAAAGGATATAACTTTGTTAAAGATTGAGAACTTCACAAGAGCCGGAGGAGTCAGTGTGAGCTTGTAAGAGACACATACGCAGATTTTTAAGATGACCCTGAGAAAGGTGGCATCAGTAGATTTGTGTCTGCTTTTGTGCTGGGTTTGAGGCCTAGGCTCATTAATCACATTCAGCAGAATGAATGGTGTTGGCAGACAAAGAGCATGGATGAGATCTTGGAGCCATCAGAATATTGTAGTGTTTATTTTGATGCAAAGCAGAAGTAGCTCAAGGAGAAGCTGATGATTGCCCACACTAAGCCATTTGAGAGAGAGACCAGACCAAATTAATTCAAATATAAACTTTTTTCAGCCTGGAATGAATCAAATTAAAGGTGTGTAAATGAGAAATAGAGTGATGCGGATGCAAGGTAGTGGAAGAGGGATGATAAACAATGAGGACATGAATGTTGAAATGATGAAGAACACCACTGCTTGTCACTTATGTGTGGGAAGTTCAAGCACTGGAAGAGGGAGTGTAGTCAAAATCTAAATAGGATTCAATGGGAGGTTGTTTGACAGATTAGAAGAAATGGGATTGTCCAGAATATGCAAAATTCTGAGTAGAATGTGCAGAGTCAGAAATCATTCTGAATGTCGATGCCTTCAACCCCGCTGGTGGAGCCAAACACGATAAACTAAATGCTCTATAGTGCAGCGTATCAATATAATCCATTGTTACTGAATGATGAGTTGGCTGGGACCAGTTCACAATGACGCTGCCGGAGGGAGAGGAAGGTTGTGTATTTGGAGCAGTCCTGGCGGTAGACCAAAGAGGCCCAAATGTAGGCAGAGAAGTCGATGGCTTTCCAGTTTTGTTTTTGAATCATACAAGGGCTACCCGTTCTACAGTTCATTCTGTGGGAGTCCTAAACCTACTCCTTTCAGGAAGAGAAATCTAATTCATAGAGATTAGCAATAAAACTATTAACCAGGTACCAACAGATGTCCCAGGTGAAACTGGTCAGATGGAAATCAAGCACCCATTATTTTCACGGGATTCCAGTCCTGTGAACTTTTTGCAAGGGGACTTTCTCTGCAAAATGAATTTTGTGATAAGATGAGAATTTGGTGTTTAAATTAAACATTTATTTCCAACCATGACAAAAGAATGCCTGCCTCTGGATTTGCAACATAATGTCAAAGATGAGGTGGGAGATATTTCTGGAAAAGAAATTGGACTGATCAAAAGAGCAGAGCCAGTTAAAATAGAAGTCAAACCAGATGCAATATTCCTTAGAACTAGACCGTGCAAGCGCAGAAAAAAATTAAATGGATTGAGCAGGTAATCTTCCGGGAAATACTTGATAACGAGAAATAAAAAGAAGAATGGCAAATGAAGAATCGTGCAAAATCTCCGAAAGATTAATAAGGTTGTGATTCCATGTTTTCCAGTGGTACAGAATCCAAGACTCGTTTTGTTAAAAATGCTTTATGATGCACAATGGTATACAGTCAACCATTTATGCCAAGCGCTCTTCTCAATTTCTATGCACGAGGAATCTCAATATTTCTCTTTGCGTTTTAAATTCTGAATACAGTTATCGTGTGTTGTAGAATCAATGGTATACTTAAAGCCCTTTGATTGTTAGCCGAATTCTGTAGGCCTAGAAAGTTTGAAGCTTCCCTGCAATTCAGTAATACTGCAGTACATAGATGACCTTCAGGTCTCATCCAAGACAAAGGAAGACTGCAGGCTTGATACAGTAGCCATAAAGAATTATCTGGCTGTGAAAGGACATAAGGTTTCTTCAACTAAAATGTAGTACCGTAAGAAAGACGTGATTTGTCTTGGACACCACTCTGAATATGTGAGGAAAGTCTAAAAAGAATGAGTTTCTGCAACTTTGAAAATGAGCCAGGTGACCATCCGGAAGGAGGTTCTGATGTTTCTTGGATTTGTTGGCTATTGTAGTCAGTGGATTCCACACGTTACCTTGATTGCAAAACCTTTAGTAAGGTTGACATGTGGGGTCATTCAAGATCTCGTACAATTTGACAAGAACGTTCTGATGCATTTGAAGAGCTGAAAGAGTCTGCATGTGCCCACACTCCGGATGCTTTATTACAGTTTAACATTTTATCTATACAGTCATGAAAAAGGCGGATGTGTACTTTAGATTCTGACTCGAAGGCATGGTGATTTAATGTGCTTTGTAAGCCGTATTGGATCCAGTTGTAGTAAGTCTTCCAGGTTGTTTGAGATCGGTTGCCGCTGTTTGTACTACCACTGAACAGAGTGAAGGAATTGTGATGGGTCACACTTTAATTGTTTGTGTTTCACACTCAGTAGGGATCTTGTTGACAAGAACGAGAACTCAGCATGTTACCAGTAGGAGGTTGACACATGAGCAAGTGATACTTGCAGCTGAAACATGACGATCAAGAGGTGTAGTACTTTGAATCCAGAAACACTGCTTCCTATTTCAGACAAGATTTGAGAGGGCAGGAAACTTGATGCTGAAATTTAACCTGAACTGGATTGACTGAAGGTGACCGAATTGTGCAGAAAACCTCTGGAAATGGCTGATCTGACAATATTTGTTGATGGTTCCAGTTTGCGAGACCAATATGCAACACTGAGAGCACCCTATGCAGTATGTACCGTTTCAGAGACATCAGAAGCATCTTCTCTGCAAATGTAACTTTAGTACAAGTGGAAGAGTTGGTTGGATGGACAAAAGCTTGTTCCTGGTTGGAAAATGTCAATGTAATGATTCACACACCAGTCTGTATGGTTTTGGAGTTTGATTTAAACACCAGTCAGTATTGTTTTGGAGTTGTGTAATATTTTGGCCAACTCTGGACCAAAAGGGCTTTTAAGACCTTCTATGGGGCCCAGTAAAGAGTGGTGCTTACATACTGGATTTTTGAAAGCTTTACAGAAGCCAAAGGAGATTGCAGTGGTCAAGAGTGTTGTCCATACACCTGGTAAAGATCTAGTAACACTTGGAAACAAGTACACAAAGCAGGTGGTAAAGTACTGTGCATTACAAGAGGAGACGGTTGTGGAGTAAAATGAGGATAATGACTCAGGAATAAGTACAGTACAAAATGCAGATAACTTTTTATTTATTAATTGAGTGAGCTGAGGGGGCCACAAAATTCACCAGATGCGGAGAAAAAGATCAGAGAAATTGGTTTACAAGAAAAACAGGATTTGTATGTAAATGCTAAAAATAAATGTGTCCTTCCAGATTCGATGCTCTACCCAATATGTAAATACCTGCATGGTAAGTCACATGCAGTAAGAGATTGTTGTTGAAGGAGTGAATTCCGCGGTTTGGGTTACTCATTTCTATATGCACTTCAAAAATTAGGATTTGCAAATCATCCGTACTGCATTCCACATGAAGCAGAAGTACCTTTACAGCTATAGTCCACAATCTTCTGGTGTTGTAGAAAGGGCAAATGGGACGTACACGTGACAGAAAGACTAGTTTGTCTCCCATGAAGTTGTCAGGAGAGCAATGTGGATTGCCTATGTTCTGTCAGCTGCACTTATTTCAATAACTGATGATATTGTGCTAGATTGCTGCCTGACTGGTCTGGAGAAATCTGTCTCATCAGGTGAATGTGGCAACTGAAAAACAAAAGACATTCCCTGCCACAGTTTGAGCATAGGAGATTGGATTGCAGTTCGAAAACATGTCTAGAAGAGCTGCCTGGAGAAGAAGTGGAACAGTTACTAACAGGTGATCTTGACGACAGGCATTTTGGTGAAAAGTGCAAGAGTGCCGCAGTGGATCCACACTGCTCACACAAAGGGAGCGAGAGTGGCAGAAGCTGGTAAAGGTAAAACAACACAGAGAAAAGGGCACTGTCGAGCACAAAGTCAAGTTCATAGCATGGACCTAGAGTGGGGTGAACACTTTGAAACGGGTACCAATACAAGCAATGGAGTGAGAAAATCTGAGTTTCGGGTTAGTGAAAGTAATGATTTAGAACCTGAAACTTCTGAGGTCCAGTTTCAAAACCGGGAAGGTGGTTCCGGCAATGCATATTACTCTGTGCTACAGAGCTGGAACAGCAGGACCCAGACCTGTAGCACTCTTGAAAAGAAAACATAATGCTCCCCTCTCCATGGGAGTCTTCTCCCATGGTGGGGGAGCATTATAATAGTCTCTGTTCCTTAACCCCAGGTTTTACCTGGTGGTAAGGAACAGTAAAAGAGTTACTGCATGTCCACCCATCTAAATTGGGCAGGCGGACATGTAGCCATTTCTCAGATGGCCCTTAATCTCCAAGGTCATCGTAGAAGTTTGGTCACAGTGGAGACCGAGTAGTCTGTGCCTTGGCCAAACTGACCACATTTAAATCGGGAGGGCCTTGGTATTGGCGGCATGTTAACCCTGTCTCCGTTGCGATGGAGTATACATAGTGCCAATATATAAACCGGGCTCTATGTTCCTTGGACAGTAAAGAGCATCTGATGGACTGCTGCTGAACAGAGAAAAGCTGAAGAAGATATTCCAAGGAAAATAAGAAGAAATTGCAAGAGAAAACATTGAGCCAGTTGAAAAACCTGAGAGACAGACAAACTAATGAACCTATGGCCAAAGGATTACCAAGGAGTATACCAAATAGAAAGTATGCCTCACCTGAATGGTTGTACACAGCTGCAGTATCTGAAAAAGATGAAGTAGCAGAATTAGAGATTACAAATTAGTAGAGAATCCGACAAGTACAAGTTTGAGACAAACAAAGTGAGATAGAATCTCACTTTGAAAGAAAAAAAGGCTAAAAAGCAAAGTTGAAAGAAAAGACAATAAAAAACGAAAACAAGAAAGTTAATCTGATTGAAATTAACTTTTGCTAGTTTTTTTAATTAAAGAACACTTGAAGGAAAGATTTTGATTGTTATTTTAGGTTTAAGACTTTTATTGGTTTTATAAGAGATTCAATAGGAAAAAATATCATAGCAATTTTAAGAAGGAGATACAAATACTCTCACCTACAACCATAGGCCGGTGAGGCAAAAAGGGATGCAAGGGAGCAAAATCTGAAATATTACATTTCCAAAGAAGAAAGAAAAGCAAATCAATAATAGAAAGGAAAAGAGGTGGCCATCGGGGGAGAGTCCCGTGTAGGCTGTCTAGCGAGTGCTATTTGGTGTCATACATTAAGGCTCTTCTACTAACTAATGCTGGTGTAAAATGTTTCAGAGACCTTGGGTGTCCTAAGTCTGTTCTGCGGGAGAGGTTTCTTCAGGTATCAGGCGAATCGTGTGAAAGTAAATCGGACAAGTCAGCTCTGAATTCCCTACTGAGATAGCCAATGAAGGGAGCGCGCATCTTATCGAATAGCGGCAACTGATTTTCTGCTACCGCTGGGAGCTTTTCCATTCCCAATAGATCCCACACCTGTGCAGCCAGTCTGCATGTCGCGGTATCATAGCCTGGCCCCATCTTGCCAACAAGGCTTGTTTTGCCGCCCACAAAGTCAGCGTGATTGCGCACCCTTTCAGGGACCCGAGGGGATATGTTAAGGGGTTGGGGAGACCCAGAAGAATATAACTCTGGAACCTCTGTATTGAAGATTTCATCTATAGCATCTAATATCTCCTGCCAGTATGGCTGTATTTCAGGGCAATGCCACAGGAGATGTGTTAATGTCCCGATGTCCCCGCACCCTCTGCAGCATTTAGGGTCTTCTCTTTTCCAGTGTGCTGTGCGCTCAGGTGTGTAGTACCAGTGGTGCGCCATCTGTAATAGTGACCCTTTACCTGTGGCAGAGCGGGCCGCTGTATTTGCCAGTTTCTGTATATCTAGCCATTCCTTCTGTGTGAGCGGTCTACCACACTCCTCCCATCTCACCTGCACTTTTGTTTTAGTTTGTGATTGTGGTGTATTCAGGAAGGTGTATATATCCGATACCAGCTTTTTATCTGTGTGCCTAGTGTTAAGCCATTTTTCAAACGGTAAAAGGGGTCTGCTTGCATAGGGTTTCAACCCTGGTTGTGTAACCCAATGGCGAATAGTAGTGTCCTGCCATTGTGCCGACGACGGCAACCCATATAATTTTTTAGATTTGCTGAAAGGACATGATGCCCAAATGGTCGAATAGGTCGTTCACCATCTTACAGACGCGACCGTAGCTCAAAGTATCAGGGAAATATATACTCCCTGTGGCCGGTGTGCTTTAGGGAGACAAACAATCTTCCATATGTGAATGCCTGTAATGGCCTGATCGATAAAGTACCACTTTCTCCATTGTGGGCATATTCCACTTCACCATATACCGGAGCTGAGCCGCCTGGTAGTAATGTTTGAGGTTAGGGAGGCCGAGTCTTCCACATGTAGGTGGCAGATACGTCAGTCTCTTGGCGATACGTGCCCTTTTCCACGCCCATAAGTAATGTTCTAGCAAGTGTTGTAGTTTGGGTAGCACCTGGGGTGGGGGGGAGGAGGGGTAGTGTAGGAAAGTAGGATCTGCTTCTTATAGTTACCACCACTTTTGTTGAATGTAATACTGTTTTTGACTAGTCGGACTGGGATCCTGCTAATCAGGACCCAAGTCTATCTGCTTTCTACCTAAAATGTTATGTCATGTACTTAGGTACACTCCAGATTGGATACTGGGCTACCCTTGTCAGTCCCTAGTTTATGGTACCCATGTACCCAGGGCATAGGTACTCAAGAGGCCTCCCATGGGCTGAAGCATGTATAATGACACTCTTCAGAGGCCATGCAAAATTGAAGTACAGGCCTGCCATTGCAGCCTGTGTAAGTTGGCGCATGCACCACTTAAGATATAGGTTTACTACATCTTAAGGGTCACTGCACTTAAAAACTTTAAGTCACCCCTATAGCAGGCGGTACCAATCCTGAAGGCAGGGTGCTTGGTTTTAAGTGAGAGGGTGTCCTTGCATGAGCAGGACACCCCTGCAGCCAACGGAGTCCATTCTCCCAGTGAAGCAGCCATATATTAGTATAGAGGGGCATTATGCGACAGCGTGATGACCAACTCTAAAACGGCTAAAATAAACCCTATCGTGTTTAGTATCAAACATGTAGGAATAATTCCCCCACACCGGTAACCAGTGTGGGAGGTAGGATTCCACCCCTCAGAAGCATGCTTCGTGGGGTCCCTGGTGTTCCCAGTACCAGCCTTCTAGCTTCGGACAGCACAACATGGTTGCTTCCCACCAGAGACATTTCAGTCCTCCTGCTGCTGAGCCAAGCTCGAGCAGGGGAAGGCAGAACCATAGGAATCCTGTCACAGGAAGGTGTGCCACTTCCCAGACAGGACTTACTGTATTAAGACTGGGTGGGTGTGCTTGTCAGCGACTGAACGTCTGCATGATGGGGAACATTTGGTGTCCCTGTGCATAGTCCAGTTCAAACCAGTCATGGGAGCAGTTGGCTCCCGCTGTGGCGCGAAACTGAACAAAGTACATGGTAGAATATGTCCAGACTCTCCCCTGAATATTTCCAACCCTCACCCATGGGTACTTAAGGGCATACCTGGCTATCAGACCCTAGATCAGTCGTAGACCAGATTATGAAGAGAAACCAATGCACTTCGACCATCTGGGCATTTTGGACTTCGCTGGACTTTGTTTAGGCCGGACTTAGACTCCCTCTCAGTCTGCTTCATCGTCTGTGTCTGTGCACTATACAGGATCCGTGTAGGACCTGTGGAGCATCAAAGACACTTGAAGATAATCTCCCTTGGAGAGAAGGAGTCACTCCCCTGCATTCACAGGCACCTCAACACTGCTGTCCGGTTTGTTGATCCCGAGCTCCTATGGACTCCCAAGGCATCAACACAGGAGGTGGGTTTCTGAGTCTCTGGAGGCCCAAGCTGTCCTCTCACGAAGTTTGAGGTCAGAATCCCATGTGGGGGCTGCAATACCCAAATCCCTGTGCAACGTGTACTTTTGCAAGTGCTCGTTAGCAGTTCTGCAACAAGTGCATTGGGGGCCAAGTAGCCCCAACCTCTGGCAACTTCTCCTGCAAAGATCTTCAACCACCGTGGCCTGTTTTGTAGAGTTGCTCGAGGTCCTCTCATGACTCCTGTGCCTTCGACCTGTGAGTCCAGTTGAGGGTCAACTTTGCTTTCCATGGGCTGCCCTGCTTGCTTGGGGCCTACTCGGACTCCCATGTGTGTGGTGAGTCTCCTGGACCTTGCTGGTCCGAACCGTACACATCCTTGACCTTCTGCGTGGGTTGCCGTTGCCAAGGATTGTTAGTGTTCCCGCTGGACACAGACCCCTCAGCACTCGCCTTCCATCGTGGGACAGCTCACATCTGGCTCCTGGTCGCCCTCGACATTGCCTGGTCCCTGTGGCTGCAGAGTCAACGCTCCCGTCAACAATCCTGAAACACCAGACATTGATGGGCATTGGTCTACCTAGCCCCTTGCCACTCCCAAGTGACCCAGACTCTGTCCCCTCTGCTTTCAATACTCCTCGACAAGAATCCACATTAGGATTCCAAAGGACACTTTTCACCCTTCCAGCAGGGGCTCTTTTTCGAAGTCCTCCATTGGGTTTGACGGCGGTTTCCGATACCACTTCATCCCTATGCACCCGGCTTCCCTGGGATAGGTAACTTGGGTACCTCGGTATCCACGAGTGGAGTGGCTCTCCAACCTTCTGTCTTCCATGGGGTATCTTCGAGGTCCACTGGAAAGGGTCCTTAAACTCAAATTCCAACCGCAAATTTCACATAGATTTGTATGGAGCACACAGTCGTGTTCCCACACTGCACACACACTCCATGGGGTTCCTATATACTCACCTTTGGTGGTTCCTTGGGGTCTCAGCAATTCTACGCCCTCTCGACACTGTCTTGACTGGAGTATATGCTTTGTTCCCCCCCAGGGGCCCACTGTGTATTAGTGGTCCTTACTGTCATTTCTTTGGCCAAGTATTGTGTGCTTTGTGTTTATCTCCATGTAGGAGATAATGTAACATACTAGATATTGTTATACAATGAATACATATTTTTATAACTACTGTGTGGTTCTCTTAATTTAATCTATAAAATAAGATTGGATTCTGGTAAAACAAGCTGCTTTACACTCCTTCAAGACTAAGTATGACGGGAGCTCTCCGCAGCTACCACTAGGATAGCTTTCTAAAGGTTGTCCTGAATCTTCTAAAATAATCATAAGGGTTTTCTGGACTTTTGCAGGGTGCCCAATTAAATTAGTGGAGAGCATATACCAGGCCAGCCTCTCACAGGTAGGGTATGCATAACAGAGTATCTTGGGAAGAAGTGTCATTTTTACAGCCGCTAGTCTCCCAATCCAAGACAGCTTACGATCCTTTCATTTTTCCCACTCTGCACGTGCCCTACCGTGGGGTGTATGTGAAGGCCCAAGTAGGTCACCCCCTGTGAAGCCAATGGGTACGGGTAGAGATTATGCATAATGTACTTATGGAGCTAATATCCTGAGTTTCAGGAGTTGCGATTTCTGTGCGTTGATATTGAAGCCTAACACTGCTCCACTTGGAAGAAAAGCTTTGATAAAGAGCAAAAGGGGTCTGCCAATATCACCAAAACATAATCCGCATATAAATAGCAATTTATTGTCCCTACCTCCCATCTTCACTCCCACTATCTCTGCATTTCCCCCGAAATGTTCCGCAAATGGATCCATGTATAACGCAAATAAGAGCAGGGATAGGGCAGCCCTGACGGGTTCCCCGTTCAATAGAGAAAGGCTGTGATATTGTTCCATTAACCCGCACCAATGCCTGACTATTTGCATACCCAGCTCGGATCCATCCTATAAATCAGGGCCTACAAACCATAGAACTGCTTTTAGGTATGGCCAATGGACTCCATCGAACGCCTTTTCGGCATCCATAGAGAATAGTGGAGCTGGTGGCCTAGTTTGTTGGACTTTGTCTAGAAGACAACAAATTCTCTTAGTCGGCTTGGTCCGGGTCAATGAGGACCTGAATCATTGGGGCTAGTTGCGCAGCTACGATTGTAGTGAAAACTTTCGCATCTACATTAAGTAGTGAGATAGGTCTATATGATGCACATTGAGTAGGTTCTTTGCCCTGTTTGGGTATAACTGTAATGATGGCTAATCTCATTGTATCTGTCAGGGTGCCTGATTCGCTAAAGCAATTATATATAGCAGGGTAAGGATTGGGGCTAAAACAGGGGCAAACAGTTTGTAAAATTCTGAAGGGCAGCCATCGTATTCCGGCGCCTTCCTGCCCGGTAGGTGGAATATTGCAGTAAGTACCTTGTTGATATGTATGTCTTTATCCAGGGCAAGGGCATTTTGGTGGTCCAGCCTATCTGTTGATGTGCAGCTCAAGTAGGTTTCTATTTCTGCGTTAGAGTATTCTTCCGCTGTATACAATTTCCTGTAAAAGTGTTGGAATTCTTGTGCTATCAGCTCATCCTGTTCCAGCTTATCCCCCTGGGCATTCACAATTGTGGTCACCCTCTGGCTATTTGTCTGTGCCCGGAGCCTCTGGGCCATAAGGCATCTAGCCTTGTTCCCTCCCATATAGTATTTCTGCTTCATCTCTAGTAGGGCATATTCAGCTCTATCCATAGCAGGCCTTGAGCTCCTTTCGTGCTATATTAAGCCTGCGGCGAACTTAGTTCATCCCCGTTCTTATATAAAGACCCTCCAGTTCTTTGATCCTTCCCTCTTTGTAGTCCGCTTTGCCGGTGACTCCTTATTGAAACGGGGGAAAAGGCTAATAACGGGATCCCATATGACTGCTTTTAGGGTGTCCCATAAGAGCACAATTGGGGTGTTGGTGTGTTATTTACTTCCAAGAAAGCTTTCAATGCTTCCATAATCTCAGAGATTACGGTCTTGTATTTTAAGATTTGGACGCCAAGTGCGGTGGTTGTGAGTTGATGTGGGTAAGCGCAATGTGATGTAGACGGGGGGATGATCCAAAGTGCCGCCACTCCAATATCGATTTCTTGGATATAGGATTCTAAGAACTAGTGGTGAAGAAAAGGTCAATTCCTGTAGGTATTTGGTGTGCTACCGAGTAGTGGGAATAAGATCTTTCTGTGAGATGGTGTTTACGCCAGGTGTCAACAAGGTTATTTAGAGTTAGTTGGCGAAGGCCTTGTGGTGGTTTGTTCACTTGATTCCCCCTTGATCGGAGGGATAGTTTATTCCAGCACCTAGTTGGTTTGGACATATTGTCTCCTTCCGGTTTGTCGCCGGATACAGAAGAGTCAGTTTCTATTTAGTCTTTCTCTTCTTCCAGGTACAGACATAGCTGGTCTCATTGGCCCACACGAAGGTGATGCAGACTGGGTGGCCGCACTTATATCGAATTCCCTTCCGTTGCAAGAGTTCCGAAAGGGATATTAGATGGCGCCTTCTCTGCAGCGGAATGGGGGATAGATCCTGGTATGGCCAGATCTTAATGCCCTCAAAGTCAATGGTGGTGCGATCTCTGGCTACCATCATTATTGTTTCTTTTTGGGTGTAATGTAAGCATGTGAATATCTTGTGGCATCCCAGGCGTTTTTGCGGGCCGACCAGCTTCGTTTGTGCGGTCCAGGATTACATCTTGCGGTGCTAGTCTGAGGGTCACATGGTGGGAGAGTCAACGGACATACTGCTCCAGCCCAGTTGCCGTTGCTTGCAGTGGGACTCCTTTTATACGTAGATTGCCTCTCCTGGATCTGTTTTCAGGGTCCTCCAGTCGATACTGGAGTTTGGTGTTTTCTTGAAGGTCCAGGAGTTCTCTGCAGTGAGTATCCAGCTCTTTTTCTCTTGCGTACCCCATTCACTTCAGTGAGTCCACCTTCTGACTTATGTCCCCCACCTCTCTCTGGATCTATTTAACTTTGGTTGCTATGTCTTGCTTTAGCGCCGCAATATCGGACCTCAGAGCTCCAAAAAGGGTTTCCAGGAAGGTTTTTGTCACTGGGGCTTCCTCCTCCCCCAGTCTCCTACTGTTTTCTCTGGGCTAGTATTGCGTCCCACTTGCTTTTTGGGGGTAGGCTTGGTGAGCAAACCTTTAATGCTGCCATCTTTCTTGGTGGGGGGTTTAGAGATTGCCATTACTTCTCTCAGGAATTGAACAGCCCCGTATTCCTCACCTCTTTTTCTTTTCTCTGGACTGCCTCTGTAAACTGTGTTTATTTCCTCCAGTCCCCCTCGAAGCAAGTCACCTAGCTCCTTGGAGTTATCCCCCTAGGTCCGCTATAGCTCCAGGCTGGCAACTTCAACCCTCTTAGATGGGTCTTTATATCGGTGACGGGGAGCTGCCTTTTCCTCTGCTCCGGCAGCCACAGATGTGGGCCGCTCTGCCTAAAGCTATAGTCACTGGTCCGGCAGGCATCCTGCCTGGTGCAGGCCTGCCTCACTTTGTGCAGCTGCCCAGGATTCATGGTCTCTTTCACTGTGCCCCCACCCGTAAGCTCCACTCTCCCCGGAGCACGGCAGGGGCATACCCAGCAACACTACTGTGTGTAACCAGGGGGGAGGGGGTCTTCACCTCCTCTGCAGTTGCGGCAGGCAAGGGACCTCGCCCACTTCTCCCAGATGGGGCCCGTGTGAACACTATCTCAGGCCTCTCCACAGACTCCACAGAGTGGGCTGACCTTCTGCACCCCCAGTCACAGCACCATCCGCGCGGCAAACCGTCAATTATGTTCCGGGCTCCACCGCACCTCCGCCCAGTCTGCAACCAGTAGGCACAACCACTGAGTGCCGCGAAAACGTTGGCGTATCTGGTGCTCCATGTTGGCATCCGAGGGCCGGGAGCAGCTCCGGTTAGGTTTTACTAATAGCGGGTCTCCTATAGGCCTTCACTCGGGCCTCACCAATGCTCGC
Source organism: Lissotriton vulgaris (assembly GCF_964263255.1). Taxonomy (NCBI): domain Eukaryota; kingdom Metazoa; phylum Chordata; class Amphibia; order Caudata; family Salamandridae; genus Lissotriton; species Lissotriton vulgaris. The sequence continues at coordinate 255,013,917 of NC_141690.1, forward strand.
CACCAGTCTGCAAGGGGAGTGCACTGGCCTCTATACGCCCCTCCCCCCCACCCCTGACAGCTACCTCCACCGTCCCCATCTCTCACTCTGGGATGCCGCTGAGCCCTCCCAGATGCCCGAGACTGCCGACCTCCGGGAGACTACAACCGGCGCAATTTTGCACTGCAGCTGCCGATGGCATCCGGGGTTCCCCGGGCCTCCGCTCCGCTCCGTCCGCAGCCAGCAAACTGGACCGCTGGTTGCTCTGGCAGCCACCCAGCGCACCGGAGGTACTTTGTTGGTGTTTGAGGACCCGGGGGTAGCTCCTAGCAGTGTTGTAACAGTGGGGGGCGGCAGAGCTCACAAGGGTCGCTACTGCTCAGCCTCCATCTTAGCCACGCCCATCTGATTATTGTTTTAACAGAATAAGAAAAGAAGAAGGAAGCATTATTGTTTTAAAGAAATGTCTTGCTGATTTTATATTTTGTAAAATTCTTTCAACAATAAATTGTGTCTCAAATAGAAGATGGGGTACAGCAGATAGGGTAGAATTGTAGGGTTCATAATATTATTAGTTGGGCTGTTGGTGAGGTTATCTTCATATTGAATAGGGAGACTTCCTGGTTAGGGCTCTTTGATCATCTTCAAACTCATTTCCTTAGCTGAGAAAGGCCGCCTGGCCTTGGGCTTCTTCCCTAAAGTCTCCCTCCTTCCCCGAAGGGGCATACTATGGCAGTGCTTGCAAAGGCTAAAGACTACCGGCTATTGAAGCAGTATGGGTTACAATAACGTTGACCAAAGGGCTAGAGGCACATAAGTCCTCACTCAGCCTCTCAGCACTGCTCTGTGCACAAGGAGGTGGTCACTTACCTTTTAGTCTTGAAAATCTCAAACTCCTTACGGAGAAAGGGTCTGGTGAGGGAAAGGCTAAGTCTCTGTATTCCAGCCAGTGTATTTTGTTATATTCTTAAGGTTGCACCAGTGCACTCTAAAAGGCATGTTCTATACCCTTCCAGGGGAGACAGCCTTAGTTTTACCTCAGATTTCCAGCTTTCTTTAGCTGGGCAAGCAATGCTCATATACAGTTACAGTGGCTGTTGGCCTCGAGCCCAACGGTCACTCACATTTAATATTGTCTTCAAACCTCTGCCAAGATCCAATCATATAAAAAGGCATTTGCTTCAGGAGTGTCACAGTTCAATGTTATCCAGATGAGGAAACTCTCAGACTGGGGCTTGGCAACCAAACTACCAGGGACCATATGGGGCTGCTCTCCGATACTGGTCCTAGGATGCTGGTTTCCAGTCCAGGGAGAACCTGGCCTGGCAGTTCGGGCTGGGCTGTTCCCATTGGGCGCAGGGTCAAGACTGATTTGCATATGGCTGGGTCCAAACAGGTATGGAAAGGTGAGCAAAATAACGATGGATTTAGGCCCAGATCTCTGTACTGGGGTGAATGTATAACATTGTTCTGCATTCTGTCCATCAATTGTTTTTTTGCTCTCCATTAGGAGACACAGGATACTGGTAATGGGAGGTCACCCCACCTTTCTAGATGCGGTGCACTCTTGAACATGCACTCAACTTCAGTCTTTGTTGAAGAGTTAAATTAAAGGTCTGCAATTTCAATCCAAACACACTGTTGCATCTAACATGGGGCTCAGGGAGTGCAAGACGATGCTGTGCTTATGATGCGGTCAGGGCGGGCACCGCTAGACTCTTGGCTACAGCCTTCACTGCACAGGCTTTTCTCAGCTTATAGTCACCTCTGGGGTGCTACACGACTTGCGTGGTCAGCAGGAAATGGCAGGCACTAGTGTGCAGAGCCCTGCATTACAGGTATAATGTCATATTTGGAGTTCTTCATATGCAGAGTCGATGCCAAGTATTTGAAGAAAGGGCTTCGACCAATCCTTGCGAATGGCCATTCCAAAGATGGTCTGCTCAACAATTACTCCCCCAGGCCCCAATTCAAGATGGAGTGGAGTCTTTCTAAAGTAATGCCAGTTCCTGTTTGATATAAATAGGAAGAATTAATGAGTTGATGTGGTGCAAGACATACATTCCCTTATAGTTCATCTTGTTGTTCACCCACTTGTACTACTCTTCTAAGAAGGAATCTTGTTATGTTATGTTATGTTATTAAAAAATGTCTTAAGCGCACTGTCACCGATTGGATTCTTGGCGCTGCGATCAGTAGTGACATAAACATAGATGAGGAGGAATGAGTTATTGAAATGCTTGTCTGAAGAGCCAGGTCTTCAGGGCTTTCCGGAAGGACAGAAGGTCTTGACAGTTCCGGATCTCCAAAGGAAGGGAGTTCCACAAGCAGGAAGCAAGTGTGGCGAACCTACGGCCTCCGGCGCGCTTAAGTTTGAAAGAAGGCGTCGGCAGGAGGCTCAGGTGGAGTGAGCGTAGGTTTCAAGATGGAGTGTATCTGGAGATTAGTTGATTAATAAATGTAGGGCTTTTACAGTAAAGGGATTTGAATATTATACATCCGGTTTTAAAGGCACAGCGTTGGGTGACTGGAAGCCAGTGTAGTTTCCTAAGTAAGGGGGTGGCTGCCTGTCGCCTTGGTTGGTTCAGAATTAGCCTCGCAGCATGGTTCTGTACCATCTGGAGGCGTTTGGATAGGTAGTTGGGAAGACCTAGATAGATGGCATTCGCGTAGTCCAGATGGGACAGGACACTAGAGATCACAACCTGGGTGATTGCCTCAGGCGTAAGTAAACGACGGACCTTTCGGATTTTTTTTAGTTGGAAGAAACACTTGGAGACCACCTGACCTATCTGTGTTTTCAGTGACAGATCACAGTCCACGGTGACTCCAAGTGTTTTGGCCGACACGGAGGGTGTAGGAGCTTGGCCCAGTTCGGAAGGCCAATAGTGTGGGCCCCAATACTTGGTGCTGTCGCCGGTCAGGACTAACTCGGTTTTTCCCGGGTTCAGTTTAAGCTGATTCTGGTCCATCCATGTTTTAATAAAGCTCATGGTAGACTGAAAATGCAGTATGGAGTCTACAGTGTTGTTGATGGTAAAAAGTAGTTGTAAGTCATCGGCATAATTGAAGACTCTCACCTGTTTGTCTCTTAAAGTCTGAATCAGGGGAAGTATGTAAAGGTTAAATAAGTGGGATGACAGGGAAGAACCTTGTGGAACTCCGCAAGTGATGGGTTGTTTGGCACCCACTAGGTCTCCAAGACGTAGTGTTTGATTGCGGTTTGTCAGAAAGGACCTCAGTCAACCGGCCGCTAGGTCCCGTATGCCGGCCTGTTCGACACGGTCGACCAAGATGTTGTGGTCGACCGTGTCAAAAGCGGCAGATAAGTCCAGGAGAACCAGGGCCTGTGGGGAGCGTCTGTCAGCGCAGTCTCGCAGCGTATCCAGGACTGCGGTGACTACTGCTTCTGTGGAGTGTGCTGGTCTGAAGCCTGCCTGGTGGGGGTCGAAGCAGGAAGATTCCTCAAGAAAGTTAGAGAGGCATTTAGCCACGTGAGCCTCTAGAACTTTTGCCAGGTAGGGCAATAGGGATATGGGCCGGAAGTTAGCTTTACAAGCTGGATCTGCCCCGGGTTTTTTTAACAGCGGAATGACTGAGGCCTCTTTAAACGCTGAGGGGACTATGCCGAGAGTCAAGGAATTGTTCAGGAGTGTGAGGGCAGGGGCTGGGTATATCGAGAAGCATTCTTTCAAAATGTGGGGAGGGCAGCTATCTGAGGGGGCACCGGATTTTACTCTTGTCAGTAGTTCCCGAAATTGGTCCTGGGTTATAGGTGGGAAACTGCTGAGGGTATTATGGTTGGGCTTAATTGTCATGCCAGAAGTGAGAAGGGACACCGGTTGAGGGATGCTGGCTTTGATGTCCAATATTTTGTCAGTGAAGTAAACATTAAGTGAGTCACAAAGAGGCTGGGTGGGAGTTATCTTGGGACGGACTGTGTCTAAGTTTGTCAGTTCGTTGAAAATGGAAAAGATGTCCTTAGATTTGTTCGTAGATTCCAAGATTCGGGAGGAAAAATAAGCCGACTTTGCAGCAGAAATGGCGGTCATATACTCCTTCCTCGCCTTAGAATCTTGACAGACCTTTGCAAAGTCCTGCCCTTTATACCGATACATTAGCTTTGTCATGGTTACTGTATGATTGGCGGGGAAAGCTGAAATATAGGCCAAGCTCTCTAAAGAATCTTTACATCTTGTCAAGTTATCTTCTCGTTAGAAGTTTCTACCATGCTACGATTTATCTTCATCTGGTCGGTCATCTACTAATAGGTTGATTTGAGGCTTCATCTGTCTAGCTGGATTAGTAGGGGCTGGAGAACGACACCTCCATGACGTTCAGCCTCATTTAATGGCCTCTGGTGGTATGAATGGCATGAGATGGCACTACCGTAATGCCTTTAAATACTTTCTTTGGACTGACACCAAGTGCTATAAAGTTCGGTAGCGCTTACTTTTCTTCCCTTCACTTTTTGACACAGAGTATTGAAGTTGGTAGTCGAGGGCCACTGGTGCCAAGAGGCAGTTTGTATTTCTGGTCAAAGTTTAACACCCTTCTTGGTGGTAGAACTGGCTAGGGTATGTTTGTCAGTTTCACAAGGATCACAGTTCTTTGGTATGGAGTGTGTCATGGTTGACTTCTTTTACATTTTCACAATTTCATAGGAACAGACAATTTGGGATTACTTGTTGTCTGGGATTTGCAAGCATGGGGTTTTGGGGCAAAGATAATGTATCTTCTTACACATCTCGGCCGGTCCTCTTGCACCTCATCAGAACTCAACATTATTCTGCTCCTGCTTGGAGGTTTCATTCCATGTTAACAACGAGGCATCCTATGGCAGTTCTGATACTGAATCATTAAATGGATTCATCTCACCTGCCTTAGCATGAAGTACCAGGGATTGAGCACTTAATGGTTCAGCTTGAAAACAGAACAAAGCTGCCAAAGTGTTGTATCCCAAGATGCCGGTTACAGACTAATGACATTCCAAGATATAATTCAATCCCACCTGAAAGGTTCTGCCCACCTTATAGGTCACATGCAGGTCTACTACTTCCAGCCAGAACACAAGGGATGCTTTCGAGTTAGGTGTCAGAATACCCATGGCGGACTCTAGAGAGACCTAAGGGGAGGGGGGTCCAGAGTCCAATCAAGGAGGCAGTGGAAGCCGTTCATATCCCAATCACCAGAATAAGGTAAGCAGGAAGTCTTTCAGGACTGCTGTAGAAGACATCATGACCATTCACATTATCATGGGTCAGGACAACATTTATCCCAGCCGCCCAATATAAAAGCCAGTGGACTGGCACATGAAAGCAGGGTCTGAAGCATGCCATCCCAGACACCGTGGTATCATGTGGTAACTTTTAGTCAAATGTTTCACTTACCGAACTGCAAGCACAAGACCTAGCAGCGACAGACACGCAAAGGCTGCAATAAGGCCAACATGCCAACTCCCGAGAGACGGGGAATGTGTGCCTATAATAGGAAGAAACATGAATAATGTTGGAGCATGCCATCTGGTTCATCTCGATCATTTCATAGACTACATTTGTTACAGCCACACCTGCTGGGATCCATCATTAGAGAGACTAGAGACACGACAGGCATCAATACAAAAACTGCCTACAGCCAAAGTTAGTCATAAACAGGTCAGTCACAAACCCCTTCCCAACTAACAAAGGATGAGTGTCTAACCTCTCGCATTTGAATTATTCTTTCATTCTAATTAACAATGTGACAGTGCTCCTCATACTATTACAGCCAAGTCCTCACATTTAAGGCTTCTTTCTTTCCACCAACTGATTTTGAAGATTCTGCAGGATCAAGGTTGCACAACTCCAAGATACCAAAGGCTACAATTCGCAAAAACACTTCACAAAAAATCACCTATTGCCTTTTAAGAAATTAACCTAGACTAATTATAGATGTGAAAATAATTATGTACTCCTATTGATTAACATAGATGGTCATATATCACATCACCCACTGATATGTTAAATAAAGTCTAGCCACCTGCTTCTCTAGAGAAGGTTCAGTAAAGTAAAATGTTTAGATCACGAGATGATGTTCTACAGACTTTCACGGACAAAGTGTCTGGACTGTCACGCCTGCCAGTTTCCCGACCAGTTCGCGCACATCAACAAAGATGGCCGCCTTGCAATGCGCATGTGCAAGGGGGTCAGGCAGGAGTCAAAAGCCTGACTGCCGCTTTGCACCGGTGCTTCGCGTTCTAGTGGTTTGTGTTCCTCGCGTCGCGTCACTTCCGCCAAGCCGTCACACCGGTGCTCAGTATCCAGCTTGTTATCACCCGTTTCTTGTAGCGGGCGCCTTATCCGTCGGAGTTACGAGGCTTCTGGCTCCGCTATTAGTACCTTCCGGGTAATTCCGTTTATCGAGGGGTTTTGAGCTCTCGGCTGAGAGTTCTGCTGAACCTCCCACTTCGCCTCCGTCCTTACTTCCTTGGCGGGCTCGAAATTCTCTGTGCATTATTCTGGTGCTGGCTATCACCTCCATATTTTCCCCGGGGCACCTACCTGCTACTCCCGGTTCCACCCGCCGGCCGGACTTTAGGTTTCGTTGGCCGGACGGACCAGGGTAGAACTAGTGTTTGGCTGATCCTAGGGAATTGTGGTAGTTGTGGTCCGCCCGGAGTCCCCTTTTTGTTGTTACACTCTATTTTGTTGGACGTCCACTGGTTTTCGGAGGCTGGCATTCGTCACGGTCTGGAAAGAAGAAGATACGGTAAAGCGCTTTGCGCACTTGCCTTATTTTCCCTTACAGTGAGCTATATAGATATATAGGTTGTTCATATTGGTGTCCTTCTATTACAGATACTGCAGACCTAAGAATCCATGTATATGACAGGTATACCTCCTCTATCTCCACTATAACCCGATAGGGTAAGGCTTTATCCCCATTCACAAGTATACATTTGCTAAGCAATAGCATATTTATTTGAATAATCTGTGTTTCAATTGAACAGGCCCATCAAAAGCATCACTGAGGATAAGAGGCCATACGATTCTTATGGGAACACTTTTTGGACATTGGTATAGCTTGTGATTTCCAGACGCCTATTCCGTAAACACATATATACAAAGGACAAGATATTATTGTATGTATCCTTATGCTGCCTATTGATCATAATCCTTTCTTTTAGCACCTGTTTCCGACCAGTTTGGGAACCTGTCTGTGGAATCCTTTTTTTCCCCCTTTGCTTTCCTTGTTTTGTTCCCTCCTTTCCCTCCATATCACCATTGTGTTCTAGGGTTTGATAGACACAAGAGGTGTAGGGGGGACGGGTTGGGCTTGTCTACGGTTCCTGGCACTCCTGCAGAAACAGCAATTGGATCCTTACAGGACGAACTGCTGGAACTTAATTACACTTAGCCTTACCCTACAATGGATCTTAATTTGAGCAGGAGCTTGGGTGAACAGTTTAAATAGCAATTGTTTAATTTGGTTTATAAATTATTCTAGTCCAAGTTCTTGGTAGCTTTGTTCTTTTCTAGGGATTTCAGTGATTTGGTATAGGGTAGGGTAGCTTCGGCCTAATGTGGCTTTAAAGGCGTTTTGCACCATCCTTTCACTGCACTGGGCTGTTGGTTTTGGCTTGTTCAGCCATGGTGCTGGCTTGTATATTACATGGTATCTGGAACTGGTTTGGCTTCTGTGTTGGAATGTTGTAGTCGGCCAACCCAAGTGTCTTCAAAACAGTCCATTAGGGGACTTAGAATCTCCCAGCTACCAAGCACAAGAACAGAAACTATTAGGATGCTGTGGTGGTTAGCTGCTTCTGTGGCTGGTACAAAATGCTAGGGCTATTGGTTTATTAAAAAAGCAAATTGGCTGTTTGTTGCATATTCTACACTTAGGGCGGTATAAGTTGTCTGTTGGCAAGGCTCCCTGTGGCAGTCGTTTCGTCCGAATCAGATTTGGAACCAGTCTTTCTGACCGATTCGGAAAGCCTTCTGACAGACGGATTACAATAGTCGGAAATCATTCGGATTTACCAACTTGGTTACTCCGAATGCCTTTCGGAACAAAGTTGTTCGGAGCCGACTCGTACAGGTCTATGGAGCGCATTTCCGACCAACATATTGTGATGTCAGATTCGGACAGCCTTTCCGAATCGGTTGTTTTGATACTGATCAGCTGTCGGAATAAGACTTTGGGAACCTGCAGCAGGCCCCAATTCACCCGGGGTCCTCCGAATGGGGCCCGTGTGGGTACCCAAGGGACTCTTCAACACCATGCACAGTGTGGCAGGCACCATGTGGTGCCACTCAAAGGGTGCACAATTTTCCCCACCCACCCCTTTTTTCAATGGTATCCTGTGTAGTCGGTCAGAACACAGGCTCCTATTGAAGTCAAAGGGAGTCCGACCGAACGGTGTTTGGAACCATCGTAATCGGTCGGTCGGACTCCCATCAGATTCGGTCGAAAACCATTCCGAGGCAGAGTCGTCACAATGCTTTCCGACATAATGAGGCCCCAAGTGCAGATTTCTGGATGGGTCTCCAAATGCTTTGAGTAAGATGGTATTAGCAGCCTATTAGGGCTGAGTGGGGTTGCATGTTAAAAAGTCAGTAATTACTTTTGTGGCTTGTAGTGGTTGATTTTTACTTTGCTGTGGCTTAGCAGTTTGTAGTATGTAATAAGAAGTGCTGAGTAAATTAGCAGTATAAATTGCTATTGTGATATACACCACTTATGGACATAGGAGCGTGCAATCCTTCATCCACATTTTTGGTTACCTAGATTTTGTCAAATTTGAGATTTGGGAGGTTGGCGACTGGTTAGCAGGATGGCATTTTCTTTTGAAATGTTTACATAGCAGGATGGCATTTTCTTTTGTAATGTTTACATAGAAGCTAAACTTTGAGACATAAATAGAGATAGATTTTAGTTCTTTATTTTAAGCTAAGCCATATGTAATTAGTTTAGGGTACTTTTAAATGAATGGGTTTATATTACCTACTTTTGAAGGTTAGATGGTTTGTTTTTTTTGCAGGACAGCTTCTGGAATTTATGTCTAGAATCCGGCAGAATGTCACGCCCAGTGTGGAATTCTGAGAGCCGACTTATGTACAAATAGGTCAGTTCACCAAATTTTGAATCGTAGTGGGTCGCAATCCAACCGATCTCAAATACTCTTGATGTATATCACAAATTGTAATTCACTAAAATTGCAGCCGATCCCATGATTGGAGACCACCAGGTCTGTGATCACTTTAAATAATTTCTTTTTATTCACCCTGCTTCAAAGGAAACAGGGCTGATTTTTAAAAAATGTTTGAACGTAGACTACAGTCCCCTGGATCACTGCTTATTCAGCATCAAACTTTACATTCACAAAGGGGAATCTGGCCATGCCCTGAAGTTCTGGCATATTTCATGGTTCCATGGATGTCAAGTATCCTAGTCTCAGTAGGATTTAGTCTTGGTGGACTCGAAGGCGATGCAAGGGTGCAGTATAGAGGAGCGATGCGCTTTAAAATACAGCATCCTCTTACCATAGAAAAAACACCACTGGGCAAAATCATCTAAATGCCTGAAACGGTTGGGCTCACGTAAATGTAAATGTAGGATACTTGTAAAGCGCACAGCTGCCCATCACCGGGGCTTCCCGGCGCTGTATAACGCTGTGGAACCCTTCCTGGCTCTCCCTGTGAGATGCCCCTCCTGGGCACTCCCAAGGTGGAGCCAGGCATCCCAGTGTTGAAGGGGCTGTTGTGGAGATTAAGCAAGCTATTGCATTGTGGGACCCCAGGATTAGAGTAGGTGCCGAGGCGAGAATTATCGAGTCGGTGGACATTTGAGCTCAAGACCCTGCCGCGTCGGGAATTGAACCCTGGTCCCGGGCCAGACCTCTGCATCAGGGTCTGCCGCTCTAACCATTGAGCCACGCTTCTCCACGTACTAGCCTCGTTCGCGCAATAACAGAGACTAAAGCCCCAATTTTATTTATTAGGTTTTATATAGCGCGAACGTGACCCACAAGGGTATCAGAGTGCTTTATAATATATAGTTGTAAAGACATACGAAATGAGGTAGTATACAAGCATTTGATATTCATCATTACTTACAATGGAAAATGTGCACAGTTATCCATAACAACCCAGGGAGACGCAGTTCAATTTAAAAATTTAGGCTTTTTCTGATGAACTAGATTTGCAAAAGCTGCACTACTGAGTGTTAAAAGTACAAGGCACTCAGATTGCCTATCTGTACTTTTCATTATGCAGTGAGAATTGAGTTCTTGTACATTACGGGTACGAGTACTCTAAAGATACTTGTGTCAAGCCATACGTCAGACCTCATTCAAGGAACCACAGGGCACACAGGGGCAACTGGGCCTCATCTGTGGGGGTTAGGGGTGGTTTAACAGAAGCCACATACATTTATATGCATAATAAGAACTCGCTGGTACCCCGGTTAGCGTATAGAAGTGGAACTTTACACGAGTGGGTCAGTAGGCCTCCACTCCAGTGACAAACACAAAACCTGGTAAGCGGTCATCACCACTCCACATGCTACACCCACAACACAGAAGGTAGTCCACTGTAAATGGCGGCAGGCTTGGTGCCCTCTAGGGACAGGATCTTGTTCATGTCAAGGGACCAGCCTAGGCATTTCCATAACTACACACTGGATTAGCACATGGCTGTGGGCAAATACCAAAACCAGGATACCAGGTTCTCAGTTGGAGGTGGGAGGGGAATGACTGTACACCGTGGCCTGGGTAAGTTGTAATTACGCAAGCGTAATTTCAAGGAGTTCATGTTATGCATATTATGCAAAATTCCCAAAATCATGCCGTTACACCACTTTGAGTAATTATGCCCCATTCGCAGTAAAATCTTATCGGGAACAAAATGAGAGCAGTTATTGTCCATTGTGCTTTGGTTAAATGCATCCTCACCAAAAATGGATACAAGGATCCATTTTTCAGCAAAATATATCGCGAAATGATGGATAATTAGGCATGATTTTACAACATTTTGCTGAAATTACGCACACCCTAACTGTACACAAAGAAAGTTTCAGCACTACGTTTTTGAACATCAACCGTCCTGCACTGCCTTACTAGGACAGTAAAGGTGACAAATAACGTCCTTAAACCCCTGCAGTCTGGTTCTAGAGCGGTTACAGCTCACACCTTACTCAGAGAAAAGCCTCCATCCAAGTTGGAGCTGGAGGTCTTCCCAAAAAATATGGCAAGGTTTGCACTTTTTACCTGGGAGCCTGAAGTAAAACACTATTGCAGGCGAGGTGAGATGGAGAGGAGAGCCAGAGAGAAAGCAAATAGGGGGTGGGGGGGTTGAGCTGACATCAATCTCCCCCAGGCCCTGGTCCTCCTCGATCTGTCCGCTGCGTTTGACACGGTCGATCATTCCATCCTTCTCGACCGTGTCAGCGCAGCGGGCATCCGGGGCGCTGCCTTTTCCTGGCTTGAGTCCTTTCTTCAGGGCAGGTCCCAAGCGGTTCAACTCTCTGGCTTCTCCGCTCCTCCTCGCTTGGTTACCTGTGGGGTCCCCCAAGGCTCCTCCCTTTCCCCTCTTCTCTTCAATCTTTATATCTACCCTCTTATCACTTCTCTTCTCGAGCTGGGGGTCTCTGTGTACAACTACGCGGATGACCTCCAGCTCGTCTTTGATCTTTCTTCCCCTTCTGTCTCTCTTCCCAAGTTTTGTTCCACCTTAGTCTTTATATCTGAATGGATGAGCATCAATCATTTGAAGCTCAATCCGGACAAGACTGAGCTTGTCCTCACGGGTGGCCCCTCTAACCCCTGGTCCGCGGCTCACTGGCCCCCTTCCCTTGGTTCCCCCCCTTCACCGGTTTCTTCTGTTCGGACCTTGGGCATCAAGGTCAGCCATGATCTGACTATGCATGCCCAAGTCAGCTCCGTAGTATCCTCTTGTTTTCTGTCCCTCCGCCTCATTCGGAAAATCTCTCGGTATTTTTCTGCGGACGCCCTCAAAACCATAGTCATGGCCCTTATCATCTCCCGCCTTGACTATGGGAACGGCTTGTACGTGGGCATACCCGCCTATGAAACCCGCCGTCTTCAGGCCATTCAAAATCAGGCTGCCCGCCTCATTCTTCGCCTCCCCAAATCTTCCCACATCACTCCTGCACTCAAGTCCCTTCATTGGCTTCCTGTGCACCTTAGATCTTTTTTTAAATTGGCTTGTCTGGCCTTTCGCGCTCACACCCACTCAGCTCCCCTCTTTATCGGATCTCTCATTACTCCTCACGTCCCCAGTCGCACTCTCCGCTCCTCCTCTCTTTCCCTTCTCCACGTCCCCCGCTTCCGTAAATCCAGAACGGGAGGCACCCGTTTTTCGGTTCTAGCCCCCCGGTTCTGGAATAGTCTTCCTCTGTCCATCCGCTCCATCCCCATCTATACCCACTTCCGTAAAGCTCTTAAAACTTTTCTGTTCTCCCAGGCCTTCCCCTGTTAGTCTCCCCATGCCCCCTCTGTGAATCTGGTCAAGCCCTCAGCGCCAGGAAGCCGCTTGGCCGCAGTGCGCTTAACTAAGTTCTTTTTTCATTTCATTTCATACATGAGTTGGAGAGAGATTGATAGAGTAAGACGAAAGAAGGAAAACTAGTCTGAGAGCCAGTGATATTACTGGATGGGATTATAGAAATCCTAAGCAGTGAGGGTGTACACTGGTGCTTTCATCACAAAAACAATGCCAGGCCCTCAATCTTGTTAGCTGCTAATGGCCCTCACAATTTCCTCCTTCAATAGTAAATGCATTGCTTGTAAATTAAACTTGCTCCTGGTAATTTCTTTCACTGGGCAACAGCCGGTCTCCATTTATTTTCCAAATAAAAGTTCAAGAATTAAAGATAGATTTAACTATGTTAAAACCCTCAACCATGATAATACCTGGCCATCATGTATGAATGAATCTGTACCAGCCCAACAAGATTTAAAAAATACTCCTCCATTGTAATGTAATGTAAATGTGACTTATAAAGTACAAACTCCTGCCCTAGGGCGTTCTGGCGCAGTCAAAGTCCTATTTAGGCTGTGACAATGTCGTCTGATCAGACGGATGTGCAGATATCTTCTACTCCTGTGCGAAAAGCCAGGTCTTTAAGGCTTTTCTAAAGGAAAGTAGGGAGGGAGCAGCTTTCAATGTCGGTGGGAGACTATATTCCAAAGCATGGCAGTGGCCCTAAAATGGCTCTTTCAACCCCAGGTGGCTTTCCCAAATAGGGGGGGGGGACAACCAGGTTCCTTGCAGAGCCTGATCGAAGTGTCCTAGCTCGGATGTACCATTTGAGTTTCTTTTTTAAATGGTCTGGCCCGAGTCCATGCAGTGATTTATAGGCCACACAAAGATCTTTGAAACTAAATCATAGATTGACTGGCAACCAGTGTAATTTCCTAATTGCTTCTCTGGCTCACTCAAATTTCGGAATTTTAAAAAGGAAGCTAGCCATATTGTTTTGCAGTGTCTGAAGCCTCTTCATGAGACCCATTGCAAGCATAATATACAAACTATTGTAGTAATCAATCCTCGTGAGAACCAGTGCCATTGGTATTGTTTTGAGCATTGGGTGCAGACATTTTTCTATCTTTTTTATTAGCCTTAGGGAGCAGAAAGCGGCCAAAGTTATTTTATTTACTTGGTCCTTAAACTTTTGTTCTTTGTCAACCAAGAAGCCTACATTTCTTACTTTGAGGGTTCGGGTAGTGAGTCCAGCTCAGGTGGCCACCAGTCCAGTGTCCAGAGGAAGGATTATTGCTGCAGATGATAACCTCAGTTTTTTTGGCAATCAGTTTAAGGAATTTGCAGTCCATCCATTTGCTCACCTTAGAATTTTATAGTACCCCGACCCAACCTTGCAAACCCAGAACCCTGTACTTCGCCACTGTGCTTTTACCCTAAGCGGGGTCTGGGCCTGTGTCCAGTAGGTTTAAGAGGCTAAGCCTAGCGCGATAGCTGTCCCTACTTTTTTGTTTACGCACTTTTGCAACCATTTGAGGGACTTTAGATCAGTTTTCAAAGCACGGTGATGTCCATAGACCATGTTCCCGCTCTAGCAAACTGGCTAAATAAAGAGAGTTTATGGTTACGGTGGGCGGGTTCGAGTTTCAGGGACCTCCGTACCCTACAGGGCGTGGTTAGCACGGATGAGCGCCGAAGGGGCGGAGAAGGCGCTAGCGAAGGAGCCGGTGTTGTGAGGGGCTCTCGCAGTGGGGAGTGTCGTGGTGTCAGGGGCGGGCCGCTCATGCCACAGCAGCCCGGCCCCTTCCCCCTCTGCCCCGTGAACTGCGCTAAGAAAGGCCAGAGAGCTTGGCAGAGCCTGATGGAGCCCCCGGCCTGAGGGGCCATGGAGCCGGGCCTCCCGCTGCTGCTGCTGGGGAGCTGCGGCTGCTGCTGCTCGCTGCCGTTTTTTGGGGTGGCTGATTCAAACTTGCAGCTCGTGACTGTGGAAGCGGCTGGCCAGAACTGCAAGGCCCAGAAGCCTGCGGGATACCGCCGGACAGCTTGGCCCTCCCCCTAGCCACCAGGGGCTACAAGGACCTCTCGCGCCTCCCGCTTCGCGGGAGATGCTCGTGACTGTGGTAGCGGCTGGCCAGAACTGCGAGGCCCAGAAGGCTGCGGGACACCACCGGACAGCTTGCACCTCCCCCTAGCCACCGGGGGCTACAAGGACCTCTCGCGCCTCCCGCTTTGCGGGAGACGCTCGTGACTGTGGAAGCGGCTGGCCAGAACTGCAAGGCCCAGAAGGTTGCGGGATACCGCCGGACAGCTTGCCCCTCCCCCTAGCCACCAGGGGCTACAAGGACCTCTCACGCCTCCCACTTCACGGGAGATGCTCGTGACTGTGGAAGCAGCTGGCCAGAACTGCGTGGCCCAGAAGGCTGCGGGACACCGCTGGACAGCTTGCCCCTCCCCCTAACCACCGTAAGGTCAAATACGATCGGCCCCTCCCACGGCGCGGGACGCGCGCGGGCGGGCCCGTCTTTGCCAATCATCGACAGGAAGAGGCAGGGCAGGGCCTCCTCTCTAACATCGAGGATTCGGGACACAATGAACTTTTTGTTAACATCGCCATACGACTGTGGGTCAGCATTGTGGGGTCCTGCCACTGACTGTCTTATTACCATTAGGCAGTGACCTGCAGGGGGCATTCTAATATATTTATTGGGTGCTGCTGTCCAAGTTGTCCAAGCCCTACTTGGATAAATATTGTTTTAAATGGGCAAATGGAAGGCTATGGAGGGTGGGGGTGCAGGCGGAATTAAAAAGGGTAAAAAGGTCAGAAAATCTAGACATGCGGCTAGTAACTGTGTTTGAGATAGAATAGAAAGCATTGTAAGAGAGTGTGAAGAAATTTTAGGAGGCGAAAATCCAGCAGCCGATACATGTGAACATCAGGAGGTGGGGCTGGGCAGTAATCCCCTTAGGGTTATTCCACTTATGTTTTATAAAAAAATCGTCCCAACAGTTTAACCACTGTACTTATAGCTCATTTCCAGGAGGTACTGGGTTGTCTAGTGCATTAACGTCCCCAGTGCCTCCATCGAATTTAACCGTGAGTGGGGATTCTGGGGATAAGGAAACGGATGCTGAACCCCTCTCACTAATCCCCTGCTCAAATAGTTTTACAGCACTTGGTTGTTCGGAGGGGGTATTGGAAATTGGAGATGAGAGGGCTGGTTGTACCCACAGTGGAGTTTGTCTATTATCTTCATGCAACTGTAGAGACTCCCATGATGGGCTATTACTAAAAGTGGATGATTCGCTCAGGAAAATTGTTGAGGATCTGAATCTTCGGATCAGCTCTACCCCCCCCCCCCCCCCCCCCACCCCCCATATCCACCCCTCCCCCCCCATGCTCTGTGGCCAAGATCATCTTCTACAACAGCTGCTCAACTTGGGATGGGGGTCCTAATGTTTTCTGTAATAGAGCAACTCTTGTTCCTCCTGTGGCTCCCCTATCCAGCTCCAAGAAGACATATGTCGAGTCACTAAAAACCCTCGGGGCTCAGGGGGCTGCTTATAACACCAGGGGGTCACAGGTTCCCCACTCAGGATCTGGTAATGATACACTTAACACCAAAGGGCCACAGGTACAATCCCCCACAGGTAGATAGACAAATACTGGGACTACAGTCTACATAGTGAAAGTCCCAAAATGTTCTTCTAATCCGGGGTATGAAGGAGGCGAATCACTCCGTAATAAGGCCATACATTGGCTGCAACATGTCAGGGGTTGCAGATCCATAATTAGAGACGACATTGTCGGAGCCAGGAGGATTGCATCGTATAACTCTGTCAGACTGTATTGAGTTACAGCTAACTGATGCTGTCCTTGCAGAGAATTTATTGGCCCTAGAATTCCTTACCTCTTCCCCAGAGACATCTGCCATTCAGATCGAGGCTTCTCCCCTTTGTACAGCAAGGGTGGGGGGGGGGCAGGGGGGGGCGAGTGTCAACGAACTGCCGGGGAGACCAAGAGGGGGGTCAGGTCTGAACAGGGTAGATTGACCATTACCAGGTCGAACTGAAAATTCTAATACTCACCCATTACCCTCCAGTTGTAGCGAAATTAATGTCTCAGTTGCTTCTTGTTTCCTAGGACCTGTAACTGCCCAGAGCCAGGTGGTCGAAGGGAGGAGGGAATCACGTGATAGTTTCAACCACCCCAGGTGTATCAACAGAACTAACAAAAATACCCTTAACCTTCTTTCCTGGAATGTAGCGGGGTTAGAGAAGAAATTATTGCTCCCCGAATGGAATAGATTTATTGAACAGTTTGAGATTTGTCTGTTCCAGGAGACGTGGAGTCTAACCCCCATTCACAAATCAGGTTACACCACTTACTTTATTCCGGCTACTAGTTCAGGCAGAGGCCGCCCTTCTTGGGGGCTTCAAATATGGGTTAGTATCAACTTGAATTGGTCAATCACTGTGAACAAGTCTGCCTCAAGAGATATTCTGCACCTAACCATTAGAGGTGTACCTAACAGCACAGCCCTAGAACTTTTTAACATCTATGCAAGGGGCTCCGTGGGTGCTCAGCATTCGTTGATTGTAACAACTCTGGAAAACATGTTATCCTGCATCCCGCCCGACTCTAACATCATTGTAGGGGGGGATTTTAATTGTACATTCGAACCTCTTAGTACCGAGGATTTCCTGGGTATTGCTGAAGAGGATGCGAAATGGGACATTCCTGCTCTTAATTTAGTACCTATTAAGAAGTGGTCTCAGAGGACAATCCAAATCAATGCCCTCACACTGGAATTCAATCTTAGAGCTGTAAATGGGAGAACAGGCTCGGATCCAAACGGGGCAAACACCTTTAATAGGATAAGTTCCCCGATCAGAATAGACTATATTCTTATGGATATTAGACTATGGAGAGACCTGATAGATATGGAAGTTAAATCGTCCATAGATAGTGATCATAATCCCTTATGTTTAAAAATCACTAATGTCTGGCGGTCTTTAGGTGCCGAGGCTTCCAGCTCCCCTGTCTTGTCAACCAGAGAGGTAATTCCCTCTAACTGTAATAGACGCCTTAAATGGCTCAAAGTAGGAACACAAACTGGAAAGCATTAGGGAGATCTTAGAGGTTAAGAACATGGAACTTGGGATGCTTTCCAGGGAAATGGGGGCCCAACCCAATCTCCACCTGATCTATAAAGATTCAATAGAAAAATTGAGCTCATTTTTTATCGTTGAGGGGAAAGTGAGCTCAAGACGTGATCAGGTAAGGCCATCCAACCCATGGTATTCTCAGGGTTGTAGGGAAAAGAGGGCGGCCCTATCACTCGCAGTTAGGAGGAAAGATTCCTTAGCGATTAGAATTGCAAGGAAGGAGTAATTCAAGGCCTCAGGTGGAAGCTAAACGTAACGGGGAAGAAGATCATTGGCAGGAATTAAAGCATGCCTTCTTGCAGAAGGACTCAAAAAACGTCTGGGACCTAATTAATAGTAGGACCAGAGGTAATACTGTCCCAATTCTGAACTATATTACGTCTCGACAATGGCAGGACCATTTCTCTAATCTTTATTCGGATGCTGATTATTCTGCCCCTTCAGAATCTGATCTATCCATAATCCCCTTTGCCTCTGATCTCAACTCAGATGGTTTTGAGCTCCAAGAGGTAGAGCTAGCAATGGATAGCATTGCTCCCGGAAAGGCGGCGGGCCAGGATGACCTTCCTGGTGACCTGCTCCTGTACGACCCTAAGCCTTGGGCCTCATTCATCCTATTGTTAATGAATCTAATAGCGAGGAGATCGCCCGTCCCAGACTCCTGGAAGGGAGCCGAGGTTGTCCCAATCTTCAAAAAGGGGAACAGGGAGGACCCTGCCAACTACAGGCTGATAAGTTTAATCGACGTCGTGCAGAAGGTGGTTGGCAGGGTCCTCCTTGCTCGGATTGGTACATGGTTGGAGGATCAATCAATCAATTAATCAATCCTGTCCCATTTTCAAGCAGGGTTTAGGCAAAAGGTGAGAACAATGGACCAGGTGTTCAGATTCTTCACGATCTATTGGAAAAAAATCTCTTTGTGGAAAGGCAGTTTGTATTTGCCCTTCATAGATCTGAAGACTGCGTTCAACCTGGTGCCCCGGGAGAAACTTTGGTATGTCCTCCAACAACTAGGAATCTCACCCCTGGTTCTCGACATTTTACAACGTTTGCATAATGACAACTATGCAAAAATAGGTGGGGAACACAGGGGCAGCTGACGGAGAGGATCGTGGTGAACAGGGGGGTCCGCCAGGGATGCGTGCTGGCTCCCACCCTGTTTTCTTTATACATCAACAGGGTGGTTGATTTTTTAAACCAAGAACCAGCAGACGCTCCCTTACTGGCGGGGGAGAAGACCCCAACCCTCCTGTTCGCAGACGATACCCTCCTGATCTCCAAGTCTCCGAGGGGTCTCCAAAAGCTTCTTATCAGGTTCAGCGACTTCTGTAAGGCCCGGGGGTTGACAATTAATACAACAAAAACCAAACTTATGGCAATCAACCCTTCCAAACGTTTCAAAAATGGCATTACCCTAAATGATTCCCCTTTGGACACTGTCGAGTCATTTGACTACTTGGGAATCCGTGTCTCTAAGAATATGAGGTGGGGTTCCCATTTAGCCAAAATGCTCTCAAACCACAAACGGGCCTCTGGGGCTATCATTAGAGAGCAACATCTATCAAGGAGTAGGCCAGTAGCCCCTGCGCTTGCAGTCTATGACGGCAAAGCACTTCCTTCGGCCCTTTATGGGTCCGAACTTTGGGGGCTTTGAGAACGTTAGCGAACTTGCCAAATCTGAAAACAAGTTCATGAGAGATCTTATTTTCCTCCCTGTCTCAACACCCCTGAAACCCTTATTTTATGATATTGGAAGGTGCTCCATCCATGACATTGTACGTTTGCGTCCTCTTCTCTTTTGGGCTCACATAAGAAGGACCGCTGAACTGTCCAATTATGCGGCGGCCCTGGATGAATTGATGTTAGCCCATACGGGGAACAGGATCAAGTTGATAATGGACCTCCGACACCTCTTAATGGCCTTAGGCCTTAAGGAGGCCTGGGTCAGTCAAGCCCCCCGTCAAAGCAGGATCTCAAAGGAGCTTATTGGGATTGGGTCCTGACGAACGAGATTCTGAACACCAAAATGGGGAAACTTACCGAGGGGTTCTTTGAACATAAATCGATTTGCAGATTGGAGCCCTATCTGGACTTTATACAGATCCCTAGGGAGAGAGCTCTGTTTTTGAAGTTAAGATTCGGGATTCTTCCCATAAACAGTGCAACTGCCTCTTGGAAAGGGCTACATTCGACACCTATGCCTTGCCCTGGTTGTGATTATCACAATGAGTCAACTGCCCATCTTTTATTCGCCTGCCCAGCCTACAGATCGGCTAGAGCCAAGTGGCTCAAGCCGGTCTGCCAAATGATTGGCCCAATGAACCATCGTGCTGCACTCCGCATTTTGTGTACAGATACATCCTCTCTGTCACTGATCTGCGGGGTGGCCAAGTTTCTAGGCTGTGCATGGTTGATAGAAAATCAGATCTTGGCAACAAAGGCGGCATGCCCCATCAGTCCTGCCATCCTATGAGAAAAGAGCTTGGTTCTAGCATATCAAATGGTTAATTCAATTGCTGCTATGTTTCTGTTACAGTGTATTAGCTAACAAAATGGCCAATATCTAATTGTCTGTGTTTTGTTTTTGATATGAATGATTTTTATAGGTAAATTAGCACTGTAAAATGTAGTATGATGCATGTCGAAACTTAAAATTGTTGTATAATATTTTAATTCTTTTTAATTCTTTTTATCAGATTGTATATGCTTTTGTGATATTTTGTATATCGAATAAAGCTCATACTACTACTACTACTTCTCCACTGTGGATGAATCTTAAGGATCAAGGAATTCCAGACTCACTACTAAAAATGGTACAATTATTGTACTCTGACCATTGGGTCAAGGGGAGAATTGGTGATGGCCGAATACTAACCAACGAAATACATATGACTGGAGGATTAAAACAAGGGTGCGTACTTGCTCCACTGCTTTTTAATCTATAGCAGATCTCACTATTGCACTGAACGAAGTTAACGCACATCCGCCGAGGCTAGCTGGAAAGAAAATATCTAATCTGTTGTACGTAGATGATGTTGTACTTTTAAGTCAAACTAAAGTTGGCCTGCAAAGATTAAACGATCGTATATCAATGTACACAAAAGAAAATGAAATGGTAATAAACGAAACTAAGACCAAAGTAATGGTAGTTACAAAAAATACAAGATTTAAAAATAAATGCAAATGGACATTGGAACAAACTCGATTAGAACAGGTTGATTCCTACCGGTATCTTGGAGTTATATTTAATGGCAGTGGAAACTTTCTTCCACAGAAAAAGGATATTACCAGGAAAGCTAATAGTTTGGTTGCAGCATTTAGGATTATACAAAAAACAATAACTGCATTGTCCTTTACTAAAGATCATATCGGCAAAATTACTACCTACCCTGACATACGGCTGTGAGGTATTAAACGGGAAAGATGCGGAGACAATTAATAACGCAGTTGCTAAAACGTATAAATCTTAATTCGCCTACTGAACAGTGCCTCGCAAGCGCAGATGAGGTTGGAATTTGGGATAAATAACCAGCTGTATGCAAGAAAAGGTCAAGCCCTTAAAGTGTGGATCCGAAAAAAATGGTCATGAAAACCAAATGTCCCAGATATTATGGCAAGAAGTCAAAGATAATCGGAAACTGCAAGCCTGGTCCTATCTAAATAAAGCAAAGGAAGAATTTGGTGTAACACCAATTTGGGAGAATACAATTATTGCGCAAAGTTTTAAAAAAACATTTAAACTCACTAATCAACTGTAGCTGATAAAAGATAAAGATATATTTGTAAAAAGAAGACACGCATGGCCAATTATAAATGGATCTATGAAAAAAAAAGTACAAGAATATCTTGAAACATTATGGTCGCAGCAAAATAAATCTCTATCAGAGCATGTTTTGGATTATTGTCGGGTTTATGTCATTTACCTACATGGAAGAGCAATGAGGAGAACACTATATGTAGGTTATGTAAATGTGGACAAGAGAATATGATATATTTATTATATCTTTGTCCTGAATTAGAAATTGAAAGGAAAAATGACTCTTAAGAGACTATTCAATGCTCGTGGAGTAAGGACATGTAGACAAGCATTGATGGCATGCCTAAAATCTAAAGATATATTTATGAACTCTACATTTGTAAAATCTTTATGTGTTAGTAAAAAATCTGAAGATTAATTCTTGAACTATCAGGTCAATGTATCCTAAAATATACTAAGACTTGAACTTTAGTAACTAGGCGATATGAGAAAAATTGTGTATAGTGTTTTAAATTCCTTTATACTTGGTGATATTTTAAGCATTTTTGTAAGATTTTAATTATTCAAACAAATAAAATAAACTTGAAACTGTACTTCTCCCTGAACCAAGCCAGATTGGTAGATTTAGAGGTGTCACTCCTCAAAAGAGGAGCAAAAGAGGGAATTAATAACCAGGAGAACCCTCCGCTCATAAGCTTCACAACAAAAAAGCCTATAACACATATCTCTAGTTTCCATTAAATGGGTATCATATCTCACTCCTTGGTAAGGCTACGCTAATTTATTGTGAGGACATGGACTCTGTGGATGCCCACTCGGGGCACTTTTCCCCTCACTGTTCTCCCATTCTATGTTCACAGAACGAATGCGGCCCCTTTAATTCCTCTGCCTAGGCTGGTCAGCTGATGGGGTCACGTGGTGCAGACATTCTGAAAAAGGAAGACGCCGAGGGAGAACGTCGTTCGTTAGGACCTGCCTGTGAGGAACAGACGCTGGTGACGAACTTTGAAGTGCCGCCGTGGAACAACGCATCGCAGGAGAAGCCGGAGCCAGCTGTTGCCGAGAAGTTTTCACTACGGGACGAGAGAGCGGACAAACTAAGAGAAGGGCAGCCAGACCCTAGCTGGCACCACGCTGAAGCCCGCCACGGCCCAGGAGAAGGGTCGTGGCTTAACAAGGTAAGACTCGGACTGTTACAGGGAGGGACCTGGGTTCCGGGGAAGGCTGGGGGCGGTACGGGTGAGAAAGCCTAGGAAGCCCGTTATTTGCCATAAGAGCGCTACACATTGGTGACGGTGGTGACTTCCCTTCACTTCCCCTGCATCCCGCGACATAGGAAGGAAGGAGAAAACCCTTCCTGATATTTCTTTTCTTTCTCTTCTCTTCTTTTTGGCCCAGCGCAACGTGGAGCATCAACAAGCCCCGAACCGGGAGACACTACCTCAGACTATAGAAATCCCAGACCCTGTGAGAACATTCTGTTTCCGTATTCTGTCAGAAGTCCGAATAAATAGCACTCTGTTAAATAAACCACCAAATTTCATCCTGGTCTACTTCTACCGTTACATTTATTTAGCCATGCCCACCCATATGCATTAATCATTACTAAAATATCATCAACTACCCATATCAGGTCACGGCCCATCAGCCAACGGTCTCAAAATGGGCACATTAACAGTTATAAAGAAAAAAAGTGAGGCGAGACAGACAGTGCATCAAGTAAGCACCATCCATGGAGCAACTGGTTGGTACTCACCTGATTTCGTACTCCTTCAGGAAAAAAATTCCTATCTGACATTAGTTCATTTTGCTGGTCGTTTATAAGGTGTTGTCACTCTATCCGTGAGAGTGCGTGAAGAATAAATAAACAAACAAACTGACAGCCAACACTTGTTTCACCCCTTTACATGGCCATCCTGTCTGGGGCTTCCTCAGGGCTGTACATACATTCATGGAGAACAAAAGAAAAGCGATGGGTCAGGGGTGTGGGGGGCGGGGGGGTTTGTGTATCTCCATGTCAACAAAAGAAGGATGAAATGCGGGATAGGAGGTGAGGAAGAGGAAAGAACAAAAGATATGGCATTTAAAGGGAAAGAAAGGGGGGATAGGTTTGTAGAAAAAAAACATAAGAGAAGAAGAAAGGACGCGAACACAAAAGACATCATACAGTCATTTTAACATCAGTGTAAGACGTTGGACACAATATTTAGGTGTAAACGATCAGAGCGAGAGAGAGAAGGGAGTAGGAGAGAGAAAAAAGGAAAAAGAAAAAAGACACAGATAAGGACAAGAAGCACATGGAAGGCAAGAAGAATATGAAGCATTATTGTAAACAAACAATTGTATCAAAATATTTCACAAAAACAATGCGGTTCAGATATTATTCACAATTTGTGGAACTATATATATATCAGCAAAAATGGGAGTGATTATGGACGATAAATTGCATGAACATTAAAGGCATCCTGGATGTACAATGAATTAAGTAAATGAATGACCGAAACGTAAGTTTATGCATTGTAGGTAAAGGTGGTAGTTATAAGTATGTCAAAACACCTCAATCAGAAAATATATGGACGCATAATTTACAAATTGCATTGACCATTTCAAGTTATTACAAGCGAGAGAAGTATTTTAGAGCGAGTGATCAAAAAAAATCAATTAGGAAGAACGAGAGAAACGTGTGTGAGATCGATCGTGTATGTTAGGAAATAAAGTGTAGTTGAACAGCAACCTGACATTGGTCATTCCAGGTGATTTCTAAAAACATGAGAAATTGATTTGGGTGAAGTATTTTGATACATGATTTTATAGATGGAAGGGAATATTTGTTATAGAGCTGAGAGTGTAAGTTAGAAAGCTATAAATAAACGAAAAAATAATTACATATTTTGCAGAAAAATAGTGTTGCCCGTTTCGGTCGGGTCCAGGGATGTACATATATGAGATAAAATAAGCTGAACTTATTAGTCAGACCCCGTAATGTAAACAAATGTGAATACCCCAAGCACTAAAATAGAGATGTGAACATTTATCTCACATATTTTAATTTTTAACTAGTGTTCATACTCTATTTAAAAACACGGCATGTACTGACAATTTTTAACCTTAACGACCAACATGTTTCATTGCCCAACAAATTTGCGGCAATTTCATCAGGGTACTTGGACACATCTCCACCTCAACAAAATGCACTGGACTAAGTGGTTGCCAGGTGGACTCGTACCAGCAATTCACTCAGGGAGGACCCGAAGGATAACTACCTCCCACAACTCAATGCATCCGAGAACACCGCCGAGCGGTTGCATATTGATACTCCAGTACCTTGGAATCAATTTTGGTCACGACTGACATTGCATCACGCTTCACTAGCATCCCCAAGATGCCACGCCGGTAGCAGCAGCACGTGCACTTGGGGAGTGTGAGTGGTTCTATGATTCTCCTCCGTCATTTATTCTTAAATGTATTGAACTAGCCTTGACAAAGATTTTTTTCTGCTATCAAGATCAACTGTACTTACAGGTCTCCGAGACCTCGATGGTGGCAAATTTTGCCCCCAGCCTGGCTTGTATCTATTTGGGACAATTTGAGAACCATTCTGTGAATCGCGTCTCCAACCCATTTTTACAACATCTAGCTCTCTGGAAGGGATATATAGAAGCTGTGCTATGTATTTGGTTGGGCCCGGAAGATCAACTCCGGTCAGGAACGCAGACAACGTCTCACATAAATACAAGGAAAAAAAACATTTGAGCCTCACCGTCAATCGTGAAATTGTAGACCGCGTGCTGCCAGCCCCTCTCACCACACATCACGCTGCACTGGACGTATCCGACGGCTTCTGCACTGGGGATCTGCAAGCTGTGATTACCCGACAGCAACTGGGAGGCTGGTAAACTGTTCTCATTGTGCGACCAGACTACAGAGACAGCTTTTCCAGTGAAGCGGCAGTGCAGGTATACATTATTTTCAGACTGTGTGGCTACAACTGAAACGTTGCAGGCAGGATCTGCAAGAAAACAGACCATATTTAAAAGATAGAAATTCAATAGCTCAATAACAAATGGGAGTCGTGTTCGGAAGATCTTAAAGTTCAATTGAGTTGCCAAGATCAGATTTGTATTATAGAAAATTGAATGACACCAAGAAATGTTGGTGCAATTAACAAATAAAATCAGCCAAAGACTCCAAGATTCACTGGAGTTATAGTTTTTTTGTGTGAAAATCTTTTTATTGTAAAACTCGGCTCCATAACAGTGCACATCAGTCAGCATCGGAAGTTCATTGGCAGATACAGATAGATTCTATCAAGAAAAATAACCCCCCCCCGCCCCACATCATCGCCCAAAGCAGCCTACCCAGAACATACATTCTTGAGTTATAGTTTTAATTAATACATTTTGGATGTACAAAAGTGTAAACCGAACATTTTTCCCAAAAATAAATACCTCACTTGCAATCCAGGTATATTCGTGGAATGCAGGCAAACAAACCTTCTCGTTTTGATGGTGAAACAGTCAAACCCAATCCTAATCTATTTAAATTGGGTAAATGACCGCAAGATCCAGGGCGACCTACACACAAAGCGTGTATACATCAGGAGCATTCCAAGGTCTATGGTAGTGTAATCTACATAAATCAGTTTGTATGCTATTCTCTACCCTAAGTGGAGAACCTTTAACAAGTAATTAAAAAATTCACTTGCAGAGGTAAAACCTAAGATAAAGTAAACTTTCGAGAGTGTAGACCACAGCCAAAGACCATAACACTGGCATATTGCAATGCTTTAGAGTGTTTTTACCAGTGCTTAACATGTATTTAAAAAAAAAAAAAAAGTTAGTGCTGCCAATGATAGTAAGAACACAACTACTAACCATCACACTCCTACAAGTGTGACACTTCGAACTATTCCATGCCCCCATAGCTATAAGAATGACATGGGCGGCAGGTAACAGCCATTTTTATTGTATATTGAATTGCTAATTAACTGTTGTGGTCATCTATAGATTAGTCAGACAGCGCCACCTTGTGGAAGACTGTCACAAATGCTTGTGTTGACAATTAACCCCTTGCGTGCTGCCGTCGCGAGCACTACCTTCGTAGTGCTGCGCACGTCCAACGGCCGACGCGGCCCCGCCCGCGCAAGGAAACGCCCGCACCGCGGAGGAATTACAGCCGCAGTTACCGGGTTAAGTGCTGGTGCCAAACACTGGAAACCACTGGCTCAAATTAAACACTGGTTTTAACACTATTCTTTCCAGCTTCAAGAACTTCATTCTTCTTGGAACCACAAGGCTGTGGTTGATTAGCGATTTAAAACAGATACAAATTGCATTTTTGGGCTCAAATTGTGACCGCTATGATGGCAATTCTCGATTATCTAATCAGCTCAGACATCTATTGTAGTCCTTTTCTGCAACATCAAACTAAGGGTGATTGCCTAATTATGTGGAGCAGCAAAGGAACAGTCAGAAAACTTTATTTTATCGTAGGAAGAGACCCTCTGCCAATCACACGCTGGCATTAGCTGCTTTGGACATTCGTGGCTATGAAACTATTCTCAAGGGCAATGTCTGACCACTGTAAACCTTTTGAAACGCTAGGAGGCCCTCTTCCATAGTAAGCGGTCACGGGCAATCCCTTGCGTTTGTTTCCAAAGACTGGGATCTCTTAACGTTTTACTTTGCTAGATCAGTACATGTTGTGTTCTATGGGGATCGTAGGTGTCATTCTCCGGTCTACCTGTGCTGTTTGTTCCCAGTCGGTACTCCCTCTTTTCTAGTTGAGCAGGTGCCATGTACTCTGCTGTGCACTTTATTTAGGCATGCTATGTACTTTATTTTAGGTGCATCATTTCAAGATCTGTTAACTTAAGTGCACATGCAGATAGATTGTGCTGATTAGTTAAAATCCTTTGTTTTGTTGCCAACATCATGGATGCCTAATGCTTGTCTGTTTATCAGTTTAACTGCTTAACAGGTGGTGCCAATTATTTAAAAGTTTCTGGTTCTTGCTGACCTTAGGTCGTCTGATGCTCATCTAATTATTTGTTCAACTGCCCTGACAGGTGGTAATTAGGCAAGTTTCCTGTTGACCTCAAGGTCTTCTGGTATGCTTGCTTGTTGTTTGTTATGTATATTTGTAAAGCGCACTATCACCCTGGAGGGTATCCTGGCATTTCTTTTTTCGGCTGCCCTGATTTCTAAGTAAAGGCCTCCATTCCCTGCCTCAGTTTTCTGCCAGTGTGCCAAAGACAGCTTTCTAATTGACAGGAAAAACTACCTTATCTTTCGGAAGGTTCCTGTGTTTAATGTTGGTTTACTGAACCTTCAATTTCCGGCCCTATTCTACACTGGAGACATCCATCGAAATTAACAGGAAACACTCTGCTATCTTCTAAGAGACTTTAGATAAACAACTGTATAAATACAGCTTTCAAACTAAGTCCCCTGCCTGGCATCCTTGATCAGTCTTGAGCGAGAGCTGTGCCTTCCATCAGCACCATCCTTGGATTCTGAGCCCCGCCGCCTGCAACAAGAATAACCTGGAATTTCTTCAACTGGAAGCTGCCATCATACTTGAACCCAGGACCCTTATCGATCAGCCAGCAATCACTCTTGGAACTCCATGCCAGAGACAGCCTCCAACAACTTTGAACCCTGTAACCTGGCTGATCAGCCAGTGCAATTGCCTCCACTACGACCATCTCACCGGTTAATGGTCTAGCTATTGGGGCCTTCACACAGACGTCAGCTTAGTGCGCTAACCAGATGCTTCTAGTTTTGGTATCTCCCTCCTTCAAGCACTCCCTTGAAATTTGAGTTTCAATTAAAAAGGCCTTGGCTAAAGGAAAAAGACTAGTTGTGTCAAGTAACACAATGTTAAGGACGGATAAAGATTTCAGAATCATCCGATCAGAGACTAAAGGATACGCATTCAAGATTCAGGACATGGGTCTGTGCTCAAGGACCCTTCACATGGACTTGAATTCCTTCAAGTAATTCTTCTTTAGTGTTTTATTAAATACTAACACCACACGTGGATTGTAGAGCATTCATGTATGGTTGTCTGAAAGGATTGTGTTCTTCTCGCAGAATAATTATCTTGACTGAGGGACAACTTCTGCCAAGAAAGGTGATATTATACGGTATGACTTTTATCTCAGGTTTGTGTGCATTAAGGTTCTCTCCATCTTTTCACATTCTCTTCTGTTTGTATATATAACATATCTGCTCATTGCTGAACCTTTCAGAACAATTATTCGAAAAGGCCTTGGCACTCCTTCAGTTACATATATTCTGTAGAGCCATGCTCATTGTCTTAACAATAAACGAGAAGTGAATTAGCAGCTACTATGAAACCTTGTACATTATTAAACAATCACAAGGAACAGAGGATTCACTTCAACGCCCAGAGCATCTACCATAAATCATGAGTCTCTGCCGGAAGCGCAGCGGGCGCGACGATGGCGCGCCGAAGGTGCGCTTAAGGCAAGCTCGTCTGCGCTTGTCCGCGATCAGGACGCGACTAGCGCGGACCACTCTGCTCTGATACTCACGAGGCCTATGACCTCCCCCCCCGCTTTATACTCGTGAGACCTTGCTCAATCTGAGAGAGTATGCGCACGAAGGTCATCTTACTTTCACTGACACTGCCTTTCCACTGCATGACTTCGCCAGTAGGGGTCTGCTCCTGGGAGGTCTTCTTAATGTCAGATCACTGCCAAAGCACGCTAATGAAATTCAATTACTTATTGAATTCCATCACTTAGACGTTCTCTTCCTAACCGAGACGTGGACCCACGCCGACTGTGACATTGAACTAGACTGGGCCTGTCCTCAGGACTTTAAAATCCTGCATCTTCCTAGACCTAAAGGCTGCGGTGGTGGAGTAGGTATTATCTACAGAGCCTCGTGGCTCATTAACATCATAGACATGGATCCGGTCGCGGGGACCGAGATCCTCGGCCTCTCCATAAAATGTCACACTGGAGCCACTTTCACGGCAATTATCTGTTACCGACCTCCAGGGACTTTCACCTCCCAACAACAACAATCGCTACTCACCACCTTCACAAACATGGCAACCTCCCACAACAAATTAATCATCTTAGGTGATTTCAACCTCTGGCCGAACTGTAGTCTGGACACTGGACTGCACAATCTTTTGCTCTCTTGCGAAAGCGTGGGACTCCATCAACTGGTTAAGGAACCCACTCACAAAGCAGGTCATCGACTCGACCTTATCTTCTCTACCCCTCAGTTAGTACACCTGAACGACATCCTGCCTATGGGCTGGACTGATCATGCCCTTCTCAAATTCTATATTATCAGTAAAAGGGCTAGAATGCCGGCACACAGCACCTCTTCAGAATTTCTGTACAGAGACTGGAAAGCTCTGGATAAACTGAGTTCTACCGGTGCAGTGTTTCACGTGGAAGATAGCTTTTCCCCCGCTAATCCGGTTGAGGACAATTACAAGGCCTTTTGTACGAGGATATCCTCAACTACTGACTCCCTTGTTCCCTTAAAAAGATGTAAACCTAAGGGCAGAGCATCAGCCCCCTGGTTCGACGACTCTTTGAAAGTCCTCAAATTAGCCTGTAAACAGGCCGAGAGGAAATGGAGGCAAGGTTACTCCGACACAAATAAATTACTTTGGAAAAATAAACTCCTGGAATACAAATCTGCAATTGTTAAAAGTAAATCTACCTACTTTTGCTCCACTATAGTCAACGCCGCTAATAGCTCCAAAAGCATCTTCCAGATTCTTAACAACCTCATCCACCCTGACTGTGCCAAAAAAACAATCCCTCCTACACAAACACTCTGCGATAATCTCGCACTGTTTTTCAGGGATAAAATTGAGACCATTATCCACAACCTGAATACCTCCCCCTCACTGGATAGTCTCAACGGCCCCGGGGCTGTCACTACTGACTTTGATCCGGTGAACCCAGGGCACCCACCCATGGAATGTTTGCGGGAATTTCCCCCTATCTTGGAAGCGGATTTCGATAGACTGGCGCATGGGATCACTTCGGGTTCCCCTCTCGACCCTTTGCCCCCAAAAACCTGGAAAGCTTTTGGAACAGAACTCTTCTGCACCCTTTGCAGGATTTGTAACCAATCCCTGCGTTACGGATTTGTTCCGTCTCCTTGGAAGCAGGCACTTATCACCCCGCTGTTGAAGAAACCCTCATTAAACCCCGAGTGTTTATCGCACTATCGGCCTATTTCTCTTACCATTCCTGGCGAAAGTTGCCGAGCGCTGGGTGAGTTCTTGTCTCTCTAAACATCTGGAGCAAAATCACATTCTGGACGACATCCAATTTGGTTTGAGTCCAGCCCATGGCAATGAAACAAGCTGTCCTCACGGCCATGAAGGATCTTCGTATGCGTGCAGACAGGGGCCAGGCAGTAGCGTTGATCTTACTGGACCTGTCTGCCGCATTCGATACGGTCAATCATGTGATTCTGCTAAAGAGACTAAAGGAGGCAGGGGTTGACGGCACCGCCCTGCTTTGTTTCCAGTCCTACTTGTGGGACAGGAAGCAGGCTGTGTCCCTTCCCCCCTTTCAATCTGCCTTCTCCCCAGTGCCCCACGGGGTGCCTCAAGGCTCGTCCATCAGCCCCATTCTTTTTAACGTTTACCTTAAACCTTTAGTCACATTAATTAAATCCCTTAGGCTAAAAGCCATAAACTACGCGGATGACACCCAGCTCATCCTCTCTTGGGAGGGGGAAGAATCGATCCCTCTAGAATCGTTTCACGACTGCCTGAGAGACACAGCTGGTTGGCTGCACAAAAACTCCCTGCAATTTAACTCCTCCAAAACCGAGGTTCTGTTTTGCGCTGGAAGCCGGATTCCTCGCCTGTTCCCTACCGAATTTTGGCCCCCGGAAGCCCCGGAAAAACCACAGCCGGTCACCACTGTCCGCAACGTAGGTGTCATGATGGACAACAAGCTTAGCATGGAAACGCAGGTCGCGAAAACAGTGTTCACCTGCTCGGCCTTACTGCGTTCATTACGCAAGATCATGCCACTTCTTCCCGCACAGGCCAGAGTGTTAATAGTCAGGTGTACTATTCTTAGTCGCCTTGACTATTGCAACGCATTGCTGCTCGAGTCCCCAGCTGTACTGTTAGACGGACTCCAAAGAGTTCAGACGGCCGCCGCCAAACTAGCCCTTGGCTGGACCAGGAGATCCTCGGCCACAGCGGCTTTAGTCGAGCTGCACTGGCTCCCTCTGAAGCAGGGAGTGGCTTTCAAAGCACTCGGTCTTGTTTTTAAAGCACTACACGGAGTCGGGCCCAGATCGTTGCAAGCCATGTTCACCTGGTACATCCCTACCAGAACTCTCCGCTCAGCCTCAGCCTGCCTTGTCTCTGTACCAAGATTCAACAAGGTCAGGACTGGGGGAAGATCCTTCAGAGTGGCAGCTGCAAAATTATGGAATAGATTGCCTGTCGACATCCGCCAAACATCGCAACTCCTTCCATTCAGAAAGCGTATTAAAACCTGGCTTTTCCCTTAACTACTTCTCTGGCAACCCGCTCTCAGTTTCCCATCACATTCCACCTTAGGAGTCATTTTTCCAGCGCCAGGATACCTGCAAGGTGACAGCTGCGCTATATAAATGTTTTAAATAAATAAATATAAAATAAGATGCATATATTCAAGCAAACTTTATTATTACTGAATTATAGCAGAGAATAATGACATCAATAAACATGCTTTTACATGTAAACGTGTATATCTAAATACCCAACAAATATAATTCAAGAAGGGGGGATAAGACATGAAAACACCTTGATAATTACAACAGCATGGTTTAGAAAGCTCCTCGTGACTTGGTTCATCTGAGGGACAAGTGAAAAGCTTACTCCATGTTAAAAATGCCTAGATGTATTACTTCAGTAGATGTTACTATAAGGCACAGTTCACTGGGTTAAATGGCAGTGGGGTTTCCCAAGTCAGGATCTATTCCGGATGAAGTTAATCTCAGCGGGTCTATCAGCATCCATTAGTCAAAAAGAAAACCCCGGCACTCCCAACGTTTCACATTCAATTAAATATAGTAAACTGTCCATCAAGCAAAGAAACACAAAGATGAAGAGATTCCTCCCATTTCTGTTAACACCAAAGAAGAGTTCAGTTAATCATTCATTAACTGATTTATTTAAGAGTAACACAGAAACGCAAGGACTGCCACAATCATTTGTTGTTACATTCATACAACTGATTTTTCTATGACATGCATGTGATGGAGCAAGGATTCGCACGTTACGCAACTTGCTTGAATTCAAACCCCTCGCACAACATTTAAAATATTAATCAATCTGTTTTGTTTATTAATTTTGCACTTTTACACTACACGTGGGTGTCCCAAAGACGCTTGCCTATGTGTTTATTAATCCTAACCACGCTTGCAACTGACTTGGTCGCTGCTATGCGGGATTTCAGTCTGCGCATGCGTCGGTCATACCCATGTGATGTGACGCACTCGTAGTTCTGGAGGGATTTTTCGCTCATGCGCAGTATTGCTAATATGGCCGCTTTGTTTTTAACATGCTCTCTGCTTGCCACCGCTGCTTTGGCTCAGCTGTCTATTTCTGCTTAACTCCTAATGCTATAGATATTATAAAGTAAGGGGTGCAGTGAAGCTAATCATGGTATACAGTGTATTCATTTTTTCTGTGTTTCTAAATTGTTTTCGCTTACTTTTCATGTGACACACTTTGGGGGCCTGTGAGCTGTGCGCCATTCCATCTCTGAAGCCCATGTCACCCTAACCACGTGATGAGGGAGAAATCGAATTGTGCAGGAGTGGAACTAAGCCAGCTGGCTGCCGAAGCTCAGATGCTCCTGGGAAAGCGACCTCTGCTCCAGGAGAAGACTTCGACTTGTACCTGAAATGTTACATTTTATGATAATGTTTGTGTGCCCTATTGTTTCGCTATGGGAACTGGAATGTAAGGGGTGGGTTCAAAATATTACATATTAATTATGAGAACTCCAAATTCTAGGTGGTGACAATGACCTATATAGTTTATAGGCATACGACTATTTCTGGTATCCCCTTCACGGGTAATTTTTAAACGCCCCCTCCCTAAACCTGTTCCTCCGCCCCTCCACGTTTGACCATAGTCCCCTATGGCGAGACCAACACGCCTCTTACATTACAGGCTTACCTTTTGCCTGAACACACTAATCAGTACACTGGCACCCTCGCCTGCTCCCACTTAGCTGCATTTTTATTTACCAGACTATACCTTCAAACGACATTGTGGGGTCCCGACGGTCCGGTTTTGCTTTTAATACCATCCGGACCGTTCTTTGAGTGTCCCCTTATAGTTGTTCAATATGCGCACTCTTCTAGCGCACTCTTCTAACCACTCACTGAGGGGATCATTATAGGGGCCATCTCCGCAAACAATAAACAACACTATACTGATTCGGCCATTGGTGTAATACTAATCGGTTTTTTACGCTATTACCGTTTCCACACCAATTCACCCCATGTTAAGATGGCCGCCACATTTGGGGGTTTTACTAACAGCTCGGACGCATCACACGCGTCTGCTCTCCTGCGCATGCGCAGACGAGGTTACTTTGACCACGCCCATTGACGGGGCGTCCCTACACGGAGGCGCGGTTTTACAGCATTTAATCCCGGTGGACACACCGACTCGGGACCAGCTGTTCCGCGCCACCGACTGGGGCGCCTCGCGTGGGGGGTAGGTTATACACCCTGGCTGCCCGTGACTGAGGTAAGCGGCGATGCAGTGTTTTCGTCCTGTTTGCAGTCTTGTACTGCATCAGCGTTATTGGTTCCACCACGCCTAGCGCGTTATTGAATCCCTCGTCTCTGTCCTTGGGGGAACGCTTATAGCCATAGGATGCCCTGCTGAGTTGTTGGCATCTTGACTTGAGTTGTGTCTATGGGCCACACTCTGCTACCGGTGATCGGGCCGGGTTGGTTTGACCGTGAGACTAGAGTCTGGGTTTTCTCACTCTGGCTGCCCTCCCTTGGACAGTCATGATACGTTTTCCCATTGTGGGAGCATGGTGCGCGCTGGCCCCGCCGACCCACCCGATCTCTGGTCTAGTGGTGGGGTACTGTGTGTACGCAGCCTTGTTGTAGACAACTGTACATCTGGCAGGGCCAATCATTGGCTGGGCTGACCCACAGGGCAGAAGAGGGATCTATGATGAGCCGCTCTGGTCCTACCAATCATTGATTCTCCTTTTTTCTCTTAGTCCGGCCATTTGTCTTCATCCTACCACGGCCTCGCTTCCCTGGCATGTTTTATATTCAGCACACCATCTGGGTGCCTGTATCTGTTCCTCTCTTGCAGGTACCTTACCTTTCGAACAGCCCCACGGGAACAGACTGCGGGGCCCTGTACTTTTACTCTTAGGGTAAGCACTAATCCAGCCATCTACTGTTTGGTGACAAACCTGTTCTGACCGACTTTTTCGGCCCTCCTTTGAGGGAGGATGATTGGATATGACTCTAGTCTATTATCATTCTAGTGCAGGGATTAGAACTACAGACAGGGCCTATTCATAAGGCACAGTAATGCACTTTCGTACCCTTTTCCTTAGATCAGGGCTTATAAACTTATGTTAGGGGATAGATTCATTAGTATTAGTGATAATCCGTCCTTTTGCAAGAGTGTTAGTATACCTTCTATGGAGTTATGCTTATTTCGGGCCTTGTAGGCCTCAAACGGGAGAGACTCCATTTTGCTTTCTACCCCGGCAGCTTGAGATGCTTCTAGGTCAAGTGTAATGTTTTAGTTTCGAAGTGTTGTTCGCTTGGAGAGAACCGGCTCAGGCTGGCCCTTATCGAAAGACTGTATTTTTCTCCACTCCGAAGACACAACATCCGGCCGGCCGGCTGGGAACGTGTCCTTGTTACGGGGAGGTACAAGAATTTGGTGGGCGGCAGGTTACTGGCCGTAACTTTCCATGAAAGGACAAGCTTCCATATTAGGGAAAGCGTTAGGCTGTGAGTCAGTCAGTCTGTAGGCGGCAGCTAGCCGATAGCTTCAATGCCATTAATCATTTCCAGGCAGACGGTCGCCATTTTGAAGTCCGAGAAAGATCATGAAGCTGATACTCTCTGAGAAAGATTGAAGAGGAAAGAGAAGTAGTGCAGAGCGATCAGAGACAGAGAGAGACAGCAGCTAATAAAAGGAAGGTTCCAGTGACTTGGAGGAAGGCAGAGAAGACAGAGCATAGCGGTGCAGACGTGTACTCGTGACTGCTGAGGTGTGATTCTAAGACGAGCCAAGGCACAGACGAGAAGGGAACCTAGATGACTGCCGAACCCCGACTTCGTGTCCATAAGGTGACGTCCGCCCATACCCCATAGTGTGCACATTCTAACCTTTTACTTTTCTTTGCAGGATATATGTTATAGTATAGTATTGTGTTTTTATAATCATTGTAATAAAATACCCCAGTTCTTAGTGAACCAACATGTGCCTCGTATTCTTGTTCACTCGGGGTAACCTAGTCTTCTAGTCAGGCATTGTTTTCATGAACGGATGTAATTCCCGGTCAGGTAAGAGGTGACTGAACAATGAGGGAGAGAGGGACCATTTGATGTGGAGAATAGAGAGTACATGATTCAATTTGGCAAGTTGTGGTAATTCCTGTTATTGTAGTATCATCCCGAGTAGCCAATGAGAGATTCCTTCCAAAGGTATTCATAGGAGAGTGATCGTCGTTGGTAAGCGGCGTTAATGAGAACGCCAGGTGGGACACTGGTGCTTAGATCCGCCGGATTGTGGACCGGGCTGTGAGTGAGAGAACACCAGGTGGGACACTGGTGCTTAGATCCGCCGGATTGCGGATCGGGCTGTGAGCGAGAGAACACTGGGGGGGACACCAGTGCTTAGGTCCGCCAGATTGTGGACCGGATTGTGAGGAAGAGAGCACTAGACCTGCAGCCTAGTGTATAGGCACGCAGGATTGCGACTTGCCGAGTGAGCACTGATGGTGATCAGTGTGTAATGGTAACTAATCAGAACTGCCCTAGGGTAGACTTGTCTGGGCCTAAGTTGCCGTGAGACTAACTGGTATGAGTGGGATATTGTAGAAAACCTATGCATGTATATTGCTATTTCCCCATCCTTAGGTACAAGATATCTATATATATACCTATTGTGAATACGTTCTAAGGAGGGAGGTGATTACGTTCCGACTGGGTTGGAGGTGCTCGGAGGAGCTGATCCCATCTGGTCCAAGAATCCGGTCGTTACATCTGGCGTCACGAACTGTTTACGAAGCCTGTGTGCGCTGTATTGTTTTAATCTTGTTGGTTTGCGCTCGGCTCGTACGTATTTTCTTTTGTATATTATTTGTTGATAATTGTGTATATATTTTTTGTGCGTCAACATGTTTTCGCGAAAATCGAAATCTACTTTTAAATTGCCTGTTGAAATTCCCGGCTGGGAATCAACGCCTTACGAGGCCTTGGCCTGTGAGTGGGCCGATTCTACCGGTTTGAGTGAGAATTGGACTTCTTGTTTGGAGCTGGCGGAGCCGGCTGATGTGGTTTCTTGCTTACAGAAGGCACCAGTAGTGAAGGGTGAGGAGCTTCCTATTTTAGGACGCAGAGGTTGGATTGTTTTGACTGCATACAGAATTCTTCATGAGAAATTTGTGAAATTACAGTAACGATTTGTGGATATGGAGGAGAAGTTTGTTGAAGTGCAAAATGCGCATACTCTTTTACGATGTCAAAATAAATTGCTTGCCGACAAACTTGAAACTTATCAGACTATAGCCGAAAGGGCTGCTGTTCGCATTGCGAAATATAAGTATAGACACCGTCATGGTCGTGTTTGTAAACGGAAAGTGCGTCTGGTCGTGGCGAAAGCCGGACTGGATTGGAATCCCGACGAGTGGGATGGTAATATCTGGGACTCGAATGATTCTGGCTCCTCGGCTGAGGAGGCTGATAGACGCGAGTCTTCTCGCTCCGGACGTGATTGTAAATCTGCTTCTTGTGATAACAATGATGATTCTAGCGGCCGTGGTCGCTCTTCCCATTCTGATGACGTATCTCGCCCTGATTGTTCTGCTAAATCTATGGATCGGGCTTCTTCGGATGCTCGTCCGGAGGTTTCTGTGCATCCGTTTTTTCGACGCAAATTACAGCAAGCTCCTGGTAATCCGAATGGTATTGCTTTGGATAGCTTGGAAGACTTTACTCAACAGGAAGTTAGTGACATTTTACAACGATTTCGACAACGGCCTGGTGAGGCCTTGCTTACGTGGATGGTGCGCCTTTATGAATTGGGCGCTGCAGGTATCATGTTAGATGCAGGAGATGCCTTGAAATTTTGCTCTTTGAGTTCCGATTCTACTGTACAAGATCATTTTCGAAATTTTAATGGTGTTGGCCAAATTAGTCTACTCTAGCTAGCGACTGATGGCTGTAACCATAAATACCCTACTGAATCTGACTGGCCTGTCAATGACAAGCCGTGGTACACTTTGCGCGATGCGGCGCAGCGATTGAAAGAGGAGGTGATGAAAACGGCGATTTTTCTCAGTACTGCTGACAGGTTGTTGGATGGTTTATTAACATCTTCTGTGCGGAATCGCATTATCCGTTCTTCCCCTGTTGCTTTTAAGCAGGTTATGATGACTTTGTTGATCAATCAAACTGGCAATGCTTTATCTATGGTGCTTGAATCTGTCCATCAGCTTGGTGAGTTGGGTGACTGGTTTAAACCTGAGAGACAGTCCAGACCGGAGGGTCGTACTGCTGGAGACTATAAATTCTCTAGACGTGATATGTTTCTTGCACTTTTGGATGATGGTGTGAAAAAGGAGGACATTGATGGTGAACCTAATAATCGATTATGGGACATGTTTCGTAAGCGTGGTTTGGATCGAAAGGAGGGTGCCCGTCGTGTGCGTAAGAATGATTGTGATCGTGGATGTTCTGATGACAGTGGTGACGACAAGCGTTGTGTGGATTCTGATCGTCGTGGTGAACGGCGCTATGAGTGTGATGTGTCCCCTCGTCGTGGGAAGGAGAGGGGGCGAGATGGGGAAAGAGAAAGGGGGAGAGATGATCGTGACTACAACAGATATAGAGACGAAAGGGATCAGTCCCCTGAGTTGAGGAGAAGGGAGGATCGACACAGGCTTTCCGATCGTAATTCACAGTATTATGCAGATGACAAGAATCCATTTCGTAATGGAGATGGATATGAACAAGATGTTTTGATACCCAAGAAACATGAGAGCATTTATCCTGATTTGTCCTGGTTGACAGAACGCAGTAAGAATGACTAGGAAATAGGTCAAGCTCCAGTACGCAGGTGGGCTCATAAAGACAATAGACCCTATGTAGATATTGACATTTTTTGGAAACATCGTAATATCCAAAGGGCCCGAGCATTGGTAGATACAGGAGCGGAGGCCACTCTTATTCATGGTAAATCAAAGAAATTCAAAGGCCAATTCTTCACAATTACTGGTTTAGGTGGAAAGGAAACTCCTGCAGTGCAAACTACACTTGAAATGAGAATAGGTAGAATTCCCCGAAAAGAATATTCTGTATTAGTTGTACCACTCTTGGAATACATAATTGGAATTGACATTTTAAAAGGAATGATTTTGCATTTAGATGACGGCTGTTATCAATTTGGAACTAAACACTATATATCGTCCAGACCCGTACGGGTTGGTCGTTTACGAATGCCCCCCATAAAAATTCCCCAAGCTACAAAAGTTGTTTCTCAGAAGCAATATCGTATTCCAGGTGGCCATGAAGAGATTAGTGCCACTATTCAGGATTTGGTTGATGCAGGAGTTATAACTCCGGTTACTTCTGCTTGGAATAATCCCGTCTGGCCCGTGCGCAAGAGTGATAATTCTTGGCGCATGACTGTTGATTATCGAGAGCTGAATAAACATACACCCCCTTTGACTGTTGCAGTACCAGACATTATTACCTTAATTGAAAGAATCCAAAAGCATCCAGGTACATGGTATGCGTCCATTGATATTGCTAATGCTTTCTTTTCAATTCAGATTGCCCCCGAGTGTCAGGAACAATTCAGTTTTACATGGAATGGGCGTCAAATGACGTTTAGAAGTCTTCCTCAAGGTTATGTACATAGTCCTACGATCTGTCACCGGCTGGTGGCGGAACATTTGTCCGAAGTATCTGTACACCCGCAAATTCAGGTGTGTCATTATATTGACGACATTTTGATTCAAGGTGAAACACAAGATCAAGTTCAGACCCAATTAGATCAAACCCTCGAGTGCTTACGTGAAAAAGGTTGGGAAATTAATCCTGATAAGCTACAAGGCCCGTCCCAAAATGTAAAGTTTTTAGGTATCAATTGGCATGAAGGTCACAGAGAGGTGATCCCGCAGGTTAAACAAAAAGTTTTAGATTTTGCAGTCCCGAGGAATCGGAAGGAAGCCCAAAGCTTCATTGGCTTGTTTGGCTTTTGGCGTCAGCATATTCCACATTTAAGTCAGATATTGGCTCCATTATATCGAGTCACTCGCAAAAAGAATGTGTTTGAATGGGGTGAACCACAACAGAATGCGTTTAATTTGGCAAAAGAAGCAATTCAGTATGCTTTGGATCTGTGGCCTGTGGGCGAGGGTGATGTGGATTTGAACGTGTCCGTGCAAGGTCTGTATGCAAATTGGAGTCTGTGGCAAAAACAAGGCAGACAAAAAGTGCCATTAGGTTTTTGGACTAAGAAGTTACCTGAGGCTGGTGAGCGTTATACACCTTTTGAGAAACAGTTGCTTGCATGCTATTGGGCTCTGGTGGATACCGAGCAATTGACTTTAGGTCATGATGTGATTTTGAGACCTGAAATTCCTATTATGCAGTGGGTTTTGAGTTCGCCAAAAACTCATCGAATTGGACATGCTCAAGAGGCGAGTGTGATTAAGTGGAAATGGTACATTCAGGATAGGGCACGTGTGGGTCCGAAAGGTGTGGCAGCATTACATGAGCAAGTGGCGCTGGCGCCATCGAATGAGACTGGGAGTGATTGCTCCGTACCTGTGGTACAGGAATCTCCTGTCAAGTGGGGTAAGCGATTTGATGATTTGTCCGCGGAGGACAGAAAACATGTGTGGTTTACGGATGGTTCAGCGAGGTTCATTGGAGAGAAGAGGCATTGGAAGGCAGTGTCCTATAACCCAATCACACAGAAATTGTTGAGTACAACTGGTGAAGGAAAGAGGAGTCAATTTGCTGAGTTATATGCAGTTTACCAAGTTTTGAAACAGGAATTACCTGGCACATGTCATATTTTCACTGATTCCTGGTCCACGGCTAATGGACTGGCGGTTTGGTTACCAACTTGGCATTCTCATAATTGGGAATTGCATTCGAAAGAACTGTGGGAAAAAGAATTATGGCAAGAAATTTGGGAAATGCTCCCACAGAGTACTGTGACAATCTTTCATGTGGATGCTCATACCCCGATAGACTCCCTTGACAAATTATTTCATAACATTGCAGATGAGAAATCTAAAATTGCTGAGGCAGTGGTGGACATGCAAGATTCTGATTTGGCGGGATTAGCGAAATGGGCCCACCAGAAAGCAGGACATTTTGGAGAGAGAGCCACTAGCAGGTGGGCCGCCGATCGAGGAATTTGTATTCCTTTAAATTACATTAAAGATACTATTCTGCATTTTCCCATCTGTCAACATTCCAGACAACGAAAAGTACCACAAATTGTTAAAGGTCATTTACATCGAGGAAAATTGCCCGCTCAAATTTGGCAGATTGATTATATTGGTCCGCTCCCTATGAGCAAAAATTGTCAATATGTTTGTGCAATTGTCGACACATACAGTGGCCTTTTGGTGGCCTTTCCCTGCAAACAAGCTACCCAAGTGAATACCATTAAAACATTGGAATTAATTATATTGTATTATGGTGCTCCATTTCAAATTCAATCTGATAATGCATCCCACTTTCGTGGAAGATTGGTACAGGAATTTTGTGCGGAAAACAATATAGAATGGGTGTTTCATATTCCATATTATCCACAGGCATCAGGCCTTATTGAAAGAATGAATGGTTTACTTAAAGAACAATTGCGAAAATTAACTGATAAAAAGTATAAGAATTGGAGAGATTATTTGTTTCAAGCATTGTTAATTCTGAACAATCGTCCCTTTTTAAATGCTGAATCTCCTCTAATGCGTTTGTTTCCCCCAAATGTCGATGCGAAACCCAACACCATTGGCAATACTGTAATGTACTGGGAAATTTCCCCCGGAGCCCTGGCTCCTTGCAGGCAACCTCAGGTTCCGCAGGCTTGGACCTGCATGCCATGAACGATACTGTGCTTAAAAGTAAAGCTCGAATCATTGTAGAAACAGGCGTTGGTGTCTGTATAGTTTTGGACTGATTGCCCCTAGATCGGGCCTTGCCTTAAAAGGTATTCAAGTACTCGGAGGAGTGATTGACAGTGATTATCAGGGAGAGATTAAGGTCCTCCTGCTGAACAGCAGTGAGGTTGATT
This sequence comes from Lissotriton vulgaris, assembly GCF_964263255.1. Classification (NCBI taxonomy): domain Eukaryota; kingdom Metazoa; phylum Chordata; class Amphibia; order Caudata; family Salamandridae; genus Lissotriton; species Lissotriton vulgaris. The sequence goes on from NC_141690.1 coordinate 255,055,845, forward strand.
TATCAATTCAAAACTGACCGAGTTGCCCAATTGCTAATTATGCCTGTTTTCAGTGGTGAGATTCAGAAAGGCACTGCCCCAATTTTGCTAACTGTGCGTGGACAGAAAGGACAGAAAGGATTTGGCTCTACGGATAATCCTGGAGCGAGAATATGGGTGCAATCGCCTAAAAATCCCCCTGAACAAGCTGAGGTCATTGCAACCGGTCACGACAATACCATATTGGTAATGAGACCAGGGAAAGATAGCTGGGAAGCTGTCCCGGCTGATAAATGTTATCTACGAGAATGAATAATGCCTGTATTTGATTTTCTTTCAGATCATTCTCTGGACTGCTGCTGCAGGATGTGCCGGCGTTGGACTCCTTTTGGCCTGCTACGTCGGGAGAGAAGGGAACACACAGACTTTGGTTGATTCGAGAACCCGAGTACCGCGTTCCTTCGCTGCGTGGGATTCATCATCGAACTTTTGGACAACTCTGGCTAAACGAGTTACTAATTCTCCGCATTTTTGCCTGACACCTATGCGTTCAGTAACTGATATTCTAGCGACCTGCTTGGTTGCTGTCCCTGCCTCGATGGAGACTTTAAAGCATATTTTTAATATATCAAATGCCCGACCCAATGTAATTCTCGGCGATTTTGCTGCTCACGAGTATTGCCCTTTATGTACTATTCTTTCAGATTCCATTCCCCCAATTCATTCTCAAATCACTACCTATAATATCACCCAGGGTGACTTGTGCTTTTTCCTTACTTGTGATCCCAATGCAATTACTGAATGTGTAAAGTTGAAGCTCAAAGCAACAACCTCTTTTTCAACTCATGAACGAACGTTGTGCTCACGAAGACCCCCGAAATCATGTATTTCTGTTAGAAATAATATGACTTGTAAAAGTATAGTAGTTGCCCCTAGCCATTACCGTACAATGTTGTTACCTTCTGGTTGGCTATTCTCCTGTGGCAACACCTCTTGGCCCTATATTCCTGCAAATATTTCCGGAGGCCCGTGTGCCATCACTAGACTGAGTTTATTAATGTTTTCCTCACATCCCAATACCTATTCCCGTATAGTTCGTGATGCTATGATGTTACATGAGGACAGTGATTCTTCCCTACATCTTTATTCTAAATCGGAATACCTTAGTTTAGCTATTTCCATTATTGGTGTCCCGGCATTGGCTGTTTATAACGCCAAATCAATTGGGAAAATGGCCTGTTGGATGGTCAAATCAATTAATCAAACTTCTACCATTTTATCAGATATGTTATTAGATGCCCAGGGTGAACGCCGTGCCATTTTACAAAATCGTGCGGCCATTGATTATCTTTTGTTAAAACACGGACATGATTGTTCTGATTTTGAAGGCCTTTGTTGTTTTAACTTGTCTGACCATACTAAATCCATTCAGGCTCATATCGACAAACTTCATGACTTGACTGAGGAGGTTAGAAAACACATTGACCAGGGTTGGTTCGATTGGCTCTTCAATTGATTACCTGACTTACATTCCCTACGACAAATATTAGGGGGTATTATGATTTCTATTAGTATTTTAGTAGCTATTTGCTGCTTTATTAGGTGCATCCCTTCTCTACTCCAATACTGTAGATTCGGCACGAGGAATAGATCAGTTAGTTTTGTCTCCTATTATTCTTCCACAGATGTTAGTTCCATATAGCGAATGATTAATAGACTGGAGTCAAGGGTGAAGTGTTCTGACCGACTTTTTCGGCCCTCCTTTGAGGGAGGATGATTGGATGTGACTCTAGTCTATTATCATTCTAGTGCAGGGATTAGAACTACAGACAGGGCCTATTCATAAGGCACAGTAATGCACTTTCGTACCCTTTTCCTTAGATCAGGGCTTATAAACTTATGTTAGGGGATAGATTCATTAGTATTAGTGATAATCCGTCCTTTTGCAAGAGTGTTAGTATACCTTCTATGGAGTTATGCTTATTTCGGGCCTTGTAGGCCTCAAACGGGAGAGACTCCATTTTGCTTTCTACCCCGGCAGCTTGAGATGCTTCTAGGTCAAGTGTAATGTTTTAGTTTCGAAGTGTTGTTTGCTTGGAGAGAACCGGCTCAGGCTGGCCCTTATCGAAAGACTGTATTTTTCTCCACTCCGAAGACACAACATCAGGCCGGCCGGCTGGGAACGTGTCCTTGGTACGGGGAGGTACAAGAATTTGGTGGGCGGCAGGTTACTGGCCGTAACTTTCCATGAAAGGACAAGCTTCCATATTAGCGAAAGCGTTAGGCTGTGAGTCAGTCAGTCTGTAGGCGGCAGCTAGCCGATAGCTTCAATGCCATTAATCATTTCCAGGCAGACGGTCGCCATTTTGAAGTCCGAGAAAGATCATGAAGCTGATACTCTCTGAGAAAGATTGAAGAGGAAAGAGAAGTAGTGCAGAGCGATCAGAGACAGAGAGAGACAGCAGCTAATAAAAGGAAGGTTCCAGTGACTTGGAGGAAGGCAGAGAAGACAGAGCATAGCGGTGCAGACGTGTACTCGTGACTGCTGAGGTGTGATTCTAAGACGAGCCAAGGCACAGACGAGAAGGGAACATAGATGACTGCTGAACCCCGACTTCGTGTCCATAAGGTGACGTCCGCCCATACCCCATAGTGTGCACATTCTAACCTTTTACTTTTCTTTGCAGGATATATGTTATAGTATAGTATTGTGTTTTTATAATCATTGTAATAAAATACCCCAGTTCTTAGTGAACCAACATGTGCCTCGTATTCTTGTTCACTCGGGGTAACCTGGTCTTCTAGTCAGGCATTGTTTTCATGAACGGATGTAATTCCCGGTCAGGTAAGAGGTGACTGAACAATGAGGGAGAGAGGGACCATTTGATGTGGAGAATAGAGAGTACATGATTCAATTTGGCAAGTTGTGCTAATTCCTGTTATTGTAGTATCATCTCGAGTAGCCAATGAGAGATTCCTTCTAAAGGTATTCATAGGAGAGTGATCGTCGTTGGTAAGCGGCGTTAATGAGAACACCAGGTGGGACACTGGTGCTTAGATCCGCTGGATTGCGGATCGGGCTGTGAGCGAGAGAACACTGGGGGGGGACACCAGTGCTTAGGTCCGCCAGATTGTGGACCGGATTGTGAGGAAGAGAGCACTAGGGCTGCAGCCTAGTGTATAGGCACGCAGGATTGCGACTTGCCGAGTGAGCACTGATGGTGATCAGTGTGTAATGGTAACTAATCAGAACTGCCCTAGGGTAGACTTGTCTGGGCCTAAGTTGCCGTGAGACTAACTGGTATGAGTGGGATATTGTAGAAAACCTATGCATGTATATTGCTATTTCCCCATCTTTAGGTACAAGATATCTATATATATATATATATACCTATTGTGAATACGTTCTAAGGAGGGAGGTGATTACGTTCCGACTAGGTTGGAGGTGCTCTGAGGAGCTGATCCCATCTGGTCCAAGAATCCTGTCATTACAAAACCTCTTCGTCCAATTTCTTGAATTGTTCTATATGTTTTTATCCACAATTACACTGCCAAATTGTCAGGATTGGACGTACTACCTTTATTACGCCCACCAGTGTGTAATTATCGAATATCCTCTTCATTATGTTTCATGTATGTGTATTTTATGGAGCACTGAGGGAACTTAGTACTGTGAGATAATGCCACCATCCATTCTAACTGGCTTATTTCTACACATTTTTCTTAAATCTCCCCCCCCCAGAGCAGGACCTATTGGCCTGCTCCGATTGACCCAGTGAGGTTGTATCTTTTTTCTTTCTTTGTTGTTTACTTTATACCCGAGGTCCTGAAGAATTGCCAGACAGGCAAGAAACATGTCGACCTTTTTAGAGGGTTGAGTCAGCCCACTGTAGATTAAACAGTTCCTTTCTCCCCTCCCACCTTTTTAACCAAGGGAGTCAGCCACGTGAATAAAGTCCCCTGTGGACTGACTCACCTTCTTTTAATCTCACCATCCCCTCACGACTACACCTTCACCAGACCCCTTACACGCACTCAAACCATTGGCTGGAACAAAAGATCTCCATCAAAGAGCGCCTACGGCGCCCGTCAGACATTGCAGCGCCAGTCTGACGAGGAGCAGGAGACCAATGATGAAGCATGACACCTAGGTTTCTGGGTGTGTGAGGTCTTCTAGTTCCAAAATGGGAACACCTTGTTCCCTGCTTTCGTTCTACCTCCATTCCTTGCACATACTTCCTTAACTTTCCCTGGGGAACTTTGTATTTTTTTGCTTAATACCTCTCTTGTCCAATCCAAAGTTGGGGATCCTTTCATTTGCAACATTTGTGGGTGGTCCACTGACCCGAAAACAGTATAACTAGTCTAGTTTTAGCTAGAGAAATTGTCCGACTTGTCCGAATAGCCGACCTGTCACTGACCCTACGAACTCTATAGGTGATTGATACAGAGAGCTGCGGAGCACTCTGTCCGTAATTTCCACAAACTTAGTCTGGGGTGGAGGAGCCTTTTAAGTGCTGGCGAAGCACTTTGCTGAGAGATTCGAGAACCCAATTGGGGTTATTGGCAGATTCCTTGCAGAGAGGGCGTAGCGCAGGCGTTGCATCCGAAGCTGCAGGTGTTGGTCGTACCCTTCTGTGAGCCCAGTCCTGATCCAATCCTGGGGTGATCCTATCCTGACTGTCCATGAGCTGTACCTGCTCGCCTACTGGCATTCCAAGTCCTTGAGGGTCCTTTCCCGCCTTTCCCAACTGACCCGTGGCCAGGGTTAGTCCTCATTCTGTCCTAGGTAAATATAAATTTATGTGGATGTTCGTCGATCTAAATCGTTCTCTCCTATTTTCCAAATAAAGCAATCTTGCCTGTGATTTATCTCTGACTTTTGAAACTGATGAAAATATTCTTTTAGCATGTTCCTTATCTCTCCCCTACCCTTACTCAAATGCTGAATTGTTTGCATATTCAGTATGTTCCACTGTTACCCTTCCTATAGAAGTTGCATTTATTCTGAAGCACAAAACCTTTCAGTTTATTCCAATTAGCATTTAGTAGTATGTTCCTTTGTTCTTACCTATCCTTTAGTGATGAAATAGCATGTTCCTTCTCATAGTATCCTTCTGAAAATTAATGATTCTCACTCTGATTCATAGTTATATCGTGTTCTTGATCTTGGTTATAGATGTTCTCATTTGTGTAAATTTCATTCTCATGGCATATGCAAACCTTTTATGATTTAGATAAAACCTTTAAAACTTCCTGTGTTTGTGGTTATTACAAGGTTATACACGAAATATAAATGTATGTGGTATTAGTGTTATCTGCCTAGGCTTAAGTTTAGCTCCTGGTCCATTGTGGTCAGAGGTACCTGTTCGAGGATTGGTAAGTCAGGTACACATGAAATATATAGAAAGTAAGAATCCCGAATTACTGATAGCGCTGTGAAGGTTACCTGATTCATGAAAATTTATTGATAGGCCCAATAGCGTATATATTTGGAAAATAAGGATCGGGTGACCTGCGCGCTCTATCACATGATTGTCCAGTCCTTGTTGTGAAGAACATCGAACACAGCCAACGCACGTTTCGTCACCACTGCGACTTTCTCAAGGCTTCAATGTTGCTCCAATGGAGGCCGGGAATATAATCGGCTCAACAAACATGTTCAAAGGGATCCTCTTGGATCAGCATTCAAAGTTCTATCGCATACGCTTACTCCATCCTTTCCTATTCGGTTCTTGAAGCAGGAGAATTGTCCTCCAGAATAATTGTCAGTGTGTCAACATTCAGCAGCAATAATTCATTGTCGCGTTGTCAAAAGATATTCATTTATCTAGGGCACTGTGATAAGACCCTTCCTCAGAGCTCCATGTATCCACAGCACAGTCGACTGCTGAATGGCAAGGATGTAATTCAGGTCTCACGATCAGTTGTGTGATCCCACTTCAGGATTATATGCCCACTGTCAGCATTTTTGTAGCAGGTTAAATTGAAAGATGTGAGGCTTGGAAGCAGGCGAGCGTCGGCGCTCCAAAGGAAAGATGATTTTAGCAAGCGGAATCTGTACCTCTTCCAGAGAAGCCAGTTTGAAAGAAGAACTTTCATTCAGATATCCAAGTTCATAGAAAAAAAATGGCTCTACTCTCCAACCATCAACCAGTATTCCCATGATCAGGACACTGAAAACTGGTAGATGAGAAAAGGGAATTGTTCAATCAATCAATCAATCATTGAAGAGCCTTGCTGTAATGCGATGATTCTAGAGAGCCTTAAGGAGAGCAGGAGTCCAGGAGGGGTCCCAGTAGCCCACTGGTGGCCTAGGATAGTTCCTAGTATTGGGAGAGTAACTCACAGGCTGCCGCAGACCATTATCTACCCGTTGTCATCCTGTTACTCTCGTTCTGTGTATGCTTAGCATTTGAGGTGTTTGAAAATCTTTGCTTCTGAGACCAGGTAGTCTGATGTCAGAGAAGCCTTGGAGTAAAGGATCTTTGTGGAACCTGTGAGTAGACAATGCAGTTCCTTGAACATTTTGCTTCAGAGCTGAATTAGCAAAGTCTTTTTACCTTCTTGAAAGCCTGAAGGCCCCAGCATAATGCTGAAGGAAAACATAGTGCAATGATGTAGTGAACTGATTTGTTTTCAACTCCTTTATTTCTACTTTCATATGAGACGTTTTCAGCCGATGGTTAAGGCACGTGAAACTTAAGGGGTGGCAGTCTTTTATAACCCATCGGGCTAATTAGATATTACCAACGTATTCAGCTGTTGGTGGTGACCTGGACATCAAAAGTGATGAAGTAAAGCTTGTTCCATTATCTATAGGTTGTCTTGTTTGGAAAAGCTGTTGCAAAAGTCTTTGTGGAAAGTCAACAACGAAGACCAAGGCGGTGGTCACTCCACATGACTTGGAGGTTCCATGTATCTGTGAGGAATCCTGGTGTCCTGATGGAGAATATTACACTCAAAGGTGTGTCCAGATAATTGTCTTGGTGAATTAGGCTAACATTGTTCACCCAATAAGCAGTATGTTTTGTGATTTTCACAATTTGCATTTTTGTACATCTAAAAAGGTAGAAATCTGAGTAGAAGCCTCTTCTGCAAAATTGTCAATTTGTTGTGACAATTTTAAGTCAACAATCCAGATTCCACCACAATCATGACTGAGATAAAGACTCAATTTAGACTTCTCAAATCACTTTACGCTGAGGTAGCTGGTTAAGAAGTTGAATTATTTTATAGTGGTAATATGAACTTATGTATGTCATATAAGGGAAACTGATAAACAAGGGGATGCAAGCTGCATATTATCACCCATGGATATATGATAGGGGTAATAAGTGGATTAAAGAATATTGACAAAGGAATGATAATTGCAAATATTGTTTATATTACAGACAAAGGTTGAATGTCCGAATGCCTGGTCCGAAACGTGGATTAATTAGCTACAAATTGGTGATGCAGCGGAGTGCTTTGGGTAATACACAGGTTGGGTGAAATCAATAACTTTTAGGTTTGCCAGAAGGGATATTAATTGGATAAATGTTTGTGGTTCAAACCACATGTTCACATCTCACATAACAGACTTTTGTGCTAAATGGCAATAGCTGTGGTGACATCTAGAAAGGCTGTGGTGACATCTAGAAAAACATCTGCTTGGTTGGTGTGGGCCGTCAAAGTAGAAGGAAAAAGGTCACAGCAGGTTCGCACATGGAGAACGATTTGCATTTGATTTTGGCAATCTTGAAGTCCATAATACACTTAAAATTGACAAGTAATGGTCAGCCCCAGAGACAAATAATTGAGCTAATTAGAATAGTGAATGAACTGAAGGCTGAAATTCTAGAGCTAGAGGACTTGTTGAAGTCTCCTACAAGCAAAGTGCCTGAACCTTCCCCCATTACCTTAGCTATGGAAAGTGGGTTGCTCAGCGTTTTGGACGAGGCCTATAGAAACAACTGTCCCTTACCCGAGATGCTAATACTGACGTTTTCAAGGCACACAAATGGAATGGGTGCTACTGCTTGAAGAAATACAAAATTGGGAAAGTGTACACATGAGCCTGGTGAGACAACTCACTCCTAAATAGAATGTAACTTAGCTAACATTCATAATACACAGAAAGTGAATTGGACACTTGCAAACACAGAGAAACTAGGATGGTAAAAAGACATTGTCTTTGGGGTAATAAAAGTTCTGATCAACACAACAGGGGTCTATCCAAATCTCTGGTGGAGAAGTATCTATATGACCAACGTTGCTAAATAATCCTCTGGCACGGTGATCCTCTAATAAAGCAATCCACTGGATCCAAAATATTCAATGCTACACAGCGATACCTTCAGATATATGGAAAGCTGTATGCTATTGTTCACCCTAAGAGGACGACTACATTGAAATAGAACTAAAATGTCAACAACTGGAAGATGGTCTAGTGGCACTAGACGTTCACACATCAACACCAAACTCTCGGATTCACTTCAAATACAATCCTCCATTGAGTTGCAATTATAGATACAAGCCCCCTGCTGACGAAAATACCCCACTAAGTGCCGCCCCGACACCTACCAACCACGCACGCAACCTGGGAGTCATTCTGGACTCAACGCCCTCTATGACCCAGCAAGTCAACACGGTCTCCTCCTCCTGCTTCAACACCCTTCGCAAGATCTACAGATGGATCCCCACCGAAACCAGAAGAATGGCCACCCAATTACTAGTCAGCAGCAGGCTGGACTACGGCAACGCCCACTACGCAGGAACCACGACGACACTCCAGAAGAGACTCCAACGCATACAAAATGCCTCAGCACGACTCATCCTTGGACTCCCTCGCCACATCACTACCCACCTGAGAAATCTGCACTGGCTTCCCGTCAACAAGAGGATCACCTTCATGCTCCTCACCCACGATTACAAAGCACTCCAAAACACCGGACCAGCATACCTCAATAAACGACCTTCCTTCTACACCCCGAACCGCCAGCTCCGTTCCGCTGACCTCGCACTCGCCACCGTCGTACGCATCCGCCGAACGATCACCGGCGTTAGATCATTCTACCACCTCGCCGCCAGAACATGGAACACCCTCCCCATCCACCTGCGTCAGACCTAGGAACTGCTGACCTTCAGGAGACGTCTCAAGACCTGGCTGTTCGACCTGTAGCTGCTCCCCCGTCCCTCAGCGCCTTGAGACCCTCACGGGTGAGTAGCGCACTCTACAAATGTCTGATTGATTGACTAAGTGAGGAGCATACCTCGAAACTAAGAGAGTGGACCCACTGGAAGGCCAGGAAGAGTGCTATGTGAGCATGCAAAAAAAGTTGCAGAATGCAGACAGGACAAATAGATTGTGCAATCTACAAACGCCGACAGGGCAACCAGGTTCTCTGTCCCCATGGAAAGGAGCAAGCAGCCCAGACGGCATAGAATATCAAGCCACATCCCACAGACCCAAGGAGTATGGCCACCAGTTCAATGTCACGGGAGCACGTAAATAGATAACCCGAATATAATCTCATGGAATGTTGCATGGATAAACTATAGGCTGGCTGATCCAGATTGGGGGAGGGGAACTTATTGATCGCTTTATGTTGGACTTGGCCCTTTTCCCCAAAACGTTTTCGCTTTTTGCCCCCCTAATTTGAAATGTCTCCCCATGGTAATAAACCTGTGTAGGCCATGTGTGGTAAGAGTTGCCCTGTTTTTAAATGTAATGTCACGAAACGGTGTGCAGGAAATATTCCCCCATTTTAGAAATGCACCGGACTGAAATGTTCTGTATTTAAAATGGATGCCATGGGTTTTGCCACCTGACTGCCATAGGTCAGCGGTCTAGATATTATTACCCAGCCACCCCTAGCTTTTGGAGGGAAAGCCTGGCACCCAGGGTGCTCAACCCCTCCCCTTGAGCCAGTTTAGGCCAGCTTTGCCAACATTCTAGAAGGTTCTGGCACTGACTGGGAGGAGGGTATAAGTAAGGGGGATGTGCCACCAGAGAGACAGAACGTGAGGGGACCTGCTGCGAGGTGTTACCGCCACATGGGCCTGTGAGCTGGGCCCTGCACCCCTGAAAACCCCCCCTCCACTTTCCCCGGGGCCCCTGACGAAGGAGGGCGCCCCCTAGGTCCCTGTGACTGGGTGGGACCTTGAACCCCGCCAGCGCTGCGCGAAAGAAGCGCCCAGGAGGTGAGGAGTGTGCCCCTGAGGAACTGTTGTGGGACTGTCTGCCCCCCCCTGGTGAAGCTGTGGCCCCTTTGAAGCGCCGGGCTGTGAGGAGCTGCCTGGGAAGCGCCGCATGGGGAAGATTATGCCCATAGGAACTGTTGCTGGCTGAAGTGCTGTGAGGCCCCTTGAGTGCCAGGGCCCCGAAGTGCTGTGAGGCCTTGAGCACCATAGTTCACTAAGTGCCACCCTGCCACCGAAAGCGCTGTGCCTGGAAGCGCTGTGTGGCCTGAGGGAACGGGATTTATCTCAAAGCGCCGCGGGTGAAAACCCCGCGTTTTGGCGGCATAAATAATACATACATGGGAGCCTACCCCTTACTGCCGCCGAAAATCACTGTCGCAGCCCGGGCGTTGAGGAGACTTTGGCGCTGCCTGAAGATTGCGCCTGGGGCCGGAAATCACCGCCGCGGCCCGGTGCTACGTCGAGGACCCCCCACTGCTGAGGGCATCGTTGCGGCGGCCCCCGGTACCAGGAGAGGGCCGCCGAAGTGAAGAGGGGGCCGCGATAGGCCCTGAAGCCAACGCGGCCTGCATCACGTGGCTGCGGCGCCGTCGACGTCACCAGCCGCGCCCCCAGCCCGCCGCACACGGATTGGCCCGTGCCGCCGCGCCCCAGGAAGACCGCGCAAGGATTGGCTGCCGGACGGGCAGCCAGAGGAAGGGAAGCCGGCCCGGGTGATGCTGGTAGGGAGAGCTGTTCTCGGCGGGGCTCTCGGAGAGCCCCGCGTGTGTCCCACGCCTCCCCTCCGCCGCCGGTGATTGGTCCTGGGCTCCGGAGGCCGGAGGAGGCCCGGGACCCGGAAGAAACCAGCGCGGGCGCTCGGACGAGCGAGTGATTGCCCAGAGGAGAGCTCAAGGAGGCCGGAGGAGGCCCAGGGTTCCCGTGGGAGAGAAAGGGACCCGGGTGAGGAGCTAAACTGATGGCGGGGCTCCCACGAGGAAGAGGGAAGCCCCGCTGTGTCCACCGATACGGAGCGAGGAGCAGGGGACGTCGAGGCATGTGTCGGTGCCTGCCCCTCCCCCTGCCTTGCGTAAGAGTCCCTGAGGACCCCGCAGCAGAGGGTCAGAGCCCACAGGAGGAGGGGGGGCCCTCGAGGCACACTGTCGGTGCCTGGCCCCTCCGCAGTGAGATCCGGCTGCCGGGATGGTGTTGCTGCCTGCGGGGCTCCCGTGTTGGGGAGAGTGCCCCGCGTGCTCCCTGCGCCAGCATTGAGGGAAAGGAGTTCCAGGAGGCGAAAGAAGAGCCCCGGAATAGCCCGGTGAGTGGGGCCTTATTCAGACGGTGTGGAGGGCTGGAGAGGGCAATGGGGTACATTGCCGGTGCCCGCCCCGGGGACTGTGTTACCTTATCAGGTGCCCCGTCTGGCAGAGGGCACCTGCAACTTGGGCTCCAGAAGTATTGAACTGCCATGACTTTCCTGCACTTAACTGCCCCACCAGATAACTCGGGATTGCCCTCATTGAATATTTTGGTGTGGGGAGCATCATCCCATATTGCAGATATAGGTCCCTGCTGTATGGGTCGCCCTGAGGACCCCAGTCATTACGGAAACCTGGTGAAGGAAATGTCTAAGGGAGCCTAGAAGGATAGGGGTGCATATGGTTGCCTACTGGAAGTTACCTGCTCATGCCAAGGATTCATGCCCCAGGTTAAATGTGGGCCGAGTCTATCTTAAGGGTACCCCCTGAGGCTAATGTTATTGACGCCAATGTACTGCCTGATGTTTTTGGGTTGCAGGTTGGGGGCTAATGAGTTCCGCCCCCAGGTCTTTTCCCTAAGGCTACAGCGCTGGAGTTCTGCATGACCTGCGGCTCTTGCGAAGGCGGCCGAATGGTCCTATGGTTATACCTGCCTGTTATTTTTGATGTTTCCCCTTACAGGGGTTATGCTGAAATTATAATTCCTGATGGGGGTTTATGCTTGATGTTGTATTTTGTAAATTACAGCCTACTACCAAGGATTAAGGCCTGCTCCCCTGCCCATGATTGGGTGTCCTGTGACTAAGGATACTGATGTTTTACCCCTGATTAGGTGATTGTGCCTACTCTTACAGGTTTGGGCCTGGTGGGCCCCTATGCTGGCCTGACGTGTTATTCCAGGCCCCTGGTTAGGCCCCATGCTAATGAGCATGCCGTGCTGTTCTATTACAGGTGTTATAAGTAACAAGGGTTAACCCAAAACAAGTCGCTGGGACCTGGGTAGCTAGCGTTATGAATAAGGGGGTCCCAGTGAAGGAGAACAAATTAATTAGAAAAACAATCAAGTAAATCTCGTAAACGAAAATACCTCTATAATGTTTTATTCACATTATAGGAAAACGAGCATTATTGAGTATTCACAAAATATATACAATTGTGACGGTACAGGTGCCCCATAGGGAAGGAGGGGAAGTGATGTAGTGAAGGTAAGGTGAGGGGGGTTTTTTAGTGACAATAAAAAACACGATATTGATCCAGTAGTATTGAGATATCAGTGTAACACAATATACACAGCAACCAATTACTTAATGACAAATTTTAAAGAAACATGCCCCCATGTCCATCATGAAAACGAATGGTGGGTTGAACGGGGCTGTCAAGGGGACGGGCGTCGACGTTTCGACCCTATTAAGCAGGATAATTAGGATTCCTTGCGGGTGGGTCTTCTTCAGGACAGGCAATAAGGAAGGGGCAGCCAACCTAATATTAAAAAGGGGGGAGGGGTGAGTTAATTTTGTAATGGACAAATCTCATTCCAGTTTAAGTGGGTAGGGTAGACAAAAAGGGACGTACCTGAGTACATCAGTATGGGGAGATAAATCCCAATGAAGATCAGTGACACGAGTTCATAACCTTAAGAAGGAATCATATGCATAATCATTAAAATAGTACAGTAATGATCGAATCCGACATATTGTAAGGATATAATCAAGGACCTACTAATGAAGTGAAATCCGGAATTCCCGTATCAGATCCATTTGCTGGACGGGGGCCGCTCGAACAATCTATCAGGAAGGGAACAACATTTAGATACAGGCCTCTGGGAGCCAGGGCTCGATGGAGAGTTGGGTGAAAGCGGAACTTACCAAGTCGGTAGGAAGTCCGCTCGAAACGGAAAAGACACGCTGAATAGATCGGGTGAAGTGTCTGTGGGTTAAATAGATAAAAAACTGCGTCATTACCGTGAATAGTTACGAGGCAGTGGATATTCTTAACGGAGTTTGGCACATAAGAGTCAGCGCACTTACCGGTCGGCAAAGTGCTCGGCGTCTTAATCGGGAATCCTCGAGGCGGTCGAGGAACTTCCTGGTATTCTAGTAGTCAAGGCAACCAAGGTCACGTGTGGTAGACCTGGAAGACAGACTCACGGGGTTTGTTCCGTGACCTAGGTAACCGGAAAGCTGTCGTCAGGGATCACTATAATGGGACCCGTTAGAGGCTATGAATTAGGAAATTAGGATTATGCGTTAAGGGCAACAACACTATCAACGGAGTTATTAATGTCTAATCCTATTTAGAGTGGGTGGAATGAAGTCCGGCGTGATTAGAGGGGCACATAAAGCAGTAGAGGTTCGAAAATGACCGAATGGGACAATACTTGAAAAATAACATTTAGTAGTATAATCATGTTATCATTGCACAATCATTATGTCCAAAGCATTTAGAGAGCAGATAGTCGGATGATAAATCAACAGTCACATTCTAATGTTTGACATACTGCGTACCTATCACATGATGGTAAGGCAGTGCTTGTCAATAATTAGATGATCAATATAAAAAGACATGTTGCGTATACAGTTATCAAGGACCGATAAGAGTGCACCCAATTATGTCATTAGCAGTCATTCTATTCTTCAACATCATGCCGCGTACCTGTCACAAGACGGTATAGGCGGTTGTCCCCTGAGTGTGTATTAGGCAAGAGTAATGCTTTGGCGAAAGAAAACAGATACAATGGATGCGTATCATACAGGGTCAGTGAATGATCTAACCATTGATCTTCGAGACAATCTCCCATTCGGCCAATTTTTACGAGTGCGTAGAAACTGCTCGACTAAAGAACATTACTTCCAACAGTCTGAAGACCTTGCTGACCGTTTGAAAGCCCGTGGCTATCCCAAAAGACTCGTGACCAAAGCACGTAAAAGAGCATGGTTCTACCCACGTGAGGAGCTCCTAAAGACAAAGGATCCCAACAACACACAGGAAGACCGTATTGTATGTGTGACGACCTTCTCAACCAAAAGCAATCTTATTAAAAAGATCGTCAACCATCATTGGCAATTGGTCGCGGATGACATCAACCATCCTGGCACCCCACTACATGCCTTCAAGAAATCGAAGAGTGTAAAGGATTATGTGGTACGTTCGCTCTTGACAACCAGGGAGGAGCCAACCATCAGATCCCTTTGGAATCTGGAACCAGCCACTGGCCATTTCAAATGTGGTCAGTGCAAAGCCTGTGACTGTTGCATACAAACAAAAGAATTCGTGCACAACTCGAAGAAAATCAGACTGAAGACTCTACCCAACTGTAACACATCAACTGTGATCTATGCGATTGTCTGCCCCTGTAATTTGATTTATATTGGACAAACCCAACAAAAAATCAAGCAGCGGGTTCTACAACATATGAGCCGCATCAGATGTGAAGTGTTGGGTGCATCACTAGTTGAACACTTTAGATCAGCTCAACACCCACCTGAGAGTCTAAGCTGGACCGTGATTGAGAAAATCAATCTTGGTCCCAGGGGGGGTAATATCTCCAACATACTGAATGTCAGGGAATTGAAGTGGATGTTTTTCTTTGATTCCATACAATCAGGGTTGAACGAACATGATAGTTCATTCTCACAACTTGCCACCTTACTGTAACAAGCATTACTAAAATTCTGTATCCAGCAATGACCCGTTAGCACAAATATCAATGGTTAGATCATTCACTGACCCTGTATGATACGCATCCATTGTATCTGTTTTCTTTCGCCAAAGCATTACTCTTGCCTAATACACACTCAGGGGACAACCGCCTATACCGTCTTGTGACAGGTACGCGGCATGATGTTGAAGAATAGAATGACTGCTAATGACATAATTGGGTGCACTCTTATCGGTCCTTGATAACTGTATACGCAACATGTCTTTTTATATTGATCATCTAATTATTGACAAGCACTGCCTTACCATCATGTGATAGGTACGCAGTATGTCAAACATTAGAATGTGACTGTTGATTTATCATCCGACTATCTGCTCTCTAAATGCTTTGGACATAATGATTGTGCAATGATAACATGATTATACTACTAAATGTTATTTTTCAAGTATTGTCCCATTCGGTCATTTTCGAACCTCTACTGCTTTATGTGCCCCTCTAATCACGCCGGACTTCATTCCACCCACTCTAAATAGGATTAGACATTAATAACTCCGTTGATAGTGTTGTTGCCCTTAACGCATAATCCTAATTTCCTAATTCATAGCCTCTAACGGGTCCCTTTATAGTGATCCCTGACGACAGCTTTCCGGTTACCTAGGTCACGGAACAAACCCCGTGAGTCTGTCTTCCAGGTCTACCACACGTGACCTTGGTTGCCTTGACTACTAGAATACCAGGAAGTTCCTCGACCGCCTCGAGGATTCCCGATTAAGACGCCGAGCACTTTGCCGACCGGTAAGTGCGCTGACTCTTATGTGCCAAACTCCGTTAAGAATATCCACTGCCTCGTAACTATTCACGGTAATGACGCAGTTTTTTATCTATTTAACCCACAGACACTTCACCCGATCTATTCAGCGTGTCTTTTCCGTTTCGAGCGGACTTCCTACCGACTCGGTAAGTTCCGCTTTCACCCAACTCTCCATCGAGCCCTGGCTCCCAGAGGCCTGTATCTAAATGTTGTTCCCTTCCCGATAGATTGTTCGAGCGGCCCCCGTCCAGCAAATGGATCTGATACGGGAATTCCGGATTTCACTTCATTAGTAGGTCCTTGATTATATCCTTACAATATGTCGGATTCGATCATTACTGTACTATTTTAATGATTATGCATATGATTCCTTCTTAAGGTTATGAACTCGTGTCACTGATCTTCATTGGGATTTATCTCCCCATACTGATGTACTCCGGTACGTCCCTTTTTGTCTACCCTACCCACTTAAACTGGAATGAGATTTGTCCATTACAAAATTAACTCACCCCTCCCCCCTTTTTAATATTAGGTTGGCTGCCCCTTCCTTATTGCCTGTCCTGAAGAAGACCCACCCGCAAGGAATCCTAATTATCCTGCTTAATAGGGTCGAAACGTCGACGCCCGTCCCCTTGACAGCCCCGTTCAACCCACCATTCGTTTTCATGATGGACATGGGGGCATGTTTCTTTAAAATTTGTCATTAAGTAATTGGTTGCTGTGTATATTGTGTTACACTGATATCTCAATACTACTGGATCAATATCGTGTTTTTTATTGTCACTAAAAAACCCCCCTCACCTTACCTTCACTACATCACTTCCCCTCCTTCCCTATGGGGCACCTGTACCGTCACAATTGTATATATTTTGTGAATACTCAATAATGCTCGTTTTCCTATAATGTGAATAAAACATTATAGAGGTATTTTCGTTTACGAGATTTACTTGATTGTTTTTCTAATTAATTTGTTCTCCTTCACTGGGACCCCCTTATTCATAACGCTAGCTACCCAGGTCCCAGCGACTTGTTTTGGGTTAACCCTTGTTACTTATAACGCACTTCGTGCAGACGCTGTCTGCGAGGTTTTTTCACTCCTAGAATTCATTTCTATATAATAGGGTATCCACAGAACTATGGTGGAACGTGAATTATTATCTTACTCTGAGGACTACATCGATAAGCTCCTTGAAAATCCAGACCATAATTTTCTTACAACTGAGGTACCCACCATAGACTTCAGTCTTAAAGATAAAATCCAACGACTAGAACGCCTTGAGAAGAAATTGATCCGTACCCGCTGGCACGGTCATTTGCTCACAAAATATCTTAAGGAGAACATCATTCCGATTGGGCTACTGTGGAAAGTGAGCCCATAATTCTATCGATGCCCAGGCTGCTGGCGCAAACCGCCTCTTAGTTCCCATTCTGAATAATTACCAAATAAAGAGACGGGCGCTGGGAGCAGGAATCAAGAACAGAGTTTATTTCTCATGAGGAGAGCCAGTCATTTCGGACACGAAACACAGTGTCTTTCGGGAGGTGCTCTAACAAGTGAGCTTGAGACTCTTGCTTTTATACCTTTACAAAACATTTGATGGTACAATCAGGACAGTATGACGCACAAGAAAGACATCCCCATAATCCTCGTGGTGATCCTACTCCACATATGTTCACAATGGGGACCCTTGACCTGCTGATAAGAGGGGAGGGCAATCACGCAGCTGAGTGTTTTGGCAGGATGTACGCCTGATCATGGCCCAGGGGGTGGGGTGGCTAGGCATACAATAAGGGCAGTAAATGGTATCCCCTGGCTTAGGAGATGGCCTCGGACATGTGTGGTCAGCCGGACTCGGGGGAAGGGGTCATCAAAGGAGTGGTATTCATGTCTGCGTGGACAATCGGGCGCGGAGGGAAGGTTTGTCAATAGAGGGTCATTCATGGAAGGGAAGGAGGTGCTGGTCAGGCGCGGCCGTGACTCTCAAGGACAGGGCTTTGTGGAAGAAGAGGGTTTATGACTTGTTCATGTGAGGAGAAGGAGTGGGTCAGGGTGCGTGCAGGGCCAGAGCCGCGCAGAGAGAGAGAGAGAGAGAGAGAGAGAGAGAGATCTTATGACCTGTACATGAGAGAACAGGGGTAGTCAGATACAACTGGGGGGCTAAGTCAGCTGAGGCGAAGGATGCTTCTTCGAGAGGAAAATGGGGAAGGCCTGGGTCAAACAGGAGGGTTACCTTTCACATCAGGATCGCGCAGAGGGAAAGGGTTTCATGGTCTATACATGAGAGAGGGGGGGGGTGCAAGATACGCGCAGGAGGGAAGCTGGGGATTCCAATGGGCAAAAAGGCCATGGTGCCTAGAATGGCGGTACATATGCATAGGGGTACGGGTTCTTAGTGGCAGGGTGATACGGTCAATAATTTACAGTGTCCATGGTGCCCACAGGGAGTGGAGTGGGAGAAGAAGGGAAATGAGTGCTGTCTATGTACATAAAATTCGTCAGATTTCACAGTCGCCCCTTTTTACATAACAGCGATCATTTTTACAACTGGCGGGTTTGCAGGTAGGCAGGCATCGTTGATGAATTAGCATTTTGGTTATACTAACATGTGGCGTACAATCATAGACAGTTAATGTGATGGGCAGAATGCAGTACATAGGAAATTACATTTTCGGTGTGTTCCTGACAATTAAACGCATTACATAGCATAAATCTTTCTAACTTAAAAAAAATGTGACCAATGAACAGTTTTGACTAGGCAGTTGAGAGCGGAATTCAGTTCAATACGCAGTATTTCTTCATCACAGTGTCTTTTATCAGCGAGCCATCACTGGTAGGCTCTAATCCGGGTACTTTCGGTGGCGCTGTTGAGCACCGGCGGTGGAGCTATGGGTCCAGCTCGGTTCTATCCTTACGTGTTGCAGGGCGCGGTCAGTCCTCTGCTGTTAGACCACAGTCCTGTTCCCTAAACAGTCCGTTTGGCGGCGCCTTATGCTCGGCACCTATAGGTCCATGGCAACACCCTATTCCCATATGAATGTAGTTCTTCCTTTGGCAAAGAGTCACGTGGGAGAGAGGGTGAATGTTGTTCAAAATAGCTGATAGGAGAGGGAGGGTGAACGGAGTTGGGTCAGAGTTCCTGGGACACACAAAAGGGACCAAGGGAGCAAAGGATAACAAGCAGGCAGGCCCATCAATCGGGCCCAAAGAAGGGGGGACGGAGACTCCAGGCACACGTGGGTTAGCAGACGGAGGGCTTCAGGGCAGCCCGTCATTTTTCATTTTCCACGTTGAAAGTGCTGTCTCGTCCGTATCTTGTTGCTCTGCAGCTCCACCTTCGGTCGAGGTCACACGTGTCCCAAGATCTGTAGCCAGGCTGTATGTCACATCCGACCCATCTCCTCCGGTGATCGTGAATCTTTGAATGGGTACAAGACAATGCTTTAGAGAAATGGCAGAAGAAGATATCTACGCATGTGAATTCCTCCCTCAATTCTACGCAGTTGGGAGATACGCTCATTGGTCACAGTCAGAGGTCCTATTACCAAGCAGTGCATGTGTCAGCATTCCTACTGAGTTTATGGCATGTTTATTCATTGTCCTGTTTATAACTCATGTGAGGATAAATGACATTCCCATCAACTGTGCGTTACATCATATTCAACATTACGGAGCATTTCCCTTCAGGACTGGCCAACATTTTCAGACAGGGTGGGGGTGCTATCGTCGAGAGCCGGGCAAAACAGGATTTTCTCGATGCACGATAGTTTACTCATGGTCATCATGTTTATACCCGGGACAACAGAAGTGGTTCTATCAAAAATGGGGCGGGGATGCTTCGGGCGCTTGCGCTGGGGTGCAAAGGGGTGAGGCAATCTGGGTATTGGGTGTCAATCTAGACGTTGGCGTTCGTCTCTGAAAAACAGACATAGGATGCCATTGACATACAGTTCCCCTAGAAATGGCCTGATTTGGGGGACCTTAGTCGTCTTACCTGTCCTTTCCTTCTTAGCCAATTCAAGTTCATTCATTTTGTAGAAAGGAGAGGCAGTAACATGGCAAGGTACAGTCATTTTAGTTTCGGTCAATTTCACTGAACACCTTCGCGTTCAAATATGTGTCAAATCGGACTGGTGCCGGTGGGGCACAATTTTACCAAAAAGACGGGGGAAAAGTAGGGAGACTCTCATAAAGAGTGAGAGTCGTCCGCAATCTAAACGAGCCATTTGGTACACGTATGACATGCAAAGAAAAAGAGAGAGAGAGAGAGAGAGATAAAAGGAGTGGAGAGAGAGAGAGAGACGTGTACGAAAATAGGTCATTTAGTGCATTCACAACACAGAACGGCAAAGGTCAGGTGACCTATAGATACAGACAGAGGGGAGACATAGATTCGTACGTTACATACACACAAACTCCGACAGGGAAGACGGCACATATAGTACACATATACAAGACATTCACGACAAGACATGAAACAATTGTTAGTCTACAAGATCTGTTTATATATATATATCCTACGTATCTTTACTATCCTATTTATCTATGTGCTTAGCTCTTTCTGCCCCTCCCCCCTTTCCCCTCTCGCTTGTCATACCTGCGAGCGTCCCCAATTACCAATACTCACACCTCGGTGGGTTGACCAGAAATCAACCTGGTTGTGCTAGTTACCCGTGGTCGGATCTTAAACCATTTTTCAGTTCCTTCCTTTGGTGGAAAGTTCCCCAGGCTGAGGCAACGGCAAATATTGATCGGGAGAACAGTCGGACAGCTTGGCTATATCTATAA
Organism: Lissotriton vulgaris; assembly: GCF_964263255.1. Classification (NCBI taxonomy): domain Eukaryota; kingdom Metazoa; phylum Chordata; class Amphibia; order Caudata; family Salamandridae; genus Lissotriton; species Lissotriton vulgaris. The sequence continues at coordinate 255,076,502 of NC_141690.1, forward strand.
GGGTTTGAGAAAGGAGGCAGTGCATTTTCGAACATCAGCAACATTTCTAACTTCCCAGACGGGTGGTGTCGTGGTAACCCTTACCCGTATATTTTTCTTTGTCCTTTCCCTACCTAGTCAAACGTCCAGTTACATTATTTAACACGTCATTTCTAGTCAATTTTTCGTCATTCAGTACCTGTCCAGTTTCTATGTCAGTCCATCCTCCCAGTTGCTATGTTCTAAGGAGGAACGGTCATGTTTAAGTCTACGTCTTTTAAAAACTTATCGTTAGGAGGATTATGCACATATTCCCCCCTCCCCTTTTCGTCGGTGGTTCGACCATCGCTCTCCCATATTTCAGCCGACGTTCTGGCGTGACCTGCAGAAGGGAGGGAAAAGAAGGGGTGGGGGGGCAGCATTCAAAGTACATCAACATGCAGTAGTCCGAAAATGCTTTTACCTACCACATACTCGACCTATCTCCACGTACTGCATTTCTCTACCATCTCGGCGTTTAAGCCCAGAGGGACCAGTAATGTCAGATAGATAATCATTGACGATCTGCGTATCTACATGAGTTACCTGGTCGTAACCCTCTTTGTCGGGTGCAAGGGTGACGGTCAGGTGGCATTTCTGTGGTGTCGTTTTAAGGCGTCTAAAAACACTTTTCTGGCTGCCTGCGACACATAATGTAGCTGCTAAATATCTGATCCTTTTTGATCTACATCTTTCATCATACTTATTCTTCGCTCACAGTAGTAAGACATCCAAAACTCATTAATGCAACTGCTACAACCATGCTTTCCTTTTCAAAATACTTTTAATAAAAAGTGTTGAGGTACAAATACAGGCCTACAACTCAGTGGGCCGGCTACGAAGCAGATTGAAACTGTACATAAGAAGAACGAAGTTGGCGGCAGTTCATTGCATAAAGTGCAGCAGTGCAATAAAATCGTATTAAACTTCCCTACAGAGCAAGCATGATGCATGTCAGTAATTCATCTTTAATAAATTCATAAATTCATTATCCAATGTCCATTCATTACCTAAATTATACCAATTCATTTTCCAAACCATAATCAGTACCCATCCTAAGTCGGTTCGTCGTCCAAGCACATACTCAATATCCCTCGTATCTACTTTCATTATCCAATAAAACTACATACATATCTCTGTGCAAAAAGCTGCATGGTCAGGGTGCAACAAAGTTTATTCAAAAGTCTCATTTTGTGTCGGCGCCATTTTGGGTGGGGTCAGGCGAGTTCCAGCACAGTCAGAATATCTCCAAATGACTCGTGGTTGGACCAGAACCTTCCGCTGGGAATTCAAAAAGTTTTGTGCTATGAGGTTAACAGTCTAACAAATATGGACCATGAGTCAAAGAGTGGGAAGGGCGGCAACAATTTTCCTACCGGGTCATCCTGGTGTTCCTCCGGAACTGAACAAGTCTGTGCCGTGGCTGCATTTTAGCCATTTCCAATCCGAGGCTGGTGCCGGCAGGAGTTGCACCGATGTCGTGGTTCCCGGTGAGGGGGTGGGGGCACCCATGCAGGGGGGTCGGGGGCCCCCCGGCTCTTATAGAATCTTCAAGGTCGAGGAGAGGCGATATGGAGCGAGTGCCCGTCCTGGGCAGAAGGCCGCTTTTTGATGTTGACCCTCTTTAAGCAAAGAGTGTTGGGGTGTCGCTGGAAGCCTCCACCTGGAGGGAGGTGGGGGAGGGTCGTTCGCGCCACCTCCCCCTTCCAGCGACCCCGCGCCGTTCCTCGGCTCCGTCATCTTCGATATCGGCCATGCCAGCCATTGATGATGGGGGGGGGGGGGTGGTCGGCGGCTGAGGCAAGACAGCCCCCCCCCTCCCTTTTCTGACATGTGGCGGGACTACCTCCAACTCTCCAGGGAGCTTGAAATGTGGCGGGACTGCCTGTACCTATGCAGGCGGCGGCATGCGGTGAATTTGGCATCTGGCGGGACTACTTGATTTGCCGCCGTTCCTGCCTTGGCTTCGGCCTTTGGCAAGCAGGCGATGGCATGCGGCGAATTTGAAATGTGACGGGACTACTTGATTCGCCGCCGTTTTCGCCTTGGCTCCGGCCCTCGACAAGAGCCGGATCGGGAGAGAGAGAGAGGTGGTCGGTGGCCGAGGCAAGACAGCCCCCTCTCTCCCCGCAGCCTGCGGGGCGGCAGAAGGGAAAAGATGAAGAGGTCCTTGTCATCCCTTGGACCGCCTGCCCAACATCATCTCCTCCTGACCGTGGCCAGGCGATTCCCTCGTGCCTCGAGGCCTCGCCTTCCGGATGGGCGTAACCGCGGACCTGTTGCACTTCGGGAGCTTCCGGAATGGGGGTAGGTACCTATTGAGTTGTTTCTATTTCATGTGACCGTTATTTGGGCGGGGCAGGCAATGAGGCTGACATGTTGGGAGCAGGCAATGAAGCCTAGCTACCTCGCGGCTATGTTCTGCTATCAAATCCTTTCGCCATTTTACATTTCTTATTACGAACTATTTCTAATGTTTCTTATTTTTGGTGAAGTCAAAAGCTCATCAGGGGGTTACTGACTTAGCCTGATTTCCTTTTATTTTTCTTTCTCTTCCTTAGCGTGTTTCGAGCTAAAGCTTTCTGTTAGTAGGGAACGGTGATCACTTCATATTTTTATGTGTCCTTTTCACTAGGGGGGTACATCTGGACGGACCAGACGAGTCCCCTCCAATAAATGGTCCGGGGTGGAACGAGATTATCGATCAAAAGGGGAACATATATTCCTTCATTAGGGTATCATCCTGGACGGACCGAGCGATGTACTTCCACTTACTAGGGTAGCCTCCTGGGCGGACCAGTCGGTCTATTTCTACTAAATGGCCCATGAGTAGAGAGCATATGTCCTCCATAAGGGTAGTCTCCTGGGCGGACCATGCGAGCTACCCCCCAAATAACCAAACAGTGGGGAGTGGGTAGGACTGACGAATTCACAAAGGGGCATAACCTACCCTTTACTACTTGCAAAGACTAGATAGAATATTTCTATTCCACGTTGTTTGCAAACAGAAAATACCTCAAACGAAACAATTCCTGGAACAACAATGTCCAGGCAACCAACCAATCAGTGGGGAGAAAAACAGGCATGACGGATTACAACGGGGACAAATGTCTGCATTACCTGCCCTTCGCTATCCAAAAAGGAAGACAGAATATTTCTACTCATCTCAGTTTGTAGATAGGGAAGATCTCAAAGAGCAACAATCGATTATTAATCGACTTCAAACAATCAGTGGGGAGAAAAGTAGGCATGACGGATTACAACGGGGACAAAAGTCTGCATTACCTACCCTTCTCCATCTGCAAAGAGGGACGACGTTCCTATTCGCCGCTGTTTGCAAACAGAGAATGTTTCGTTCTCAAAAGAGAACCAATATGTCAAGTAGCCTTCAAAGCTAAATGAACCAATACCAACAACATCAGCATACAAATACTGACTTCAATACAACAACATCAGTATACAAATACTGACTTCAATACAACAACATCAGTATACAAATACTGACTTCAATACAATCAATCAATCAATCAGGTGGATAGAACCACCCTACCAATCAGGCGTAAAAACACCCTACTTAATCTTACCCGGACCGGACCATACGGATAGTTCTTCGACTTCCTCCTCCAGCGCCCGATCGTTCTCTTACTCCATGTAGCATTCCTGTGGGATTCCAGTCAGGACAATAGGTCACTGAAGAGAGGTCCGTTCAGAATTGGTGAAGTTCTGTCGATCGGCAGCCGGGCTAGGGCCCTCTCAAGGCAGGCATACCCCGATCATTTTAGACGTTCACTTTTTCGTCTGGATCTCTCTTGCCGAACCCTATGTCACTGATGGACCCCGCGTTGGGACGCCAATTGTGGAAAGTGAGCCCATAATTCTATCGATGCCCAGGCTGCTGGCGCAAACCGCCTCTTAGTTCCCATTCTGAATAATTACCAAATAAAGAGACGGGCGCTGGGAGCAGGAATCAAGAACAGAGTTTATTTCTCATGAGGAGAGCCAGTCATTTCGGACACGAAACACAGTGTCTTTCGGGAGGTGCTCTAACAAGTGAGCTTGAGACTCTTGCTTTTATACCTTTACAAAACATTTGATGGTACAATCAGGACAGTATGACGCACAAGAAAGACATCCCCATAATCCTCGTGGTGATCCTACTCCACATATGTTCACAATGGGGACCCTTGACCTGCTGATAAGAGGGGAGGGCAATCACGCAGCTGAGTGTTTTGGCAGGATGTACGCCTGATCATGGCCCAGGGGGTGGGGTGGCTAGGCATACAATAAGGGCAGTAAATGGTATCCCCTGGCTTAGGAGATGGCCTCGGACATGTGTGGTCAGCCGGACTCGGGGGAAGGGGTCATCAAAGGAGTGGTATTCATGTCTGCGTGGACAATCGGGCGCGGAGGGAAGGTTTGTCAATAGAGGGTCATTCATGGAAGGGAAGGAGGTGCTGGTCAGGCGCGGCCGTGACTCTCAAGGACAGGGCTTTGTGGAAGAAGAGGGTTTATGACTTGTTCATGTGAGGAGAAGGAGGGGGTCAGGGTGCGTGCAGGGCCAGAGCCGCGCAGAGAGAGAGAGAGAGAGAGAGAGAGAGAGATCTTATGACCTGTACATGAGAGAACAGGGGTAGTCAGATACAACTGGGGGGCTAAGTCAGCTGAGGCGAAGGATGCTTCTTCGAGAGGAAAATGGGGAAGGCCTGGGTCAAACAGGAGGGTTACCTTTCACATCAGGATCGCGCAGAGGGAAAGGGTTTCATGGTCTATACATGAGAGAGGGGGGGGTGCAAGATACGCGCAGGAGGGAAGCTGGGGATTCCAATGGGCAAAAAGGCCATGGTGCCTAGAATGGCGGTACATATGCATAGGGGTACGGGTTCTTACTGGCAGGGTGATACGGTCAATAATTTACAGTGTCCATGGTGCCCACAGGGAGTGGAGTGGGAGAAGAAGGGAAATGAGTGCTGTCTATGTACATAAAATTCGTCAGATTTCACACTACAGATAAAAATAGAACCGGCCATTTTTGTTGAGGTCCCCAAGTTCAGGGAAGGCTTCAGTCACATATCCAATAATTGTTCTCGCCACTGGATGGTGCTTGGGGTTGAAACAGCTGCCCAACAGATTCAGTTATTAACCAGTGAGATCAAGTCACTTCGCGCAGAAATCTCTGCGGATGCCAATCTGGCAGGAGCCAAAGAAACACTGAATAACCTTGAAGCCACCCTGAAGGATTTTGACCTCACTACTCAAAATCGGAAGTTAGAGAAACTCGCCAGGGATTTAAGGTTATACGACAAAAAGAAGACCTACCCCTACCTCCAAGAGGACTACTACAAACAGGACCAACAAGGGAGATTCACTAACAGAGCGAGAGGTAACTTCCGGGGCAGAAGGAACTACAACACCTTCTCGGACTCTTCATATAGCTCCGAAGGAGAACAGGAGTTTGCAGGCCCAAGCCGTCAATATAACTATCCTGATTACAGTTATCAATCACCTCAATACGCACCTTTTTTAGGTCAACGAAATACAACATGGCGCCCCCCGAGAGGCAGAGGCAATTTCTCCAACAGAGGCCAATCTCGTGGACAGAACCAGAACACCAACTGGGACTCTGGACGAGGCCAAACGTCCAAACAGGTTCATTTCCAGCAGGAACAGCACGGAGAGAGAACCACACGGAACAAGACATACCGCTGGTAACCCAAATAGCTACCATGAACCCTGTGGTGAACATTTCAGACTACATCTTGAATGAACAAGAAATACATGCATTAAACAGAGGACTATCATATGTCCCCACAAACAGACCTGACCCCTTTACAGTTCGCACTGAGCTGTACAAATTTTTCAGGAAGGTCAGACTCAAGTATTTTTTCAGGAATGCGGGCCCATATACTAATCCATCCTGTACGAACCTAAGGGTCCCTTCAACCTTTGTTCCACCTTCATGCACCATGACCAACAAGATCCTGGCCTATGAGGCAGTTGTGTGGAGGGATGTGAATTTGACTCTAATGAATCATACTTACACCAGATATAATACCAGCAAAGCTGAATTGGACGCTCTAACATCATTGGCCAAGAATACATCGGTTGTGATCAAACCAGCCGACAAGGGCGGTGCCATCGTGATTCAAGACATCAAGAAGTACGAATTGGAGATCCAACGCCAACTAACTGATGGGATTAGTTACCACAGGCTACGCTCTGATCCCTCCCAAGCAATAGCCCACGAGATCTTGGAAATCACGAAACTTGGACTGGACCTTGGTTTCCTATCAAAACTGGAATTTGATTATCTCAACCAACCTCACCCACGGTTAGCAACGATATACACTCTTCCCAAAATCCACAAGGATATGTCCAACCCACCTGGACGCCCGATTGTTTCAGGGTGTGGTTCCATATTAGAACCACTAGGTAGATATATTGATTTTTTTCTAAAACCTCTGGCAGAGGCGACCAAAACATACCTAAGGGATACTCTACAAACCATAAACTTAATTGAAACCTTACCCTTTGACCCTGTGGAACAATTACTGGTTACATGTGACGTAGTATCCCTATATACTAGCATCCCACAGGAAGAAGCCCTAACAGTAATTATGAGATACTTGGAATCCAGACCATCACCCATGCGAGTACCATCTGAATTCATTATATCGCTACTTCGGATTGCAATGACTAAGAACTTCTTCACTTTTAAGAATGAATTCTTCTTGCAAACTCAGGGGGTGGCAATGGGGGCTCCCTTTGCCCCGGATGTAGCCATTCTCTATATGGCAGCCTTCGAGGAGAATACCATACTGAATACCAACAATCCTTTTAACAACCATCTCCACATCTGGGTTCGTTATATAGACGATATCTTGATAATCTGGCAAGGAGACTCGGCCACTCTTAATGAATTTCATCACTGGCTGAATCTACAATCACAGCATTTACAGTTCACCATTCAATCTGATAACCAGAGCATTAATTTCTTGGACATCACTATCTACCAACACCAGGGGCAACTTCTGACCACTTTGTACAGAAAACCATCTGAGAGGAACTCCCTTTTACAATACAATAGTCACCATCCTCGGGCTCTTCGAGACAATCTCCCATTCGGCCAATTTTTACGAGTGCGTAGAAACTGCTCGACTAAAGAACATTACTTCCAACAGTCTGAAGACCTTGCTGACCGTTTGAAAGCCCGTGGCTATCCCAAAAGACTCGTGACCAAAGCACGTAAAAGAGCATGGTTCTACCCACGTGAGGAGCTCCTAAAGACAAAGGATCCCAACAACACACAGGAAGACCGTATTGTATGTGTGACGACCTTCTCAACCAAAAGCAATCTTATTAAAAAGATCGTCAACCATCATTGGCAATTGGTCGCGGATGACATCAACCATCCTGGCACCCCACTACATGCCTTCAAGAAATCGAAGAGTGTAAAGGATTATGTGGTACGTTCGCTCTTGACAACCAGGGAGGAGCCAACCATCAGATCCCTTTGGAATCTGGAACCAGCCACTGGCCATTTCAAATGTGGTCAGTGCAAAGCCTGTGACTGTTGCATACAAACAAAAGAATTTGTGCACAACTCGAAGAAAATCAGACTGAAGACTCTAACCAACTGTAACACATCAACTGTGATCTATGCGATTGTCTGCCCCTGTAATTTGATTTATATTGGACAAACCCAACAAAAAATCAAGCAGCGGGTTCTACAACATATGAGCCGCATCAGATGTGAAGTGTTGGGTGCATCACTAGTTGAACACTTTAGATCAGCTCAACACCCACCTGAGAGTCTAAGCTGGACCGTGATTGAGAAAATCAATCTTGGTCCCAGGGGGGGTAATATCTCCAACATACTGAATGTCAGGGAATTGAAGTGGATGTTTTTCTTTGATTCCATACAATCAGGGTTGAACGAACATGATAGTTCATTCTCACAACTTGCCACCTTACTGTAACAAGCATTACTAAAATTCTGTATCCAGCAATGACCCGTTAGCACAAATATCAATGGTTAGATCATTCACTGACCCTGTATGATACGCATCCATTGTATCTGTTTTCTTTCGCCAAAGCATTACTCTTGCCTAATACACACTCAGGGGACAACCGCCTATACCGTCTTGTGACAGGTACGCGGCATGATGTTGAAGAATAGAATGACTGCTAATGACATAATTGGGTGCACTCTTATCGGTCCTTGATAACTGTATACGCAACATGTCTTTTTATATTGATCATCTAATTATTGACAAGCACTGCCTTACCATCATGTGATAGGTACGCAGTATGTCAAACATTAGAATGTGACTGTTGATTTATCATCCGACTATCTGCTCTCTAAATGCTTTGGACATAATGATTGTGCAATGATAACATGATTATACTACTAAATGTTATTTTTCAAGTATTGTCCCATTCGGTCATTTTCGAACCTCTACTGCTTTATGTGCCCCTCTAATCACGCCGGACTTCATTCCACCCACTCTAAATAGGATTAGACATTAATAACTCCGTTGATAGTGTTGTTGCCCTTAACGCATAATCCTAATTTCCTAATTCATAGCCTCTAACGGGTCCCATTATAGTGATCCCTGACGACAGCTTTCCGGTTACCTAGGTCACGGAACAAACCCCGTGAGTCTGTCTTCCAGGTCTACCACACGTGACCTTGGTTGCCTTGACTACTAGAATACCAGGAAGTTCCTCGACCGCCTCGAGGATTCCCGATTAAGACGCCGAGCACTTTGCCGACCGGTAAGTGCGCTGACTCTTATGTGCCAAACTCCGTTAAGAATATCCACTGCCTCGTAACTATTCACGGTAATGACGCAGTTTTTTATCTATTTAACCCACAGACACTTCACCCGATCTATTCAGCGTGTCTTTTCCGTTTCGAGCGGACTTCCTACCGACTCGGTAAGTTCCGCTTTCACCCAACTCTCCATCGAGCCCTGGCTCCCAGAGGCCTGTATCTAAATGTTGTTCCCTTCCTGATAGATTGTTCGAGCGGCCCCCGTCCAGCAAATGGATCTGATACGGGAATTCCGGATTTCACTTCATTAGTAGGTCCTTGATTATATCCTTACAATATGTCGGATTCGATCATTACTGTACTATTTTAATGATTATGCATATGATTCCTTCTTAAGGTTATGAACTCGTGTCACTGATCTTCATTGGGATTTATCTCCCCATACTGATGTACTCAGGTACGTCCCTTTTTGTCTACCCTACCCACTTAAACTGGAATGAGATTTGTCCATTACAAAATTAACTCACCCCTCCCCCCTTTTTAATATTAGGTTGGCTGCCCCTTCCTTATTGCCTGTCCTGAAGAAGACCCACCCGCAAGGAATCCTAATTATCCTGCTTAATAGGGTCGAAACGTCGACGCCCGTCCCCTTGACAGCCCCGTTCAACCCACCATTCGTTTTCATGATGGACATGGGGGCATGTTTCTTTAAAATTTGTCATTAAGTAATTGGTTGCTGTGTATATTGTGTTACACTGATATCTCAATACTACTGGATCAATATCGTGTTTTTTATTGTCACTAAAAAACCCCCCTCACCTTACCTTCACTACATCACTTCCCCTCCTTCCCTATGGGGCACCTGTACCGTCACAATTGTATATATTTTGTGAATACTCAATAATGCTCGTTTTCCTATAATGTGAATAAAACATTATAGAGGTATTTTCGTTTACGAGATTTACTTGATTGTTTTTCTAATTAATTTGTTCTCCTTCACTGGGACCCCCTTGTTCTATTACAGGTGTTCCTGCTTGATGCTAATGCTGGGGGATTCCTATTCTTTTTGCAGGAGACGCCAATGCCAGCTATTTTGGGTTATTACCCCTAATGTTTGATCTTATGTAGAATGGGCTCCCACGCCTAGTGTTTACTTCCTTCATATTGATGTCGCTGTTGTTACATGCCAAGTGCTAACCTTTTCATATTTCAGCACAACACTATGGACTTATTTACCATTTCAGTCTTATTCCCAATTCCCTTGTAAATAATCCCCCGGGCATAGATTGCCCTGGCGCTTGCTAGCGCCTTGTTGTGATTACGGCCTATGTTATGTTTACCCTTGCAGGTTGGAGTCAATATAGAACTTAATAATTTTCCAACTCAAGCTGGTGTCGTGCCTCTTTTGTGGTGTGCCTGGTGTGTCGTCGGTGGGTACTGCGTGAGTGTTTCACATGTCCTCCGAAGTTTGGCCTGCCCGCTTGGTTCCGTGCTACCCCCCTGGAGATTTGGTAACCCCATTTCTTACACTTTAACATTCACATTTTTCAGGAGACTTGGTGGTCTGTTTATAGAGCAGGTGCAAAAATTCTGTTCATGATGTACTCTTGGGACAGTGTTGACAGTTGGGGGATCTAGCGATCTAGCTTATAACTGCATTAAATTGCAAATGAACTCACATGAAATCTTAGGAATAAACCTCTTTTCAATTGAAGGGGCCATATTGCTTATCTCTAACATCTACAATCACAGACCTACAAGGAATAAGGAACCCGAAATATCACGTTGAGCCATATAGGGAGCATGAACCTGAAAAGGGTGCACAGATAGCAGCTGGGTACCTCAATCTTACACGTGAGCCTCTAGATAAGTTTGTGTGCGCAATTAACGATGCAGAACATGAAAAATGGGGAATTCCTAGAGTAGTTTTATTACTCATGATAAAATAGTCAGCTTTGGCAATCCAACTTATGGCACGGACGATTACCATAGGTCGTAGATCGTGTGATGGCTGTTCAACATCACATATGGAGGGCAAGGTATTAAAGGTTAAGAGGATGCATCAGACCAGTAGAATACATTACATCATGCGTGATCTCCATCTTTGGTCATTCATGAGGGACATGAATGTAATCTGGCGCAAAGATAAGCACCATAATGCCACCTCACAATGCAAAGATCTATAACTCTGCAAATAAATGTACCATGGATTCCATCACATGGGAAAGTGACAGACTTGAATAATAAGTAGACACTGAACTGGCCACACAGAGTCTCCCACAAACTTCATCATGTAGCTACAGTAATGATGCAAGCAAACTAGTCATGGACTGAAGGACATGATGCAAGCACTGGCATACCTATGCCTCTAGCTATATGGAACACTAAGGAACCTTTTTTATAGGGATGCTAAGACCCCAATCCATTCAATCCATAACTTATTCTACTTGATTCAATAAAGCCTACTAATAGATGAAACTAAACCTACTGACAACATTAAAGAGGAAAAATAGGGAGATGGCAAGATATGCCAGCAACTGCTACAGACCTGTACAGGTGGCAGCAAGGCCTGAATGGGAGAATTCCATCTGGCTGGATCTGCCATACTGCTGCCCATGGAATACTGAAAAAGTAGACTTTCAGACACAGGTATTCCACTTCAAAGAGTCATACTTCTTAAGCGAGTTAGATAATGGCAAGAAAATAAATATGGAGCTAGAACCTAGATCACAATCGCCGGCCCCATTAGAGCTTTTGATTGAAGAAACATGCAATGCAGTTTACAGGCTCACCAACTGCAAGGCACCGAGGCTTGACAACCCAAGTACTTGCACACCAATCAGTTTAATCGATAACCTGCACAAAATCATCTGCCGCCAAATCCTCGGAAAATTCCAAGAGTGGCTCGAGGAAAATTGTATTTTATCAGACTTACAAGATGGGTTTATGGTAAACCAGCAGAATTGATGACATTTTTAGATGCAGCTCATTTTACTGGAATGCTAGCAGTGTGCAAGGGCGTCTTTTATGTGGCATTTGTCAATCTTTGGTTGGCGTTTGACCTGATCCTGCCTCAATCTTTGGCAGGTTTCGGCTAAAATGGGTATACCTCGTAGCAATTTGTCCATTTTAATGAGTTCCCAGCAGCAATTACACCCACGTCAGCTGGGGAAATGGCAATTTGACCAGTCGCAGAACAATTAACAAGGCAGGGAGGGGTTGGGGCAGAGGGGTGTCATTCAGGTTTGTGCACCGGCCCGGACTCTGTTTTTATCTCAAATAAACAACCCCAAAATGACTTGTGGCTCAAATGAGGATTCCAGAAACACGTGTTTAGAGATACACAGCACCAGTTGCACCAACAAGGGTGAAGAACGAACGACTATTACTGCAGGAAGTGTTATCATGCACTGCATTTACCATGATGCATTGGGGCAAATTGAGAGCTGGGATATGAGGCAGTGTGCTCCCACCCTCCTCCTCTCGATAATGTAGGTCCACCAGCTGCTCACCAACTTAGTCAAATTCAGACACAGGATTTACCAACTAACACTTAGTGCAGTAGATGGAGAAGAAACCCCTGTACAAATGGTAGATGCCCAACTCGTGAAGTTGAGATGGACACCATCGCTCATTTCTGGTTTTGTGAAGCCTACGCTTGCCCACACAGGAAATGGATTGCACCGATATGACGAACACTAGGGATGAGTCATCCTGTAGATGCATTGAGAACCTACACAAACTAATTGACAATGTGGTAACATCTCTCTAGAATTTGGGGGGCTAGGAAGGAAGTATTATTGCTTTGTGGAAACTGATGATTTGAATGATGAACGGCCAAACTGATTGTAATGTTTATATCCTTTTTATGCAAGACATAATGATGTACTTTAGCTACTTTTTTATGTCATTCAGTTCATATGCATCACTACTGCACTATAGTAAAATTGTGTGGTATTGCCAGAAGCACTTGAAGTTATTTTTGTAGACTCCAGGAGCTGTGACTGTAAGTAAAGAGCTACATGGCTCATTCACCTTGTCTAACCCAACATGGGGAGTCCAAAAGCCAGGCCCCCTGGGTGCTCCTAAGCACCCCAAAACTACAAACTGTAGCAACCAGAGAGGGCTAGGACAGAAGGGAGAGATCATGACATTATACGTGGGGGAGTAAAGGTTCTTCCAATTACAAGGACGCACCAGGGTTTCCCTGAGGAGGGGGGAGATCAGTTTTAAGTGCAAATGGATTAGGAGCCCACATGTACTTAAACATAGGAACAATGGCGGGGAATATCAGAGCCGCTGTTCGAATACAAGACTTTCGACCCCACAGGAAGTTTTACAAATATGCAAGACAAGCGTTGAAGAATGCACTAGCACAATATGTAGCTAACAACAGGAGAATGTGTAGTTTTGGTACTTTTGCGATTGTGGGTCACCAGCACCCCAGTTAAATCTTTCGACGTTTCTCCAAATTCCCACTATTGCATCTGGCGCTAGTGTTTGCCCACCTCGAAGGCTGTAAAGAAGGCAGTGTTCTGGGTATGCCAGCCATGAAAATGTTAGCAAGAACTGAACACCAGCTGCGACCACAGCCAGCTTGCAGGCCCCTGAACTCACCCAAGTCTCCCACCCATCAACTGGCGCAGGCAGTACCTAGCCCTGTTTGCATACAAGGTAAGAAATGCCGAAGAGCGGTCCCAGCGCATTCACCTTTTTGAATATTTTATTGTTTCATCAGTTTTAGTAGGAAGGGGAACCTGACAGGTCAAGAGTGTTACTAGGTCTAGGAGGAGGGCCAGCAGGCAGACAATCATGATGGTTACTTACCGGTAGTATTGATTACTCCGAGTCGTAGCCCTCCCCGTCCCAGTCCTAATTACATGATCTTAGCTCCTCCCATCAGAAATTCCCAAGCATCTAAAAAAAACATCCCTTCCCTCCAGGCCACACCCACACTCTGAGGCATATAACCATGTGACCCGCCAATCCACAACCTGTACCAACAAGCAGAAGAAGCCAAACAGGGAGGGAGGGATGGGAACCTGGACTGGGACGGGGAGGGCTACGACTCAGAGAAATGAATATTACCGCTAAGTAACCGGTCATTACCTCCTCGTCAGCACTCCCCGTTCTAACTAAATGAGCAGATACCAAAGCAAGAATCGGCTTCACTCAGTGGCAAAACCAGACTTTATTAAAGCACAGTAAAAGTCACACAACCGGAGCAGAAGCAACACAGCGTCCCCAAACCCAGAATAATCAGTCTCACCCACCACCAAACGATAATGGGACAAAGGTGTGAGGAGAACTCCAGGTAGCAGCCCTGCAGATCTCAGCCATAGACGCCCCTTGAAAACAAGCCCAGGAAGTAGCCACCCACCTCTAGTCAATCTCCCCAGAAAGGACCCAGGAGCCAGCACACCACAAGCCTCATACGCAGCCCCCACAGGTCACCTCAACCAACGACTGAGGGTAGCACCAGAAGTCTTTAGACCTTGACCAGCCAGCCCACAGGTCACAGAAAGGGAATCCAACTTACGAAAAGGCTCAGTACGCAGCAAGTAGACCCCCAGAGCCCTCCGAACATCCTAACAGTGCAGCCGCACCTCAAACTCTGAACGAGGACTCGGACAGAAAACAGGCAAAACCAGATCCACCGAGCAGTGAAACGAGGAAGGGACTTTGGGAACAAAGGAAGGATCAGGGAGTAGAACAACCCAATCAGGGAAAAAACGCAAAAAGGTGACCAAACAAAGCAAGGAGCCCAACTCCCCAATCCGCCAAGCAGAGGTAATAGCGACAAGGAAAAGCACTCTGAGCGTTAAAAACCACAGAGAAACCTCCAGCAGAGGCTCAAAGGGAGCCCCCTGCAAGACCTCCAAAACCAGAGGCAGATCCCAACTAGGTGCAAAGGACCGAATCACAGGCTTTGGAGGAAGCTCCTCAACAACTGGGACACCAGGGAAACCACAGGCTCAAAGACCGAAACCTCCAAAAGGCCCAAACAGCCGACCACTGAGCCCTAAGGGAGGACACAGTGAGACCCAAGTCAAACCCATCCTTCAAAAACTCCAAGACATGCACTGGGTCCACCTCCAAAACAGACCACCCCGTGCCGTACACCAAGTCTGAAAAGAAACCCAATGCCTGGCATAGGACTTGAGTGTCAAGGGCGCCTAGACCGCTGAATAAATTCAGCCACCGAAGGAGAACACCCCAACACCACAAGGTTCCTCCTCTCAGCAGCCAACCAGCCAGGTGCAGGCGGACCAGACACCCAAGAGACAGAGGGGGAAACTAAAAGGGACCACCGGAAACCTCCAGCACGGCCCCACTGCCAACCTCAACAACAGAGGGAACCAAGGCCTCCTGGACTAATCCGGAGCCACCAGGAACACCGAAGCCCGATCAAGCTTGACCTTCAGCAGGACCTGTGGAATTAGAGCAATAGGGGGGGGGGAGCGTGGGGGGGGGGCATATAGCAGGCCTCCCTCCCTCCCTCCCACTGGAAGGACCGGACATCCACCCTCCAAACCGCGGCTGACCGAACCAGATGACAAAACCTCTCCCTCAAAGCGTTCTCCGGGGCCGCAAACAGGTCCACCACCGGGACCCCGAACCGGGCTATCAGGCAACCAAACACTTCCCGCGACAGGCACATGTCAAAAAGGGAGCTGTATGGTTCAGTCGCTTCCTAAAGACTTTCTGGGTATTTCTGAACAGCTCTTGCGGGATGAGGATCGATCAGAATCTTTGTCCATGTTGGAACAGTTGAGTTTAATGGCAGATTTGTTCTTCGACTCCCTTAGTGCTGCGGCGGCTGGTGCCTCTGTTGCTGCTCGAAGACGGTTGTGGCTTAAGTCTTGGAAGGCGGAAGCTGCTCAGAAGGCTGCCGTGATGAAGCTGCTCTTCACGGGCTCTAAGCTGTTTGGGGAGCCATTGGAGACTTTGATAAAGAAAACTGCTGAGGACAAGAAATTGTTGGCTCCGGTCCACTCTTCTCAGAAGGGGAAGTTTGCAGATTATAAGCGGGCTTTTGTGAAGGAGTTTCAATCTAAGATGGAAGGCCAGCCATTTAGTGGTAGGGAACATGGCCGGGGTGTCCCTTCTTTCCACAAGTCCCGCGGTCAACAGGGTGCTTCCTCGTCTGCAGGTCCCTCCAAGTCGTGACTATGTGGAGAGTTCGTTGGGGGTACCGGTTGGGGGTCGCCTCACCTCTTATTTTCCTGTCTGGGAGGAGTTTGTTTGGAATCAATGGGTCCTGCAGGTGGTCCGACTTGGCTACAGAATCAAATTTGGTACTCCTCCGGTGGATGTGTTCAAAGCTACTCCTGTTCCCAGTTCTCAGACAAAGTGTTGTGCTGTGTTGGATGGGGTTCGGGACTTGGTTTCGAAGGAGGCAGTGGTGAAGGTGCCTGTAGGTCCGCAGGGTCGGGGTGTTTACTCAATCCTGTTTCTGATCCAGAAGCAAAATGGGGACTTCCATCCTGTCCTGTATCTGAAGGCTGTAAACTTGTGTATCCCTCATCAGTCCTTCAAGATGGTGACTCTGCAGATGATTCTTCCCTTCCTGTCGGTGGGGGATTTCCAGGCTTCTCTAGATCTCCAGGACGCCTATTTTCATGTGCCGGTGCACGCAGCTTTGCAAAGGTTCCTGCGTTTCGTGTGTGGGGATGGATCGTTTCCAGGCTCAGGCTCATACCCGGGAGGTTTGCAGTCTCCTTCAATGGTTCGGGTGGATTCTGAACTTGGAGAAATTCCGTCTTTGCCCCACTCAGGAACTGCTGTTCATTGGTGGGGTGTTCAACACCAGGTTGGGTAACGTCTTCCTGTAGGAGCCCTGCAGACTGACTCTTGTGCACGAACTGAGAAAGGTGTCGGTGGCTCCATCTTCCAAGGCTCGCCAGTGGTTGCGTGTTAAGGGGCTGATGTCAGCTACTGTGATGATTGTGCCTTGGGACCGTTTACGCTTGTACTCCCGGGTGAATTATTTTCTGGGTCATTGGGATCCGACCTCTCTGGATTAAGAGCTGTTGATACTGGCGGGTGTGGACATCGCCCGACAGTTGCCCTGGTGGCTGGTGGATCAGAACCTCTTGCAGGGCTCACCCTTTGTGTCCCAGGAGAGGTTGGTCCTGATGATAGCGAACTTGGTTGGGGGGGCGGTCTTGGATCAGGAGTCGGTACAGGGTCTTTGGTTTGTGCTGGAGGCGGAAATGTCCTCAAATTGGAGGGAGTTGAAGGTGGTTCAGTTGGCGTTGGCTCATTTTCTGCCTGGAGTCCTCCAGAGGGATGTAATGGTGCAGTCAGACAGCACCATCACCACCTGTGATGGTGTGTTATATCAACCCCCAGGGGAGTGCGAAGGTGGTTTCCCTCAACTTGTTGGCGCAACGGATCTGCCAATGGGAGGAGTCTCACTTGTTGTCTCTGAGGGCTTTACATCTGCCGGGAGTTTTGAACTCAGAGGAGGATCCCTCCCTGTCAGACATCAAGGCATCAGTAGTCTGGCAAAAAGTGAGGGGGTCACTAAAACAGAAACCCACTTTCCTACACTCTTCTGCTAAATCTATCACCAGCTCTCTTTTGCAGATTCTCATATGGGTTTCTGTTGTAGTAACCTCCCCACTTTTTGCTAGACAACTGATGCACTTTCACTTGATGTGCCCTGGGTCCCTGCCATTCAGGTTCCCAGGGCCTGTGTTCTTTCCCCAAAACTAACCCAATTGGCAACAGACATTGTTTCTGGACCCCTAGGTTGAGAGCCTGCTGCTCTCGGGGGCCTGAAACAAAGCACATTCTGGGAGGAGGTGCCAAACCTCCTGTTAGAACTGGGGGTCTCTAGTTGGCAGAGGTAGTTACCACTGTCCAAATAGGGACCCTTGCTTCTAGTCAGGGTAAGGAGGAAACACTCTTTAGATAACCTCTGCTTACCCCCTTGGTAGCTTGGCACAAGCAGTCAGGCTTATCCAAAAGCAATGTGTAAATATTTGTACCAAAACTCACAGTAACACAGTGAAAACACCACAAACGGACTCCACAACAGTTTAGAAGAATAAAAGGTATTTAATCTAAACTACACAAGACCAAAACAACAAAAATCCAACATACACAGTTCAAGAATATGGCTGCGAAAGAGTTCTTAAAGTTGCGATAAAAATAATCCACAGTTGCGTAAAAAGTTCACAGTTGCGTCACGTTTAGCCAACAGTACCTTTTAAATGCGACAAAGTTCCAAAGCAGAAGCTGGTGCAGTGGAAAACAAGCGATGCGTTGGTCCTGAGACCATGGAGAGGCGTTGGCGACAGCCCCGCTGCAGCAGCGGGCGTGTTGCGATTAATCCGGTCTGTATGGGGAGGAAGGCGATGACTTGTATGGATTCCGGTGCGTAGGTTCCATAGGAAGTTTGTTCTTGCAAAGGCACAATGCGATGATCTGTAGGGCCTGCGACGATCTCCTGGGCGATGATGTGTGATCCAGCGGCGATCTTCCGCTCGCAGATTCTCGATGCGATGGCTCTGCGACGATATTCACAGTGACGTGATGCGGTCCGCAAGCAAGCGGTGCGGCGATCTCACCCAGCGAGGACAGGCTCTGCGACGATGCTCGCAGCGATGGTGATCTTCCCGCAAACGAAGGATGCGACGTCTCCGGCAGCGGCAACAGGCGCTGCGACGATCTCGGCCTTTGTAGCGGCAGGAATTTCCTCGCACTGTCGGGGATGCGCTCTGCAAGCGAGCGATGCGATAACTTTTCTGTAGCAAAGTCTCTCAAATCTTGGTTTCCAGCTTCCGAGCACAGGTACAACTTCCAGAGGCACCACAACTGGCCCAAGCACTCTAGGAAGGACAGAGCTCTCTCAGCAGAGCTCAGGGAAGCTGAGGGTAAAGTCCTTTTGTTCCTGGTACTTCAAAACAGGGAGCCAGCTCACAACAGGCCCTTGGAGATTCCTTCAAGTAAGGGGACAAAGCAACACCAAAGTCCTTCTCCTTTCCTAGGCAGCAAAGCAACTGCAGGTCCGTCCAGCATCACACAGCAGGGCAGTCCGTCTTCAGTCTTCCAGCTCTCTCCTTGGCAGAGGTTCCTTCTTGTTTCCAGGATGATCTAATTTTCTCTTGTCAGGGGTCCTGTAGTTATACCCCGAAAAGTCTTTGATCCCTTTGTGCAGGAGGGCTCTGAGCCCGGTCTGAACCAGTTCTGGGTGTTCCTTGAGCACTTTGTTTTCCTGGCCTCTCCTTTCCTTTCCTTTCCTTTCAGAGAGAGGGGCAGGGTTGTCAGGCGCCCAGCAGGAGGTGGAGCCAGCATTGTGGAAGGCAGGCACAGCCCTATTCAGGTCCAGGTGCTACCCCCTCCCACCACTCTAGATGCAGATGGAGCCATTCAGCCCAGGGATGGCCCACTCAGACTCTGGGAGCCACCCAGCACCTGTCACTCATAAACCAGACAGTCAATTCACAAACAGGCCAAGGCACACAGAAAGGTCAGACAAGAGAACAGCAACATTCTAAAAGTGCTGTTCTCAAACACAGAATGTAAAAACAACCTTTCCTAAAATATATGTTATCAAATTCGGAGTTCAGAGATACCAGAATTTTATGTCCTATCTTGCTCCTATGGGAAGATATGCTGGTAGCCACTGTAGCCAGCATCCCCCATGATAGCCTATGGGGCAAGATAGCCTTACAATAGTGAAAAACAAAATGGCTGTAATTCACTACCAGAGCATGTCACCTGTACAAGTACATGCTCTACCTTTCACATACACTGCATCCTGTCCAAGGGGGTACATCGGGGCTTCCATAGGGGTGACCAATGTGTACAGAAAGGGAAGGGTTAGGCCTGGCCAGTGGGAACACTGACCAGGAGGACATGGCAGTTCACAGACTGCACACAGGCACTGCGGTGGCAGGCCTGAGACCCCATTTTAGGGCTACTCATGTGAGTGGCACAATCAGTGCTGATGGGCCACTAGTAGCATTTGTTATCACCAGCCCTGGCACACTCCGTGCACTTTACTAGGGACTTCTTGGTGACACAAATATGCCAATCATGGATAACCAATCACAATAACAATTTACACAGAGAGCATATGCACTTTAGCACTGATTAGCAGTGGTAAAGTGCCCAGAGTCCTATTGCCAACAGCCACGGGTCAGGAAAAATAGGGGCGGAAGAAGCAAAATGTTTGGGGATAACCCTGCAAAAAGGGCCATTTCCAACACCTCCTCTCCTAGGATGGGCAGGGTTCACGAAGGGGAAGCTTCAAACGTTTCAGGGGATTGTCCCCCCGCTTCTCCCTCAGCCATAATGCTGCCTTAGCGTTCGCCTTCCCGCCTACCAGCTCCGTTCCTGCCTCCCAGCCGCTCGCCCCTTCCCCCTCCCCAACTTAAATGGCGACCGCTGCAGGGAGCGCAAGCTAGACCCCTGACCGCCGTCAGGGATCAGCTCTTCCCCCACAGCTCCACCTGTCTGACCCACAGCTGTAGTCCCACACAGGCAGGGTTCGAGACCCCTACCTGCGGAGTGCCGCGCTCCAGTTTTCTTGCTTCTGTACTTTTTCGTATAATTTACTGTGCCTTGTTTTGACTCCTGCCCACTGCTTGTTTTCAGAGGATTGTCCCCCCGCTTCCCCCTCAGCCATTACGCTGCGTTAGCGTTCGCCTTCCCGCCTACCAGCCCCGCTCCCGCCTCCCAGCCGTTCGCCCCTCCCCTACTTAAATAGTGACCGATGCACGGTCGCGCCAAAGACGCACCTTAGGCAAGCTCGTCTCCGCCCGTCCGTGCCAGGACCGCACCCAGCGCTAGACCCCCGGGCCACCGCGAGCACCATAATGCGAGACGCCGCTACGAAGCCACCTTCCTCCACGCACTCAATGCCGGCCGAGCTACCGCCTGCTTCCAGGTCATCCGAAGCACACCCATGGACCATTCACCTGCCGAAACTACAGCTTCAACATCCAGCGTACACCAGCACGACCCCCCCCCCACCAAGGCAGGCAACACCACCTCAGATGCATACTACTCAACACCCGCTCCGTCCACAGGCATGCAGTTGAACTCTGGGACCTGCTCGACTCATCCTCCACGGACGTTTCCTTCCTGACAGAGACCTCATCGGCACCCAACTTTGCCATAGCCATCCCGGATAGCTAAAATATCACCTGTGGGATGGCATCAACAGTCCGGGAGGAGGAGTCGCCATCGTCCACAGAAATACCCTCAGAATCTCGACCAACACCGAAGACACCCTCTGCACCGCCGAACACCTGCAGTTCCAGATCTACATTGATCCCAACACCACCCTCAGAGGGACCCTCATGTACAGACCCCCCCGGACCTCGGCCACAGTTCATCGACTCCATCACAGAAGCCATCAGTGCACATGCCTTGGCCTCCACAGACTAAATCCTCCTCGGTGACCTCAACTTCCACCTTGAGAACACCAATGACAGCAACTCCACCACACTACTGGGCAACCTCGCCAACCTTGGCCAAAAACAACACGTCACGACACCCACCCACTCCGCTGGACACGCGCTTGACCCCATTTTCTCCGCCAGCAGCCAGGTCACTGTCAGCCACACCACCAAACTCTAATGGACCGACCACCGCTGCATCCACTTCACCTTCAAGAAAACCACCACACACAACCACCAGCAAGGAATCCCCCACCGCCTCTGGGCACAAGGTCACCGAAGACCAGCTAATCACCACCCTCGCCCGAGACCCATCGACAGACCACACCGACACAGCCGTCCGCAACTTCCAGCAATGGATCAACAACTGCGCCAACACTCTCGCCTCAATCACGAAACCCACAAACAGACGCAAGGACAGAAGAGCCATTTGGATCACCACAAATCTCCAGACATCCGAGCAGACCTGCCGGAGACTGGCACCGCGAGCAAACAATGGACAACCATGCAGCCCTCAACAAAGCCTGCCACGGACACCACCAACTCATCCGAACGGTCAAAAGGACCTCCTTCAAGGAACACATCGACAACAGCGCACACAATGGCAAAGAGTTAGTCAACATCGTAAAGGAACTCGCCAACCCCAGCTCCAGCGACATCCCACTGTCACAAGACTTCTGCGACTCTATAGCCTCCTTCTTTCACCGCAAGATCTCAGACATCCACGACAGCTTCAACACCCAGACCTCTCCATCAGCCACTGACACCCCAGACTCACCACCCCCCAGTCACACCGGCCACCTGAGCTCCTGTATCTAAATGTTGTTCCCTTCCTGATAGATTGTTCGAGCGGCCCCCGTCCAGCAAATGGATCTGATACGGGAATTCCGGATTTCACTTCATTAGTAGGTCCTTGATTATATCCTTACAATATGTCGGATTCGATCATTACTGTACTATTTTAATGATTATGCATATGATTCCTTCTTAAGGTTATGAACTCGTGTCACTGATCTTCATTGGGATTTATCTCCCCATACTGATGTACTCAGGTACGTCCCTTTTTGTCTACCCTACCCACTTAAACTGGAATGAGATTTGTCCATTACAAAATTAACTCACCCCTCCCCCCTTTTTAATATTAGGTTGGCTGCCCCTTCCTTATTGCCTGTCCTGAAGAAGACCCACCCGCAAGGAATCCTAATTATCCTGCTTAATAGGGTCGAAACGTCGACGCCCGTCCCCTTGACAGCCCCGTTCAACCCACCATTCGTTTTCATGATGGACATGGGGGCATGTTTCTTTAAAATTTGTCATTAAGTAATTGGTTGCTGTGTATATTGTGTTACACTGATATCTCAATACTACTGGATCAATATCGTGTTTTTAATTGTCACTAAAAAACCCCCCTCACCTTACCTTCACTACATCACTTCCCCTCCTTCCCTATGGGGCACCTGTACCGTCACAATTGTATATATTTTGTGAATACTCAATAATGCTCGTTTTCCTATAATGTGAATAAAACATTATAGAGGTATTTTCGTTTACGAGATTTACTTGATTGTTTTTCTAATTAATTTGTTCTCCTTCACTGGGACCCCCTTGTTCTATTACAGGTGTTCCTGCTTGATGCTAATGCTGGGGGATTCCTATTCTTTTTGCAGGAGACGCCAATGCCAGCTATTTTGGGTTATTACCCCTAATGTTTGATCTTATGTAGAATGGGCTCCCACGCCTAGTGTTTACTTCCTTCATATTGATGTCGCTGATGTTACATGCCAAGTGCTAACCTTTTCATATTTCAGCACAACACTATGGACTTATTTACCATTTCAGTCTTATTCCCAATTCCCTTGTAAATAATCCCCCGGGCATAGATTGCCCTGGCGCTTGCTAGCGCCTTGTTGTGATTACGGCCTATGTTATGTTTACCCTTGCAGGTTGGAGTCAATATAGAACTTAATAATTTTCCAACTCAAGCTGGTGTCGTGCCTCTTTTGTGGTGTGCCTGGTGTGTCGTCGGTGGGTACTGCGTGAGTGTTTCACATGTCCTCCGAAGTTTGGCCTGCCCGCTTGGTTCCGTGCTACCCCCCTGGAGATTTGGTAACCCCATTTCTTACACTTTAACATTCACATTTTTCAGGAGACTTGGAGGTCTGTTTATAGAGCAGGTGCAAAAATTCTGTTCATGATGTACTCTTGGGACAGTGTTGACAGTTGGGGGATCTAGCGATCTAGCTTATAACTGCATTAAATTGCAAATGAACTCACATGAAATCTTAGGAATAAACCTCTTTTCAATTGAAGGGGCCATATTGCTTATCTCTAACATCTACAATCACAGACCTACAAGGAATAAGGAACCCGAAATATCACGTTGAGCCATATAGGGAGCATGAACCTGAAAAGGGTGCACAGATAGCAGCTGGGTACCTCAATCTTACACGTGAGCCTCTAGATAAGTTTGTGTGCGCAATTAACGATGCAGAACATGAAAAATGGGGAATTCCTAGAGTAGGTTTATTACTCATGATAAAATAGTCAGCTTTGGCAATCCAACTTATGGCACGGACGATTACCATAGGTCGTAGATCGTGTGATGGCTGTTCAACATCACATATGGAGGGCAAGGTATTAAAGGTTAAGAGGATGCATCAGACCAGTAGAATACATTACATCATGCGTGATCTCCATCTTTGGTCATTCATGAGGGACATGAATGTAATCTGGCGCAAAGATAAGCACCATAATGCCACCTCACAATGCAAAGATCTATAACTCTGCAAATAAATGTACCATGGATTCCATCACATGGGAAAGTGACAGACTTGAATAATAAGTAGACACTGAACTGCCCACACAGAGTCTCCCACAAACTTCATCATGTAGCTACAGTAATGATGCAAGCAAACTAGTCATGGACTGAAGGACATGATGCAAGCACTGGCATACCTATGCCTCTAGCTATATGGAACACTAAGGAACCTTTTTTATAGGGATGCTAAGACCCCAATCCATTCAATCCATAACTTATTCTACTTGATTCAATAAAGCCTACTAATAGATGAAACTAAACCTACTGACAACATTAAAGAGGAAA
Source organism: Lissotriton vulgaris (assembly GCF_964263255.1). Classification (NCBI taxonomy): domain Eukaryota; kingdom Metazoa; phylum Chordata; class Amphibia; order Caudata; family Salamandridae; genus Lissotriton; species Lissotriton vulgaris. The sequence goes on from NC_141690.1 coordinate 255,100,812, forward strand.
AATAGGGAGATGGCAAGATATGCCAGCAACTGCTACAGACCTGTACAGGTGGCAGCAAGGCCTGAATGGGAGAATTCCATCTGGCTGGATCTGCCATACTGCTGCCCATGGAATACTGAAAAAGTAGACTTTCAGACACAGGTATTCCACTTCAAAGAGTCATACTTCTTAAGCGAGTTAGATAATGGCAAGAAAATAAATATGGAGCTAGAACTTAGATCACAATCGCCGGCCCCATTAGAGCTTTTGATTGAAGAAACATGCAATGCAGTTTACAGGCTCACCAACTGCAAGGCACCGAGGCTTGACAACCCAAGTACTTGCACACCAATCAGTTTAATCGATAACCTGCACAAAATCATCTGCCGCCAAATCCTCGGAAAATTCCAAGAGTGGCTCGAGGAAAATTGTATTTTATCAGACTTACAAGATGGGTTTATGGTAAACCAGCAGAATTGATGACATTTTTAGATGCAGCTCATTTTACTGGAATGCTAGCAGTGTGCAAGGGCGTCTTTTATGTGGCATTTGTCAATCTTTGGTTGGCGTTTGACCTGATCCTGCCTCAATCTTTGGCAGGTTTCGGCTAAAATGGGTATACCTCGTAGCAATTTGTCCATTTTAATGAGTTCCCAGCAGCAATTACACCCACGTCAGCTGGGGAAATGGCAATTTGACCAGTCGCAGAACAATTAACAAGGCAGGGAGGGGTTGGGGCAGAGGGGTGTCATTCAGGTTTGTGCACCGGCCCGGACTCTGTTTTTATCTCAAATAAACAACCCCAAAATGACTTGTGGCTCAAATGAGGATTCCAGAAACACGTGTTTAGAGATACACAGCACCAGTTGCACCAACAAGGGTGAAGAACGAACGACTATTACTGCAGGAAGTGTTATCATGCACTGCATTTACCATGATGCATTGGGGCAAATTGAGAGCTGGGATATGAGGCAGTGTGCTCCCACCCTCCTCCTCTCGATAATGTAGGTCCACCAGCTGCTCACCAACTTAGTCAAATTCAGACACAGGATTTACCAACTAACACTTAGTGCAGTAGATGGAGAAGAAACCCCTGTACAAATGGTAGATGCCCAACTCGTGAAGTTGAGATGGACACCATCGCTCATTTCTGGTTTTGTGAAGCCTACGCTTGCCCACACAGGAAATGGATTGCACCGATTTGACGAACACTAGGGATGAGTCATCCTGTAGATGCATTGAGAACCTACACAAACTAATTGACAATGTGGTAACATCTCTCTAGAATTTGGGGGGCTAGGAAGGAAGTATTATTGCTTTGTGGAAACTGATGATTTGAATGATGAACGGCCAAACTGATTGTAATGTTTATATCCTTTTTATGCAAGACATAATGATGTACTTTAGCTACTTTTTTATGTCATTCAGTTCATATGCATCACTACTGCACTATAGTAAAATTGTGTGGTATTGCCAGAAGCACTTGAAGTTATTTTTGTAGACTCCAGGAGCTGTGACTGAAAGTAAAGAGCTACATGGCTCATTCACCTTGTCTAACCCAACATGGGGAGTCCAAAAGCCAGGCCCCCTGGGTGCTCCTAAGCACCCCAAAACTACAAACTGTAGCAACCAGAGAGGGCTAGGACAGAAGGGAGAGATCATGACATTATACGTGGGGGAGTAAAGGTTCTTCCAATTACAAGGACGCACCAGGGTTTCCCTGAGGAGGGGGGAGATCAGTTTTAAGTGCAAATGGATTAGGAGCCCACATGTACTTAAACATAGGAACAATGGCGGGGAATATCAGAGCCGCTGTTCGAATACAAGACTTTCGACCCCACAGGAAGTTTTACAAATATGCAAGACAAGCGTTGAAGAATGCACTAGCACAATATGTAGCTAACAACAGGAGAATGTGTAGTTTTGGTACTTTTGCGATTGTGGGTCACCAGCACCCCAGTTAAATCTTTCGACGTTTCTCCAAATTCCCACTATTGCATCTGGCGCTAGTGTTTGCCCACCTCGAAGGCTGTAAAGAAGGCAGTGTTCTGGGTATGCCAGCCATGAAAATGTTAGCAAGAACTGAACACCAGCTGCGACCACAGCCAGCTTGCAGGCCCCTGAACTCACCCAAGTCTCCCACCCATCAACTGGCGCAGGCAGTACCTAGCCCTGTTTGCATACAAGGTAAGAAATGCCGAAGAGCGGTCCCAGCGCATTCACCTTTTTGAATATTTTATTGTTTCATCAGTTTTAGTAGGAAGGGGAACCTGACAGGTCAAGAGTGTTACTAGGTCTAGGAGGAGGGCCAGCAGGCAGACAATCATGATGGTTACTTACCGGTAGTATTGATTACTCCGAGTCGTAGCCCTCCCCGTCCCAGTCCTAATTACATGATCTTAGCTCCTCCCATCAGAAATTCCCAAGCATCTAAAAAAAACATCCCTTCCCTCCAGGCCACACCCACACTCTGAGGCATATAACCATGTGACCCGCCAATCCACAACCTGTACCAACAAGCAGAAGAAGCCAAACAGGGAGGGAGGGATGGGAACCTGGACTGGGACGGGGAGGGCTACGACTCAGAGAAATGAATATTACCGCTAAGTAACCGGTCATTACCTCCTCGTCAGTACTCCCCGTTCTAACTAAATGAGCAGATACCAAAGCAAGAATCGGCTTCACTCAGTGGCAAAACCAGACTTTATTAAAGCACAGTAAAAGTCACACAACCGGAGCAGAAGCAACACAGCGTCCCCAAACCCAGAATAATCAGTCTCACCCACCACCAAACGATAATGGGACAAAGGTGTGAGGAGAACTCCAGGTAGCAGCCCTGCAGATCTCAGCCATAGACGCCCCTTGAAAACAAGCCCAGGAAGTAGCCACCCACCTCTAGTCAATCTCCCCAGAAAGGACCCAGGAGCCAGCACACCACAAGCCTCATACGCAGCCCCCACAGGTCACCTCAACCAACGACTGAGGGTAGCACCAGAAGTCTTTAGACCTTGACCAGCCAGCCCACAGGTCACAGAAAGGGAATCCAACTTACGAAAAGGCTCAGTACGCAGCAAGTAGACCCCCAGAGCCCTCCGAACATCCTAACAGTGCAGCCGCACCTCAAACTCTGAACGAGGACTCGGACAGAAAACAGGCAAAACCAGATCCACCGAGCAGTGAAACGAGGAAGGGACTTTGGGAACAAAGGAAGGATCAGGGAGTAGAACAACCCAATCAGGGAAAAAACGCAAAAAGGTGACCAAACAAAGCAAGGAGCCCAACTCCCCAATCCGCCAAGCAGAGGTAATAGCGACAAGGAAAAGCACTCTGAGCGTTAAAAACCACAGAGAAACCTCCAGCAGAGGCTCAAAGGGAGCCCCCTGCAAGACCTCCAAAACCAGAGGCAGATCCCAACTAGGTGCAAAGGACCGAATCACAGGCTTTGGAGGAAGCTCCTCAACAACTGGGACACCAGGGAAACCACAGGCTCAAAGACCGAAACCTCCAAAAGGCCCAAACAGCCGACCACTGAGCCCTAAGGGAGGACACAGTGAGACCCAAGTCAAACCCATCCTTCAAAAACTCCAAGACATGCACTGGGTCCACCTCCAAAACAGACCACCCCGTGCCGTACACCAAGTCTGAAAAGAAACCCAATGCCTGGCATAGGACTTGAGTGTCAAGGGCGCCTAGACCGCTGAATAAATTCAGCCACCGAAGGAGAACACCCCAACACCACAAGGTTCCTCCTCTCAGCAGCCAACCAGCCAGGTGCAGGCGGACCAGACACCCAAGAGACAGAGGGGGAAACTAAAAGGGACCACCGGAAACCTCCAGCACGGCCCCACTGCCAACCTCAACAACAGAGGGAACCAAGGCCTCCTGGACTAATCCGGAGCCACCAGGAACACCGAAGCCCGATCAAGCTTGACCTTCAGCAGGACCTGTGGAATTAGAGCAATAGGGGGGGGGGGGGAGCGTGGGGGGGGGCATATAGCAGGCCTCCCTCCCTCCCTCCCACTGGAAGGACCGGACATCCACCCTCCAAACCGCGGCTGACCGAACCAGATGACAAAACCTCTCCCTCAAAGCGTTCTCCGGGGCCGCAAACAGGTCCACCACCGGGACCCCGAACCGGGCTATCAGGCAACCAAACACTTCCCGCGACAGGCACATGTCAAAAAGGGAGCTGTATGGTTCAGTCGCTTCCTAAAGACTTTCTGGGTATTTCTGAACAGCTCTTGCGGGATGAGGATCCATCAGAATCTTTGTCCATGTTGGAACAGTTGAGTTTAATGGCAGATTTGTTCTTCGACTCCCTTAGTGCTGCGGCGGCTGGTGCCTCTGTTGCTGCTCGAAGACGGTTGTGGCTTAAGTCTTGGAAGGCGGAAGCTGCTCAGAAGGCTGCCGTGATGAAGCTGCTCTTCACGGGCTCTAAGCTGTTTGGGGAGCCATTGGAGACTTTGATAAAGAAAACTGCTGAGGACAAGAAATTGTTGGCTCCGGTCCACTCTTCTCAGAAGGGGAAGTTTGCAGATTATAAGCGGGCTTTTGTGAAGGAGTTTCAATCTAAGATGGAAGGCCAGCCATTTAGTGGTAGGGAACATGGCCGGGGTGTCCCTTCTTTCCACAAGTCCCGCGGTCAACAGGGTGCTTCCTCGTCTGCAGGTCCCTCCAAGTCGTGACTATGTGGAGAGTTCGTTGGGGGTACCGGTTGGGGGTCGCCTCACCTCTTATTTTCCTGTCTGGGAGGAGTTTGTTTGGAATCAATGGGTCCTGCAGGTGGTCCGACTTGGCTACAGAATCAAATTTGGTACTCCTCCGGTGGATGTGTTCAAAGCTACTCCTGTTCCCAGTTCTCAGACAAAGTGTTGTGCTGTGTTGGATGGGGTTCGGGACTTGGTTTCGAAGGAGGCAGTGGTGAAGGTGCCTGTAGGTCCGCAGGGTCGGGGTGTTTACTCAATCCTGTTTCTGATCCAGAAGCAAAATGGGGACTTCCATCCTGTCCTGTATCTGAAGGCTGTAAACTTGTGTATCCCTCATCAGTCCTTCAAGATGGTGACTCTGCAGATGATTCTTCCCTTCCTGTCGGTGGGGGATTTCCTGGCTTCTCTAGATCTCCAGGACGCCTATTTTCATGTGCCGGTGCACGCAGCTTTGCAAAGGTTCCTGCGTTTCGTGTGTGGGGATGGATCGTTTCCAGGCTCAGGCTCATACCCGGGAGGTTTGCAGTCTCCTTCAATGGTTCGGGTGGATTCTGAACTTGGAGAAATTCCGTCTTTGCCCTACTCAGGAACTGCTGTTCATTGGTGGGGTGTTCAACACCAGGTTGGGTAACGTCTTCCTGTAGGAGCCCTGCAGACTGACTCTTGTGCACGAACTGAGAAAGGTGTCGGTGGCTCCATCTTCCAAGGCTCGCCAGTGGTTGCGTGTTAAGGGGCTGATGTCAGCTACTGTGATGATTGTGCCTTGGGACCGTTTACGCTTGTACTCCCGGGTGAATTATTTTCTGGGTCATTGGGATCCGACCTCTCTGGATTAAGAGCTGTTGATACTGGCGGGTGTGGACATCGCCCGACAGTTGCCCTGGTGGCTGGTGGATCAGAACCTCTTGCAGGGCTCACCCTTTGTGTCCCAGGAGAGGTTGGTCCTGATGACAGCGAACTTGGTTGGGGGGGCGGTCTTGGATCAGGAGTCGGTACAGGGTCTTTGGTTTGTGCTGGAGGCGGAAATGTCCTCAAATTGGAGGGAGTTGAAGGTGGTTCAGTTGGCGTTGGCTCATTTTCTGCCTGGAGTCCTCCAGAGGGATGTAATGGTGCAGTCAGACAGCACCATCACCACCTGTGATGGTGTGTTATATCAACCCCCAGGGGAGTGCGAAGGTGGTTTCCCTCAACTTGTTGGCGCAACGGATCTGCCAATGGGAGGAGTCTCACTTGTTGTCTCTGAGGGCTTTACATCTGCCGGGAGTTTTGAACTCAGAGGAGGATCCCTCCCTGTCAGACATCAAGGCATCAGTAGTCTGGCAAAAAGTGAGGGGGTCACTAAAACAGAAACCCACTTTCCTACACTCTTCTGCTAAATCTATCACCAGCTCTCTTTTGCAGATTCTCATATGGGTTTCTGTTGTAGTAACCTCCCCACTTTTTGCTAGACAACTGATGCACTTTCACTTGATGTGCCCTGGGTCCCTGCCATTCAGGTTCCCAGGGCCTGTGTTCTTTCCCCAAAACTAACCCAATTGGCAACAGACATTGTTTCTGGACCCCTGGGTTGAGAGCCTGCTGCTCTCGGGGGCCTGAAACAAAGCACATTCTGGGAGGAGGTGCCAAACCTCCTGTTAGAACTGGGGGTCTCTAGTTGGCAGAGGTAGTTACCACTGTCCAAATAGGGACCCTTGCTTCTAGTCAGGGTAAGGAGGAAACACTCTTTAGATAACCTCTGCTTACCCCCTTGGTAGCTTGGCACAAGCAGTCAGGCTTATCCAAAAGCAATGTGTAAATATTTGTACCAAAACTCACAGTAACACAGTGAAAACACCACAAACGGACTCCACAACAGTTTAGAAGAATAAAAGGTATTTAATCTAAACTACACAAGACCAAAACAACAAAAATCCAACATACACAGTTCAAGAATATGGCTGCGAAAGAGTTCTTAAAGTTGCGATAAAAATAATCCACAGTTGCGTAAAAAGTTCACAGTTGCGTCACGTTTAGCCAACAGTACCTTTTAAATGCGACAAAGTTCCAAAGCAGAAGCTGGTGCGGTGGAAAACAAGCGATGCGTTGCTCCTGAGACCATGGAGAGGCGTTGGCGACAGCCCCGCTGCAGCAGCGGGCGTGTTGCGATTAATCCGGTCTGTATGGGGAGGAAGGCGATGACTTGTATGGATTCCGGTGCGTAGGTTCCATAGGAAGTTTGTTCTTGCAAAGGCACAATGCGATGATCTGTAGGGCCTGCGACGATCTCCTGGGCGATGATGTGTGATCCAGCGGCGATCTTCCGCTCGCAGATTCTCGATGCGATGGCTCTGCGACGATATTCACAGTGACGTGATGCGGTCCGCAAGCAAGCGGTGCGGCGATCTCACCCAGCGAGGACAGGCTCTGCGACGATGCTCGCAGCGATGGTGATCTTCCCGCAAACGAAGGATGCGACGTCTCCGGCAGCGGCAACAGGCGCTGCGACGATCTCGGCCTTTGTAGCGGCAGGAATTTCCTCGCACTGTCGGGGATGCGCTCTGCAAGCGAGCGATGCGATAACTTTTCTGTAGCAAAGTCTCTCAAATCTTGGTTTCCAGCTTCCGAGCACAGGTACAACTTCCAGAGGCACCACAACTGGCCCAAGCACTCTAGGAAGGACAGAGCTCTCTCAGCAGAGCTCAGGGAAGCTGAGGGTAAAGTCCTTTTGTTCCTGGTACTTCAAAACAGGGAGCCAGCTCACAACAGGCCCTTGGAGATTCCTTCAAGTAAGGGGACAAAGCAACACCAAAGTCCTTCTCCTTTCCTAGGCAGCAAAGCAACTGCAGGTCCGTCCAGCATCACACAGCAGGGCAGTCCGTCTTCAGTCTTCCAGCTCTCTCCTTGGCAGAGGTTCCTTCTTGTTTCCAGGATGATCTAATTTTCTCTTGTCAGGGGTCCTGTAGTTATACCCCGAAAAGTCTTTGATCCCTTTGTGCAGGAGGGCTCTGAGCCCGGTCTGAACCAGTTCTGGGTGTTCCTTGAGCACTTTGTTTTCCTGGCCTCTCCTTTCCTTTCCTTTCCTTTCAGAGAGAGGGGCAGGGTTGTCAGGCGCCCAGCAGGAGGTGGAGCCAGCATTGTGGAAGGCAGGCACAGCCCTATTCAGGTCCAGGTGCTACCCCCTCCCACCACTCTAGATGCAGATGGAGCCATTCAGCCCAGGGATGGCCCACTCAGACTCTGGGAGCCACCCAGCACCTGTCACTCATAAACCAGACAGTCAATTCACAAACAGGCCAAGGCACACAGAAAGGTCAGACAAGAGAACAGCAACATTCTAAAAGTGCTGTTCTCAAACACAGAATGTAAAAACAACCTTTCCTAAAATATATGTTATCAAATTCGGAGTTCAGAGATACCAGAATTTTATGTCCTATCTTGCTCCTATGGGAAGATATGCTGGTAGCCACTGTAGCCAGCATCCCCCATGATAGCCTATGGGACAAGATAGCCTTACAATAGTGAAAAACAAAATGGCTGTAATTCACTACCAGAGCATGTCACCTGTACAAGTACATGCTCTACCTTTCACATACACTGCATCCTGTCCAAGGGGGTACATCGGGGCTTCCATAGGGGTGACCAATGTGTACAGAAAGGGAAGGGTTAGGCCTGGCCAGTGGGAACACTGACCAGGAGGACATGGCAGTTCACAGACTGCACACAGGCACTGCGGTGGCAGGCCTGAGACCCCATTTTAGGGCTACTCATGTGAGTGGCACAATCAGTGCTGATGGGCCACTAGTAGCATTTGTTATCACCAGCCCTGGCACACTCCGTGCACTTTACTAGGGACTTCTTGGTGACACAAATATGCCAATCATGGATAACCAATCACAATAACAATTTACACAGAGAGCATATGCACTTTAGCACTGATTAGCAGTGGTAAAGTGCCCAGAGTCCTATTGCCAACAGCCACGGGTCAGGAAAAATAGGGGCGGAAGAAGCAAAATGTTTGGGGATAACCCTGCAAAAAGGGCCATTTCCAACACCTCCTCTCCTAGGATGGGCAGGGTTCACGAAGGGGAAGCTTCAAACGTTTCAGGGGATTGTCCCCCCGCTTCTCCCTCAGCCATAATGCTGCCTTAGCGTTCGCCTTCCCGCCTACCAGCTCCGTTCCTGCCTCCCAGCCGCTCGCCCCTTCCCCCTCCCCAACTTAAATGGCGACCGCTGCAGGGAGCGCAAGCTAGACCCCTGACCGCCGTCAGGGATCAGCTCTTCCCCCACAGCTCCACCTGTCTGACCCACAGCTGTAGTCCCACACAGGCAGGGTTCGAGACCCCTACCTGCGGAGTGCCGCGCTCCAGTTTTCTTGCTTCTGTACTTTTTCGTATAATTTACTGTGCCTTGTTTTGACTCCTGCCCACTGCTTGTTTTCAGAGGATTGTCCCCCCGCTTCCCCCTCAGCCATTACGCTGCGTTAGCGTTCGCCTTCCCGCCTACCAGCCCCGCTCCCGCCTCCCAGCCGTTCGCCCCTCCCCTACTTAAATAGTGACCGATGCACGGTCGCGCCAAAGACGCACCTTAGGCAAGCTCGTCTCCGCCCGTCCGTGCCAGGACCGCACCCAGCGCTAGACCCCCGGGCCACCGCGAGCACCATAATGCGAGACGCCGCTACGAAGCCACCTTCCTCCACGCACTCAATGCCGGCCGAGCTACCGCCTGCTTCCAGGTCATCCGAAGCACACCCATGGACCATTCACCTGCCGAAACTACAGCTTCAACATCCAGCGTACACCAGCACGACCCCCCCCCCCCACCAAGGCAGGCAACACCACCTCAGATGCATACTACTCAACACCCGCTCCGTCCACAGGCATGCAGTTGAACTCTGGGACCTGCTCGACTCATCCTCCACGGACGTTTCCTTCCTGACAGAGACCTCATCGGCACCCAACTTTGCCATAGCCATCCCGGATAGCTAAAATATCACCTGTGGGATGGCATCAACAGTCCGGGAGGAGGAGTCGCCATCGTCCACAGAAATACCCTCAGAATCTCGACCAACACCGAAGACACCCTCTGCACCGCCGAACACCTGCAGTTCCAGATCTACATTGATCCCAACACCACCCTCAGAGGGACCCTCATGTACAGACCCCCCCGGACCTCGGCCACAGTTCATCGACTCCATCACAGAAGCCATCAGTGCACATGCCTTGGCCTCCACAGACTAAATCCTCCTCGGAGACCTCAACTTCCACCTCGAGAACACCAATGACAGCAACTCCACCACACTACTGGGCAACCTCGCCAACCTTGGCCAAAAACAACACGTCACGACACCCACCCACTCCGCTGGACACGCGCTTGACCCCATTTTCTCCGCCAGCAGCCAGGTCACTGTCAGCCACACCACCAAACTCTAATGGACCGACCACCGCTGCATCCACTTCACCTTCAAGAAAACCACCACACACAACCACCAGCAAGGAATCCCCCACCGCCTCTGGGCACAAGGTCACCGAAGACCAGCTAATCACCACCCTCGCCCGAGACCCATCGACCGACCACACCGACACAGCCGTCCGCAACTTCCAGCAATGGATCAACAACTGCGCCAACACTCTCGCCTCAATCACGAAACCCACAAACAGACGCACGGACAGAAGAGCCATTTGGATCACCACAAATCTCCAGACATCCGAGCAGACCTGCCGGAGACTGGCACCGCGAGCAAACAATGGACAACCATGCAGCCCTCAACAAAGCCTGCCACGGACACCACCAACTCATCCGAACGGTCAAAAGGACCTCCTTCAAGGAACACATCGACAACAGCGCACACAATGGCAAAGAGTTAGTCAACATCGTAAAGGAACTCGCCAACCCCAGCTCCAGCGACATCCCACTGTCACAAGACTTCTGCGACTCTATAGCCTCCTTCTTTCACCGCAAGATCTCAGACATCCACGACAGCTTCAACACCCAGACCTCTCCATCAGCCACTGACACCCCAGACTCACCACCCCCCAGTCACACCGGCCACCTGAGCTCCTGGAACCACGTCAACGAAGAATACACCATAAAGACCATGAACACCATCCACTCCGGCTCACCATCAGACCCCTGCCCCCACCACATCTTCAACATAGCGAGCTCCGTCATAGCACCCCAACTCTGTAAGACCTTCAACAGCTCATTCGAGACCGCCACCTTCCCGGAAAGCTGGAAACACGCAGAGATCAACGCCCTACTCAAGAAACCCAATGCAGACCCAAAGGGCCTCAAGAACGTCCGGACATCTCCCTGTTCGAAGAGAACAAAACCCTGGACTCGTCCCAATCCGGATTCCGCAGCAACCACAGCACCGGAACCACCCTTATCACTGCCACCGACGACATAACTGCCATGCTGGACAATGGCGAAACCACAGCCCTCATTCTCCTGGACCTCTCGGCTGCTTTCGACACCGTCTGCCACCACACCCTACGCACACTCCTCTACAATGCGGGGATCCGCGACAAACCCGGGACTGGATTACCTCCTTCCTCACCGGTAGAACACAGATTCCGCCTCCCTCCAGTCCTATCCGAAGCCACCAAGATCACCTGCAGCATACCGCAAGGATCATCCCTCAGCCCGACCCTCTTCAAAGTCTACATGACACCGCTCGCCAACATCGTCCAATCACACAACCTCAACATCATCTCATACGCCGACAACACCCAGCTGATCCTCTCCCTCACCAAAGACCCCGCCACCGCCAAAACCAACTTCCAGCAGGAATGAAGGCCGTCGCCGAATGGATGAAGAGCAGTCGCCTGAAACTGAACTCGGACAAGACAGTGGTCCTCATCCTCTGCTACACCCTTTCAGCCTGGAACAACTCCTGGTGGCCAGGCACGCTGGGAACTGCACCGACACCCACCGACCACGCACGCAACCTAGCGTCATCCTGTACTCTTCCCTGTCAATGACCCAACAAGTCAATGGGATCTCCTCCTCTTGCTTCAACACCCTCCGCATGCTTCGCAAGATCTACAGATGGATTCCCTCCGAAACCAGAAGAACAGTCACCCAGGCCCTCGTCACCAGCAGGATGGACTACGGAGCCCTCCACGTGGGAACCAAGGCCAAACTTCAGAAGAGACTCCAACGCATACAAAATTCCTCTGCATGCCTCATCCTCGACATCCCCCGCAACAGTCACATCACAGCTCACAAAGCACTCCACGACGCCGGACCAGCATACCTCAACAAGCGACTCACCTTCTACACCCCCAACCGCCAGCTCCGCTGACCTTGCCATCACCACCGTCCACACATCCACCCAACAACCACCGGCGCCGGCGGCAGATTCTTCTTCCACCTCACCGCCAAGACATGGAACACCCTCCCCATCCACCTTCGACAGACCCAGGACCTGCTGACCTTCAGGAGACTCCACAAGACTTGGCTGTTTGAGTAGTAGCTGCCCCCACCCCAACGCCTTGGGACCCTTGCGGGTGAGTAGCGCCTGGATGCTGCCTTAGTGAGCCTCCCCAGACCATTTGCTGCTTTCAACAACTGGTCTCCAGTGGTTCTACCCCCCACGTTTGGCAGGAGAACCGGCAAGAGAAACAAGTGAGACGGAGGTGTGCCCACCTCTGCCAACTGCACCCCTCAGGTGAGGGAGGCGAGGTGAAGCACAACTCCGAATCCCCGCCATCTTGAGTATGGGGGACCCAACCAACCAGGGATAGGCTCCTGCCCCCCTCCCACTGGAGTCTGGCATAATAGGGGGTGTACCCACCCCAGGGAAGGGGCCCATTGGTCCCTGTCCTTACCTATCTGTAACGCCCCTAAATCTAGTATTTAGGGGGCACCTTGAACCTTGCTTCCTTAGATCCAGAAACTACAAGAAAGAAGATAAGAAGAAGGATCGAATACCTGTGCAGAGCTAACAAGAGGATGACTCCCACTGACTTTGCCCCAGCCCTGCAGGCCTGTCTGCCCTCGAACTTGCTCCTGCGAGACCACGGTGTGTCCAGCAGCCAGCAACCTCAAAAACCCCAGATGACCTGCCTGCCTTCACTTCCAAAGACTGCTTCACCCGTGAACACTGGATTTGCTCAACCTCTGGCAGCAGCCGGAAACTGCGAATCCAGCCCACTCTGCACCCGCTGAGCCCGGCCCGAGCTAGAGTGGAAAAACACCACGAGGAGGTCACCCCGGCGACCTTGACCCGAGATCCGGCGACCCCTGACTTGCCTCCAGCCGACACTTGCAGTCTAAATCCAGAAGGCCCCCCTAACGGCGACCAGAAGATGGTAAGAAGATCCAACCCCAAAAGGCACCCCTGCACCAGACGTCCCTCGGCCTTGTGTGCCCAAACCAACTGTGCCTAACCAACCCTTAACTTCCCAACTTACTTCTCAAAGTGGTGGTCGCACCCAGAAGTCCTTTGTCACCCTGCCTGCAGTGCATTTGTAAACCGGAGGTTCTCCATTGAAAACAGGGCGCCCAACGTCGAAACAGCACCCTGCACCCGGCCACCTCAGTGCCGCTGAGGGTGAACCGTTTGTCCTACATCGTTTCCCCATTTGCCCTGACCTAAACCCTAGGAGCTTTGCTCCCACAATCCAGTGGCCTGCTTCCCAGCAGCCACCAACAGGAGGCTCCCTATCCCCTATTGCAGTGGTTCCCAAACTTTTTTTGGCCCGTGGCTCCCTTGACCGGGTTGGCGGTGGCTCCCCACCCCTTTTTTGCCGGTGGGTCAGGCAGCGCACTGTGCTAGGCACGGATTTTTGGTTTTGGCTTGAGTGTTTCTAGGCCACGCCCTTTGTTGCACCGGCCACGCCACTTTCAGATCCTCCCCTCCCCTCCCCACCCCCCTCCCGTTTTTTTTTATCCCACTTAGGGCCCTGCATTTGAATGGATGTAGGAGTGCTTCACCCGTCATGCTACTAGCTGCATGGGTTCTTCCTCCAGGCCTCCAAGATCCACCCAGTCATAAAAAATAAATGCCCAGGGCACATGGGGAGCAAACTCAAAAGCTGAGAGGGAGGAAGGAGTATAGTTAGCGGCAAAATTGCGAGTTTCAAGAAACCTTCTTAATTGCTTTTAATATATTTTGGTAAATTGTTGGCTTGTCTGAATCGGAAGTGCTCGCTAGGCACCCACCTGGCTGGCCTCCTAGGGTTGCAGCCGCTCGCCGTTGCCAGAAATATCTAACTAATTGTAATGATGTTCTCTTTTTGTTAAAGTACTGCCTGTTCAAAGCATAGGTGTGCAGTCACGGAGCGCGCGCTAGCAGGCACTTAAGAACGAGCACCGCAGGGAAGGAAGGAGGTGAGCTCCGAGTTCCTTGAAGTCACCTCGCCCGGCGCCATGTTTTGAAATTGGCGCACATGTATCCATCAAAGCAGACACAACCTTTATGGGAGGCGTTGCTGGTTGGTGTGGCGAGAATAAGCCAGCTTGGGCCAGTAGGTGACAGGCTTCAATAAGCATGCATTTCTCGACTCGGAAACATTCGCCTCAAAAGTTCTGCCCTTGCCAGAGTTACACAGGAAACGCATACAGGCGACGTGACTGACAGGCATCGGTTCAGGAAAGCGCAATTGCTGGGAAGAGTGTGTGTGGTGGGGGTCAGCTTGTCGCAGCCGGTGATTGCAGGAATGGAGGCGAGAGGTAGAGACAGGGCGCTCTGCGCCAATGTCTTGAAGCATGTGCAATGAGTGATGAAGGTGGCATTTCTTTTACATCCTGCGCGGCGCCCCTAGCATCTCATCACGGCTCACCGGGGTGCCGCGGCGCACACTTTGGGAACAACTGCTCTATTGGATAACATTGGGCCTCAACACTCTGCAGCCGGCTGCCCTAGTGCCGCTGAGGGTGCAACAACAGTGCATTGCTGACCCTGGGAGACACCCGAGTCTAACCCCAGAACCTTAACTCCCACAGTCGATAACTTACCTGTGAACAGATAACCGTTTTTTCCTCCATAGGATAACATTGACAATTTTCTTCCAAAAAGTTTCTAAGTGTGGAGTTTTGAAATCTAAAAATATTCTTTAAAAATTGCACGAATAACCAAAATGTATTTACTTATCTATTTGCAGAAAATGTCCAAGTGCTGACTCTAGGTATCCAGCACTGAGTTAGAAAAGTAACTTACCAGTCATTTACTGAAAAAGCATATTCATTTCAATATACTATATTTGAAAAGTATTGCAACCTACTGCATCCTCTGTAAATCAAACGAAGTACAATTCCTATTGCATTTTCAAACTGTTCTACAATCAGCAACGTATTACTGTAAAGTATTTAATGCTTACCTGTGCCAGGCTTGCTTGGTTCTAAAAATAAAACAGTATATTTTTTATATAAAATAATTGGCCTAGAGTTCAGTTTGTGCGTGTCTGAATTCATTTATTGACTGAGTGTGTACATCAAATGCTAAACACTGTCCTCTGATACTGCCTTACTGCTCAACCACTCTACCACAAATAGAGAGTAAGGTTCTATCTAACTTTAACCTCTGGGGTCACTTGGACTCTATTCACACTATACCTCATTTTGATGTAGTATCTATAGAGCCAGTTTCCTACACCTCATCCATCAATACTGAACACAATACTCAGTACCAAAGCTAATACTAGTCAGCGTACCTGGGCTTATATACAGACACACACGCGTTTACAGGGAAAAGAATGAAATTAATGATGCCAACAATGCTACATGTAGTAGATATTGGAGGATCCCCTATGCTTTCTAACAAAGTTATTTTGCCATACGAAAATTGTGAATTTTACACACACATTTTTGTGAGGAGGATACTCAAATTAACCCATTCCAGTAGGTAGATTATTTGAAGTGATCCAAGACTTGGTCCTCTTGCGAGTGCTAAAGCCCATGAAAATAATTCAGTTGCAAGCTTGTGCTTGCATTATAAGATGAAATCGATGGCAATTCAGACCTCTGCACTTGAAGATTCTGTTTTAACACTGCAAAGGGGTGAGCTACAAGCAGGACATTTCCAGCAGTTTTAAACTAATAGTGTTGTATATCTGTTGGTAAAACAGACTTTGAGATGCTAAATCCCAAAACCTCTTTATTCAAACTTACCAAGAACGCGGATATAGCAGTAGGAGACGTACTGAAGGTCCCGCGTCTGACAGTACCAGCCTTCATCTTGCAGACTGACGTTCATTAATAGAAATGTTCCATAGCGAGGTTGTATACGTCCTTCATATGCTTTAAAGACATGAGGGGAATGGTGGAAAAACATCAAATCCTTCCCTGCTGAATTTGTTCTCTGTGCTCCAAGAAACACCCACTCAGAAATGTCTGTAAAAGGTCTATTAGGGAAGAGCACAGACTCGCCCACAGTTGTGGTGATGTTTTCGGCCAGAGCTGCAAAAAATAAATACGTTAACTGCTTTGGAGGGTTAAACAATTCAGAAACATTGCATCCACTACTGCATAAAACAAACTGACAACCATTAATGATTAGCCAGAAAACCCGAAACCAGATCCAGGATGCTTGTTTCCGGTCCAGGGAGAACCTGGCTTGGCCGTTTGGGCTGGACTGCTCCCATCGGGAGCAGAGCCAAGACTGACTTGCATATGGATGGGTTCAAACTAGAATAGCATGGGGAGAAAAAAAAAAAAGATGGACTTAGGCCCAGATCTCTGTACTGGGGTGAATGTTTGACATTGTTCAATATTCTTCCATAAATTGTTCTTTTTGCATCTACTATGACAAAGAGCAGGAAAAAGTAGGCAGGGAAATAAGCACAAACTGGGCCCAGCAACCACGTGCCTCTCAAGAAGGCTTCACTTTGTGGAGAGGCAATACTAGCAACAATAAAAACAAGTTAAAACAACAACTCTTCAAAATAACAGTGACAAAGCGAAACATGAACAAAAAAATAAATAAATCGGGGCAAGTCAGGCCACAATGTATTGCATTTGTTTATTGTTTCAATTAATTAAAATGGTTACAAAAAAAGACTGGTTGGATTCAATCATAAATAAACATGGTTATTTAATTTAACAAGACTGTTAGATATATCTAAAACAATCATTTCTTTGAGCCATTCTCATAATTAAAGCAGTAAAAGTTGGATTAAAACTACAATTTGTCTCTAGTCCTTGACTGAGGCGTTGGGTAGTAAATTTCACTAGTCTTGCCAATTCCATTGGAATCTCCACCTTAAAGAGATATTTCATAGCGTCTGTACAGGTGCGTATCCCATATTTTAAAAACAAGGGTTTCAGTAAAGTGCGACGTGCATAATTCAAACAATGGCATATGCAGATCATGAGAGTCATGGATTCCTCGTGCTGGTGGCACAATCTGCTAGAGGTGACCAACTCTGGTGTTTTCCAACGTCTGTTGATGTCTTTTATCGGTGGTACTATCAATCTCACTGACAGAATTTGCTTTAAAATAGGATTGTTCAGGGCAGAGTCAAGTTATGGCTGACTGTTTATCGTGGAAGGAACTGGCTAGGAGACTGATGTTACTGCTAGAGGACTCTAGTTCCTTCATGTCCTCTTTCTTTGATAGTAGTCGAACTGGTTTCTTAAAAATGGTTTTTAAAATTCCAGGTTGGTAAATGAACTCCTGCCAGTTGGACAAGTCAAGGTGCAATTCAGTGCAAGCAGTTAAAAGGCCATTGGCCCACGAGTTGTTGCTTTTCACAGAAATGTCCTTCAAGATTGCCTTCATTGTGTTTGAGGGGGCAGCACAGTCCCCTGTATAACACCGAACAATTGACACCCTCAAAGCACTGTTTGTTTAGCTCAAATTCAAGACGTATCGAGGTGTTCCGAGCATGAGCGGGTATATGGAAGATCTGTTTACATGCCCAGCAGTTGGCACGTTCCATGATGTTGATTGATGTCGCGGGGAATGCTAGTTGGCCGTATGTAATTGAAGGGAGTAACTTAGCTCTCATGACCTTTCTAATGGGTCCAGTTGTCGGCTACTTAGTTTGGAATTCAATTTGCAAAGGGTATACATCTCTGCCTTAGCTTTTGATTCAATGGATACAGTCCATGCTGCCAATTTCCCACTGCACATAATCCAAACCCCTAAGTAGTTGTATTTGGTCATTGTTGCTATTTTCAGGTTACCCATTCTCCATTGTTTTGAGTTTAATTTGCATACGTCCCAAAAATTACTACCTTTGTTTTCCCCGCGTTTGCTCTTAAGTCATTTTCATTGTTATAGATGCTTAATGCATCCAGTGTTCATTGCATGCCCGTTTTGGTATGGTAAGCTCTCTATGACGAAAGGAAAAACCTTAGAATCTTGGTGAAGCACTGGAGACAATCTCCATCCACCCCCAACCTCTCTCTTTTACGTTCAGCAAGATCCATATACCACAAGCACATCTTCCAGGAAAAATCATCACATTTCAGATCCCTCCTCGATTCAGCTAAAAACAGACCCAAAAACTTTTCGACCTCGTCAAAAACCCTAATTGTTCTCCCCAAACCATCAAGCCTGAGGATGCTTCTAAGAAAGCAACTGAGTTCGCTATATTCTTCGATCAAAAGGTAAAATCTCTGGTGGAACAGGTCAACCACCCCACCCCCATCGAGGTGCGAATATCCGTAGTCACTTGGCAGAACTTTGCCGCCATCTCAGAGGCTGATCTCCTCAAATGTATCCGCGAAACCAAACCCTCCAACCATTCCTCCGACCCCATTCCCAGTGGCATTGCCATTGATATCTATACTAACACTCTCTCCTACTGGACTAGGCTAGTCAATCTCTTCCTCAGTCAAGGATCCCTCCCAATTGTCCTCAAAACAGGACAGGTTACCCCCTTCTAAAAAAAACCTCTGCAGATGCAAATGACCTCAATAACTTCCGCCCCATCACCAATCTCCCTTTTCTTTCAAAGATCACAGAAAAATAATCTCCTCGACATGTTCCAGTCTGGCTTTATTCAAAACTGCAGCACTGAAACAACCCTGCTGCAAGTGATCGATGATGCGCTGCATATTCTCGACTCGGGGGAATCGTGCCTTCTGATTCTTCTTGACCTCTCTGCAGCTTTTGACACTGTTAATCACTTCACCCTCCTTAACATTCTTCAACAGAGAATGGGCGTGGAAGGCACAGTTCTCAAATGGTTTGCTTCTTTCCTCTCGGACAGATCCCAAATGATCAAGATTGCACACAGTCTCTCGTCTCCACTGGTGGTTGGTCAAGGCGTCCCTCAAGGTTCTATCCTTGCTCCCACTCTGTTTAATCTCTATCTGGAACCATTAGGGAACCTTCTAAGCAAATCTGGAATCCTCTACCATCTCTATGCGGATAACACCCAAATCTACCTCAAGGTGTCTTCCTCTCAAGATCTCTCACTACTCAGCTCTACTCTCAACTCTATTCACAACTGGATGTTAGTTCACCAACTCATTCTCAATCCCTCCAAAACGGAATTCCTCCTCTTATCTAGCTCTCTCTCTCCGCCTCCTGTTCAATCCTGGATGGATCAATCGAATCTACTCAACAGTAAACCCATCATTGTGGACTGCGCTAAATCCTTAGGTGTCATACTTGACAGAAGACTCAACCTAATCTCACACATCAACTCCATGGCCAAGAGCGCACGTTATCAGATGCGCCTTCTATGGGGGATTTGTCGGTTCTTCCGGAGAAAGACCTAAAAACCTTGGTCCAATCGCTAGTTCTCTCTAGACTGGATTATTGTAATTCTCTTCTGACTGGCCTTCCCAAATCTCACCTCTCCCCCCTCAAATCTGTCCTCCATTCAGCAGCTCGCTTCATTACAGGGTCCAAACGTAGTGACCACATCACTCCTATCCTGTCTTCTCTCCGATGGCTTCCCATCGAGGCTAGAGCTACCCACAAAGCTTTGCACTCTTCCTCCCCTCGCTATCTGGTGAATAAACTCAAACTGTCTGGAGGCTCAAGACTTTCTCGGAATGCGGAAAAGTTCCTCTTGAACCCCCTCCTTCAAAAGGGAAAAATTGTTGGCACAATCATTCTCAGGTAATGCGGTGAGAATCTGGAATTCGCTTCCTCCTTCGCTCCGTGCCATCACCTCCATCCAGATCTTCAAAGCGGACCTCAAATCTCTTTTATTCCAAAGACACTTTCAGAACTAATTCCCTCCTTCTCAGACCCCACCAGGAAGTTCTTTAGTCATTGTAAATTTGTCACAAATATTTTTATTCTGTTTGTACATCCTGTGCTTGCTGCGTTTGATATTGTGTTCCTTTTGCCTGCGTGGTTTTGATTCTTTGGCCTGCTATTGTTCGCCAGGAAGTTCTTTAGTCATTGTATAATAGGTCATATTTATTCTTATTTTTGCTTGTACAGTCTGTTCATGCTGTGATTGAGATTGTGTGCCTTTTGCCGGCATCGCTCCGATTCTATGGCCTGCTATTTTTGTTTGTTTTATTCCTGCAACAGTTCTCTCATGTAACGTAACTGGTTCTATTGTACAGTGCTATGACACCTTCGGGTAAAGTCCGCGCTTTATAAAAATGCATTAAATAAAATAAAAAATAAATAAAAAAATATCAAAAAGGGCTACCGACGTATAATTTGTTGGGTCTCCAGTGTCACCCCATTTGTGAATCGGTTGAAGCAGGGAGCCTTTCCAGGTTTAGGCCACCATTGAGTTATCCAGGCAGAACTGATAAAGCGGAGTAAGTAAGGTTCCCCAGAAATCGCCGTCTTCTTTGAAGAGGCATCCAGTCAGACATTCAGTCCCGGGGCATCATCCTTTTTGATATTTTGTAATATTAGTGTCACCGGAGGTCCTGCGTCAAAAGTTTCAGATGGCTATTCTGTGGTCATTATACGAGGGTTAATCGAACCTTCGCTCGTATGCTGGTCTGCAGTCCCGAACACTACAGAACAGTGTAGTCACATGGGAGACCCATGTGTGGCTGGCAACCCCATTACGCCGGTCATGGCCGTGACCGGACAACCTATTGATATAAGACCAAAACTCAGCCTTTCTTTTTGACATCAACAGGCTATAAATATGCAGCCATGGTGAGATTTACAGTTGCCTTGTATAGACCAATAGGGTTTTCCTGTGAGCTTTTCTTGCTAACAACCAGTTTTGAAATGTTTTATCATTACCCTCTCTTGTATGTTCACGGTTGGCTTGCCTTAGGGCCCTCTTGCTTTGTGGAATTTTTTCACACCTTGGTTGAATTTTGCAGTACTTCTTTTCTCCACAGTCTTGCTGCTGGTTTGGTCTTTTGCCTGACAAAAGGCGATACAGCTCCGGCGCCAAGTTAGTCCAAGTCTTTAGCGAGTGCAGGCTAATTTCTTTTCCAGCTTGACAGGCTAGTTGTAATTATTTAGTTCTATTGTAGCCTTCTCGGTAGGACATGTATTTCCTCTCCATTAGAGTGGCATAAGAGGGGAAATGTGTGAGAGACTGACGGTTTGCGGCGAGATGGCTATGGCTAATAGAAGATGGTCACTGGTCTGTAGCAGTTGGTTTCGGAGTTCTGCAGCTTGATCATACAGGCAATTGCACATGAAGATATAATCAATTGAGGGTTTGGTCTTCCCCTGTGTAGCGTTATTCATGGCGTAGTTGGTGAGTTGTGGGTCTTGTGTTGACCTTAATCTGTAAGTGTTTAAAAATGTGTTTAATAAGGTCCCAGCCCAATCCCTGTGCAGTGATGCATCTTTTGCTGTCCCCAAATTCTGGGCGTTAACGTCCCCAGCCAATATGATCCCACTATTTGAGTGCTCACTAAGCAAGTCGTCAAGTGTGTCTACCAAGGCCCACCTCTCAGAGTATCTTGGTTTACCTTTACTGTGAAAGTAAACAATCAGGAGGAGAATTGTAAATGGACAGCCTTTCAATTTTAAGCCTTGCAAGTAAATAGCTTGAACCAAGTCCATGGCTAACACAGTTTTAGCTTTCATATTACGGCCAATACCTTTATATGGATAACCCCCAGATGACCTACCAAATATATTATTCTTTTTCGCTGGCTGTTGAAATTCTAAAAAACCTGGAATGACCACTGGAGCGAGTAATCAGGTTTCCTGGAGACACAAAAGATCCCCAGACTGTAGGAATTTGAATGCAGCTCTGTTTTGCAACGTAGTTTTTAATCCGTACACGTTCCATGAGATGACTTTCATCGTGGTGTTCATTCGACTCCCCCAGTAGTCGTTCCTTGTTGTGCTAGGAGCAATTTGGTTTTAGGCATGTACGGGTCATTCCTGTTTCTGTTTGTTTGAAGTTTGGTGAGAGATGAATTAAGTTAAGAAATGCTGACGTGCGGGGGAACTGGTTTTGTCCCTCTTAAAACGGTCTTTCTCTGCGTCACTCGCAAACGAGGCTGGTGGGCATCACTCGCAAACGAGGCTGGTGGGCATCACTCGCAACCGAGGCTGGGGGGGGGGGGGGGTGTCACTCGCAACCGAGGCTGGGGGGCGTCACTCGCAACCGAGGCTGGGGGGGCGTCACTCGCAACCGAGGCTGGGGGGGGGCGTCACTCGCAATCGAGGCTGGGGGGGCGTCACTCGCAATCGAGGCTGGGGGGCGTCACTCGCAATCGAGGCTGGGGGGGGGGCGTCACTCGCAACCGAGGCTGGGGGGGGGGCGTCACTCGCAGCCGAGGCTGGGGGGGGCGTCACTCACAGCCGAGGCAGGGGGGCGTCACTCACAGCCGAGGCAGGGGGGCGTCACTCACAGCCGAGGCAGGGGGGCGTCACTCACAGCCGAGGCAGGGGGGCGTCACTCACAGCCGAGGCAGGGGGGCGTCACTCACAGCCGAGGCAGGGGGGGCGTCACTCACAGCCGAGGCAGGGGGGGTGTCACTCACAGCCGAGGCAGGGGGGCGTCACTCACAGCCGAGGCAGGGGGGGCGTCACTCACAGCCGAGGCAGGGGGGGCGTCACTCACAGCCGAGGCAGGGGGGGCGTCACTCACAGCCGAGGCAGGGGGGCGTCACTCACAACCGAGGCAGGGGGCGTCACTCACAACAGAGGCAGGGGGCGTCACTCACAACTGAGGCAGGCTGGATGGGGGACATTACTCACAACCGAGGCAGGGGGGTGTCAATCACAGCCGAGGCTGGGGGGCATGTCGCTCGCAGCCGAGGCTGTGGGGGTGCCAACCACAGCCGAGGCTGGGGGGCGCGTCGCTCGCAGCCGAGGCTGGGGGGCGTCACTCACAGCCGAGGGCTACTACTACCAAGTTGGGGCAACCTATGTTGGCCATCAGAGATAAGCGAGCCCCCAAAACCGGTGGTAAAAGCTAAGAACCTGGGGGTGTGGTTGGATCACAAAGTCTGCCTCATCCAACACACGAATGCAACGGTTTCAGCCAGTCACTTCTTAATTAAACAAGCATTTGCAATGCAATAGGTCTCGCAGCATTAAAGTTTGAGTTTTTGGCATTGTATATGACAATGGGTTGCATTAAATTTTTAGCAAAGTCTGTATTGGTGTTACTAATAGCAGAAGGATTGGGCCAATCAGTATTATACGTTAATATGGTTTCAAAAGAATGTCTTTGTTGAGGAGATTTGGAAATCAGGTGAGTTTCCCTTGAAGAGGGTAGGACCGGATAGTGGTGGGTAAGGGTGAGGCCCTCAATAAATGGTCGGAAGTCCTCTTTCCCTGCTTTGTTTTTGTGCTTGTGTTTGTGGCCCCTGAGATGCTATATTCTTTTGGATGATGTCACTGAGGTTCAAGACCCTAAAGAGTGAGGCAAAAATCTAACATCTGTTGATGTACCAAAGTCTAAGAATGTACCATTGAAGTATGGGTGGTGAGCAGAGATGGAGGCTCAGGAGACCAGGCTGAGGGCAGTTGTATCTGAAGGGGAAAGGGACGTCAGGACAGAACTTTCCATGGAGAGAGGCTGGGGTGGGAGCAGAAGCAGGGGGTTTTGAGGATTTGATCGACTCTTCTGCCTGTGCCTTGGGTGTTTCCCAGTTTGCTCAAGCCTGTATTAGCTTTGCCAATTGCCTTTGGTGGGGCTGCAAAGCATTGAGATGCTGCCCACAATCATCAAAATAAAAATGTATAACAAAATGCCCACACAATGGCTGTGCAGTTATTCCACTGTCAAAAGCATGCATCAGAATGTATGCGCACTTCGCTGACATTACATAGGTGTGTTTTGCTCCAGTTTTCTTTTTTTTCCAATTCAGTTTGGAAGACGGCAAATAGAAAAATAAATATTTTTTAGCACAAAAGCTCCAATTAAAATAAATAAATAAAAAAGCTGGTGTGAGGTAGAGCGGTCGTAATGTAGGAGCGGGTGGGAAACGGAAACAAGTCAGCCCAGCACCATGTGACTCTGGGCAATAAATTGCGTAATATTCCTGACGGCCCCCAACGCCGGGATGCCTCCGGGTAACTGTTCGTGCTTTACAAATACAGGATTTACAACCCCCCTTGACTGTCTTCAGCTTGGGGACAGGGGAGAAGGGAAAAGTATGTAAAAGGAAGATGTGGAAAGACCGCGAAGAGAAGGTTAGGTGTGGTAAGGGGCAAAGAGAAGGTGGGGTGAGGGGAAAGTAGAACAGAAAAGGGAGAACACTGAAGGAGCAGAAAGGTGGAACACGGATACAAGCACTGTGGAGAGAGAGGAAAAAAACAAACGAGAAACCACACAAACACGGGAGGAGCACATGAGACAGGAGGCATAGAGAAAGAAGAGGTTGAAATGGAGAAGAAGAGAAGACAACTGGGCAAAGAATGGGATGAGAGGAAGAGCGTGACTGAGTGACGCTGTGTGCACACGCCTAGGTGCCTTGAAGCGAGCAGCAGCGCAGTGCCTGGTGACTCTCCTTGATGGCGGCAGTGTGTTTGTAAGCTGGCAGGGCACACTGCACTTAATTACTACCTCTAGGCGCGGTCTAGTGTGTGTTGCGGCTTCCAATGCACACTGAGGTAGTGACGCTTTGTGCAGCGCCGAGAGTGCATCTGCCATTACTGCAAGGCGCTGTCCATACCACGGGGCCTGCGTGAGGGTGCTACGAAGGCAGAACTGTCACTGATGTCAGCACAGCGCTCTCTGCTGCTGCCAGGCACTTTATCGCACATGACCTCCACTCTGCTTCTCTCCAAAAGTCATCCTCTGTAAATTAGATGCCCCGCCCACATGCATTAGACACCCCCAAAAAGTAAGTCACGTAGAACTTGCCGCTCCCTTACCGTGTAGTACGACAAGAGACCCGCGTTGTAATCCAGCACGAACCAGCGGTACTGCCAACTTTTCATAACGTTCGTCCATTTGCTTAGCGGACCTTCCATGATAGACGCCATATTGGGACAGAATAACAACACCACCAGCGACGTCACGTGGCACGTTTTCTGTCGGGCGAAGTGATGACGTGATGACGTGGACTGTGGCGCGCGAGGAGAGGGGATGCATAAACTGGTGTCCTGCGCAGCTTGTGCACGAGATGAGGGGAAAGACCGGACTGGCGGTAAGTGGGATGGGGGGCGGTGCGCTTGTGTGTGCGAGCGTGTGTGTGTGTGCAACGGAGGAGCGTGTGTGTGTGTGCGCGACGGGGGTCTCTGTATGTGTGCGTGCGTGGATGTGTGCTTGTGTGTGTGTCTGTGTGTGCGCATGCGTGCAGAGGGTGCCTGTGTATGTATGCTTCCCAGGAGACAGACACGGCGAGCGCGTTCGCGCGCGCGCGGCCGGCGGAAAAGGCAAAGCGCGCGACCCAGACTGTCTCCTGGGAAGCATGCTCCCTGACATAAGATCTCGGCGAGTACAGCGCTGACGCGCTGTATCGCTACGAGACCTAAAAAGGAAGGAAGATCCTTCCCTACCTTCCGGTAGACACAAAAAAAAACGGTAGTGACATCCTTAATCCAGTCAAAACTGGACTACTGTAATGGACTTCTGGGAAATGTACAGAAACAATGTTTGAAAAAACTGCAAAGTGTACAAAATTCTGCGGCACGGCTACTATCTAACATCCCTAGGTACAACTCGATCACTGCTGAAATTCGTAAACTGCACTGGCTCCCAGTGGAGCAACGGATTAGGGCTTTTTACAGATGCGCGGCTAGTAGTGCCATTTAGGCAACTTTATCCGTGGGGACAGTTCTGATTGAGTTAGGACTCCCACTGCATTGGCAGCAACATGGGCACTATGGATACAGGGCCAGTTGGCCAGGGAGACTGCGAGGTTTGTAGGGCACCAGGCCCTTGTACGTATATGTGGTACTAGGAATTGTTTTTCATGTAATATGATTTCCGCACACTGTTCTGAATACCTCTACAAGTGGTCTTAAGATGACGAGGTTGTTGTGCATATTTAGATTTTGCTAGTCAGATTTTGCTCCACCCTAACGTTAGTGATTCTCAGGAGCTTAGGGTCCAGTAGTAGTCTGTTGAGATCATGGACGTACTATGCGGTTGGTGCCGAATGTGGTTCTGTTAACCGGCTGGTGTTAAATACAGTGTTCACCAATGGTTACTGGGTGCTCGTTTATATTCTGTTCTACTTCAACTATAATTGCTTTGTGAAGGTTCTGAAAGTGGTCAAGTTGGTCCTATCATATGTAAACAATTCCCTCGTAAATATTATCTAGTGCCAGGTGGCATCATGTATTCCTAGATGAAGGGCCAAACAAATAACCACCTCAATTTCCGGACGGCACATTAGTTCTGATATCTTCACCCAACGTCTGAAATATGTGCCCCTTTTTGCACTTTTATTTCTCCTCACAACCGCTTTCCCAGTAACACCCTTCCAATATCCCCCCTACCCTCCTCCGCCTCACTTTCCCAACATGACCACAACTCGAGTGAAGGCTGGAAGTAATTGCTACAAAATCTATTATCCTCCCAACCAAACGAAAGCTGCAATAAAACGTTTGAATTATAACACTATTGAACGTTTCCCGGATTGCCTCTTTGATGATCAATTTTACAATGGTCGCTTTGGAAGGCTCAAAAACGATTTAATCTTCTTCGCTCATGACACCCCCTCTTGGTCCACCAGCTTATACAATTCCCTTAACGTCACTTCCTCCTCCTCTATCCCTCATGGGAAACAACTAAAAATTTCCCCCTCTGCGTGTCTCAAGGGCTACCTCACTATCTCACTCTATAACAATGGTACTGTCATGATCCAAGGCAAAGACACCTGTCTCTCGCTCGTTGACCACCTCTTCCCCTCCCTACTCCCCTCTGCGACCGGGTTTTCCCCTGACTCTCCTTCTAGCTCCACCCATTACTCCCTCTCTCCTCCCCCGACCCCCCTACACTCCAATTGGCTGCACTCTTGAGAAGCACAGGTCGGCCCTCCTCCCTCCCCCTCCCCTATGTCCTCCTCTCCTATTCCTGCCCCCTCACAGTATGCCCCCCCGCATCACTTCAGCCTTACCTATAGCTAATACGTTCCTCGTCCATTCTGCACCATCCCGGTACTCCAATCTCTTCTCCTCCCCCATATTCCTTCCTGTCACTCCCCTTTTTAGTCCACCTCTCCTCTAACCTTCTCTCCCAGTTAACTTTCCCTATGCTCCCCTTATTCCTCCCTCCCCCCTCTTTTCTACCCCCTCCTCCCCTCGTTATTTAACCCGATTTCTCCAAAACCCACTGCATCTCTCTCCTCCCTCCCACTCCTCCAGCAATGCTGTACCACTCCCTTTACCCCCTTGGTAACCCTTTCCATTTCCCTTCCTCGGGCCCAGCAGAGCCACTTCCTTTCCTCAACTTCCCTTTCTCTCGACCCCCCTCACTCTACCAGATGCCCGTTCCCTCACAGCCACCTCTCCTAGCTGACAGGACCTCTACAACCACCTCGCCTCTTTTCCTCCCAAACCTCCTACATTCCCATGACTCCACACAGTCCTCCTCTCTCCTTCCACCTTACCGCCTTGTTCCGCACCCATCTCCTCCTAAATATATCCTGAATTCCTCTCCCTATTGCAACGCCAACAAAGACAACTCTCCCTTCACCTCTGATTCACCAACTCCCGCTCTCAACCTCCACCTCTCCCCACTCTTGAACCCCATACCCCAACTCACCTCCTGTCCCCCAACCTCTCCCTGCTTTTCACCACCAATTCCACCCCCTCCTGTTTCCTTCGAGCCACCCAACCTTCCGTGCTCTGCCTTACTCTCTCTGGAAAATAAGCTAGGCTCTTTTATCACCTCCATCTCCCATCTTGTAGCTGCCATTTCACTTTTAAGCTCCAAGATTCCCACCTTTCCATGCACCTCTACTCCTTCCCAACTTCCCACGAGATGCACCCCGCCCACTCACCCCAATACAGCCAAGCTCAACCTGTTGTCCGCAAACTTCGTTAACTCACACAAGCCCTTGAACGCCACCCTTCTTCAACCTGCATCCCTTAGTAACCCTACTATCTACACTATTCCGACAATCTCCTCTGTCAGAACCAGGCATCCACCTCCCTCCCGAGCACCCCCGCATAAGTACAATATCCCGATCACCCTTCAGAGCCCAAGTGCCCCCGTCACCAAAACAGTCTTGACAGAGCTGCGCTGTCTGCTCCACAACTGCAGATCTGCAGTAAAACACAAACTTGAAATCTCTGATACCATCACCTCTCACAATATTGACATGCGCTTCATCACAGAGACCTGGTTCAACGATACCTCTCACTCTATGTTTGATCTCCTATTACTCACAGGCTATTCTATATTTAGGAATGACAGAACTGACAACATTGGGGGAGGTGTTGCAGTCATCTTTAGAAACTCCCTTCAACTTAAGGCTTCTCCTATCAGCTCCTTCCACACCTTTGAATGCCTTTCTCTTGAGCTTCAATTGCACCACCGCTCACCCCTCAGATTCCATGTCATTTACCACCCGCCTGGTAGTGGCCCTTCATTTATGGAGAAACACGCTGACTTCATCAGCGACCAATATTCGCGAAGTGACAATCAGACCTTCGTGGTGACTTCAATCTCCACTGGGGCGTACCGCATGACTCTTCGGCGAACTCGCTGGCCACCCTCCTCTCTGCAAACGATCTTATCCAACACTGCACAGAATCAACACACTCTAAAGGCTCAATCCTGGACCTTGTTATTTCTAAAGCAGGCATGCTCTCTATCACTACCCCTATTCATGTAGACTGGTCCGACCACCTCCTCATCCCATTCTCTCTTCACCTATCACACTCTGTAACCCTTGGTCAACCTAAGAGGGCTACCTCCTGGTTCCGTGATGCAAAAAATATTGATGTTCGACCCCTCTGTGAATCAGCTTTGTTATCACTTCCAAGGCTAGACCCGAACCTAGATGTTGACAAACTCACCTCCCAATGCCTCACAGTCCTTGCAGCAGAAATAAATAACGTCGCTCCACTTAAAAGCAAAAAGATAAGGCCCACTACCTCAGCTCCATGGTTCAACAAATCCCTCCATGAAGAAAGGAAGCAGCTAAGACTCCTGGAGAAACAATGGAGGCAAGTGCCCTCCACAGATAATTTGGCCATGCTTCGCTCAGCAAGATCCAAGTACCACAAGCACATCTTCCTTGGGAAAGCATCGCACTTCAAAACCCTTCTTGACTCAGCCAAAAATAGACCCAAAAAACTATTCGATCTCATCAAGATTCCTAACTGCTCCCCCCCCCAACCTCCAAGTTGGAGGATTCTACAAAGCAAGCAGCGGATTTAGCTATATTCTTCGATGAAAAAGTGAACTCACTTGTAGATCAGGTCGCTCATCCTATCCCTCCAGAGGAGCGCAAATCATCGCCCATTTGGCAGAACATTGACCCCATCTCTGAAGATGACCTCCTCAAGTGCATCTGCGAAACAAAGCCCTCCAACCATTCTCTGGACCCCATCCCCAGTGCCATCGCCATTGACTTCTACACCCATTCCCTTTCGTATTGGACCACTCTGGTCAACCTCTCCCTCTGTCAAGGCTCCCTTCCTGTCTCCTTCAAAACTGGGCAGGTCACCCCTCTGCTTAAAAACCCCACTGCTGATGCGAAAGACCTCAACAACTTCCGCCCCATCACTAATCTACCCTTTCTTGCGAAGATCACAGAAAGATGTGTAGCGAAATAACTCTCTCGTCATATCAAGGACAATGATCTTCTTGACAATTGTCAGTCCAGCTTCATCCAAAACTGCAGCACTGAAACAGCCCTACTCCAAGTGGTTGATGACGCGCTGAGGATACTCGATTCGGGGGGGTCCGGTCTTCTAATTCTCCTTGACCTTTCTGCCGCCTTTGACACGGTCAATCACAACACCCTCCTCAACACTCTTCAACAGAGAATGGGCTTGGAGGGCACTGTAATTAAATGGTTTGCCTCCATCCTCTCAGATAGATCCCAAATGATCAAAATAGAGAACAGTCTTTCATCTCCTGTGGCGGTAGGTCAAGGTGTTCCTCAAGGCTCTATACTTGCAACCACTTTGTTCAATCTCTATTTCGAACCACTGGGAAATCTCCTAAGTAAATCCGGGACCCACTATCATCTCTATGCAGATGACACTCAAATCTACCTCAAGGTCGCCTCCACTCACGATCTCTCCATCCTAAGCTCCACTCTCGACTCCATTCAAAACTGGATGTCAACTCATCAACTGATTCTGAATCCCTCCAAAACTGAATTCCTCCTCCTCTCCTCCTCACTCTCTCCTCCCCCGGTTCAATCATGGATGGATCAGATGAATCTACTTAACAATAAACCCATCATTGTTGACAGCGCAAAATCCCTTGGTGTCATACTCGACAAAAAACTCAATCTAGTCTCCCACATCAATTCCATTGCAAAGTCTGCTCGATACCAATTGCGCCTTCTTTGGGGAATTCGTCGCTTTTCCCCGGAGCAGGACCTTAAAACCCTGGTGCAATCGCAGGTCCTCCCCAGACTGGACTACTGCAATTCTCTTTATTACTGGCCTCCCCAAATCCCACTTGTCCCCCCTTAGATCTGTTCTCCATTCAGCAGCTCTTTCATTTATGGGGCCAAAAGAAGAGACCACATCACACCAATGTTATCCACCCTCCGCTGGCTTCCCATCGAGGCTAGAGCTATCTACAAGACTGCCTGTATCACCCACAAAGCCTTGCACTCCTCATCCCCTCGCTACCTGGCGAACAAGCTGAAACTCTCTGGAGGCTCTAGACGAGGGGTCTTCAATCTGTGGGGCGCGAGGAGTTGTGGAAAGGGGGTCGCGCCCTCCCGTCGCACTTCTGCCTGGTTTCGGAATCCAAAACATTTACTCTTTGTTTTGGATTCCGAACAGTGCATCTCAAGGAGCTCTCTGATTGGAGGACATTCACGACTGACTGTCCTCCAATCAGAGAAACTGCACAATGCACACCAGGAAATGCCATGAACTACGCGGGCCATAAATATGCACCTGTGGCGTGCATTGTACCTGCTGCCTTGCACTTCTGCTCCCTTTCCTGGACTTCCTCGTTTTTTCACTTTTTTTAAAAGAAGTCATTCACTTTATGTTTGAATGACATGCATTTAGGCGTAGCGGGAATCAAGAGAGAAATAAGAAAAATTTTCACTCATCAGCTTGGCAGGTTAATTGACCTGCTCTCAAAAAAGAACCACTTTTAATGTGGGACAATATTAAAAGCAATTTGAAGTCGATGTCACTGGCATTATTGCATAATTCATGTCTGAACCCCTGTGTTCGGTCATTAAAAACGAATTATATTTCTGTAACCGAATCAGATGTGTCCAGGGGTCGAGGGGGCGTTACTGGGCCATGGTCTGTGTACTTCATCATTCAACCTCAAACGGTGGTCCACACAAGCAGAATTTATGATCTTTGAAATAACACTCCTTCGTTAAAATGGATTCATTTTAATCTTTATTAATGTTGTATATAATCTTTATCCCTAGCTAGGAGAAGGGGTCGTTGTCACTCCCCTCCTCGTGCTCTCTTTCTCTGCGCCCATTTCTCTCCAAATCTCGCTCTACCATTCTCCCTCTTCCGGTTTCAATTTACCACTCCACCCATGTCTCCCAATCTCTCTCTCCTCTCCCTCCCTCCCTCTCTGACTTTTCCCTATTCCTTGTCTCGTCATCTCTCTCTCCCCTCTTTCTGTCTCTCTCACCTTACCCCTGCCCATGTCTTCATCTCACTCTCGCCCTTTCTCCATCTCTTTCTTACCCACCCACCCTTGTTGCGCAATATCTCTCTCCCTATTTATCTTAAATCTTACCCCAATGTATGACGTTACAACGCATAAATTAACAACACATGACTTTACAACACAGTTTTTACATCGCAACATCCTTTACAACGCACTCCATTACATCGCATGACACTACATCGCATTTTTAGAAACTACCTTTACAACGCATTCCATTACATCACATTATACCTTTACAATGCATACCATTACAACGCATACCATTACACTGCATTTAAGGTAAGTATTGGATAGTATCGGGGTAAACATTACTATTCTAATTCCAGGGGGTGCAAGAGTAGTGTAGTTTTGGATAGTGTAGGGGTACTATACGTTGTAATGGTATGCGTTTTAATGCCTGCGTTGTAGTGACATGCGATGTAGTGTCATGCGATGTAGTGTCATGCGATGTAGTGTCATGCGATGTAATGCCTGCATTGTAGAAACATGCGTTGTAAAGGATGTTGCGATGTAATGACTGCGTGGTAAGTGTAGTGCGATGTAATGGTTCCGTTGTAAAGGATGTTTCTCATCTTCCCCACCTGTGGTCTTATTTCTCTCCCCTGTTTCTCTCTCTTGCTCCCTCGTCTTATACCTTCACACAAGTCACCCCATCCTTCTCGCTCTCCTCGCCCACTTACCTTGTCTCATCTCTCTCTCTCCCTTCTTTTACTCTCACCTTACCCACTCACCTTGTCTCTTCATCTCTTGCTCCCTTCTCGCTTACTTTACCCACTCACCTTGTCTCTTCATCTCTCTTGCTCCCTTCTCTCATGCTCTCTCACCTTACCCACTCACGTTGTCTCTTCATCTCTCTCGCTCCCTTCTCTCTTGCGCTCTCTCCTTACCCACTCACGTTGTCTCTTCATCTCTCTTGCTCCCTTCTCTCATGCTCTCTCACCTTACCCACTCACGTTGTCTCTTCATCTCTCTCGCTCCATTCTCTCTTGCTCTCTCGCCTTACCTATCCACCTATGTTGCCCTATCGCACTCTCTGTCCTTAAAATCTCGTTTCTTCACATCTGTATCTCTATTTCTCCCACCTGTGTTTTACTTCTCACACACCCATCTCCGTCTTTTGTTTCTCTCTCTGCCGCCCTATCTGTCGCTCCATCTGTCCATCTGTCTCTTGTTTCTCCCTGTATGGTAGCATAACATAGCACAGTGTAACATAACAAATTTTAGTTCTCTGTAAAGTTCTGTGTATATTTTATTTCTATATAAAGCACTCAAATACCTACTGGTGAAGCAACACTATAGAGAAATACTGTAAATAAATGTTATTGTTATACCATAGGTTACTAGAGCTATGGACTATACCATTTCTCACTGAAAGGCAGTATTTCTCACCATGTGTTCCCATACCTCGCGTGTCACGCAGTTTGGTGCTTACTTTCCTCCATGTTAAAGAACAGTAGATGTTTAAGCACCCCGGCTAATGTGCTGCATATCTAAATACATATAAGGCCCCAAAGGCGAGACCGCTTGCATTGCAAATGCTTGTTTTTAACCCCTCAGAGACACACACACACATGAAGGATGTGCAGTTCCTTAAGGATTCAAAGACTTGCAAATGTGTAAATAATTTTGAAAAGTGGGTTGGGGCTTATTTATTGGAGAATATTTGTGCAAATGAAGAGAGTTAAAAACATATTTACCAGGGGTTTGGTAAAAGGTCAAAAGGGTTGCAAAAAATATTTGCCTTCACTATCGTTTTTTGACTAGCATGTGTTGTTGAGCCAAATTTAAACTCAACATTTACCTTCTACATTCATATTACTTCCCTTCTCAGCGAATGTTTATTTTCAATCTTAGCACAATTATTTCACTTGTCTCCTTCAAAAACAAATCTATTAACTTTGACCTCCTGTGCACCATGCTAGGCCCTACACACTATGTAAGTGACAATGTTGAAAATGGATTCTGCCTTAGTATGCAGAGGTGAATGGCATCTGTTTACCTGCCTTTGTTCTGTAAATGGTGGCACTGTCACATTATTACAATTTCCTGGACATGCAACTCGCTGGAAAATTAGCAATTCTGATAAATTACCTTTGGCTGGTGTCCTTTGTTAAACTTTATTCTTAGCTCATCCGAGGCATCCTGTCCCCCTACATCACCAACCTGACCAAGCAGCTGTGGAGGGGCCCAATATGCCAGTCCTGTTTAGTGGGCAGCCTCCTGTAAACTCTCGCCATCAGTTACTTTGATTAGTGGTGGCAATTGAGTGGGTGATTCTCTTTTGCTGGGGAGTGCCTGTTCTTTACCAAGGATTGTTTTTCCAAACCCTACTTTCTCAGCTGCTGTTTCGAGAGGTTTTCTTACTTGGGGTTGCACCCTAGTAACATCAAGTTAATGTATCCAGATAATAAGGTCACCTGGGATGGGGTGATTAGTGGCTGTATTTATTGGTAGCTGCAGCCTAGGGTAGACACCGCTCCACCCTGTTTCAAAACAATGCAAAAATACATCCACAAATTGACAGTCTCTCTGAAGAAATACAGGTACACCCATCACATTAGTTCAGAAATGTGTTATCACGCATTGTCAAATTATGTTTTGTTTAGGAAAAATAAAGTACTGTTGTGCATTTTTGGGCAATTCTTTTTGGAGACATTTTGTTTGAACTGTGTAGTAAGCGTGTGACTCCGAACTACTACAATCAACCACAAACCTTTTGTTTGCTAAACACTGTTTAATAATATTTCTCCTCTGTAAAAATGATTTACCATCAGAACTTGGGGCATTTGTGGCTGTCGGTGATGAGGAGTACCAAGTTCTCGAAAGAAAAAAAATAAGGAGGGGGTCCCTACGGCTGGAAATTTTGACAGGGGGGGTCTCGGCATCCAAAAGTTTGAAGACCTCTGCTCTAGACCTTCACGTAATGCGGAAAATCTCCTGCTCGAACCTCCCACTTTCAAGAAGGAAAGATCGATGGCCCAATCCTTTTCAGGCAACGCAGTGAGAATATGGAACTCACTTCCGCCTCAGCTCCGGACCACCACCTCCTCCCAGGTCTTCAAAACGGACCTCAAAGTTCTCTTTCTCCAAAGACACCGCCAAAATTAATTCACGCCCTCTCTATTATCTGAAGGAAGACCTCCCATTACTGAAAACTCTATTCTCCTTGACTATGAAAGTGCCTTCCCAGTGTGTTCTTGTGGTTTGAGAGTGCCATTTATTGTAGTATTATCCTTGTACCTGTGTTTGGTACTCTTTTGTAACATGCACACGCCACTTTTCTCTTGTAACACACTGTTTGATACCTCTCGCATTTTGTTTGCTTTTGATACTTGCCCAAGTGCCACCATTGCCTACGTAACGTTTGTTCTTGAGCCTCAGTGTCTAGCATATATTGCAGTATATTACCTCTAATTGCACTTTGTTTTCTCTTGTAACCTGCACACTTGTCACTCTCTCCTCCTATATTGCGCTGTTTGCTACCTCATGTATTTTGTTTGCTCACAATTGTCACTTTTACCTCATGTAACTTATCTTCTGCTTTTGTAATTTGTTCATTTGTAATTTTCTGTTCCTTTTGTGAAGCGCTCTGACGCCTTCGGATAAAGTCTGCGCTATATAAAAACGCATAAATAAATAAATAAATAAATAAATAAATAAAAAAAGGCTCTCTCTAGCTTACAAAGCCCTGAGCCAAAAAGGCCCGGTCTTTCTGCAGAATCTGTTCACCTGGTACGAGCCTACCAGACATCTTCGTTCCTCCGGTACTAAACTTAATCCGCACCTTACAATGGGGCGGCCGCAGATTCTACTTCTATACCACCAAGCTCTGGAATTCTCTCCCATTTGAGCTTAGGAGCGCCCCTACCCTCACCTCCTTCAGGTAAGGCCTGAAAACCTGGCTGTTTCAGAACTAGTCCACAGCGCCAAGACACCTGCGGGTATACATGCGCTTTATAAATCAATATAACAGAAGCATAACGGGGGAGGAGGGGGTGCGGCTGCGTCACTCAGAGGCAGGGGGGGCGTCACTCACAGCCGAGGCTGGGGGGGCGTCACTCACAGCCGAAGCTGGGAGGGGCGTCACTCACAGCCGAGGCAGGTGTAAAGTTGGGCCTCAGGCCCACATGGCTACGAAATGACTGACGCAGACACAGGACATGTAGTTCTCTATAACTGGCCTCAAGCACGTGCACTCGGGCCCTTTTATTCACCAGGGTCACGTCACTCGTGGCACCCGTGATGGATGGGTGTGGGGTGCAGTGTGCCCAGCCCTCGAGGGAGTGGCTGGAATACCAACTTCCAGCGGGACACTAGAACTTGTCTCGCAGGATACTACGCTTGTGTATGAGTCTAGAGCAAACCCGAGACTGTAGCAATGCACAGCTAGAAGGGCACTAAGGCCTATTTATCTATAAACAAAGATATTATTCACACAATTGATCAAAGCTTCTTTTACTCAGAAATGCCTCAAAAAATTTCAAAAAATGTTTCCAATTAAGGACAATGTGATATACAAGTCAATTCAATTGTAGATACATATCACAAACTAATCAATGTCTCCGTTTTGGAAAAGTACATTTCACTTTTTAGTACATTAAACATTTATCCACAACCCAATGCATTTCGGGTTCATTTCAGAACCCTTCATCAGGGGAAATCATAAGTATAAATTTCCACATTTTGGGTATGAACTCCTCGGAGCCAGTCAGAAAGCGAATCTACAACAGAAAAATTAGTTATCAAAACTCAGTTGCAAATCAGATGAAATATAGCAGTCTTAATAAAGATAAGCAAAAACATTGTGTACAGTGATATACAGTTGTAATGGATGCTACTGTGGGTTTTCAATACCACAAAACGACAAAAATACCAAGAGAGATGTAAAGGAGTTACTTGAAAAAAAGAAGAAATACTAGAAAAAAGATGTCTCCATTGTGAAGATAAGAGAATTACAGAGACAGACAAAGTATCCCCAAATGCTAAAGTGACTTATTTCCCAAAGTGTCTGAATCTACTCAGTGCCACACAGATGAAAGTAAATGCGAGCGACATACCTCGTGATCAGGGTCGGCGCTAGGCATGGGCAACATGGGCAGCCGCCCAGGGCCTCGCGCTCAGGTGAGAGGCAGGGGGCCCCCCTGCTCCACCAGGGCCCCCTCCCCACACATTACAATAAACATCAGAGATGTCTGGTGTCCAACCGCGTGGTGGCATTCCCTAGGGGTGCAGGGGTGGGGGGGTGGGACAAACAGAGTGGGGAAGTCACAGCGGCAGGGCCATCAATTAGGGCTCAGAGTGTCAGGGGCGAGGCAACACCTCTCTTAAGTACCAGCCATTCCTGTCTGCATTTTGTTGCTAGGTGACAGAAGGCCCCTTTGTTTCCAGGACCAGCCTGACACAGGTTAG
This sequence comes from Lissotriton vulgaris, assembly GCF_964263255.1. Taxonomy (NCBI): domain Eukaryota; kingdom Metazoa; phylum Chordata; class Amphibia; order Caudata; family Salamandridae; genus Lissotriton; species Lissotriton vulgaris. The sequence goes on from NC_141690.1 coordinate 255,137,983, forward strand.
GAGCAGTGGGTGAGGGGAGGAGGGAGCAGCCGGAGAAACCGGTGCTGGGGCAGTGTTTTAAGAAAGGCCTTGTTACTGCTTCAGGCCCGGGGGAGGGGGCCCCCTTTCCCTGGGCCTCAAAGCACTAGAGCAAGCTGCAAGGTCCAGGTGTGGGGCCCCCTTTCCCTGGGCCTCTAAGCACTATAGAAATCTGCAAGGTCAGGGTGTGGGGGCCCCCTTCCCAGCGCCTTGTAGCCACTACTCCCTCTTTATTTTCCTTTCCTTTATTTGTTCCCCTGTGAAATGAATCCAAAAAAGAAAAACTTTTTTGCTGGAAAGGTCATTGTTGTGCCTTGTGTTATCTCCTTGCCTGCTGCTCAGCCAGTATGAATGTGATGTCTGTGTGGAATGTTGAATGCTGGATGACAGAGTGAGTAGAATGTTAGTGTGCCTGGTGTGGATGTGGAATGACAGTTGATGAGAGAGGGCTGAGCAGTGACCATCCTGTTCCTGGTGGGGTTTTCCTCCTGTTCATCTTACTTGAAATAAAGAGCTTCAAGAAACTACCTGACCATCCATCCTTTCATTCACTACATTTTGGCGACGTTTGGAGAACTGACAGCGTGCAACATACTATTTACAAGCGAATTAAGGTACCTTCAAGCAATACAAATCTAAGGAGAAGAATTCAAGGTAAAGGACTTTTACATTTCTAAACTTTTGTTATGCTGCCTGGCACTTCGAAACCCCACCAGTGACCCCGAAATCGGTCGCCCTAAACTCTCATAAGTGCCAGATCTAGCTCAAGGTCACAAACCCAATGAGAATTGTTTGACCTTTAAATTAAAAGTACTGTTAAGAAGAATGCCTAACAAGTAAATTTCTGAAGGATAAATTAAAGTCAAGTACTGTTATGACACTCGTTTACTTGCTACCAAGAAAAAGGGAAAAACGAGTGCTTTTCATTTTAAATATTCAGATGTGAAGAAGTTTGAGAGGAAGAAATTTTTAAAACAGTGTCCAAAATACAGTTTGCTGCAAAGAGGAAAAACGAGTCATTTCTATTGAAAAACGGGTGATTTTCATTAACATTCAATCGTGTGGAAGTCTGTAGTTAATCTGGTAAGATTAGATGAGCCATCTTACTTTCCAACTGCCAACTGCCTTGATCTTTCACACGGAGAGCTCCTTCCACGGTGAAGCCATCCTGCTTATGATGACGTATGAGAATCTTTGCCTGCGTCTGGTCGTGAGGGGTGCGTGTAACGTCATGACAATCTTTGCCAGCCATCTTGGTGTTCGTCTCCATGGCAACACGATACAATGCTACGCCACCCATCTTGTAGACGGAGCCCATGTTGCGTCACTCCTGACTAACGCGGCTGTAAAGCGCGTTCTTCTGACGCTCTGCCCGCGCTGGAATTTCACAGGTCACAGGCCATCCACATTTCAGCACGTCTTCACGCTTCCATTACAAGCTCCCCGTTTCCATTCCAAGCTTGCTCGGACAGCGCGAGGTAAAACAAGAGAACATACACATTTGGGACATGGTGAGAGAAGCGCAAGCGTTACTATAAGAAGTCTCGAATATTGCCGGTTTCTGTCACGCTGAGCACAGTGATTTCCTTTTGATCGTGGGCCTCTCGGATCTTGAGGTGTCGCAGGGAAGCACAGACGTGGCAAATTCTTCCTTTAGAATGGAACAATAATGTCAGTGAAATGGTTATTCTATGACTCCGCTGGAATGTATGTTCTTCGTGCTGTTTCTTTAGTTGTGGGATGCTTTAGTTATGGTCTTACTGCCATCTTCTGGATTTAATTGGTACTCTACTTGTCATTGTTTCATGTAGCTCATATTTATACATGGAGCTCATATTCTTCACTACTTATATGTTATGTTTTAGAAATTTCAGCAATTTAGATAAGACTGTTAGGTTTTAGTGACTGGTACAGTTATATAATTAAGACTGTAATGTTTTATTATTTATACAGCATTTCATTTTGGTCTGCTTTGCGTGAAGTTTTCCATGCTGCAATTTCTGTTAGTAAAATTGCAGTGATGTTTAAATAATTTATACAGCAATTTATGTAGGTGTTGTATTTAAAGTAATTCATACTGCAATCTAGTAGGTCTGCTGTTCTACATTTATGATTATTTATACAGTTACTTAGTAAGTCTGTATGTTTTGATGATTTATACAGCTATTCAAATTAGTCTGTATTGAGTTTATGCTTCATACAGTAATTTAAATAAGTCCGTATTACGTTTATGCTTCATACAGTAATTTAAATAAGTCCGTATTACGTCTAATGCTTCATACAGTAATTCTAGTAGGTATTACTTTCAATGCCTTATACAGCAATTCAAATAAGTCTGTTTTACGTTCAATGCTTCTTACAGCAATTTAAGTAAGTCTGTGTTACTTTCTATGCTTGGTACAGCTATTCGAGTGAATCTGTATTACTTTCTATGCTTTATACAGTAGTAAGTCTGTATTACCTTTATGATTTAATTGATTGTTGTTACTTACATGGTACGAATTTAGTGGTGCAAATTTAGGTTCATGATTGGGTACTTCTTGTATTTGCTGGTACTTTAAGTTTAGAGGTTATTTTCTCCAGTAGGGTTGTTCAGAGCTGGTCTCTATACATATTCAGTGCGGGGTGTGCGCGCGCCCTCTCCACTGTTTTTACCCTATGTAACCTTTATACTTAGCATCAGCTTTACCTTTTATTTATCCGTACTCACTTTTATTGTGCTGTGCCTACGCTGCAGTGGTTATTCCATACATTATTGTGCTGTGCCTACGCTGCAGTGGTTATTCTATACATTTTTGTATTATTGCATTTTACTATTTTTATGTTCCCAAGGGAAGGGGATGTGTTTAGCTATATTTGCTTAGTCTATTTCCTTAGTTTCCCTTTGCACCCTTTCCTTGCTTAGCTATATTTGCTTAGTCTATTTTCTCAGTTTCCCTTTGCACCCTTTCCTTTCTCTTATCTTTGATATTCTGGTCTTATTTTGTAAATACATATATATTGCAAGTTTTATCTTTTGCTTCCTTTTATATTGCTATGTATTATATTATTGTGTTTTATTTCCATTGAAGAAAAGGGGATATGTTGTGCCTTGTGTTATCTCCTTGCCTGCTGCTCAGCCAGTATGAATGTGATGTCTGTGTGGAATGTTGAATGCAGGATGACAGAGTGAGTAGAATGTTAGTGTGCCTGGTGTGGATGTGGAATGACAGTTGATGAGAGAGGGCTGAGCAGTGACCATCCTGTTCCTGGTGGGGTTTTCCTCCTGTTCATCTTACTTGAAATAAAGAGCTTCAAGAAACTACCTGACCATCCATCCTTTCATTCACTACAGTCATCTTTTGTGTGACATTTCTCACTTCCAAAGTGCAGCCTTGAGAAAGAGAGAAATAAAAAATTCAAACGTAAAAAATAACTAAAGCAAGACAGAGTGGGTCGAAAAGGGGCCAGATTGATTTTATTCACACCTAAATCACATTAGTGCCACTACACCGAGTTTACCAGTGAAGCTCTACTTTTGTTTTCTTGTCTTTCTCTAAACAGCATTGTTTTCCCCAGGTGGGGAAGTGCACCATTTCTGGATGTACTGCAATACCTCCTTGATGGGCGGACTGGAAAATAAAGTGCATACCACTGCTCTGTATTCACAAATGTGGTCTTTTTAAACCATATTGCTTTTGTTTTGTAAGGATATATTCAATGGGCATTGAAGCAGGTCCGTTCCGGCCCTGTAGTCATGGCCTTAACTTTTCATACAAAAGCACTCATTCATTTCTGAATAAGTGCTAAAGCGTCAAGGTAACCATGTTGTTCCTGCTTATATTTCACATGCTTTAATTAATCTTACATTCCTTATGAGTGTTTGCTTTTTCCAGAATGTTGTCACTTTTTTTTTAGGCAGCATATTGCTCTTGTCTAGTGCGTAATTTGAAATGAGTCGCCTCTAGGTGTTAGTAGCGGGGCACAATTATGTTGTAGTTGAAGGCAGTGCGAGTTTCTCTCAGTGGGGTAGTATGGTGTTCAGTGGAGAGAAGATGTGGCACTATGGTCAGAGCTGCCGAATTTGGAACTGGGGAGACAGGTTCAGCCTTCATGACCAGTCCACCAGACCAATCTCCCTGAGGGAGCACATTTCCATGCTAGACCTTGCAAGGACCCACACGACCTTAGAAGCCCTGGTGTCTTGGCACCAGCAGGTGAACCCTAGCAGTGGCAAGTGTGGGTTAACCTTGAAGGCCTGTCTACCACAATCCCTATTGAAGCCCACTGCAAGTCTTTTGGGGAGGCCTACGAAGCAGCACACCCTAGAGCAACAGTGACTCTGTCATTGAGGTCACAGGACCCTTGAGCAGGGAGGCTCTAGGGCGGTGCAAACGGTGAGATCGCATTGAGCGCTGACTTTGGGTCATGTTTGCGAATATATTATCTTTCTAAAAGCACTTGCTGCCTCCTTCCTGGTCTCCAGGAATTTTCGGCAACAACAAAAATGTCATGAAACTCCGGTGATCAATAATATACATCTTTGTGAGACCTGCACCTAGCTTTTCCATCTAATGAGACAAATGTAATCCATTTAACAGTTTTAAAATATATGGACTTATTTCATTTGTATATTTATCTTTTTGTCCAGGTTACTAATATCCATGTTAGGTCTCTTCAGGGATGCCAAATAAGATCAATAGTCCTGCGATGTCACTTTCTATGATGTCACTTCTTGTGAGGTTACAAAGGTCGGCTCCTTCACTAGGGCAGATGAGCGACACCCCACTACTTTCTCGCAAAAGCAGAAACGCAAAATGCTAAAATGTCCATTTTATGTTTCTGCTTCTAGCACTGCGAGAAAGCAGAAGTGTTTCGTTGGGGGCGGGCGGGTCTGTTTTAGGACAGAAGAGGATTGCCTTGCCAACTGCTAAGGGCGCTGACTGTTCGGCCAATCCAGTCATGCGCACTCTGGCCTTCCTCTATGGGGAAAATGGCCTCCCCATAGGCGCCTGGCTGGTCGGCCTCCTGATCAATCACAACGCTGCCATTGCAGCAATATGATTGGCTTAGGAGAGGGGAGGGAGGCTGCCTGCTTCTTGTTCTCCACCCCCCACTTCCGAACTCCAGCGAGATCCTCCACCCGCGAGTCATGCCGGCTGCGACTGGAAGATATATGCAAGTTAGAGGGGCCTCACATCTTCTCTTTCGCCCGGGGCCCCAGGAGTTCTAGGACCGGCCCTGCTCGTGATGTCCAGAGAAGGACCCGAGGTCAGTAGCGTAAACTTCAATTTACAATGCTTCTTCCTATTCAAGTTAACGAGGTACTGTTATCTAGCCGTCCTTTATCTAATCAGTAGAAGTAATGCTGTTATCACAACTATAATAACTGGCACTATACTCACACCAATGCCTCAGTTAAGGTCCCAGGTTGTGTCAAAAACACTCGATACTCGTAATCACCCACTTGGATTCTCTATTCCAAAGACAATGTTTGTAATAAACATGATATTCAAAAGTAAATATCATGGTATGTCATAAGTCTAAAGCGATTATAGGAGAATGATAGAGGTCCCCGTACCTTTCTCGTGAAGTATATTGCACGAATGGGTTAGCTGCTCCTCGTCAGTAACCCGAGGCAAGTGGCGTTCAATCTCAAAACCTAATCTAAACAGAGATACGGCGCGCCGCCCTGTTCAGCAACATCAAAAACGGACTCCAGATGACCTATCCAAGATGGCGCTCCCTTGAACGCAGGATACTACAGCAGGCTGGCTGGGGACGTTACTAGCCGAGGGGAGCACCCACACCGGCCGCCTCGGGGGGCGATGGGGATTGTAGTTTTTTCAGGCGCCATACAATGTGAAGTTGGTGGAGGGGAGTGAAGCCTCCCAGCACAAATCAATGAAGAGGGCTGAATGAAAACACATTCATGTGCACAAGGAGTGATTAATGTTCCTGTTATTGTGAATGTTATTAATGTGAAAATAGGGCACTAGCCACAAGTGGTAAGCAGGGGTGGTGGAGGGGGTGCATGGCAGCGGGAACAGCATCAGATATCTGATAAGGTCTCCCCTCCTACCTCCTACCCTCTGCTCCTACTCCACTTGTAATTCACTCTAAAGAGAGTCATCACCCCGCAGCCCACCCATCATTCTGGGACCCCGGCTCCCTCACACACTCACCGGAGTCGGACGAGCGAGAGGCTAGGAGCGGTGCTGCGCACAGGCACAGCCCGAGCTGGAGGTAGGCGCTGGGGTGCATGCCGAGGGTCACACAATGAGGAGCAGTAGGCGCTGTCACGTTTTCCCAATCCCGGGGAGTGGTGTCGGAAGGGTTAAAAGCCTTCATGCAAGGAGGGACTCGAGGTGAGATGCTGCCTCCCACTACAAAACGTCATGAAGCGTGAGCCTTACAAGGTATGAAAACGGATATATGGGCGGGGCGGGGCGGTCTTGTTACTAATATTGTTATTGTTATTAAAGTCTTGTTATTATTATGTTTCGCCTGACCTAAGGACGCGCCCCTTTCCTCCTTATTTGGAATTTGCCCCGCGCCTGCTCCGATGGACTGACAACTGATCGGGTGCTTATGATAGAAGGCGCTAAATAAATGCAATTTTTAGACAGCAGTGTGCATTCTACAATGCGGCTGTTTATGTTGATTTGCACTTTTATTATTCCAAAAAGCATTACTGGCACAGGCCTTTACATTCACCCACCTCTACTGCTAACACCACAGTTGCCAAGTTTTTCCTATGTCTTGTTCAGGGCACAAGTCCTATGCAAACATTTGGAATGCAACAGGTCTCGTATTTACCCGAGTTTCAGCTATTGACATTGTAAATGACAATGCTTTTTATTTATATTATGGTTTTAAAAACAAATAAAACGCATTGTCATTTACAATGCCAATAGCTTAGATTTGCGTAAATGCAAGCTCTATTGCATTGCAAAGGCTTGTTTTTTTTTAGTCATTGCCCAGAATGTGCATCCATGTTAGGTGCCCACCCTACACAAGTAACACAGGTTGGTGAGTGATACACCCAGCAGCGTGTGCCAACTGACCATATGGCCTTTGCGTAGAATGGCTCTGCTCCTTCCCTCCAACTCTCTATAGGTAGTCACTGCCTTGCAGACGACCTCCACACTCTACATTTAATAATAATAAACAACATTTTTAAAACAAGCATTTGCAATGCAATAGGTCTCGCATTTGCGAGAGTTGGGTCTATTGGCATTGTAAATGATAATGCTTTTTATTTATACGTTTACCTAACCTGCAAACGCTACGTAAACACCACTTGCAGGTTTTGTAAAAAATAAATAAAAGGCATTCTCATTTACAATGCCAATACCTCAAACTCAAGCAAATGACAGACCATTGCGGTACCCGCGCTTTAGATTTTAACATGGTAATTAAAAAAAAAAAAAGCAAAATGTTGTGAGATGGAAAGTGTAGTGTAGCGGTCTAGTCCTGGCGGGCGTGTGATGATGCGGCACGCAAGGATGAGATCGCGAACGGCTGTGCGCATGCGCGGGGAGCGTGGTGTGCAGTTGTGAGCGATCTGAGCGCGATCTAGTAAGACGCCCGGCGCTCTTCATGCGATCTCATAACTATAAATAAAGTATATCCTTCTCAAAGGATCAACAGTGTCTGCTTCCTCATTTGGGTGATGCACCAACATCACAGTGGCGACGAGGACGGGATCACCCACAAGGAGCCCTAACTGCTTTAATAAAAAAAGAAAGTCTGGAAAGGCACACCGAGGAGCAACAGACACTGGAAGATCACTGCATAATACCAGTCAGGAGACAAAGGAAACGAAATACAGTGGTAGAGAATCGCAGGAGGAGCGCGGCAGAGGCGCAGGGAACGAGGCGCTCCCACCACATGCACCAGGGCCAGGACCTAAGGCGGACGAAGACGGGAAGCACGGTAAGGGGTAGTTACACCCAACTGAGGCCCTGGCGGAACGGGGACAGACTGGAGAAGGGGGAGAATGAGAACCCCAAACCAACTTAGCACAAGGCGGGAACGCAAGCGCGCCAGGTAGCCCTAACAGTCAAGGAGGGGGAGAAGGAGAACCCCGAACCAACACGGCACAAGGCGGGAACGCAAGCGCGCCAGGTAGCCCTAGAGGTCAAGGAGGGGAACCGGAAGAACAGGTCAGGATGAGCACACAAGCATCTTACCTTACGGCGCCGATTCCATTTCTGCCCAGACCAGGTGAACCCCAGACAAAATGGGAATACTGAAGGGGAAGCTGCGGAGCAGCCTGGGGCGCAGCACCAGCGCAGAAGGGTTCCCGGTGTCCTCCCTGTATTCGGCGGTACCATACTCCAGCGCACCGAACACGTTACCCCTCACACCTCGCAGGGGGCACACCACGGGAACTGTCACACGAAAGCCCCCCGCGACGGGCGAACCCAGTGCACAGTCCAAGATGGCGATGCGCCTCCTGGGCTCCCACCTTCTCTCCTGGACTTCTCGACTTGCGTGCTGTCCTGAATGACACTTTGCTGCTGTTTTCGGACAGTTTTCGCTGGACTGTTGTGAGATGGAAAGTGTAGTGTAGCGGTCTAGTCCTGGCGGGCGCGTGATGATGCGGCACGCAAGGATGAGATCGCGAACGGCTGTGCGCATGCGCAGGGAGCGTGGTGTGCAGTTGTGAGCGATCTGAGCGCGATCTAGTAAGACGCCCGGCGCTCTTCATGCGATCTCATAACTATAAATAAAGTATATCCTTCTCAAAGGATCAACAGTGTCTGCTTCCTCATTTGGGTGATGCACCCCAGTGGCGACAAGGACGGGATCACCCACAAGGAGCCCTAACTGCTTTAATAAAAAAAGAAAGTCTGGAAAGGCACACCGAGGAGCAACAGACACTGGAAGATCACTGCATAATACCAGTCAGGAGACAAAGGAAACGAAATACAGTGGTAGAGAATCGCAGGAGGAGCGCGGCAGAGGCGCAGGGAACGAGGCGCTCCCACCACATGCACCAGGGCCAGGACCTAAGGCGGACGAAGACGGGAAGCACGGTAAGGGGTAGTTACACCCAACTGAGGCCCTGGCGGAACGGGGACAGACTGGAGAAGGGGGAGAATGAGAACCCCAAACCAACTTAGCACAAGGCGGGAACGCAAGCGCGCCAGGTAGCCCTAACAGTCAAGGAGGGGGAGAAGGAGAACCCCCGAACCAACACGGCACAAGGCGGGAACGCAAGCGCGCCAGGTAGCCCTAGAGGTCAAGGAGGGGAACCGGAAGAACAGGTCAGGATGAGCACACAAGCATCTTACCTTACGGCGCCGATTCCATTTCTGCCCAGACCAGGTGAACCCCAGATAAAATGGGAATACTGAAGGGGAAGCTGCGGAGCAGCCTGGGGCGCAGCACCAGCGCAGAAGGGTTCCCGGTGTCCTCCCTGTATTCGGCGGTACCATACTCCAACGCACCGAACACGTTACCCCTCACACCTCGCAGGGGGCACACCACGGGAACTGTCACACGAAAGCCCCCCGCGACGGACGAACCCAGTGCACAGTCCAAGATGGCGATGCGCCTCCTGGGCTCCCACCTTCTCTCCTGGACTTCTCGACTTGCGTGCTGTCCTGAATGACACTTTGCTGCTGTTTTCGGACAGTTTTCGCTGGACTCTGGCCTTTCCCTTCACACCTTGCATCCCACCCACCCCTCCTCTATGCTGTGACTGCATCTTTGACCTATTGCAATAATGCTAAGCTTTGGTATTCGCTGAAGTCCTTACACCATATACCACCCCTATGCATCTCTTAGAGTTTAACCAGTCATTTCCCTTCCTATGTGTATGTAGTTGATTCTTATCACTAGCGTTTGCAGTGGACCTTTGTACTCTCCACCACTCCTATTTGACCCTTAGAGTATTTCCAGTCATATCCCTCCTGTGTAGATAGAAGATAACTCTATTGACTAGTATCCTATGTGATTTTTAGATTGTATCCATGTGTATCCCCTCCCTGTGTTTAGAGATATAGCTTTAACGACTAGTCGCCTGTGTGACTGTTGGAGTATAGCCAGGTGTATCCCTTCCCCCGTGTGAAGAGATAACCCTATTCACTAGAACAAAAAGAAATGTGTTTCTTTTGTAACGTAACTGATTCTATGTAAAGTGCTTTGATAACATGTAACGGAACTGGTGCTATGTAAAGCGCTCTGATAACCTAATCGGTTCAAGTTCCCCCGTGTGAAGAGATAACCCTATTCACTAGAACAAAAAGAAATGTGTTTCTTATGTAAAGTGCTTTGATAACATGTAACGGAACTGGTGCTATGTAAAGCGCTCTGATAACCTAATCGGTTCAAGTTCGCGCTATATAAAACTCTAAAAATAAATAAAAAATAAATAAGCCTTGGAAGATGAAAATGGAGAACCCTTCTCCAGTGCGAGGAGACGAAGGATACTCTTACATAATCTAGTTCCAGAAGGAATAAGAGTGTTCACGAACTTAGTGCCCACGGTTAGACCAGCGGCTGATGATGACGTCTTCCGGCATGCCATAGAGGATCTAGACAATCACTACTGTCCCGCGGTGTGCGTCTCCATTGATCGCTTTAACTTTCAGCAGAGGAAGCAAGAAGCGGGAGAATCCATCGACGACTACGTCGCGGCGTTGAGAAGGTTGGCGATTACGTGTAAGTACGGGACACTCCAAGACGACTTCATAAAGGACCAAATCGTGATGCACACCACTAATAAGACAATGCAGGATAAGTTGTGGGCGCATGGAGAGGCGACGCTAAAAGAAGTAATAGCAATGGTGAAGAAAGCGGAACTGTCGAAGCGATGCGCTGACGCAGCTAAAAGGGAGAACATCCAGAGACCCATGGTGAACAAGGTGGACGATTTTTGAAAAGGGGGTGGTGATGGACAGAGTTTCTGAATGATGCAGAATACTCTTACCCAGTCAAGAGATCAGGGCTTTATCCATCAGCGTTTTTTAGCTCGCTGCACCATCCCAGCTCAGAACCTGGCTATATGCAAATTAGTCTGTTCCTGTCCCAGTGCATGATGGGAACAGGGCAAACCAAACTACCAAGCCAATTCTTATACTGGGAAGGAAACAAGCTTCTGGGGACCGGTTTCTGGCATTTCAGCCGTCGTCGGCCCGGCTTGCTTGAATCCTGATGGTGCAATGAGCAAGGGACTCACGTCTGAGTATACCCTCCCACACATAGTGTGGACAAACCGATTTTGGAAAAGGGGGTGGTGATGGACAGAGTTTCTGAATGATGCAGAATACTATTACCCAGTCAAGAGATCAGGGCTTTATCCATCGCCGTTTTTTAGCTCACTGCACCATCCCAGCTCAGAACCTGGCTATATGCAAATTAGTCTGTTCCTGTCCCAGTGCATGATGGGAATAGGGCAAACCAAACTACCAAGCCAATTCTTATACTGGGAAGGAAACCAGCTTCCGGGGACCGGTTTCTGGCATTTCAGCCGTCGTCGGCCCGGCTTGCTTGAATCCTGATGGTGCAATGACCAAGGGACTCACGTCTGAGTATATCCCTCCCACACATAGTGTGGACAAACCGATTTTGGAAAAGGGGGTTGTTAGACCTGACATCTTTGGCGTGAATTCTTCCCCTATAGTTTGCCTCTGCTACCTGGATTTGTGATGCTATGCTGAATTTAGTTTTGCTGGTTTAGATGTATTGGACACTCTGCCACTGCTAATCAGTGTCAGATTGTAAGTGCTCCTAAGGTAAAATATCATATTTGATTGGATATACGTGGATTGGCATATCTGTATCACCAGGAAGTCCCTAGTAATGTGCACTGTGTGTGCCAGGGTTGGTGATGTCAGATGCTACTAGTGGTTCTGCAGCGCTGATTGCGCCACCCACATGTGTAGCTTTAAAATGGTGTCTCAGGCCTGCCTTTGCAGGCCTGCCTGCAGTCTCTAGGACTGCCATATCACCCTGGTCAGTGTCCACACTGACTGGGCCTAACCCTTCCCTTTTTGTGCACATCAGTCATCCCTTTGGAAGGCCCAAGGTACCCCCCTGGGCAGGATGCGGTGTATGTAAAAGGTAGGGCATGTACTACTGCAGGTACCATGCCCTGGTAGTGAACAACAGCCATTTTATGTGCTCACTGCTGCAAGGTTATCTTGCTCCATAGGATAACATGGGAGAGGCTGGGGCCAATGGCTGTCAGCCTAACTCCTCATAGGAACAAGATAAGACATGAGTGTTTCATATCCCTGCGCTCAGCATTTAATAACCCATCTTTTGTGAGGGGTGGTTTTTAAATCCTGAGTGGGAGAATAGTACTTTTAGAGAAGTCGCTATTCTCCTGTCTGACCCTCCTGTGTGCCTGGGTATGGTTGGGGATTGACTGTCTGGTTTGGAAGTGACAGGAACAGGAAGCCCCCAGGGGGTTAGATGAGTCAGCCCTTTGATGGGGTGCTGGTATTAGCATCTGGAAGTGAAGGGGGGAGGTAGCACCTGGAAATAGCTAGGGATGTGCCTGCCTGCCACAACACTGGCTCCAACCTCCTGTGGGTGGCTGACAACCCTGCCCCTCTCCTTGAAAGGAACCAGGAAGAGCAGATAACAAAGTGCTCCACTCCACCCAGATCTGGGATCAGACAAGGATTCTGGGTCCAATGCACAAGGAACTTCTAAGGACTTCTAGGGACTTCAAAGGACTTCAAAGCCTTTTTGGGGTATAAGTATAGGACCCCTGTCCCCAGAAAATCAGATTCTACAACAATCAAGAAGGAGCCTCTGCTGGAAGAAGGACTGAAGAACTGAAGGAAGATTGCCTTGCTGTGTGCTCTAAGGGCTGATCTGTTCTACTAACCAACTGAGCTGAGGAGAAGAGGGACTTTGCTGTGTGCTGTGACCCTGCTTGAAACCTACAAAGACTTTTGCTGTGTGCTGTGTCTTGCTGTGAATCTCCAAGGGCCTGAGAAGAGCTGGCCTCCTGTCTGCAACCCAGGACTACAAAGGTTGCCCCAGATGAAACTGCCGTGTTCGCTAAGATCTGCTGTGCCCTCCTGCTTGCCTTGCTGTGTGTCCCTGGAAGCGTGGGTTCGATCTGAAGAATTGGAAGAGATCGAGTGTGGGGCGCGCTGGCTGCTCTGAGTGTCTAAGAGCGCCGCGCTGAAGATTCCCTACAAGTTGCACCACTGTTCGACGTGTTCATCGGCACGTGTGGGGCTGAAGAAGTGTTGTCGGTGTTCCCAAGGGGTTAAATCGCACTCCGTGCGGAGTCGCGTTACCTGTGACCCCGGGAGCCGTAAATTCTTGCCATCGGACTTCACCGCCGCGGCCTAGGGCCCGCGAAACCAACTTGCAAACTGATCGGCACCTTGGCTGATGCACGAAGGGGCCGCGACCTGATTGGTTGTTGCCTGGAGGCTCGTCGGAGAAGATGCGCTGTGATTGGCCGCTGCTGTAGGCTGTTCTCGTGAGCTGCGCATCGATTGGAGGAAGTGCCGCCGCGTCATCGGAAGCTGTCCCTGGAGCCGCGCTGTGAGTGGCTGACTCCGGAGAACTCCTCGACGTCAGCGAGAAGCCTGCAAACGCCGCGACCGGATTGGAGAAGCCGCGTTCAGCACCTGAAGCCTGCAACAACTATCGTACCTGCGAGGGTGAGTCTGAAACCCTAAAGAGAGAGAGATCGCCTGCCCCCAGCACCCGGTATTGACACCGGCTGCAGAGGAAGCGCTGGGGCTGTGCAAGTGACTACGTTCGCCTCGGAAGTATTCTTGGGCGTGCGCATCGTCCCCCGAAGGTCCCGCATTGAGCGTGGGACACGGGGACCAACGACCAGTGCCCGATCTCCCCATTGAGAAGGGGGGAACCTGAGTAGAAGGAGCGGTGCTCCTGCTAGGGCCAAGTACAGTTTAGGAAGCACGTTTTTGAGTGCTGAATTCCTACACCTGAGTCATTCTATCACGATCTATTTTTGAGAGACTAGAGACTATTTTGAAACTTTCCTAAAACAAGTGCCTACCTGAAACAAGAAGAGTGATAAGAGAAATACGTACAATGCTTATGTGATTTTATTTACAGTGCCAAAACTAGATAAAAGTTATTTATGTACAACTCACCAGTGTGGTCTCAGTTTGTGGTGTACATTGGGGGGTCATTGTAACCAAATGCAAATACTTACACATTGCCTTGGGGATAAGCCTGACTGCTCGAGCCAAGCTACCTAGAGGGAGCAGGGGTTATCTACAGTGGGTGTCCCTGTGCCCTGACTAGATGCAAGGGTCCCTATTTGGTCTAAGGTGCCTACCTCAGCCAACTAGAGACCCCCAGATCTAACATTGTTGGTCAGCGGTGCGGATTAGAGCCAGTATTTGCATTTGACCTACAGTGATTCCTTGTACATCACTAGTCTAGTAGCAGCAATAGATTGCACACATTTTTTTTTCTTCTTTGAAGTCGTTTTCTGGTGAAACCTATTTTTGGAGGACCTAGGAAGTATCATGTCTCTGATAGAAGGAAGCGAGGAGATAGCGGAGCTGCAGTTTGAGGTAGAAGAGTTACTCATTTACAAAAAGGAGCAACTTAAGCAATTCTGCAAGCAGCTCAAGTGCCCAGTGAAGGGCAGCGCTAACAAGGAAGAGCTACAGAAAGCTCTAAGGGCCTGGTGGGAGGCCAAGAATGTTGTAACAGAGGATACTACTGGAGAAGATGGAGCACGGGAGCATGGGTTTGAACCCAATGAGTTACCAGTGAGAGTGCCAGCTTTTAGGGCTGGCAGCGTCCATTCTAGTAGGGGTTTTTCTCCAGAGGAGCTGGAGGAAAATGAGAAGATTAGGGCCCATGAGATTGAATTTTTTAAACTCAGAGCTCAAGCAGAAGAAAGGAAACTACGCCTTGACAGTGAAAAGAAGGCGGAGGAAAGGAGGAATGCTCTTGCTTTGGAAGAGAAGAAACTTCATTTGGCCCATGAGTTGAGCATGAGGGAATTGGAGCTTAAAGCCAAGCAAGTGGATTCCAGTTTAAATGGTGGCAGCGCACAACCAGTACAAGCGGGTAAAGTATACATACCAAAAGATCTGGTGCAGAATTATCAGAAGGGTGAGGATATCTATGCATGGTTTAGATCCTATGAGCTTTCCTTGAAGATGAATGAAGTGCCTGAAAAGAGTTGGGGGGCAGGTTTGTGGAAGCATTTTGAGGCCTCTGGGAGGGATGTGTTAGCACCCTTAGAAGCAGCAGGAACCTTAGCCTACCCCACTATGAAGGAGGCCTTATGCCTCAGGTATGGGCTCACACCAGAACAGTACCGTCAGAAGTTTAGAAACTTTAGGAAGCTTGATTCAAGTACATGGGTGGAGTGTGTGAGTATGTACACGCGTGCACTGGAGGGTTGGATAAAAGGCAGCAAAGTAACTGATTATGTGGGGTTGTGTCACTTGATTAGTTGGGAGCACTTAAGTAGTTTGTGTGTTCCAGAGCTGCGCCAGCATCTGTTAGACAGCAAGTTAACTGAGCCCAGTGAGCTTGCTAAAGAGGCAGACCGTTGGACTAGTACCAGGGTTCACAAAGGGGTGGTAAGTACCACAGCCAAAGGTGGACAGGGTCCCCAGCAGAAAGGGGGGGGAGGACAAGGGTAACGGTAAGGAGGTCACTAAAGGGCCCCAAGACAGTTCCAAGGAAAAGGAGTCCCAACCACCTCAGCCTAAGAAGCCGGGGCCCCCTAAGGGCAACAGACCTCCCCCAACTTGCTATGCTTGTAGGGAGGTGGGGCACATTGCTCCCAAATGTCCCAAGAAACCCCCAGCAGCACCTGCTGTTGCGCCAGTCCCAGGGTTGAGTAGTGCAGCTTTGGGAGGGGATTTGATTTCTAGTAGGGATGTGGGTGTAGCTATGATGACCCTAGTCTCATTAGGAGACCAAGAGATGGTCCAGGATCCTATCGTGCCCGATAACACTAAAAAATACGGGCAGAAGGTGATCATCAATGGAAAGGAGATTGAGGCTTTGAGAGACACAGGGGCCAGTGTGACATCTGTTAGGTGTCAGTGGGTGTCTGAAGAGCAGGTAATTCCCAATCTCCTCCGTCCTGTAATGGCCTCTGACAGCTCAGTGCGCCTTTGTAAGATAGCGCGTGTTCCTTTTGAATGGGGAGGAGTCTCTGGTTCTTTGGAAGTCTGTGTTAGTGATGCCCTACCTGTAGATTGTCTGTTGGGTAACGACCTAGAGAATTCTCCATGGAAGGAAGTAGAGCACAGAACTCATTTAGGGATGTTAGGACTGCCGGATTGGATCTGTGTGACCACTCGTGCAGTGACAGCTAGTCAGGGTGAATCAGTGGAACTGGAGCCTGGAATAATGGCCCAGGTACCTGTCAAGAGAGGAAAGGGCAGAGGGCACGGGAAACCGGCGCCCACTGTTCCCACGGTCCAGGAGGAGGCAGAACCTGAGGGGGATGCCCTGGAACCTACAGGGGAACAGGTGGTTGAACTAGGGGAATTGCCTAAGCTGACCCATTGGCAGCAAAAGGGTGGTCCCTCCAGGGAGGACTTTTTCCAAGCACAGAAGGAGTGCCCTTCTCTCGCTGGTGTGCGGCAGCAGGCTGCAGACCAGGCAGCAGGCCTTAGCTCCAAAGAGCACTGGATTTACTGGGAGGATGACTTACTTTATAGTGGGCCTAAGTTTGCTGAGCCCGGTGCAGCCCGTGTGCTGGTAGTACCCGAGCGCTTCAGAAACTTCCTACTGGGTCTGGCTCATGACGTGCCTCTTGCAGGACATCTGGGGCAAGACAAGACCTATCACAGGCTTGTCACCCATTTTTACTGGCCCCAGATGAAGAAGCATGTCAGTACCTTTTGTAAGTCATGTCAAACTTGCCAAGCCAGTGGTAAAAGCGGGAAGAAGTGCGTGGCACCTCTCCAGCCTTTTCCAGTGGTGAGCACCCCTTTTGAGCGGGTGGGCATTGATATAGAGGGACCCTTGGACCCCAAGACAGCCTTAGGCAACAGGTTTATCCTGGTCTTGGTGGACCATGCCACTAGATACCCAGAAGCAGTCCCTCTCAGAACAATCACAGCCCCCGTAGTGGGTCGTGCATTGATGGGGATCTTTTCCCGTGTGGGATTCTTCAGAGAGGTGGTCTCAGACCAAGGGACTAACTTCATTTCTAGATACATGAAGTCTCTGTGGGAGGAGTTCGGAGTAACTTATAAGTTTACCACTCCTTACCACCCTCAAGGAAATGGGTTGGTTGAAAGGTTCAACCGCACCCTCAAGGGCATGATTATGGGCCTTGAAGAACCCATGAGGCGGAAGTGGGACGTCTTGTTACCATGCCTGTTGTTTGCCTACAGGGAGGTGCCTCAGAAGTCCTTAGGGTTCAGTCCCTTTGAACTGCTGTATGGCCACCCTGTCAGAGGACCTCTCACACTGGTGAAAGAGGGTTGGGAGAAATCCCGTGGGAAAACCCCCCAGGATGTGTTCAGCTATGTGCTGGCCATCCGCAACCAGACCCTGCGCTTCAGGAAGCTCGCTCAAGAGAACCTAGAAGCCAGCCAGGAAGAAATGAAAAGGTGGTATGATCAGAATGCCACTCTGATTGAATTTAAACCTGGGCAGAAAGTGTGGGTAATGGCACCAGTGGAGCCTTGTGCACTCCGTGACAAGTGGACTGGACCATATGAGGTGGTAGAGCGCAAGGGTGAGGTGACTTACCTGATCAACATGAAGACTCCTAGGATGCCCCTGAGAGTCTTGCATGTTAAACGCCTCAAGCCACACTTTGAGAGGGCTGAAGTAGCTATGCTCATGGCTACAGATGATGGAGGAGAGGAGGAGAGTGACCCTCCTCCTGACCTCCTGGCAAGCAAAGAGAAAGATGGGTCAGTAGATGGCGTGATTCTCTCACCTACTCTGACCCCAGTACAACAGCAAGACTGTCGCCAAGTGTTAGGACAGTTTGCCTCCCTGTTTTTCCTGATCCCAGGTATCACCAACTTGTGCGTCCATGATGTGGACACTGGGGACAGCCCACCTGTGAAACAGAAGTTTTACAGAGTGGCTGACAAGGTCAGGGCTAGCATCAAGGAAGAGGTTTCCAAGATGTTGGCGCTAGGGGTAATTGAGCCCTCCAGCAGTCCCTGGGCTAGCCCAGTGGTCTTAGCTCCTAAGAAATCTGCTACACCCGGTGGCACACCAGAACTTCGGTTTGGCGTGGACTACCGTGGGCTCAATGCGGTCACTAAGACTGACGCGCACCCCATCCCCAGAGCTGATGAGCTTGTGGATCGGTTGGGAGCTGCCAGGTATCTCAGCACCTTTGATTTGACTTCGGGGTACTGGCAGATTGCTTTGACTGAGGGAGCAAAGGAGAGGTCAGCATTTTCCACTCCAGAGGGGCATTTCCAATTTCGTGTTATGCCCTGTGGATTAAAAAATGCCCCTGCCACCTTCCAGAGATTGGTCAACCAGGTACTGACCGGGCTGGAGAAATTCAGCGCCGCCTACCTGGATGACATTGCTGTGTTCAGTTCCCTTTGGGAGGAACACCTGCAACACCTCTGTGAAGTGTTGAAGGCTCTGCAGAAGGCAGGCCTCACTATCAAGGCCAGTAAGTGTCAGATAGGGCAGGGATCTGTTGTGTATTTAGGACACCAGGTAGGGAGCTGCCAGGTGGCGCCCCTCCAGGTGAAGATTAATACCATTCTGGCTTGGGAATCTCCCAAGACTCAGACAGAAGTGAGAGCCTTTTTAGGTCTCACTGGGTATTGCAGACGGTTTATCAAGGGATATGGCACCATTGTCGCCCCCTTGACAGAACTAACTTCTAGAAACCAGCCTAAGAGAGTAAATTGGACTGAGGCCTGTCAAACTGCTTTTGATGCCCCGAAAACTGCAATGTGCACAGCACCGGTGCTCAAGGCACCTGACTTTTCCAGTGAGTTCATAGTACAGACAGACGCTTCAGAGCATGGTGTGGGAGCAGTACTCTCACAAGCCACTGAGGAGAATGGAGACCAGCCAGTAGCTTTCATTAGTAGGAGGCTACTCCCCAGGGAACAGAAATGGAGTGCCATTGAGAGGGAAGCATTTGCTGTGGTCTGGGCTCTGAAGAAGTTGAGGCCCTATCTGTTTGGGACTCACTTCCGTGTTCAGACCGACCACAGGCCCCTCAGATGGTTGATGCAGATGAGGGGTGAGAATCCAAAACTGTTGAGGTGGTCCATTTCCCTACAGGGGATGGATTTCACGGTGGAACACCGTCCCGGTACAGAACACGCCAATGCTGACGGTCTGTCCAGGTTTTTCCGCCTTAGTGATGAGATCTCCCAAGAGGGTGGGTAGTTCTCCCCACTTTCAGCTGGAGGGGACACATGTTAGACCTGACATCTTTGGCGTGAGTTCTTCCCCTATAGTTTGCCTCTGCTACCTGGATTTGTGATGCTATGCTGAATTTCGGTTTGCTGGTTTAGATGTATTGGACACTCTGCCACTGCTAATCAGTGTCAGAGTGTAAGTGCTCCTAAGGTAAAATATCATATTTGATTGGATATATCTGATTGGCATATCTGTATCACCAGAAAGTCCCTAGTAATGTGCACTGTGTGTGCCAGGGTTGGTGATGTCAGATGCTACTAGTGGTTCTGCAGCGCTGATTGCGCCACCCACATGTGTAGCTTTAAAATGGTGTCTCATGCCTTCCTTTGCAGGCCTGCCTGCAGTCTCTAGGACTGCCATGTCACACTGGTCAGTGTCCACACTGACTGGGCCTAACCCTTCCCTTTTTGTGCACATCAGTCATCCCTTTGGAAGGCCCAAGGTACCCCCCTGGGCAGGATGCGGTGTATGTAAAAGGTAGGGCATGTACTACTGCAGGTACCATGCCCTGGTAGTGAACAACAGCCATTTTATGTGCTCACTGCTGCAAGGTTATCTTGCTCCATAGGATAACATGGGAGAGGCTGGGGCCAATGGCTGTCAGCCTAACTCCTCATAGGAACAAGATTAGACATGAGTGTTTCATA
The DNA here is from genome assembly GCF_964263255.1 of Lissotriton vulgaris. NCBI lineage: Eukaryota > Metazoa > Chordata > Amphibia > Caudata > Salamandridae > Lissotriton > Lissotriton vulgaris. Next base: position 255,157,986 of record NC_141690.1, read on the forward strand.
TCCCTGCGCTCAGCATTTAATAACCCATCTTTTGTGAGGGGTGGTTTTTAAATCCTGAGTGGGAGAATAGTACTTTTAGAGAAGTCGCTATTCTCCTGTCTGACCCTCCTGTGTGCCTGGGTATGGTTGGGGATTGACTGTCTGGTTTGGAAGTGACAGGAGCAGGAAGCCCCCAGGGGGTTAGATGAGTCAGCCCTTTGATGGGGTGCTGGTATTAGCATCTGGAAGTGAAGGGGGGGGGGAGGTAGCACCTGGAAATAGCTAGGGATGTGCCTGCCTGCCACAACACTGGCTCCAACCTCCTGCTGGGTGGCTGACGACCCTGCCCCTCTCCTTGAACGGAACCAGGAAGAGCAGATAACGAAGTGCTCCACTCCACCCAGATCTGGGATCAGACAAGGATTCAGGGTCCAATGCACAATTTGAATTTAATTTGAATTTAAAATTATTTGTTCAGCGCACTTTTACCCAGCGGTTTCATGGCGCTATGTGTGATGCAGCGGATGGTAGCAGCTGGGAGAGGTTTAGTCAGTATAGGCTTGAGCAAATAGGAAGGTTTTAAGATCCTTCCGGAACTGAGGGTAGGAGGGAGATGTTCGAAGGGCAACAGGGAGGGAGTTCCAAAAAGTTGGAGCAAGGACAGCGAACTTCGCTCCACCCACCCTCTGTTTTTTAAATCGAGGAATGGCTAGGAGGGCCAAATGAGAGGAGCGGAGTTCTCTGCCTGGGATATAGGGCTTAATAGCAGAGCATATGAACGTGGGGGCGGTGCCCGACCTCGCCTGGAAAGTGAGGCAGCCAAGTTTAAAAAGGGCGCGCTCTTTCACCGGCAGCCAGTGCAGTGCTTTAAGTAATGGAGTGGCCCGATGAAATTTAGGTAGGCCATAAATCAGGCGAGCTGCCTGGTTCTGCACCAGCTGCAGGTGGTGGATCGCATAGGCGGGGGCCCTGTTGTAGATTATGTTGCCATAATCGATCCGCGACAGTACCATGGCCAGCAAAATAATTTTTAGAGCAGAAGGGAGAAAAAAACGAGAGACCATCCTGATTACTCTAAGGGAGAAAAAACAGGAGGAGACCACTGAACCAACTTGTGAATGGACAGAGAGTTGTGGATTAAGGAGAATCCCCAGGGCTTTAACTTTGGGTACCAGGAGTGGGGGGGCACCAAGGGACGAGGGCCAAAAGGATGGGGACCACGGGCTGCAACCACCTCCGGTCAAGACCAACTCGGTCTTGTCCGGGTTTAGTTTAAGGTGGTTGCAGTTCATCCAATCCTGGATGAGCTTCATGGTTGTCTGAACATTTTGGGCAGATGAAGGTGAGTGGGAGAGGTTAAAGATTAGCTGAAGGTCATCGGCGTAATTAAACACTGCGACCTCCAGCTGCTGTAACATAAAAATGAGGGGGTAAATGTATAAATTAAACAAAAGAGGGGAGAGCGACGATCCTTGGGGGACCCCGCACTCTACCTTGCGGGAGGCCGCGGCGAAGCCAGCCAGATGGACCGCTTGAGCTCTCTCAGCTAGCATGAGAAGGCCAAGCCCTCTATGCCCGCCGCCCTGACACGGTTGAGGAGGATGGAGTGGTCCACCGTGTCAAAAGCGGCGGATAAGTCCAGGAGTATCAGAGCTTGCGGAAGGTTGATGTCAATACCTTCTCGCAATGTGTCCATTACTGAGATCACCACCTTCTCCGTAGAGTGCAGGGGGCGGAAGCCAGCTTGACAGGGAGAGAGGCAATGATTTGCCTCTACGTGAGTGCTAAGGGTGGACGTGATATGGGTTTCAAGAATTTTAGCTAGATAAGGCAGAAGGGAAATGGGACGGTAGTTGGAAGGGGCAGATGGGTCGGCGTCAGGTTTTTTTATGATGGGGATGACAACCGCTGATTTATGAAAGCTGGGAACTGTGCCGTGTTTGAGTGAATCATTAAGCAAGGTCAAAGGAGGGATAGGGCAAGCCAGATAGATTTCCCTTAGGATATGAGCTGGGGTAAAAGTCCAGGGGGGAGCCTGATTTTACCCGACGGAGCAGTGGAGGGAGTGTATCATTGGTTAACAGCGGAAAGGTGGTCAGTTTGATGGCTGTTGGGAGTGGGGAGGGATTAACAAATGTAGGGGAAGGTAGGGCGATGTTAAGTTTAATTTTAGCAACTATATCAATGAAAAACTCGTTGAGCGAGTTGCAAAGGGTCTGGAAAGGGGGGATGGTGGCCGTGGTTCTGCTGGATGAGGCCAGTTCATGGACAGTGGACGGTAGTTGGAAGGGGTAGATGGGTCTGCGTCAGGTTTTTTTATGATGGGGATGACAACCGCTGATTTATGAAAGCTGGGAACTGTGCCGTGTTTGAGTGAATCATTAAGCAAGGTCAAAGGAGGGATAGGGCAAGCCAGATAGATTTCCCTTAGGATATGAGCTGGGGTAAAAGTCCAGGGGGGAGCCTGATTTTACCCGACGGAGCAGTGGAGGGAGTGTATCATTGGTTAACAGCGGAAAGGTGGTCAGTTTGATGGCTGTTGGGAGTGGGGAGGGATTAACAAATGTAGGGGAAGGTAGGGCGATGTTAAGTTTAATTTTAGCAACTATATCAATGAAAAACTCGTTGAGCGAGTTGCAAAGGGTCTGGGAAGGGGGGATGGTGACCGTGGTTCTGCTGGATGAGGCCAGTTCATGGACAGTGGAAAAAATTTCCTTCGAGTGAGACTCTGCTGCCAATATCCTGTTCGTGTAGAACTCCGTTTTAGCCTCAAGGATGCCTTTTTTATAAGTTTGTAGGACCGACAAGTAGGTAGTCTTAAGCTCGGGGCTGTATGATCTTCTCCAGGCTCGCTCGGCTCTCCTTGCAGCTAGTTTCTTTTCTTTTAAGTCTGGGGTGAACCAGCGATTGGCCGCATGAGCCCGCTTGACTGTAAGTCGCCTTAGGGGGGCAAATTCGTCACCTGCCAAGGTCAGCCAGTTGTTAATGGCTGTCAGCTGGGAAGTAGCTGCAAGGCCTGAAAGGTCAGACTGGTTTTGGCTAGGGTCGAGCAGAGAGAAGGCAAGTCGGTTTTGCCCCATTTTCGAACCCAGGTGTTCTTGGGGAGCTGTGGTTTGGTCGTAGGGGCTAAAGCGAGGGAAAAAGTGATGATGGAATGGTCTGACCAGGAACAGGGAAATATAATAGGGGATGTGGACGGAATGTTCAGAGCCCAAATTTGATCTAGCGTATGACCATGTGTATGAGTGGAACTGTGAACAAGTGAAGAAAAGTTCAGGCTGGTCATGAGGTTAGTAAACTCTTTGGATTGGGGAGTCTCAGCAGGGTCGTTGGGCCAAAAGTTAAGGTCCCCTAGGACTAGTACTGAGGAGTTATTAATCACCAAGGTAGCCAGGAGGGTCTGAATGCTAGGGAGAAAGGAAGGAGTTGGTTTGGGGGGGCGGTAAATTAGAACAAAAGTGAACGGAGCCTGGTGAGAAGTTGAACGGGCTACAAGGCATTCTACGTCAGGAATAGGGGGGAAGGGAAGAATTTGAAAACTGAAGTCGGTACGAGCTATTAGGGCCACTCCTCCGCCCCGTTTGTCTTCTGGGCGATCCGCCCGAATGGCGGAATATGCAGTTGGTAAAGCAGCTAGCACATTGGGCAGGGAGTCGGCCTTGAACCAGGTCTCTGTCAGAAATAAGAGATCTGGTTCATGAGAGTCGATGTAATCGAATAGTTCGTATTGGTGGTTGACCGCAGACCTAGTGTTTAGAAGTGCGGCCGAGGTGCTAAATACTGGAGCAAGGGGGATAGAAAGTAACGGAGGGGCAAAGGGGGGCATGGTTGGTGACGTAGCGATGAAAGATACAATCCTAGGAGGTGACGAAGGAGGGGGGGTAAACAAACCAAGATGCATCAGAAGGGAACTTCTAAGGACTTCTAGGGACTTCAAAGGACTTCAAATCCTTTTTGGAGTATAAGTATAGGACCCCTGTCCCCAGAAAATCAGATTCTACAACAATCAAGAAGGAACCTCTGCTGGAAGAAGGACTGAAGAACTGAAGAAAGATTGCCTTGCTGTGTGCTCTAAGGGCTGACCTGTTCTACTAACCAACTGAGCTGAGGAGAAGAGGGACTTTGCTGTGTGCTGTGACCCTGCTTGAAACCTACAAAGACTTTTGCTGTGTGCTGTGTCTTGCTGTGAATCTCCAAGGGCCTGAGAAGAGCTGGCCTCCTGTCTGCAACCCAGGACTACAAAGGTTGCCCCAGAAGAAACTGCCGGATTCGCTAAGATCTGCTGTGCCCTCCTGCTTGCCTTGCTGTGTGTTCCTGGAAGCGTGGATTCGATCTGAAGAATCGGAAGAGATCGAGTGTGGGGCGCGCTGGCTGCTCTGAGTGTCTAAGAGCGCCGCGCTGAAGATTCCCTACAAGTTGCACCACTGTTGGACGTGCTCATCGGCACGTGTGGGGCTGAAGAAGTGTTGTCGGTGTTCCCAAGGGGTTAAATCGCACTCCGTGCGGAGTCGCGTGACCTGTGACCCCGGGAGCCGTAAATTCTTGCCATCGGACTTCACCGCCGCGGCCTAGGGCCCGCGAAACCAACTTGCAAACTGATCGGCACCTTGGCTGATGCACGAAGGGGCCGCGACCTGATTGGTTGTTGCCTGGAGGCTCGTCGGAGAAGACGCGCTGTGATTGGCCGCTGCTGTAAGCTGTTCTCGTGAGCTGCGCATCGATTGGAGGAAGTGCCGCCGCGTCATCGGAAGCTGTCCCTGGAGCCGCGCTGTGAGTGGCTGACTCCGGAGAACTCCTCGACGTCAGCGAGAAGCCTGCAAACGCCGCGACCGGATTGGAGAAGCCGCGTTCAGCACTTGAAGCCTGCAACAACTATCGTACCTGCGAGGGTGAGTCTGAAACCCTAAAGAGAGAGAGATCGCCTGCCCCCAGCACCCGGTATTGACACCGGCTGCAGAGGAAGCGCTGGGGCTGTGCAAATGACTACGTTCGCCTCGGAAGTATTCTTGGGCGTGCGCATCGTCCCCCGAAGGTCCCGCATTGAGCGTGGGACACGGGGACCAACGACCAGTGCCCGATCTCCCCATTGAGAAGGGGGAAACCTGAGTAGAAGGAGCGGTGCTCCTGCTAGGGCCAAGTACAGTTTAGGAAGCACGTTTTTGAGTGCTGAATTCCTACACCTGAGTCATTCTATCACGATCTATTTTTGAGAGACTAGAGACTATTTTGAAACTTTCCTAAAACAAGTGCCTACCTGAAACAAGAAGAAGAGTGATAAGAGAAATACGTGCAATGCTTATGTGATTTTATTTACAGTGCCAAAACTAGATAAAAGTTATTTATGTATAACTCACCTGTGTGGTCTCAGTTTGTGGTGTACATTGGGGGGTCATTGTAACCGAATGCAAATACTTACACATTGCCTTGGGGATAAGCCTGACTGCTCGAGCCAAGCTACCTAGAGGGAGCAGGGTTTATCTACAGTGTGTGTCCCTGTGCCCTGACTAGATGCAAGGGTCCCTATTTGGTCTAAGGTGCCTACCTCAGCCAACTAGAGACCCCCAGATCTAACAGGGGTGGTGATGGACAGAGTTTCTGAATGATGCAGAATACTCTTACCCAGTCAAGAGATCAGGGCTTTATCCATCACCTTTTTTTAGCTCACTGCACCATCCCAGCTCAGAACCTGGCTATATGCAAATTAGTCTGTTCCTGTCCCAGTGCATGATGGGAACAGGGCAAACCAAACTACCAAGCCAATTCTTATACTGGGAAGGAAACAAGCTTCCGGGGACCGGTTTCTGGCATTTCAGCCGTCGTCGGCCCGGCTTGCTTGAATCCTGATGGTCCAATGAGCAAGGGACTCACGTCTGAGTATACCCTCCCACACATAGTGTGGACAAACCGATTTTGGAAAAGGGGGTGGTGATGGACAGAGTTTCTGAATGATGCAGAATACTCTAACCCAGTCAAGAGATCAGGGCTTTATCCATCACCGTTTTTTAGCTCACTGCACCATCCCAGCTCAGAACCTGGCTATATGCAAATTAGTCTGTTCCTGTCCCAGTGCATGATGGGAACAGGGCAAACCAAACTACCAAGCCAGTTCTTATACTGGGAAGCAAACAAGCTTCCGGGGACCGGTTTCTGGCATTTCAGCCGTCGTCGGCCCGGCTTGCTTGAATCCTGATGGTGCAATGAGCAAGGGACTCACGTCTGAGTATACCCTCCCACACATAGTGTGGACAAACCGATTTTGGAAAAGGGGGTGGTGATGGACAGAGTTTCTGAATGATGCAGAATACTCTTACCCAGTCAAGAGATCAGGGCTTTATCCATCACCGTTTTTAAGCTCACTGCACCATCCCAGCTCAGAACCTGGCTATATGCAAATTAGTCTGTTCCTGTCCCAGTGCATGATGGGAACAGGGCAAACCAAACTACCAAGCCAATTCTTATACTGGGAAGGAAACAAGCTTCCGGGGACCGGTTTCTGGCATTTCAGCCGTCGTCGGCCCGGCTTGCTTGAATCCTGATGGTGCAATGAGCAAGGGACTCACGTCTGAGTATACCCTCCCACACATAGTGTGGACAAACCGATTTTGGAAAAGGGGGTGGTGATGGACAGAGTTTCTGAATGATGCAGAATACTCTTACCCAGTCAAGAGATCAGGGCTTTATCCATCACCGTTTTTTAGCTCACTGCACCATCCCAGCTCAGAACCTGGCTATATGCAAATTAGTCTGTTCCTGTCCCAGTGCATGATGGGAACAGGGCAAACCAAACTACCAAGCCAATTCTTATACTGGGAAGGAAACAAGCTTCCGGGGACCGGTTTCTGGCATTTCAGCCGTCGTCGGCCCGGCTTGCTTGAATCCTGATGGTGCAATGAGCAAGGGACTCACGTCTGAGTATACCCTCCCACACATAGTGTGGACAAACCGATTTTGGAAAAGGGGGTGGTGATGGACAGAGTTTCTGAATGATGCAGAATACTCTTACCCAGTCAAGAGATCAGGGCTTTATCCATCACCGTTTTTTAGCTCATTGCACCATCCCAGCTCAGAACCTGGCTATATGCAAATTAGTCTGTTCCTGTCCCAGTGCATGATGGGAACAGGGCAAACCAAACTACCAAGCCAATTCTTATACTGGGAAGGAAACAAGCTTCCGGGGACCGGTTTCTGGCATTTCAGCCGTCGTTGGCCCGGCTTGCTTGAATCCTGATGGTGCAATGAGCAAGGGACTCACGTCTGAGTATACCCTCAATCAATCAATCAATCAATCAATCAAAGCATTTGTATAGCGCACTACTCACCCGGAGGGTCTCAAGGCGCTTGGGGGGGGGGGGGGGGGGTCCGCTACTGCTCGAACAGCCAGGTCCTGAGCTGCTTCCTGAAGGCGAGGTGGTCCTGGGTCAGGCGGAGGTGGGTCGGGAGGGAGTTCCAAGTCTTGGCGGCGAGGTAGGAGAAGGACCTTCCCCCTGTGGTGGCTCTTCGGATGCGGGGGACGGCGGCGAGGGCATGGCTGGTCGATCGAAGCTGGCGTTTGGGAGCGTAGAAGTTGAGGCGGCTGTTGAGGTATCCTGGGCCTTGGTTGTGCAGGGCTTTGTGTGCGTGGGTGAGGAGACGGAAGGTGATTCTCTTGTTGACCGGGAGCCAGTGCAGGTCTCTCAGGTGTCCGGAGATGTGGTTGCGACGGGGGATGTCCAGGATGAGTCGTGCTGAGGCGTTCTGGATCCGCTGGAGTCTCTTCTGGAGTTTGGCGGTGGTTCCGGCATAGAGGGAGTTGCCGTAGTCCAGTCGGCTGGTGACGAGGGCCTGGGTGACCGTCTTCCTGGTCTCGGTGGGGATCCACCGGAAGATCTTGCGTAGCATGCGTAGGATGTTGAAGCACGACGAGGAGACGGCGTTGACTTGTCTGGTCATGGAGAGGGAGGAGTCCAGGATGAAACCCAGGTTGCGTGCGTGGTCTGTTGGTTTGGGTGCGCTGCCTAGGGCGGGGGGCCACCAGGAGTCGTCCCAGGCGGAGGGTGAGGATCCCAGGATGAGGACTTCCGTCTTGTCCGAGTTCAGTTTCATGCGGCTGTTCTTCATCCATTTGGCTACCTCTTTAATCCCTTCGTGTAGGTTGGCTCTGGCGGTGGTGTGGTCGTTGGTGAGGCAGAGGATCAGCTGGGTGTCATCGGCGTAGGAGATGATGTTGAGGTTGTGCTGGCGTGCGATGGCTGCGAGGGGACTCATGTAGACGTTGAAGAGGATTGGGCTGAGCGAGGAGCCTTGAGGAACGCCGCAGATGACCTCGGTGGCTTCTGATCTGAACGGGGGAAGGCGGACTCTCTGTGTCCTTCCGGCGAGGAAGGAGGTGATCCACTCCAGTGCCATCTCCTGGATTCCGACGATGCTGAGGCGCTGTACTAGGGTACGGTGGCAGACAGTGTCGAAGGCCACAGAGAGGTCTAGGAGGATGAGGGCCGCTGTTTCTCCGTTGTCGAGCAGGGCTCGGATGTCATCGGTTGCTGCGATCAGGGCGGTCTCGGTGCTGTGGTTGGCCCGGAAGCCAGATTGCGAGGGGTCGAGGGATCCGTTCGTCTCGAGGAAGGCGGCCAGCTGCTTGTTGACGGTCTTCTCGATGACTTTTGCGGGGAACGGGAGCAGCGAGATGGGTCGGTAGTTCTTGAGGTCGGTGGGGTCGGCTGAAGGCTTCTTTAGAAGGGCGCTGAGTTCGGCGTGTTTCCAGCTCTCCGGGAAGGTAGAGGTGTTGAAGGAGGTGTTGATGATGTCCCGCAGGTGGGGTGCGATGGCGGCGTCGGCCTTGTTGAAGACGTGGTGAGGGCAAGGGTCGGTCGGAGATCCAGAGTGGATGGAGTTCATCGTCCGGATGGTGTCTTCGGTGCTGATCGGGGTCTAGGCGCGGAGGGTGGTGGTGGGGGGCGGCGGTTCCGTCGTGGCGTGCGTCGGTTGAGTGCTGAAGCTGTTGTGTATGTCCGCGATCTTGTTGTGGAAGTAGGAGGCGAGGGAGTTGCAGAGGTCTTGCGAAGGGGTGATTTCGTTGTTTCCGGCGTTGGGGTTGGAGAGCTCTTTAGCAATGTTGAAGAGTTCCTTGCTGTTGTGTGCGTTGTTGTCCAGTCGTTCCTTGAATGCAGTTTTCTTGGTGGTGCGGATCCGTTGGTGGTGTTTTCGGGTGGCGATCTTGAGGGCAGTCATGTTGTCCGGTGTTGGGTCTCTGCGCCAGGCATTCTCCAGGGCTCTGCAGTCCTTCTTGGATCTCTTGAGTTCGTCGGTGAACCATGGGGGTTTCTTGCTGCCGGATCTGCTAGGCGGGGTCCTCAGAGGGGCGAGGTCGTCTGCGCAGTCGCTGATCCACTTGGTGAGGTTGGTGGCCGCTTGGCTGGGGTTCGTTGCGCTGGTGGGTGGGTTCTTGCTCAGGGAAGACGTGAGCTGGTCGGCTGAGATCTTGTTCCAGCTTCTGCGTGGGACCTGTTGCTGTTGGTGGTGGATCGTGTTCCTTCTGAAGCTGAAATGGAAGCAGCTTTGGTCCGTCCAGTGGAGTCCGGTGGCGTGGCTGAAGGCGATGTCCTTGCTGGATGAGAAGACGGGGTCGAGTGTGTGTCCGGCGTAGTGGGTGGGGGTGGTCACCAGTTGCTTGAGTCCGAGGTTAGCGAGGTTGTCCAGCAGGGTGGTGGTGTTACGGTCGTTGTTGTTTTCCAGGTGGAAGTTGAGGTCCCCGAGGAGGATGTAGTCAGCGGAGGGGAGGGCGTGCGGGCTGACGAAGTCGGCGATGTCCTCGCTGAATTGTGTGCGTGGTCCCGGGGGTCTGTAGATGAGGGTGCCTCTGAGGGTGGTCTTGGGGTTGATGTGGATCTGGAAGTGCAGGTGCTCGGCGGGTGCGAGGGTGTCATCGGTGTTGGTCGTGATGCGGATGGAGTTCCTGTGGATGATGGCGATGCCTCCCCCTGTCTGGTTGACGCGGTCCCTTCGGATGATCTTGTAGCTGTCCGGGATGGCGATGGCGATGTCGGGCGCTGAGGAGGCTTTCATCCAGGTTTCCGTGATGAAGGCGACGTCTGGGGCTGTGTTGTCGAACAGGTTCCAGAGCTCGACGGCGTGTCTGTGGATGGAGCGGGTGTTGAGCAGGATGCACTTCAGGTAGCTGCTGCTGTTGCTCGTCGAGGTCTTGGGCACTGCTGGAGCGGTGCAGGATCGGATGCAGGTGAACTTGCAGGAGTTGCAGCAGAAGGGTCCATGAGTGTGTCTCGGGGTGGCTCGGTAGCAGCCCGGGAATCGGCCGGCGTTGAGTGCGTTGAGTTCGGTGGAGTCGTAGGTCCGGCGGGTGGGCTGGCGGCTGTGGGGGCCAGGGGGTCTGGCGCTGGACGCGGTCCAGGCGCGGACGGGCGCAGACGGGCTTACCTTTGGCGTGCCTTCGGCGCACAATCGGCGCGCCCGCTGCGCGTACGCCCGGTCGCCATATATGGCGAAGTGGGAGGGAGGGAGGAGCTGGGAGGCGGGAGCGGGGAGGGTGCAGCAAGAAAAGGGGGCGTGGCCGCGAGTACGGCGGTGGGAAGCGGGGAGCGGGGCGGGGGCACAGGGGCGCAGGGAAAACAACAGCAGGGGAAAAAGGTACAAAATACAATCACGAAAATACACTGAGGTCACTGGAGATAAGAAACAAAAGACAACAGAATTACGTGATAGCAGTCAGGCAGAGGATGCGATCCCGCTAGGGCAGCGGGGGGCGGGGTCGTGGCGGCAGGCTCAGCGAGGCTGAGTGCAGCAGCGGGAGGAGGGCACACGCAGCAGCTGGTGGCCGTGCGGTGCGGGGGTGTCCTGGGAGCAGGTCACACTCACCTGCGCCGCACGGTCGCCATATATGGCCAAGTGGGAGGGAGGGAGGAGCTGGGAGGCGGGAGCTGGGAGGGTACAGAAAGAAAAGGGGGCGTGGCCGCGAGTACTGCGGCGGGAAGCGGGGCGGGGGCACAGGGGCGAAGGGAAAACAACAGCAGGGGAAAAAGGTGCAAAATACAAAATACAATCACGAAAATACACTGAGGGCACTGGAGATAAGAAACAAAAGACAACAGAATTACGTGATAGCAGTCAGGCAGAGGATGCGATCCCGCTAGGGCGGCGGGGGGCGGGGTCGTGGCGGCAGGCTCAGCGAGGCTGAGTGCAGCAGCGGGAGGAGGGCACACGCAGCAGCTGGTGGCCGTGCGGTGCGGGGGTATCCTGGGAGCAGCTCACACCTCCCACACATAGTGTGGACAAACCGATTTTGGAAAAGGGGGTGGTGATGGACAGAGTTTCTGAATGATGCAGAATACTCTTACCCAGTCAAGAGATCAGGGCTTTATCCATCAGGGTTTTTTAGCTCACTGCACCATCCCAGCTCAGAACCTGGCTATATGCAAATTAGTCTGTTCCTGTCCCAGTGCATGATGGGAACAGGGCAAACCAAACTACCAAGCCAATTCTTATACTGGGAAGGAAACAAGCTTCCGGGGACCGGTTTCTGGCATTTCAGCCGTCGTCGGCCCGGCTTGCTTGAATCCTGATGGTGCAATGAGCAAGGGACTCACGTCTGAGTATACCCTCCCACACATAGTGTGGACAAACCGATTTTGGAAAAGGGGGTGGTGATGGACAGAGTTTCTGAATGATGCAGAATACTCTTACCCAGTCAAGAGATCAGGGCTTTATCCATCACCGTTTTTTAGCTCACTGCACCATCCCAGCTCAGAACCTGGCTATATGCAAATTAGTCTGTTCCTGTCCCAGTGCATGATGGGAACAGGGCAAACCAAACTGCCAAGCCAATTCTTATACTGGGAAGGAAACAAGCTTCCGGGGACCGGTTTCTGGCATTTCAGCCGTCGTCGGCCCGTTTTGCTTGAATCCTGATGGTGCAATGAGCAAGGGACTCACGTCTGAGTATACCCTCCCACACATAGTGTGGACGATGCAGAGCATTCAGGACGAAACAGAATGACGGCCGGGGATAATAAAGGAACCAACAGATGGTCGGGAAGGTCAGGTCAAACATGGAAACCGTCCACGGAGAGCAAAAACGCGTGTTACAGGTGCGGAAGTGCGAATCACGCAGCCCAAGATAAACGTTGCCCAGCATTCCGGGCAAAATGTATGCTCTGTGGCCTAATAGGTCACTATGAGAAGGTCTGTCGCAGGAAGGGCAAGAAGACGGTCGTGAAGTGCGTGACACAAGACTGACCAGAAGGTGAAGAAGAAGAACTGGAAGAAGAAGACCTGGTGTTGTGCATCGAGGAACAAGTGCTGGGCATAGAAAACAAGCGCTCGAGTAAACCACGGGCTGACATGCTGATAGGAGGAGTAAAGATCAGGATTGCGATAGACTCAGGCTCCCCATACACTATAGTTCAAAGATCTGTATGGGAGGAAGAGTTCAGACCCAGCCGAGGCCCGAACTTGGAACCACCCAACATTCGGCCGGTATCATATATTGACACCCCGATTCCCATGGTAGGCTAACGGGTCCTGAAGTATGAATTCAGGGGTAGATTGGCAGACTGCAAACTGTATGTGGCAGAGAAGGGCCCATCGGTGTTGGGATGGAGAGATCAAGGGGACCTAGGGATAGAATTGGACACAGGAGGCAGTGAGCAAGTATTGCTGTCGGAAAGTGAGTGCTGACCGAATCTGGAGGAAATGAGGAGAAAATTCCCAAAAGTATTTGGAGGAAAAGTCGGCAAGCTTGAGAAATTCATGCACAAAATCCTGCTCAAAGAAAACTCCCGCCCAGTGTCCCACACGGTCCAAAAAGTGCCCATAGCAGCAAGGGAAGCGGTTCAACAAGAACTACGCAGACTAGAAGAACAAGGGATAATTGAACCCATAGACAGTTCGGAATGGCTATCTCCCTTAGTCTTGGCACGCAAACCCAATGGCAAGGTGCACTTGTGTGTGGTCCTGCGAGAGCTAAATAAATGCCTGATAGTGGAGAAATTCCCGTTGCCCAGGATTGAGGAAATGCTGGCCAGAACAAGGGGAGTGAAGTGGTTCTCCACCATCGACCTTGCATCCGCCTATCATCAGATAGACTTGCATCCTTCTAGCCGAAAATTCACGTCCTTCATAAAACCGTTTGGATGCTATCAATTTCGCAGAATGCCCTTCGGCCTGCCATCGGCCGCTGCAGTGTTCCAAAAGCTGATGCACCGTCTGTTCAAGGACGTAGATGGCATCCAATATTTCCAAGACTACATCTTGGTGATGGGAATGGACCGTGAAGACCACGACAGGAAACTGAACACAGTACTGAGCGTGCTACAGGAGAAGGGCCTGACAGCTGAATAGGACAAATCTCGACTAGGAATGACATCTGTCACCTACCTAGGTCACGAAATTGGAGGACATGGGATCACCCCGAAGAGAGAGAAGGTGAAGGCAATCTGTGATGCCAGAGCCCCCGTCAGCAAGGAGGAAGTGAGATCCGTCCTAGGGATGGCCGAATACTATAGTAAATTCGTTCAGCACTTCGCAACAAAAACGCATCAATTGAGACAGCTCATAAGAGACAAGACGGTGTTCCACTGGGATGAAGAAGCACAGAGGGAATTTGATGTGTTAAAGAAAGACATAAGCCAGGCGGTGCCATTGCATGGACATGATCCTCTCGGACAGACCATACTGACCACTGATGCCAGTGAAAAGGGTCTGGGAGCAGTCCATGCACAAGAAAGGGAAGATGGCACCGTGGATACCCTCAGCTTCGCATCCAGAGCGTTATCCCCCACAGAACAAAAGTTCAGTGTGATTGAGAAGGAGATGCTGGTGGTGGTATGGGCCATGGGGAAGTTCAGGCAGTTCCTGTGGGGCACAAGATTTCATCTGCAAACGGACCACAAACCGCTAGTCAAAGTACTCACCTCGAGTGGACATGCAACTGCCACCCCACACATAGCCAAGATGACGCTGAAGCTGTTAGAATATAGGTATGATGTGGAGTACATACCGGGGATGAGGTTCCGTGAATTCTGAACCTGGGTCATAAAGGTCGTGGTTCTGTTACGATTTTGGTAACAGCGAACCGTAAACAGTGAGTTCAGCGAGTATGAGTGTTTTTGTCATGTTCCACTGATGGATACACTGTGTATTTGAAGATTCATTCTGAACCCTCGGGTTCCATTTTGTACATGGCAGCCATTTTGTGGTTGCCCTCACATAGGCTGATGACTGTGGCTGAACAAGTCTTAAGGACACGTACACCTTAGCTTGAGTTTGTGCTGACTCCTGTTTGACCTGAGTGAACTGACCCTGTTGCCTGAAGCTGACCTTGCCAAACCAGTTCTTGCCCTTTAGCTGATCAAGATTAAGGATCAGAGCACAGGACATCGTAAAGTTTTACTGCACACAAAACATGCTTTATCCTACTTTTATCTGTTTCTGTTCCTTCTTTTATGGTCTATTTATGATGTGGGTTGTGGTTCTTTTTATTATGGGTTCGTCCGCCCTTGTCTAAAGAAGAATGTTTATCTTGGGTTTGTTTGATGATTAATTTTGGGCTGGACAAACTGAAAAATGGGTTTGTCATCATGCAATGCTTTTTGTCATGGAAACATGTGAGTGGTCAAACTGTAAATAAGGAATGTTTGCCTGACGCACAATTTTTTGTATAAAAAGGGATGGCTTGATTTGTAAAGTTGAGCAGTCTCCTGAGAACATACACCGTGTTGTACTTTTAGGACCGCTGTTACTGACTGCAGCCAATAAATTTGATCTTTGACACCACCAAGAAGTATCCTGTGTCTCTGTATTCTAAGACAGGTGAACCCGAAGACTTTGGGCGTGCCCCTGGTGCCGCTGAGTTTAAATCCCGGTTCTTCAGTTGGTGCTTCCAACGTGGGGCGACTTCAGCGGTACCGGTCCAAGCCCAAGGATCGTGAGGAGCTTCGTGAGGAAACTCTGGAGGAGGGCCCCCACTTCAGCGACCCCTGCATGTCGAAAACGTGGACCGAAGGTCTTATCCAGGAGGTATCCCGCTTTCCAGACGGCTACGAAAGGACTGCTACCCTGTCTGTCGCCCTGTCTTGGACCCCTCTTTGTGAAGCTTTGTAAGGCGAGACGATAGACGGGCCTTCTGGTGACGTGAAAGACAATTCAGTTAAGTATAAAGTGGGTCGCTCCCAGTTCTTTGTTCTTTGGTTCTTTGGTTCTTTGAGTCCTTAGTTTTTGGTTCTTTGGTCCTTAGTTTGATTGGTTCTTAGTTTTGCTTGGTCCTTAGTTTGGTTCTTAGTTTGTTTGGTCCTTAGTTTTTATTTGGAGATTGCAATTTTCAAAAACCAAGGGTCTTGTATATTTACGAGTGTATCGATAGAGATAGCCCCTTGAAGTTTGAAGCTCGATTAGTGAGCGAAGATGCCTAGTCGCAACAAATTTGGTACTTGGTTTTGTTTTGGTTGCAACAGGGATTCCCGATTGGAGGATTTGTGTCCGATACCTCCGGTTGGAACTCCAACTTATGAGCTCTATTCTAAACATGGCTTGGGCCCTATTAAGTTTAATGAAGTATGGGTCCGATACACTAGGAAAGAAGGTGTTTTAAAATGGCCACATCATGGTAGCTATGACACAGAGATTCTAGATAATTTGGAAGTTAAACTATTTAAGAAGAAATCCCGGCCGGCAATGTTTGACTCTTTTCGCCTTTGGCGTAAAGAAGCCAGACAACGAGAAATTAAACAAGCTAAAAGAGATAAAAGAGAAAAGGATGTATCAATAATGCAAGTTGCTAGGCAGTTTAAAGAAAACGAAGAAGATAAAGCAATTGAGGTGTCAGATAGGCAACATAATATGGCTATTGATAAATGTTATCCAGCTTTGCCATCTCTTCTTGAAAATGCAACGAAGGACCCTGAGAAGGATCCTTTGATGTCACATTTGTTGAGATTACCACCCCCTTATGCACAGAGTGCTACGGCACCTCCGCAACCTCCAGTTGCACAACCTCTTGTTGCTGTTCAGCCACCGGCTCCTCTTCAGCCGGTTCTTCCTCCTACGGCGCAGCCTCCTCTGGGGCGCCAACTTTGCTATCAGTTTTGCCTGGACTTTCTTTGCCTCACTCTCCTTTACCTTTGACTTCTGCTACTTTGCCTCAAAATACTTTGTCTCCTGTCCTTATGACAGCTTCTCCTACTGCTCGACAGCGAATGACTGAAACTGTTACTGGTCTTTTGTCTCCTTTCTTTGGGTCATTGAGTATGACCTCTGTTTTTGCACGTAAACAACTGCGTAGTCAGTTACCTAGTCCCGAAGAGCGGGCAGTGTTGGATCTCTTGGCTCGCAGATGGGTTTCGAATATTTCGAGGTATAATTTAGAATCAGTTATGGATGTTTTCCAGCAGTGGGAAGCACCCAAGCAAAGATATGTGTTTGATGAAATGTGTACTTTCCTCCGTGAGGAATGGGAAGATAATGATTTGGGTTCAATCCCAGTGGAGTTGCTAAATGTACAGTTCGAGTTTGCGAAAGGGGCAATAGTGGGTCCCGGAGTTGAGAAAGCAGTTGCGATGGTGCTTGCGTTTAGGAGCGATTCTCCTTCTCAGTGCTTGTTTGAGCCTGATCCTGCAGTTAGGAGGAAAGTGAGAAAATATCCGATGAGAGAGGTTCCCCCAGTTTGGAGAGAAGGGGACGCAAACGCTGTTCCACCTGCTCTACCACATTTTCAGAGGGTATGGGTACATGTTCCGTGGAAGAGAGCTGAGGTTTTGGCTCTTAAACAGTCTTTACCTGATCCCCGTAAGAATCCAGCTGGCTATTACAAAGAATTGTCCCAGACAGTTGACGCATGCATCATGAATTTAGCCGACATAGATATGCTGTTGGGTAGCGTAGTTCCTTAACCTTTATGGGCAAAGATTCGTCATGAGGATCATGGGATAGAATTAGGTGACACATGGGTCAATATTGCTGCTGCGGATGCTAGACAGGTTGGTGGTTCTAAGCCTGAGCCTTTAGTGGCAAATCTACCTGGCAAAATTATAGATCTTATGAAAACAATGATGCCAGCGTTACGAGTAAATTGGGACAAGTTAGCAGCATGTAAGCAGAAGAAGGACGAAAGTGTGTCTGATTTCTTCACTAGGTTTGAAGAAACATTTGTAGATCACAGTGGTCAGGATATGAGTACGGAAGGTGGCCAAAGGTTGTTCGTGGATAAGTTTGTCTTAAACTTACTTCCTGAACTGTGTAATAAGTTGAAAGATTCTGAGAGTTCTTGGGCTGTTTCTTCGTCGGCCCAGATACTAGCGACTGCTCAGTACTACGAGAATGGGGATAAGGACGAGAAAGAGAGAGTAGAGAAAAAGACAAAAGATTTAAAAACTAAGGTTCTTTTACAGCAGGCGTATCCGCCCCGCTCGACTCAGCAAGAGTCACAGCAACGTCCACAGTTTCAGCAACTGCCACAGTTTCAGAGAATATCACAGAAACCTGAGTATTTTACTCCAAGGCCTCCGTTAGGTTTGAATCAGTGTGCTTATTGTAGAGAGGAAGGTCATTACAAGAATGAGTGTCCTGCTTTGCGCCAACGTGCGAGTGGTATGTTGGTTCCGCGAGGTCGTGGTGGTTTCCAGAAAGTGTCTAGGGGTAGAGGACGTGGTGCGTTTCCTCAGAACGAACGTTCTTTTCCCTCACAGAATTCAATGAATTATTTTGATCAACAGAATGTACAGACTGGTAGATCTCCACAGTATTACGCTGACGATTACCATGTTGAGAGTGAGAGTATTGATTATAATGATTACTAGGACAGCCAAGGACAAAGAGAGGGAGTAGTGTCAGTTCCAGTAGATCAGAGTGGACCTTATGTTGCAGTAGTTACATCGGGTGTGGTAGAGCCTTTTCTTTTGGATACTGGCGCAGCGAAGAGTTCTATCATGCACTCTAAACTCCCTGGCGCACCTTTGTCTGGCTTAACAAATGTTTCAGTAGGATTCTCTGGTGCCCCAGTTCGTAATCCAGCTTCTAGTCCCTTGTCTCTTTCTATTGGACCTTGTGAATTGGAAGCACCCCTCATTCTGACGACAGGTTGTGGTGAGAATTTGTTGGGTCTGGATTTGTTAAAGAGATTGCATGCGACATTGTATTGTTCTCCTTCGGGAGTACATCTTACATTGGGTAAGAAAGTGATCTCTCCGATGTATCTGTCTAAAGATCGGCTTCCACTGGAATTGCGTTCTCTCCCTGATACTCTTTGCACCAGACATTACCATTGCCATCCCTGAAGACTACAAAATCACCCGCAAAGACCGTACCAGCCACACAGGAGGAGGAATCGCTATCGTCCATAAGAAATCAATCCGCATCTCAACCAGCTCTGACGCCAACCTCGCCAACTCCGAACACCTTCATTTCCAGATCCACATCGACCCCAAGACCACACTCAGAGGCACCCTCCTCTACAGACCACCAGGACCCCGCGCAAAATTCAGTGAAGACATCGCGGACTTCGTCACTCCACACGCGCTCCCCTCCAAAGACTACATCCTTCTGGGAGACCTCAACTTTCACCTTGAAAAGATCAACGACCGCAACACCACCACCCTCTTGGACAACCTCGCCATCCTAGGACTTAAACAACTAGTCACTTCCCCCACCCACATCGCAGGTCACACACTCGACCCCATCTTCACATCCAGCAATCATGTCTCCTTCAGCCACACTACGGATCTCCTCTGGACCGACCACAGCTGCGTTCACTTCACCTACAACAAGCCGAAACCCATCAACCACTCTCAACCTATCCTGCAAAGAAACTGGAAGAAAATCACCACGGACCAAATCTCCGCATCGCTCCGTCGAAACTCCCCAGCCATCTCTTCTAACGCCAACGAAGCCGCCGCCAACCTCACCCTATGGTTATCCAACACCGCCGACACCTTAGCTCCACTGAAAAAACGTCAAAGCAAACCTGGCATCAAGAAGGCCTCATGGTTCAACGACGATCTCAAGAAGTCCAAGAAACTCTGCCGCTCCCTCGAAAAGGCCTGGAAAAAAGACCCAACCACCAGCACCAAGGACGCCTTCAAAAGCGCCACCCGCACTCACCACCAACTGATCCGAAAGGCCAAGAAAGCAGCATTCAAGGATCGACTTGACAACAACGCCCACAACAGCAAGGAACTTTTCAACATCGTCAAGGAATTTTCCAATCCCTCAGCCAACTCCAACGACATCACCCCCTCTCAAACCCTCTGCGACTCCCTAGCCTCTTTTTTCCACAACAAGATTGCAGACATCCACAACAGCTTTGACAACCAACCCGGAAACCAACCCACCCTACCATCTGCCGACCCTCTTCCCCCCACGAACACCCTTAACGCTTGGAACCCAATCTCCACTGAGGACACCATCCGCCTGATGAACTCCATCCACTCAGGATCCCCCACAGACCCATGCCCTCACCACATCTTCAACAAAGCAGACTCCGTCATAGCACCGCACCTCCGAGACGTCATCAACTGCTCCTTCAACTCCGCTACCTTCCCTGAAGACTGGAAACACGCTGAACTCACCGCCCTTCTGAAAAAACCAACAGCGGACCCCACCGAACTCAAAAATTACCGCCCCATCTCGCTTCTTCCATTCCCGGCCAAAGTCATCGAGAAAGCCGTCAACAACCAGCTCGCCGCCTTCCTCGAAGCCAACAAATCCCTCGACCCCTCACAATCTGGCTTCCGAGCAAAACACAGCACTGAGACCGCCCTCATCGCAGCAACAGACGACATTCGAACTCTACTGGACAATGGAGACACAGTCGCCCTCATCCTCCTCAACCTCTCGGCAGCTTTCGATACAGTCTGCCACAGCACCCTTCTACAACGCCTCAATAACATCGGAATTCAAGGAAAAGCACTTGAATGGATCACCTCGTTCCTCACCGGAAGAACCCAGAGAGTCCGCCTTCCTCCATTCAAGTCCGAGGCCTCTGAAGTCATTTGCGGCGTACCCCAAGGATCCTCACTCAGTCCCACCCTCTTCAACGTATACATGAGCCCCCTCGCGGCCATCGCACGCCAACACAACCTTAACATCATCTCTTACGCGGACGACACCCAACTGATCCTTTCTCTCACCAATGACCCCAGCACCGCCAAAACTAACCTACACGAAGGAATGAAAGAAGTTGCTGAATGGATGAAACAAAGCCGTCTGAAACTGAACTCAGACAAAACAGAAGTCCTCATCTTAGGTACATCCCCCTCTGCATGGGACGACTCTTGGTGGCCGGAAGCCCTTGGAAAAGCACCCATCCCGACAGACCACGCACGGAACCTTGGCGTCATCCTGGATTCTTCACTCTCAATGAACAGACAAGTCAGCGCCGTATCCTCTTCCTGCTTCAACATTCTTCGCATGCTCAGAAAAACATTTCGCTGGATCCCCTCCGAAACAAGGAAAACAGTCACCCACGCTCTGGTCACGAGCCGACTGGACTACGGAAACACCCTCTACGCAGGCACCACCGCTAAACTCCAGAAGAAACTCCAACGAATCCAAAACGCCTCAGCCAGGCTCATATTAGACATCCCACGCAACGAACACATCTCTGGTCACCTTAAAGACCTCCACTGGCTACCCGTCAATAAGAGGATTACTTTCCGTCTGCTTACCCACGCACACAAATCACTCTACGACATCGGACCAGATTGCCTCAACTCTCGACTGTCCTTCTACCCCCCTCCCGCCAACTACGTTCTTCCGGCCAAGCCCTCGCCACGGTACCTCGCATTAACAAGACCACCATGGGAGGCAGATCCTTTTCATACCTGGCGGCTAAGACATGGAACTCACTCCCCGCTCACCTTCGCCTCACCCAGAACCACCTAGCGTTCAGAAAGCAGCTTAAAACGTGGATATTTGACAAATAATCCTCCTCCCCTCCTAAGCGCCTTGAAACCCTCTGGGTATGTAGTGCGCTATACAAATTTTATGACTTGACTTGACTTGACTTGGGCTACTTGTCCTAATGACGTGGGTCTTTTGGAGATTCCACCATATGTTGTGATGCTCAAATCGAATGTTAAATTGCCATGTATTCCCCAATATCGGATTTCTAATGATGGTGAAAGAGCACTTTTGGCAATTATCTATGATTTGATTGAGAAAGGTGTGATTGAAGAAACGAGAGGTAATGTGTGTAAGAGTCCTGTTTTGCCTGTTCTGAAGCGCACTGACTCTTCTCAGCCGCCTGTGTATAGGTTTGTGATCGACCTTCGAGAGGTGAGGTGTTGGACTTGGCCCTTATGGCAGGTTCACCCCTAGACTTTTTGCTTGTAAAGGTGACCGGGTGATGGTGATTTTTGGGGTTCTGCGCACTTTCACTGTGTCCCAGTGGAAAGTGCGTGCGCACTCTGA
The DNA here is from genome assembly GCF_964263255.1 of Lissotriton vulgaris. Classification (NCBI taxonomy): domain Eukaryota; kingdom Metazoa; phylum Chordata; class Amphibia; order Caudata; family Salamandridae; genus Lissotriton; species Lissotriton vulgaris. Next base: position 255,179,355 of record NC_141690.1, read on the forward strand.
GTGCATGTGATGAGATAGGCCTGCCCTCCCATAGGAATGCATGGGGAATGTATGTGTCCCTGGTAGTTCCTGATGCGTGGGGTGTACAGGTTCAAATCTGATATGTGCGAACTCGTGAGAGTGAATGCTTTGCAATGGTGTGTGTTGCATGAGTGTGTCATATGTAGAAATGCCATTTCCAGGAGTTGGCATATTAGTGTAAAATGTGTCTGGCGTGTGATTGGCTGGAGCAGGCTGGTGAGCCTGGCTCCAGGAAGGCTGGATGGGTCTGCCCGGTGGTGAGTGGGAGATTAGCATGCTGATGGCTGGGGAGGAGTGTACCTGTGGCCTGAATGAGGCTGGGTTTTCCCCAGACAATGCTGGCTCCGCCCCCCTGTGGTGTGACTGATGACCCTAGCCCTGCCAGTGAAAGGAAGGGGTGGTTGGGCCATCAAGGGTACTCAAGGACCAGCTGCGACTGGGTCTGCCCCCACCCTGTGCCAGAACAAAGGATCTGGTGTATAAAAATGGGGCTGTGTCCCCACTGAAACTGTTCTCTGCCAGGATCCTACTTGAGGGGGCTGCTGCTGCCGCTGGGCCAGAGGACCGCCACTTGGAGTGTCTCCCTGCCTGGAGACCCAGTGAGCTGGCTCTGGGCCCAGCCTTGCCCCCCCCTGCCTTGCTGAAGTACTTTCTCTGGACTTGTGCTGTCCTCTATAGCGCTGGGAGCGCTGGAATTGCCTCCTAGCGCTTGGAAGTGCTTCATTTCCTGCCCTAGCGCCTGGAAGCGCTTTTATTTGGCTGACAGCGCTTGGGAGCGCTGTATCTCTCTGCCGGTGCCCACCCGGCATTTGGCTGTTTATTGCAGCCTCGAGGGATTCCCCGGCGTGGGGATCCCCCTGTTTTGCCCATTTGCGGCGCGGGAGCTCACCCCGCTTATTTGCCGCTTATTGCCGATTTTATTTGTCCCCTGGCAGGTGCCCACCTTGCCCGGGACATTGCCGCTGTTTTTGCCCAGGATCGAGTGCCCACCTCGACTTCGTGCCTGGGAGAATCACCGCCGCAGCCCAGGAGGGTTTGTACCGTTGCCGGGACGCTGCCTAGTGCGACCCGGAAGTGCCCGCCTCCGTATCCCCCGGGCCGCGCTGCGATTGGGTCCTGCAGCCGCGACCCGGAAGTCAGGCAAGCTGTGGCGGGACAACAGGAAGCTGACAGGAGGCCACCCCGCGCTCCTGCAGGAGAAGAAGCCGGCGTCTGTCCTTCCCCTCCCCCCCCCGGGCTCCCAAAGCGAGGGAGAGCCCAGGAGAGAGGGGAGAAGTGTGCATAGAGCCCCGAGGAGCGGGAGCTCTCCTCCGACTGCCGCCGCTCAGGAGAAAGGACCGGAGTCCCCCACGAACCGCCCGGTAAGTGAAGGAGGGCTGGTGGGGGCTCCGTGACTCTGGGGGCAGTTCCTATTTGTTTGCCGAGCGGCCCCAGTTGGCAGAGGGCCGCTCCAACGCTTCAGGGGGCATTTGTTTAGAGCCAGTGAGGCTCTACCTTGTCGGGGCACATTGTCGGTGCCCGCGCCCCCCCCCCCTCCGGTGTTCAGAGCCTGTGAGGCTCAGGGGCATTACCTGGTCTCGAGCCACGAGAGGCTCTTGAGGGCATTTTTGTATTTAGAGCCCTGAGAGGCTCGAAGTGCCAATTGTGTATTCTTGAGCCCAGAGAGGCGACCATCCTTCGTTCTGCGAGCCCAGAGAGGCTCTGAGGGTGCCATTTGTATTCAGAGCCCAGAGGGGCTGCATTGCTTCGTTTTGAGCCCTGAGTGGCTCAGGGGCATAATTGATATTCAGAGCCCAGTGAGGCTCTTGAGAGACAGTCAGTTTTGCAGAGCCTGTGAGGCTCCCCCATCGTGTTGGCCCCATCATTGTGCTACCCAGTTGCCCAGCACTTTGTGGGCAACTGCCACGTTTAGGCCCCCTGACATTGGACACAGGGCGTCCTAGCCCCAACAAGGCCAGAGGGCCTAGGGACAGTCACAGGTGGTGACTTACGTGAGTTTGGCGCAATTGTTATTGTTACACCTCTGAATGAATGTTATGCATTGCATCATGTGTTATGTTCTTACACCCCTACAGGTATTGTACTACTTAGGTGGTTGTTTACTCCCTAGTGCAGGTGGTGCTAGTGAGGTCCTGTTACCAGTGATTACTGGTTGTGTGCTCTATTTTTATATTGGGTGCTACAGTGATTTTACATTCTAAGTTCTATTTCTAAAAAGTGTTACTTCTAAAAGTGCTGATTCCTGACAGTGGTCCAGGTGGCCCTGTCTTGTAAATATCCCCTGTAAATTCTGCCCGTGCCCCTGGCACATTGTAAAGTGTGTGTTTTATCTAATGTGTTTTGGTGTAATACAAAGGCTATTTTTATATAACCTTGTGTGGAGTTTCCTTTGTGGTGGGCCTTGGGTGTTGTTGCTGGGGTGCGTGCGCAAATACTTAACTCACATCGCCTCCAAGTTTAGCCTTGCTGCTCGCGCCACGTTACCTAGAGGGCGAGTAGGGGTTATCTTGGCGTGTAACTCCCTTGCCCTGACTTAGGAGTGGTGGTCTCTGACTGACTTTGGCGCAAGCCCTGGCCAGCCAGGGATCCCATTTCTAACATTGGTGGCAGCGTTGGGATGAGAATTTGTGTTTGCGTTGTACCACAGTGGCAACTGGCCACATTACAAAACTCTGCATTTTAGATAACCACATTTTAGGGGATTATTGTTTTTGAAGTTCCATTATTTTCTTCTCCTAAAAGGTATCATTGTGCAATTGTGTCCAGTACATTTGTTCCCCTGCCCCGCGCCCAGAGTTTGGTACCTGTGTCACATGTGGTCAGGTTGAGGAATCAGGGGTGGTACAAACTGCCTTAGCAGTCCGAGGGGGGGGGTTGTGTGTGAATGAATGGTTTGTGGCACTAGGCAAGTGAGTGTGAGTTCTCTGGGATAGGGAACTTGCTGAACCTTTGTGAATTGCGTACTCCTGTGTAAGCTCAGATCCCTAGGTTCCCTGTGTAATCTTTTCACTAGAACGTCCGCCAGAATGGAGCCTGCTTTTGATTTCTGTGATCTGTTTGGATAAGGTTCTGTGAAGAGAGAGACATAGGGGTGGATGAGTCAGACACTCAGTCCGAACTTAGGAGCAGCCTGATCCTATGGCAAAAGGGTCAGTGGGATCTTGAGCGCAGTGAGGAAAGGGCCCGGGTCTCACACCATGAGGGTGGTGGGTCTGTGGGGAGCCCTGAAGATTCAGGAGAGGAGGAAGAAAATTATAGCACAGGGACGCCAGCAGATAGTGAGGACCCCATAGATAGGGAGTCCCTTGCTGGGTCCAGCGTAGGAGGCAGCGCCTCATCCCTTTCCCTGTCCCCAGAGGAGCTGGAAGATAGGAGGAGAGAAAGGGAGCACCAGCTGGCTTTAGAGAAGCTCAAGTTAGAGCAGGCCCAGGATATGGCACAGCTGGGCGTTAGAAAGCAACAGCTGGAGGTTAAGAAGCAACAGCTAGAGACTGAGAGGGTCTTAGCGCAGGAGGAGGCTGAGAGGGCCTCCACCAGAGGCAAAGTAGCTCTGGAGGGTAGACTATCCCCTGCGCGCAGTGTTGCTTGTCTGGATTCCCCGGGGAGGGTTGAGTCCAGTGGTGGCAGCTATTTAAATCTCAGTGTAGGAAATCCCAGTCCCAGTTCCCCCAGTCTGGTACCTGTTTCCCCAGAGGAGGAGTTAAGGGTGAAGTTCAGGGACAGTAGGAAACTGTCTCACCAGTCTTGGGTGGAATTTGAGGATGAATGTTGTGATACACTGTTTGATTGGGTAAAGGTTCACACGAAAGATGATTTTGATGTCTTGTTTGAGCTGATTGTCAAGGAGCACCTGCTCAGTTGTTGTTCTCCAAGGTTGCGCACACACCTGTTGGGGTGTGGATTGTCTGACGCATGTGAGCTTGCAGATGAAGCAGACCGCTGGGAGAGTGCTAGAGGTTCTTTAGAGTCCCTAGTGAGTGAGTCCAACAGTAGTGGTATAGGTATCTTCCAGCCCAGCGTGGTGGAAGAGGCTCAGTGTAGCCCAGCTAGGTCCCAGTATAGTGAGAGAGGTGGAGGGGCTGACTACCTGGCTCAGTGGAGCAGGAGTCAGTGGGAGGCTGAGAGTCCCCAGAGGCCCGAAGCCCTATCTCAGAACCTGGGTGGTTTCTTGAGGGAACACCAGGTTAGGGACCTAGGCTGTCCTGTTAGTACACTTGAGGAGGATCTCCTAGTGTCTAGGGAACCTGGAGCGTCTGTAACTAGAGCTCCAGGGGTTCCAGTGTCCGGCAGTGCTACTCCAGGAGGGAGTGCACAGAAGTCCGAAGTGAGGAGTGATTGGGGGATGAGTTTCCCAGTGGATGCACCAGTGGACCAGGGACTAGCCAGTTGGGCTAGATCTTCTTGGGGGGACCCGGGTGGCGCCACTTCTGGTCTGGGGGATCTTTGCGCACTGTCAGATGGACAGGAGGCGGGAGATCTGCGCCAGACAGACAGTCACACGACACATGGGTCATGTGTCAGCCTCAGGGGGATTGCGTGTGAGTCCCCAGAAGTCCTGGAGTGCCAGGCAATTATTCCGCCAAAGGTTTTAGACTGGAGGTTGGATGGCCAGGTTCAGGATCAGCCTGACCTGAAGGGTAGGACGACTGTAACTAGTGTCCTGACCGGTTCTTCTTCCAGAGGAACTTCTCCAGTTGGGAGAGGACAGACCCCTGGAACGGGGTGCAGAGGGTGGGAAAGCCCACCTCTGACCCCGGTGCAACCTGAGGGGTTAAACCCTGGGTTGGAATGGCGTGCTAGGTGTACCCCTCGCCGGAGGAGGAGGAACCCTAGGAGTAGAGGTAGGGGGAGGAGAGCCTTCCCCGAGACTCCTGGTCCGCCTGAGGTTGTAGACCAAAGGCTGGTGAACCAGTGGCAGTCTAGTCCTGTCTTGCAGACAGGGAGAGTGGAGAATGGCTGCTATGTGCCAGGGGTTACTACCCCCCGCTCTGCAAATTGGCAAGGACCGGTGGCACCTGGGTGTCCCAGGGCCTGGTCCTGGCCGCGGACAGCTTGGGAGTACCAGTGGGGTAGCCCAGTTGGTCCAGACAGTGGGTTGAGAAGGAATCCCATGGGTTCACCGTGGCGTAGAACAGGAGGGTGTCCCTGCAGTTGCGGGCCCGCGTCCGTGTTCTATCGTCCCAAGCAGGGAAGTCCATCACGGTGGTGATTGGTCTACCCTGCGTTTTGGCTGGAAGGGGGTTGTGTTGGACTTGGCCCTTATGGCAGGTTCACCCCTAGACTTTTTGCTTGTAAAGGTGACCGGGTGATGGTGATTTTTGGGGTTCTGCGCACTTTCACTGTGTCCCAGTGGAAAGTGCGTGCGCACTCTGAGTGCATGTGATGAGATAGGCCTGCCCTCCCATAGGAATGCATGGGGAATGTATGTGTCCCTGGTAGTTCCTGATGCGTGGGGTGTACAGGTTCGAATCTGATATGTGCGAACTCGTGAGAGTGAATGCTTCGCAATGGTGTGTGTTGCATGAGTGTGTCATATGTAGAAATGCCATTTCCAGGAGTTGGCATATTAGTGTAAAATGTGTCTGGCGTGTGATTGGCTGGAGCAGGCTGGTGAGCCTGGCTCCAGGAAGGCTGGATGGGTCTGCCCAGTGGTGAGTGGGAGATTAGCATGCTGATGGCTGGGGAGGAGTGTACCTGTGGCCTGAATGAGGCTGGGTTTTCCCCAGACAATGCTGGCTCCGCCCCCCTGTGGTGTGACTGATGACCCTAGCCCTGCCAGTGAAAGGAAGGGGTGGTTGGGCCATCAAGGGTACTCAAGGACCAGCTGCGACTGGGTCTGCCCCCACCCTGTGCCAGAACAAAGGATCTGGTGTATAAAAATGGGGCTGTGTCCCCACTGAAACTGTTCTCTGCCAGGATCCTACTTGAGGGGGCTGCTGCTGCCGCTGGGCCAGAGGACCGCCACTTGGAGTGTCTCCCTGCCTGGAGACCCAGTGAGCTGGCTCTGGGCCCAGCCTTGCCCCCCCTGCCTTGCTGAAGTACTTTCTCTGGACTTGTGCTGTCCTCTATAGCGCTGGGAGCGCTGGGATTGCCTCCTAGCGCTTGGAAGTGCTTCATTTCCTGCCCTAGCGCCTGGAAGCGCTTTTATTTGGCTGACAACGCTTGGGAGCGCTGTATCTCTCTGCCGGTGCCCACCCGGCATTTGGCTGTTTATTGCAGCCTCGAGGGATTCCCCGGCGTGGAGATCCCCCTGTTTTGCCCATTTGCGGCGCGGGAGCTCACCCCGCTTATTTGCCGCTTATTGCCGATTTTATTTGTCCCCTGGCAGGTGCCCACCCTGCCCGGGACATTGCCACTGTTTTTGCCCAGGATCGAGTGCCCACCTCGACTTCGTGCCTGGGAGAATCACCGCTGCAGCCCAGGAGGGTTTGTACCGTTGCCGGGCCGCTGCCTAGTGCGACCCGGAAGTGCCCGCCTCCGTATCCCCCGGGCCGCGCTGTGATTGGGTCCTGCAGCCGCGACCCGGAAGTCAGGCAAGCTGTGGCGGGACAACAGGAAGCTGACGGGAGGCCACCCCGCGCTCCTGCAGGAGAAGAAGCCGGCGTCTGTCCTTTCCCCCCCCCCCGGGCTCCCAAAGCGAGGGAGAGCCCAGGAGAGAGGGGAGAAGTGTGCATAGAGCCCCAAGGAGCGGGAGCTCTCCTCCGACTGCCGCCGCCCAGGAGAAAGGACCGGAGTCCCCCACGAACCGCCCGGTAAGTGAAGGAGGGCTGGTGGGGGCTCCGTGACTCTGGGGGCAGTTCCTATTTGTTCGCCGAGCGGCCCCAGTTGGCAGAGGGCCGCTCCAACGCTTCTGGGGGCATTTGTTTAGAGCCAGTGAGGCTCTACCTTGTCGGGGCACATTGTCGGTGCCCGCGCCCCCCCCCCCCTCCGGTGTTCAGAGCCTGCGAGGCTCAGGGGCATTACCTGGTCTCGAGCCACAAGAGGCTCTTGAGGGCATTTTTGTATTTAGAGCCCTGAGAGGCTCGAAGTGCCAATTGTGTATTCTTGAGCCCAGAGAGGCGACCATCCTTCGTTCTGCGAGCCCAGAGAGGCTCTGAGGGTGCCATTTGCATTCAGAGCCCAGAGGGGCTGCATTGCTTCGTTTTGAGCCCTGAGTGGCTCAGGGGCATAATTGATATTCAGAGCCCAGTGAGGCTCTTGAGAGACAGTCAGTTTTGCAGAGCCTGTGAGGCTCCCCCATCGTGTTGGCCCCATCATTGTGCTACCCAGTTGCCCAGCACTTTGTGGGCAACTGCCACATTTAGGCCCCCTGACATTGGACACAGGGCATCCTAGCCCCAACAAGGCCAGAGGGCCTAGGGACAGTCACAGGTGGTGACTTACGTGAGTTTGGCGCAATTGTTATTGTTACACCTCTGAATGAATGTTATGCATTGCATCATGTGTTATGTTCTTACACCCCTACAGGTATTGTACTACTTAGGTGGTTGTTTACTCCCTAGTGCAGGTGGTGCTAGTGAGGTCCTGTTACCAGTGATTACTGGTTGTGTGCTCTATTTTTATATTGGGTGCTACAGTGATTTTACATTCTAAATGCTATTTCTAAAAAGTGTTACTTCTAAAAGTGCTGATTCCTGACAGTGGTCCAGGTGGCCCTGTCTTGTAAATATCCCCTGTAAATTCTGCCCGTGCCCCTGGCACATTGTAAAGTGTGTGTTTTATCTAATGTGTTTTGGTGTAATACAAAGGCTATTTTTATATAACCTTGTGTGGAGTTTCCTTTGTGGTGGGCCTTGGGTGTTGTTGCTGGGGTGCGTGCGCAAATACTTAACTCACATCGCCTCCAAGTTTAGCCTTGCTGCTCGCGCCACGTTACCTAGAGGGCGAGTAGGGGTTATCTTGGCGTGTAACTCCCTTGCCCTGACTTAGGAGTGGTGGTCTCTGACTGACTTTGGCGCAAGCCCTGGCCAGCCAGGGATCCCATTTCTAACATGAGGTGAACAAGATTGTTGTGCCACAGTTTCCTGTTGTTCCGGACATTACTGCTTTATTGACTTTGATTCCTGCTTCAGCAGCCTGGTTTTCAGTTATAGACTTAAATAATGCTTTCTTTAGCATTCCGATTGCTGAGGAGAGTAGAGATGTTTTTGGCTTCTCTTTAGGAGGCCGAAGCTTCCGGTTTAAGAGAGCTCCCCAAGGCTATTGTGAAAGTCCTTCTATCTATAGTCAGGCTTTGAAAACTAAACTTGATACTCTTGTGTTGCCTGCTGGTGCTGCTCTTATTCAGTATGTGGATGATATGTTAGTGGCCGCTGATGATGAGAAAACTTGTAAAGAAGCTACTCTTTCTTTGTTGTGACATTTGTCGGACTTGCATCATAAAGTGTCACCTTCTAAGTTGCAGTATTGTTGCCAAGAAGTGACCTACTTAGGTCATCTCTTGTCAAAGGAGGGAAGAAGGTTGACCCCAGAACGAATTCAAGCGATTGCGCAAATGACTGTACCAAGCACACAGAGAGAAGTGCGTGCTTTCTTGGGTATCACGTCGTATTGTAGACAGTGGATTCCAAATTTCTCTCTATTGGCGAAACCTCTGTTGGCTTTGACTTGTAAAGATACACCGAATCCTCTTCCTTGGTCTGACGATTGTCAGAAAAGTTTTTCTGAATCGCGTGATGCGTTGTGTTCTGCTCCAGTGTTGGGTACTCCTGACTACAGTAAGCCTTTTACACTCTACGTTCACGAGAGAGAGGGTTGCGCATTGTCGGTTTTGACTCAACAATTCAGTGATAAGCAGCGTCCATGTGCGTATTTCTCGTCAACTTTAGATCCGGTAGCTAGAGCGTTGCCAAGTTGCTTGAGAGCTACAGCGGCAGCGGCTGTTTCTATCCGACAGTCTGCTGGATTGGTGATGGATAATACATTGGTTGTGATGGTTCCACATGCAGTGGATACTTTATTAAATAGAACAAAAACCCAGCACCTCACTAGTGCGAGGTTGTCGGGCTATGAGTTGACACTTTTGGCTAGTCATGTGCACATCAAGCGGTGCAATGTATTGAATCCAGCGATCTCTGAGGATACAGATGGTCAGGAACAGCATGATTGTTTTCTTAGGACGGAAGAGGAAACGAAGGGTAGAGTTGATCTGGAGGATACTCTTTCAAATCCTGATGGTACCCTATGGGTTGATGGGTCATGCTATAAGCTTCCGAATGGTGATGTGACTGCAGCATATGCGGTGACGACATTGAGCACGATTGTGGAAACTGCACGAATTAGTCACAATTCTGCGCAAGCAGCGGAATTGATTGCATTAACAAGTGCGTGTGTTTTGTCTGAGGGAAAGAAAGTGAATGTGTATACCGATAGCCAGTATGCGTTTGGTGTTGCCCATAGTTTTGGACGCTTGTGGAAAGAAAGGGGATTCCTTACATCCCATGAGACTAAGATTCAACATGGGCAGTTGGTGAATGAGCTTCTTTAGTCGCTTACGTTGCCGAAGCAAGTTGCGATTGTGAAGTGTAGTGCTCACCGGAAGGTTACGGATGATGTTGGTCGTGGTAATGCATTTGCGGATGAGGTTGCGAAAGAAACAGCGAGAAATGTGACGAGTCGAATGTATGTTGCAGACCCTGCGAGATGGATCATGGCAGGTGGAATGTGTGAAGATACGATAGAGAGTGTAAAATAGATTCAAGCTGAAGCTACTGAGAGAGAGTTGAATGTGTGGAGAGAAACTACGGGAAGATTGGATCCGAATGGTTGTTGGGTTGAGTTGTCTGAACACCAAAGATGGTTGTTGCCTGATGCGTATGTGCTTGCAGTAGTTACGATGGCACATGGAATGTCTCACATTAGTGTGAAAGGGATTTGTAAGTTGTTGGCTCCAGTATGGCAGAATGCTGGAATTCCCAAATGTGCGGAGAATATGGTCAAGAATTGTATGGTTTGTTTGATGCATAATCCTGGCAAGGGAACCCCAACTCCAGCTGGTCACTTTGCGCCTCCGAAGTATCCGTTTGAGGTTTTGCAATTGGATTTTATCCACATGGAAAGGTGTAACAATTTGAAATACGCCCTTGTAGTTGTCTGTGCCTTTTCTAGATGGGTAGAGGCATACCCCCTAAAAGATAATACTGCCCTGTCCACAGCTAAAGTCTTGCTCAAGGAGTACTTCCCCAGATTTGGTTTGCCACGGATGGTGTGGAGTGATAACGGAAGTGAGTTTGTGGGGAAGATCATGAAGAGAGTGTGTGAGGGTTTGGGCATAAAATAGAAATTCCACGCTGCAAATCATCCCCAATCAGCTGGTTTAGTGGAATGCTATAATGGCACCCTAAAGCTGAAGTTGGCTAAGATTCAGGCGAGTTCTAGTCTCCAATGGCCCGATGCTTTGCCGTTGGCACTTTTGTCAACTAGAACCACAGTGCATTCACAAATTGGCCTTAGTCCGTATGAGATTGTGTTTGGTCGCCCAGCGAATGTGTGGGGAGTGCCAAGGCCAGTGAAGTTCAGTGACATTGAGTATCCTGTGTTGGTGGATTATCTGTATGAACTGATGGCTAAATTGCGTGTCTTACATCAACAGGTTCATGATAGCCTCCCACCCGCGTCTGTGGACCCAGGTCACACCATCAATCCAGGTGACTGGGTGTTAACGCGCAATTTTCAACGGACCAAAAACGAGCAGCCCCGCTGGACCGGCCCCCACCAGGTGCTCCTGTCGACAAGAACCTCGGTGAAGGTCTTCGGGAAGCGGAACTGGATCCACGGCGTACACTGTAAGAGGGTACCGTTACCTCTGCCGTACGACCAGTGGGTCCAGAAATGAATTGGTGATTCAGAAACAGAGCATGTGCCGAAGTTTATGCCTTTTAGTGATGCACACTTGATATGGACGAGGTCTGAGAAAGAGGATGATGATGTCTTGCAAGCAGCTGTGCCCTCATCTTTAAGACTGGACACCACTGAGCCGGAAAATTTGTTCCGAGATCATACAGTACCTGGCAAAGATATTGAGACCGAGAAAAATGGACAAATAAATAAATAATCTTTCCTTTTTCCTTTTGATAACTGCACTCTCTCTGCCAAGAAACTGTTTTGACCTTTTTTTGTTTTTCGAACCGCCATCCGGGTTCATCTGTAGGGTCGCGGTGTAAAGACTTGGGAAGACTTGCCGAAGACACAAGGTTGAGGTTCTGGTTGGTCCTAGGGCGTTCCCTGGACTGACAGACACATTCCTTAGCGGAAGAAAACCAACTGCCGCGAACAGCACGGTTAGAGGATGGAGTTTTTTGAGTTTGAGAGAGCTGTTGAGAATATGAACTTGAAAATGAAAATGCGTAGTATAATGCATAGCAAATGTTTCCTGATCACATGTATTCTGATGTGCCTTAGTATGACGTTAGCTTTGGTGGGTGGGATTGTTTTTACTACCCAATTGATTTCTGCACCCACTTCCCAACCTATGTCTTTGCATTCTTTTCACCCTTTTCCTGAACATGAGCAGGTTAGAAGATCAGAATTCATAAACAATTCTTTTGTACAGCTCCTGCATCAACACCAGTTGGTAGTGAACACCACTAATTGTTGGGTGTGTGGTCTTATGCCACATACTACGGATAGAGGTATTCCCTATCTGGTTCTGCCGTTTAGTCAGAATGGGTCTTTATGGGCTTTCCAGACGATGTTCATTTATGCCATCGAATTCTATCCCCTGCGTTCCACGAGAGATAACTCAAGTAATAAAGCCTTGGTGAAGGAAATTACGAATATGAGTAGAGATATTAATACGTATAGGACCATTCCCAAGGATGAGTTGTTAGCTTATGTTGGTTGGAACGCGACCAGATATAGTATTAGTCTGAGTGAGAAGCAGAGACGAAAGAGGTCACCTCCGATTTGGATCGTACCCCACCGAGGTCATTTTTGTTTGCAAGGTAATGGCAAGAATCCGAGAGCTCAGTTGGGGAAGAGTGTATGTACTGAAACTGACGCTTTTTCGTCTCAGACTTCCCCGCCGTTTTTGGCTGCTAAAGGCACGTACTTTGTCTGTTACAACAGAGCATATACATGGTTGCCCCCTGATTTTTCGGGAACGTGTTATGTTGGATTTCTGTTACCCCCTACGTATACTGCTGCTGCAGATTACAATAAGACAAGAGTTGTTAGAGGTGTCTTCGATCAGGAAGATACCGCTGGACAAGAAGTGGGAGACTTCTTTAAGGGTTTCCTGCCTTTTTGGGGACCTATGGTAAACAGTAGAAATCTGCGGAAATTGACTAGGGTGGTTGAGTCCACCGTGAGCGAAACTGCTGGTGCCCTGAGTAATTTGACAGCTGAGCTTCAAGCAGATCGCCTTATGACGTTACAAAACCGTATGGTTTTAGATGTTTTAACCTCATAGCTGCTATTACACATTCCTCCCCAGTGCTGCGCTGTCCATTAGAACTAGTGCTGAATGGACGTTCAATGGTCGTGCGCAGCACTGGGGAGGTAGTGCTGCCGTCGGCCAATGCACCGAGGCAGCACTTAAGGGGATACTTGCGGATCGAGGTGGAGTATGTAAAGTGATCCAATCAAGTTGCTGCGTTTTCATTCCAGATAATGCTCCGACAGTATACAAGGCCATTTCCAGGTTACATAAGATCTCCGAGTGGATACATGTGGACGAAGGAGATTGGTCGTTAACTGGATGGTTTTGGGGACTGTTATCCGCTTGGGGATGGAAGATTCTAACGGTCATTGGTGTGGCTTTAGTGATTCTTTTCTCGTGTTGTCTCTGTGCACAGTGTGGTCCTGCCATATGTGGCCTTTGTGCTACTGCGTGTGTAAGGAGACCGCCTGTCTCGAGAGAAGTACAGAGAGATAGGATGATGCTCCAACAACACCTTGATGACCTGATGAATATTGACATTGATTCAGATATAGACTGAGTGATTGCCTATGTAAGGGCAAAAGGAGGGTCTGAGGTTCCGTGAATTCTGAACCTGGGTCATAAAGGTCGTGGTTCTGTTACGATTTTGGTAACAGCGAACCGTAAACAGTGAGTTCAGCGAGTATGAGTGTTTTTGTCATGTTCCACTGATGGATTCACTGTGTATTTGAAGATTCATTCTGAACCCTCTGGTTCCATTTTGTGCATGGCAGCCATTTTGTGGTTGCCCGCACATAGGCTGATGACTGTGGCTGTGGCTGAACAAGTCTTAAGGACACGTACACCTTAGCTTGAGTTTGTGCTGACTCCTGTTTGACCTGAGTGAACTGACCCTGTTGCCTGAAGCTGACCTTGCCAAACCAGTTCTTGCCCTTTAGCTGATCAAGATTAAGGATCAGAGCACAGGACATCGTAAAGTTTTACTGCACACAAAACATGCTTTATCCTACTTCTATCTGTTTCTGTTCCTTCTTTTATGGTCTATTTATGATGTGGGTTGTGGTCCTTTTTATTATGGGTTCGTCCGGGATTGTCTAAAGAAGAATGTTTATCTTGGGTTTGTTTGATGATTAATTATGGGCTGGACAAACTGAAAAATGGGTTTGTCATCATGCAATGCTTTTTGTCATGGAAACATGTGAGTGGTCAAACTGTAAATAAGGAATGTTTGCCTGAAGCACACTTTTTTGTATAAAAAGGGATGGCTTGCTTTGTAAAGTTGAGCAGTCTCCTGAGAACATACACCGTGTTGTACTTCTAGGACCTCTGTTACTGGCTGCAGCCAATAAGTTTGATCTTTGACACCACCAAGAAGTATCCCGTGTCTCTGTATTCTAAGACCGGTGAACCTGTAGACTTTGGGCGTGCCCCTGGCGCCGCTGGGTTTAAATCCCGGTTCTTCAGGGACAGGCAACAAAGTGGCTGACTACCTTAGTCGAGCCTCGGCCATGGAGGAGGCGCCAAATTCGTCATGGGAGAATGAAGAGATGATAGCTGTGATGGAGGACTCAGAAAGAGTAATCAGCAGGCAAGAATGGGCGCAGGCATATGAGGAGGATGAAGACATAAAGGAGGTCAAAGAATGTGTGCTCAGTGGTTGGCCAGAGAAAAGGAGGTTGAAGGAAGTTCTCCGGAAATTCTACGAAGTAAGGGAAGAACTGTCTATGAGCGACTCCGGCACCTTCTTATAATCGAGGTGACAAAGTGGTGCCCCCCACGAGACTGATCCCGCTTCTGCTGCGCCAGCTACATAAAGGACATCTCGGCATCGTGAAAACCAAATTGCGAGTGAAGCAAATGTATTGGTGGCCGGGACTGGACAGTCAAGTAGAAAGGCGCGTAAGGGATTGTGACCAGTGCCAAGGTGCAGACAAAATATTGAAGCCCTTGAGACCTGCGTTGGGAAGGTTCGGCCAACCGCGCAACCCGTGGGAGGATGTATCAGTTGACATTCTGGGGCCCGTGTTGGATAGCCAAGGCATGCCGAAATACTTATGTGTTTTGGTGGCCAAGTATTCTAAGTGGCCAGAAATACATACGCAGGAAGAGATGTACACTGACACAATCATCAAGTTCCTCACCTCAGTGTTCCTGAGAGAAGGGATCCGAGGACGATCCTTAGTGACGACGGTCCACAGTTCACATCTGAGAAGTGGTACAAGTATGCAGAAAGGAATGGAATCAAAACAAAGCACACTTCTGTGTACCACCCTTCGAGCAACGGACAGGTGGAGAGATTTAATCGAGTCCTCATGGGATCCATACAAGCTGCCATCATGAAGGGCAAGGATTGGGAGAAGGAAATCCAAAGCATGGTGTGGGCGTACCGGATTACCCCCACCTCTACAGGATACAGCCCCTTTTAGATCCTAAGAGGTAGGCACCCATTCACTAAGGACAATGTAGTCTGGAGTGAGAAGACCGTCACTAGCAAATGGTCACCTGACGGAGTGCAGCACAATCTCGAAAAGGCCCAAAAAGTATATACTGAACACTACAACAGGAGAAGAAACTTGAAAGAAGCCGCTTTGGAAAAAGGGGAATGGGTGAGAGTCAAGTTGGCTGTGCTGAAAAGAAAAGGAGAAAGCAAGTACAGCCCACCCATGCAAGTGGAGGAGGTATACGACAGGGCTGCGTTGCTGAGTGATGGAAATGTGTGGTCCCATGACCGCATGGCTAAATGTAACAAGATTCTACAGTGGCCTGAGGAAAAAGAGAAAGACCGACAAGATCAAGGACTGAGTGGCAGAGAGGAGAGAATAACGGAGGAAGGCGAAAGCCAAGTGGAAGGACATTTGCACGTAGAGGGAAAAGATCCAGAAACTCCGAGGGTAGAGGAAGAGAGTGTCTAAAGGGACTTGACACCCCAGAGAAATGAACAGAGTCAAGTGAGGAGCAGAATGTTGAGCCCTGTGGGAGATGGTTTCCGAGAAGCCTCTACCCCGGTAAGACGTACACGTGCAGGGAGAGCGGTGGTCATACCCGCTCGTTTCAGAGACTTCGAAATGGGGGAGTGTTGAAACTGTGGACTCATAGCTTGTTTGTGTGTGTATAAAAAGGGGAGATATGTAGTGTAGCGGTCTAGTCCTGGCGGGCGCATGATGACGCGGCACGCAAGGACGAGATCGCGAACGGCTGTGCGCATGCTCGGGGAGCGTGGTGCGCGGTTGTGAGCGATCGGAGCGCGATCTAGTAAGCCGCCCGGCGCTCTTCATGCGATCTCATAACTATAAATAAAGTATATCCTTCTCAAAGGATCAACAGTGTCTGCTTGCTCATTTGGGTGATGCACCAACATCACTGAAAGTTAGCATTTAGCGCTATATTATAGCTGTGATAAAGAAAGAGAAAGTGGAGAAGAAAGGGGAAGGTAAAAGAGAAAGTGTTTTAAGGAGGTTAGAAGAAAGAGATAGAGTGTTAAGAGAGTGTGAGAGTT
Source organism: Lissotriton vulgaris (assembly GCF_964263255.1). Taxonomy (NCBI): domain Eukaryota; kingdom Metazoa; phylum Chordata; class Amphibia; order Caudata; family Salamandridae; genus Lissotriton; species Lissotriton vulgaris. Next base: position 255,195,251 of record NC_141690.1, read on the forward strand.
TAGAGGGGAAAAGTGCTGTGAGCCAGTAACATTTAATAGATGGCGCAGTGAGGATAAGAGAAAATGGGAGTGTATCGCGGAAGGGAAAAACAAAAAATAACTCAGGAAGGGATTGGGAAGAGAGAATGTAGTTATGAACTGAGAACGAGGAAAGGGTTGCAAGGAACCGAGCAGTAACAACGCAGTGAGGAATGGGTACCGAGGAAAGTGCAGTGGGCAGATGACAGTGAAAAAGCCATTTGAGGAGGGCGACAAAGTGTGGTGAGAGTGTGAACAGAAGCAACTTATCAAAGGACATAAAGGGCAACAGGAAGAAACGTATTTTATTAAGTGAGAGTAAACTAACACAAGAAAAGAAGTTGGGGAAAAAGAAGTTGTAGATGAGTATATAGTGTGTGATGAATGACTGGGAAGAGAAAGAGAATTGAGAGGACACTGAAGTGGGGATAGAGAGAACACACTTATTATCTTCTAGGGCCATTAAATAAGAAACCTCAATGTAGGGAGATACACACAGGTGGAGCTTGAATGCTGCATTTGACTGAGACATGTGTTTTAGAACTGTAAGTGATGCAGCAGCTGAAAGAAGCAGTCGACAGAGATGTAACTGGTTGTCGCAAGCAGGGAACGGCCTAGCGCAGTAAGAGGAGGGCCACTTGAATTATACAGAACTGGAGTGTAAAATTATGCAGCAGGGTGACTGAATTGTGGGGCAACAGAATGAAAATTATGCAGCAATAATCTGGTCCCTCTTTGTTTTAAAAGCAGCTCAGCAAAGCAATATACTGTGTTTTACATTTATTATTAATGTGTTGCTAAAGTAATGAAGGATTTGAGAGAATAGAAAAAGATGAAACATATAAAAAATTATTTGTCTAAAGTCTCCCTGTGAGGCTGAAGCAGCCGGCAGCGTGTGTAGCAACGAACACTGTCTTAGAACAGTCCACCAATGAAACCACACAACACCGTCCATGGCCAATAAGACCGAAGCAATGTATGACGTAGTCTAAAGAGCCAAAAAGTTTAACAAACCCCAGTCGTCGTTCAACACTAATGGCCGAATTTCAAACGCTCGAAAGTTGCTCCGATGAGGCTATCCAATGTTCCAATAAATACCCAACAATAATACAATGACAAGGAATATCCAATTACGGCAATTTCTTCACGCAAACAAAGTATTTCCCAGGCAGAGGAGGGATCCATTATGTTTGGTATTTATTTGTGAAAACGGGTGTACAGATTTGCCTTGATTAGTCCCTACACCGCGAGGACACAGCACCAAAATGACGCTAACTGGACACACCCCTCCTGAAAGGATTCATTATTCATGTGCAGAAACAAAGGGAAAATCTTGCCCGAAAAAAAGATAGCGGCAGGCTCCCGCTCTGAGGTGCGGAAGTAACGTCACCTGCGGAGAAGATAGCGAAAGGAAGAGCCGCGGGAGCCGGAAAGGGCTGTTTGTTTTCTATCAAGATGGCGGCTGGGATGTATCTGGAGCATTATCTGGACAGTAAGAGGATGAGACAATTTATAAGGAGTACCGATTTCAACGAGGGGGAATGGGGGGGGAACAGTGACAAAAAAGAGTGCACAAAATAGGCGGGACGGTGTAGATTGGATGGGGAGGTGCCAATTGAGGCAGAAGTGGGCGGCGGGGGAGTAAAATGCGAGCATTTGGTGGTAAATATGGTGATGTGCGTGGATGGAGCGGGCAGTGAAAAGGAGTAATACAATGAGAGCGTATGTCCAGTGAAGGGTGCCGTGCACTTTCGCTATGTCAGAGCTTTATTCAATTTGTTCGTTTAAAAACTATTGTATTCCAATTAATTCAAAGCTAGCCAAGATTACAACTCCTGCAATGGAGTCAGCCAGTGAAAACGTATGTCTCAAATATATGACTTGGCTCCAGTGGTATCGCTAGGCACAGAAGGAGGGCAGAGCAAGCATCCACCATCAACAATACTGTCGGGGTCACAGGTTCGAGTTCTTGCTGAAAAGCCATGGAGCATATAACTATTTGGTGCGACTGTATTATTCTTATCTTTATGATAAAGAATGGTGGCTAAATAGTGGAGGGTGAGGAGATTTCCAATACCAACAAGCGCTCGGCATTGCTGTGGCGGAGGGGTGGGGGAGCGGGAGCGCATTCCTTTGAAGTCTGATGGGGGAGCGGGGAAGCGGATTCCTTTGAAGTCTGATGCCGAGGCTCAGACAAATGGTGGTGTGCGAGGGGCTTCCTTGGAAGTCTGATGCCAAAGCATGGTGTGGGATGTGGCTGGCGATGATGTGCATGCGCCTGCTTCACACGCCTGCCTCACATGAACTGTACGCGAACGGCAGTTTGGTAGACTTTTTGAACCGCTTACTATAATCTCGCCTATTCTCCCTAACGAGATAGAATAGGCGAGACCTAAAAAGGAGGCGTACTCCATGTGTGACTCTATGTCTGACAGTACAGATCCGTAGTAGATTAGGCATGGTAGCTAGTGAGGGTTTGCATCCTTTAAAAAATAAATCTACCATGCGGAGGTTATGTGCCATCAGTGAGGAGGTACCAAACTGTAGGTCCGGGTTCCAAAGTCCCATTTGTTCATGTGATATTTTTAAAGTTATATATGGGCGGATGCAAGTTTCTGACAGCCCAACCTCTCTTTCCCCACGTGATTATTGTGTCTAAAGCGGTCCCAGATTTCATGGAACCGTGCTTTAATATTTAATGTGGCCCAAAGACGTTTTTGGTAGGCATTCTGGTATTAGTGGCCATGTTTAAAATAAAAAACAGGTGCACATCAGAATTCCAACTAATAAAAAAAAAAGGTATTGATGGAGGGGCATAAGCGTGGACTTGGAAAACTTGAGTTGTTTCTGGTCCGACAGAAAGGACGTATTCTGTCTAAATGTACTAATGGAAAGGCAAGCAGCGGCCTTACAATTTGCTGTTATACTTTGCTAAGAGCTCCCAGGTACAATGTGGATGGAGATTGGGCAGTCGTATAAAGAAGGCCGTGCAAGTAAGTACCTGTACCATGACTATCAGTCGTCCTGGAGACGACTTGTAGCCCCCGCCTGGTCATTCAGCCAACAAGAAGCATGCTGGGACTTGTATGCCCGAACTGGTCATGGAAAAAGTGGAACTATAAATTAATTTATAGTTGCTGGTGATGGTTGTTATAGTGTCATGAAATGGGCTGGGCATTAGGACCAGCCCATGAGGTAGGAGGAGAGATGAACGGAAGAGGAGGGGACAAGGCAGGGAGGAAGGTCAGTTAAAGTTGGGGCAAGAAAAAGGAAGGAAAGAATAAAGCCCTTGAAATATGAAACCCATGTTGGTGTTGTGATTGCAGGTCCACGATACTACAACTGGCGACGAGGAGTAACTTTGAACCCTGCATCTCTTACCTGGTATCCTGCTGTGTGGCTCCCCTGCCTCGGAGCTGTGCTGCGGCGCGAACCGGGAGCCAGCCCCGGTCGCGCTGTCCTTCCTCTGCGTTGAAGTGTCGGCTCTGTTCCCCCGGAGTCGTGATAGTGCTGCTGCGCCCCGTGGAGTCTGCCCAAGATGCGTGTGGTGCCTGGGGTGCTGCAATCCCGGAGCCCACCCCGGTCGCGTGCCTGCTGCGGAGGTGTATTCTTGCCGAGCGCGACCCGGGAGCCCACTTCGGTTGCGTGGTATGGGTTGTCCACGCCCATACTGCTGCTGTTTAGTTCCAGGGGAGGCCAGCATCTTGGAAAGCGCCCGGTAGCTGAGTTCGTCAGCTTTGGAATGCTGGTGCCTAGCCGTGTTTCCGCCACGGCTGCTGCGGTATTGAAGTGTGATTTACATTGGAAATTTTTTTGAGCAGTCGGGGGAGGGGGGAGGGGGCATTTGGGCGCTGTTTCTATTGTTCGAACAGCCAGCGCACCAGTGGGTGTCTGGGTGGCCTTTCTGGGTGTAGATGGGCACTCATTACCTCCGTTTAGCAACAGGCAGAGCCCTTTGTCTCACTGGCAGGCCCATTAATATGTGCACATACTGAGCGGGGCAGGGGGCCTGAGTAGAAGTGGCCTCACTTGTTTCACCAGTTTAAACTAATGTGCATTTTTTTTTAAAACCCCCACACTCCTAAAGTTTGTTTATAAGATTAAGCCAAAGCAGTGATTTGAGGAGTGATTATGCAAATGTGGGCAGATTTTTCTTTGGGCGTGCCCGGGCCGATTTTCAATCCCAATCCAACCCTGAACAACAGAAACTGAGGGGGCACGGGGCTCGGGTAGACTTCTTGGTGACTGACCTCAGCCCTAGGACACACATAGCTGAAAGAATATAAGTGATGATAGGGCCCGAAAGTACCTCAGGAGCTAGGGGTGCACACGTGCGAATTCCACTGATGGAGCAAGGATTTGCACGTAACGCAACTTGCTTGTATTCAACCCTCTCAACATAACGGTAATAAATTAAACAACATGTTCGTATCACTAATATTGCATTACACTACATTTTGGGCATCTAGATGAAGCTTGCATATGTGCTTTTACTAACCGTAATCCGTTTGCAACTAAAATGGCTGCTTTTACGCGGGATTTTCTACTGCGCATGCGTCTGTCATACTCACGTGACATGACGTACTCTTTGATTTGGAGGGGATCTTTCGCTTCTGAGCACTAGAACTAAGATGGCTGCTCTGTGTTACAGCATGCATGAAGCTTGCACTGTTGCTTTTGCTAAGCTGTTCGTTCTGCTTAAACTTTACACAATAGTTAAAAATAAAATAATGGGATAGAGTAGAGATAAGTGGTAAACAGTACATTAATTTATTCTGTGTTCTAATATTGTTTCTTTCTACTTTTCATATATCGTAATCTTTTGGCCCGAGAGATTCCATTACTCCATCTTGAAAAACCAAACTGCGCATGTCAAACTCCAGAAGGAGCTATGTCATTTGTCATTGAAACGCGGCCAAGGCACGACTTTCTAGAAGATGTTCATGGGAAAGTTAACTTCTGACCTCTGTGAAGGAAACTGAACTGAAATATGGACTAAATTGTAATCATTATTGATATATTCACTGCCGGGTGAAATAAAACATATGTGAGAAAAATAAAAATTGATGGGCGGGAACGTTAAACAGAATATTTAAGAAAAAGTGTCATTTTGGTATGGTGTGACGACCTCTCCTCTTTCCTTGTCCAATCAAAATTGGAGATCCTTACATTTGCAACATTGGGGGGTGGTACACTGACCTGAAAAATAGTATAACTAGCGTAGGCTTAGCTAGAGAATTTGTCCGACTTGTCCGAATAGCTGACCTGTCACTGACCCAACGCACTCAATAGGTGACCAAGAGCAGAGGGCTGCGGAGCACTCTGTCAGAAGATTCGATAACCCAATCGGGGTTCCGGGAAGCTGAAGTGCTGGTGAAGCACTTTGTCGGGAAAATCGATAACCCAATCGGGGTTTGACTGTTTGCTGCAGAGAGGGAGTAGCGCAGGCTTTGCAACTTAACTGCGGGTGCCAGTCTTTACCTTTGGTGGTCATGTCCTGATCCAATTTAGCTTTACCTGTTCTGATTCTGATCCGCACCTGCAAGCCTACTGGCGACTGCAACTTTCAGGGTTCTGTCCTTTCAACTGACCTGTGGCCAGGGTTAGTTCTTCACACCATTTCTAGGTAAATATAAATATATGTGGGTTCGTCATTTACTTGTTTCCTTCTCTTCCCCTTCCTAAATGTTACATTTCTGATAATAGTGCTTGTATTTCACGTTCCTTCTCTTTACCCTTCCTATTGATAACATGTGACATATGTTCCCTTTTTCCCTTCCCTTTTGTTAAATGCTTAAACATTTGATCGTATTTTATGTTCCTTCTCTGTACCCTCCCTATTTGCTAAATGATCAAAATTAGTTTAATACATCTTTTGCATAGTTACATTTTGATTCTGATCTTCATAATTGAAAGTCTTTTTGTGTTTAATCTGAAGATCATGACCATTTAAGAAACTTAGATAAAGAATTTAAAACTTCCTGAGTTTGTGGTTATTATATGAGTGCAAATGTTATTTTATCCTGTTATGCTAACACCCTTGATCCCTTAGGACTTAAGGTACTGGTGACGTGGATTGGTAAGTCAAGGTCTAGATAGATCAAAAGTCCTAAATGTTTAAAATACACTGATAGTAGAGCGAAGGTTACCCAGTTTTATTTATGAGTTTTTGTAAGTTATGTGCCCAGGCGACTATTTTTTTGGTAAAAGACTAGTCGGGTGACCTGCGCGCTCTATCAGTATATTCGTTTGGTAGCAGAATGATGGTTAGGGTTTAGTTAAGATAGGTAGATAGTTAGTTGGTTAAGGAAAAATATTTTTGCATATTTGAAATGTATTATTGATTGTATTGATTTTATGTATTAACCAAAATTGTTCGTACCTGTTATATGTTTTGTCTGGAATCCCCGGGGGCAGAATAGCGGGTGGTGAATGGAAGCCACACTGCAGTGAGGTCACTTACCTAGAGGAAGTTAGTGCATGGTTAGGTAGAACCGGAAGCACTATTTACGGATTTTCTGTATGAATGTATGAATAAATGATAGCAAAGAGTTCGCTAGCAAAACCTTTGGTGTGATATCACCTAGAAAGGGTCACACGTAAGGAGTAGCAGGTTCATCTGAGCTTGATTGATAGCAAAGGGGTTCATTGGTGAAACTTTGGCCTTAGTACATCCCAGTAAGGGATAAGTCTAAAAGAGTAGCAGGTTCTCCAATGCTTGCGTGAAGGGTAGACGAAAGGGATATACTCGTAGTATATGGAGAGTAAGCGGAAGGGATTTACTCGTAGTGAGTGAAATATAACTTTCCTTTGATTTAGTCACTCAGGTACAGTGGCGAATGTTTTTACGTTGTTAATTAATAAAATTTGCACTTTAAAACAAAAAGAATTAAGTTTTCGTATTACCTTGCAAAGGAGGGAGTCAGTTGCGCAGCTGCGCTGACGTCACTCAGAGCCGCGCTGGTATTGGTTAAAACAGCGGGTGTGTAGCTGAGGTAATAATTGTAAAGGAGGGGTGAGTACAGGAGCGTGAGAACCAGTCTCACGAGAGAAGCCGCGCAACTATTGGCTGGATTTATTTGAATTAAAAAATTTGATTGGTCGCAGGAAAAATAAAAAACGTGCTGGTTTTGGAAGCATTTTGTAAACAAATTGAGTGTTATCGTACAGGTTTAGATTTCTAAAAATATATGTGGTATTTAAATCCAGGAATTACAGAAACCCGACCTGATAGAAGATACTTAGGTTTTGCTGGAGAACAGATGATAAGGGGAAGACCTCCTATCATGTCCGGAGGGCAAAGAAAAATGTCATTTGTTAGGAGAGTTAAAAATTTCTTTATGAAAGATAAACCGATTAAAACCAGACAAGGAATTATTATTCCACCACCAAATACGCCCGCATCATACATGATGTTTGACGGGGTTACCACACTTGTGTATGGTTAGAGAATTGGTGGAATAACCTAAAGATGACGGGGTTTTGGCATTTCCCGAATATGGTACTTTCAATGGCAGAGTTCTATTTAATTTGAGGACACGTATGAATGACTTAAATCCCAGACCTAGGCTTACGCAGTATGAGGCATTAGAAGAATGGGAGATTTAAGCTTATGAACGAGACAGACCCAGAAGGGACAAAGGGTTAAGTAAGTTCTACCCTAAGTTTCCACAAGAAACTAGAGTCAAACAAATGAAACAATGGAGACAGTCCATGATGGTAGAAATGTTGTATCCTGTATTTTCACAAGAAAACCGTCAGGAAGTAAAAGCACAGAAAAAACAAGAAACCTAATGGTCAATGATAATCCAGAAGATGATTATTTGGAGGATTTGTTAATGAAAAATCCACCACCGTATAATGATGAGCCAAGCACGAGTAATCCTAGTGCTCTGTTTCTGAAACCACCTCTGATTCCGCAAGTGGTACATGAGACTTCATTAGAAAAAGTAATCCAAGACAGGAAAGAGAAGCATTAAATAAACAAAGGAGTGAGTTAATTGAGAAAATTTCCCAATTAAACACAAGTCCTGAAGCCCTAACAATTCCAGTAACTATTGGCCCAGTTGTTTCTTTGTATGGAGATAAGCAAGCTAGCCCCAAAACTCCAGTTATGACTACACCTGTAGTTCAGCCAAGAAAAGAGCCTTTAATAGTCGATGATCAAGCAAGTGAACGTGAATCAATGATTTTCTTGATGGACTTACCAATAAGGGAACAAGTGAGTGACTCAGCTAGGAAAACTACTCTTACAAATTCAAGAGAGGTACAGATTGAGACATCCTCAGGTACAAGAAGTGCCACAGTAGTAACTCCAGAAGAAATAGAGAGATGGTCACGAGAAATAGAGAAACTCAAGTCACAGCCAAAAGTATTGGATATATATAAATTAAGAATCGAATTAGAAGAATTGATGGGTGGGAATGTGGGAGTGGACAGGTTAAATACACTCAGTGAAGATGAATTACTATTCATATGTAAAAGCATTACTAGAAATACCAGAGTGGTGCACGAAAAACTGACAGATATGGCTGCTAGTATGGGAATTGACATTGGAAAGTCTAAAGTGTTACAGAAACCATATCGAGCTGAATTTTCTCACAAAGATTTGGAAAATTTGAATGTGTCAGGACGAAAAGTACAAATTAGGGAGCTTTTGACCTTATTGCAAAAATGGGGTGATATAGAAAAATGGAGAACTAGATGGGCAAAGAAAAAGGAAGAAGCTCGATCAAAAACTGCATCTGAATAGGTTTTAAAAGAAACAGAAAAGGTGGAAAGGTTGTGTCCCATGACAGAAGTACCAGGTGGAGGTTATGTACGTGTCCCATGGTCCCAACAGGATATTTTGTCATTTACAAATGATTTCCCAAAACTTCGAGAAAAACCTGTAGAATGGTATAGACAAGTCGAGAGATTTGTGAAGGTTTCAAAATGTCTATTGAAAGATTTAGATGGATTATTTGATATTGTTGTACCCATAGCTCTGTGGACACAATGCAAAATCGCTATTAATTGGCCTAGTGATGAGTACCCTAGAGACCCAAAGACAGGAGCACCCTCTGAGGAGGTAATGAAAAAGTATAACGAGGTTATACTCTACCTCAAAGGGAAGGTGCCTGCTAAGGAAACCGATTGGACTAGAATAGATAGAACCACTCAGAATACAGATGAATCCGTACATGCGTATTATGAACGTTTGTTACAGGTTTTTAAACAGTACAGTGGATTGGATAACATAGATATGAAGGATATGACGCATTTTATCTATCGGTTTGTGACAGGATTAAGGCCAGAAATCTCACAATGGATAAAGGACCATAAGTTTTGTTGGCAGGCCAAACCGATTGATGAAATCCTTAAATATGCAAAGTATTGTGAGGATGAACTTGACAAACGAAAAGAGGTAAAAGAAAAAGTAATGTGGGCACAAGTGAAATTAGCAGAGCAACAAGAACTTCAGTTGAGTAAAATGAACAATAATCCGGATCAAAGTGATGGAAATGGGGGTAAGCCAAGAGGAAAATGCAATAGAGAGGAAGCAAAAAGGAAGTTTCCGTGTCACTGGTGTGGAAAGTTGGGGCACTGGAAAAATGAGTGTAAGGCTGTGCAAAATGGTAATATGCAAACTAATTATTTGAATCCACAGACGCAGAATGAGGTGCCACGGAAGCCACAGCAGCAGGTAATACAAAACAAGTTACCCCTAGCACCTATGCCAAATTATAGGAGCAAAGCACAACAGAGTGTAGACACCACCAATTGGGAGGGAAGTGAAAGGAGAGACACAGCGACATCACAATTTCTTTTGAGTGATACGTTTTTCAGTGAGGACACCTACTGACGGTGCCTGAGAGGGGAGGACAAGGAGTGCGTACTTGGCGCCTCTTTGCCGGTAGATCAGTCAGGTCCATACATTGAAGGAAAGGTTGAAGGAAATTATGTCACCTTTCTGTTGGACACTGGTGCTACCGGGTCTACTTTGAGAACAGCAGACGTTCCAAACCTACCCCTCTTGGGAGAAGAGATCCAAGTAGTAGGCGTTTCTAATAAACAAATTAGTACCCCAGTTACAGAACCAATGGAGGTCTGAATAGGCAATTTTAAAGAAATGCATATATTTTTTGTATGTGATTCAAGTCCAGTAAACCTGTTAGGCAGAGACTTGTTGTGCAAAATGAATTGCACCATCTTTTGCACTCCAAGTGGTGTTGAAATTCAAACCCCAGACGAAGACGGAGTTTATAAATTGATGTTAGCAAAACAGGAAACTGAAAATAAAAAGTTAACTATAGAGGACTTACCAGAAGAATTACGACAGACTGTAGATCCTAAAGTGTGGGATTTTACTGGAAAAGATGTAGGATTAATGGCAAATGTTGATCCAATAAAAGTGACAGTGAAGGAAGGTGCAGTTTACCCAAATACTCGACAGTACAAAATGAGCCCAGAAATAAAAGCAGGTGTTGCAGCAGAAATAAAACGTTTGGTTGAAACAGGCATTTTACCAGAAATAATGAGCAGTCCCTGTAATTCGCCCATAATTGGAATAAAGAAGCTGAGTGGTAAATATAGGGTCGTACAAGGCCTCAGAAAAATTAATAAGATTGTTGTCCGGTCATGCCAAATCCTGCAGTGATTCTGTACCAGATACCATGATACATTGGGAGGCTGGATGGTTCACCCTAATTGACTTATGTCACGCCTTTTTCTCGATTCCATTACACCCAGATAGCAAATTTCTTTTCTCCTTTGAATTCAACAGTCATGTATACGTTTGAAATCGTGTTCCTCAGGGGTATACAGAAAGTCCATCAATCTTTAATCAGATTCTGAAAAGATGCCTTGAATCTCTGGTACTGCCAGGACAATCAGTCCTGGTTCAGTATAAATACGACCTGTTGGTGGCGTCTAAACATCGAAACGACTGTGTTGTTGATACCATTGCTTTACTGAACCACTTAGGTGAAGGGGGGCATAAAGTGTCACCTGAAAAACTACAGTTTTACACCACATCAGTAAAGTATCTGGGATACCAGATAGAAAGAGGTGTCAGGAGGGTTACCTCAGAGAGAATCAGAATAATCAGAAACATTTATTTCCCCCAAACTCAGAAAGAGATCAGAATGTTCCTTGGAGTAGTGGGTTACTGCAGGCAATGGTTTGTGGGATTAGCAGTCCTAGCAAAACCACTGATACAGATGACAAAGAAAAAAGCAAAATACCCAGTAGAATGGGATGATGAAAGCATGACTGCTTTTCTGAAATTACGAGAGTGTCTGTGTACAGCTCCAGCACTAGGGATGCCTGACTATTCAAAAGATTTTGCACTTTTCTGTGACACACAAGATAATTGTGCACTTTCAGTTCTGACTCAAACTTACGGTCTGATGAGACGTCCTGTGGCATATTTTTCCTCTACATTAGACCCAGTAGCATCTGCATTACCAGGTTGTCTGAAAGCAGTAGCTGCAACTTGCATGAGTCTCGAGCAAAATGAGTCAATCATTATGGGACATCCTGTAACAGTGTATGTTTCACATGCAGTTGTGCTTTTACTGACCAGAAGTGAAACCCAGTACCTCACTCCTAGTCGGCTGTCTAAGTACGAGCGTATTCTTGTAGGTGCAGGAAATATAACCATTGCCAGGTGTAATATTTTAAACCCAGCAACATTGCTACCTACCTCACATTTTGCAGAAGTGAAGGGAGAAATCGAACATGACTGTATTGACTTGACTGAATACAGTACAAAACCACGTCCTGACATAAGAGAAGAGCCACTAATTGATTCTGAATATGAGCTATTTGTAGATGGCTCATGCAGGAGACATGAGGAAGGAGGTCTGAGTGCTGCCTACGCGGTGTCCACTTTGGGGGGTCCGATTGAAGCATCTTATTTACCTGGAGTCAAGTCTGCACAAATAGTCGAATTGGTTGCATTGACAAAAGCTTGCAAATGTGGTACTCCAATCAAAAATGGTCATTATGTAAAAGATTTACTCGAAGTAATCCAACTGCCAAAAGAAGTGGCTGTGGTCAAGTGTGCTGCTCACAAATCTGGTAATGACAAAGTGACAGCTGGTAACTGATATGCTGACCAGTTAGCCCAACATTGTGTCAAATTTAAAATGGCTGTAAACAAGAAAATTGAAGTAGGTGAAAACAGCTGCCACCTTATGTTGCTTGAAGGTGTGAGAACATGGGAAGAAGTGAGAGACTTGCAAAATGAAGCAGAACCAAAAGAAAAGGAAGAGTGGAGAAAGATAGGTTGTCAGAGAAGGGTTCAAGATGGTGTTATTGTTTACCTTGATGGTAGGCCTATGTTACCAGACTGTATGCTTGCTCCTATGGCTAGGATGTTCCATGGAGATTCCCACCTGGGACAAGACCCTATGATTAGATTTTTCAGACAGAGTTGGTTTAATGCGAAATTCAGGAACATAGCAGAAGCACTTTGCCAAAGATGCTTAATCTGTCAACAGATGAATCCTGGAAAGAAAACTGTAGTACTACCAGGAAAGATTGGGAAGGCAGAGGGTCCCTTCATGCGATTGCAGATTGATTTTATTCAGTTACCCCCTTGTCGAGGACTAAAATACATTCTTGTCATTGTCTGCCTGTTTTCAAAATAGGTAGAAGCTTTCCCTACACGTAGGAATGACAGCATCACTGTAGCCAAACTCTTACTCAGAGAACTGATACCACGTTTCGGTTTTCCAGTAACAATTGAATCAGACCGAGGCTGCCATTTTAATAATGAAATAATTGGTCTAATCTGTGAAGCATTCAATGTTAAACAAAAACTGCACTGTGCATACCGCCCAGAGGCTTCTGGAGTGGTAGAACAACTGAATGGCACAATCAAGTCAAGATTGGGAAAGATGTATGAGTCTACCCGATTAGAGTGGCCAGATGCTTTGCCTCTTTTGCTGATGGGACACAGATCGGAACAAAGGCTTGAGTCCTCATGAAATACTAATGGGAAGAGCAATGAGGCAGGCATGGGTGCCAGGACACGAGCTGATAAATATATCTGATGATTTGGTCCTGGAGTACTGCAAAGAACTGGCTGACCAAGTGCGCTCTATCTCTCACCAGGTTGGGGAAGACACTGTTGCCAGACATCCCACTCTAGCACATGACCTGAACCCAGGTGATTGGGTAGTGCTAAAGAAACATACTCAAAAATCTTCCCTTGCACCGAGGTGAGGAAAATCACGTCAAGTGATTTTGGTTAGCACCACAGCTGTAAAGTGCGAAGGAGTTCCACACTGGATCCATGCCAGTCACACAAAAAGAGTGACTGAAACTGAAGAAACTGAAGCTTAAGGTTGTACAGCTGAGGGGTCTCGAGATGTCGATCCTGAAGTAGCTGAAGTAGAGCAACCGAGCATCAGTCAAGACGATTGGATTCCAGTAGTCGAGATACCTGCAGAATACGTGAGAAAGTCAAACTTATTTAGACAGTCAGAGTGATAGTGAGGATGAGAGAGGAATAGAAGAAGGTACTCAGATTATAGAAATACAAGTCAAAAGTGATTCTGAGGAGGATCAGATAGGGATAGATCAGAATACTCAGATAATCGACACCCCACCAAGAACTCCAGAGTCTGAGGAGGGACAGACAGGTATTAGGGAGAAAGCTCAGGTGGAAGAAAATCAAGAGTTCGAAGAGCCCGAGCAGGATCAGATAGGTGTAGAAAAAGGTGTTCAGGAAGAAGAAGGTGAATCAAAACAAAGTCAAAGTCAAATTCAGCAAATACCTGAACAAGGCCAGATTAGTAACCAGGAGGAGAAACTGTGATAAGACCTGGACCTAGTCAGATAGAGACGGACACAGAAGACAGCATTGAAATAAAGATGCCACAAGTGAATGAAAATACGAGAGCATTGGAAGAAGGCCAAAGCACAGTGCCAGCTAAAAAACTCAGAAAAGGAGACAAATGGCCTAGGTTTGTCAAAAGACTGAAATTTCGTTTAAAGACCATAAATGAAGAACCTCAGCAAGTGAATGAGACAAGTCAAACTGAATAGTCTGTAATACAACCAAGAAGGAGAAGTCCACGACTGAAATGCCTAAACAATAAATTCAGAGGCCCTGAATGGACCTACATTGTACTTGAAGATTTTGAAAATTTAGAAATAAGTGATGAAAGTGATGACGAATTGATTACTGATCAGATTGACGGAGAAGTGAGACCCACTTGAAAATTCACAGAGTAAAAGACTGTGTAAAAGCTACAAAGAGGGGTTAAATCTCCTTAGCTAAAAATGTCTGATCGTAATGTTAATGAAAGACCGAAAAGAAGCTGCTTAAAAACATGCTGTAGAATATGCACATGTAGTATAGGATAGTACTCATAGTATGATTAGGACTGACAATAGCTATTCCTTACATCATGAGCAGAGACATGAAGAATGATACTAATGAACTACAAACGATAGATACACCTAGAAGAATAGATACACAAGAAAAGACACTTAGCATTAAACAACAGAAGGTAGATTTAGAAGCATCAGATGAGGAAGGACTACATTATACTGGAATTAAAAACAGAAGTCACCTAAATGTATTTGCAAACCTATTAGTTCACTATGTATAAGCCATGGAAATAGAAGATTGCTATGTTTGTATGAATTTAAATATATATATTTTTTTTAATTTTTAATTTTATTTCACCAAAGCAGCAGCAAGGCACAGATGATTTGCGGCAATTATACAGTTATGTATCAAGTTCTCCAATCAAATCTTTTCATTACATTTAGGGGCGATTGTACACATGAAGCAATTACCTTAAAACGACATTTTCGAACATTTGCTAGATCTAAATGAACAATAACAGTTCAGGACACCAGTCAGATGTACTTATACATTGTACAGAATACAGTGCGACATTTAAATGCGGGGCAATGTACCAATTCCAACCCTCGGCTGTAGTAACCATCTCCAGTACTTGGCTCACATTCTAGATGCAGATTACTGGTCATCTTGTCGTTGCTGTAAATATTCTACAAGAGGTTGCCAGAAATCCTTTGGTCTGGAGGCCTGAGGTAGTACCTCCTCATATGTGCCCAGCGTTTCTTTACAATAAAATAAAGTCAGTCAGTCCTTAAATCTGGGCGGGCGTTTGCTACCCCACTTAATGGCTATACGCCATTTTGCAAGTAAAAGTGCTACCGCCAGCAGCTTCCTTCTCCTAATCTGCCTGAGTTTGTAGATACCCAAGAGGCATACCAGTGGGGAGAGTGGGATGCGTTCAGTTAGCATGTGTGTGAGTGCAGACGTCACCTCTTGCCAATACTTGTTGAGAGCAGGGCAAGTCCACGCCATGTGTAAAAAGTCAGCGCAGGGGGCAGAGCAACGTTGGCATTTATCATCTGCTCTAAGGCCATACTTGTGCAGTTTGACCTGTGTGTAATACGTCTGATGTAAAAATTTTAAATGGATAATGCGCAAATTACAATTTGGAGTGAGTAACGTCAATTGTGCGCAGCTATATCTCCAATCCTCGTCCGATATTGTCATTCCCGTCTGTTACACCCATCTCTTTTGCGAGTTGTTTATGTCCTCCTTTTGTTCATTTTGGGATGCCGTGTACAATCTAGTGACCAATTTCGATCGCGTTGGTGCCGTCAACAAGATCTGTAGGGCAATCCGCGTCGGAGGTTCAGCCGGGAAAGTGTCATATAGATCTTTTATCGCAGCTCGCAATTTATAATATGCGAACATTTTCAGCGGCGTTTGGTGGGCACAGAAGGTCGGGCTTTGGAATGGGATAAATTCATTGTACATAAACAACGAGCTCATCGTCAATATCCCCATATCTCCCAGTCCCATTCTCATTTTCTGTTCAGTCATGACTGACAATTTAGGGTGATTCGCCAGTGGAAGTGCCGGAGCATAGAGCGGTAGTTTACCTGCTCGTGATGCCAAAGTGTGCCATGCCCGTGATGTGCATTTAACTGGTTGTATCGTGTCGTTGGCATAGTACCTGACAGGATCTACAATGTATTGTGGTAGACGGTTCGGATGAACACTGTCCATTTCCACTGCTATATGGGGTATATGTGCATGAGGTTGTAACCAATAACGAGCATGTTGTGCTTGTGCACAGTAATAGTATAACTGTAGATCCGGAGCTGCGAACCCTCCCTGGTGGTAGGGTTTCGCGAGTGTCTTCCAGCTTACCCGTGGTTGCCTACCTGCCCATGTAAGCCTTTGTAATGTGGATCGCAGCCGTGTGAAGAAAGCATTTGTGAGCCAAATCGGGATATTCCAGAATGAATATAGGAATCGAGGCAGTACTATCATTTTCTGTAGGGCAATTCTATCTGCTATCGATAAAGGCAGCTTAATCCATTTTTCTACTGTTTCCTCCAGTTTGGTCATTGCTACCCCATAATTTTCTTTGAGTACCACTTCTGAATCTCGATGCACCCAGATCCCTAAATACTTTACTGGACCAGTGTCCCATTTCAGTGGATAATCCAGCGTGGGTTGTGGAGTCTCCACCGTCAGGGGTATCACCACCGATTTATCCCAATTTATACTCAGGCTAGAGTATTGTTCATAGCTAATGTATTCCCTTATCAACGGTTTCAGATTGACGTCTGGATAGCGTGTATACAACACCATGTCATCCGCATATAGTGTTATTACTATTGGTGCGAAGGTTAAATTGTAACACCGATTCTGGGTGCTTCTGTCTAATTTTACAAGCTAGTGGTTCCAACGTTAGCGCAAATAATATAGGGGACAATGGACATCCCTGTCTTGTTCCGCGGATAATGGCTATGTGGTGTGAGGTGTTGCCATTTATCCGAACTCTAGCCCTGGGTTCCTTATACAGTAGAGCTATCCATTTCAAGAAACGTTGTGGGAATCCCATTCTCACCAATACCGTGATCATGAACTCCCACTCCACCGAATTGAATGCTTTTGCTGCGTCTAGGAGTGCCGCCGCTGCCGGCACTTCAGGGTTCAAACTTTGGAACATTGTGAAAATGGTGCGTAGGTTTTGTGTAGTGCATGTGGTGGGGATGAAGCCCGCCTGGTCTGGCAGTACCAGAGACCCCAGCAGCAGCTGTAATCTAGTAGCTAATATCTTAGCAAGGATTTTGACTTTTTTGTTTATGAGAGAAAGTGGTCGGTAGGACTCACATCTCCTGAGAACCTTGCCAGGCTTCGGAAGGGCTATCAATAACGCTTCTCGCAGTGATTCTGGCTGGCAGCTTCCTCGTACGCCTCCTCGTACATCTGGGCTAGGTGTGGCAAGAGAAGGTCCCTGTATTCCTTATAGAATTCGCCCAGCAGGCCATCTAGACCCAGTGCCTTGTTGTTCGGCAGTGAATTAAGGGCATCCTTAAATTCGTCTTCCGTCAAATGATGACCTAGGAATTCTCTGTGCCTGTCTGAGAGCTAGGCTAGGCCGACGTCGTCCAAGTATTCATGTATATCTTGGCTCGTTTTTGTCATCTGTGTGGTGTATAGCTTAGAATAGAACGTCCGGAAACTATCCAATATGGAGGGGGTATCATACACTAATTCTTCTCGATCATTCCTTATGTGTGTTATTAGTGTATTCTGTTGCATGGATTTTATCTTGTGCAACAACCCTCTGCCTGGTCTACCCCCTTCTCCATATGCCCTAGCTTTGGAATTCTTTGTCAAATATTTTACTTTCGTGTCAGCGAACTCGTGATATATGTCTACTTTACGACGTATGTCTGCTAATATGGAATCCTGCAATGTGGCTGTGTAAGCAGTTTTCAGCTCCTGAATATCCCTTTCTATCATTGTTAGTTGTTGTCTAATATCTCGGAGTATTCCTGAGTGTTTTCCTATGCAGTGTCCTCTCATGGTAACCTTGAATGACTCCCACAGTGTCCTAGCGCTGTCTACCGAGCCCTCATTGGTCTGAAAGAAGTCTATAATGGCTTGGCGCAATTCACTATGGAATATCTGGTCTTTCAATGCCGACTGCTGGAGTCGCCAGGTGAATTGCTTCGGGTGTGTGTAGGTATCGCTAGTTCCATACGTACTGGGGAGTGGCCAGAGAGTGTTTTAGGCAGATATTCCACTGTAGTCACCCAGGTGCTGACTTCCTGTGTGGTCAACCAGTAATCTAGTCTTGACCATGTGTTATGTGTCAATGAAGTGCATGTACCTTCTCTACAACCTGGGTGGCGCAGCCGCCATATTTCCACCAAAGACCATTCTTCCATACCGTCTAGTAAAGCTATGGTTGCCTTTTTGCCTTGTATGTTTGTATGAAGTTACCCACTTCAGTAGCCGAAGGTGTTACCTATCACCATTTACCTCTAACATATGGTATTTCATGTAGTGTTTTAGCTAGTTTTTTCTATAAGAAAGGACCTTTGCAGTATTACTATTCTAATTCAGATGTGATATTTTCTGAACTACCTATACGTAGTAACCTTTATCCTGTACATACTAAGAGTGATGTAACACGTTATATGGGTGAATACTTTCTAACTATAGGCACAATAGATATAGCTGAAGCCCCCAAGAAGAATTGAACATGCTCATTACAAGAAAAAGAGAAAATATTTATGAATATAGTAGAGAAAAGAAGAGAGAGTTTCCAAACAAAAGCAGATGACAAGAATCATAAAATTCCTAAATGGGCTGAAAATAAAGGGTCCACCGTGAATGCAAAAACTCATGCTGCTATGTTGTTGGATTTCGAAAAGAAAGGGAAACTCTGTCTCCATAGGGAAAGAACTAGTTATTATAACAATATATTAATTGGTTCCAGTGAATGTGAACACAATTATAAGGTAATTGGGGGTTGGGGATTCAAAGATGGAACTGAACCTGTGTTTCCTGGAATCTATTTTATATGCGGAAACAAGGCTTATTACAAATTGCCAGATCACTGGTATGGGAGCTGTTATTTTGGAATAGTCTTCCCAAAGATATATCATGTAAACAAAATCACTGGAAGCAATGAAGAAACTAATGGATTAATACGTAGTAAAAGAGCTAGTTTTGGAGAAATAGTAGGTGATATATTTAGTGCATTGATACGTAGAGTGGGAGTGGCTCTGAATACAAGCAGAATTTGCAAATTGTCAACAGTAGTGGATCGGTTATCAACTGACACTGCTGGAGGGTTCTTGATGGTCAATACCGAATTGGTTGCAATCAGATCAATGGTTTTACAAAACCGATTTGCTCTTGATACATTATTAGCAAAAGAGGGCGGAGTCTGTAGAATGTTGAAAGCGCAACATTGTTGCACTTACATACCTGACAATAGTGTTGAAATTAAAGGGTATGTAAGAAATATTACACATTTGGTAAAAGAGCTCAAACCACTGGAGGTTGATAGTGTATGGAAGAGACTGACTGATGGTCTCTCCTCAATAGGTAGCTGGATTTCTAATGTAGGGAAAAGCTTTGTAGGTAGAATACTGATGCCAATGGTGGGAATAGGCCTACTGATTTTAGGGTTAATAATTCGCTGCAAATGTTGTAGACACAGAAAGAGATATACAGTAAATGAAAGAGGGAAGAAAAGAAATTGCAATGAAATGGAGCTTGAAGAATTAAATGGCAACATTTATAAGAAAATTAAGACTTTTCATTTAAATAATGAGAAGAATCCTAGAAGAAAGATTACTTGCTTGTATTCAACCCTCTCAACATAACGGTAATAAATTAAACATGTTCGTATTACTAATATTGCATTACACTACATTTTTGGCATCTAGATGAAGCTTGCATATGTGCTTTTACTAACCGTAATCCGCTTGCAACTAAAATGGCTGCTTTTACGCAGGATTTTCTTCTGCGCATGCGTCTGTCATACTCACTCGACATGACGTACTCTTTGATTTGGAGGGAATCTTTCGCTTCTGCGCACTAGAGCTAAGATGGCTGCTCTGTTCTCTTCAGCAAGCCGGGCTGAAGACGGCTGGAATGCCAGAAACCGGTCCTTGGAAGCTTGTTTCCGGTCCAGGGAAGGCATGGCTTGGCAGTTCGGGCTGGACTGTTCCCATGAGGCACAGGGTCAGACTGATTTGCATATGGCCATGTCTGAACTGGGGTGGTGTGGAGTGCAAAAAAACGATGGATTTAGGCCCAGATCTCTGTACTGGGGTGAATGTATGACATTGTTCTGCATTCTGTCCATCAACTGTGGTTTTTGCTCTGTGTTACAGCATGCATGAAGCTTGCACTGCTGCTTTTGCCAAGCTGTTCGTTCTGCTTAACCTTAACGCAATAGTTAACAAGCATTTACAATGCAATGGTCTCGGCATTATTAAAGGTAGAGCTATTGGCATTGCTCATGACATTTTTTTTTAATCATAAATAAATGGCATTGTCATTTACATTGTCAATAGCTTAATCATTAAATACATGGCATTGCCATTTACAATGCCAATAGCTTAATAGCTCGCAAATGCATGACCTATTGCATTTACACCCACACAGAGCCACACATACAGAGCCACGCACACAGAGCCACAGAGCCGCACACACCCACACAGAGCCACACACACACACACACACACACACACAGAGCCACACACACACAGAGCCACACACACACAGAGCTACACACAAACACCCAGAGCCACACACACACACACACCCAGAGCCACACACACACACCCAGGGCTACACACACACACACACACACACACACCCAGAGCCACACTCACACACCCAGAGCCACACTCACACACCCAGAGCCACACACACCCAGAGCCATACACACCCAGAGCCACATACACACACGAGAGAGCAAGCACAGCGAGGGGGCAGGGAAGCAAGCACAGGAAGGGGGCAGGGAAGCAAGCACAGCCAGGGGGAAGGGAAGCAAGCACAGCCAGGGGGAAGGGAAGCAAGCACAGCCAGGGGGCAGGGAAGCAAGCACAGCCAGAGGGCAGGGAAGCAAGCACAGCCAGGGGGCAGGGAAGCATGCACAGCCAGGAAGCAGGGAAGCAAGCACAGCCAGGGGGCAGGGGAGCAAGCACAGCCAGGGGGCAGCTGCCAGCAGAGGTTCGTTTGGCCAGAGATCTCCCGCTCTGGCTGGGTGAAAGGCATAATATCTGGCAGAAGATCTACTTCTTGATCTCATGGAACTCAACAAGTCTGCCTTCCCAACAGCGAACCTACCCAGACATCCAACTGCACCAATGCTAAGTACTACAACTAAGGCTACCTCATCCGCCCAGAACCTCAAGATTCATAAAAGCGGTCCAACATGCTTTAGATCATCAATCCGAGCACACAAGTGGATAAACCACAAATCACACACTATCTATCTCAGAATGATCACTTTGACACACAAGTGCCAGCTGCCAACAACCTGGTCACTGTGTTCAACAATAAACTATCCCCATCTTCATGCCAAAACCACAAGCCTTGAAACAGCATACATGGAAAATCACAAAACCTTGTGTGCACAACACTGTCCGTAATTAATGTAAACTGGAGTTGCCAAGCTATTAGGACAGAAGCACATGTCCCGTAGTAGACAATATTACTCAAACAGAAGAATACGTTTTATTATTGTGTTCCTGATTGACACTTCTGCTAGCCGAACTTGTTATTGGCTTGTCAGGGAAGGTGCACAGTATCAAACAGATCAAGATTTGTGGAGTTATGAGAGAGAGAGAGAGAGGGAGTCTCTTTCGCTCTCTCTGAGTTTTGGTGTGTATGTGTGTGGCTGTTTTTTTCATGTGATTGCTGTTCGAATAATGAGGGTGAGAGGAATGTGAGGGAAACAGTTCGAGAAAAAATTGATGAATCATAGCAGAAATTTAGGCCACAAGAAATGTATGGCAACGGAGGACCGACCACCTTGTGTGGCAGGATGACCTAAATTATGTGGCATGCCACTGGCAGCATCATGTGTGGCACTTTTCTTTTTTTATAGTAACTTTAAATCTGTGAGTAAGAAACAAAGTTTTTGGTTATGATCTGCAAATTAAGCCCTTGGGGGTTAATGCTGTGCTCAATCTAGCCCCTTATTTATTTTTTTTATGACGCAGGAATGTCCGAGTCCTGCCTCAACAAAATGTTCCTGTTGTGGTCGGCCAATCAGGCTGACTTTTCCCCTTTAAATTAGACAATTCTGAGCATATTTGGACAAAAAGAATTCTCAAAAACAGCAGAAAAGATTTTCACAAAATCTCAAAAAGCACACTAAGTAAAGGTCTAACATTGTGTCAAATCGGGATCAGCCATTTTTTCTGTACCAGAGAGTGAAGTTTCCTATTGAAATCAGCATGGGAAATAGCACTTTTTTAATTCCCCCTCACCCCGGCTCCCACTTGACGGTTTAGCATGAAACTTTCCATTAAAGAGCCAGAGGTGGGTGAAATTTTTCTGTGCATATTTGTGAAAGGGTGGCTAAGTTATTAGCAAAAAAAAAAACTCTTCCTATAGAAACTAACCTGACTAATTGCACAGTGGCAACTGCCACTATGTGTGTATGTATGAGCAAGCAAGCAGATGTGCCGGGCCCCCCTCTTACTCCCATACACAGCATGGCCTACTACTGGACATAGGCGTTAGCGACCTATCTTCTCACATCCGGGCTGCACGTATGCTGTCACTGCAGCACTTCCCTCCCATAGCTCCTCCAGGCAAAGCTACACAGACCGTTTCAAATGCCCATAGCAACTTGCATCCACCTCGATGCTTTCTGCGTGCACTGCTAGGTTTGCTGCAATCATAGTCGTTTGAGGCATGGGCAAAGTGGACTCTGACCTAGGACCAAGTCATTCAGGGGGACCCCAGATAAAGCTAGCTTTGTTCTGCAGGGAGTCTTGCCCTGATGACACCGAATAATTCTCAAACAGATTATTTTAAATGTTGTGGACATGAAAGAGCTGAAATTCAAAATTGTCCTGAACAGGGGCCCATAAAATGACTTTGGCCCAGGGTCCCCGAAATCCTTAAGATGTCCCTGGTTGCAATAATGCGCTACTCTTACATATAGTTAGGCCAGTATTTCCAGAAGTGCACGCCCATACCTGGAAGTGAGGTTCCGTGATTTTCGACTCTGCTTCGTAGTTAGCCGCCATTTTGTGACAGCCACCATTTTGTATTGCCCTACGATGGCAGCTGGGCCTGCTGTTACAGATGTGCACATTTGCCACTGCCGAGGCCAGCTACTGCACGCACCACTGGCTATACTTCTGCCGTAATGCACCACCCCACACCCCTTGTACGCGGACAGCTGGGCCTGCTGCGAGAGCGGGACGAAGGAGCGCTGCGGGCGGAGGGAGCGGGGGGGAGCGGAATGAAGGAGAGCTGCGGGCGGAGGGAGGGGGGAGCGGGACGAAGGAGATCTGCGGGCGGAGGGAGGGGGGGAGCGGGACGAAGGAGAGCTGCGGGCGGAGGGAGGGAGGGGGGAGCGGGATGAAGGAGAGCTGTGGGCGGAGGGAGGGGGGAGCGGGACAAAACAGAGCTGCGGGCGGAGGGAGGGGGGGAGCGGGACGAAGGAGAGCTGCGGGCGGAGGGAGGGGGGGAGCGGGACAAAGGAGAGCTACGAGCAGAGGGAGGGGGGGAGTGGGACGAAGGGGAGCTGCGGGCGTAGGGAGGGGGGAGCAGGACGAAGGAGAGCTGCGGGCAGAGGGAGGGGGGAGCGGGACGAAGGAGAGCTGCGGGCGGAGGGAGGGGGGAGGGCGACGAAGGAGAGCTGCGGGCGGAGGGAGGGGGGGAGCGGGACAAAGGAGAGCTACAGGCGGAGGGAGGGGGGGAGCGGGACGAAGGAGAGCTGCGGGCGGAGGGAGGGGGGAGCGGGACAAAGGAGAGCTGCGGGCGGAGGGGGGGGGGAGCCGGACGAAGGAGAGCTGTGGGCGGAGGGAGGGGGGAGCGGGACGAAGGAGAGCTGCGGGCGGAGGGAGGGGGGAGAGGGGGTGAGCGGGGAAGGGGGGGCCAGAGTAGGACAAAGGAGAGCTGAGGGCGGAGGGAAGGGGGGACGAGCAGAGCAGCTCTGGAAACCACCACCGTTTTTCTCCGAGGCAAAGCAGAAATGCCTTGGAGAAAGCATGGTAATTTTCGCATTCGGGGGCGTGTGTTTTTAGGTTTGAGTGATGGATGACGTCACAGGTAGAAAGAACCTAAAAATACATGCCCCCGAATCCGAAAAAGACGGGGCTTGGCAGGAGTGACGCCCTTCTCCTCCAATGGCTGGCCTCCGTTTAGGAAGCCGGCCAATGGAGGAGAGAGGCGGGTTCCAAGCGCCTAACTCCAAAACATTAATTCTTCGGGACTCCGCCCCTCACTGCTTCGCAGTGAGAAGCAACGGTCCCTCGACCTAAAAAGAAGTGGGGGGAAGCTGACGTCACAACAGGAAGTGACGTCACGAAAGGTGGCTTGCACCATCAGACTCATTGCCTCCCCTCGCTCACCCCTTAGATGCAATTGCAAGAGAAGCCACCGCGTGAGCAGCGTTCTAAATGAGCTCTGATCTCGCCCCAGAGAGGCCAAAGACTGAATGTGTGGCTCCATTTGCACCAGTAATCGAGGTCCTGGTGAAATAAGTGGGGGGACGCAGTCCACCCGCCTGGTACCCCGACTCGAGCCCTGGATGGAGTGAAATGCGACGCTGAAGCTACCAGTGATTCATTATAATTCGAGCATCCTCTCCCTCTCAGTGAGCCAGCCTGGGCCATGTGCCTAGACATGGGCACCGTAGCTCGCAGAGAGAGAGCTATGAGAACCCAAGCTGTCTTCTTTGGTGAGGTCCATGAAAGCCAAAACACGTCCAGGCTCCTTGTGCCCCCAATGAAAGGGGAGGTGTCCTAAAGGCTCGGGCCAGGCTGCTCCTCTCGGAGACAGGCCACGGTTCTTTGGCACGTGGTAGGTTCTTTACCGCTGTGCCAGCCACAACAGGCATCACATGTTCCGATTTGTTTCCATTTCATAGTTTTCATTCTCCTGAGCTAACACAATTCTGAGTTCTAAGAACAGACTGACTGACACCATTAAAAATGTCATATTTTTAAAACCTGGAAGCCCGGGAGCAGCCGGAGGCGGGTGGGTTTGTGGTGCTGCTCTGATGAGTCTCATAAGAGTGTACCCATCTGAAAATCGATTTTTTTTTCTCTGGAAATCTGCTTTCCTTTTCACTGTGTAATCTTGAAAATCTTATCTCAAGCCCGTTCCGCGGTTGAAAAGAAAGATTCTCCGAAGACTGACAAGTCCACCCCGAGTCTGTTTCACCCCTTTTAGCAAAGAATCTACGAGCCCCTCAATCCCCCTGCCCCTCACCAACCCCCACCAGCAGAAGAAGGGAGGGAGGAGAACAGCTTGAGAAGATCAGAAGAAGAGACAGCGGGCGAGAGAGCAGGAAGTGAAGTGCATAGGCAGGGAGAGGCAAATAAATATTTAGAGAGGGATAAGAAATGAGCAGAAGAGGAGAGACAGAGGGGAGGGCGGAGGGAGGGGGAGAGCGGGTCGAAGGAGAGCTGCGGGCGGAGGGAGGGGGGAGCGGGACAAAGGAGAGCTGCGGGTGGAGGGAGGGGGGGAGCGGGACGGAGGAGAGCGGAGGGCGGAGGGAGGGGGGGAGCTGGACGAAGGAGAGATGCGGGCGGAGGGAGGAGGGGGAGCGGGACGAAGGAGAGCTGCGGGCGGAGGGAGGGGGGGAGTGGGATGAAGGAGAGCTGCGGGCGGAGGGAGGGGGGGGAGCGGGACGAAGGAGAGCCGCAAGCGGAGGGAGGGGGGACGAGCAG
The DNA here is from genome assembly GCF_964263255.1 of Lissotriton vulgaris. NCBI lineage: Eukaryota > Metazoa > Chordata > Amphibia > Caudata > Salamandridae > Lissotriton > Lissotriton vulgaris. The sequence goes on from NC_141690.1 coordinate 255,220,991, forward strand.
AGCAGCTCTGGAAACCACCACCGTCTTTCTCCGAGGCAAAGCAGAAATGCCTCGGAGAAAGCATGGTCATTTTCGCATTCGGGGGCATGTGTTTTGTTGTTCTGAGTGACGGGTGACGTCACTGGTGAAAGAACAGCAAAATGTATGCCCCGAATCCGAAAAAGACGGAGCTTGTTTCAAGTGATGCCCCTCTCCTCCAATGGCTGGCCTCCGTTTAGGAAGCCAGCCAATGGAGGAGAGACGAAAAGAGAGGCGGGATAAAGCAGCCACTCTAAGTAACAATAATTCTCCGGACTTCCGGTCTTGGCCTACGCCCAGCCTACAGTCCCTCGGCCTAAAAATAAAATAATGGGAATAGAGTAGAGATGAGTGGTCTACAGTGCATTCATTTATTCTGTGTTCCACTATTGTTTCTTTCTACTTTTCATATATCGTAATCTTTGGGCCCGAGAGATTCTATTTCTCCATCTGGAAAAGCCAAACTGCGCATGTCAAACTCCAGAAGGAGCTATGTCATTTGTCATTGAAACCCGGCCAAGGCACGACTTGCTAGAAGATGTTCATGGGAAAGTCAACTTCTGACCTCTGTGAAGGAAACTGAACTGAAATTTGGACTACATTGTAATCATTATTGATACATTCACTGCCGGGTGGAATAAAACATACATGAGAAAAATAAAATTGATGGGCGGGAACGTTAAACAGAATATTTAAGAAAAAGTGTCATTTTGGTAAGTTGTGACAACCTCTCCTCATTCCTTGTCCAATCAAAATTAGGGATCCTTACATTTGCAACATTGGGGGGGTGGTACACTGACCTGAAAAATAGTATAACTAGGGTAGGCTTAGCTAGAGAATTTGTCCGACTTGTCCAAAATAGCTGACCTGTCACTGACCCAACGCACTCAATAGGTGACCAAGAGCAGAGGGCTGCGGAGCACTCTGTCAGAAGATTCGATAACCCAATCGGGGTTCCGGGAAGCTGAAGTGCTGGCGAAGCACTTTGTCAGGAAAATCGATAACCCAATCGGGGTTTGACTGTTTGATGCAGAGAGGGAGTAGCGCAGGCGTTGCAACTTAACTGCGGGTGCCAGTCTTTACCTTTGGTGGTCTTGTCCTGATCCAATTTGGCTTTACCTGTCCTGATTCTGATCCGCACCTGCAAGCCTACTGGCGACTGCAACTTTCGGGGTTCTGTCCTTTCAACTGACCTGTGGCCAGGGTTAGTTCTTCACACCATTTCTAGGTAAATATAAATATATGTGGGTTCGTCATTTACTTTTTTCCTTCTTTTCCCCTTCCTAAATGTTACATTTTTGATAATAGGGCTAGTATTTCATGTTCCTTCTCCTTACCCTTCCTATTGATAAAATTTGACATATGTTCCCTTTTTCCCTTCCCTTTTGTTAAATGCTTTAACATTTGATCGTATTTTATGTTCCTTCTCTTTACCCTCCCTATTTGCTAAATGATCGAAATTAGTTTAATACATCTTTTGCATAGTTACATTTTGATTCTGATCTTCATAACTGAAAGTCTTTTTGTGTTTAATCTGTGGATCATGACCATTTAAGAAACTTAGATAAAGAATTTAAAACTTCCTGAGTTTGTGGTTATTATGAGTGAAAATATTATTTTATCCTATTATGCTAACACCCTTGATCCCTTAGTACTTTAGGTACTGGTAACGTGGATTGGTAAGTCAAGGTCTAGATAGATCAAAAGGTCTAAATGTTTAAAATACACTGATAGTAGAGCGAAGGTTACCCAGTTTTATTTATGAGTTTTTGTAAGTTATGTGCCCAGGTGACTATTTCTTTGGTAAAAGACTAGTCGGGTGACCTGCGCGCTCTATCACCACAAAAGACCACACTATCTATACAAAATCCCATGTCTAGCAGTGCCGGTTACTTAAGCCTCCCTCCCTAAGAGCGTCATCAACGAGAACTGGTGACACCCCCTCAGACATATGTTTCGCAATTACGCTACCCCTCTTTGGAATATACTTACAAGGGTCTGTTGACAGCCAAAGCCGAATGTTTTGTTGCCCCTTCAGTCAGCGTCATGTTGCAAGCTTCAGACAATCTGTATCACACCCTAATGAACGGTGCGTGACAATAACAATGGATATACAAACCTTTCTGCTTCTAGCTCCAGACTCCCATCATAGACCGGCAGGAATCAGATTCCGATTGCGCGCTGGAACAAGACGTAAAACAGCAAACTAGACGATTGAGCAGAATAATGTTACTGTAGGGCGGCCCCCATAGTGCCTCAAGATGGCAAACGGGGCAGCCCAGTGCTATGAGACCCCTGCAAGGGTCCCGCTCGTCACTTCCGGTGTCATATAGATACTTCTTTTTCTATATACACCGTGTTAAGTTAGCATGAGCATAATACATGTTTAAACACCATTTTCCCTTTGCTTTAGTTTGCACACGACACACATTTGTTATTATAGCTTTCAACCTAGAAGAGCGATGTGATGTACTTGAGAATAATATGTTATTACTCTGATATCAGTTTTGCTTGGTACACTGTCTGCACAGTGAGTGCTGAACCCTCTAAGAATAACTCGAACACAGTGTTGTTTTGAGGTCTGATCTTCGCACCACCTTAGACATAACACAAATACAGTTGATGCCAACATCGGGCTCTAAGCAGGTTTAAGATAGAGTTACTGGGAATGCAAGAACACACTTGATGATGCTTCGCATGCAGAGAGCTGGTGGAAGATGATGATGTGATCCTCTGCCACTGAGATTTAGAGGTATGGGCCCGCCCTGCTAAAACCCAAAAGAGAACTTCATAGGTATAATTTAATATGCTAAATAGGGAGGGTGAGAAATAGGTGTTGTTAATTCCTATTCATTTCAGCATTTTAGTATGCTATCACCTTTTGCTTACTATGGACTAGTAACTATGCTGATAACTTTGATTCTTATAATATGTTTGCTAATATTATATAAGATGCTGCGTTTGAGAACCTTGCATTAGTAAATAAATATTTCAAATATGCACGTGTCCTCTTTTACTCCACGTTCTGGTTTGAAATGATTATAGAGCGAAAGAGTGTTCATGTGTTCCATGATACCTGAGGTAACCTAAGTTCATGTTCTGGTTTGTCTAAGCATTGGGAGTTTGTTATGACCAATGAGACACTGTAGCTAGCTCGGTAAGGGGATTTTGGATACTGAGGTGAGTTTTAGGCCATCCTAATTCACTGAGGTTCCAGATCTCTATGCACAGTTCTGTGAGAGAACGGAATTCCCGCTACATGGCGCCCATACGTTGGTTGTCTTATATCATGACACTCGAGTAGTATATCATTCGAACCTTAACCCCTTCATCGCTGTTTCCGGAAAACGGTGGTGTCGGAAAAACCTACCTATTTTTGTAGTAGGTCTTTTCAAGCTTGAATCTTACTAAAACGGTTTCCTTGAATTACTACCCAGTTGTGCTACAAAGTAATCTTTGTTTTTTCACATTCCTGTGCTGTCATGGCCCAAGTCGTGGACATTCCGCAGCATAGTCGCATTGCGGTGCGTGATCATTTGCGGGCTTATAATGTCCATTGGAGGGCTTGGCTGTGATAATGGTGGTGAGTGCGGAACATGCTTATCCATACGAATTGTTTTATTCGTGGGTGACGTTTCCGGCAGTAGACGCAAATTCTGGTGTGTTCCACACATACACTCCCACTGCTGTACCTAATGAGTATACTCCGTACAGAGCACAGGAAGCTCCTATTGATGTTTGGCAGCATGGAGTTTGGTTTGGTGGCGCCCTACCCCATTCTTTAACAGCTCCGAGGTTAGGTCCTTTGTCCATTCCAGGCGCTAGTTGGCTTGTTTTGGCTGGATTTACTCCTCATCCTCTACACGGCAATTGCAACGTGGCTGAACTCAGACGACTACATGTTGTCGCGATTGCCGTGATTAGAGCCTTAGTGCATTACATGGGCCGCAATCTTCCGGGTGGAGCCCCGGGGGGTGCGGCGCTTCCAGCTGGGCAGGGTGGTTTGAAAATCAGTCCTGTCATGGTCAATTCCGTAATGGGCAAGAAGCCACAGGATAAGGATGATTTTCCTTTCTGGCTTGCCGAGAAATTTGACCAGCTGGAAGCTGTATTTCCTAATACGACTCCTGGTGAAAAACACCGGATTCTTACGCTTAGTTTACCGAAAGATTTGGCCCCTGAACTCGTTGACTGTGAGACCTGGGGTAAAACATTTGCAGCGGTCTATGCACGGTGCTACGGCACCCCGTCTATGTCCGTGCTGTCTTCGGTCCTTAAACGTGTTCAAGATGATCACAGACCGGAGTCTGCAGTTGAATTGGGTATGCGACTGTGTGGCACCTTTGATGTAGTTTGCGATGTGATCCTTGCGAATGTCAAGGGGGATGCAGTGAACTTTCAGGTTGCTAATGCTTTGGCAGTGCTTCCCGATGCTGAGAAAGCCCGACAGTTAGCGAAGATAATTGTGGCGGCTTATAAAACCGTGGGTCGCAATTCCAAGGGTCTTAAGCCTTTTTCTGTTAAAGAGAAAAAGCAGCCCCAGGGACAAACTTCGGAAACAGAAGTTCAGCCCAAGTCCAAGAAACAAAATTGGCCTAAAAAACAGAAACAGGGAAAGCAACAACAACAAACACAGGTTTCTTGTCCTGCGTCTCCGCAACCCGCACAGTCAGAACGTGTTTATGATTTGCGCGATCGCGCGATGATTAAAACCCCTGATAGATTTCAGGCTTCTGATCAACGCTCTCCTCGTTCCTTTCAGGACTCATCGGCTTCAACTACCGGTGGTGGAGGGGGCAGCAGGGGTCGGGGTGGCCAGCGAGGATGTGACCAGCCCCGCCCGAGGAACGGTGCAGAAAAGCAGGAAGGCGATGCACCTAAGAGACCGCAGTTTGCCAAGAAGAAGGTCGCAGCCTTAACAGCGCATCGATATGCCCCAGATAGTGAGAACGCGGCTTCGGAATCTGACGTGGGCTCTGACCTTGCTGGACAGCGCGGCGGAGATTACCATAGTGAGAGAGGCCCTCTGTCCACTACTGAAGGTGACAGCGACTGATACTTATGTTGTCATTGAAACAATAGATACCAGAGTTGCTCCCCCTGATAGACTTTTTGAAATTGTCCTGTTGATCGAAGGTGACATACAAAGAACCATAAAAGGGGTATTTTGGGAAAATCTTTCATCTACGTATGACATTTTACTTTCGGAGGCTGACTGGCCCCCACCTTTTGTGCTCGCTGCTCCGCGAGGGGAGGAGGTAATCCTCCCCAGTTTCGCGAACACTGTTTCAAAAGTGGAAGCGCTGCACTTTGCAGAAGAGTGGGCTCTGGCTCTTGCACCGGCTGTGTACCGCAATCAATGTGGTTGGGATAAATTGTCCCCGTGCCACGAGATTCCTTTACGGTCTCAGCCGCAGCCTCAACCACAATATCCCATACGATGTGAAGCAAAAACTTCAGTCGCGGCGATCCTTGAACAATTGGAATATCAAGGTGTAATTGAAACATGTGCGTCACTGATGAATAACCCTCTTTTTACTGTGAACAAGCCAGACGGCTCATATAGTTTGGTATTGGATTACCGGCATTTAAACTGCCGTAACTGTGCAGTACAGAATACTCACGGCTCTGCCCTAGTGAATAGTCTTGTGCGTAAGCGGTTCAAAACCACGCTTGACATTTCCAATGGTTTTTATGCCCATAGATTGGATGGTCTTAGTTCCCAATAGACCTCCTTTACTTGCGGCGGTGTCCAGAAACAATTTCGACGTTTACCTATGGGCTATAAGAATAGTCCTGGGGTGTTTTCCGCCCGCATAGTCTCTCTTTTGGAGAGAATCGACCTGGATGCTTGTTCGTATGTGGATGACATATATCTCACAGACGACGAACTTTGGGAGCATCTGTGTCGAGTCAACAGTATAATTTGTAATTTTGCAGATCACGGTTACAAGTTTAACTTTGCAAAATCGCACATTGTAGAGTACACAGTGTTGTTTCTGGGCTACGAGCTCAACAATGAGGGAAAAGGTTTGGCTCCTCACTTCCTGGAGAAATGCGCCCAGTTGCGCTCTCCGACAACACTGAAAAAATTGCAATCTTTACTGGGCTTCCTAAATTTCGGAAGAACATACATTCCGGAATATGCCCAGCGTATCAAGCCTTTGTATGCTTTGATACAACCATCTTTTTCTAAATCATGCTGGCTGCCTGAGCATTCGGCTATATTGCAATCCTTGCAAGCTGATCTGCTCGCTTCTGAATACTTACAGACTCGTGATAACCAAACCAACCGGGTGATAAGAATTATTCCAGGGACGGTGGGTTTCACGTACCTAACTTTTAATGAAGGAGATACAGTACCTATTGCTTACAAGTCACACTTGTACACTTCGGCTGAAATGCGATTTCCCACTGTGGAGAAAGTTTTAACGGCTGTACAGATGGCAATTCTTAAGGAACGTGCCCTGTCACAGGGAACACGCATGTTGGTTGTTACCCTGTGTCCTGCCTTGGAGGCAGGTACGAAAGCCAGTGTACCGAATTCCAAAGCTCTGCACTCTCGGTGGATACAATGGGCTGCATCCTTGACATCCCAAGATGTCACGTTTATATTTGACGCCACGTTACGGTCGCAGGAGCACTTACAGTATGAATTTGTTCATCCGGCTCCTTTAGCAATGCGGCCTTTGGAGGATTTCCATTGCATCATTTACACTGATGGTTCGGCGCAGGTTACGCATGGCTCTAAACATGCCTATGTTTCCGCATGCGCCATTGTGGTCGGTGCCATGGTGAACGATGAGTTCAAGTCCAGTGTCGTGCACACGCAGACACTTGGGGACTGCACTGCACAATTAGCAGAACTTCGTGCTCTGATGCTTGCATTAGAGTACGCTGATCCTAGTGTGACAACTTTAATCGTAAGTGATTCTTACTACTGTGTCCAGTCTTACAATGAGAACTTGTTCTTTTGGATCCAGAATGAATTTCGTGATTCCAAAGGTAGCACAATAAAACATAAAATGATCTGGGTCCGAGTGGCTGAACTTAAGGAGAAGTTGCCACTTGTGTTTGTGATTCATACTCTTGGCCACCAGCGTGTCGGAGTCCACGCTGTCGGTAACTCGCTTGCTGATGAAGCGGCGAAGTCAGCAGTATCGAAATACTTAGTTGCAGCAGTTACACGGTCCAAAAGTAAAATAGATGACGACATCTTGGCGGCTGTAGCTGCCACTGAGAAGGGAGGTAAACATCCTGCGGGGTTCCCTTCAAAGTACACATACCACTTAAGTCCCGATAAGGTTCCTTATGTGAAAATTCCTGATGTTGGTGAACGTTTGATTCCCAACTTGGATCGCAGGGCTACGTTGATTACAGCGGCGCATGAAGGTGTGGCGTCTGCGCATGCGGGCGTCTCAGCCACTGTAACTCAGCTACAGCTACGTTTCTGGTGGCGGGGACTGTACAAACAGACGCGCGATTATGTCCTTCAATGTGACATTTGCCAGCAGATTAAGCCTTCAACTGCTGCGCGTCCGCCTCAGACACAGTTGTACATATCTAATAAACCACTGGGTTGTGTTTATTTAGATCACTGCGGTCCTTTTTCTTCTGATACTGCGTATAAGTACATCTTAGTAGCAGTTGACTCATGCACACGCTTTGTGTGGGTATGGCCTCATCGCAGCGCTGATTCACGGACTGTCATAAGAGATTTGCGTGTCTTTGTAGGGATTTCTGCCTGTGGTACCTTCCATTCGGATCAGGGTCCGGCTTTCGCCTCTAAGGCGTATAAGGATACTATGATTTCGTTGGGGGTCCAAGTCAAGTTTTTGTCTCCATACAGACCTGAGGGTAATAGTGTAGTGGAACGAATGAACCGTGACTTAAAGCAATCTTTGACAGCTCGAGTTATAGGCACTGGCAGAAACTGGTTGGCCCATCTCAATGGCGTGCAGCGTGCTCTTAATAATCTCCCTAGAAGGTCTCTGGGTGGGCGGACACCATACGAAATGCTCTTTGGTATCAAGATGTATGTACCTGACCTCGACGGTCTAGACTGCAAGGCACAGGCCGCGACCTTTGACGTAGATGAACATTGCAATGTTTTACAGAATCTACAAAAGACCAGAGACAGTCTCGCTAAGGAACATTTGCCCTCCACTTCGGAAGTTGCGTTGCAGATCCCGGTAGTTGGCTGGCTACCCCAAGTTGGAGAATTGGTTCGAGAGAAGATCGATAACAAGAAAGAATTTGGTCCTTCATATCGAGCACCGGTTCCTGTTCTTGTAGTGAAGGGCACAAGAACAGTCATATTACCACCACTTCCAGGTCGTAAGGAAAACAGATTTATCTCTAATGACAATGTCAAGATACACAGGGTGGCCGATTCTTAATAGCATGACTCTGGCGGTTTCCTGTCCATCAATTGTGAGACATTCTGTGTTGGTCACTACTTCTAATGCTGAACCAGATGTGGCCCTCGAGATGCCTGTTATTTCCAATCCTTTATTGAATACTTTTCCTGTTAACGACAATGATGACCTGAATTATACCTATCCAACTGATTTATCAATGCCCGATTTACAGACTCGTTTGGCCACAGAATCCAGATTCTCATTTGACTCTACTTCAACACATTCGAAAAAACCCTCACATTTAGCAACATATGTCACATTATTTAAAAAATATTTTTTGATTCCCCCCTGGACATATATTTGGCTAGTACTTTTTTCGATTTATCTTTTTATGTCAATTGGTTTTGTGTTTTATTTTTTTCCGCCTGATCGATGGACACTATGTCAAAGAGAGAACAGGAATTCGACACCTTAATGGAACATTGGCCCCACTTTCCTCATCACATTCAGCACACAGACTGAAAAGAGACTTGAATGTTGTTAACATCACTGCTTGGCCTGTTCTTGATGGGATTGTGTGGGATGCGGTTAGATTTCAAATCCATGGCCCCACTGAAGTGAATAATGTCCCAAATGTGCTTAGAGTGAACATGGGGGATGTGGTGAAACAAAACATACGTTCTGATGATTGGGATATTCAGGCCGTAGAAGCTTTATTCTCTGATTTAAAATATTATGCTGCCTTTGACGCTGAGGATTTATATTTAGATTCTGTTAATTATGGTGATTTGTTTTGCTTTCAACATTTTGGAAATCATTTTCTGCATAAAACAAATTCCAGGAGGGTTACTGTAAATTACACTCAGTGGGAACATTGCCCAGCACCGTTACAAGGCAGCTCGAGTACTTTTTTGAAAAAGTACACTTATTTTACCGACTTTAATCAATCAAGTCCTGAGTCCTTTTATTTTAAAATGACACAAAAGTCCATGTCCAAGGTTAGACTTACCGATACTAAATTGTTGTATTCGAAGTCCTTTCTAGACAAATTAGCTGTTGAGGGCTATGAGCTGTGGAAGGAAACCATTGACCTTAAATCAGTTTGGGGTTCTAAAAATTGGCAGGTACAAGGCACTGAGGCTTTGCACCGTGCATGTCTCATCCCGAATCATATGTTGTTTTTGAATTCAACTATTTCACAGACAACATGCTTTGGCTTGGCTACTTCAAAAAAATGGAATACCCCTATTATTCCTGATTTGGAAGAATATTCCGGTTGGGATAATTACACTAAATTATCCATTCGAGATTTACAAACGTTGTTGCATAATTCATCCTTTAACATATCCAGTTTGGATCCTAAGGGTTGGCTGCTGTGGCAAAGAAGCTCTGACTCTTACCAGCGTCGTTTTCTAGGAGTAACTGAAGGTTTTAAACAAGTTAGGCCTGATCCTCGTTTTGATGCTGATCATACTGTCACCACTTACTGGGCAAATTATGTCAGAATTGGCTACAACATTCAACTTTGGCTGCAGTTAAACTACATCTGTCGCAGTTAAATGATAATGTAGATTTAAATGATTTTATAAAAGGCCCGGCTAATGGTAGATCTAAACGATGGATTTATGCAGTTTACAATGAAATCTGGAAATTTTCTCAAATTGATGCTGCTAAACGCCTGAGGGCAATTGACCAAGCTAATTTGGAAAAAGTGCTTGCAGTTGTCGATAACAGTATTAACATGTTTTCTTCCCGAATTTACATGTTGAATAATATTGTTTCTTCTGTTGTTGACATTGTGAATGACGAGGTGTCTGTATTATACCATGGTCAAAATCAATTGCGTTCTGTAATGCAGTTTGCATGGACCCTACAGACACTTAAGGCAGGTCGTGTGCCCTGGAGTTACATGAACGTGTCCTCCCTCTTTGCCCCATTTCATTTGACAGACAAACAGCGCATGCTTTCAATGCGTGACGCATCATTTTCTATGTTACATATTGAAAAGTTAGAATCTTTGCCATTCTCTGTAGCTGAGGCCACTGCTGCAACGTGGCTTATACATGGATTAATCACTTTACCATTCGCTTTATACAAGTTTACTAATTGTATGCAGTATATTGCAATAGGGCGATATGAACCACTAGGTAGCGCATTCCTCCATGAGGCATGGTCTTTACCATACACATACAGGTGCATGAAGGATGACAAAGAAGTGAACCTTAATGGAGAGGAATGCACACAGTCGCCTGACCGTTCATTAATATGCAGACACATCCAGTTACACGGTTTTTGTAACCAGGACCGGCCAAATTTGGCCTGTGTTTTAAAAGGCACACCAGTTCCCGCAATAGTTCCCACGTTCACATTATTGATGAATGGTAGTTATTTGCTTTTGAATAACGAAGAGTGTTGTGGTCTAATAATTGGTATCGCTTATGTGGTAACAGTATTAAAGCGTGTGGTGTGTTGCAAAAATGTTCTGTATCCTCCTACACATGGGAATTCAGATGTTTCCATCTGGCCGCGCATCCCAACCTTGAAAGCAGAGTTCAATGGAATGAGTAGAATAAGAGCCCTTTTGTCTCAAAAAGAAGTGGCCCTGAGCTCGGCCCGAGAAACTTTTGTCCTTCACATAGCTAACACACGCACCGAGGTGCAGGCACTTTTAAATACTGACTTGCCGTTTCATTTTTGCGAGCTAGTTCATCAAATCTTTAATGCCTCCTCCACGTCTGGCCTCGCTCCCTTTTTTAAAATAGTTAGCAGTGGTCTCGTGACTTCCTTTGAGAAAATATTTAGTATCATCCCCGGGTTCTTCCATTCTATATTTTCAAGTCTGTTTGGCGGATTCCCTGTTTTGCTAGCATTGGCTGCCGGCGTGTTGATCATATTTTGTTTTATTAAACATGGATGCCCGTCCTGCGCTAGGAGCCGCTCAGCCCCTCCTGACACTATTTCGTAACCGGATGCTTGATTACTATGGCACCCTGCCGCTTGTGACTTTAGGCACGGCATTTGGATTATCGTTTCGGTTTTCCTATTTCACATGTGTCCAGCCTGTATTTCATTGCCTGAGCTGCGATTTTGACTGGGCCCTTGACTTGTGTCTCTGCTTGATGGTATCTCCTGACGTCGATTTTAATCACCTGATGAGCCCCGTAGTTGCTCACGAGTTGGTTTGTTCTGGCGAAAGGATTATGGCCTTGGCAGCGATGCAGGGACTAATGGCAGTGATGCATGGACTAATGGGTCATTGGGACATACTCGCAGCGGCGCATGAGTTCTTGGCACATAGCTTTCTTGAGAACCCACCGAGTTGTCCTCTGATGATGCTAGAGGATCCGGTGATGGGGGAGCACGTATGTTCTTTCCCGCTACTTAATTGGATGGCTGAACTGTTTTCGGATGATGACAGTGATTTCATGTTGGAAGCTGTTGCTACATATTTTGCATATTCTTTCCATTCATGAGATGCCTTTGAGACTTTGATTATTTAGGCACGTACCTGTTTTTATTTTTGGAGGGTGCCTTTTCCTTACGAACGAGTGTTTTTATACGCCCCATGATTATTCACTTGAACTAAAGGGGCCTTATATTGGACAGTTAAACCATTTATTTTGGCCACTGTAGGCATTCATATATGTTTTTTGAATATTAACTTAGCTCATTATTATTGAACTCTGCTTTCATGTTATGCATTTATTCTAGTGTTGACTTTCCTTATTTTTGACCGTGCTCGAATCATTGGGGGGGTGTCATATAGATACTTCTTTTTCTATATACTGAGTTAAGTTAGCATGAGCATAATACATGTTTAAACACCATTTTTCCTTTGCTTTAGTTTGCACACGACACACATTTGTTATTATAGCTTTCAACCTAGAAGAGCGATGTGATGTACTTGAGAATAATATGTTATTACTCTGATATCAGTTTTGCTTGGTACACTGTCTGCACAGTGAGTGCTGAACCCTCTAAGAATAACTCGAACACAGTGTTGTTTTGAGGTCTGATCTTCGCACCACCTTAGACATAACACAAATACAGTTGATGCCAACATCGGGCTCTAAGCGGGTTTAAGATCGAGTTACTGGGAATGCAAGAACACACTTGATGATGCTTCGCATGCAGAGAGCTGGTGGAAGATGATGTGATCCTCTGCCACTGAGATTTAGAGGTATGGGCCCACCCTGCTAAAACCCAAAAGAGACCTTCATAGATATAATATAATATGCTAAATAGGGAGGGTGAGAAATAGGTGTTGTTAAGTACTATTCATTTCAGCATTTTAGTATGCTATCACCTTTTGCTTACTATGGACTAGTAACTATGCTGATAACTTTGATTCTTATAATATGTTTTCTAATATTATATAAGATGCTGCGTTTGAGAACCTTGCATTAGTAAATAAATATTTCAAATATGCACGTGTCCTCTTTTACTCCACGTTCTGGTTTGAAATGATTATAGAGTGAAAGAGTGTTCATGTGTTCCACGATACCTGAGGTAACCTAAGTTCATGTTCTTGTTTGTCTAAGCATTGGGAGTTTGTTATGACCAATGAGGCACTGTAGCTAGCTCGGTAAGGGGATTTTGGATACTGAGGTGAGTTTTGGGCCATCCTAATTCACTGAGGTTCCAGATCTCTATGCACAGTTCTGTGAGAGAACGGAATTCCAGCTACACCGGCCTGGTGTGGGCGGGGGAGAGTATATATTCCTCCCCCGCCCACCTAGCGGCTTCTTTGTCCGCTGTCCCTTCACCCTGACGCCGTTTGGTGTGCCCTCTGGTAGCTCTTCCAGAGGCTTTGGTCTAGCGTCGGGTGCGTTCCGCCAGATTGATTTCCTTTCGGTGAGTCGTGGATTTAAAGGGTGTCGGCGCTTTCAAGCAAGGGAGCAGCGTGTGTTTGCCCGGGTTACTTTACTTTGGGCACTGGTGCGGGATACTTTGTGAGGTCTTGGTGGGTGATATGCTGCTTGCCAATAACACGTCCTGAGATGCCTGGGGGCATGTGGGGGCGCCTATTTTGGACCACTGTTGTGGGTCAGCCGGTAGCAATGCTTTATGTCAGCCCACGCCGCCAGGGTAGACACGAAGGCTTTGGAGGACAACGCTTCACGGACAGAGGTGCAGCGGTCAAGCGAGTTTGTCGTTGAGCGAGCGTGGGAGAGCTACCAAAGTCGCGGTGCACTCTGAGCATCTGTTTTGCCGTACTACAGGATGGGGAGTCGATTATTGGTTTGTTAGCGAAATGTGCCTTGTGGCAGAGCGCCCCGGCCCCTCACATGGGAAGTTGATATAGAAAATTGTGTACAGGGGTTTTGCATATATGGCTCGGCTTTGTCATTGGCGGGGGCAGTGAGGTATTTCGCCACAGGATGGCTCTGTTCCCATGTTACAATCGACATTCGGCTGTCTTTGTGTTTTAGTATGTGGTCCTTTGCCAGCTTTTTGCGGTAGCACGGTGTTCATTAACTCGTGTACGTGTGATGGCCTCCTTGCGCTGCCTGGCGTAGGGGGTGCGGGTGTTTTCAGGGTCCCCCACATGTGGGTGTGTTTCCTTCGGAAACGTCTCTCGCTTTGCTTCACTTTGATGCGGTTCTACTACACTTTGTTGAGCTTGGGAGCTGGTAGGGTTCTTGTTATCCTGAGCCCCCCCCAGTAGGTAGGCGAGTAAGCGGGGCGTGTTCCTTGGTCTATCGCTCTTTCCTGTTGGATGGCCCAAGCTTCCTGTTGTTACATCAAGTGCTGCTTCCACTTCTTCATTAGCTAGTATTCTGGCAAGTCAACGGCAACCTTCCGAGGATCCACGCAGTCGGGCTGTGTCGGGTTCTGTTAAGCACAGTCTCAGTGTCTAGCTGGGGTGCTGGGCAGGAGGTAGTGGGGGGCACGTTGACTAGTACACTTTTGCGGTACGATAGGTTAGTCCAGCGAGGCGCCGTATGGTGTGTGATGTAGAGGTTGCAGGGATTGATGACAGGTGCCTTGAATGTTGCATTCCGGTGCCGTGGAACGGGGGTGTTCTAGGTGCTGGATTTGGTTTTGGGGTTTTTCTGGGCCGCGTCTCCACACTTGCCGATGCCCGCGCAAGTGGATAATAGCGTCCGTGTGCGGCCATTTTTAGGGGCACTATTTGTGTGATGGCCAGCGCAGAGGGACAATGGCGCACAGTGCGGCCATTTTCAGGGGCTGTTTGTTTCTCTATGTCCGACGCACGTGGTTAATGGCGTCTGTGTGCGGCCATTTTAGGTGCACTACTAGTTGATGTCCTGCGCATGTGGGTAAGGGCGCCCGGTGCGGCCGTTTTCATGGGCAGTTTCCTTCAAGATGTCCGGCGCATGGGGAATATGGTGCCCGTTGTACGTAAATTATGCTTCTTTTGTTTCATTTAGTGGGGGACATGCATGTCGGATTCTATTTATGAAATTTGTGTGCAAGTGTTTCTGACTGCAGACTTGCGGAGTAGCCTTTTGGTAAGCGGCAGACTCCCTGCTTGCCCGCTTATACAGGGACACGTCTTTCCTTTTCTTTTACGATACGATTCGATTCAGGGCGGGGGAACTAGCCGAATGTGGGGGGGGGCACTTGCTAGGCTGTAAGAGCCCGTTAGCCTCTTACAGCCATAGTTGCCTCCAGAGCTCAGAGATCCTAAGCGTCTCGGGTTCCTTGGTGTCCTGTCTTAGGGCCTTGGGTTGTTTGGCAGCGGAGCTCGGTTAAGTCGTGCATGGGAGCATTGCATGCGCTTGCGGCCTTCTGAAAGGTGGCGTACTCTAGTGCTGTCGACACTGCCGCTGCTGGCCAATCCGGTTGTCCTTCCTCTCGTAGGTTTGAGGGCTACATATGCTTCAGCTGAGGTACGTGCTAACGTGGCCCGCTGCTAGCTTGTCCAGGTTTCTGTGACTGCAGCACTGCGGGGCAAGTGCACTGGTGGCACCACCGCCTTCAGGTTGTGCAGGGTGCAGGTAGGCTTGGTTGGGACTCGTCGCCATGTCTGTTTTATGTTCTTTGCATTTATATATTCATCAGGTATGGGTGGCTAAAGTGTCGTCGCTCAGGCCACGGTCCTTTAGGCGGCAGAGCAGTGTCTCACTTGCAGTTCCCCGCCGTGCATGTTTTCAGTGGATTTCTAGGGAACCAGGTTCGAGGCTATCCCGCTTCGCAGCCCCTGCAGCTCCCAATTCTCGTAATCACACTTTATTGGCATCTAATTTGCTCAGCCTTTATCAAAGGTGTCAGGCGCTCCATATTAGGGACGGATCTGGCACATGGGAGCACTTCCAGTAAGCACCTGACAATATCTTAAACTAGTCCTTTGAGTAGCGACATACATAAGCTACGGTTATGGGCAGTAGCTCTCGGTGCTTTTTAGGGGGGAAAAAGTTACAGGAGTGCATTTCTCTTCTTAGTTCATTGGCCACATAGAGGTTTTGACTGCGTCACTCGACAGCATTCTAACACTTGAACAAAAGTTACGTAGGCATTGGCGGGCATTGGTACAAGTACTGGAAGCAAGCGAGATGTAGCTGGCAGCAAACAGTGTGACACCAGTTAAGTGAAGTGTGCTTGTTTCAAAAGAGCACCTATATTAGGTAGTAGGAATTTTCTTTTTAGGCATCACGAGGTGGACTCTCATATGGCATGTCACTGGGAAGATTCTTCCTTAGTCAAGGTGATTAGTACTTTTCTTTCTTGGGGTCTTCCTCCTCATCCGAGAAAGAGCATATTATTAGGGAAGTGTCTCTAAGGAAGAAGAACTTTGAGGTCTCCTTGAAGGCCTGGGATGAGGAGGTGTCCCTGGGTAGAAGGGTAAGGGGACAAGTTAGATGCTATTTGATATAACACAACAGTGCTAGGGTCATCCGCTGACCTAGCATACCAACAAGACTCTGTTTCTAGACACGTATTTCTCTACTGCCTCTGCGCCACACAAGTGTTTGTCCCACCGTACTCCTTCCAAGTACGTTTTATGGACAAACCAGTTCTCATAACTGTCATTCAGGCTTCACCGTGGTAGCATGGGGGGTATGGTTGGCCACTGCCTCATTGGAGAGAATATATATTGGTAGGTGAGGGGGGCAGGGTTGATAATGGATGTTTATTGTCTCACCTGCAGGAGCAGCGCTGGAGAACTGGCCTACTCCCACGGGGGTCACCTGAACTAACTACAGGTATATATAGGCTTTCGCACTCTGGGGGCAGTGTACATCCCGCCGCAGCTGTCAAACATGTACTCTATCTTTTTTATCCCCACATAGTGCAGACCTCTCTAGAAGGTGTCTGCGCGCTTCACGTTAGGAACAGACCTGTAGCCGGGTTTGCTGGCGCAGTGGACTTGTGTATCCACTGCAGGGGGCGGTGTCTAACCTTTGGACACAGGTTTTACCCCCGGTGGGCCTTCCCAGCCTTTCAACCCTTTGTGGACGATGATTGAGTACTTTTGAGTTGGTAATAGGTTCTACTGTTTCTCAGCGCCCTGAAGGATTCACATCTTATTGGCAGACTCCTATTGGCAGATCTTATTGACACATCTTATTGGCAGACTCTCAAACATTGGAACAACTGGGAAGCACTCCCATAGTTAGAGTATTTATTTTGCGTTGGTCAAGCTTGACTTGGCTTGCGAGTAAGTATCTTCGCATGTGCCTCTACCATTTCCGTCCTAGAATGATTAGGTGGTCAACTAGCTCTCGTACTGACAAGCAGGCTTGGACTTTGTATCTTGGCGCATTTTGGCCCCTGCCCCTTTTGGTCTGATTTCACTTTGGTAGTGTTTTGTTTTCAGGGTTGTGTTCTCTAAGTTGCATGTGTACCACGCTGGGGAACGACCCTACTCCCTTGGGGGGTCACCGGAAGTATTACCAAGTATTGGGCCTTACTCTATGGGGTTGTGGGGCTGTGGGCGCAGCTGACTGGGTATAGAACAACTAGAAGGGGTTTGCCCTGTCCGCCACAAGTCGTCATTAAGGGGCAGTTACTTCGGCTCGCACTTGGCTGTAGTCAGCGCGCAAGTGTCAAGCAGGGGTATGCAAGGGCAGGGCTACCGCTAGAACTGCTTATTACATACGTCCTCCAGTACCTCTATGATACAGGCATGCCCCTTTCCCTCTCTCTGGTGGAGGGATAGCAATCCCGGGAGCTATCTAGCAAGCGGGACAGGGTTGGTTTTACACTTTGTGCCAATTACGGACAGCAGGTGGGACTACCTGGGTTGGGACCACAGCTTTTGCTTGCCCGTGTTGTATAGGTCACCCACTTAGATGCAGTGTCTGCCCTGACGTTAACAACATCTGTCTTTGAGGCTTTAGGAAGGGGGCAGGCGCTGGTTTCCACCCGTGGAAGAATTAACTGTGGGAACTGGTGAGTCTGAGCATAGCAGGTATCTCCTGCGGAATTTTGGGTGTTTCCCGTTTCTATGTCTGAGTCAGGGCAATTTCTGTATTCCCTGGACTAAATCTGGTGTGTTGTTTTGGAAACAGTTTCACGAACCCCCTGTGCTATATTTGAAATGTGTTTTCTGTTAAATATTTGAGAAGGCGGGGCTTATCATGCATCCCCTTGCGTGGATGGAATGTGTCCCTAGGTGCAACAACCGGTGCTCTAGTAAGGGTCTTTATCCTGTCTGGCGAGGCAGCAATTTGCTTACCTGTTTTGTTGGTTTTGGGTTTGTCTTGGCTCTTTTCTCTCTTCCAAGATACTATTGTGTTTCGTCCTAAGTAGACAATTCCACGCTTCCTGGCTGGCCTGCCAGGGCATGGAGCAGGTACAGGGGAAAAACACAGTGTGTGTGGCCCTGGACCAGCACGTCCAGGATTGGAGTGCAACCATTTTTCTATTTACAGGACAGGCGTAACTGGTTGTCAGGCACCACTCTGAGATGAACAGTTAGGGCAGTCGGAGTTTGGTAATTAGGGGGCTACAGGTTTTACTTTGGTACCAGGTGGTAGTACCTCCGGTTTGGACTAAGAGTTACTCAGGTTACAAGTGGCGAGTTCTTCTCAGCACATGTGACTAGCAGGCCAGGTGTTTGTATCCACTGGATAGGGTTCGTAGGAGTGTATTTGTTTTATGTGTGCCTGCAGCATGTTTTATGAGCTAGTACTTGGGTTTTATTAACTATGGTTGGACACCTTTCACTAGCCGTGCGAATGTACACCGGGTCACACTATAGTGTAATAATTTTATCCTTTGTCATAGCAATTTCACCTGTGCCATCCTTCTGGCCTTCTCCCATTCAGAGAAGTTAGCGCCCAGACAGTGGCGGTCCAACCCATGCATTATGTTAAGGTTTGCAGGCATGCTCCTAGAGATGGTTCCTCTAGATCTTCCTAGACAGTCTTCAAGACCCCCCCTTTAGACAGGTTTTGGCAAACGAGACCAACTGTCTGACTTGGTGGGGTGCATTATGTTGAGGGGAGCTTGGGGGGAGAGCTTAGTTTGGCCAGTTTGACGGAAGTAGGCTTGTTGGGCATCTCACTGCCCTCTTAGCAGGCATGTATTCAGTCACTGACCCCCCTTCGAGTTTTACTGCAAGTTTACCTTCCCCAGGGTTAGGTAGTCAACTAAGGGGGGAGGGGGGAGGGGGGGGGAGTTGGCCTCCGTCAGGCCTGGCCAGGTCGTGGGTAGCCAATCTTTAGCTAGAGCCTGTGGTGGTGATAGTGTTCGAATGTCAGTCTGGGGGTTCTGGGCCAGTTTTCCCTCGCCATGCGCTGCGGGGGGCAGCGGGCTCCAGGTGCCTCTGAGGATCAGGCAGGGGTATTCTGGACTGAGGTGCGTGTCACTGTATTTACACTTTCACAGACTGGTTCCAGCGGATACACCTTATCCACCAATTAGGGAACCTTGTGACACCTAGGGCCCGATGTAGGAGCCCTAATACCGGTCGGAAATGGCCGATTTCGGCCGTTTCCGACCGGTATTAGGGTTTTCTAATGTAGGAGCATGCTTTACAGAATCGGTATTTTACCAAATCTGTATTTACAGATTCGGTAAAATTACCGAATCGGTAAATACAGACTCGGTAAAAATACCGATTCTGTAAAAGCACATGTAGGTAGCACATCTTTGAGTGCCACAGGCCTTTCAGATTCGGTATTTTATCACCCAATCCAATTGGGTGGTAAAATACTGAATCCAGGTGTGCATGCACATCTGTACATGCACACCGGTGCAATGTGACACACAGACATGCTCTGTGTGCCACATGGCACACAAGTCCAGAATTGGGGTGCCAGAGGGTGTCAAAGTGACACCCCCTGCACCCTTGCAAAAATCGGAATTTAACGAATCGGTAAATACCGATTCGGTATTCACCATTGATTCCTATGGGCTTCAAGGCCCGTAGGAATCAATGGGGGATACCGATTCTGTATTTACCGAATCGGCAAATACCGAATCTTACAGATTCGGTATTTACCGATTCTGAAATACCTACATGTGCCCCCTTCTATTATACCACTTCTTAAATACCGAATCGGTAAAATTCGGTATTTTAGAAGTGGTAAAATAGAATTACCTACATCTAGCCCAATATCTTTAGTCGACACCACTCTGGTGTATA
The DNA here is from genome assembly GCF_964263255.1 of Lissotriton vulgaris. Taxonomy (NCBI): domain Eukaryota; kingdom Metazoa; phylum Chordata; class Amphibia; order Caudata; family Salamandridae; genus Lissotriton; species Lissotriton vulgaris. Next base: position 255,240,929 of record NC_141690.1, read on the forward strand.
CATAAGGGTCTCAAGTGGTTAGCAGGGTCCAGGCATCTGTGACCAGTCCCTGGTTCAGCAAGCAGTGTAGGTTGACACTTTGCAAAATTTTGCAGTGTTTCATGATCGGACCCAATACTCTTTTTACGATTTTTGCGCTGGCCATCACGGCATGTTATGGCACCTGATAGAACGACCATATTGAACTTACGGTGGGTTTTGCCTCCAGTGGGGGACAGGTAAATTTCAATGATCAGATATGTCTCCATCTTTGTAGGCAAGGTGCTCGTCAGGGGAGGCGCTGGAGCCAATGCGCAGGAAGTCCTGCGCTGTGTGTATTTCAAGGGGCAGAGGAGACAGGACGTCATTAGACTTGGGAGACCTTACGCCAAGCGCAAGGGGCTTTGGGAGGACATTTTGTCAATCCTGCCCAATTTAAACTTGGACCTGTTCAGGCTGGTTAGGGGAGAGGCCCTAGAAATAACGCGCTAGAAACAGTAGGAGGAATGCTGGCCTTGGTGGGGGGCCCTGGCTGCGACGGTTGCCACACCCAGGGCTGTGGCGGAGTTACAGGGCGATCCAGAGGCGGAAAGGTACCCGGGAGTACCCTCTTCAGGACCACAAAGGATGCTGAGGCCTAATATCCCCAGGAAGTCTGTGCGGTGGACCCTGGGTTGCGATGGCGCCCCGCTATCCTACGGGCGGTTGGAAACCTGTGCAACCGGGGGTCGCTTGAACGCTCCGCCCCTCGTAGGGGGGGGGGGGGGGGCCTGAGCAAGAGGGTGGACCAATGGTTCACCGGAAGTGGGAGAGGCTATCTCCTCACCAAAACTGCTAAGCACCGATTGGCTAAGGCCACGATGTAAATTGGCCCATCAGGTGGTAGGCCGTGTGGGGCGGCTTGCCTTTGGATCGCCTGTAAGATAACCCACCTTGTTGGCATTTGTGTATGCTAATAAACCTGCAGCAATTTTTCTTCAACAAAAAAGTTGTCTGGTCTGCTTATTTATGCGACATGCATGTTGCTGCGAGAGGGCTGGTGAGTGGGCCGATATTGGCACTATGCAGGCCGACCGACACGTCCCTGCAGGGGACACTAGTAAGAGGGCGGCCCCCATAGTGCCACAAGATGGCACACGGGGCAGCCGAGTGCTATGAGACCCCTGCAAGGGTCCCGCTCGTCACTTCCGGCCTGGTGTGGGCGAGGGAGAGTATATATTCCTCCCCCGACCACCTAGCGGCCTCTTTGTCCGCTGTCCCCTCACCCTGACGCCGTTTCCCTCCCTACTGCATACGGAGCGCTTTCAGGGTGGGGGGGAAATGTCTTCTAATCTTTTCTCATTTGTGTGGCAGGCGGAGTTACAGGGCGATCCAGAGGCGGAAAGGTACCCGGGAGTACCCTCTTCAGGACCACAAAGGATGCTGAGGCCTAATATTCCCAGGAAGTCTGTGCGGTGGACCCTGGGGTGCGACGGCGCCCCTCTATCCTACGGGCGGTTGGAAACCTGTACAACCGGGGATCACTTGAACTCTCCGCCCCCCGTAGGAGGGGCGTGAGCAAGAGGGTGGACCAATGGTGTACCGGAAGTGGGAGAGGCTATCTCCTCACCACAACCGCTAAGCACCGATTGGCTAAGGCCACGATGCAAATTGGCCCATCAGGGGGTAGGCCGCGAGGGGCGGCTTGCCTTTGGATCGCCTGTAAGATAACCCACCTTGAAAATTGGTGTGGGAGCACACTGCTTCACCTCTCAGCAGGTTCGCCCCTAAGCATCATGGTAGATGCAGTCCGACAAGCGAGTACACTTGCAAAGTCTTCCGAGTGTTTCACCAGGTGGGTGCAGATTAGTGCTGGCCATCTCTGGACATGCGTTTCTAGATTATTATCTGTCATCAGCAGAGATTAGGCATTATTTGGGGTTGCTGAGCAGGCTGGCGTATCCTTGGAACGTAGTATCTCTCCAGGCGTGCAGGTGCCTCTCCACAAGCTCGTCAGCCCACAGCGGCTCGAGGGAGCCTTCAAGTAGAAAATTGGTGTGGGAGCACACTGCTTCACCTCTCAGCAGGTTCGCCCCTAAGCATCATGGTAGATGCAGTCCGACAAGCGAGTACACTTGCAAAGTCTTCCGATTGTTTCACCAGGTGGGTGCAGATTAGTGCTGGCCATCTCTGGACACGTGTTTCTAGATTATTATCTGTCATCAGCAGAGATTAGGCATTATTTGGGGTTGCTGAGCAGGCTGCCGTATCCTTGGAACGTAGTATCTCTCCAGGCGCGCAGGTGCCTCTCCACGAGCTCGTCAGCCCACAGCGGCTCGAGGGAGCCTTCAAGTAGAAAATTGGTGTGGGAGCACACTGCTTCACCTCTCAGCAGGTTCGCCCTTAAGCATCATGGTAGATGCAGTCCGACAAGCGAGTACACTTGCAAAGTCTTCCGAGTGTTTCACCAGGTGGGTGCAGATTAGTGCTGGCCATCTCTGGACACGTGTTTCTAGATTATTATCTGTCATCAGCAGAGATTAGGCATTATTTGGGGTTGCTGAGCAGGCTGCCGTATCCTTGGAACGTAGTATCTCTCCAGGCGCGCAGGTGCCTCTCCACGAGCTCGTCAGCCCACAGCGGCTCGAGGGAGCCTTCAAGTAGAAAATTGGTGTGGGAGCACACTGCTTCACCTCTCAGCAGGTCCGCCCCTAAGCATCATGGTAGATGCAGTCCGACAAGCGAGTACACTTGCAAAGTCTTCCGAGTGTTTCACCAGGTGGGTGCAGATTAGTGCTGGCCATCTCTGGACACGTGTTTCTAGATTATTATCTGTCATCAGCAGAGATTAGGCATTATTTGGGGTTGCTGAGCAGGCTGCCGTATCCTTGGAACGTAGTATCTCTCCAGGCGCGCAGGTGCCTCTCCACGAGCTCGTCAGCCCACAGCGGTTCGAGGGAGCCTTCAAGTAGAAAATTGGTGTGGGAGCACACTGCTTCACCTCTCAGCAGGTTCGCCCCTAAGCATCATGGTAGATGCAGTCCGACAAGCGAGTACACTTGCAAAGTCTTCGAGTGTTTCACCAGGTGGGTGCAGATTAGTGCTGGCCATCTCTGGACACGTGTTTCTAGATTATTATCTGTCATCAGCAGAGATTAGGCATTATTTGGGGTTGCTGAGCAGGCTGCCGTATCCTTGGAACGTAGTATCTCTCCAGGCGCGCAGGTGCCTCTCCACGAGCTCGTCAGCCCACAGCGGCTCGAGGGAGCCTTCAAGTAGAAAATTGGTGTGGGAGCACACTGCTTCACCTCTCAGCAGGTTCGCCCCTAAGCATCATGGTAGATGCAGTCCGACAAGCGAGTACACTTGCAAAGTCTTCCGAGTGTTTCACCAGATGGGTGCAGATTAGTGCTGGCCATCTCTGGACACGTGTTTCTAGATTATTATCTGTCATTAGCAGAGATTAGGCATTATTTGGGGTTGCTGAGCAGGCTGCCGTATCCTTGGAACGTAGTATCTCTCCAGGCGCGCAGGTGCCTCTCCACGAGCTCGTCAGCCCACAGCGGCTCGAGGGAGCCTTCAAGTAGAAAATTGGTGTGGGAGCACGCTGCTTCACCTCTCAGCAGGTTCGCCCCTAAGCATCATGGTAGATGCAGTCCGACAAGCGAGTACACTTGCAAAGTCTTCCGAGTGTTTCACCAGGTGGGTGCAGATTAGTGCTGGCCATCTCTGGACACGTGTTTCTAGATTATTATCTGTCATCAGCAGAGATTAGGCGTTATTTGGGGTTGCTGAGCAGGCTGCCGTATCCTTGGAACGTAGTATCTCTCCAGGCGCGCAGGTGCCTCTCCACGAGCTCGTCAGCCCACAGCGGCTCGAGGGAGCCTTCAAGTAGAAAATTGGTGTGGGAGCACACTGCTTCACCTCTCAGCAGGTTCGCCCCTAAGCATCATGGTAGATGCAGTCCGACAAGCGAGTACACTTGCAAAGTCTTCCGAGTGTTTCACCAGGTGGGTGCAGATTAGTGCTGGCCATCTCTGGACACGTGTTTCTAGATTATTATCGGTCATCAGCAGAGATTAGGCATTATTTGGGGTTGCTGAGCAGGCTGCCGTATCCTTGGAACGTAGTATCTCTCCAGGCGCGCAGGTGCCTCTCCACGAGCTCGTCAGCCCACAGCGGCTCGAGGGAGCCTTCAAGTAGAAAATTGGTGTGGGAGCACACTGCTTCACCTCTCAGCAGGTTTGCCCCTAAGCATCAACCATGATGCTTAGGGGCGACTCTGCTGGGAGGTGAAGCAGTGTGCTCCCACACCTATTTTCTACTTAAAGGCTGCCCTCGAGCCGCTGTGGGCTGACGAGCTCGTGGAGAGGCACCTGCGCGCCTGGAGAGATACTACGTTCCAAGGATACGGCAGCCTGCTCAGCAACCCCAAATAATGCCTAATCTCTGCTGATGACAGATAATAATCTAGAAACACGTGTCCAGAGATGGCCAGCACTAATCTGCACCCACCTGGTGAAACACTCTAAAGACTTTGCAAGTGTACTCGCTTGTCGGACTGCATCAACCATGATGCTTAGGGGCGACTCTGCTGGGAGGTGAAGCAGTGTGCTCCCACACCTATTTTCTACTTAAAGGCTGCCCTCGAGCCGCTGTGGGCTGACGAGCTCGTGGAGAGGCACCTGCGCGCCTGGAGAGATACTACGTTCCAAGGATACGGCAGCCTGCTCAGCAACCCCAAATAATGCCCAATCTCTGCTGATGACAGATAATAATCTAGAAACACGTGTCCAGAGATGGCCAGCACTAATCTGCACCCACCTGGTGAAACACTCTAAAGACTTGGCAAGTGTACTCGCTTGTCGGACTGCATCAACCATGATGCTTAGGGGCGACTCTGCTGGGAGGTGAAGCAGTGTGCTCCCACACCTATTTTCTACTTAAAGGCTGCCCTCGAGCCGCTGTGGGCTGACGAGCTCGTGGAGAGGCACCTGCGCGCCTGGAGAGATACTAAGTTCCAAGGATACGGCAGCCTGCTCAGCAACCCCAAATAATGCCTAATCTCTGCTGATGACAGATAATAATCTAGAAACACGTGTCCAGAGATGGCCAGCACTAATCTGCACCCACCTGGTGAAACACTCTAAAGACTTTGCAAGTGTACTCGCTTGTCGGACTGCATCAACCATGATGCTTAGGGGCGACTCTGCTGGGAGGTGAAGCAGTGTGCTCCCACACCTATTTTCTACTTAAAGGCTGCCCTCGAGCCGCTGTGGGCTGACGAGCTCGTGGAGAGGCACCTGCGCGCCTGGAGAGATACTACGTTCCAAGGATACGGCAGCCTGCTCAGCAACCCCAAATAATGCCTAATCTCTGCTGATGACAGATAATAATCTAGAAACACGTGTCCAGAGATGGCCAGCACTAATCTGCACCCACCTGGTGAAACACTCTAAAGACTTTGCAAGTGTACTCGCTTGTCGGACTGCATCAACCATGATGCTTAGGGGCGACTCTGCTGGGAGGTGAAGCAGTGTGCTCCCACACCTTTTTTCTACTTAAAGGCTGCCCTCGAGCCGCTGTGGGCTGACGAGCTCGTGGAGAGGCACCTGCGCGCCTGGAGAGATACTACGTTCCAAGGATACGGCAGCCTGCTCAGCAACCCCAAATAATGCCTAATCTCTGCTGATGACAGATAATAATCTAGAAACACGTGTCCAGAGATGGCCAGCACTAATCTGCACCCACCTGGTGAAACACTCTAAAGCCTTTGCAAGTGTACTCGCTTGTCGGACTGCATCAACCATGATGCTTAGGGGCGACTCTGCTGGGAGGTGAAGCAGTGTGCTCCCACACCTATTTTCTACTTAAAGGCTGCCCTCGAGCCGCTGTGGGCTGACGAGCTCGTGGAGAGGCACCTGCGCGCCTGGCGAGATACTACGTTCCAAGGATACGGCAGCCTGCTCAGCAACCCCAAATAATGCCCAATCTCTGCTGATGACAGATAATAATCTAGAAACACGTGTCCAGAGATGGCCAGCACTAATCTGCACCCACCTGGTGAAACACTCTAAAGACTTGGCAAGTGTACTCGCTTGTCGGACTGCATCTACCATGATGCTTAGGGGCGACTCTGCTGGGAGGTGAAGCAGTGTGCTCCCACACCTATTTTCTACTTAAAGGCTGCCCTCGAGCCGCTGTGGGCTGACGAGCTCGTGGAGAGGCACCTGCGCGCCTGGAGAGATACTACGTTCCAAGGATACGGCAGCCTGCTCAGCAACCCCAAATAATGCCTAATCTCTGCTGATGACAGATAATAATCTAGAAACACGTGTCCAGAGATGGCCAGCACTAATCTGCACCCACCTGGTGAAACACTCTAAAGACTTTGCAAGTGTACTCGCTTGTCGGACTGCATCAACCATGATGCTTAGGGGCGACTCTGCTGGGAGGTGAAGCAGTGTGCTCCCACACCTATTTTCTACTTAAAGGCTGCCCTCGAGCCGCTGTGGGCTGACGAGCTCGTGGAGAGGCACCTGCGCGCCTGGAGAGATACTACGTTCCAAGGATACGGCAGCCTGCTCAGCAACCCCAAATAATGCCTAATCTCTGCTGATGACAGATAATAATCTAGAAACACGTGTCCAGAGATGGCCAGCACTAATCTGCACCCACCTGGTGAAACACTCTAAAGACTTTGCAAGTGTACTCGCTTGTCGGACTGCATCAACCATGATGCTTAGGGGCGACTCTGCTGGCAGGTGAAGCAGTGTGCTCCCACACCTATTTTCTACTTAAAGGCTGCCCTCGAGCCGCTGTGGGCTGACGAGCTCGTGGAGAGGCACCTGCGCGCCTGGAGAGATACTACGTTCCAAGGATACGGCAGCCTGCTCAGCAACCCCAAATAATGCCTAATCTCTGCTGATGACAGATAATAATCTAGAAACACGTGTCCAGAGATGGCCAGCACTAATCTTCACCCACCTGGTGAAACACTCTAAAGCCTTTGCAAGTGTACTCGCTTGTCGGACTGCATCAACCATGATGCTTAGGGGCGACTCTGCTGGGAGGTGAAGCAGTGTGCTCCCACACCTATTTTCTACTTAAAGGCTGCCCTCGAGCCGCTGTGGGCTGACGAGCTCGTGGAGAGGCACCTGCGCGCCTGGAGAGATACTACGTTCCAAGGATACGGCAGCCTGCTCAGCAACCCCAAATAATGCCTAATCTCTGCTGATGACAGATAATAATCTAGAAACACGTGTCCAGAGATGGCCAGCACTAATCTGCACCCACCTGCTGAAACACTCTAAAGACTTTGCAAGTGTACTCGCTTGTCGGACTGCATCAACCATGATGCTTAGGGGCGACTCTGCTGGGAGGTGAAGCAGTGTGCTCCCACACCTATTTTCAAGATAACCCACCTTGTTGGCATTTGTGTATGCTAATAAACCTGCAGCAATTTTTCTCCAACAAAAAAAAGTTGTCTGGTCTGCTTATTTATGCGACATGCATGTTGCTGCGAGAGGGCTGGTGAGTGGGCCTATATTGGCACTATGCCTGAGTACTGGATGATTCAGTAAACAACAACAAATAACATTTTAGGAGGTTGCAGTTCATCTACTAATGCTTTATTTTAAATATACATTTTTACTAATTACACAACGTCTAATGGTCCTAAGGTGGTGTTTAGCAACCAGAACTCCGTCGTTTTTAGGTCGAGCGTAGCGATAGCGTAGCGATGGACCTTTTGTTGGCGTGTCTGGGGGATTGTGAGACAGCGATCGCCCACGCGCCTCGCTGTCTCAGATTCCTCCTCGTGGGCGCGCACGGCGCCGTGCCCATATTCCCGTGCGCACACAGCCAGCCACCACACAGACTGAAACACACGCGTGCTGGTTACTTTCACTTTCCATCCCCCCACCAGTCATCGGCTCTTTTTACACATGCACGCATGCATGCATGCATACATACACACACACAGACACACGCGCACACACAGACGTGCACACACAGGCACACACGCGCACAAACACAGACACACTCGCACACACACTCGCGCGCGCACACACATCCCCCCTTCACACCCCACTCACCGAGTTCTTTTCGTGTGTCCCTCTCTCCCTCCGCAGGCAGCGGGTCATCCTCAGCAGCAGGCGGGGCTCTCCACGAGCACGGGAGCCCCGCTAGCTGACACGCAAATCTTCCGGCTGACGGGCACAGGAGCGCTTCAGCACAGGAGCGCGGGGTAGGCTCCCGTCTGCTTCCTGTCTTTTTGCGGCCCTGCCCCCGTCCCAACACAGGTTGCCTGGCTTCCTGTTCAAGCCGGGCTGCGGCGGTGAGTTTTTTTTTGTTTGCTGCCTCAATGCATCTTCCCCACTATATCCCATGACAGACCTCACAGAGTGTGCCATGCAGGCCTAAATTAGCCAGGCAACTTTGTATTCGGAGGCTCGTTTAACATCATGGGATGGCTGACATTGTGGACCGGGAGTGGGAAAAAGCCGTCAAACACGGGGTCGGAAAAGATGCACTAAATATGGCCCTTCGATACGCCACCTTTCACATTCCTAAACTCAACACACTCGGGTCCGCGTGCTTTTTGAGCATCAGAGTGCAGCCCGTCGACTGGGCCGAATGTTCCTACAGCACGAGCCTTCCCCGTGTGCCTCTCTAGCATTCTAGACTCCGTCCACCAGCTCTCCACAGGCACAGCTTGATGTCTGAGGCGTGCTGGGTTCCAGAAGAACGGGATGACGCAACTTCCCTGTGGAACTCTTTGATCATCTGCGCCGGTCACGAGAGCGCAGAGGCCGCCGGTCTTCGCAGGGACAAATGACAATGGTAATTGGATTCCTCTTCTGCGCGTTTTGTTTGCCTCGGCATGAAGGCAGCATTCACATGGGGCTCACACTGCGCATTGTGCACAACAGTTGCCACATACCACTTGTTCATTTGAGCGAGTGGTTCCAGGTGAGACCCACTGGCAGGGCCAGCACTAGTTCTTATAATGACTCCCCAAACACTGTGCTAAAGAGGCTCTTACAATTAGTGCCTCTTTGTCCCAATGTTTCCGTCCCGTGTTTCACTGTAACCAGTGTCATCTTCTTCCTGTCCGAGCGTTATTCTATTCCAGCGTCACTGCCACCCATTCCCTGCCCCAGATTTAGTTTCCTCGTGCCCATGTCAATATTTAGATACTGACCCACGTGTCTGTGTTGTCCTTTCTCAGTTTCTATCCTGGAGTATCCATTCCCGCCCATGTCCCGTGGTGTCCATAGGAGGCATATTTCCTAAGTCACGACAATTACAAACTGGTCTCCCCTGATGTGCTTGAATAATAGATGGTATTGTACCTTACTCGTTTCATGGGCCTCTGAAGGATGGAAGGCTGAGCAGTTTCCGTCGGTATTTGAACTTGCAGTTTATTAGATACTGTTGGCGCGCGGTCTCTGGTACTCATTTATCTTCGTAAAATGAAATGAATGGTAGGTAGCTCTTACCCATTTGACTTAATGACCTGTTGAGCACCGGGGGTGGGGGCGGGGGTCCGAATTCACCTGAGAAAACGAGCGCGGCGTATTTCTGTTAAACTGCCACATTGGGTACAAATATTGTATTTTTTGTAAATGGATTTTATTTAAACATAGGATGCAATTTGACTTTCTGACTGTAAATTAAAGCCTACATAGCTCGTAAATGTATCTTAGCTCCCAGGCTCTGACAATGAATGCCCCAAAAGGCAGAAAAAAGACAAAGAAGGTTTAAGATTAAAATAGGCAAGATTGTGGGAAAGGGAGAAGCCTGAGGTGCATCATCAGAGTTGTGTGAATAATAACAGCTGTGAGCAACAGCATACTCTTGCACACACCCTCACTGCTCACCAATTCAAAGTTTGCTAAAAATTTTATGCAATGCATTGTCATACACAATGCCAATAACTCAAACTTTAATGCTGCGAGACCTATTGCATTGTAAATGCTTGTTAAAATATGTTTCAAAAATGACATAATACGTTTACTTGTGATTAAATATATTGTCTCATTTTGTCGTGGTTACTTAGTTCACTACATATTCGGAACAGAACTCTACTGTTTTAATATCGCGGCCATATCATCCGAAGGAGGTGAACAAACGGCTGCCATTCTCACAGTCCAAGTTTACCCTCCCACGTCTTCCATGCAATACAACAAAATAATGCTTTATTAACACGACTGATACAAACTTGCTACTGAAGATGGTTTGCGTGCACTGATTTTATTCATATGATCAAAACAGCACATACAATTACTATCGGGCTGGTAATAGAGTCCGTCTTGGACATATAAGGTTGAATGTATCCTGTGCTTAAACACAGGATAAAAAACACGTGCACTTTTCTCTTTTACAGACAGTCCAATTGGATGAGCTCGTCTGACTTCCTTTTGGTGTAAAAGGTTTCTTATCCTTATGGGGCTGATAAGAAACCTTTTAAGACAAAAGGAAGTCAGACGAGCGAGTCCAAGTGGGCCGTCTGTATATATTTCCTTGGGTAGGTCGACGACGTTTCGATCTATATTATTTTAGATCATCATCAGGACTGGGGAGCTTCCTGAAACTGTGGAGAAGGAATTAAAATTAAGAAAGGAACCTACATTTACATTTTCTTAACTTAGTGATTTTGGTGCTCCCAGTGGCAGGATATAATTCCATGCACAATACAATGTAGTTGGGAAGGTGGCGTCCTGATGATGATCTAAAATAATATAGATCGAAACGTCGTCGACCTACCCAAAAAAATATATCCCCCCCATTGTATATATGTATGTGGTCTTTTACCTTGTTGTTGTGTGACATTCCGTTTTCACTATGTTCACTTGTGTCACGTTATGCACCTTGTCACTCATATGAGCACCTGAAACTTTTCTTATAAATGTTGAAAGAGAAAATAAATAATTCTATATGTACCTACATCTTTAGCTCCCTAGCGTGAATTATTCCTACGCTATACTTTCGCACAGGACCTTATTAGGCCACCCTTGAACCATTGTTTCTTCTCTCTGTGGCATTTACATTTAAGTGTGAGGTTCCAGGCCGCCTTCAGTCAAGATATTCACACAAAAGGAGGCCTGATGGCCCTTAACTTCTTGCCAGCTGGAGGTAAAAAGAAAAAAACACTGCTCGCTGCCTGCACGTTGCTGCTGCTTGAAATGGAAAGCAGACAACATGCAGGCGCTGCTGAACGTGTCCCAGTATCTTACATCAGGACAAGTTTAGCATATTTCTCTGGAGCCCAACTTCTTAGCAGGGGGGACGGCATCAACCATGTGAAAATAGTGGGTGGACGCTGTGTACCTGCGTGTACCCCCAATTTATGCCCTGGTCTTGTTTGACTTTTCCAGCAAGGTGCCTGGCATTTTAGCCAAAAGCATGTTACATTTTGAGGCCAGTAGTTTCACTTGTAACACTGCAACACAATGATTGGCTAAAAATCTCAGAACATAACCTGCTGTTTATTATAGGTGTACTTCATATTCGTTTGAGAGTTGACTACCACATTTGCCACAGTCTCATCAGGGTGCGGGAAAAAACGTCCAAGAAAGGATCCATACACAACAGGAGCTACTTGTGATAGAAACACAGCGAGCATGACCAATGTACAGAACATTCTAGCAACCTTTCACGCGTCCCCCAAAGACACCTACATGTTCAAAACTCGCCAATCATTAAAAAAACACATTCAAATAAAAAGGCAGACTTATGGCATTTGTTGATGTTTGTATCAATCAATCAATCAATCAATCATAGCATAGCATTTATAGAGTGCACTTCCTACTCGTGAGGGTCTCAAGGTGGTGGGGGAATGCTGCTACTACTCGAAAAGCCAGGTCTTGAGGAGTCTTCTGAAGGTCAGTAGGTCTTGGGTCTGCCGTAAATGGATGGGGAGGGTGTTCCAGGTCCTGGCGGCGAGGTGGGAGAACGATCTGCCGCCGGTGGTCCCTCTTCGGATGCGGGGGACTGTGGCGAGGGCAAGGTCGGCGGAGCGGAACTGGCGGGTGGGGGTGTAAAAGCTGAGTCGTCTGTTGAGGTTTGCTGGTCTGGTGTTGTGGAGTGCCTTGTGAGCGTAGGTGAGGACCCTGAAGTGTTGTATAGCGTTTTAGGACCGAGTGTAATTTTCCAGATTCATGCCCTTATATAGGTACAATTCACATTGCCCTAATATAGGCATATAAATCATACCCATATTTAGACATAGCCCATGCAGTCCAAATACAGGCATGGCTTCTTCCACCAGTTCCAAAAAGCCACAACGATTTCTTGGAAAATTGGCTTAGAGCAGTCAGGGACTTCCCCTTGCTTGAATATTGATTTATCCAAGAACTCATGGAGTTTTTAAAAAAACTGCCATTCCCTTGGGGTTCTTTGATGACATTATAATGCTCGACTTTACGTCAAACCAGGCACCTTCAAGGTATAAATACGCCTTCACTTGCTCTAGCAAACACACAGTGGTTTGGAGCAGTTCGACTATCTACTTGCCCGATGCAGCTCGCTATAGCAAGTGCCGAAGGAAGCCGACCCTCCAGCTGACGCACTGATCGAGAAGCTGTCCTTTCTCTCGCTGAGAATCCAGCTTCAGTGTTTCGAAGCTCCCCTTGAGGGGTGTTGGGAAATTGAGTCCCGAGACAGAGATACCAGACCTCCTTCACTCTAAAACCAAGGTACGGAGTTGATTAGACCCAAAGAGAAATCTTGGATAGATTCTTGGCAAATAAAACTAAACCTATGCTTCACCACACTTACTTCTTCCCTCGTACTAGACTTAGGTTAGGTACATTGGGGTAGGCGTATTGTAGAAGCACCAGTTGAGTACTTTAAGTCATTGTTATTTATGTATGTTATTTTATATGGCTTAGAAACCATACAATGCTCTTACAGTATTATTTCATATTACTGTTTACGCTGTACGCATTATACTTTGCAACCTGCATTATGATTGTAGCAGTTCATTTCATTTGCATGAGAAAGAAGACTGTTCAATAAATCCTTTTATTGAAAAAGCCCATCTCTCTACTTCTCTGCACCTCAGGTGAAATGAAGCATGCACTATTGACTGAGTAAAATACTTATCTATTGTTTCCACGACTCTAGAGATACATTTCTTATTCTTGGGAAACAAAGTTGTCATGTTTATGCGGTTGACAGAAACGAATCCCATCTTGTGAATTCGAGAAAGTTTCTAGTGACTTCTGAGATAGCTAGCACTCACTATTAAGTTTAGTATATTCAATAGAGACCTAGGCGACCTCAGTCCTACGTCAATTCTATAGGATATATTATTCCAATGCGCAGAGCCTATTGGGAATATAGGAACTACACTACATGGCTCCCAACGTTTGGTAAGGCACTAATTTAACGCTAGATACTAAAGTAACTCAGTCGTGCTTTTCACAGAGACCCCTTTTTCCCGTAAAATACTCCAATAGACGTCTGGAGTGAATTAAATGATAAAATATCCGCCATAACTGAGTAGGCCGAAAATCCTATGTATTAGTTTTTGGTTTGTTCCACGTTGAAGGATACAGTGTTCCAAAATATTGTGCACCTTATCTTTGTTTCCTTGAAACTTGCTCTGCAACTTTCATTAAAAAATTTCGCTTAACAGCGACAACTACGCATCCGGTGGAACTGCAGGACCTGCAGCCCAACCAGGCTTAGACGTTACAGGCTTTAACCCCTTCCCTGCTCATGACGAGCTCAGCTCGTCATGAGGCACAGTGGAGCTGTGCTTATGACGAGCTGAGCTCGTCATGAACAATGGGATACGATAAGGATCAGCACAGGAGGGGAAAACCATTAGCAGCCAAGGTGTTAATGAAACAGACGATGATGCTATAATCCTCCCAGGAAACTTAAGGAAAACAATCACTATAAAGCTTATAACAAATGGCCTAGCATCAAGAGGTGGTAGGGTAATTTTTGTAATAGAGGCACATGAGTATCAGCAGACAGAGGTATTCTATTCATGGATTGTCTTCCCTGAAGCAAATGCAGTATCACGTGTTCCACTTCTACAAAGTAGAGGAACCTCCAATGGAATACACTCCTTTCGAGGATGTTGAAATTCCATTAACATACCAAGAGCATGCGCTCTGGTTTAAAGGTGCCCTACAACATCAAAATCACATTACCAGGCTCGGTCCACTAGGTAGACCAGGAACAACATGGCCGGTATTATCCAGCTATACACCACATCCTGCCCTTTAAGAAATGTCAGGTGCAGAACTATTAGTTCAACTAAAACAACTAATCAAAATACATAGACAATTGGTTCAACATGTCATGCGCACTCTTACAATCCAACCTCCTATAAGGATTCCACAACACACCCCTCACCGGGGGAACGTAAATAAAATCACACCACAGACTATACAATCAGTCATCGGTAAATTGCCCGCAAAAAGGGAACAAATTCCATTCTGGATAGCTCAAGAAATTACTCATATCGAGGCAGTATTTCCTGATAGTACATCTCATGAAAAACACAGAATCCTAACGATCTGTTTACCAATGGGGATCACACCACACCTGGAAGACTGCGACACTTGGGGTACAGTTTTGGTGCAATCTACACTAAAACACATGGTGTTCCGTCTATGGTGGTAATACCAGACGTCCTGAAACATCACATTGAAGGGCACCATACAGTATGGTATTGTATGACATACATGTCATTTATCGTCTGGATAGTATGGTACGGTCTATCACACAGAAAACAAAGCATGGCATGATGTAGCATGGAGCTTTATTGTATGTCATGACAAGGCATTGTATGTCTTGGAATGGTATGATAGCATGACGTTTCCTGAGGTATGATAAGACCTATCGTTGTTTAGCGCTGTGAAGAGGGATATGGTGGGGCATCAGTAGCGTGCCTATAGAGCCAGAGGCCCTAATGAAGTGTACATGCAGGCAAACCCGGCAAAGTCAACTCAGCCCATCTACCACCTAAGAGAAATTAAATGGGCCATTCTGTTGGCTAATAATGCTGTGACGAAGCCAGCACCTGCTGGAGTTTAAAGAGCCACTCCACGCAGCAAATGTATTACTGTACTATTATACTTACTGACCTCGTACGAAGGGGAAAAGGACACGTGCCTCTCTCGGCCTTTACGGTCCTTTTGTTACACTGCCTAAGGTTGCACACAAATAACATGTGAGAAGAGAAGGCGTGTGTTTTTAAATTGCGTGCCCCCCTGTTGGGTTACATAGTACAGTCCATGCTTGCACAATGAATGGTCCATGTGATAAGATGAACCAGTTCCCTTTACCCTGATCTGGAAGATACCAGCTTGGTTAGCGGATGCGGTCCAACTGGCTAAGATGAAGCGATGGCAGGGGGGCTTAACACAGCCTAGCAGATGCTTAGTACGTGCGTGAGAATCTGCCCGGCTGCCTCAGCTGGTGGCGGCAGTGTGAGAAGAAACAAGTAATCATGTCGAAGCAAACTCAGGTGTAGGAACAAGCACAGATGTCAGGGGAAGCACAGGTTTAAGGACAGCCACATATGCCAGAGCAAGCGCATGTATTTGAAGAAGCACACAAGTAACAGCTAGTACGAATATTAAGACAAGCACTTGTCAGCACGAGCAGAGAAGTCAGAGCAAGTACAGAAGACAGAACACCTTCAAAAGGAAAACTCCATCTCCGTATTCAATCATTTAGGACTCCGGAAAAAAGTGAGTGTATGTCCCCTGTTAACAGCTAATGTTTAAACATGAGGAATGTAAGTGGCAGTACGCTGTTGAGTCAACTTCAGGCGAATATTTCTAAAACGTCTAACAGGTGTTATGACGATTTACCCCGCATTTGTGCTCCTAAATTGTTATAAAACAATTACTTTAAATTTTGCAATAAAAAGTGCACTAACTTGTGCCAAGTTCACTTTTGCATATCACATTCAGATCTTATGGCTATTCAAACTTTTTTTAACACATGCAAAATACAAGTACATTTTTCACTCAATGTAAATTTAACTGCGTGTCTGGCTCATATTTAAAAAAAATGTATTTGTAGTGTTTGTTTTGTTTGGAGCGACCAGTTTAAAACATCTTCAGATCTACACGGGCTAGCAGAAATAAGTCCATTCATTTGTAAGACATCTAAAAGAAGCTACTTGAGGGCGGAACCGTTGGGACATATGAGTCTTATTAGTATATTTGGAAAATGGAGATTGAGGACGGACGACATTTATGGAGTTTCGTTTTATGCAAATTATGAGAAATTGTAGCTTATTATTCTCGCACTAAGGCTTCATTAGTCACGCTGCTGGCAAACCTGCAACCGGGGTCAAATGTTTTCTGGCTGTGCAGCAGCCCAGGTATGGTAGTCATCCACCGGGGTCAAAGGTCAACCTCATTTGTGCGTTCAAATGAAAACTCGCAGTGTCTCTAACACGCTTTATGTCGTCTGTCCTAGACTCCCGAAGCTTTAAAACAGGTCAAAGGCCACGTGAGAATAGCCAAGTGGGAATAATCCTCTGCAGAGCTTTCCAAAGAATGCGGCGCAGACGTCATGATGAACTAGAATGTACCTATGTCTTATCAAGCATGTACGTCTGTCTTAAAGATTTGAGACAGACGCTCATGCTTGATTAGACAGTACCGTCACGGGACACACCCACACATGTCAGGCGACACAGTGCTGTGTCGCGACACATACTTTGGAAAGATCTGCTCTAAGAGTTATGACATTCTTCTAGCTGAACAAGACTTGCCACCTGAGTTTGTCAGGGAGTGCCCACATGGTGAAGAAATCATTATGCCAGCCTTCTCAAATCATATTCCAATTCATAAAAAATACACCTATGCCAGGAATTGGGCTGTAGCTCAGGCTCCACCATTATATAAAAACCATGTAGGATGGGATGAGGATTCTCCTCACCATAAAATCCAGTTAAAAACTCAATCAACTGCTCAGAGGCAGTATCCAGTTAAGCAAGTAGCTAAAAAACAGGTCAAGGAGATATTAGATCAACTTGAATATCAAGGGGTGATTGATAGATGCACCTCATCCATGAACAATCCTTTGTTTCCTGCGTCCAAACCAGACAATACATATCGTCTAGTTTTGGACTACAGACACTTAAACTCTTGTTGCAAAACATTTGCAGTACAAAATGCACGCAGTGCAGCACTGATGAATAACATTGTGCGTAAAAAATATAAAACCACATTAGATACTTCTAACGGTTTCTTCTGTCAAAATATTGCACCAGGAAGCAGGTACTTGACCGCTTTCTCAATAATGGGGACACAGCGTCACTTCTGTCGTCACCCCAGGGATTCAAGAATAGTCCAGGGTTATTTTCAGCCAGAGTAACAGAGTTACTACAAACGTATGATGATGAGGCATTATCTTATGTCGATGACGTCTATCTTACAGACAATGACTTGGGTAGGCACTTGAAAAGAGTAAACACCATAATACTTGGCTTCGCATCTGAAGGGTACAAATTCAGTTTTAAGAAATCGAGAATTGCCCATCTCAACGTCCTATTCTTAGGATACAAACTTTCAAGTGAAGGCAAAAGCCTGGCAGCAAACTTTTTAGAGAAGTGTGTGCTGCTCCAACCTCCAAAAACGCTAAAAAACTTACAGTCAATTCTAGGTTTTCTATTTTTCGGAAGAACATACATTCTAAATTACGCATCAAGGGTTAAACCTCTCTACGAATTAATCAAACCTGATTTTAAAACAACCAATTGGACTAAAAAACACACAGAAATTTTACGTTCATTCCAAACGGACATGTTGGCAACAACACATTTAGAAACTCGTGTAAACGTACGCAACCTTGTAATCCGAATCATTCCAGGAAGATGCGGATTCACGTACTTAACCTTTAATGAGGCAGAAAAGGTATTAATAGCTTTCAAATCACACTGCTACACACAAGCTGAAATGAAATTCACTTCTACAGAAAAAAGTCTGACAGCGGTTCAAACTGTAGTAGCAAAAGAGAGAGCCCTCGCATAGGGAAAACGCATAATGGCCGTTACACCTCTATCTGTCTTAGAGACAGTAACTAATGCAAGCATTCCAAATGCTAAGGTTTTACATCCGAGATGGATACAATGGGTTAACTCTCTTGCTGCAACAGATGTTGAATACGTTTTAGACCCCTATTTGAAGACACAAGAATTCCTACAATACAAAAAAGATTGTCCTCTGCCTACTGAGATTCTGCCTCTAGAACAGTAAGAATGTATAATTTATACAGACGGATCAGCACAACCCGCAATTGGGGGTAAACAAGCTTATAGTGCTTCGTGCCCGATTCTTAAAGGTCGCTGGAGCGATAGTAAATTCTGACCTAGGGTCACTAAAACTCAATCTCAAGGAGATTGTAGAGCTCAGCGAGCTGAACTACAAGCATTCAAGATGGCGCTTGAAAATACCGATCGTGAATTCCCCACACTTATAGTGTGCGATTCATATTACTGCGTTCAATCTTACAATGAATACTTGCAGAACTGGATTCAACGGTTTCAAAGATGCAAAAGGTGGCACAATCAAGCATAAATTGCTTTGGGAACAAGTAGTTCAATTACAGAAAGAACTACAAAAGACACATGATCCATCAGCGTGATGGCGTTCGCGTTGCAGGGAATTCATTGGCTGATGAAGCTGCGAAGGCAGCTGTGCAAACGGCTTCCGTAGCTGCAATCTCTCGTTCAAAAACTAAAATAGACGGGGAAATAATGCTAGCTGTCAATGCCTCGTGCACAGGCAGCGGTGCAGCGTTACCTCAAAACTATCCACTCAAATACTCATACATAATTGATGCAAACTCTGTTCCTTTTGCTCGAATTCCTGGAGTGGGGAAAAAAGAGTAATTCCAAACAGGAAACGTAGAGTAGCTTTGATACACAAAGCACATTTGGGAGATGGTCTGATACATCAGGGGATCTCTACATCTATTTTACAATTAAAAGAGAAGTGCTGGTGGCCAGGGATGAATGGTCATATTCACACATTTACAATTAATTGCCATAACTGCAATAGAGATCGCAGCAGAGAATGCCCCCCCGATACCTGACTACAGTGTAGCCAGCCCAGTACAGGCACCATTTTTAGACATCATTAGACTATCTACACGCAGACGTCCCTAAGGACGAATGCGGTCCCACAACTGTTAGGACAAGATTCATTTGCATGTGGCCTCAGCGCTCGGCTGACGCCCTTACTGTTATAAAAGGTCTGTGAGTCTTTATCGGCACATACGCAATCGGCACGCTACATTCTGACCAGGGTCCTGTGTTTAGCTCTCGAGCTTAGAAGGAGGCCAGGGCCAATCTGGGCATTGCATTGCGGTATTCAAGTCCATTCCACGGGCGCGTGGTAAGAGCACTCTGCATCGCTACTCCTAATCAGCGTTACGCTGCCTCCTACATTTTAATTTGTTATTCCTACCTTTCTTTTTAAACAAATTGCTGTTTTATTTACCTACAGACGCACGGCACATTGCTTGTTCTCTCCCCCTCTGACGCCCTTTGGTTGCCTTGCGCTCCCCGGTCCACAATGGGTTCTACCCGATTGATGTGGAGGGAGCGCCAGGCGGGTTGTTCTTCCGGGCTAGAGGGTGGACGCTTTCCATAAATACCAATGATGGCAGCTTCGCGAAGCGGACGCACGGGGTAAGAGCACTCTACATCGCTACTCCTAATCAGTGCTACGCTGCCTCCTGCATTTTAATTTGTTATTCGTACCTCTCTTTTAAAACAAATTGCTGTTTTATTTACCTACCGATTCACGGCACATTGCTCGTTCTCTCCCCCTCTGATGCCCTTTGGTTGCCTCACGCTCCCCGGTCCACCACAGATTCTACCCGATTGATGTGGAGGGAGCGCCAGGCGGGTTGTACTTCCGGGCTAGAGGGTGGACGCTTTCCATAAATACCAATGATGGAAGCTTCGCGCAGCGGACGCGTAGGGTAAGAGCACTCTGCATCGCTACTCCTAATCAGCGCTACGCTGCCTCCTGCATTTTAATTTGTTATTCGTACCTTTCTTTTTAAACAAATTGCTGTTTTATTTACCTTTTGACACACAGCACATTGCTCGTTCTCTCCCCCTCTGACGCCCTTTGGTTGCCTCACGCTCCCCGGTCCACCACGGGTTCTACCCGATTGATGTGGAGGGAGCGCCAGGAGGGTTGTACTTCCGGGCTAGAGGGTGGACGCTTTCCATGAATACCAATGATGGCAGCTTTGCGCAGCGGACGCTCGCAGCGGGCGCACCAAAGGCAAGCCCGTCTGCGCCCGTCCGCGCCTGGACCGTGCCGAGGGCCAGAACCCCTGTCCCTCCTAAAACACGTCTATTTCATTGCAATGCCACAGACCTACTGCGCCTTAAAACGACGGACATTAACTGTTGTAAGCTAATACCAGGCAATATAAAAACAGCCTGTGCATTCGGCTTTTCCCTTCCGGAACCTCAGAATACCAGGGCTTTCCAGATAGCCCAGCGCCCCGGAAATAGTAATCCTCCGCCATCTAGCAAGATCACCACCTTGCAGGGAGGACTTGTAAACAGCAGATCACTAGCTAAAGACAAGTACGAAATCTCCCACCTCATCTCAGAACACAAACTGGACTTACTGTGTCTGACTGAAACCTGGCAAGATACAGCCTCTGATCCGGACTTTGTAACCGCTAACCCGGCAGGTTACTAGGTGCTAAGGGTGGACAGGCCTCTCAAACGAGGGAACACTTCCCGGTTAGATTTTACTCGACCTCCACACCCTTCTACGAGGCCTTACTCTTTATAATCGAGCTGAACACTAAGCAGACTTTTAAGGGTATATCGGCCACCTGGCTTCAGGAGCCATTTCATTTCGAACCTGGATAGCCTCCTAGAACCCACTTTACAAATTGGCAAATTCACCATCTTAGGAGATTTCAACTTCTATCTTGAAGATAGGAACAACAGAGAGACTGAGGCCCTATTGGAGACCCTGGAAGCAGTTGGTCTCAAGCAAAAAGTCCAGACCCCTACCCACGAAGCTGGCCACATGCTAGATGGTATTTTGTCATCTGTTAACACCTTTGCCCCTACTGAAACCCTGGCTCTAACCTGGTCCGACCACTCACTTATTAAATTCACCCTTCCATTCATCTCCCTAGGACACTCCGAGCATTCCAAAACTTCTGCGACAACAAAAAGAAAATGGGAGTTAATGGATAAACAATCCCTCCGCTCACTGCTAGAGGTGTCCCGTCCTCAACTTCTAGGGCCTCCCGAGGTTTCAGACCCAAAATATCTTAAATGGCTAAACGACGCCTTTAATACTGTCGCTCCTATAAAAAAAACCTCAGGAAATAGGCGAAACCCCTCAGCACCCTGGTTTACCGAAGATCTTCGGAAAGAAAAACAGATCTTTCGGCAGCTAGAAAGACGCTGGCGGGCCAATTACTGCCCAAACGAGAAAACTATTTACAAAACAGTCCTATCCCAATAAAAAGGCCATCTAATAGCCAGCAAAAAAGAGTTTTATACCAGACAAATCGAGGAAGCAAAAAACTCATCCAAGGAACTTTTCTTAGTGGTGAACAAACTCGCCACTGCAAAGACTCCAGGGATCAAGAGTGACCAAGAATTATGTGACAATATCGCAGCCGCCTTCAAAACAAAAGTGATTAACATTTTTAATAACTTTCAGGATTCTACACATTCATCCCCAAAAGAGTCTGCCTGTAGAGAGCACAACTCCAACACGCTGCTTGCCTTTTCACCTATCTCTTCTGATACCGTAGCCAGATGTATTCAAGAGTCTAACTCAGGATCTCTCACTGACCCCTGCCCACCAAAAATTCTTAAAGAAATTGCCGACCTGGTCAGTCCAGGTCTCACAGAAATGTTTAACTCCATGTTTAGTGCCGGATCCTTTCCCTCCATCTGGAAAGATACCTCCATCTTACCTTTACTGAAAAAACTTTTGCTGTAGCCTTCGGACCGCAATAATTATTGGCCCATTGCTCGGCTACCACTACTAGCTAAAATAATTGACAAAATTATGAATTCTCAACTGACCCAATTTATTAATGAGAATGACTTGCTGGACACCTCTCAGTTTGGATTTCGCCGCAAACATAGTACCGAGACAGCTCTTATCAAAGCTACAGAAGAGGTTAGGGCGGTGATGGATCGGGGGGGGGGCACAGCGGTGCTGATACTCCTCGATCTGTCAGCCGCCTTTGATACGGTTGACCATTCTCTCTTGCATGAGCGGCTCGAGAGAATATGGATCGAGGCCACAGCACTGGCTTTGCTATCCTCTTTCCTTAAAAATAGGAGGCTCACGGTCGAGATCGATGTCTTCCACTCAGACTCGTACACCCTCAATGAATCAGCAAATTTGTAGAGCGCGCTACTCACCCGCTAGGGTCTCAAGGCGCTGGGGGGAGGGGGAGTCGCTACTGTTCGAACAGCCAGGTCTTGAGTTGTTTCCTGAAGGAGAGATGATCCTGGGTCAGCCGTAGGTGGGTGGGGAGGGAGTTCCTCGTCTTGGCCACCAGGTAGGAGAAGGATCTTCCTGCGGCGGTGGTTCTGCGAATTCGTGGGACGGTGGAGAGGACGAGGCTGGCGGAACGGAGCTGGCGAGCGGGTGTGTAGAATACGAGGTGGCTGTTGAGGTACTTGGGGCCCATGTCGTGAAGAGCCTTGTGTGCGTGGGTGAGGAGTCTGAACGTGATCCTCTTGCTGATGGGAAGCCAGTGCAGATCTTTCAGATGGGCCGAGATGTGGCTGTGGCGGGGGATGTCCAGGATGAGTCGTGCAGAAGCGTTCTGTATGCGCTGGAGTCTTTTCTGGAGTTTGGCTGTGGTTCCAGCTTAGAGGGTGTTCCGATAGTCCAGTCGGCTGGTGACGAGGGCCTGGGTGACCGTCTTCCTGATTTCGGTGGGGATCCACCTGAAGATCTTTAGGAGCATACGCAGGGTGTTGAAACAGGATGACGAGACGGTGTTGACTTACTTGGTCATCGTGAGGGAGGAGTCCAGGATGAAGCCCAGGTTGCGAGCGTGGTCCGTTGGCTTGGGTGCGGTGCCCAGGGCAGGGGGCCACCAGGAGTCGTCCCAGGCAGATGGAGATGGACCCAGGATGAGGACTTCCGTTTTGTCCGAGTTCATTTTCAGACGGCTGAGCTTCATCCATTCCGCGACGTCCTTCATCCTTTCCTGGAGGTTGGCTCTGGCGGTGGTGGGGTCGCTGGTAAGGGAGAGGATCAGCTGGGTGTCGTCAGCGTAGGAGATGATGGTTAGGTTGTGTTGGCGTGCAATGGCTGCAAGGGGGCTCATGTAATCGTTGAAGAGGGTGGGGCTGAGCGAGGATCCTTGCGGGATGCCGCAGATGACTTCGGTGGCCGCGGATCAGAACAGGGAAGGCGGACTCTCTGTGTTCTTCCGGCGAGGAACGAGACGATCCACTCCAAGGCCGTTCCTTGGATTCCGGTGTCGCTGAGGCGTTGTATCAGGGTGCGGTGACATACGGTGTCAAAGGCTGCTGAGAGGTCCAGGAGGATGAGTGCAGCTGTTTCCCCGTTGTCGAGCAGGGACCTGATGTCGTCGGTAGCTGCGATGAGGGCAGTCTCGGTGCTGTGGTTTGCTCAGAAACCGGACTGCGAGGGGTCGTGGGATCCGTTAGTCTCGAGGAAGGCGGGGAGTTGCTTGTTGACGGTCTTCTCGATGACTTTAGCAGGAAAGGGAGGAGCGAGATGGGGCGGAAGTTCTTGAGGTCTGTGGGGTCCGCAGGGGGTTTCTACAAGAGGGCGCGGAGCTCTGCATGTTTCCAGCTCTCTGGGAAGGTGGCGGATGCGAAGGAGCTGTTGATGATGTCCCGGAGTTGCGGTCCGATGATGGAGTCGGCTTTGTTGAAGATGTGGTGTGGACAGGTGTCGGTGGGGGAGCCGGAGTGGATGGTGTTCATCGTGCGGATGGTGTCTTCGGTGCTGACCGGGCTCCAGTTGCAGAGGGAGGTGGTGGGGGGTGCTGGTTTGGTGGTTGGGTGCGTGGTCTGTGCGCTGAAGCTGTTGCGTATGTCGGCGATCTTGCGGTGAAAGAACGAGGCGAGTGAGTCGCAGATTTCTTGCGAGGGTGTGATGTCGTTTTTGCAGGCGCTGGGGTTGGAGAGCTCTTTAACGATGTTCAAGAGTTCCTTGCTGTTGTGGGTGTTGTTGTCCAGGCGTTCTTTGAATGTTGACCTTTTGGTGGTGTGGATCAGCTGGTGGTGTTTGCGGGTGGCGTTCTTGAGAACTGTCATGTTCTCCGTTGTCTGGTCATGGCGCCAGGCTTTCACGAGGGTACGGCAGGTTTTCTTGGAGTTTTTGAGGTCGTTGGTGAACCATGAGGCTTTCTTGCTGCCGGGTCTGCTGGGAGGGTTATTCAGTGGCACAAGGTCATCGGCGCAGTTGGTGAGCCACTGTGTGAGGTTGCGGGCTGCTTCGTTGGGGTCCCTCGTGTTGGTGGGAGGGTTCTAGCTGAGGGAGGTGGTGAGTTGGTCGGCAGTGATCTTGTTCCAGCTTCTGCAGGGAACCTGTTGCGGGTGGTGGTGAGTCGTGGTTCTCCTGAAGTTGAAGTGGACGCAGCTGTGATCTGTCCAGTGTAGTCCGGTGGAGTGGCTGAAGGAGATGTGTTTGCTGAAGAAGATGGGGTCTAGCGTGTGTCCGGCGTAGTGGGTGGGGGTGTCCACCAGTTGCTTGAGTCCGAGGTTGGCGAGGTTGTCCAACAGGGCGGCGGTGTTGCTGTCATTGTTGTTCTCCAGGTGGAAGTTGAGGCCCCCTAGGAGGATGTAGTCTGAGGAGATTAGGGCGTGCTGGCTGATGAAGTCTGCGATGGCTTCGCTGAATTGTGTGCGTGGTCCCAGGGGTCTGTAGATGAGAGTGCCTCTTAGGGTGGTCTTGGGGTCGGTGTGTATCTGGAAGTGAAGGTGCTCGGCGGCGGTGAGGGTGTCGTCGGAGTTGGTCGTGATTCGGATGGTGTTTTTGTGGACGATGGCGATGCCTCCTCCGGTTTGGTTGACGCGGTCCCTCCGAGTGATCTTGTAGCCCTCCGGGATGACTATGGCAATGTCGGGGGCTGAGGGGGCGTTCATCCAGGTTTCCGTGAGGAAGGCGACGTCTGGTGATGTTGTGTCGAGGAGGTTCCAGAGTTCGACGGCGTGTCTGTGGACAGAGTGGGTGTTGAGCAGGATGCACTTGAGGTGAGTGCTGCTGGTTCCTGGCCTGGCGGGAGCAGTGCCGGTTCGGAGGCAGGAGAATTTGCAGGTTTGGCAGGTGAAGGATCCGTGGGTGCGTTTTTGGATTGGCTCGGTAGCAAGCGGGGTTCCGGCCGGCGTTGAGTGCGTTGAGGGTAGCGGCGTCTTACGGTCGTCGCGTGGGCTGGCGTAGTCGGGGGCCAGGGGTCCTGGCGCTGGGCACGGTCCAGGCGCGGACGGGCGCGGGCGGGCTTGCCTTAGGCGCACCCGCTGCGCGCGTCCGCTGCGCGCTCGCTTCGTGGTCTCCATAAGTATGTGACCGGGAGGGAGGAGCAGCTGGGTGGCGGGAGGGGGGTGGCAAATGGACTGGCGGGGGGCATGGCCGCAGGGAGGCAGCGGCGGGAAGGAGGAAATCTGGAGGTGGGCGGCTCAGCGGCGGCTGGGTCGTCCAAGGCAGGCAGCGGCGGTGGAAATCAGCTGGGAGAGGAGGCTGGCTGGCTGGCAGCGGCGCGTGGGGGCAACCTAGCCTGGAGGCAGGGAGGTGGAGTGCCACAGGCCTACTCTTTAAGCCCATCACTCTTTAATGTTTATGTTTCAGAGCTGGCCCCATTAATTCAGAGCTTTGGCTTCTGCCTCATGTCTTATGCCGACAATACTCAGATTGTCGTAACAGCACGTAAAAATAAGACACCTCCCCACGCACAATTTCAAAACTGCATGCGCACCATTAACCAATGGATGAACACCTATTGCCTCAAATTAAACTCTGACAAAACAGGGATTTTGATCTTTGGCAATTTACTACCGAGCTAGGGCAACCTTTGGTGGCCAGTGGAGATGAGTGAACCCCCAAAACCGGGGGCTAAAGCCAAGAACTTGGGGGTGTGGCTGGATCATAAACTCTCTCTTATCCAACACACCAATGCTACTGTGTCGGCCAGTCACTTTCTCATCAAAAAGATTAGGAAGATTCTTCCATACCTTACGGTTGGATCTAGAAAAACGGTAGGGACAGCCTTAATCCAGTTTAAGCTGGATTATTGTAACGGATTATTGGGAAATGCACAGAAACAATGCTTTAAAAAAGTCCAAAGTGTTCAGAATTCAGCGGCACGACTTCTATCCCACCTCCCTAGGAACAACACAGTCACGGCTGAAATTCGAAAGCTGCATTGGCTCCCAGTGGAGCAACGGATTAAATTCAAGGCACTGTCTTTAGCCTACAAAGCCTTGAGCAAAAAAGGGCCGATCTTTCTGCAGAAATTGTTTTCTTGGTACGAACCTTCCAGACACCTCCGTTCCTCTGGCACAAAACTTCTGCAGGTACCAAAAATCGGCACCGTGCAATGGGGCGGGCGCAGCTTTCACTTCTATATCTCCAAGCTCTGGAACTCTCTTCCTTTCGAGCTCAGAAACGCCCCCAGTCTCATCGCCTTTAGAAAGGGCCTGAAGACCTGGCTATTTCAGAACTAGCTGTCAGTGTAGACCCTCGCTGTCCATAGTGCCAAGACACCTCCCGGTATACGCGCACTCTATAAATAAAAATAACATAACATCCTGAGGGAAATTCTGTAGCGGAAAGAAAAAACCGGGACATAAAGCAATCTATAACAGCTAGGGTATTAGGCTCGGGTGACGGGTGTGTGGTAAATAAATTAATACCCGATACGTAATTTCTATACATTAACAAGAAGCATATATCTAATGAGAGGCAGAGTCCGTGGCGTCCGTTTCAGAAGGGCTTTATTACATTCGCTGCAGCCAATGGAGAATCGGGTTCCATCACCACTAAGGTTCAGGAAGGATCGAAATCTAACGTTTATTCACAGAGTACATCATTTATAGTACAAATGTACATTAACTTGCATGGAGAAGGTGGAGCAAGCGAAAGAGAGAGAGATAAGAACACATAGGCGTGTAAAAGGGCGTACATGTAGGCGTTCCCTTGGTGAGTCACAAGTGTTGTCATAGGTGGGTGGATACCTAGAGGGGGTCTGAATGGCTTGGATGGGGTCATGGAAGGGGTCTGAATGTCCAGCTGGAACCTTTACCCTAATTGAGTGCGTAACCTAGTCATGACGTGTAATAGACGCGTAGCTGGAGGAGACAGGAGGGGGTTGACTTTTGTGCTAGTAGAGGAGTCTTGGATGTCAGAACGACCTGTACCTCAAGTACTATCTAGTATCTTTAGTATCTTTAGTTTCGGAGAATATATTATCTAACTTAAAGGTCGCTCGGGCAAAGGCTATTCATCACTGAATGCTAGTATGGGCCTATATTTCTCCATGCATAGCATGGGGGCTGGGGCTTTCTATGGATGCGAGCCCTGTAAATCACTTGAATGGAGACAGGAAGGCTAGGCCCTATCTTCTGCAGGCTGAATATGTTTATCCTTTTCATTAAGCAGGAATGCATTTCTGTGGAGCAGAGCAGATAACTGTAGGCAAAATACTGTCTTGGCAGGCCAGACCGGGCACCTCTCTGTCGTATTTTGACGATGGCTGGGTTAGCGCTTAGCTTTGCTACACGTTTCTCGCTTAAATTGGCTATACATAGAAACGCCATTTTATATGTAGCAGCGGCCATTTTAGATCATGAGCGGCCTCGTGGCCAGCGTGCCCTTTAGTCCTTTGTCCGTTCCACTGACCACTCGAGTCTGCCCAGCAACAGGCTATTTGTAGTATCGGGTTCCTGGGTTAGCGCTTAGCTTTGCTACACGTTTCTCGCTTAAATTGGCTATACATAGAAACGCCATTTTATATGTAGCAGCGGCCATTTTAGATCATGAGCGGCCTCGTGGCCAGCGTGCCCTTTAGTCCTTTGTCCGTTCCACTGACCACTCGAGTCTGCCCAGCAACAGGCTATTTTTAGTATTGGTCAAGCTCACACATGCGTAGTTCACACTGACCAGTCACTCCTTAGGAATGTGCCGCAAACTGACCAGTGGGTTTGAAACCCTCCAATGAGCTGGCAGTGTTCCAAAACATGCCCTTATATGTACATAATGTTCTGTAACTTTGTGCCGCTTGTTCGTTTTATTACCTGTAGAATTGTATAAAAGAGTGGGTCACACCGATGTTCGGTGTGATACCTCTTGCATTACCGAAGGGTGCTGTATGAGTGTACCACCACCCCATGGGGTTTTAATAAACTTGTTCTTTGACTTTTACAGTTTCCGTGCCAACAGTTCTTCCAATGTATGTGGGTTATCTTCGGAACATGTAGGCCTTGGGAACCCGATACTACATCTCGGCTGAGTAGGAAGTAAGGGAGAGGTCAGGAATGAATAACTAAACTGCATCTTTCAGAGCATTCAGGAGGCTGAATTCGGGTCCTAGCTCGACTAGGTCACAAAAAACGGGTGCATCTTATAAAGACGTTGGCAACATAGGCTTAAAAGCAGAATTATCGTTTCTGACATGGAGGGCCTAGTAACTGACATGTTAACGTTGGACGCAAATGCATATGCGTCTTCATTTCGGCCATAGAGGGAAAATGCATGGATGTCATGCACATACATTGAACGTTGGGGTACACGATAGGGGACATACTTGGCCATATAAAATTCAATTTTCCTCATTCCCTCCTTGTCCCCTACGTTCCCTTCAAGTCACATCTATTTGCATAAGACCTTGTATATGGTCATACTGCATCATTAGCTCATCTTTTCTTTTCTGGATACGTGGATGGGGAATACAGGCAGTGGCGCACAAGCCGCAAATCGCTGGGCCACATTGTAGACAGAGGCAGCAACTGAACAGAATGAGCAGCGCTATCCCTATGAATGACAGTACTTTCCATCCCCATGCTGCTATTACATTCCAGAGCCAACCGGACCAAGTCCATGTGCCTGGGTTCTGATGTATCTCGTGAGCTATCTTATGTAGTCTGGTTATTGCTGCATACACAGAGGGCGCGTTATTTGGAATAAACACGCAACAACTGGATCCGATGACTCTACAAGCTCCGCACGTATCTGCCAGGATGACGTCAAGAACAAGGCAGTTCTGAAGAACGACAAGTCTCATAGCAGACTGCTCCTCCGTTAAGTTTGCTAAAGCAGATGCAGTTTCATTTATTACTGCTTCAAGGGTTCTTGTCAACCTACGTATTAATTTACTGTTTTGAATGGGACCTATGAAGAAAAAGAATCCTCTATTAAAATCTGTATATTGCTCTAAAGTTGTTTCAGTCTGATCGACAATCAGGGAATCTGTCTCTCTCTTAGTTCTAACGTGTACTAGTCGGGAATCTCGATGATAATGGGACGGTGCTAGAAAAACTGGTGGCAAAAGGAACGCTATATAACATGTTCCACCCCAGTCCAAAGGCAGACGAATATATGCTGTCTGACCACAAATGAAATAGGAATGGCGGGAGGCTTTGAAAGTAGACTTTCCTTTATCATTAAACTCGACTACTGTTTTACAATCACTGTGTCCTAAATGTACTGATCCCTGTTTTCTAATACATAATTCACCTTTTACGGGTAGAACTGATATGAAGGGCGAACCTGTGTATTCTCAGACTGGACATTTAAAATCATAAAGTTAAGGGAAGCATTTCCTTGTTCATATACCTCGTTTTCTAGATCTGTTCCTTTCCTTTGGGGAAGACCCTCTGTGTCTGGGTAACATGCCTCATTCATTACTTTGTTCAAATCACCCCATACCCAATTGCTAGGGGGATCCGTAACCTTTTTGTCTAGTGAGGACATTAGAGCAAACCATGCTCCACATGAACCATTATGCGTAAACGGGAAAGGAAAGAGAGGCAAAACTCCCTTTGTTTTCTGGTAAGGTGGGAGTCGGCCACATACCCAGCAATTCGTTACATTGCTGGCCTGATGAGAATGGTGCAACATTCGAATAAAAGTATTATTGCGTAGTGCTAGTCGATATGACAGTTCATGAAGTGGCAGATCACTGAACACGTGCTCTGTGGTGTCATTGGAAAAAGAATGTGTATGCGAAGCAAGAGGTGGAAAGAAAACATGTAGCGTTAAACTGATACATATAACTGATATGCTTAGAAGAAACATAATAATCAGGGTTGTTATACATCTACTGTGAAGGGACTTGCAGTATTTCACTCTCTTATCTCTCTGTCTAGTACTATTCTGATCTACAGTCTCATACATGTCAGGAACCTGTCTAACCACTTCACCCGAGAGGGACTTAAACAATTAAACTGTCTGACTTACTAGACCGTAGTTTCGATTTGTACTCCTGTTGCGGAGTTTTTTCTAGAAAAGGGAGTTTTGAGTCACTGGTTTCGAGGCAGTCTTTTGGTTTAATTACAGTCTCTGTTTTCCCATGGAATTTTTTAACATGCTGGGCATGGATCCAGCCTTTCCTTCCCTCGACCTTCACTGCAGTCCTTGTTGTTAGAAGTACCAGCTTGGGCGTCTTCCAGCGGGGTGAGGCTCCATGCAGCAAAACTGGAGCGGTGCTGGGTGAGGCTGCATGCAGCAGAACTGGAGTGGTGCTGGGTGAGGCTGCATGCAGCAGAACTGGAGCGGTGCTGGGTGAGGCTGCATGCAGCAGAACTGGAGCGGTGCTTGGTGAGGCTGCATGCAGCAGAACTGGAGCGGTGCTTGGTGAGACTGCATGCAGCAGTGCTGGTTGAGGCTGCATGCAGCAGAACTGGAGCGGTGCTTGGCGAGACTGCATGCAGCAGAATTGGATTGGTGCTGGGTGAGACTGCATGCAGCAGAACTGGATTGGTGCACGGTGAGGCTGCATGCAGCTACACTGGAGTGGTGCTGGGTGAGGCTGCATGAAGCAGAACTGGAGCGATGCTGGGTGAGACTGCAAGCATCAGAACTGGAGTGGTGCTGGGTGAGGCTACATTCAGCAGAACTGCAGTGTTCCTGGGTGAGACTGCATGCAGCGGTGCTTGGTGAGGCTGCATGCAGCAGAACTGGAGCGGTGCTTGGTGAGACTGCATGCAGCAGAACTGGATTGGTGCTGGGTGAGACTGCATGCAGCAGAACTGGATTGGTGCTGGGTGAGGCTGCATGCAACAGAGCTGGATTGGTGCCGGTGGGGCTGCATGCAGCGGTGCTGGGTGAGACTGCATGCAGCAGAACTGGATTGGTGCTGGGTGAGGCTGCATGCAGCAGAACTGGAGCGGTGCTGGGTGAGGCTGCATGCAGCAGAACTGGAGCGGTGCTTGGTGAGGCTGCATGCAGCAGAACTGGAGCGGTGCTTGGTGAGGCTGCATGCAGCAGAACTGGAGCAGTGCTTGGTGAGACTGCATGCAGCGGTACTGGTTGAGGCTGCATGCAGCAGAACTGGAGCGGTGCTTGGTGAGACTGCATGCAGCGGTGCTGGGTGAGGCTGCTTGCAGCAGAATTGGAGTGGTGCCGGGTGAGACTGCAAGCAGCAGAACAGGAGCGATGCTGGGTGAGACTGCAAGCAGCAGACCTGGAGCGGTGCTGGGTGAGGCTACATTCAGCAGAACTGCAGTAATCCTGGGTGAGACTGCATGCAGCTGTGCTGGTTGAGGCTGCATGCAGCAGAACTGGAGTGATGCTGGGTGAGGCTGCATGCAGCAGAACTGGAGTGGTGCTGGGTGAGGCTGCATGCAGCAGAACTGGAGTGGTGCGGGGTGAGGCTGCATGCAGCAGAACTGGAGCGGTGCTGGGTGAGGCTGCATGCAGCAGAACTGGAGTGGTGCTGGGTGAGGCTGCATGCAGCAGTACTGGAGCGGTGCTGGCTGAGGC
Organism: Lissotriton vulgaris; assembly: GCF_964263255.1. Taxonomy (NCBI): domain Eukaryota; kingdom Metazoa; phylum Chordata; class Amphibia; order Caudata; family Salamandridae; genus Lissotriton; species Lissotriton vulgaris. The sequence goes on from NC_141690.1 coordinate 255,272,845, forward strand.
TTCATGCAGCAGAACTGGAGCGGTGCTTGGTGAGGCTGCTAGCAGCGGTGCTGGTTGAGGCTGCATGCAGCAGAACTGGAGCAGTGCTTGGTGAGACTGCATGCAGCAGAACTGGAGTGGTGCTGGGTGAGGCTGCATGAAGCAGAACAGGAGCGGTGCTTGGTGAGACTGCAAGCAGCGGTGCTGGTTGAGGCTGCATGTAGCAGAACTGTAGTGGTGCTTGGTGAGACTGCATGCAGCAGAACTGGATTGGTGGTTGGTGAGGCTGCATGCAGCAGTACTGGATTGGTGCTGGGTGAGGCTGCATGCAGCGGTGCTGGGTGAGACAGCATGCAGCAGAACTGGATTGGTGCTGGGTGAGGCTGCATGCAGCAGAACTGGAGTGATCCTGGGTGAAACTGCATGCAGCGGTGCCAGGTTAGACTGCATGCAGCAGAACTGGATTGGTGCTGGGTGAGGATGCATGCAGCAGAACTGGAGTGGTGCTGGGTGAGGCTGCATGCAGCAGAACTGGAGCGGTGCTGGGTGAGGCTGCATGCAGCAGAACTGGAGCGGTGCTTGGTGAGAGTGCATGCAGCGATGCTGGGTGAGGCTGCATGCAGCAGAACTGGAGCGGTGCTTGGTGAGACTGCATGCAGCAGAACTGGAGCGGTGCTTGGTGAGACTGCATGCAGCAGAACTGGGCGGTGCTTGGTGAGACTGCATGCAGCAGAACTGGAGCGGTGCTTGGTGAGACTGCATGCAGCAGAACTGGAGCGGTGCTTGGTGAGACTGCATGCAGCGGCTGGGCGAGGCTGCATGCAGCAGAACTGGAGTGGTGCCGGGTGAGACTGCATGCAGCAGAACTGGATTGGTGCTGGGTGAGGCTGCATGCAGCAGAATTGGATTGGTGCTGGGTGAGGCTGCATGCAGCAGAACTGGATTGGTGCTGAGTGAGGCTGCATGCAGCGGTGCTGGGTGAGACTGCATGCAGCAGAACTGGATTGGTGCTGGGTGAGGCTGCATGCAGCAGAACTGGAGTGGTGCTGGGTGAGGCTGCATGCAGTGGTGCTGGGTGAGGCTGCATGCAGCTACACTGGAGTGGTGCTGGGTGAGGCTGCATGCAGCGGTGCTGGGTGAGTGACTGCATGCAGCAGAACTGGATTGGTGCTGGGTGAGGCTGCATGCAGCAGAACTGGATTGGTGCTGGGTGAGGCAGCATGCAGCAGAACTGGAGCGGTGCTTGGTGAGACTGCATGCAGCGGTGCTGGTTGAGGCTGCATGCAGCAGAACTGGAGCGGTGCTTGGTGAGACTGCATGCAGCGGTGCTGGGTGAGGCTGCATGCAAGAGAATTAGAGTGGTGCCGGGTGAGACTGAAAGCAGCAGAACAGGAGCGATGCTGGGTGAGACTGCATGCAGCAGAACTGGAGCGGTGCTGGGTGAGGCTACATTCAGCAGAACTGCAGTGTTCCTGGGTGAGACTGCATGCAGCGGTGCTGGGTGAGGCTGCATGCAGCTACACTGGAGTGGTGCTGGGTGAGGCTGCATGCAGCAGAACTGGAGTGGTGCTGGGTGAGGCTGCATGCAGCAGAACTGGAGTGGTGCTGGGTGAGGCTCCATGCAGCAGAACTGGATTGGTGCTGGGTGAGACTGCATGCAGCAGAACTGGATTGGTGCTGGGTGAGGCTGCATGCAGCAGAGCTGGATTGGTGCTGGGTGAGGCTGCATCCAGCGGTGCTGGGTGAGACTGCATACAGCAGAACTGGATTGGTGCTGGGTGAGGCTGCATGCAGCAGAACTGGAGCGGTGCTGGGTGAGGCTGTATGCAGCAGAACTGGAGCGGTGCTGGGTGAGGCTGCATGCAGCAGAACTGGAGCGGTGCATGGTGAGGCTGCATGCAGCAGAACTGGAGCAGTGCTGGGTGAGGCTACATTCAGCAGAACTGCAGTGTTCCTGGGTGAGACTGCATGCAGCGGTGCTGGGTGAGGCTGCATGCAGCTACACTGGACTGGTGCTGGGTGAGGCTGCATACAGCAGAACTGGAGTGGTGCTGGGTGAGGCTGCATGCAGCAGAACTGGATTGGTGCTGGGTGAGGCTGCATGCAGCAGAACTGAAGTGGTCCTGGGTGAAACTGCATGCAGCGGTGCCGGGTGAGACTGCATGCAGCAGAACTGGAGTGGTGCTGGGTGAGGCTCCATGCAGCAGAACTGGAGTGGTGCCGGGTGAGACTGCAAGCAGCAGAACAGGAGCGATGCTGGGTGCGACTCCATGCAACAGAACTGGATTGGTGCTGCGTGAAGCTGCATGCATCGGTGCTGGGTGAGACTGACTGCATGCAGCAGAACTGGATTGGTGCTGGGTGAGGCTGCATGCAGCAGAACTGGATTGGTGCTGGGTGAGGCTGCATGCAGCAGAACTGGAGTGGTCCTGGGTGAAACTGCATGCAGCGGTGCCAGGTGAGACTGCATGCAGCAGAACTCGAGTGGTGCTGGGTGAGGCTGCATGCAGAAGAACTGGAGCGGTGCTGGGTGAGGCTGCATGCAGCAGAACTGGAACGGTCCTGGGTGAAACTGCATGCAGCGGTGCTGGGTGAGGCTGCATGCAGCAGAACTGGAGCGGTGCTTGGTGAGACTGCATGCAGAGGTGCTGGGTGAGGCTGCATGCAGCAGAATTGGAGTGGTGCCGGGTAAGACTGCAAGCAGCAGAACAGGAGCGACGCTGGGTGAGACTGCAAGCAGCAGAACTGGAGCGGTGCTGGGTGAGGCTGCATGCAGCAGAACTGGAGCGGTGCTGGGTGAGGCTGCATGCAACAGAACTGGAGCGGTGCTGGGTGAGGCTCCATGCAGCAGAACTGGAGCGGTGCTGGGTGAGGCTGCATGCAGCAGAACTGGAGTGGTGCTGGGTGAGGCTGCATGCAGCAGAACAGGAGCAGTGCTGGGTGAGGCTGCATGCAGCAGTACTGGAGCGGTGCTTGGTGAGACTGCATGCAGCGGTGCTGGGTGAGGCTGCATGCAGCAGAACTGGAGCGGTGCTTAGTGAGACTGCATGCAGCAGAACTGGGCGGTGCTTGGTGAGACTACATGCAGCAGAACTGGAGCGGTGCTTGGTGAGACTGCATGCAGCAGAACTGGAGTGGTGCTTGGTGAGACTGCATGCAGCGATGCTGGGCGAGGCTGCATGCAGCAGAACTGGAGTGGTGCCGGGTGAGGCTGCATGCAGCAGAACTGGATTGGTGCTGGGTGAGGCTGCATGCAGCAGAACTGGATTGGTGCTGGGTGAGGCTGCATGCAGCTGAACTGGATTGGTGCTGGGTGAGGCTGCATGCAGCGGTGCTGGGTGAGACTGCATGCAGCAGAACTGGATTGGTGCTGGGTGAGGCTGCATGCAGCAGAACTGGAGTGGTGCTGGGTGAGGCTGCATGCATCAGAACTGGATTGGTGCTGGGTGAGGCTGCATGCAGCTGAACTGGATTGGTGCTGGGTTAGGCTGCATGCAGCGGTGCTGGGTGAGACTGCATGCAGCAGAACTGGATTGGTGATGGGTGAGGCTGCATGCAGCAGAACTGGAGCAGTGCTTGGTGAGGCTGCATGCAGCAGAACTGGAGCGGTGCTTGGTGAGACTGCATGCAGCAGAACTGGATTGGTGCTGGGTGAGGCCTCATGCAGCAGAGCTGGATTGGTGCTGGGTGAGGCTGCATGCAGCGGTGCTGGGTGAGACTGCATACAGCAGAACTGGATTGGTGCTGGGTGAGGCTGCATGCAGCAGAACTGGAGTGGTCCTGGGTGAAACTGCATGCAGTGGTGCCGGGTGAGACTGCATGCAGCAGAACTGGATTGGTACTGGATGAGGCTGCATACAGCAGAACTGGATTGGTGCTGGGTGAGGCTGCATGCAGCGGTGCTGGGTGAGACTGCATGCAGCAGAACTGGATTGGTGCTGGGTGAGGCTGCATGCAGCAGAACTGGAGCGGTGCTTGGTGAGGCTGCATGCAGCAGAACTGGAGCGGTGCTTGGTGAGACTGCATGCAGCAGAACTGGATTGGTGCTGGGTGAGGCCTCATGCAGCAGAGCTGGATTGGTGCTGGGTGAGGCTGCATGCAGCGGTGCTGGGTGAGACTGCATACAGCAGAACTGGATTAGTGCTGGGTGAGGCTGCATGCAGCAGAACTGGAGTGGTCCTGGGTGAAACTGCATGCAGTGGTGCCGGGTGAGACTGCATGCAGCAGAACTGGATTGGTACTGGATGAGGCTGCATACAGCAGAACTGGAGTGGTGCTGGGTGAGGCTGCATGCAGCAGAACTGGAGTGGTGCTGGGTGAGGCTGCATGCAGCAGAACTGGATTGGTGCACGGTGAGGCTGCATGCAGCAATGCTGGGTGAGACTGACTGCATGCAGCAGAACTGGATTGGTGCTGGGTGAGGCTGCATGCAGCAGAACTGGATTGGTGCTGGGTGAGGCTGCATGCAGCAGAACTGAAGTGGTCCTGGGTGAAACTGCATGCAGCGGTGCCGGGTGAGACTGCATGCAGCAGAACTGGAGTGGTGCTGGGTGAGGCTCCATGCAGCAGAACTGGAGCAGTGCTGGGTGAGGCTGCATGCAGCAGAAATGGAGTGGTGCTGGGTGAGGCTGCATGCAGCAGAACTGGAGTGGTGCTGGGTGCGGCTGCATGCAGCAGAACTGGATTGGTGCTGCGTGAAGCTGCATGCAGCTGTGCTGGGTGAGACTGACTGCATGCAGCAGAACTGGAGTGGTGCTGGGTGCGGCTGCATGCAGCAGAACTGGATTGGTGCTGCGTGAAGCTGCATGCATCAATGCTGGGTGAGACTGACTGCATGCAGCAGAACTGGATTGGTGCTGGGTGAGGCTGCATGCAGCAGAACTGGATTGGTGCTGGGTGAGGCTGCATGCAGCAGAACTGGAGTGGTCCTGGGTGAAACTGCATGCAGCGGTGCCGGGTGAGACTGACTGCATGCAGCAGAACTGGAGTGGTGCTGGGTGCGGCTGCATGCAGCAGAACTGGATTGGTGCTGCGTGAAGCTGCATGCATCAATGCTGGGTGAGACTGACTGCATGCAGCAGAACTGGATTGGTGCTGGGTGAGGCTGCATGCAGCAGAACTGGATTGGTGCTGGGTGAGGCTGCATGCAGCAGAACTGGAGTGGTGCTGGGTGAGGCTCCATGCAGCAGAACTGGAGCAATGCTGGGTGAGGCTGCATGCAGCAGAACTGGAGCGGTGCCGGGTGAGACTGCAAGCAGCAGAACAGGAGCAGAACTGGAGTGGTGCTGGGTGCGGCTGCATGCAGCAGAACTGGATTGGTGCTGGGTGAGGCTGCATGCAGCAGAACTGGAGTGGTCCTGGGTGAAACTGCATGCAGCGGTGCCAGGTGAGACTGCATGCAGCAGAACTCGAGTGGTGCTGGGTGAGGCTGCATGCAGAAGAACTGGAGCGGTGCTGGGTGAGGCTGCATGCAGCAGAACTGGAACGGTCCTGGGTGAAACTGCATGCAGCGGTGCTGGGTGAGGCTGCATGCAGCAGAACTGGAGCGGTGCTTGGTGAGACTGCATGCAGAGGTGCTGGGTGACCCTGCATGCAGCAGAATTGGAGTGGTGCCGGGTAAGACTGCAAGCAGCAGAACAGGAGCGACGCTGGGTGAGACTGCAAGCAGCAGAACTGGAGCGGTGCTGGGTGAGGCTGCATGCAGCAGAACTGGAGCGGTGCTGGGTGAGGCTGCATGCAACAGAACTGGAGCGGTGCTGGGTGAGGCTCCATGCAGCAGAACTGGAGCGGTGCTGGGTGAGGCTGCATGCAGCAGAACTGGAGTGGTGCTGGGTGAGGCTGCATGCAGCAGAACAGGAGCAGTGCTGGGTGAGGCTGCATGCAGCAGTACTGGAGCGGTGCTTGGTGAGACTGCATGCAGCGGTGCTGGGTGAGGCTGCATGCAGCAGAACTGGAGCGGTGCTTGGTGAGACTGCATGCAGCAGAACTGGGCGGTGCTTGGTGAGACTACATGCAGCAGAACTGGAGCGGTGCTTGGTGAGACTGCATGCAGCAGAACTGGAGTGGTGCTTGGTGAGACTGCATGCAGCGATGCTGGGCGAGGCTGCATGCAGCAGAACTGGAGTGGTGCCGGGTGAGGCTGCATGCAGCAGAACTGGATTGGTGCTGGGTGAGGCTGCATGCAGCAGAACTGGATTGGTGCTGGGTGAGGCTGCATGCAGCTGAACTGGATTGGTGCTGGGTGAGGCTGCATGCAGCGGTGCTGGGTGAGACTGCATGCAGCAGAACTGGATTGGTGCTGGGTGAGGCTGCATGCAGCAGAACTGGAGTGGTGCTGGGTGAGGCTGCATGCATCAGAACTGGATTGGTGCTGGGTGAGGCTGCATGCAGCTGAACTGGATTGGTGCTGGGTTAGGCTGCATGCAGCGGTGCTGGGTGAGACTGCATGCAGCAGAACTGGATTGGTGATGGGTGAGGCTGCATGCAGCAGAACTGGAGCAGTGCTTGGTGAGGCTGCATGCAGCAGAACTGGAGCGGTGCTTGGTGAGACTGCATGCAGCAGAACTGGATTGGTGCTGGGTGAGGCCTCATGCAGCAGAGCTGGATTGGTGCTGGGTGAGGCTGCATGCAGCGGTGCTGGGTGAGACTGCATACAGCAGAACTGGATTGGTGCTGGGTGAGGCTGCATGCAGCAGAACTGGAGTGGTCCTGGGTGAAACTGCATGCAGTGGTGCCGGGTGAGACTGCATGCAGCAGAACTGGATTGGTACTGGATGAGGCTGCATACAGCAGAACTGGATTGGTGCTGGGTGAGGCTGCATGCAGCGGTGCTGGGTGAGACTGCATGCAGCAGAACTGGATTGGTGCTGGGTGAGGCTGCATGCAGCAGAACTGGAGCGGTGCTTGGTGAGGCTGCATGCAGCAGAACTGGAGCGGTGCTTGGTGAGACTGCATGCAGCAGAACTGGATTGGTGCTGGGTGAGGCCTCATGCAGCAGAGCTGGATTGGTGCTGGGTGAGGCTGCATGCAGCGGTGCTGGGTGAGACTGCATACAGCAGAACTGGATTAGTGCTGGGTGAGGCTGCATGCAGCAGAACTGGAGTGGTCCTGGGTGAAACTGCATGCAGTGGTGCCGGGTGAGACTGCATGCAGCAGAACTGGATTGGTACTGGATGAGGCTGCATACAGCAGAACTGGAGTGGTGCTGGGTGAGGCTGCATGCAGCAGAACTGGAGTGGTGCTGGGTGAGGCTGCATGCAGCAGAACTGGATTGGTGCACGGTGAGGCTGCATGCAGCAATGCTGGGTGAGACTGACTGCATGCAGCAGAACTGGATTGGTGCTGGGTGAGGCTGCATGCAGCAGAACTGGATTGGTGCTGGGTGAGGCTGCATGCAGCAGAACTGAAGTGGTCCTGGGTGAAACTGCATGCAGCGGTGCCGGGTGAGACTGCATGCAGCAGAACTGGAGTGGTGCTGGGTGAGGCTCCATGCAGCAGAACTGGAGTGGTGCTGGGCGAGGCTGCATGCAGCAGAACTGGAGCGGTGATGAGTGAGGCTGCATGCAGCAGAACTGGAGCGGTGCTTGGTGAGACTGCATGCAGCGGTGCTGGGTGAGGCTGCATGCAGCTACACTGGACTGGTGCTGGGTGAGGCTGCATGCAGCAGAACTGGAGTGGTGCGGGGTGAGGCTGCATGCAGCAGAACTGGAGCGATGCTGGGAGAGACTGCATGCAGCAGAACTGGAGCGGTGCCGGGTGAGACTGCAAGCAGCAGAACAGGAGCGATGCTGGGTGAGACTGCAAGCAGCAGAACTGGAGCGGTGCTGGGTGAGGCTACATTCAGCAGAACTGCAGTGTTCCTGGGTGAGACTGCATGTAGCGGTGCTGGGTGAGGCTGCATGCAGCTACACTGGAGTGGTGCTAGGTGAGGCTGCATGCAGCAGAACTGGAGTGGTGCTGGGTGAGACTGCAAGCAGCAGAACAGGAGCGATGCTGAGTGAGACTGCATGCAACAGAACTGGAGCGGTGCCGGGTGAGACTGCAAGCAGCAGAACAGGAGCGATGCTGGGTGAGACTGCAAACATCAGAACTGGAGCGGTGCTGGGTGAGGCTACATTTAGCAGAACTGCAGTGTTCCTGGGTGAGACTGCATGCAGCGGTGCTGGGTGAGGCTGCATGCAGCTACACTGGAGTGGTGCTGGGTGAGGCTGCATGCAGCAGAACTGGAGTGGTGCTGGGTGAGGCTGCATGCAGCAGAACTGGAGCGGTGCTTGGTGAGACTGCATGCAGCGGTGCTGGTTGAGGCTGCATGCAGCAGAACTGGAGCGGTGCTTGGTGAGACTGCATGCAGCGGTGCTGGGTGAGGCTGCATGCAGCAGAATTGGAGTGGTGCCAGGTGAGACTGCAAGCAGCAGAACAGGAGCGATGCTGGGTGAGACTGCATGCAGCAGAACTGGAGCGGTGCTGGGTGAGACTACATTCAGCAGAACTGCAGTGTTCCTGGTTGAGACTGCATGCAGCGGTGCTGGGTGAGGCTGCATGCAGCTACACTGGAGTGGTGCTGGGTGAGGCTGCATGCAGCAGAACTGGAGAGGTGCTGGGTGAGGCTGCATGCAGCCGAACTGGAGTGGTGCTGGGTGAGGCTGCATGCAGCAGAACTGGAGTGGTGCTGGGTGAGGCTCCATGCAGCAGAACTGGAGCAGTGCTGGGTGAGGCTGCATGCAGCAGAAATGGAGTGGTGCTGGGTGAGGCTGCATGCAGCAGAACTGGAGTGGTGCTGGGTGCGGCTGCATGCAGCAGAACTGGATTGGTGCTGCGTGAAGCTGCATGCAGCTGTGCTGGGTGAGACTGACTGCATGCAGCAGAACTGGAGTGGTGCTGGGTGCGGCTGCATGCAGCAGAACTGGATTGGTGCTGCGTGAAGCTGCATGCATCAATGCTGGGTGAGACTGACTGCATGCAGCAGAACTGGATTGGTGCTGGGTGAGGCTGCATGCAGCAGAACTGGATTGGTGCTGGGTGAGGCTGCATGCAGCAGAACTGGAGTGGTCCTGGGTGAAACTGCATGCAGCGGTGCCGGGTGAGACTGCATGCAGCAGAACTGGAATGGTGCTGGGTGAGGCTGCATGCAGCAGAACTGGAGCGGTGCTGGGTGAGGCTGCATGCAGCAGAACTGGAACGGTCCTGGGTGAAACTGCATGCAGCGGTGCTGGGTGAGGCTGCATGCAGCAGAACTGGAGCGGTGCTTGGTGAGACTGCATGCAGCGGTGCTGGGTGAGGCTGCATGCAGCAGAATGGGAGTGGTGCCGGGTAAGACTGCAAGCAGCAGAACAGGAGTGACGCTGGGTGAGACTGCAAGCAGCAGAATTGGAGCGGTGCTGGGTGAGGCTACATTCAGCAGAACTGCAGTGTTCCTGGGTGAGACTGCATGCAGCGGTGCTGGGTGAGGCTGCATGCAGCTACACTGGACTTGTGCTGGGTGAGGCTGCATGCAGCAGAACTGGAGTGGTGCCAGGTGAGGCTGCATGCAGCAGAACTGGAGCGATGCTGGGTGAGACTGCATGCAGCAGAACTGGAGCGGTGCCGCGTGAGACTGCAAGTAGCAGAACAGGAGCGATGCTGGGTGGGACTGCAAGCAGCAGAACTGGAGCGGTGCTGGGTGAGGCTACATTCAGCAGAACTGGAGTGGTGCTGGGTGAGGCTCCATGCAGCAGAACTGGAGCGGTGCTGGGTGAGGCTGCATGCAGCAGAACTGGAGTGGTGCTGGGTGAGGCTGCATGCAGCAGAACTGGAGCGGTGCTGGGTGAGGCTGCATGCAACAGAACTGGAGCGGTGCTGGGTGAGGCTCCATGCAGCAGAACTGGAGCGGTGCTGGGTGAGGCTGCATGCAGCAGAACTGGAGTGGTGCTGGGTGAGGCTGCATGCAGCAGAACAGGAGCAGTGCTGGGTGAGGCTGCATGCAGCAGTACTGGAGCGGTGCTTGGTGAGACTGCTTGCAGCGGTGCTGGATGAGGCTGCATGCAGCAGAACTGGAGCGGTGCTTGGTGAGACTGCATGCAGCAGAACTGGGCGGTGCTTGGTGAGACTACATGCAGCAGAACTGGAGCGGTGCTTGGTGAGACTGCATGCAGCAGAACTGGAGTGGTGCTTGGTGAGACTGCATGCAGCGATGCTGGGCGAGGCTGCATGTAGCAGAACTGGAGTGGTGCCGGGTGAGGCTGCATGCAGCAGAACTGGATTGGTGCTGGGTGAGGCTGCATGCAGCAGAACTGGATTGGTGCTGGGTGAGGCTGCATGCAGCTGAACTGGATTGGTGCTGGGTGAGGCTGCATGCAGCGGTGCTGGGTGAGACTGCATGCAGCAGAACTGGATTGGTGCTGGGTGAGGCTGCATGCAGCAGAACTGGAGTGGTGCTGGGTGAGGCTGCATGCATCAGAACTGGATTGGTGCTGGGTGAGGCTGCATGCAGCTGAACTGGATTGGTGCTGGGTTAGGCTGCATGCAGCGGTGCTGGGTGAGACTGCATGCAGCAGAACTGGATTGGTGATGGGTGAGGCTGCATGCAGCAGAACTGGAGCGGTGCTTGGTGAGGCTGCATGCAGCAGAACTGGAGCGGTGCTTGGTGAGACTGCATGCAGCAGAACTGGATTGGTGCTGGGTGAGGCCTCATGCAGCAGAGCTGGATTGGTGCTGGGTGAGGCTGCATGCAGCAGAACTGGAGTGGTCCTGGGTGAAACTGCATGCAGTGGTGCCGGGTGAGACTGCATGCAGCAGAACTGGATTGGTACTGGATGAGGCTGCATACAGCAGAACTGGATTGGTGCTGGGTGAGGCTGCATGCAGCGGTGCTGGGTGAGACTGCATGCAGCAGAACTGGATTGGTGCTGGGTGAGGCTGCATGCAGCAGAACTGGAGCGGTGCTTGGTGAGGCTGCATGCAGCAGAACTGGAGCGGTGCTTGGTGAGACTGCATGCAGCAGAACTGGATTGGTGCTGGGTGAGGCCTCATGCAGCAGAGCTGGATTGGTGCTGGGTGAGGCTGCATGCAGCGGTGCTGGGTGAGACTGCATACAGCAGAACTGAATTAGTGCTGGGTGAGGCTGCATGCAGCAGAACTGGAGTGGTCCTGGGTGAAACTGCATGCAGTGGTGCCGGGTGAGACTGCATGCAGCAGAACTGGATTGGTACTGGATGAGGCTGCATACAGCAGAACTGGAGTGGTGCTGGGTGAGGCTGCATGCAGCAGAACTGGAGTGGTGCTGGGTGAGGCTGCATGCAGCAGAACTGGATTGGTGCACGGTGAGGCTGCATGCAGCGATGCTGGGTGAGACTGACTGCATGCAGCAGAACTGGATTGGTGCTGGGTGAGGCTGCATGCAGCAGAACTGGATTGGTGCTGGGTGAGGCTGCATGCAGCAGAACTGAAGTGGTCCTGGGTGAAACTGCATGCAGCGGTGCCGGGTGAGACTGCATGCAGCAGAACTGGAGTGGTGCTGGGTGAGACTGCAAGCAGCAGAACAGGAGCGATGCTGAGTGAGACTGCATGCAACAGAACTGGAGCGGTGCCGGGTGAGACTGCAAGCAGCAGAACAGGAGCGATGCTGGGTGAGACTGCAAACATCAGAACTGGAGCGGTGCTGGGTGAGGCTACATTTAGCAGAACTGCAGTGTTCCTGGGTGAGACTGCATGCAGCGGTGCTGGGTGAGGCTGCATGCAGCTACACTGGAGTGGTGCTGGGTGAGGCTGCATGCAGCAGAACTGGAGTGGTGCTGGGTGAGGCTGCATGCAGCAGAACTGGAGCGGTGCTTGGTGAGACTGCATGCAGCGGTGCTGGTTGAGGCTGCATGCAGCAGAACTGGAGCGGTGCTTGGTGAGACTGCATGCAGCGGTGCTGGGTGAGGCTGCATGCAGCAGAATTGGAGTGGTGCCAGGTGAGACTGCAAGCAGCAGAACAGGAGCGATGCTGGGTGAGACTGCATGCAGCAGAACTGGAGCGGTGCTGGGTGAGACTACATTCAGCAGAACTGCAGTGTTCCTGGTTGAGACTGCATGCAGCGGTGCTGGGTGAGGCTGCATGCAGCTACACTGGAGTGGTGCTGGGTGAGGCTGCATGCAGCAGAACTGGAGTGGTGCTGGGTGAGGCTGCATGCAGCCGAACTGGAGTGGTGCTGGGTGAGGCTGCATGCAGCAGAACTGGAGTGGTGCTGGGTGAGGCTCCATGCAGCAGAACTGGAGCAGTGCTGGGTGAGGCTGCATGCAGCAGAAATGGAGTGGTGCTGGGTGAGGCTGCATGCAGCAGAACTGGAGTGGTGCTGGGTGCGGCTGCATGCAGCAGAACTGGATTGGTGCTGCGTGAAGCTGCATGCAGCTGTGCTGGGTGAGACTGACTGCATGCAGCAGAACTGGAGTGGTGCTGGGTGCGGCTGCATGCAGCAGAACTGGATTGGTGCTGCGTGAAGCTGCATGCATCAATGCTGGGTGAGACTGACTGCATGCAGCAGAACTGGATTGGTGCTGGGTGAGGCTGCATGCAGCAGAACTGGATTGGTGCTGGGTGAGGCTGCATGCAGCAGAACTGGAGTGGTCCTGGGTGAAACTGCATGCAGCGGTGCCGGGTGAGACTGACTGCATGCAGCAGAACTGGAGTGGTGCTGGGTGCGGCTGCATGCAGCAGAACTGGATTGGTGCTGCGTGAAGCTGCATGCATCAATGCTGGGTGAGACTGACTGCATGCAGCAGAACTGGATTGGTGCTGGGTGAGGCTGCATGCAGCAGAACTGGATTGGTGCTGGGTGAGGCTGCATGCAGCAGAACTGGAGTGGTGCTGGGTGAGGCTCCATGCAGCAGAACTGGAGCAATGCTGGGTGAGGCTGCATGCAGCAGAACTGGAGCGGTGCCGGGTGAGACTGCAAGCAGCAGAACAGGAGCAGAACTGGAGTGGTGCTGGGTGCGGCTGCATGCAGCAGAACTGGATTGGTGCTGCGTGAAGCTGCATGCAGCTGTGCTGGGTGAGACTGACTGCATGCAGCAGAACTGGAGTGGTGCTGGGTGCGGCTGCATGCAGCAGAACTGGATTGGTGCTGCGTGAAGCTGCATGCATCGGTGCTGGGTGAGACTGACTGCATGCAGCAGAACTGGATTGGTGCTGGGTGAGGCTGCATGCAGCAGAACTGGATTGGTGCTGGGTGAGGCTGCATGCAGCAGAACTGGAGTGGTCCTGGGTGAAACTGCATGCAGCGGTGCCAGGTGAGACTGCATGCAGCAGAACTCGAGTGGTGCTGGGTGAGGCTGCATGCAGAAGAACTGGAGCGGTGCTGGGTGAGGCTGCATGCAGCAGAACTGGAACGGTCCTGGGTGAAACTGCATGCAGCGGTGCTGGGTGAGGCTGCATGCAGCAGAACTGGAGCGGTGCTTGGTGAGACTGCATGCAGAGGTGCTGGGTGACCCTGCATGCAGCAGAATTGGAGTGGTGCCGGGTAAGACTGCAAGCAGCAGAACAGGAGCGACGCTGGGTGAGACTGCAAGCAGCAGAACTGGAGCGGTGCTGGGTGAGGCTGCATGCAGCAGAACTGGAGCGGTGCTGGGTGAGGCTGCATGCAACAGAACTGGAGCGGTGCTGGGTGAGGCTCCATGCAGCAGAACTGGAGCGGTGCTGGGTGAGGCTGCATGCAGCAGAACTGGAGTGGTGCTGGGTGAGGCTGCATGCAGCAGAACAGGAGCAGTGCTGGGTGAGGCTGCATGCAGCAGTACTGGAGCGGTGCTTGGTGAGACTGCATGCAGCGGTGCTGGGTGAGGCTGCATGCAGCAGAACTGGAGCGGTGCTTGGTGAGACTGCATGCAGCAGAACTGGGCGGTGCTTGGTGAGACTACATGCAGCAGAACTGGAGCGGTGCTTGGTGAGACTGCATGCAGCAGAACTGGAGTGGTGCTTGGTGAGACTGCATGCAGCGATGCTGGGTGAGGCTGCATGCAGCAGAACTGGAGTGGTGCTGGGTGAGGCTGCATGCAGCAGAACTGGATTGGTGCACGGTGAGGCTGCATGCAGCAATGCTGGGTGAGACTGACTGCATGCAGCAGAACTGGATTGGTGCTGGGTGAGGCTGCATGCAGCAGAACTGGATTGGTGCTGGGTGAGGCTGCATGCAGCAGAACTGAAGTGGTCCTGGGTGAAACTGCATGCAGCGGTGCCGGGTGAGACTGCATGCAGCAGAACTGGAGTGGTGCTGGGTGAGGCTCCATGCAGCAGAACTGGAGTGGTGCTGGGCGAGGCTGCATGCAGCAGAACTGGAGCGGTGATGAGTGAGGCTGCATGCAGCAGAACTGGAGCGGTGCTTGGTGAGACTGCATGCAGCGGTGCTGGGTGAGGCTGCATGCAGCTACACTGGACTGGTGCTGGGTGAGGCTGCATGCAGCAGAACTGGAGTGGTGCGGGGTGAGGCTGCATGCAGCAGAACTGGAGCGATGCTGGGAGAGACTGCATGCAGCAGAACTGGAGCGGTGCCGGGTGAGACTGCAAGCAGCAGAACAGGAGCGATGCTGGGTGAGACTGCAAGCAGCAGAACTGGAGCGGTGCTGGGTGAGGCTACATTCAGCAGAACTGCAGTGTTCCTGGGTGAGACTGCATGTAGCGGTGCTGGGTGAGGCTGCATGCAGCTACACTGGAGTGGTGCTAGGTGAGGCTGCATGCAGCAGAACTGGAGTGGTGCTGGGTGAGACTGCAAGCAGCAGAACAGGAGCGATGCTGAGTGAGACTGCATGCAACAGAACTGGAGCGGTGCCGGGTGAGACTGCAAGCAGCAGAACAGGAGCGATGCTGGGTGAGACTGCAAACATCAGAACTGGAGCGGTGCTGGGTGAGGCTACATTTAGCAGAACTGCAGTGTTCCTGGGTGAGACTGCATGCAGCGGTGCTGGGTGAGGCTGCATGCAGCTACACTGGAGTGGTGCTGGGTGAGGCTGCATGCAGCAGAACTGGAGTGGTGCTGGGTGAGGCTGCATGCAGCAGAACTGGAGCGGTGCTTGGTGAGACTGCATGCAGCGGTGCTGGTTGAGGCTGCATGCAGCAGAACTGGAGCGGTGCTTGGTGAGACTGCATGCAGCGGTGCTGGGTGAGGCTGCATGCAGCAGAATTGGAGTGGTGCCAGGTGAGACTGCAAGCAGCAGAACAGGAGCGATGCTGGGTGAGACTGCATGCAGCAGAACTGGAGCGGTGCTGGGTGAGACTACATTCAGCAGAACTGCAGTGTTCCTGGTTGAGACTGCATGCAGCGGTGCTGGGTGAGGCTGCATGCAGCTACACTGGAGTGGTGCTGGGTGAGGCTGCATGCAGCAGAACTGGAGTGGTGCTGGGTGAGGCTGCATGCAGCCGAACTGGAGTGGTGCTGGGTGAGGCTGCATGCAGCAGAACTGGAGTGGTGCTGGGTGAGGCTCCATGCAGCAGAACTGGAGCAGTGCTGGGTGAGGCTGCATGCAGCAGAAATGGAGTGGTGCTGGGTGAGGCTGCATGCAGCAGAACTGGAGTGGTGCTGGGTGCGGCTGCATGCAGCAGAACTGGATTGGTGCTGCGTGAAGCTGCATGCAGCTGTGCTGGGTGAGACTGACTGCATGCAGCAGAACTGGAGTGGTGCTGGGTGCGGCTGCATGCAGCAGAACTGGATTGGTGCTGCGTGAAGCTGCATGCATCAATGCTGGGTGAGACTGACTGCATGCAGCAGAACTGGATTGGTGCTGGGTGAGGCTGCATGCAGCAGAACTGGATTGGTGCTGGGTGAGGCTGCATGCAGCAGAACTGGAGTGGTCCTGGGTGAAACTGCATGCAGCGGTGCCGGGTGAGACTGCATGCAGCAGAACTGGAATGGTGCTGGGTGAGGCTGCATGCAGCAGAACTGGAGCGGTGCTGGGTGAGGCTGCATGTAGCAGAACTGGAACGGTCCTGGGTGAAACTGCATGCAGCGGTGCTGGGTGAGGCTGCATGCAGCAGAACTGGAGCGGTGCTTGGTGAGGCTGCATGCAGCAGAACTGGAGCGGTGCTTGGTGAGACTGCATGCAGCAGAACTGGATTGGTGCTGGGTGAGGCCTCATGCAGCAGAGCTGGATTGGTGCTGGGTGAGGCTGCATGCAGCAGAACTGGAGTGGTCCTGGGTGAAACTGCATGCAGTGGTGCCGGGTGAGACTGCATGCAGCAGAACTGGATTGGTACTGGATGAGGCTGCATACAGCAGAACTGGAGCGGTGCTTGGTGAGACTGCATGCAGCGGTGCTGGGTGAGGCTGCATGCAGCAGAATGGGAGTGGTGCCGGGTAAGACTGCAAGCAGCAGAACAGGAGTGACGCTGGGTGAGACTGCAAGCAGCAGAATTGGAGCGGTGCTGGGTGAGGCTACATTCAGCAGAACTGCAGTGTTCCTGGGTGAGACTGCATGCAGCGGTGCTGGGTGAGGCTGCATGCAGCTACACTGGACTTGTGCTGGGTGAGGCTGCATGCAGCAGAACTGGAGTGGTGCCAGGTGAGGCTGCATGCAGCAGAACTAGAGCGATGCTGGGTGAGACTGCATGCAGCAGAACTGGAGCGGTGCCGCGTGAGACTGCAAGTAGCAGAACAGGAGCGATGCTGGGTGGGACTGCAAGCAGCAGAACTGGAGCGGTGCTGGGTGAGGCTACATTCAGCAGAACTGGAGTGGTGCTGGGTGAGGCTCCATGCAGCAGAACTGGAGCGGTGCTGGGTGAGGCTGCATGCAGCAGAACTGGAGTGGTGCTGGGTGAGGCTGCATGCAGCAGAACTGGAGCGGTGCTGGGTGAGGCTGCATGCAACAGAACTGGAGCGGTGCTGGGTGAGGCTCCATGCAGCAGAACTGGAGCGGTGCTGGGTGAGGCTGCATGCAGCAGAACTGGAGTGGTGCTGGGTGAGGCTGCATGCAGCAGAACAGGAGCAGTGCTGGGTGAGGCTGCATGCAGCAGTACTGGAGCGGTGCTTGGTGAGACTGCTTGCAGCGGTGCTGGATGAGGCTGCATGCAGCAGAACTGGAGCGGTGCTTGGTGAGACTGCATGCAGCAGAACTGGGCGGTGCTTGGTGAGACTACATGTAGCAGAACTGGAGCGGTGCTTGGTGAGACTGCATGCAGCAGAACTGGAGTGGTGCTTGGTGAGACTGCATGCAGCGATGCTGGGCGAGGCTGCATGTAGCAGAACTGGAGTGGTGCTGGGTGAGGCTGCATGCAGCAGAACTGGATTGGTGCTGGGTGAGGCTGCATGCAGCAGAACTGGATTGGTGCTGGGTGAGGCTGCATGCAGCTGAACTGGATTGGTGCTGGGTGAGGCTGCATGCAGCGGTGCTGGGTGAGACTGCATGCAGCAGAACTGGATTGGTGCTGGGTGAGGCTGCATGCAGCAGAACTGGAGTGGTGCTGGGTGAGGCTGCATGCATCAGAACTGGATTGGTGCTGGGTGAGGCTGCATGCAGCTGAACTGGATTGGTGCTGGGTTAGGCTGCATGCAGCGGTGCTGGGTGAGACTGCATGCAGCAGAACTGGATTGGTGATGGGTGAGGCTGCATGCAGCAGAACTGGAGCGGTGCTTGGTGAGGCTGCATGCAGCAGAACTGGAGCGGTGCTTGGTGAGACTGCATGCAGCAGAACTGGATTGGTGCTGGGTGAGGCCTCATGCAGCAGAGCTGGATTGGTGCTGGGTGAGGCTGCATGCAGCAGAACTGGAGTGGTCCTGGGTGAAACTGCATGCAGTGGTGCCGGGTGAGACTGCATGCAGCAGAACTGGATTGGTACTGGATGAGGCTGCATACAGCAGAACTGGATTGGTGCTGGGTGAGGCTGCATGCAGCGGTGCTGGGTGAGACTGCATGCAGCAGAACTGGATTGGTGCTGGGTGAGGCTGCATGCAGCAGAACTGGAGCGGTGCTTGGTGAGGCTGCATGCAGCAGAACTGGAGCGGTGCTTGGTGAGACTGCATGCAGCAGAACTGGATTGGTGCTGGGTGAGGCCTCATGCAGCAGAGCTGGATTGGTGCTGGGTGAGGCTGCATGCAGCGGTGCTGGGTGAGACTGCATACAGCAGAACTGAATTAGTGCTGGGTGAGGCTGCATGCAGCAGAACTGGAGTGGTCCTGGGTGAAACTGCATGCAGTGGTGCCGGGTGAGACTGCATGCAGCAGAACTGGATTGGTACTGGATGAGGCTGCATACAGCAGAACTGGAGTGGTGCTGGGTGAGGCTGCATGCAGCAGAACTGGAGTGGTGCTGGGTGAGGCTGCATGCAGCAGAACTGGATTGGTGCACGGTGAGGCTGCATGCAGCGATGCTGGGTGAGACTGACTGCATGCAGCAGAACTGGATTGGTGCTGGGTGAGGCTGCATGCAGCAGAACTGGATTGGTGCTGGGTGAGGCTGCATGCAGCAGAACTGAAGTGGTCCTGGGTGAAACTGCATGCAGCGGTGCCGGGTGAGACTGCATGCAGCAGAACTGGAGTGGTGCTGGGTGAGGCTCCATGCAGCAGAACTGGAGTGGTGCTGGGCGAGGCTGCATGCAGCAGAACTGGAGCGGTGATGAGTGAGGCTGCATGCAGCAGAACTGGAGCGGTGCTTGGTGAGACTGCATGCAGCGGTGCTGGGTGAGGCTGCATGCAGCTACACTGGACTGGTGCTGGGTGAGGCTGCATGCAGCAGAACTGGAGTGGTGCGGGGTGAGGCTGCATGCAGCAGAACTGGAGCGATGCTGGGAGAGACTGCATGCAGCAGAACTGGAGCGGTGCCGGGTGAGACTGCAAGCAGCAGAACAGGAGCGATGCTGGGTGAGACTGCAAGCAGCAGAACTGGAGCGGTGCTGGGTGAGGCTACATTCAGCAGAACTGCAGTGTTCCTGGGTGAGACTGCATGTAGCGGTGCTGGGTGAGGCTGCATGCAGCTACACTGGAGTGGTGCTAGGTGAGGCTGCATGCAGCAGAACTGGAGGGGTGCTGGGTGAGACTGCAAGCAGCAGAACAGGAGCGATGCTGAGTGAGACTGCATGCAACAGAACTGGAGCGGTGCCGGGTGAGACTGCAAGCAGCAGAACAGGAGCGATGCTGGGTGAGACTGCAAACATCAGAACTGGAGCGGTGCTGGGTGAGGCTACATTTAGCAGAACTGCAGTGTTCCTGGGTGAGACTGCATGCAGCGGTGCTGGGTGAGGCTGCATGCAGCTACACTGGAGTGGTGCTGGGTGAGGCTGCATGCAGCAGAACTGGAGTGGTGCTGGGTGAGGCTACATGCAGCAGAACTGGAGCGGTGCTTGGTGAGACTGCATGCAGCGGTGCTGGTTGAGGCTGCATGCAGCATAACTGGAGCGATGCTTGGTGAGACTGCATGCAGCGGTGCTGGGTGAGGCTGCATGCAGCAGAATTGGAGTGGTGCCAGGTGAGACTGCAAGCAGCAGAACAGGAGCGATGCTGGGTGAGACTGCATGCAGCAGAACTGGAGCGGTGCTGGGTGAGACTACATTCAGCAGAACTGCAGTGTTCCTGGTTGAGACTGCATGCAGCGGTGCTGGGTGAGGCTGCATGCAGCTACACTGGAGTGGTGCTGGGTGAGGCTGCATGCAGCAGAACTGGAGTGGTGCTGGGTGAGGCTGCATGCAGCCGAACTGGAGTGGTGCTGGGTGAGGCTGCATGCAGCAGAACTGGAGTGGTGCTGGGTGAGGCTCCATGCAGCAGAACTGGAGCAGTGCTGGGTGAGGCTGCATGCAGCAGAAATGGAGTGGTGCTGGGTGAGGCTGCATGCAGCAGAACTGGAGTGGTGCTGGGTGCGGCTGCATGCAGCAGAACTGGATTGGTGCTGCGTGAAGCTGCATGCAGCTGTGCTGGGTGAGACTGACTGCATGCAGCAGAACTGGAGTGGTGCTGGGTGCGGCTGCATGCAGCAGAACTGGATTGGTGCTGCGTGAAGCTGCATGCATCAATGCTGGGTGAGACTGACTGCATGCAGCAGAACTGGATTGGTGCTGGGTGAGGCTGCATGCAGCAGAACTGGATTGGTGCTGGGTGAGGCTGCATGCAGCAGAACTGGAGTGGTCCTGGGTGAAACTGCATGAAGCGGTGCCGGGTGAGACTGCATGCAGCAGAACTGGAATGGTGCTGGGTGAGGCTGCATGCAGCAGAACTGGAGCGGTGCTGGGTGAGGCTGCATGCAGCAGAACTGGAACGGTCCTGGGTGAAACTGCATGCAGCGGTGCTGGGTGAGGCTGCATGCAGCAGAACTGGAGCGGTGCTTGGTGAGACTGCATGCAGCGGTGCTGGGTGAGGCTGCATGCAGCAGAATGGGAGTGGTGCCGGGTAAGACTGCAAGCAGCAGAACAGGAGTGACGCTGGGTGAGACTGCAAGCAGCAGAATTGGAGCGGTGCTGGGTGAGGCTACATTCAGCAGAACTGCAGTGTTCCTGGGTGAGACTGCATGCAGCGGTGCTGGGTGAGGCTGCATGCAGCTACACTGGACTTGTGCTGGGTGAGGCTGCATGCAGCAGAACTGGAGTGGTGCCAGGTGAGGCTGCATGCAGCAGAACTGGAGCGATGCTGGGTGAGACTGCATGCAGCAGAACTGGAGCGGTGCCGCGTGAGACTGCAAGTAGCAGAACAGGAGCGATGCTGGGTGGGACTGCAAGCAGCAGAACTGGAGCGGTGCTGGGTGAGGCTACATTCAGCAGAACTGGAGTGGTGCTGGGTGAGGCTCCATGCAGCAGAACTGGAGCGGTGCTGGGTGAGGCTGCATGCAGCAGAACTGGAGTGGTGCTGGGTGAGGCTGCATGCAGCAGAACTGGAGCGGTGCTGGGTGAGGCTGCATGCAACAGAACTGGAGCGGTGCTGGGTGAGGCTCCATGCAGCAGAACTGGAGCGGTGCTGGGTGAGGCTGCATGCAGCAGAACTGGAGTGGTGCTGGGTGAGACTGCAAACATCAGAACTGGAGCGGTGCTGGGTGAGGCTACATTTAGCAGAACTGCAGTGTTCCTGGGTGAGACTGCATGCAGCGGTGCTGGGTGAGGCTGCATGCAGCTACACTGGAGTGGTGCTGGGTGAGGCTGCATGCAGCAGAACTGGAGTGGTGCTGGGTGAGGCTACATGCAGCAGAACTGGAGCGGTGCTTGGTGAGACTGCATGCAGCGGTGCTGGTTGAGGCTGCATGCAGAAGAACTGGAGCGATGCTTGGTGAGACTGCATGCAGCGGTGCTGGGTGAGGCTGCATGCAGCAGAATTGGAGTGGTGCCAGGTGAGACTGCAAGCAGCAGAACAGGAGCGATGCTGGGTGAGACTGCATGCAGCAGAACTGGAGCGGTGCTGGGTGAGACTACATTCAGCAGAACTGCAGTGTTCCTGGTTGAGACTGCATGCAGCGGTGCTGGGTGAGGCTGCATGCAGCTACACTGGAGTGGTGCTGGGTGAGGCTGCATGCAGCAGAACTGGAGTGGTGCTGGGTGAGGCTGCATGCAGCCGAACTGGAGTGGTGCTGGGTGAGGCTGCATGCAGCAGAACTGGAGTGGTGCTGGGTGAGGCTCCATGCAGCAGAACTGGAGCAGTGCTGGGTGAGGCTGCATGCAGCAGAAATGGAGTGGTGCTGGGTGAGGCTGCATGCAGCAGAACTGGAGTGGTGCTGGGTGCGGCTGCATGCAGCAGAACTGGATTGGTGCTGCGTGAAGCTGCATGCAGCTGTGCTGGGTGAGACTGACTGCATGCAGCAGAACTGGAGTGGTGCTGGGTGCGGCTGCATGCAGCAGAACTGGATTGGTGCTGCGTGAAGCTGCATGCATCAATGCTGGGTGAGACTGACTGCATGCAGCAGAACTGGATTGGTGCTGGGTGAGGCTGCATGCAGCAGAACTGGATTGGTGCTGGGTGAGGCTGCATGCAGCAGAACTGGAGTGGTCCTGGGTGAAACTGCATGAAGCGGTGCCGGGTGAGACTGCATGCAGCAGAACTGGAATGGTGCTGGGTGAGGCTGCATGCAGCAGAACTGGAGCGGTGCTGGGTGAGGCTGCATGCAGCAGAACTGGAACGGTCCTGGGTGAAACTGCATGCAGCGGTGCTGGGTGAGGCTGCATGCAGCAGAACTGGAGCGGTGCTTGGTGAGACTGCATGCAGCGGTGCTGGGTGAGGCTGCATGCAGCAGAATGGGAGTGGTGCCGGGTAAGACTGCAAGCAGCAGAACAGGAGTGACGCTGGGTGAGACTGCAAGCAGCAGAATTGGA
Source organism: Lissotriton vulgaris (assembly GCF_964263255.1). Lineage (NCBI taxonomy): Eukaryota > Metazoa > Chordata > Amphibia > Caudata > Salamandridae > Lissotriton > Lissotriton vulgaris. Next base: position 255,295,043 of record NC_141690.1, read on the forward strand.
GCGGTGCTGGGTGAGGCTACATTCAGCAGAACTGCAGTGTTCCTGGGTGAGACTGCATGCAGCGGTGCTGGGTGAGGCTGCATGCAGCTACACTGGACTTGTGCTGGGTGAGGCTGCATGCAGCAGAACTGGAGTGGTGCCAGGTGAGGCTGCATGCAGCAGAACTGGAGCGATGCTGGGTGAGACTGCATGCAGCAGAACTGGAGCGGTGCCGCGTGAGACTGCAAGTAGCAGAACAGGAGCGATGCTGGGTGGGACTGCAAGCAGCAGAACTGGAGCGGTGCTGGGTGAGGCTACATTCAGCAGAACTGGAGTGGTGCTGGGTGAGGCTCCATGCAGCAGAACTGGAGCGGTGCTGGGTGAGGCTGCATGCAGCAGAACTGGAGTGGTGCTGGGTGAGGCTGCATGCAGCAGAACTGGAGCGGTGCTGGGTGAGGCTGCATGCAACAGAACTGGAGCGGTGCTGGGTGAGGCTCCATGCAGCAGAACTGGAGCGGTGCTGGGTGAGGCTGCATGCAGCAGAACTGGAGTGGTGCTGGGTGAGGCTGCATGCAGCAGAACAGGAGCAGTGCTGGGTGAGGCTGCATGCAGCAGTACTGGAGCGGTGCTTGGTGAGACTGCATGCAGCGGTGCTGGATGAGGCTGCATGCAGCAGAACTGGAGCGGTGCTTGGTGAGACTGCATGCAGCAGAACTGGGCGGTGCTTGGTGAGACTACATGCAGCAGAACTGGAGCGGTGCTTGGTGAGACTACATGCAGCAGAACTGGAGTGGTGCTTGGTGAGACTGCATGCAGCGATGCTGGGCGAGGCTGCATGTAGCAGAACTGGAGTGGTGCCGGGTGAGGCTGCATGCAGCAGAACTGGATTGGTGCTGGGTGAGGCTGCATGCAGCAGAACTGGATTGGTGCTGGGTGAGGCTGCATGCAGCTGAACTGGATTGGTGCTGGGTGAGGCTGCATGCAGCGGTGCTGGGTGAGACTGCATGCAGCAGAACTGGATTGGTGCTGGGTGAGGCTGCATGCAGCAGAACTGGAGTGGTGCTGGGTGAGGCTGCATGCATCAGAACTGGATTGGTGCCGGGTGAGGCTGCATGCAGCTGAACTGGATTGGTGCTGGGTTAGGCTGCATGCAGCGGTGCTGGGTGAGACTGCATGCAGCAGAACTGGATTGGTGATGGGTGAGGCTGCATGCAGCAGAACTGGAGCGGTGCTTGGTGAGGCTGCATGCAGCAGAACTGGAGCGGTGCTTGGTGAGACTGCATGCAGCAGAACTGGATTGGTGCTGGGTGAGGCCTCATGCAGCAGAGCTGGATTGGTGCTGGGAGAGGCTGCATGCAGCAGAACTGGAGTGGTCCTGGGTGAAACTGCATGCAGTGGTGCCGGGTGAGACTGCATGCAGCAGAACTGGATTGGTACTGGATGAGGCTGCATACAGCAGAACTGGATTGGTGCTGGGTGAGGCTGCATGCAGCGGTGCTGGGTGAGACTGCATGCAGCAGAACTGGATTGGTGCTGGGTGAGGCTGCATGCAGCAGAACTGGAGCGGTGCTTGGTGAGGCTGCATGCAGCAGAACTGGAGCGGTGCTTGGTGAGACTGCATGCAGCAGAACTGGATTGGTGCTGGGTGAGGCCTCATGCAGCAGAGCTGGATTGGTGCTGGGTGAGGCTGCATGCAGCGGTGCTGGGTGAGACTGCATACAGCAGAACTGGATTAGTGCTGGGTGAGGCTGCATGCAGCAGAACTGGAGTGGTCCTGGGTGAAACTGCATGCAGTGGTGCCGGGTGAGACTGCATGCAGCAGAACTGGATTGGTACTGGATGAGGCTGCATACAGCAGAACTGGAGTGGTGCTGGGTGAGGCTGCATGCAGCAGAACTGGAGTGGTGCTGGGTGAGGCTGCATGCAGCAGAACTGGATTGGTGCACGGTGAGGCTGCATGCAGCGATGCTGGGTGAGACTGACTGCATGCAGCAGAACTGGATTGGTGCTGGGTGAGGCTGCATGCAGCAGAACTGAAGTGGTCCTGGGTGAAACTGCATGCAGCGGTGCCGGGTGAGACTGCATGCAGCAGAACTGGAGTGGTGCTGGGTGAGGCTCCATGCAGCAGAACTGGAGTGGTGCTGGGCGAGGCTGCATGCAGCAGAACTGGAGCGGTGATGAGTTAGGCTTCATGCAGCAGAACTGGAGCGGTGCTTGGTGAGACTGCATGCAGCGGTGCTGGGTGAGGCTGCATGCAGCTACACTGGACTGGTGCTGGGTGAGGCTGCATGCAGCAGAACTGGAGTGGTGCGGGGTGAGGCTGCATGCAGCAGAACTGGAGCGATGCTGGGAGAGACTGCATGCAGCAGAACTGGAGCGGTGCCGGGTGAGACTGCAAGCAGCAGAACAGGAGCGATGCTGGGTGAGACTGCAAGCAGCAGAACTGGAGCGGTGCTGGGTGAGGCTACATTCAGCAGAACTGCAGTGTTCCTGGGTGAGACTGCATGTAGCGGTGCTGGGTGAGGCTGCATGCAGCTACACTGGAGTGGTGCTAGGTGAGGCTGCATGCAGCAGAACTGGAGTGGTGCTGGGTGAGACTGCAAGCAGCAGAACAGGAGCGATGCTGAGTGAGACTGCATGCAACAGAACTGGAGCAGTGCCGGGTGAGACTGCAAGCAGCAGAACAGGAGCGATGCTGGGTGAGACTGCAAACATCAGAACTGGAGCGGTGCTGGGTGAGGCTACATTTAGCAGAACTGCAGTGTTCCTGGGTGAGACTGCATGCAGCGGTGCTGGGTGAGGCTGCATGCAGCTACACTGGAGTGGTGCTGGGTGAGGCTGCATGCAGCAGAACTGGAGTGGTGCTGGGTGAGGCTGCATGCAGCAGAACTGGAGCGGTGCTTGGTGAGACTGCATGCAGCGGTGCTGGTTGAGGCTGCATGCAGCAGAACTGGAGCGGTGCTTGGTGAGACTGCATGCAGCGGTGCTGGGTGAGGCTGCATGCAGCAGAATTGGAGTGGTGCCAGGTGAGACTGCAAGCAGCAGAACAGGAGCGATGCTGGGTGAGACTGCATGCAGCAGAACTGGAGCGGTGCTGGGTGAGACTACATTCAGCAGAACTGCAGTGTTCCTGGTTGAGACTGCATGCAGCGGTGCTGGGTGAGGCTGCATGCAGCTACACTGGAGTGGTGCTGGGTGAGGCTGCATGCAGCAGAACTGGAGTGGTGCTGGGTGAGGCTGCATGCAGCCGAACTGGAGTGGTGCTGGGTGAGGCTGCATGCAGCAGAACTGGAGTGGTGCTGGGTGAGGCTCCATGCAGCAGAACTGGAGCAGTGCTGGGTGAGGCTGCATGCAGCAGAAATGGAGTGGTGCTGGGTGAGGCTGCATGCAGCAGAACTGGAGTGGTGCTGGGTGCGGCTGCATGCAGCAGAACTGGATTGGTGCTGCGTGAAGCTGCATGCAGCTGTGCTGGGTGAGACTGACTGCATGCAGCAGAACTGGAGTGGTGCTGGGTGCCGCTGCATGCAGCAGAACTGGATTGGTGCTGCGTGAAGCTGCATGCATCGATGCTGGGTGAGACTGACTGCATGCAGCAGAACTGGATTGGTGCTGGGTGAGGCTGCATGCAGCAGAACTGGAGTGGTCCTGGGTGAAACTGCATGCAGCGGTGCCGGGTGAGACTGCATGCAGCAGAACTGGAATGGTGCTGGGTGAGGCTGCATGCAGCAGAACTGGAGCGGTGCTGGGTGAGGCTGCATGCAGCAGAACTGGAACGGTCCTGGGTGAAACTGCATGCAGCGGTGCTGGGTGAGGCTGCATGCAGCAGAACTGGAGCGGTGCTTGGTGAGACTGCATGCAGCGGTGCTGGGTGAGGCTGCATGCAGCAGAATGGGAGTGGTGCCGGGTAAGACTGCAAGCAGCAGAACAGGAGTGACGCTGGGTGAGACTGCAAGCAGCAGAATTGGAGCGGTGCTGGGTGAGGCTACATTCAGCAGAACTGCAGTGTTCCTGGGTGAGACTGCATGCAGCGGTGCTGGGTGAGGCTGCATGCAGCTACACTGGACTTGTGCTGGGTGAGGCTGCATGCAGCAGAACTGGAGTGGTGCCAGGTGAGGCTGCATGCAGCAGAACTGGAGCGATGCTGGGTGAGACTGCATGTAGCAGAACTGGAGCGGTGCCGCGTGAGACTGCAAGTAGCAGAACAGGAGCGATGCTGGGTGGGACTGCAAGCAGCAGAACTGGAGGGTGCTGGGTGAGGCTACATTCAGCAGAACTGCAGTGTTCCTGGGTGAGACTGCATGCAGCGGTGCTGGGTGAGGCTGCATGCAGCAGAACTGGAGTGGTGCCGGGTGAGACTGCAAGCAGCAGAACAGGAGCGATGCTGGGTGCGACTCCATGCAACAGAACTGGAGCGGTGCCGGTGAGACTGCAAGCAGCAGAACAGGAGCGATGCTGGGTGAGACTTCAAGCATCAGAACTGGAGCGGTGCTGGGTGAGGCTACATTCAGCAGAACTGCAGTGTTCCTGGGTGAGACTGCATGCAGCGGTGCTGGGTGAGGCTGCATGCAGCTACACAGGAGTGGTGCTGGGTGAGGCTGCATGCAGCAGAACTGGAGTGGTGCTGGGTGAGGCTGCATGCAGCAAAATTGGAGCGGTGCTTGGTGAGACTGCATGCAGCGGTGCTGGTTGAGGCTGCATGCAGCAGAACTGGAGCGGTGCTTGGTGAGACTGCATGCAGCGGTGCTGGGTGAGGCTGCATGCAGCAGAATTGGAGTGGTGCCGGGTGAGACTGCAAGCAGCAGAACAGGAGCGAAGCTGGGTGAGACTGCATGCAGCAGAACTGGAGCGGTGCTGGGTGAGGCTACATTCAGCAGAACTGCAGTGTTTCTGGGTGAGACTGCATGCAGCGGTGCTGGGTGAGGCTGCATGCAGCTACACTGGAGTGGTGCTGGGTGAGGCTGCATGCAGCAGAACTGGAGTGGTGCTGGGTGAGGCTCCATGCAGCAGAACTGGAGCAATGCTGGGTGAGGCTGCATGCAGCAGAACTGGAGCGGTGCCGGGTGAGACTGCAAGCAGCAGAACAGGAGCAGAACTGGAGTGGTGCTGGGTGCGGCTGCATGCAGCAGAACTGGATTGGTGCTGCGTGAAGCTGCATGCAGCTGTGCTGGGTGAGACTGACTGCATGCAGCAGAACTGGAGTGGTGCTGGGTGCGGCTGCATGCAGCAGAACTGGATTGGTGCTGCGTGAAGCTGCATGCATCGGTGCTGGGTGAGACTGACTGCATGCAGCAGAACTGGATTGGTGCTGGGTGAGGCTGCATGCAGCAGAACTGAATTGGTGCTGGGTGAGGCTGCATGCAGCAGAACTGGAGTGGTCCTGGGTGAAACTGCATGCAGCGGTGCCAGGTGAGACTGCATGCAGCAGAACTCGAGTGGTGCTGGGTGAGGCTGCATGCAGAAGAACTGGAGCGGTGCTGGGTGAGGCTGCATGCAGCAGAACTGGAACGGTCCTGGGTGAAACTGCATGCAGCGGTGCTGGGTGAGGCTGCATGCAGCAGAACTGGAGCGGTGCTTGGTGAGACTGCATGCAGAGGTGCTGGGTGAGGCTGCATGCAGCAGAATTGGAGTGGTGCCGGGTAAGACTGCAAGCAGCAGAACAGGAGCGACGCTGGGTGAGACTGCAAGCAGCAGAACTGGAGCGGTGCTGGGTGAGGCTGCATGCAGCAGAACTGGAGCGGTGCTGGGTGAGGCTGCATGCAACAGAACTGGAGCGGTGCTGGGTGAGGCTCCATGCAGCAGAACTGGAGCGGTGCTGGGTGAGGCTGCATGCAGCAGAACTGGAGTGGTGCTGGGTGAGGCTGCATGCAGCAGAACAGGAGCAGTGCTGGGTGAGGCTGCATGCAGCAGTACTGGAGCGGTGCTTGGTGAGACTGCATGCAGCGGTGCTGGGTGAGGCTGCATGCAGCAGAACTGGAGCGGTGCTTGGTGAGACTGCATGCAGCAGAACTGGGCGGTGCTTGGTGAGACTACATGCAGCAGAACTGGAGCGGTGCTTGGTGAGACTGCATGCAGCAGAACTGGAGTGGTGCTTGGTGAGACTGCATGCAGCGATGCTGGGCGAGGCTGCATGCAGCAGAACTGGAGTGGTGCCGGGTGAGGCTGCATGCAGCAGAACTGGATTGGTGCTGGGTGAGGCTGCATGCAGCAGAACTGGATTGGTGCTGGGTGAGGCTGCATGCAGCTGAACTGGATTGGTGCTGGGTGAGGCTGCATGCAGCGGTGCTGGGTGAGACTGCATGCAGCAGAACTGGATTGGTGCTGGGTGAGGCTGCATGCAGCAGAACTGGAGTGGTGCTGGGTGAGGCTGCATGCATCAGAACTGGATTGGTGCTGGGTGAGGCTGCATGCAGCTGAACTGGATTGGTGCTGGGTTAGGCTGCATGCAGCGGTGCTGGGTGAGACTGCATGCAGCAGAACTGGATTGGTGATGGGTGAGGCTGCATGCAGCAGAACTGGAGCAGTGCTTGGTGAGGCTGCATGCAGCAGAACTGGAGCGGTGCTTGGTGAGACTGCATGCAGCAGAACTGGATTGGTGCTGGGTGAGGCCTCATGCAGCAGAGCTGGATTGGTGCTGGGTGAGGCTGCATGCAGCGGTGCTGGGTGAGACTGCATACAGCAGAACTGGATTGGTGCTGGGTGAGGCTGCATGCAGCAGAACTGGAGTGGTCCTGGGTGAAACTGCATGCAGTGGTGCCGGGTGAGACTGCATGCAGCAGAACTGGATTGGTACTGGATGAGGCTGCATACAGCAGAACTGGATTGGTGCTGGGTGAGGCTGCATGCAGCGGTGCTGGGTGAGACTGCATGCAGCAGAACTGGATTGGTGCTGGGTGAGGCTGCATGCAGCAGAACTGGAGCGGTGCTTGGTGAGGCTGCATGCAGCAGAACTGGAGCGGTGCTTGGTGAGACTGCATGCAGCAGAACTGGATTGGTGCTGGGTGAGGCCTCATGCAGCAGAACTGGATTGGTGCTGGGTGAGGCTGCATGCAGCGGTGCTGGGTGAGACTGCATACAGCAGAACTGGATTAGTGCTGGGTGAGGCTGCATGCAGCAGAACTGGAGTGGTCCTGGGTGAAACTGCATGCAGTGGTGCCGGGTGAGACTGCATGCAGCAGAACTGGATTGGTACTGGATGAGGCTGCATACAGCAGAACTGGTGGTGCTGGGTGAGGCTGCATGCAGCAGAACTGGAGTGGTGCTGGGTGAGGCTGCATGCAGCAGAACTGGATTGGTGCACGGTGAGGCTGCATGCAGCAATGCTGGGTGAGACTGACTGCATGCAGCAGAACTGGATTGGTGCTGGGTGAGGCTGCATGCAGCAGAACTGGATTGGTGCTGGGTGAGGCTGCATGCAGCAGAACTGAAGTGGTCCTGGGTGAAACTGCATGCAGCGGTGCCGGGTGAGACTGCATGCAGCAGAACTGGAGTGGTGCTGGGTGAGGCTCCATGCAGCAGAACTGGAGTGGTGCTGGGCGAGGCTGCATGCAGCAGAACTGGAGCGGTGATGAGTGAGGCTGCATGCAGCAGAACTGGAGCGGTGCTTGGTGAGACTGCATGCAGCGGTGCTGGGTGAGGCTGCATGCAGCTACACTGGACTGGTGCTGGGTGAGGCTGCATGCAGCAGAACTGGAGTGGTGCGGGGTGAGGCTGCATGCAGCAGAACTGGAGCGATGCTGGGAGAGACTGCATGCAGCAGAACTGGAGCGGTGCCGGGTGAGACTGCAAGCAGCAGAACAGGAGCGATGCTGGGTGAGACTGCAAGCAGCAGAACTGGAGCGGTGCTGGGTGAGGCTACATTCAGCAGAACTGCAGTGTTCCTGGGTGAGACTGCATGTAGCGGTGCTGGGTGAGGCTGCATGCAGCTACACTGGAGTGGTGCTAGGTGAGGCTGCATGCAGCAGAACTGGAGTGGTGCTGGGTGAGACTGCAAGCAGCAGAACAGGAGCGATGCTGAGTGAGACTGCATGCAACAGAACTGGAGCGGTGCCGGGTGAGACTGCAAGCAGCAGAACAGGAGCGATGCTGGAGAACTGCAAACATCAGAACTGGAGCGGTGCTGGGTGAGGCTACATTTAGCAGAACTGCAGTGTTCCTGGGTGAGACTGCATGCAGCGGTGCTGGGTGAGGCTGCATGCAGCTACACTAGAGTGGTGCTGGGTGAGGCTGCATGCAGCAGAACTGGAGTGGTGCTGGGTGAGGCTGCATGCAGCAGAACTGGAGCGGTGCTTGGTGAGACTGCATGCAGCGGTGCTGGTTGAGGCTGCATGCAGCAGAACTGGAGCGGTGCTTGGTGAGACTGCATGCAGCGGTGCTGGGTGAGGCTGCATGCAGCAGAATTGGAGTGGTGCCAGGTGAGACTGCAAGCAGCAGAACAGGAGCGATGCTGGGTGAGACTGCATGCAGCAGAACTGGAGCGGTGCTGGGTGAGACTACATTCAGCAGAACTGCAGTGTTCCTGGTTGAGACTGCATGCAGCGGTGCTGGGTGAGGCTGCATGCAGCTACACTGGAGTGGTGCTGGGTGAGGCTGCATGCAGCAGAACTGGAGTGGTGCTGGGTGAGGCTGCATGCAGCCGAACTGGAGTGGTGCTGGGTGAGGCTGCATGCAGCAGAACTGGAGTGGTGCTGGGTGAGGCTCCATGCAGCAGAACTGGAGCAGTGCTGGGTGAGGCTGCATGCAGCAGAAATGGAGTGGTGCTGGGTGAGGCTGCATGCAGCAGAACTGGAGTGGTGCTGGGTGCGGCTGCATGCAGCAGAACTGGATTGGTGCTGCGTGAAGCTGCATGCAGCTGTGCTGGGTGAGACTGACTGCATGCAGCAGAACTGGAGTGGTGCTGGGTGCGGCTGCATGCAGCAGAACTGGATTGGTGCTGCGTGAAGCTGCATGCATCAATGCTGGGTGAGACTGCATGCATGCAGCAGAACTGGATTGGTGCTGGGTGAGGCTGCATGCAGCAGAACTGGATTGGTGCTGGGTGAGGCTGCATGCAGCAGAACTGGAGTGGTCCTGGGTGAAACTGCATGCAGCGGTGCCGGGTGAGACTGCATGCAGCAGAACTGGAATGGTGCTGGGTGAGGCTGCATGCAGCAGAACTGGAGCGGTGCTGGGTGAGGCTGCATGCAGCAGAACTGGAACGGTCCTGGGTGAAACTGCATGCAGCGGTGCTGGGTGAGGCTGCATGCAGCAGAACTGGAGCGGTGCTTGGTGAGACTGCATGCAGCGGTGCTGGGTGAGGCTGCATGCAGCAGAATGGGAGTGGTGCCGGGTAAGACTGCAAGCAGCAGAACAGGAGTGACGCTGGATGAGACTGCAAGCAGCAGAATTGGAGCGGTGCTGGGTGAGGCTACATTCAGCAGAACTGCAGTGTTCCTGGGTGAGACTGCATGCAGCGGTGCTGGGTGAGGCTGCATGCAGCTACACTGGACTTGTGCTGGGTGAGGCTGCATGCAGCAGAACTGGAGTGGTGCCAGGTGAGGCTGCATGCAGCAGAACTGGAGCGATGCTGGGTGAGACTGCATGCAGCAGAACTGGAGCGGTGCCGCGTGAGACTGCAAGTAGCAGAACAGGAGCGATGCTGGGTGGGACTGCAAGCAGCAGAACTGGAGCGGTGCTGGGTGAGGCTACATTCAGCAGAACTGGAGTGGTGCTGGGTGAGGCTCCATGCAGCAGAACTGGAGCGGTGCTGGGTGAGGCTGCATGCAGCAGAACTGGAGTGGTGCTGGGTGAGGCTGCATGCAGCAGAACTGGAGCGGTGCTGGGTGAGGCTGCATGCAACAGAACTGGAGCGGTGCTGGGTGAGGCTCCATGCAGCAGAACTGGAGCGGTGCTGGGTGAGGCTGCATGCAGCAGAACTGGAGTGGTGCTGGGTGAGGCTGCATGCAGCAGAACAGGAGCAGTGCTGGGTGAGGCTGCATGCAGCAGTACTGGAGCGGTGCTTGGTGAGACTGCATGCAGCGGTGCTGGATGAGGCTGCATGCAGCAGAACTGGAGCGGTGCTTGGTGAGACTGCATGCAGCAGAACTGGGCGGTGCTTGGTGAGACTACATGCAGCAGAACTGGAGCGGTGCTTGGTGAGACTGCATGCAGCAGAACTGGAGTGGTGCTTGGTGAGACTGCATGCAGCGATGCTGGGCGAGGCTGCATGTAGCAGAACTGGAGTGGTGCCGGGTGAGGCTGCATGCAGCAGAACTGGATTGGTGCTGGGTGAGGCTGCATGCAGCAGAACTGGATTGGTGCTGGGTGAGGCTGCATGCAGCTGAACTGGATTGGTGCTGGGTGAGGCTGCATGCAGCGGTGCTGGGTGAGACTGCATGCAGCAGAACTGGATTGGTGCTGGGTGAGGCTGCATGCAGCAGAACTGGAGTGGTGCTGGGTGAGGCTGCATGCATCAGAACTGGATTGGTGCTGGGTGAGGCTGCATGCAGCTGAACTGGATTGGTGCTGGGTTAGGCTGCATGCAGCGGTGCTGGGTGAGACTGCATGCAGCAGAACTGGATTGGTGATGGGTGAGGCTGCATGCAGCAGAACTGGAGCGGTGCTTGGTGAGGCTGCATGCAGCAGAACTGGAGCGGTGCTTGGTGAGACTGCATGCAGCAGAACTGGATTGGTGCTGGGTGAGGCCTCATGCAGCAGAGCTGGATTGGTGCTGGGTGAGGCTGCATGCAGCAGAACTGGAGTGGTCCTGGGTGAAACTGCATGCAGTGGTGCCGGGTGAGACTGCATGCAGCAGAACTGGATTGGTACTGGATGAGGCTGCATACAGCAGAACTGGATTGGTGCTGGGTGAGGCTGCATGCAGCGGTGCTGGGTGAGACTGCATGCAGCAGAACTGGATTGGTGCTGGGTGAGGCTGCATGCAGCAGAACTGGAGCGGTGCTTGGTGAGGCTGCATGCAGCAGAACTGGAGCGGTGCTTGGTGAGACTGCATGCAGCAGAACTGGATTGGTGCTGGGTGAGGCCTCATGCAGCAGAGCTGGATTGGTGCTGGGTGAGGCTGCATGCAGCGGTGCTGGGTGAGACTGCATACAGCAGAACTGGATTAGTGCTGGGTGAGGGTGCATGCAGCAGAACTGGAGTGGTCCTGGGTGAAACTGCATGCAGTGGTGCCGGGTGAGACTGCATGCAGCAGAACTGGATTGGTACTGGATGAGGCTGCATACAGCAGAACTGGAGTGGTGCTGGGTGAGGCTGCATGCAGCAGAACTGGAGTGGTGCTGGGTGAGGCTGCATGCAGCAGAACTGGATTGGTGCACGGTGAGGCTGCATGCAGCGATGCTGGGTGAGACTGACTGCATGCAGCAGAACTGGATTGGTGCTGGGTGAGGCTGCATGCAGCAGAACTGGATTGGTGCTGGGTGAGGCTGCATGCAGCAGAACTGAAGTGGTCCTGGGTGAAACTGCATGCAGCGGTGCCGGGTGAGACTGCATGCAGCAGAACTGGAGTGGTGCTGGGTGAGGCTCCATGCAGCAGAACTGGAGTGGTGCTGGGCGAGGCTGCATGCAGCAGAACTGGAGCGGTGATGAGTGAGGCTGCATGCAGCAGAACTGGAGCGGTGCTTGGTGAGACTGCATGCAGCGGTGCTGGGTGAGGCTGCATGCAGCTACACTGGACTGGTGCTGGGTGAGGCTGCATGCAGCAGAACTGGAGTGGTGCGGGGTGAGGCTGCATGCAGCAGAACTGGAGCAATGCTGGGAGAGACTGCATGCAGCAGAACTGGAGCGGTGCCGGGTGAGACTGCAAGCAGCAGAACAGGAGCGATGCTGGGTGAGACTGCAAGCAGCAGAACTGGAGCGGTGCTGGGTGAGGCTACATTCAGCAGAACTGCAGTGTTCCTGGGTGAGACTGCATGTAGCGGTGCTGGGTGAGGCTGCATGCAGCTACACTGGAGTGGTGCTAGGTGAGGCTGCATGCAGCAGAACTGGAGTGGTGCTGGGTGAGACTGCAAGCAGCAGAACAGGAGCGATGCTGAGTGAGACTGCATGCAACAGAACTGGAGCGGTGCCGGGTGAGACTGCAAGCAGCAGAACAGGAGCGATGCTGGGTGAGACTGCAAACATCAGAACTGGAGCGGTGCTGGGTGAGGCTACATTTAGCAGAACTGCAGTGTTCCTGGGTGAGACTGCATGCAGCGGTGCTGGGTGAGGCTGCATGCAGCTACACTGGAGTGGTGCTGGGTGAGGCTGCATGCAGCAGAACTGGAGTGGTGCTGGGTGAGGCTGCATGCAGCAGAACTGGAGCGGTGCTTGGTGAGACTGCATGCAGCGGTGCTGGTTGAGGCTGCATGCAGCAGAACTGGAGCGGTGCTTGGTGAGACTGCATGCAGCGGTGCTGGGTGAGGCTGCATGCAGCAGAATTGGAGTGGTGCCAGGTGAGACTGCAAGCAGCAGAACAGGAGCGATGCTGGGTGAGACTGCATGCAGCAGAACTGGAGCGGTGCTGGGTGAGACTATATTCAGCAGAACTGCAGTGTTCCTGGTTGAGACTGCATGCAGCGGTGCTGGGTGAGGCTGCATGCAGCTACACTGGAGTGGTGCTGGGTGAGGCTGCATGCAGCAGAACTGGAGTGGTGCTGGGTGAGGCTGCATGCAGCCGAACTGGAGTGGTGCTGGGTGAGGCTGCATGCAGCAGAACTGGAGTGGTGCTGGGTGAGGCTCCATGCAGCAGAACTGGAGCAGTGCTGGGTGAGGCTGCATGCAGCAGAAATGGAGTGGTGCTGGGTGAGGCTGCATGCAGCAGAACTGGAGTGGTGCTGGGTGCGGCTGCATGCAGCATAACGGGATTGGTGCTGCGTGAAGCTGCATGCAGCTGTGCTGGGTGAGACTGACTGCATGCAGCAGAACTGGAGTGGTGCTGGGTGCGGCTGCATGCAGCAGAACTGGATTGGTGCTGCGTGAAGCTGCATGCATCGATGCTGGGTGAGACTGACTGCATGCAGCAGAACTGGATTGGTGCTGGGTGAGGCTGCATGCAGCAGAACTGGATTGGTGCTGGGTGAGGCTGCATGCAGCAGAACTGGAGTGGTCCTGGGTGAAACTGCATGCAGCGGTGCGGGGTGAGACTGCATGCAGCAGAACTGGAATGGTGCTGGGTGAGGCTGCATGCAGCAGAACTGGAGCGGTGCTGGGTGAGGCTGCATGCAGCAGAACTGGAACGGTCCTGGGTGAAACTGCATGCAGCGGTGCTGGGTGAGGCTGCATGCAGCAGAACTGGAGCGGTGCTTGGTGAGACTGCATGCAGCGGTGCTGGGTGAGGCTGCATGCAGCAGAATGGGAGTGGTGCCGGGTAAGACTGCAAGCAGCAGAACAGGAGTGACGCTGGGTGAGACTGCAAGCAGCAGAATTGGAGCGGTGCTGGGTGAGGCTACATTCAGCAGAACTGCAGTGTTCCTGGGTGAGACTGCATGCAGCGGTGCTGGGTGAGGCTGCATGCAGCTACACTGGACTTGTGCTGGGTGAGGCTGCATGCAGCAGAACTGGAGTGGTGCCAGGTGAGGCTGCATGCAGCAGAACTGGAGCGATGCTGGGTGAGACTGCATGCAGCAGAACTGGAGCGGTGCCGCGTGAGACTGCAAGTAGCAGAACAGGAGCGATGCTGGGTGGGACTGCAAGCAGCAGAACTGGAGCGGTGCTGGGTGAGGCTACATTCAGCAGAACTGCAGTGTTCCTGGGTGAGACTGCATGCAGCGGTGCTGGGTGAGGCTGCATGCAGCAGAACTGGAGTGGTGCCGGGTGAGACTGCAAGCAGCAGAACAGGAGCGATGCTGGGTGCGACTCCATGCAACAGAACTGGAGCGGTGCCGGTGAGACTGCAAGCAGCAGAACAGGAGCGATGCTGGGTGAGACTGCAAGCATCAGAACTGGAGCGGTGCTGGGTGAGGCTACATTCAGCAGAACTGCAGTGTTCCTGGGTGAGACTGCTGCATGCAGCAGAACTGGAGTGGTGCTGGGTGAGGCTGCATGCAGCAAAATTGGAGCGGTGCTTGGTGAGACTGCATGCAGCGGTGCTGGTTGAGGCTGCATGCAGCAGAACTGGAGCGGTGCTTGGTGAGACTGCATGCAGCGGTGCTGGGTGAGGCTGCATGCAGCAGAATTGGAGTGGTGCCGGGTGAGACTGCAAGCAGCAGAACAGGAGCGAAGCTGGGTGAGACTGCATGCAGCAGAACTGGAGCGGTGCTGGGTGAGGCTACATTCAGCAGAACTGCAATGTTCCTGGGTGAGACTGCATGCAGCGGTGCTGGGTGAGGCTGCATGCAGCTACACTGGAGTGGTGCTGGGTGAGGCTGCATGCAGCAGAACTGGAGTGGTGCTGGGTGAGGCTCCATGCAGCAGAACTGGAGCAATGCTGGGTGAGGCTGCATGCAGCAGAACTGGAGCGATGCTTGGTGAGGCTGCATGCAGCAGAACTGGAGCGGTGCTTGGTGAGACTGCATGCAGTGGTGCTGGTTGAGGCTGTATGCAGCAGAACTGGAGTGGTGCTTGGTGAGACTGCATGCAGCGGTGCTGGGTGAGGCTGCATGCAGCAGTATTGGAGTGGTGCCGGGTGAGACTGCAAGCAGCAGAACAGGAGCGATGCTGGGTGAGACTGCAAGCAGCAGAACTGGAGCGGTGCTGGGTGAGGCTTCATTCAGCAGAACTGCAGTGTTCCTGGGTGAGACTGCATGCAGCGGTGCTGGGTGAGGCTGCATGCCGCTACACTGGACTGGTGCTGGGTGAGGCTGCATGCAGCAGAACTGGAGTGGTGCCGGGTGAGGCTGCATGCAGCAGAACTGGAGCGATGCTGGGTGAGACTGCATGCAGCAGAACTGGAGCGGTGCCGGGTGAGACTGCAAGCAGCAGAACAGGAGCAGAACTGGAGTGGTGCTGGGTGAGGCTGCATGCAGCAGAACTGGAGTGGTGCTGGGTGCGGCTGCATGCAGCAGAACTGGATTGGTGCTGCGTGAAGCTGCATGCAGCTGTGCTGGGTGAGACTGACTGCATGCAGCAGAACTGGAGTGGTGCTGGGTGCGGCTGCATGCAGCAGAACTGGATTGGTGCTGCGTGAAGCTGCATGCATCGGTGCTGGGTGAGACTGACTGCATGCAGCAGAACTGGATTGGTGCTGGGTGAGGCTGCATGCAGCAGAACTGGATTGGTGCTGGGTGAGGCTGCATGCAGCAGAACTGGAGTGGTCCTGGGTGAAACTGCATGCAGCGGTGCCAGGTGAGACTGCATGCAGCAGAACTCGAGTGGTGCTGGGTGAGGCTGCATGCAGAAGAACTGGAGCGGTGCTGGGTGAGGCTGCATGCAGCAGAACTGGAACGGTCCTGGGTGAAACTGCATGCAGCGGTGCTGGGTGAGGCTGCATGCAGCAGAACTGGAGCGGTGCTTGGTGAGACTGCATGCAGAGGTGCTGGGTGAGGCCGCATGCAGCAGAATTGGAGTGGTGCCGGGTAAGACTGCAAGCAGCAGAACAGGAGCGACGCTGGGTGAGACTGCAAGCAGCAGAATTGGAGCGGTGCTGGGTGAGGCTACATTCAGCAGAACTGCAGTGTTCCTGGGTGAGACTGCATGCAGCGGTGCTGGGTGAGGCTGCATGCAGCTACACTGGACTGGTGCTGGGTGAGGCTGCATGCAGCAGAACTGGAGTGGTGCCAGGTGAGGCTGCATGCAGCAGAACTGGAGCGATGCTGGGTGAGACTGCATGCAGCAGAACTGGAGCAGTGCCGCGTGAGACTGCAAGCAGCAGAACAGGAGCGATGCTGGGTGGGACTGCAAGCAGCAGAACTGGAGCGGTGCTGGGTGAGGCTACATTCAGCAGAACTGCAGTGTTCCTGGGTGAGACTGCATGCAGCGGTGCTGGGTGAGGCTGCATGCAGCTACACTGGAGTGGTGCTGGGTGAGGCTGCATGCAGCAGAACTGGAGTGGTGCCGGGTGAGACTGCAAGCAGCAGAACAGGAGCGATGCTGGGTGCGACTCCATGCAACAGAACTGGAGCGGTGCCAGTGAGACTGCAAGCAGCAGAACAGGAGCGATGCTGGGTGAGACTGCAAGCATCAGAACTAGAGCGGTGCTGGGTGAGGCTACATTCAGCAGAACTGCAGTGTTCCTGGGTGAGACTGCATGCAGCGGTGCTGGGTGAGGCTGCATGCAGCTACACAGGAGTGGTGCTGGGTGAGGCTGCATGCAGCAGAACTGGAGTGGTGCTGGGTGAGGCTGCATGCAGCAGAATTGGAGCGGTGCTTGGTGAGACTGCATGCAGCGGTGCTGGTTGAGGCTGCATGCAGCAGAACTGGAGCGGTGCTTGGTGAGACTATATGCAGCGGTGCTGGGTGAGGCTGCATGCAGCAGAATTGGAGTGGTGCCGGGTGAGACTGCAAGCAGCAGAACAGGAGCAAAGCTGGGTGAGACTGCATGCAGCAGAACTGGAGCGGTGCTGGGTGAGGCTACATTCAGCAGAACTGCAGTGTTCCTGGGTGAGACTGCATGCAGCGGTGCTGGGTGAGGCTGCATGCAGCTACACTGGAGTGGTGCTGGGTGAGGCTGCATGCAGCAGAACTGGAGTGGTGCTGGGTGAGGCTCCATGCAGCAGAACTGGAGCAGTGCTGGGTGAGGCTGCATGCAGCAGAACTGGAGTGGTGCTGGGTGAGGCTGCATGCAGCAGAACTGGAGCGGTGCTGGGTGAGGCTGCATGCAGCAGAACTGGAGCGATGCTTGGTGAGGCTGCATGCAGCAGAACTGGAGCGGTGCTTGGTGAGACTGCATGCAGCGGTGCTGGTTGAGGCTGCATACAGCAGAACTGAAGCGGTGCTTGGTGAGACTGCATGCAGCGGTGCTGGGTGAGGCTGCATGCAGCAGAATTGGAGTGGTGCCGGGTGAGACTGCAAGCAGCAAAACAGGAGCGATGCTGGGTGAGACTGCAAGCAGCAGAACTGGAGCGGTGCTGGGTGAGGCTACATTCAGCAGAACTGGAGTGGTGCTGGGTGAGGCTGCATGCAGCAGAACTGGAGCGGTGCTGGGTGAGGCTGCATGGAGCAGAACTGGAGCGGTGCTTGGTTAGGCTGCATGCAGCAGAACTGGAGCCGTGCTGGGTGAGGCTGCATGCAGCAGAACTGGAGTGGTGCTGGGTGAGGCTGCATGCAGCAGAACTGGAGCGGTGCTGGATGAGGCTGCATGCAGCAGAACTGGAGCGGTGCTTGGTGAGGCTGCATGCAGCAGACCTGGAGCGGTGCTTGGTTAGGCTGCATGCAGCAGAACTGGAGCGGTGCTTCGTGAGACTGCATGCAGAGGTGCAGGTTGAGGCTGCATGCAGCAGAACTGGAGCGGTGCTGGGTGTTAGGATTCGGTCCCCAGTCCTCTTTTGCTGACCATAGCTTTCACCATCACATGACACGCCAGCAGTATAAAAGGGAGTCCTACCATAGTGTCGTTGCTTGTTATTTCAAACCTGTGGGTTCCTGCTATTTTTGGGCCCTGTGAAGCTGTTGGTTGTTGCCGTTCCTCACGGGCTCGTGAGGAACCTTGGAAAACTTGCCCTTTTACCCGTATCCCTTACCTTGATTCCCACTGTGGTAAATTCCCTGTTCCCGTTCCCCTCTGTACCTTTGTTGATACCCGCCCTGTGTTCCCGTAGTGAGTTAGTTAGCGTACCTGTTTCCCGTTCCCCCCCATCTCTTGTTAGAGATTAACCAACGACATCCAGGGGCTCCTGTTTGTCAGACACTGTTTTAGTGTCTTTTTGTTTCCTTTAGAACCAGAGACTTGTAGCTCACCTAGAACGGGCGCTAGCCGTTCGTTCCTTCTGCAAGTCTTGTGGAAACTATCCGCCTCGTTTAGGGCGGTTCTGAGGTTGTGAGCTATATCCCGGCTGCGTTCCTGCAGTGTGTGGGTTGGGCAGGAGCCTAACACTGGGTGAGGCCGCATGCAGCAGAACTGGAGGGGTGCTGGGTGAGGCTGCATGCAGCAGTACTGGAGCAGTGCTGGGTGAGGCTGCATGCAGCAGAACTGGAGCGGTGCTTGGTGAGGCTGCATGCAGCAGTACTGGAGCGGTGCTTGGTGAGACTGCTAGCAGCGGTGCTGGTTGAGGCTGCATGCAGCAGAACTGGAGCAGTGCCGGGTGAGACTGCAAGCAGCAGAACAGGAGCGATGCTGGGTGAGACTGCAAGCAGCAGAACTGGAGCGGTGCTGGGTGAGGCTACCTTCAGCAGAACTGCAGTGTTCCTGGGTGAGACTGCATGCAGCGGTGCTG
Organism: Lissotriton vulgaris; assembly: GCF_964263255.1. Taxonomy (NCBI): domain Eukaryota; kingdom Metazoa; phylum Chordata; class Amphibia; order Caudata; family Salamandridae; genus Lissotriton; species Lissotriton vulgaris. The sequence goes on from NC_141690.1 coordinate 255,313,306, forward strand.
GGTGAGGCTGCATGCAGCTACACTGGAGTGGTGCTAGGTGAGGCTGCATGCAGCAGAACTGGAGCGGTGCTGGGTGAGGCTACATTCAGCAGAACTGCAGTGTTCCTGGGTGAGACTGCATGCAGCGGTGCTGGGTGAGGCTGCATGTCAAGTCAAGTCAAGTCAAAGAATTTATATAGCGCACTACATACCCAGAGGGTCTCAAGGCGCTTAGGGAGGGGAAGAGGATTACTTGTCAAATATCAACGTTTTAAGTTGCTTTCTGAATGCTAGGTGGTTCTGGGTAAGGCGAAGGTAAGTAGGGAGTGAGTTCCATGTTTTAGCAGCCAGGTATGAGAAGGATCTGCCTCCCATGGTTGTCTTGTTGATGCGAGGTACAGTGGCGAGGGCTTGGCTGGAAGAACGTAGTTGGCGGGAGGGGGTGTAGAAGGACAGTCGTGAGTTGAGGCATTCTGGTCCGATGTCGTAGAGTGATTTGTGTGCGTGGGTTAGCAGTCGGAAAGTGATCCTCTTATTGACGGGTAGCCAGTGGAGGTCTTTCAGGTGACCAGAGATGTGTTCGTTACGCGGGATGTCTAATATGATCCTGGCTGAGGCGTTTTGGATTCGTTGGAGTTTCTTCTGGAGTTTCGCGGTAGTACCTGCGTAGAGGGTGTTTCCGTAGTCCAGTCGGCTCGTGACCAGAGCATGGGTGACTGTTTTTCTGGTTTCGGTGGGGATCCAGCGAAATGTTTTTTTGAGCATGCGAAGAATGTTGAAGCAGGATGAGGATACAGCGCTGACTTGTCTATTCATTGAAAGTGAAGAATCCAGGATAACGCCTAGGTTCCGTGCGTGGTCTGTCAGGATGGGTGCTTTTCCAAGGGCTTCCGGCCACCAAGAGTCGTCCCATGCAGAGGGGGATGTACCTAAGATGAGGACTTCTGTTTTATCTGAGTTCAGTTTCAGACGGCTGTGTTTCATCCATTCGGCAACTTCTTTCATTCCTTCGTGTAGGTTAGTTTTGGCGGTGCTGGGGTCATTGGTGAGAGATAGGATCAGTTGAGTGTCATCCGCGTAAGAGATGATGTTGAGGTTGTGTTGGCGTGCGATGGCCGCGAGGGGGCTCATGTATACGTTGAAGAGGGTGGGACTGAGTGAGGATCCTTGTGGTACGCCACAGATGACTTCAGTGGCCTCGGACTTGAATGGTGGAAGGCGGACTCTCTGGGTTCTTCCGGTGAGGAACGAGGTGATCCATTCAAGTGCTTTTCCTTGTATTCCGATGTTTCTGAGGCGTTGTAAAAGGGTGCTGTGGCAGACTGTGTCGAAGGCTGCAGAGAGGTCGAGGAGGATGAGGGCGACTGTGTCTCCATTGTCCAGTAGTGTTCGAATGTCGTCTGTGGCTGCGATGAGGGCGGTCTCAGTGCTGTGTTTTGCTCGGAAGCCAGATTGTGAGGATTCGAGGGATTTGTTGGCTTCGAGGAAAGCGGCGAGCTGGTTGTTGACGGCTTTCTCGATGACTTTGGCCGGGAAAGGAAGGAGTGATATTGGGCGGTAATTTTTGAGTTCGGTGGTGTCCGCTGTGGGTTTTTTCAGAAGGGCGGTGAGTTCAGCGTGTTTCCAGCTTTCCGGGAAGGTGGCGGAGTTGAAGGAGCAGTTGATGACGTCTCGGAGGTGCGGTGCTATGACGGAGTCTGCTTTGTTGAAGATGTGGTGAGGACATGGGTCTGTGGGGGATCCTGAGTGGATGGAGTTCATCAGGCGGATGGTGTCCTCAGTGGAGATTGGGTTCCAGTCGTTAAGGGTGTTCAAGGGGGGAGAATGTTCATCATATGGTTGGGTGGGTTGGTCTCCGGGTTGGTTGTCGAAGCTGTTGTGGATGTCTGCAATTTTGTTGTGGAAGAATGAGGCTAGGGAGTCGCAGAGGGCTTGAGAGGGGGTGATGTCGTTGGAGTTGGCCGAGGGATTGGTAAATTCCTTGACGATGTTGAAAAGTTCCTTGCTGTTGTGGGCGTTGTTGTCTAGTCGATCCTTGAATGCTGTTTTCTTGGCCTTTCGGATTAGTTGGTGGTGTGAGCGGGTGGCGTTGTTGAAGGCGTCCTTGGTGCTAGTGGTTGGGTCTTTTTTCCAGGCCTTTTCAAGGGAGCGGCAGAGTTTCTTGGACTTCTTAAGATCATCGTTGAACCATGAGGCCTTCTTGCTGCCAGGTTTGCTTTGACGTTTTTTCAGTGGTGCTAAGGTGTCGGCGGTGTTGGATAACCATAGGGTGAAGTTGGTGGCGACTTGGTCTGGGTTAGAAGAGTGGGCTGGGGTGTTTAGAAGGAGCGATGAGGAGATCTGGTCGATGGTGATTTTGTTCCAGTTTCTTTGCAGAGTTGGTTGGAGGTGGTTGATGGGTTTCGGCTTGTTGTAGGTGAAGTGAACGCAGCTGTGGTCAGTCCAGAGGAGATCCGTAGTATGGCTGAAGGAGACATGATTGCTGGAAGTGAAGATGGGGTCGAGTGTGTGACCTGCGATGTGGGTGGGGGAAGTGACCAGTTGTTTAAGTCTGAGGTTGGCGAGGTTGTCCAAGAGGGTGGTGGTGTTGCGGTCGTTGTTCTTTTCAAGGTGAAAGTTGAGGTCTCCCAGAAGGATGTAATCTTTGGAGGGGAGCGCGTGTGGAGTGATGAAGTCCGTGATGTCTTCACTGAATTTTGCGCGGGGTCCTGGTGGTCTGTAGAGGAGGGTGCCTCTGAGTGTGGTCTTGGGGTCGATGTGGATCTGGAAGTGAAGGTGTTCAGAGTTGGCGAGGTGGACGTCAGAGCTGGTAGAGATGTGGATTGATTTTTTATGGACGATAGCGATTCCTCCTCCTGTGTGGCATGCAGCTACACTGGACTGGTGCTGGGTGAGGCTGCATGCAGCAGAACTGGAGTGGTGCCAGGTGAGGCTGCATGCAGCAGAACTGGAGCGATGCTGGGTGAGACTGCATGCAGCAGAACTGGAGCGGTGCCGTGTGAGACTGCAAGCAGCAGAACAGGAGCGATGCTGGGTGGGACTGCAAGCAGCAGAACTGGAGCGGTGCTGGGTGAGGCTACATTCAGCAGAACTGCAGTGTTCCTGGGTGAGACTGCATGCAGCGGTGCTGGGTGAGGCTGCATGCAGCTACACTGGAGTGGTGCTGGGTGAGGCTGCATGCAGCAGAACTGGAGTGGTGCCGGGTGAGACTGCAAGCAGCAGAACATGAGCGATGCTGGGTGCGACTCCATGCAACAGAACTGGAGCGGTGCCGGTGAGACTGCAAGCAGCAGAACAGGAGCGATGCTGGGTGAGACTGCAAGCATCAGAACTAGAGCGGTGCTGGGTGAGGCTACATTCAGCAGAACTGCAGTGTTCCTGGGTGAGACTGCATGCAGCGGTGCTGGGTGAGGCTGCATGCAGCTACACAGGAGTGGTGCTGGGTGAGGCTGCATGCAGCAGAACTGGAGTGGTGCTGGGTGAGGCTGCATGCAGCAGAATTGGAGCGGTGCTTGGTGAGACTGCATGCAGCGGTGCTGGTTGAGGCTGCATGCAGCAGAATTGGAGTGGTGCCGGGTGAGACTGCAAGCAGCAGAACAGGAGCGAAGCTGGGTGAGACTGCATGCAGCAGAGCTGGAGCGGTGCTGGGTGAGGCTACATTCAGCAGAACTGCAGTGTTCCTAGGTGAGACTGCATGCAGCGGTGCTGGGTGAGGCTGCATGCAGCTACACTGGAGTGGTGCTGGGTGAGGCTGCATGCAGCAGAACTGGAGTGGTGCTGGGTGAGGCTCCATGCAGCAGAACTGGAGCAGTGCTGGGTGAGGCTGCATGCAGCAGAACTGGAGTGGTGCTGGGTGAGGCTGCATGCAGCAGAACTGGAGCGGTGCTGGGTGAGGCTGCATGCAGCAGAACTGGAGCGATGCTTGGTGAGGCTGCATGCAGCAGAACTGGAGCGGTGCTTGGTGAGACTGCATGCAGCGGTGCTGGTTGAGGCTGCATACAGCAGAACTGAAGCGGTGCTTGCTGAGACTGCATGCAGCGGTGCTGGGTAAGGCTGCATGCAGCAGAATTGGAGTGGTGCTGGGTGAGACTGCAAGCAGCAAAACAGGAGCGATGCTGGGTGAGACTGCAAGCAGCAGAACTGGAGCAGTGCTGGGTGAGGCTACATTCAGCAGAACTGGAGTGGTGCTGGGTGAGGCTGCATGCAGCAGAACTGGAGCGGTGCTGGGTGAGGCTGCATGGAGCAGAACTGGAGCGGTGCTTGGTTAGGCTGCATGCAGCAGAACTGGAGTGGTGCTGGGTGAGGCTGCATGCAACCGAACTGGAGTGGTGCTGGGTGAGGCTCCATGCAGCAGAACTGGAGCCGTGCTGGGTGAGGCTGCATGCAGCAGAACTGGAGCGGTGCTGGATGAGGCTGCATGCAGCAGAACTGGAGCGGTGCTGGGTGAGGCTGCATGCAGCAGAACTGGAGCGGTGCTGGGTGAGGCTGCATGCAGCAGACCTGGAGCGGTGCTTGGTTAGGCTGCATGCAGCAGAACTGGAGCGGTGCTTCGTGAGACTGCATGCAGCGGTGCTGGTTGAGGCTGCATGCAGCAGAACTGGAGCGGTGCTGGGTGTTAGGATTCGGTCCCCAGTCCTCTTTTGCTGACCATAGCTTTCACCATCACATGACACGCCAGCAGTATAAAAGGGAGTCCTACCATAGTGTTGTTGCTTGTTATTTCAAACCTGTGGGTTCCTGCTATTTTTGGTTCCTGTGAAGCTGTTGGTTGTTGCCGTTCCTCACGGGCTCGTGAGGAACCTTGGAAAACTTGCCCTTTTACCCGTATCCCTTACCTTGATTCCCACTGTGGTAAATTCCCTGTTCCCGTTCCCCTCTGTACCTTTGTTGATACCCGCCCTGTGTTCCCGTAGTGAGTTAGTTAGCGTACCTGTTTCCCGTTCCCCCCCATCTCTTGTTAGAGATTAACCAACGACATCCAGGGGCTCCTGTTTGTCAGACACTGTTTTAGTGTCTTTTTGTTTCCTTTAGAACCAGAGACTTGTAGCTCACCTAGAACGGGCGCTAGCCGTTCGTTCCTTCTGCAAGTCTTGTGGAAACTATCCGCCTCGTTTAGGGCGGTTCTGACGTTGTGAGCTATATCCCGGCTGGGAATCTTTTTACACTCATTTCGCTCGTGAGACGAGTAGTATCGTTTCTCACTGTTTTTGGTTTTCCCCACTCACCACCCTTTTTAATATACAGGGGTTTTTTGTTCATGCACGTTCCTTTTGCATGTTTTTTACCCTGTGAAATCCCATCACGCCCAAACCTTAAACACCCGATAAACCTGTCTTGTGGTTACCAGATAATCCCCCTCGAAGCAAAACCTGCATTTGTTAATGGTAAGTGTCAGTGTGGTGAACTGCTGGATATGGTCTTTTGTTACTGTATCAGGATTGGGGACTGAAGATTATTGTGTGCTATACCTTTTTTGTTTCCCTGTCTATGCAGGTGCGGAAGCGAGGAGGAGGGTGTTGTTTGAATCTCCGTTCTACAGGGGTGGAAGGTTTGGAGCCTTTGTTTCCACCCCTTTTCTGGTTCAACGGTTAACTCATTTGTGCCATCTAGTGAGTGACCGGTGAGTCGGGGAAGTGGTTGGGACTTGCCACGTTCCTGCAGTGTGTGGGTTGGGCAGGAGCCTAACAGAATAACAAGCCCACGTTTTACTACACTGCCGAACGGATGGATGTAGAAGGAGGAGCTACGGCAGGGGCGGAAGCCCCTACCATGCTCGATATTATGGGTGCCTTAGCTGCCTTACAGGCCCAGGTGCAGGATTTGAGACAGGAGAACGTAGGATTGAGGCAAGAACTGGGGGCGGTAAGGGCGCGGGAAACCGTGCAACCAAGAGGACCGACACCCCTTATACACCCGGCTACGTTCCAGTATGGAGGGGCGGGACAGAGTAACCCTGGAGGTGGTACCCAGGTTGCAATCACTGTGTCATCCCCTGTTCCTGTTCCCCTGGCTCAACCTGAACGATTCTATGGAAACAGTGGGAAATTTGGCATGTTCATGAATCAGTGCCAGTTACACTTTATGTGTAGGCCGGGGGCCTTTCCTGACGATGCGGCAAAGGTAGCCTTTACGCTTTCTTATTTGGCTGGTATTGCTGCCCAGTGGGCTATCCCCTTAGTGGAAGGCAAGGATCAGGTGTTGCGGGATTATGATGCTTTCAAGGAGCTGATGCGGGGGTTATTTGCCAAACATGCATTCATGCAAGCCAGCGACTCAGAACTGCTGAAATTGCGACAGGGCAGACAGGATCTCCTAACGTATATAGCGACCTTCAACCGGTTGATCTCAGAAACACATTGGCCAGCCGATAAGCGGACCTCATTGTTTTACCAGGGTCTCAATGATGATCTGAAGGACGTGGTGTCGCAGGTAGTGGATCCACCGGAGGAGTGTGCCGCATTCATTGACCTGGTGATTAAACTGAACCATCGGCTCTCTGAGCGACGTGGGGATCGTGTATGTTTTCAGGTGTCCCGCGGTAACTTCATAAAACCCGAAGTAAAACAACCCCTTGGGGAGCCGAAGCCTGAGCCAATGGAAATAGGGGGAGTAAGGGGGCCTTTGACTCCTGAAGAGAGGAAAAGAAGAAGAGACAAGAACCTATGTCTCTATTGCGGACAGGGTGGTCACTTTGCTAGGGAGTGTCCCGTCAAACCATCAGGGGCGGGTTATGGCAAAAAGGTGGCATACGTACAGGTGGAAAGGTTTCCTCTTCCTGCGCAACACACGGGGCAATATGAGGTGTTGGGGGCGGTAGACCTGGCGCCCCGACATTTTGTCATCTCGGCTCAACTTTTACTGTCAGCACAGAATAGAGTACCTGTATCGGTGCTGTTGGATTCGGGTGCCACGGGCAATTTCATCGACATTTCTCTAGCGGAAAAACTAGGTGTGCCCTGCCAGTATAAGAAACAACCGGAGTTGGTACGAGCGATAGACGGAACCGAGTTGTCATCTGGGTGTATCACCAGACAGACGGTACCGTTACGGTTGGTGTGTGACAACGGACACTCGGAATGCGTGGTGTTTGATTTGATCGATGCACCTTCTTTCGGGTTGGTGTTGGGGGTGCCTTGGCTTCAGGAGCACAATCCCAGGATTGATTGGGTGCGGCGTCTAGTCACTCTGGAGTCGCATTATTGTCTGAAGAACTGCTATAGTGTGGCCAGTAAGAAGGTCCCACCGTTGTACTGTGCAGCTTTGGAGGAGAGTGGAGTTCCGCGGCAGTACGGGGATTATGCCGATGTATTTGATAAAGGCTACGCTCAGAGTTTACCACCACATCGGTCTTTTGATTGTAGAATTGATTTGATGGAGGGGGTTCCCTTGCCCAGTAGCCGGGTCTACGCATTGTCCGAACCGGAGGAGAAGCATCTTAAAGACTATCTGGATGAGATGTTAGGACTAGGGTTCATCCGTCCTTCTTCTTCGCCCGTGTCTTCGGCTATCTTCTTCATACCGAAGAAGGAAGGCACACTGAGGGCTTGCGTAGACTACCGGACGTTAAATAAGGCTACCGTTAAGAACAGGTACCCTCTTCCACTTATCCCCGTGTTGTTAGATCAACTCCGCAAGGCCACGGTGTTTACGAAATTAGACCTGCGCGGAGCTTACCATCTGATCCGTATGCGGCCCGGGGATGAGTGGAAGACGGCTTTTAAAACCAAACACGGGCTGTTTGAATACTGTGTGATGCCGTTCGGTCTGTGCAATGCGCCAGCGGCATTCCAGTACTTCATTAACGAGGTCCTGAGTGAGTACTTGGATAGGACGGTAATCGTATACCTGGATGACATCCTTATTTTCTCCGAGACAAATGTAGAACATCACACACATGTGCAGCAAGTGTTGCAGAAATTGCGGGAACATCGGCTTTATGCCAAACTGGAAAAGTGCCAGTTTGATGCAGTTGAGGTGGAATTTCTGGGATTCTTGATATCGGCGGAGGGAATACGAATGGACCCAAAAAAGATAAAGGCGATTCTGGACTGGCCGGTACCAACCACGGTTAAGCACATACAGGTACTTCTAGGGTTCGCCAATTTTTACCGGCGCTTTATCGCTCGATTTTCAGACATCGTGGCGCCGATGACTAGGTTGTTGCGTAAGGGGTCCCTTATGTGTGGTCTCAGGAAGCTCAAGGAGCCTTTCGTCTGTTAAAAACTTTTACCACTGCTCCGGTATTGGCCCATCCTGACCCTGCGTTTCCTTTTTTTGTGGAGACAGACGCGTCCGCGGGTGCAGTAGGAGGGGTACTGTCCCAGAAGGAGGAGGGCACAGGCCATATGCATCCTATTGCATATTTTTCGAAGACATTGTTGCCTGCCGAACGCAATTACACAGTGGCGGAACGGGAGTTGTTGGCAGTGAAACTGTCTTTTGAAGAATGGCATCACTACCTGTGGGGGGCCCGTCATACCATCACGATTTACACCAACCATAAGAACCTGGAGTTTTTTAGATCAGCCAGGGCGTTGACACCAAGACAGATGCGGTGGGTCTTGTTTTTCAACGAGTACGACTTCATTATAACCTACAGACCGGCTGCTCAGCAGATTAAATCAGACGCACTGTCCAGGATACATATCGATCCCGAGGAAGTGAAATCAGGGAAAGAAAGTAGACCTATGCTCGATAGTAGAAGGATTGTGGGTGTGGCTTCAGTAGAAGAGTTTGCGTCCAAGGTGAAGGATCTGTTGAGGCACATGGATTTGGCCCCGTGGTTACAGCTGTCGCAGGTGGTGCTCCGGGAGGGGTTGCTATATCAGGGGGATAGGTTGTTTGTTCCACCCGAGTTGAGAGCAAAGGTGGTGGAGTGGTGTCACTCTTCCTCCTTGGTCGCACATCCCGGAATAGGGAAGACGAAGGAGTTGTGCCTGAGGTGGTTTTGGTGGGAAACTGTGGCGCAGGATATACAGAAATATGTGACAGCTTGTCCTGTTTGTGCCATCAATAAGCCCTCACATAGTAAGCCCTCTGGTTTGTTACAGCCTTTGCTGATACCCCCTTCCCCTTGGCATACCATCAGCATGGATTTTGTCACGGATCTTCCTTTGGTATCAGGCTTCACGACCATTCTCGTGGTGGTGGACCTGTTCACCAAAATGGCCCACTTTATACCACTTAAGAAGTTACCCACCGTTAAGGAGATGGCCATGGAGTTTATGACTTCGGTCGTGAGGTTACATGGGCTGCCTACAGCCGTCGTCTCAGATAGGGGGGCGGAATTTGTATCCCATTTCTGGACGGAGCTCTGTCTGGTGCTCAAGATGGAGATACGGTTGTCATCTGCGTATCATCCCCAGTCAGATGGGCAGACAGAGCGCACCAACCAGACAATGGAACAATATCTGAGGTGCTTGACTACGTCCCTGTCGTGCGACTGGGTAATGGCATTACCCATAGTAGAATTTGCATATAACAACAGCATACACACGGCCCTGGGAATGATACCATTCTTTTGTTCTATGGGATACCATCCTAGAGCCCTAGCTATTCAACCCACTGGGCACATGCCAGCCATTGACGAAGTGTGTAAACGATTGGGTGACATCTGGGAAGTGGCTAGAGGCAGGTTACAGGAAGCCAAGGCGGCTATGAAAGTACATAGGGTTTCGGCCCCTGATTATAAGGTGGGCGATCAAGTATGGTTGGTTTCTCGTAACCTACGGCTACAGGGGTCGCGCAAACTACAGCCCCGGTATGTAGGCCCTTTTCCAATCGTACAGATAGTCAACCCTGTGGCGATGAAGATGTTATTGCCATCGGAGTATAAGATTCACCCAGTATTCCACACCTCATTGCTGAAGCCCTTTATTCCGTCAGATCAGGTCTTGCCCCCTCCCGCTCCGGTACTGGTGGATGGAGAGGAGGAGTTTGAAGTTCAGGCTATTCTTGATTCTAGGAGACGGAGGGGTAGGTTGTATTACCTGGTAGATTGGAAGGGGTATGCTCCGGAAGACAGGACCTGGGAACCTGCTGGAGGGGTGCATGCGCCCCGTTTAGTGAGGTTGTTTCATAGACAACATCCCAGGAAGCCAAGACCTGTGGGGAGGATCATTGGGGGGGGGTACTGTTAGGATTCGGTCCCCAGTCCTCTTTTGCTGACCATAGCTTTCACCATCACATGACACGCCAGCAGTATAAAAGGGAGTCCTACCATAGTGTCGTTGCTTGTTATTGCAAACCTGTGGGTTCCTGCTATTTTTGGTTCCTGTGAAGCTGTTGGTTGTTGCCGTTCCTCACGGGCTCGTGAGGAACCTTGGAAAACTTGCCCTTTTTCCCGTATCCCTTACCTTGATTCCCACTGTGGTAAATTCCCTGTTCCCGTTCCCCTCTGTACCTTTGTTGATACCCGCCCTGTGTTCCCGTAGTGAGTTAGTTAGCGTACCTGTTTCCCGTTCCCCCCCATCTCTTGTTAGAGATTAACCAACGACATCCAGGGGCTCCTGTTTGTCAGACACTGTTTTAGTGTCTTTTTGTTTCCTTTAGAACCAGAGACTTGTAGCTCACCTAGAACGGGCGCTAGCCGTTCGTTCCTTCTGCAAGTCTTGTGGAAACTATCCGCCTCGTTTAGGGCGGTTCTGACGTTGTGAGCCATCTCCCGGCTGGGAATCTTTTTACACTCATTTCACTCGTGAGACGAGTAGTATCGTTTCTCACTGTTTTTGGTTTTGCCCACTCACCACCCTTTTTGATATACAGGGGTTTTTTGTTCATGCACGTTCCTTTTGCATGTTTTTTACCCTGTGAAATCCCGTCACGCCCAAACCTTAAACACCCAATAAACCTGTCTTGTGGTTACCAGATAATCCCCCTCGAAGCAAAACCTGCATTTGTTAATGGTAAGTGTCAGTGTGGTGAACTGCTGGATATGGTCTTTTGTTACTGTATCAGGATTGGGGACTGAAGATTATTGTGTGCTATACCTTTTTTGTTTCCCTGTCTATGCAGGTGCGGAAGCGAGGAGGAGGGTGTTGTTTGAATCTCCGTTCTACAGGGGTGGAAGGTTTGGAGCCTTTGTTTCCACCCCTTTTCTGGTTCAACGGTTAACTCATTTGTGCCATCTAGTGAGTGACCGGTGAGTCGGGGAAGTGGTTGGGACTTGCCACGTTCCTGCAGTGTGTGGGTTGGGCAGGAGCCTAACACTGGGTGAGGCTGCATGCAGCAGAACTGGAGTGGTGCTGGGTGAGGCTGCATGCAGCAGTACTGGAGCAGTGCTGGGTGAGGCTGCATGCAGCAGAACTGGAGCGGTGCTTGGTGAGGCTGCATGCAGCAGTACTGGAGCGGTGCTTGGTGAGACTGCTAGCAGCGGTGCTGGTTGAGGCTGCATGCAGCAGAACTGGAGCAGTGCTTGGTGAGACTGCATGCAGCAGAACTGGAGTGGTGCTGGGTGAGGCTGCATGAAGCAGAACTGGAGCGGTGCTTGGTGAGGCTGCATGCATGCAGCGGTGCTTGGTGAGACTGCTAGCAGCGGTGCTGGTTGAGGCTGCATGCAGCAGAACTGGAGCAGTGCTTGGTGAGACTGCATGCAGCAGAACTGGAGTGGTGCTGGGTGAGGTTGCATGCAGCAGAACTGTAGCGGTGCTTGGTGAGACTGCATGCAGCAGAACTGGATTGGTGCTTGGTGAGGCTGCATGCAGCAGTACTGGATTTGGTGCTGGGTGAGGCTTGATGCAGCGGTGCTGGGTGAGACAGCATGCAGCAGAACTGGATTGGTGCTGGGTGAGGCTGCATGCAGCAGAACTGGAGTGATCCTGGGTGAAACTGCATGCAGCGGTGCCAGGTGAGACTGCATGCAGCAGAACTGGATTGGTGCTGGGTGAGGCTGCATGCAGCAGAACTGGAGTGGTGCTGGGTGAGGCTGCATGCAGCAGAACTGGAGCGGTGCTGGGTGAGGCTGCATGCAGCAGAACTGGAGCGGTGCTTGGTGAGACTGCATGCAGCGGTGCTGGGTGAGGCTGCATGCAGCAGAACTGGAGCGGTGCTTGGTGAGACTGCATGCAGCATAACTGGAGCGGTGCTTGGTGAGACTGCATGCAGCAGAACTGGAGCGGTTCTTGGTGAGACTGCATGCAGCAGAACTGGAGCGGTTCTTGGTGAGACTGCATGCAGCAGAACTGGAGCGGTTCTTGGTGAGACTGCATGCAGCAGAACTGGAGCGGTGCTTGGTGAGACTGCATGCAGCAGAACTGGAGCGGTGCTTGGTGAGACTGCATGCAGCGGTGCTGGGCGAGACTGCATGCAGCAGAACTGGATTGGTGCCGGGTGAGGCTGCATGCAGCAGAACTGGATTGGTGCTGGGTGAGGCTGCATGCAGCTGAACTGGATTGGTGCTGGGTGAGGCTGCATGCAGCTGAACTGGATTGGTGCTGGGTGAGGCTGCATGCAGCGGTGCTGGGTGAGACTGCATGCAGCAGAACTGGATTGGTGCTGGGTGAGGCTGCATGCAGCAGAACTGGAGTGGTGCTGGGTGAGGCTGCATGCAGTGGTGCTGGGCAAGGCTGCATGCAGCTACACTGGAGTGGTGCTGGGTGAGGCTGCATGCAGCAGAACTGGAGTGGTGCTGGGTGAGGCAGCATGCAGCAGAACTGGAGCGGTGCTTGGTGAGACTGCATGCAGCGGTGCAGGTTGAGGCTGCATGCAGCAGAACTGGAGCGGTGCTTGGTGAGACTGCATGCAGCGGTGCTGGGTGAGGCTGCATGCAGCAGAATTAGAGTGGTGCCGGGTGAGACTGCAAGCAGCAGAACAGGAGTGATGCTGGGTGAGACTGCATGCAGCAGAACTGGAGCGGTGCTGGGTGAGGCTACATTCAGCAGAACTGCAGTGTTCCTGGGTGAGACTGCATGCAGCGGTGCTGGGTGAGGCTGCATGCAGCTACACTGGAGTGGTGCTGGGTGAGGCTGCATGCAGCAGAACTGGAGTGGTCCTGGGTGAGGCTCCATGCGGCAGAACTGCAGTGGTGCTGGGTGAGGCTGCATGCAGCAGATCTGGAGCGGTGCTGGGTGAGGCTGCATGCAGCAGAACTGGAGCGGTGCTTGGTGAGACTGCATGCAGCAGAACTGGAGTGGTGCTGGGTGAGACTGCATGCAGCAGAACTGGATTGGTGCTGGGTGAGGCTGCACGCAGCTACACTGGAGTGGTGCTGGGTGAGGCTGCATGCAGCAGAACTGGAGTGGTGCTGGTGCTGCATGCAGCAGAACTGGAGTGGTGCTGGGTGAGGCTCCATGCAGCAGAACTGGAGCGGTGCTGGGTGAGGCTACATTCAGCAGAACTGCAGTGATCCTGGGTGAGACTGCATGCAGCGGTGCTGGGTGAGGCTGCATGCAGCTACACTGGAGTGGTGCTGGGTGAGGCTGCATGCAGCAGAACTGGAGTGGTGCTGGGTGAGGCTGCATGCAGCAGAACTGGAGTGGTGCTGGGTGAGGCTCCATGCAGCAGAACTGGAGCGGTGCTGGGTGAGGCTGCATGCAGCAGAACTGGAGCGGTGCTGGGTGAGGCTGCATGCAGCAGAACTGGAGCGGTTCTTGGTGAGGCTGCATGCAGCAGAACTGGAGTGGTGCTTGGTGAGACTGCATGCAGCGGTGCTGGTTGAGGCTGCATGCAGCAGAACTGGAGCGGTGCTTGGTGAGACTGCATGCAGCGGTGCTGGTTGAGGCTGCATGCAACAGAACTGGAGCGGTGCTTGGTGAGACTGCATGCAGCAGAAATGGATTGGTGCTTGGTGAGGCTGCATGCAGCTACACTGGAGTGGTGCTGGGTGAGGCTGCATGCAGCAGAACTGGAGTGGTGCTGGGTGAGGCTGCATGCAGCAGAACTGGAGTGGTGCTGGGTGAGGCTCAATGCAGCAGAACTGGAGCGGTGCTGGGTGAGGATGCATGCAGAAGAACTGGAGTGGTGCTGGGTGAGGCTGCATGCAGCAGAACTGGAGCGGTGCTGGGTGAGGCTGCATGCAGCAGAACTGGAGCGGTTCTTGGTGAGGCTGCATGCAGCAGAACTGGAGTGGTGCTTGGTGAGACTGCATGCAGCGGTGCTGGTTGAGGCTGCATGCAGCAGAACTGGAGCGGTGCTTGGTGAGACTGCATGCAGCAGAAATGGATTGGTGCTTGGTGAGGCTGCATGCAGCAGAACTGGATTGGTGCTGGGTGAGGCTGCATGCAGCGGTGCTGGGTGAGACTGCATGCAGCAGAACTGGATTGGTGCTGGGTGAGGCTGCATGCAGCAGAACTGGAGCGGTGCTTGGTGAGACTGCATGCAGCGGTGCTGGGTGAGGCTGCATGCAGCAGAACTGGAGCGGTGCTTGGTGAGACTGCATGCAGCAGAACTGGAGCGGTTCTTGGTGAGACTGCATGCAGCAGAACTGGAGCGGTGCTTGGTGAGACTGCATGCAGCAGAACTGGAGCGGTGCTTGTTGAGACTGCATGCAGCAGAACTGGAGCGGTGCTTGGTGAGACTGCATGCAGAGGTGCTGGGTGAGGCTGCATGCAGCAGAACTGGAGCGGTGCTTGGTGAGACTGCATGCAGCAGAACTGGATTGGTGCTGGGTGAGGCTGCATGCAGCAGAACTGGATTGGTGCTGGGTGATGCTGCATGCAGCAGAACTGGAGTGGTGCTGGGTGAGGCTGCATGCAGCGGTGCTGGGTGAGACTGCATGCAGCAGAACTGGATTGGTGCTGGGTGAGGCTGCATGCAGCAGAACTCGAGTGGTGCTGGGTGAGGCTGCATGCAGCAGAACTGGAGTGGTGCTGGGTGAGGCTGCATGCAGCGGTGCTGGGTGAGGCTGCATGCAGCAGAACTGGAGCGGTGCTTGGTGAGACTGCATGCAGCAGAACTGGATTGGTGCTGGCTGAGACTGCATGCAGCAGAACTGGATTGGTGCTGGGTGAGGCTGCATGCAGCAGAACTGGATTGGTGCTGGGTGAGGCTGCATGCAGCGGTGCTGGGTGAGACTGCATGCAGCAGAACTGGATTGGTGCTGGGTGAGGCTGCATGCAGCAGAACTGGAGTGGTCCTGGGTGAAACTGCATGCAGCGGTTCCGGGTGAGACTGCATGCAGCAGAACTGGATTGGTGCTGGGCGAGGCTTTATACAGCAGAACTGGAGTGGTGCTGGGTGAGGCTGCATGCAGCAGAACTGGAGTGGTGCTGGGTGAGGCTGCATGCAGCAGAACTGGATTGGTGCTGGGTGAGGCTGCATGTAGCGGTGCTGGGTGAGTGACTGCATGCAGCAGAACTGGATTGGTGCTGGGTGAGGCTGCATGCAGCAGAACTGGATTGGTGCTGGGTGAGGCTGCATGCAGCAGAAATGGAGTGGTCCTGGGTGAAACTGCATGCAGCGGTGCTGGGTGAGACTGCATGCAGCAGAACTTGAGTGGTGCTGGGTGAGGCTGCATGCTGCAGAACTGGAGCGGTGCTGGGTGATATTGCATGCAGCGTTGCTGGGTGAGGCTGCATGCAGCAGAACTGGAGCGGTGTTTGGTGAGGCTGCATGCAGCAGAACTGGATTGGTGCTTGGTGAGGCTGCATGCAGCAGAACTGGATTGGTGCTGGGTGAGGCTGCATGCAGCAGAACTGGATTGGTGCTGGGTGAGGCTGCATGCAGCAGAACTGGAGCGGTGCTGGGTGAGGCTGCATGCAGCAGAACTGGAGCGGTGCTGGGTGAGGCTGCATGCAGCAGAACTGGAGCGTTGCTTGGTGAGGCTGCATGCAGCAGAACTGGAGTGGTGCTGTGTGAGGCTGCATGCAGCAGAACTGGAGTGGTGCTGGGTGAGGCTGCATGCAGCAGAACTGGAGTGGTGCTTGGTGAGACTGCATGCAGAGGTGCTGGGTGAGGCTGCATGCAGCAGAACTGGAGCGGTGCTTGGTGAGACTGCATGCAGCGGTGCTGGGTGAGGCTGCATGCAGCAGAATTAGAGTGGTGCCGGGTGAGACTGCAAGCAGCAGAACAGGAGTGATGCTGGGTGAGACTGCATGCAGCAGAACTGGAGCGGTGCTGGGTGAGGCTACATTCAGCAGAACTGCAGTGTTCCTGGGTGAGACTGCATGCAGCGGTGCTGGGTGAGGCTGCATGCAGCTACACTGGAGTGGTGCTGGGTGAGGCTGCATGCAGCAGAACTGGAGTGGTCCTGGGTGAGGCTCCATGCGGCAGAACTGCAGTGGTGCTGGGTGAGGCTGCATGCAGCAGATCTGGAGCGGTGCTGGGTGAGGCTGCATGCAGCAGAACTGGAGCGGTGCTTGGTGAGACTGCATGCAGCAGAACTGGAGTGGTGCTGGGTGAGACTGCATGCAGCAGAACTGGATTGGTGCTGGGTGAGGCTGCACGCAGCTACACTGGAGTGGTGCTGGGTGAGGCTGCATGCAGCAGAACTGGAGTGGTGCTGGTGCTGCATGCAGCAGAACTGGAGTGGTGCTGGGTGAGGCTCCATGCAGCAGAACTGGAGCGGTGCTGGGTGAGGCTACATTCAGCAGAACTGCAGTGATCCTGGGTGAGACTGCATGCAGCGGTGCTGGGTGAGGCTGCATGCAGCTACACTGGAGTGGTGCTGGGTGAGGCTGCATGCAGCAGAACTGGAGTGGTGCTGGGTGAGGCTGCATGCAGCAGAACTGGAGTGGTGCTGGGTGAGGCTCCATGCAGCAGAACTGGAGCGGTGCTGGGTGAGGCTGCATGCAGCAGAACTGGAGCGGTGCTGGGTGAGGCTGCATGCAGCAGAACTGGAGCGGTTCTTGGTGAGGCTGCATGCAGCAGAACTGGAGTGGTGCTTGGTGAGACTGCATGCAGCGGTGCTGGTTGAGGCTGCATGCAGCAGAACTGGAGCGGTGCTTGGTGAGACTGCATGCAGCGGTGCTGGTTGAGGCTGCATGCAACAGAACTGGAGCGGTGCTTGGTGAGACTGCATGCAGCAGAAATGGATTGGTGCTTGGTGAGGCTGCATGCAGCTACACTGGAGTGGTGCTGGGTGAGGCTGCATGCAGCAGAACTGGAGTGGTGCTGGGTGAGGCTGCATGCAGCAGAACTGGAGTGGTGCTGGGTGAGGCTCAATGCAGCAGAACTGGAGCGGTGCTGGGTGAGGCTGCATGCAGAAGAACTGGAGTGGTGCTGGGTGAGGCTGCATGCAGCAGAACTGGAGCGGTGCTGGGTGAGGCTGCATGCAGCAGAACTGGAGCGGTTCTTGGTGAGGCTGCATGCAGCAGAACTGGAGTGGTGCTTGGTGAGACTGCATGCAGCGGTGCTGGTTGAGGCTGCATGCAGCAGAACTGGAGCGGTGCTTGGTGAGACTGCATGCAGCAGAAATGGATTGGTGCTTGGTGAGGCTGCATGCAGCAGAACTGGATTGGTGCTGGGTGAGGCTGCATGCAGCGGTGCTGGGTGAGACTGCATGCAGCAGAACTGGATTGGTGCTGGGTGAGGCTGCATGCAGCAGAACTGGAGCGGTGCTTGGTGAGACTGCATGCAGCGGTGCTGGGTGAGGCTGCATGCAGCAGAACTGGAGCGGTGCTTGGTGAGACTGCATGCAGCAGAACTGGAGCGGTGCTTGGTGAGACTGCATGCAGCAGAACTGGAGCGGTGCTTGGTGAGACTGCATGCAGCAGAACTGGAGCGGTGCTGGGTGAGGCTGCATGCAGCAGAACTGGAGCGTTGCTTGGTGAGACTGCATGCAGCAGAACTGGATTGGTGCTGGGTGAGGCTGCATGCAGCAGAACTGGATTGGTGCTGGGTGATGCTGCATGCAGCAGAACTGGAGTGGTGCTGGGTGAGGCTGCATGCAGCGGTGCTGGGTGAGACTGCATGCAGCAGAACTGGATTGGTGCTGGGTGAGGCTGCATGCAGCAGAACTGGAGTGGTGCTGGGTGAGGCTGCATGCAGCAGAACTGGAGTGGTGCTGGGTGAGGCTGCATGCAGCGGTGCTGGGTGAGGCTGCATGCAGCAGAACTGGAGCGGTGCTTGGTGAGACTGCATGCAGCAGAACTGGATTGGTGCTGGCTGAGACTGCATGCAGCAGAACTGGATTGGTGCTGGGTGAGGCTGCATGCAGCAGAACTGGATTGGTGCTGGGTGAGGCTGCATGCAGCGGTGCTGGGTGAGACTGCATGCAGCAGAACTGGATTGGTGCTGGGTGAGGCTGCATGCAGCAGAACTGGAGTGGTCCTGGGTGAAACTGCATGCAGCGGTTCCGGGTGAGACTGCATGCAGCAGAACTGGATTGGTGCTGGGCGAGGCTTTATACAGCAGAACTGGAGTGGTGCTGGGTGAGGCTGCATGCAGCAGAACTGGAGTGGTGCTGGGTGAGGCTGCATGCAGCAGAACTGGATTGGTGCTGGGTGAGGCTGCATGTAGCGGTGCTGGGTGAGTGACTGCATGCAGCAGAACTGGATTGGTGCTGGGTGAGGCTGCATGCAGCAGAACTGGATTGGTGCTGGGTGAGGCTGCATGCAGCAGAAATGGAGTGGTCCTGGGTGAAACTGCATGCAGCGGTGCTGGGTGAGACTGCATGCAGCAGAACTTGAGTGGTGCTGGGTGAGGCTGCATGCTGCAGAACTGGAGCGGTGCTGGGTGATATTGCATGCAGCGTTGCTGGGTGAGGCTGCATGCAGCAGAACTGGAGCGGTGTTTGGTGAGGCTGCATGCAGCAGAACTGGATTGGTGCTTGGTGAGGCTGCATGCAGCAGAACTGGATTGGTGCTGGGTGAGGCTGCATGCAGCAGAACTGGATTGGTGCTGGGTGAGGCTGCATGCAGCAGAACTGGAGCGGTGCTGGGTGAGGCTGCATGCAGCAGAACTGGAGCGGTGCTGGGTGAGGCTGCATGCAGCAGAACTGGAGCGTTGCTTGGTGAGGCTGCATGCAGCAGAACTGGAGTGGTGCTGTGTGAGGCTGCATGCAGCAGAACTGGAGTGGTGCTGGGTGAGGCTGCATGCAGCAGAACTGGAGTGGTGCTTGGTGAGACTGCATGCAGAGGTGCTGGGTGAGGCTGCATGCAGCAGAACTGGAGTGGTGCTTGGTGAGACTGCATGCAGCAGAACTGGATTGGTGCTGGGTGAGGCTGCATGCAGCAGAACTGGATTGGTGCTGGGTGTGGCTGCATGCAGCAGAACTGGATTGGTGCTGGGTGAGGCTGCATGCAGCGGTGCTGGGTGAGACTGCATGCAGCAGAACTGGATTGGTGCTGGGTGAGGCTGCATGCAGGAGAACTGGAGTGGTGCTGGGTGAGGCTGCATGCAGCGGTGCTGGGTGAGACTGCATGCAGCAGAACTGGATTGGTGCTGGGTGAGGCTGCATGCAGCAGAACTGGAGTGGTGCTGGGTGAGGCTGCATGCAGCAGTACTGGAGCGGTGCTGGATGAGGCTGCATGCAGCAGAACTGGAGCGGTGCTGGATGAGGCTGCATGCAGCGGTGCTGGGTGAGGCTGCATGCAGCAGAACTGGAGCGGTGCTTGGTGAGACTGCATGCAGCAGAACTGGAGCGGTGCTTGGTGAGACTGCATGCAGCGGTGCTGGTTGAGGCTGCATGCAGCAGAACTGGAGTGGTGCTGGGTGAGCCTGCATGCAGCAGAACTGGAGCGGTGCTTGGTGAGACTGCAAGCAGCGGTGCTGGGTGAGGCTGCATGCATCAGAACTGGAGCGGTGCTTGGTGAGACTGCATGCAGCAGTACTGGATTGGTGCTGGGTGAGACTGCATGCAGCCGAACTGGATTGGTGCTGGGTGAGGCTGCATGCAGCAGAACTGGATTGGTGCTGGGTGAGGCTGCATGCAGCGGTGCTGGGTGAGACTGCATGCAGCAGAACTGGATTGGTGCTGGGTGAGGCTGCATGCAGCAGAACTGGAGTGGTCCTGGGTGAAACTGCATGCAGCGGTTCCAGGTGAGACTGCATGCAGCAGAACTGGATTGGTGCTGGGTGAGGCTGCATACAGCAGAACTGGAGTGGTGAGGCTGCATGCAGCAGAACTGGAGTGGTGCTGGGTGAGGCTGCATGCAGCAGAACTGGATTGGTGCTGGGTGAGGCTGCATGCAGCGGTGCTGGGTGAGTGACTGCATGCAGCAGAACTGGAGTGGTGCTGGGTGAGGCTGCATGCAGCAGAACTGGAGTGGTGCTGGGTGAGGCTGCATGCAGCAGAACTGGAGTGGTGCTGGGGGAGGCTGCATGCACCAGAACTGGAGCGGTGCTTGGTGAGACTGCATGCAGCAGTACTGGATTGGTGCTGGGTGAGGCTGCATGCAGCAGAACTGGATTGGTGCTGGGTGAGGCTGCATGCAGCAGAACTGGAGTGGTCCTGGGTGAAACTGCATGCAGCGGTGCTGGGTGAGACTGCATGCAGCAGAACTGGAGTGGTGCTGGGTGAGGCTGCATGCAGCAGAACTGGAGCTGTGCTAGGCGAGGCTACGTGCAGCATATCTTGGGCTGTGCTGGGTGAGGCTGCAGGCATCAGAATCGTATAGGCTCCTGGTGATACTGCAAGCAGCAGAACCAGAGTTGTGATGGGTGAACCTGTGTGCAGCAGAAACGTAGAGTTGCTGGGTGAGGCTGCATGCAGCAGAACTGGAGCGGTGCTGGGTGCAAAAGCATGCAGCAGAACTACAGCGGGAGGGGTGAACTGCATGCATCAGAACTGGAGCAGTGCTGGGTGAGACTGCATGGAGCGGAACCGTAGTGGTGCAGGGTGAGACTGCAAGCAGCAGAACTGGAGCTGTGCTAGGGGATGCTACATGCAGCAGAACTTGATCTGTGTTGGGTGAGGCTGTAAGCATCAGAAACGTAGAGGCGTTGGGTGAGACTGCAAGCAGCAGAACCAGAGTGGTCCTAGGTGAGACTGCATGCAGCAGAACTGGAGCGGTGTAGGGTAAGGCTGCATGCAGTAGAACTGGAGAGGTTCAGAGTGAGGCTGCATGCAGCAGAACTGGAGCGGTGTAGGTTAAGGCTGGGTGCAGCATAACTGGACTTGCACTGGGTGAGAGTGAATGCAGCATAACTGGAGCGGTGCAGAGTGAGGCTGCAAGCAGCAGAACCAGAGTGCTGTAGGATGAGGCTGCATGCAGCAGAACATGAGTTTTGCAGGGTCAGACCGCATGCAGAAGTACCAGAGCAGCTCTGGGTGAGACTGCATGCAGTAGAACTGGAGTGGTGCAGGGTGAGACTGCAAGCAGCAGAACTGGAGTGGTGCTAGGTGAGGCTGCATGCAGCAGAAATGGAGTGGCGCTGGGTGAGGCAGCATGCAGCAGAACCAGAGTGGTGCTGGGTGAGACTGCATGCAGTAGAACTGGAGCTGTGCTAGGTGAGGATATGTGCAGCATAACTTGGGCAGTGCTGGGTGAGGCTGCAGGCATCAGAATCGTATAGGCACCTGGTGAGACTGCAAGCAGCAGAACCAGAGCAGTGCCGGTGAGCCTATGTGCAGCAGAACTGGAGTAGTGCTGGGTGGGCCTGTGTGCAGCAGAAAGGCAGAGTTGCTGGGTGAGGCTGCATGCAGCAGAACTAGAGCGGTGCTGGGTGCAAAACCATGCAGCAGAACTACAGCTGCAGGGGGTGAGACCGCATGCAGCAGAACTGGAGCAGTGCTGGGTGAGACAGCATGCAGCAAGCAAGATCACAGGCACAAATATGGTGACAATCACTTAGAGATGCTGCAACATGCACCTCCAGACAACAAATGGCATCAGATTTCACGTGAAACATACAGACCATGTCAGCCTTGGAGTGGAACAGCCACAACCATCACACGCGGTGCTGGGTCAGACTGCATGCAGCAGAACTGGACAGGTGCAGAGTGAGGCTGCATGCAGCAGAACTGGAGCGGTGCTGGGTGAGGCTGCATGCAGCAGAACTGGAGCGGTGTAGGGTGAGGCTACATGAACCAGAACTGAAGTGGCGGTGGGTGAGACTGCATGCAGCAGAACTGGAGCGGTGTTGGGTGACACTGCAAGCAGCAGAACCAGGGTGGTGATGGGTGAGACTGCAAGCAGCAGAACCAGAGTAGCACTGGGAGAGGCAGCATGCAGCAGAACGGGAGCGGTGCTGGATGAGGCTGTGTGAAGCAGAATCGGAGCGACAATGGGTGAGGCAATACATGGGATTCTGCTAGCCAGAATGTGTGGGAGTGACTGTGTGAAATTGTGAATGTGGCATGCTAAGCACATAGGGGTGATTGTGAGACTGTGCATGTGGCACACTTAGCATGTAGGGGTGACAGTGCATGTGGCATAGAGGTGACTGTGCATGTGGCATGCCTAGCCCTTAGCGGTGACTGAGACCGTGCATTTAGTATGCTCAGCACATAGTGGTGACTGTGCATGTGACATGCTCAGCACTTAGGTCTGACTGGGACACTATGCATGTGGCATGCTTAGCACATAGGGGTGACTGAGACTGTGCATGTAGTATTCTCAGCACATAGGGGTGACTGTGCATGTGACATGCTCAGCACTTAGGTCTGACTGGGAGACTATGCATGTGGCATGCTTAGCACATAGGGGTGACTGAGATTGTGCATGTAGCATGCTAAGCACATCGGGGTGACCGTGCATGTGGCATGCTCCGCACACAGGGGTGACCGTGCATGTGGCATGCTTAGCACACATGGGTGACCGTGCATGTGGCATGCTTAGCACACAGGGGTGACCGTGCATGTGGCATGCTCAGCACACAGGGGTGACCATGCATGTCGCATGCTCAGCACACAGGGGTGACCATGCATGTGGCATGCTCAGCACACAGGGGTGATCGTGCATGTGGCATGCTCAGCACACAGGGATGACTGTGCATGAAGCATGCTCAGCACAAAGGGGTGACTGAGACTGTGCATGAGGCATGCTTAGCACATAGGGATGACTATGCATGAGACATGCTCGGCAAACGTGCAACAGTGTGAGTTATTGCCTGTGTCATGCTCAGCACATAGGGGTGATCGTGTGAGCCGCCGCGGCCCGTGCAGGTAAGAGCGTTGGGACGGTGGGGCTGTTGGGGGAAGGGGGAATTTCAACGGACAATGATGAGGGAAAATTAAATAAATTAATAATTTTCCGTTATCATTGTCTGTCGAAATCCCGCAACCCCAACCAGGCCCCATCGCTCTTTCCTGCAGATCCCTAGTTCTGCTTGAAAAAAGGTGCTACAATAAGTGATCTAATCTTCTTTACGAAAAGACATGCTCAATGGAGGAAGGCACTTTACTCACTGCTTCAGATCACCTCATCCAGGGAGTCTTTTCACAGACATGTAGACTTATGGTTTACCCCTCACCTATGTACAGAGTGGAAGCAACAATGGGAATATCCTTACCCAATCATCAGACCACAACCTGGACAATTTTGACAATATTTTCCCCATCATCAAGAACACAGTGGCTAGCACTGAATCCTTTCCCTCCTAAGACGCTCTAGTTCCCCAGGCAACCCCCAAAATCCTAAAAGTGTGTCCTCTCAGAGCCTCAGAAAAAAACACAGGAGTATAACCCATAAACCTCTTGAGATCTGGGTGAATATATGATACGATACGACAAAATCCGAAAAGGTAACACTAGGGGAGTCAGTTATATCAGTATGTAAAATACATTACGAGGAAGGAGACAGCGGGAAACTCACGTAAAGTTTTTCAAAAGTGCACATGGCATCATATATTTGGAAAAAGGTTTAGATGTGGTACAGTTGTAACACCACTGTAGGCATAAAATGCATAGGCAGCCCAACTTGGACTTGGTGCACAATTGAGCTAAGTGACACATAGATGTTGTGATGCAAGTGACAAGGTGAGAACAGCGGAACGGCGCGTGGTGACAGTAAGTTATGTTATGTTATGTTATGTGGTTTTTATTTGGCGCACAGATGCTCCAGCTAAGGAGCGTCCTGGCGCCCGACAAGGCAGCTACACAACACAACTAAATAAAACAACACAAGCATACAACTAAGGGAATAAAAACGTCGACGAAAGGAAAGCAAATCGCTCATAGCGCGAATTGCCGGGGGTAAGGAGTTCCACAAAGCAGCTGCCCGCACTCGAAATGAGCGTCCACCGGCCCTACTTCGCTTAAAGCGCGGCACAACGGCCAATTCGAGGTCTGCCGATCTTAAGGGTCGTGCTGGGATGTAATTGGCCAGGAGGGTCGTAAGGATCGTTGCCGGGGACCCCTTCAAGATCTTATAGGCGACGCAGAGGACCTTAAACTGAATCCGCTGAGCCACCGGAAGCCAATGCAGCGCCCGTATGGTGCTGGAGGTAGGACAGAATCTTGGGAGGCCTACCACCGCCCTCGCTGCGGCGTTCTGGATCCTTTGCAGGCGCCCGATCTCTGCCACATTCAAACCGGCCAACAAGGAACTCGCATAATCCAGCCTGGAGATAACAGTAGCTTGGATCATGAGTTGCCTGGTGGGGGCATCGAAGAACTTTAGCACAGGACGAAGCCCACGCAAGATGCCGAAGCAGCATGCAGCCGTGCGTTTAGTGTGGCATGCAAACGTAAGGGAAGGGTCCAGCCAGACCCCGAGGTTCTTAAGCTCGGCGACTGGGATGGGAGCAGGACCCAGCTCCTCCGGCCACCATCTCTCTCCCCACAGTTCTGGCTGTCTGCCAAATACCATGACCTCGGTCTTACTAGCGTTTAGCTGAAGACAATTGGACGTCATCCAGCTGGCGACCGCCCTCAGTCCTTGTTGAAACCTGGGAGCGTCGACTTCGGCATCCCCGCTGATCGTGACCGCTAGCTGGGTGTCATCGGCATATGACACCATGGTCATACCCCATTGTTTGACAACCTCAGCTAGCGGCCTTACGTAAAGATTAAACAGCGTAGGGCTCAGCGAGGAGCCTTGGGGGACGCCCAGGTTCAACGGATGGAATTTGGACTGATAAGGCGGGACGGTCACGCTAAAGGCCCGGTTGGTTAAGAACGACCGGAACCACTCGAGAGCAGTGCCGGTAACACCAGCCTCCTCTAGGCGCAGCAGAAGGATAGGGTGCGAGACGGTGTCAAAGGCAGCGCTTAGATCTAATAGCACCAGCGCTGCCGTTTGTCCCGCGTCAAGCACGGAGCGAAGGTGCTCCACCATATAAAGCAGAGCCGTCTCCGTGCTATGACCTGCCCTAAACCCATTCTGTGTAGCGTCGAGTATATCTGCTCGACGGAGATGTTCCGAGAGAACAGCATTTACGTGTGCCTCCATCACCTTAGCCGGCCATGGCAAGAGTGAAATAGGCCGATAGATCTCCGGCTTGCTCCCATCCAGGCTAGGTTTCTTCAGAATAGGACGGACCATGGCTCGCTTCCACTTCAATGGAACTTCGCCAGATGTTAGTGACAAATTGACCAAGGAACAAAGCGGTGAGATGTCGTGTACCGCTAGGTCCTTGAACACTTCAGGGCAAAGTGGATCCTCTGGGGACCCAGACTTCACTCTGCGGGCCAAAGTGCCTAGGCTATCAGAAGTTAGCAAAGGTAGAGAATGTAGTCCCTCAGATGGTGGTGGCTTAAAAGGTGGATTCGCCGAGGGAACGACCAAAGGAAAGGCTCGATAGATGGCATTCACCTTTTCCAAGAAAAACTCTGCCAACTTTTCACAATGCTCCACAGAGCTCTGGTGTGATGTTGTGACTTTTTTGGCAGTGAGGTCTTTCAGTACCTTGAAGATAGCCTTTGCCGGGTTCGAGCTATTCCTGAATTGTGTCGCGTAAAAAGCGGCACGAGTTCTACATACCGCCCGATGGTACACCTTCACCGTTGACAGATATAGAGCTTTCTTAGAGCTGGATTGAGTGACTGTTTGGTTCAGCACGGATTGAGTTACATGGGTTGCGTGGGAATAGATGGGAGCGATTTAGGTAGAACCACACAGTGTTGAGGCGCCTTCAATTGCGCTGTGGGGTCGATGACGTTTCGATCCTAGGAACTTAGGATCATCATCTGGACGGGGCTCCTGTCTTAGGAAGTGCTGTACAGGGGGGAAGGGAGACGTGTCAGGGTGTCGACGGGAAAGCTAGAAGGCACGCATGGGGGAACCCAATCTAGGCGCAGGGGGGCCTGCTTGTAGGTCAGGCTAACAATAGTACCTGTAGTGGAGTACCAAGGAGGCGCGGGAAGGCAGGGATAGGCGGGAGTCAATTGGGGCGCGGGAGAGGTGTGACTATCATTTGGGAGGATGGGCTCAGGATCTAAGGAGTGATTCGCAGAAAATGGAGGCCAAGCCAATGTGAATCAGTGGGAGGACTAGCCAGAGCAGAACAATCTGATGTGGAAGTGGTGGCCATGTGAGCGCAAGGAGGGTCTCTGGAAATTGCAGGCGGGTGAGAAGTCTGGTTGGTCTGTGGAGCCATGGGGGTCGAAGGCAGTATCAAGGGAGAGCTAATAGTAGTACCTGTAGCTGGGACATCAAAGGAGGGATGAAGCCGACGCGTTCACAGGCAGTACGGCGTAGCGTGGGTGAATTGCATCTGAAAAGGAGGGGGCAAAGGTGGGAATGAGCTCACAAGGGTTAACGAGGCCAAGGCACGGTCGAGAGGGAGCCTCAACATCTCTTTTGACCCTACCCTTTCCCTTCCTTGCTCCTGCATAGGGACCATCATACATAATAGCACCTCTTCAACTACACCAGGTGGGACTGAATCTCTCTCTTGCAATCACCAAACTAGTCTGCACGCTCACCACTCCTCTTGAGCAGCTAACTCGGATTTACTAAGCTCCACAAGTCACACCATCACCCCGTCTATACTCTTGACCTCCAAGCACACTACTGCAGATACTATTAGTGTGCCTAAGACTCTCCCTCTAGCCAAATTGATGTCACACCCGAAATCTGAACTCACTAACTGGGCTAGCAGCTTGATTTCTATGACCCTGATGCTTCTTCTTAGCTGGGTGTTGCACTTCTCACCTCCTAAGTTACTTCACAATACTACCTAGCTTCTGCAGGTTCTTCCAGGCAAAGTTTTTCTCTACCCCTTCATTCCCAAAATCACACTCACTTCCTAGCCCCCGTCCCTAAGTTTCGGAAACCAGCTCCCACACCTCATTCAAATCCAGTCTTGACAAGATCTTACTTTTCCTTCAACAACTCAAGGTGGATGTTTACAGCCTAACATCTCACCTCCCAGTAGGCCAAACATCAGAGGTTAAGTTGGTCTCTAAAGGCTAAGTGCCACAACCACACACATCCTAACTACTGCACCAGGCTTTCAGCACTCTCCCATCCACTGGGACCTCACCAATTTTGTCTTCTACGCACCAATGATGGAAAACCTCACCCAACCCTAATGACCCCTGTTAGATTTGGGGGTCTCTGGTTGGCACAGGTAGGTAGTTGTGACAAGCAGGGACCCTCTCCTCTAGTCAGGACAAGGGGATTACCCTCCTCAAATAACCCCTGCTCACCCTCTAAGTAACGTGGCGCGAGCAGTCAAGGCTTACTTCAGAGGGTTGTAAGTTAAGCAGTTGTGACCACATACAGTAACCCAGTGACAACACTACAAATGGACACCACACAGGTTTTATATAAAAAATAAGTAGACTGTATATAGATTTACCACAAGACCAATAAATGACAAAAATACACACTATGATTACTTTAAGATGGTAGATTAAAGCTTAGTTCAGTTCAGTTCTTAGATGTGACACTCTGCGTCAATGTACCTTAAGTTGTGTTGCGCTTCCACGACAAGCAATGTCGCAGCAATGGGAAATGCAGCAAAGTTCAGGTGCAAAGAAATAAAGACGTGAAGATCTTCCAGATGCGGCACGCTTCTCGGGGTGCGAGAAGTTCTCGGTTCGATGC
Organism: Lissotriton vulgaris; assembly: GCF_964263255.1. Taxonomy (NCBI): domain Eukaryota; kingdom Metazoa; phylum Chordata; class Amphibia; order Caudata; family Salamandridae; genus Lissotriton; species Lissotriton vulgaris. The sequence goes on from NC_141690.1 coordinate 255,341,094, forward strand.
GTGGACTGCAGCGGCGACACCCTTACGATGCGACGGCAACAGCGACGCTCTTCTCTACGATGCGTTAAGCTCCCGCACGATGCGACAACTACAGCGACGACATCCAGGATGCGACGGCAGCAGCTCTGACGGCGGCGCGCTTTTCGGGGATGCGCGGTGCTCTTGATCAATGCGGTGCAGTGCGACAGTTCCAGCGCCAACACCGTCTTTTCTCCGGAGTTGCGACGGCAGGAACAGCGACGGCGACACGCTCCGACCTCGTTGCGCGATTCTTCTCCTGATGCGGTGCAGTGCAACAGCTCCAGCGGTGACACCCTCCTTCGGAGTTGCGACGGCAGCATCAGCGACGGCGACGCGCTTTGTCTTTGTTGCGGCACGCTTCTCTCCGATGCGGGCAGTGAGACAGTTCCAGCAGCGACACCCTCCTTTCTCCGGAGTTGCGATGGCAGGCACAGTGACGGCGACACGCTTCTTCTCGTTGAGTCGCGCTTCCAGCTCCTTGCGACACGCAGTTCCTCAGAAGGCCCAAAACAGCAGCAGGCACTTCCACAAGAACGCTGGGGGTGAAGTCTGTTGTCCATGAGACTTCAGCAGGAGGCAAGCTCTTTTCCAAGCCCTTGGAGATCCTTCACAAGTTGAAAGCAAAGTTACTCAAAAGTTCCTTTCTCCTTCCTTTGGCAGTAAGGCAACCACTGCAGGCCAATCTCCCAAGCAGCACTTCAGCTTGGGAATAGTCTCTCCTCAGTTTCTTCAGGTTCCTCTCCTCAGTAAAGGTTTCTTGTTGTTGTTCAGAGTGATCTAATTTCATGGGAGCAGGGTCCCAATATTTATACCCAGAAATCCTTTGTTATTGTTGGAGGGGAGAGGGGCCTTTGCCTAGTCCAAACCAATTCCTGAGCACTTTGTTTTCCAGACTTCTCCTCTCCTTTCACAGTGCAAGGCAGAAACATCAGACGCCCCACAGGAGGTGGAGCCAGCATTGGGGAAGGCAAGTACAGTCCTGGAGTACTCTAATGATAGTCTTCCTTCTCTTCATTCAGTGTGCAGGGCAGAGACATCAGCCGCTCCCCAGGAGGTGGAGCCAGCATTGTGGAAGGCAGGCACAGCCCTATTCAGAGTTCAGGTGCACTCCTCCCTCCCATCAAGATGCAGATCTCTCTATTCACCACTGGGTGACTCAGCCTGTCTCCTGGAATTCCCCAGCCCTGTCACTCACAGAAACCAGACATAGGAATACACAACCTAGCAGAGGCAGGTTTGAATCGTTACCTACTTTCTAAAAGTGGTATTTGCAAACACAGCATATTAAAATAAACTTTACTAAAAGATGTATTTTATTATTCTGAGTCCAGGCATACTAAACTTGAATGTCTACCATGTTCTCTGAGCCTGTTAGGAATATAAAGTGTAACAATTCTAACAGCCCATTCTGGCCTATGGAGAACAGGTAGCCTTGCAATAGTGAAGAACGAAAATGGCTGTAATTCACTATTAGGACATGCCACACACATCAGGGCTTGTCCTACCTTATACTTACAATGCACCCTGCCCTTGGACCTACCACAGGGGTGACTGATATGAAGAAAAGGGAAGGTTCAGGGACTGGCAAGTGGGTGCACTTGCCCAGTCAGCATGACAGTACCAGACTGCACCCAGGCTCTGCAGTGGCAGACCTTAAACACACTTTACACGGCTGCTTCTGTGGGTGGCACAACCAGTGCTTCAGGCCCACCAGCAGCATTTGGATTTACGCGCCCTGGCACACTCTGTGCACTAGACTAGGGTCTGACAAGTAAACCAAATAGCCAAACATGAAACCACTGATTCATACATAAATTTACAGTAGGGAGCACTTGGACTGTGGCACTGGATAGCAGTGGCACAGTGCACAAAGCATATAATATACCAGCAAAAATGGAAGGGAGACCCACGCCAATGGTGCCAGGTCTAACAACCCCTCTCGGCCCTTTAGATTAAAGGATCCACGGTCTGACAAGGATATTCATTCCCCCTCCTACTCTCATATGATCGCTAACCAAGATAACCTGCCAAATCGAGGCAATCCACTCTGACCCACTCAGAGCACTAAGGACAAACTCCAGATCCTTAAATAGGAACAAACTGACTCGAGTCCCCCCCCACTATGCATACCTCATATTTCAAACCACAGCTTAAATGCATGCTTCTCAACTGCAGATCTGCAGTAGGACATGCTGCTGATACTGCTGCCCTCATCCTTGCACGTGATCCTGACCTCTTAATGCTGACGGAAACCTGGTTAAAACAACTAATCTGCACCCATCCTCAACATACTAAGGCCTCCTAGCTATGACATCATTAGGCTAGATCGATTTAGTGGACAAGGTGGAGACATCACCTGTACACATTGTAACAACCTGTTAGTCAAACAATCACTATCTGCTGCCTAGTCGTCATGCGAATACTTGTGCATCAAGGTTGCATGTACCAACAGGCAAGTATGCAAACTCCACATGCTCTACCACCCTCCACGAGACAGCCTGCAGCTGTTGTTTGGGAACATGTACTCTGTCATATAGGTATGCACAGACAGGCAACAAGTCAGACAAGATCGTGACTACACCCGAGATGTAGAACCTTCATCTCTGCATGCTGAGGTACAGGGTCTGCTGCAAACACCCAGAGATCTTCTGATATATAATCACTTTGCTTCTGTAGAAGAGGACAGGGTTAGTTTACCAGGTCTTATACGATCATAGCTCCTTTTATGATTTATGGATTACTTACAATGCTGACCGTATTTGTTAGGCATTTTCTTACTCATTGTGGCACATATACTGCATATTAGAACACAATAGTTAAAATAAATATTTTAAACTTTTCTTGTGTCTCTGTCAGATCTTATTGTGGACAAGTACGAGTGCGAGAGCAAAAGGGTATGTCCTGTCACCGCGATTCCTGAATCAGGAGTGTTGTGTTCTGGGGTGTCTAATCACTTGTCCCTCTGTGAGTGAGTAGGAGGTCAAGTGAGACACTATAGCTAGTAGGGCTTGGGCTCATGGGTACTAAAGGTGGTAGGAGAATGCATTCCCTGCCTACTAAGGTTCTATGATCCCAAGCATAGTTCTGTGATTTGTAGATCTCTGCAACACTGCCTCTGCTCCATCCTCTTCCCCTGTGCAGCAAGAACCAGGAAGCACACGGCTTACCAGACCCCCTGACCAATCACAACACTGTCTTACAGCAGCTTTGTGATTAGTCCGAGCGCTGTGGTTCAGCGCTCAGACAGGGGCTGGCAGGCTGTGCATGTTCTCCACACAGGCTTTGCATTACTCTCTGGTCGGTTAAAATGGTATGCATACTTAGGAACAGCCTACCACTCTTTCCCCAGCTCCAAACAGCCAAGCCCCACCCCACACCCCAACCAACTGAGCCACTGCAGTTCAATAAAATTATAGTAACATTGCATTATCATTATTTTATTTTTCTGTTTTGAATTGCCCAGTGGGGCGACACGCCTCTGGAGCAGATACCACTGCGTTTGGTAGAGTTTACAAACAGTCCATAAAGTTAGTCATTGTTGTGCCTAGCGGAATTACAAGTGTCTTCTTGTCTCCTAGACCTGGTCCCCTTGGTACAAATTGTGAAGTAGAGATGAGCTGGAGAAGGGAGGCCAGGAAACGAGGCACCTTTGTGATGTAGAACACGATCCACTGAACTGTGTGCTTTGCTCTTACCTTGACAAGTCTCTTTAGCAAATCAGGGCGATAAAAAGTGTCAAAAGTGGAGGGTAGCGTAAGTACCTGAAGCGCAGCAGCTCTAGCCGAGTTAGGGATATTGAGATCATCCTGGGTGGTGATCGAGGAGCCTTCCATGCCACAAACAGGGCAAACTAAAGTTTGGAAACTCTTGACATTAATTTGGGGTTGAGAATAGCTGTGGCTAGGATGGCAGATGAACTATTCAGATGGGGTAGCTTCCACAGGGATGAAGGATACATGGTGGTGGAATTAAGGTGGGACCCACATGGATAAGGAGGTCAGTTGAGACTTCTGCTAAGTGGGAGGATAGGACTGGAATACAAGTTCCTCTTTCTCTCAGTTTTGTTTACTGCAACTAACAACAATTCCAATTAAACACCAACTTCTTTTAAACAATGACTTTTGCAAAGAAAGCTTATGTTCAGGCTCGTTTTTCCATGTAAGGTATGCTGTTATTTAAAAAGTAATCTGATACGTATCATGCTCACTTCACTGGAACATGTATTGTTTTTCTTGGTTACTGTGGCATTTATTCCAAATCTGCAGTAGGCAAGGATTACCAAAGAGGACATTTTGGCAAATGCTCTCTGGAGATTTGGATGGTGAAGAACATTGCAATCTGCAGGATTTGGATGCAGATCTGTAATGAACATCCCATTCTAGTCTTTGATGGTTAGGTCAAAGAACAAACAGCCAAAAAGAACAGACTCACAATGACTGCGGACAGCGGATAAGGATCCATTCCAGTTGGAACTCCGACTTCCTGGATAGAGAACTCATGATTAGACCCTTGTTTGTTACTGGAAATGCTGGTAAGAAACAAACAAATACATGTAAACAATCAAGGAAGGCAAGATTTGCATGATTAATATTCACAATAGGGATCACCCTAACCAGCTATGTACTTATCCCACCATTCCATAAATTCACACTTAAATACGCCTGGTGTAATGATCCTCAAAGGGCTAGAGGTTAGTACACAATGCCTAGAGATATGCCTTATCAGAAATGATAAACTGGTGTGTGATGTGACAAAATTGTTTCCATGGAAAGAATCCTTTTTAAGGATGAGAACCCTCACTCACCCAAGGGTGACATGCTTCATCATTGAGTCCCCTCCTCACACCCGGATTGCAAGGTCCGTAATGTGGGCTACAACTCCCAAAGTTGGAGGAGCAGAGGTGTTTTGATAAGCAATGGAAATAGAGTCAGTGAGGGACAGATTGCATAATAAATTATAATATGTGGTGTTGTTTAAAACTACTTCCAGAGGGCCAAAAATCTCTTTATTCTGTAGCTCCAAAGGGGTGGAGTTAAAAAAGAGGATTGGGTTTTTTTTAACAAATATTCCCCTATTGGTGGTCAACATGTTTCTGTCCATTAGCAAGCCCAAAAGGGGTTCCAGGGCATTCATCAGGACCTTGATTGATTAGTCACTCTGTTCAATGTGCTCAGAGAAAGTAGAAAAATTATTATTTATACTGGCCAGTCAAGGATCGAAATTGCCAGGGAGGTGGCCCGAATATGGAGGGGTGGTCCACAGTCGTTCTCCTCAAGTAGTCAGTTGTATCCACCCTCAAGCTACTAGGACCATCCAGGAGCGCCCCATGGTCCTCTCTGGAGTCCTGGCGAGGGTCAAGATACGTATGATTGCCAAGATGTCCGAAGATTAGTGAATAATTTGAAAGTGCATTATATCCATTACAGCAACCCAGGTTTGAAATAAGTCACCAGGGTTGATAAAATCTGTATTAAGAAGACCAATTACCACATAGACAGTTTTTGCATCTTTTGCCAAGTAAGTCAAAGCAGAAAGCATTGCAGCAGTCAAGATAAATTAATATCAGCTCCCACAACTGTGGTGTGTGAGAGATAGCAGCAATAGCTAATATTCTTTAAAAAACATGTTATTGGGATGATAAGAAAACTGTGAAAGAATATATGGCAAACGTTTTATATGTTTAGGTGCTTTCATTGCACAAAATGCAGTGGCATAATAAAAATTCACAGTGAACCACGAAATACAGGAAATATGGATTTCATCTTCAGAATGAAAGCTACCTAGGCAATCCAGGAAGCTTAAGCATTGTCAGGGATACTAGGATTAGGCTAGATGGAGGAACAAATTATGCCAACGTTTTTTTAATTTAAATATGCATTAAAAATTTGAGAATTATGGTGGCCTGGATGACAAAGATGGTGGTCATCAAGCTAAACTAGCTCTGTGCTGTCCGGCTTGAATCCAGCACCATATTGCCTCACCATTATCACAAATCACCGGCCAGTGGTGGAAAATAACGAACAGCCATCTGGGAGTCTGAGGGCGGTCCACGACAGGGGCAGCCGAACTGCATGACACCCTTTGCCTGGGAGGCGCAACTGTCCGAGGGTGCGGCTCTCCAAGTAAGAGCCTTCCTCCCGTAGTGGGCAAGACTGCCTTGGAGCCTGTGCAACATGCAGCCGTCCGAAAACCAACGGAGAGGGTGAGCATGAACCGAGTGCAGGCCCAGTGAAGATACCTTCTGTGGCAACCCCGCCACTGCACGAGGGGAGAGTAGGGCACATGAAAGAGGGCACGGGCGGCAACAAGTTGCCCCTCATGATCCTCATACCCTCAGGAGAGATACAGGTGAGCCGGAGGGAGATCAGAGGCATGTATGTACTGCACAGCCTGCCTCTTCACAGACTAGCGCAAGTGAAGTTAAGTCCCTTCCACCGACAATGCAGGGTAGATGCTTCAGTGCCCGGCGGACTGCTGAGGGAAGAGGTTGCATAGTGGTGGCTTCCCCTTGTGTAGGTGGGAATCCTTGGGGTTTTGGCACCAGGGTGAGGCCTTGCATGAGAGGAGGGACACAGTGAGGCAGGGAAGGGTCCCTTTCTGCCTTCCTGAACTTGCTACAAGGAGGTAGTTGACTGGGGTGCTAGGCACAACGGAGCGTGCCTGCTGGAAGGTTTGCAGCTCTGGAGACATCCTGGGAAAGCAAGACAATCGGTCTTATAGACCCCACAAAGAGCCTCCGTTGTTACACTATTGCAAATACATTTAAAGGGCCACTCATTTTTTTTTTTTTTAAATATATTTTTATTGCAGGAATCAGTAAATCAATACAATAGCGACCAGCATTATATTATGAAGCACGTATGACAAGAAAGCCCATCGACCCCCCTCCACAACGTTTGTACACAGCCAATTAGCCCATATCCCTGGGGTTGGGCGGCAAATGCAGCAGGGGTCAATAGAATGCTGGAGCTGGTCCGGATAACACACTGTCCGTCATCTGCTTTTCTAAACAAACCCAAAACCCCCAAAATAAACCCCCCCCCTCAAAATACCCGTTAACTGTGGAACCCCCCCTTCCCCCCCCCCCCCCCACCATCAGCGCCCGGGAGCTCATCTACAGAGGATCCATTGCTCGACCCACCGGGAAGGTAATAGTGCTGTCAATGCTAATGTTTATCGGGACTCAGGGCGAGTTGCTTCATCACTTTCGGAGTCGCTGGGGGTACAATAATCTCTGAGGGCCTGCACCAGCGTTTCCCACTCTAACGCGGCCTCCTGCGCCTTCTCATTACCCTGCCTCCAAGCCAGCTGGTATCTTAGCGCGCTCTCACCCGCCGCCCATTTCAAAAGCTCACTGTGCCATCTGCTGCCTGCAGGACCAGCCCGTGCCTTCCAGTTCCTGGTCACCTCTCGCTTAGCAAGGAGGAGCCCCAGGTCGATAAATTTACTGGAGATTTTATTCCGGGGGGTATGGGGGAACCAGTGCAAGAGCCCCACCGCCACATCGAATGATAAGTGCCTCCCCGTCACCTCCTCCAAAGTCGTCGCCACCTCCTGCCAGTAGGACGTCAGACCCGGGCAGGCCCATAGCATGTGTAGGAGGTCCGCCTCCTGAGCCGGGCATCTAGGGCATTCCGCTGAAGCCGTGGCAAAATAACGCCTGATCTTAACCGGGGTCAGGTACGCTCTGTGGAGAACGTAATAGTGGACCAGTTGGAAACGGGCGCTACGTGTACCCTTCCAGGCACGCCTCACCAGCTGGGCCCAGGTCGTCTCCGGGATCTCCCTACCAATGTCCTCTTCCCAACGGGACTTCAATGTGGCGAGAGGAACCAACCCCTCAGTAATCAACCTGCCATAGAGGCAAGTGACCGCCTTCACCGTGCCCGCCGACATCATCACATACTGGCATACCTGAGACAATTGGGGTTCCTCTAGCCCGTTCTGCCAGTGCGCCTGGATCGCTCGCACAATGGCCGAGTGTAGCAGAAAGTCGCCCCTGGAGATCCCGAAGCGGTCAATGAGATCCTGAAAGGACAGGAGCGCTCCGTCCTCGTACAGGTCCCCGACGAGCTGTAAGCCCGAATCCTCCCAGTCCGCCAATCGTGACCAATCCCCTCCGTGGGGGAGGGCCGTCAGCATCCCCAACGGTATTTCAGGCGCATATGGCGTCCGTAAGTGGCCTCTGGCGTGAGCCCGGTTCCAACATAGTCGGATAGTCCGCTCCTCCAGCGATAAGTCCCGTAGGACCAAGCGCTGTCGCAGCGCGATAAAGGAGAGGACGTGCCTGGCTATACCCGTCCCCCTACCGTCTTCCGGGCCTCTGAATTCCCTGGCTATCTCCTGGGTGTAGGTCTGGAGCTGCGCCGCCAGATAGTACTTCTCGAAATCCGGCACTGCGAGCCCCCCCTCGTCCTTTGGCCTCATCAGGGTATTGAGGGCTACCCGCCGCCGGCCCGTTCCCCAGAGGAACCCGACCACCATAGAACGCAGGCGGCGAAACGTGGCCGGTGGGACCCAGATCGGCAAGGTTCGGAAATAATACAATAGCCGGGGGAGCGCCACCATTTTAAGCAGGGCAATGCGTCCCGCCACTGAGAGCGGCAGGGTGGCCCAGAAGTCCATGCAACCTCGGAGCGCTCGCATGCATCGGGCAATGTTCCCATCTAGGAGGTCGGGTTGGTCGTGATACACAAATACCCCAAGGTATTTAAAGCAGTCGGGCTCCCACCTGATCTCCTTACTTAGCGCAGGAGCAGGGGTACCCCTGCGTATCGGGAAGAGGCAGGTCTTAGACCAGTTCACTCGGAGACCCGAGACTGCTCCGAACTCCGTTAGCGCTAATTCCGCTCCCCGTAAAGCGTCGACCGGATCCTCCAGGAAAAGCAACAGGTCGTCCGCATAGAGCGAGACATAATGTGGGCCCGCCGCCGTCCATAAGCCCGTGTAATGGGCTCCCGAGCGAAGGTGCATCGCCAGTGGCTCCACCGCTAATGCAAAAAGAAGCGGGGATAAGGAACACCCCTGCCGCGTGCCACGCTCCACCGGATATCGCGATGAAATCAAAGGGCCCGATCTAACCCTGGCCGAAGCGGAAGCGTAGAGGACTGCAGTCCATTTGACAAATCCCTCCCCGAGGCCGAATCTCCGTAATACCGTGCATAGGTAGTCCCACTCCAGGCTATCAAAAGCCTTCTCCAGGTCCACCGACAAGACTACCGGGGACAGGGCATCCACGAATGGTTCCCCAAGCAAACGGAACAGCCTTCGGATGTTCATTGTCGTATTCCGCCGTGGGATGAAACCGGCCTGGTCCTCATGCACTAGGGAACTCATATGTCCCAGCAGCCTCGAGGCCAGAATGCTGCTCAATATTTTGTAGTCCACCGTCAACATGGATAGGGGACGGTAGGACCCCGGGTCGGATGAGTCTCGGCCCGGTTTGAGGAGAGGAACCACCAACGCCTCACACATCGAGCCAGGGAGACGACCCAACCTCTTCGCCTCCCTGTAGACCACCAGTAACCGGGGGGCCAATAGGTCAGCGTAAGCTGCATAGAACTCCACCGGGAGGCCATCTAGGCCCGGGGTCTTGTTTCTCGCCATCCGTTTGATGGCCCCGCGGATCTCCCCTAGGTCGATATCAGAACCCAGGGTGTCCGCCACTTCCTGTCCTACGGTGTGGAGTTCCAGTGGGCTAAGATAGTTATCAAGCCGATCTGGGTCACGTGCGGAGCGACTACGGTATAAACTTTCGTAGTAATGCCGGAAGCAACTAAGAATCTCCGGTTGGGTGCTCACCTCGGTCCCATCAGCCCTACGCATATTTGTCGTCGTCTGGGACTGGCGCGTGGGGTTGGCCAACCACGCCAGCAACGCACTTGACCTGTCTCCCTCCGCAATAGACCGGACCGTATAGGCCTTATAATCGAAACAGCGGAGCCGTTCGACCTCCACCGCTACCTTCTCCCTCGCCTCTACCGTTTGTGTTTGCAGTTCCGGGTGTCCGGGACGGCTAACTTCAAGCTCGCGGAGTGCCCGGTCCGCTGCCTCTAAATCAGCCAGGATAACACGCCTCATGCCCACCTTCTTAGATATACAGTAGCCCCTCACCACCACCTTAAAAGCATCCCATTCGAACGCCCTAGTACTCGCGGAACCACCGTTGGACGCAAAATAATCCGTGATTCTCTCCCCTAGGTCCGCCTTGAAGACACTGTCCTCGAGGATCTCGGGGCGCAACTTCCAGGTGGGTACTGCCGGCGTCCCGGGGAACCAGCGAACGTCCAGCAGGAGGGGGTTATGGTCTGATATGGTCCGCGACAAGTACTCCGACCGGACCGCTGCCGAAACTAGTTCGGGCGAACCAAGAAAGCCATCCAGCCTGACATGCAGCTCATGGAGGCTCGAGAAGTACGAGTAATCTCTAGTCGCGGGGTGATGCGCCCTCCAAATGTCCGTCAAACCCCAGCGGGTCTGCCAATCTTGACGGCCCTTGGCCGTACGCCGGACCGGGGAATCGGGGAGCGGGGGATGCGAGCGGTCTATGTCCACATCCACTACGGAGTTAAAATCTCCCCCCAGCAGGAGGGGCCCGGCGAAAAAGTGGGCCAGCGAGCCCGATAACCTGGAAAGGAAGGCAGTCTGGTCAACATTAGGAGCATAGACACAGCAAACGTTCAGATCCCTCCCTCCTAGGGTGCCTGAGATGGCCACGAAACGCCCCTCTGGGTCTAACACTGTCCTCGTGACCTGAAAGGGGACTCCTGCCCTAATCCATATTAGCGCCCCCCTGGCATAAGCAGAGTACGCCGTGGAGAAGACCTGCCCTCGCCACCTACGCTGAAGCGCCGCCCCTTCCGCCTTGTTCAGATGCGTTTCCTGCAGCAGCGCCATTTGCACTCCCCTACGCACTAAATAAGCATGGACCTTGTGACGCCTGGACATAGTGTGAAGCCCCCTCACGTTCCAAGTTACACATTTCAAGTTAGCAACATCAGCCATTGTCCCAGAGTGTTCTTGCACAGTCTCCCCGTTCGGGTCCCCACAAAGAAAAAGCATCAATCCTCCCAGCGCTGATGGCGGCCACTTTCCCCACCCAAAACCAAACTACCCAAAAATCAACAAGGCCCCCCCCCAACCACCCCAGAACAGGACCCAAACTGCACCATCTAGATCCCATCCAAACCTCGACGTACATCAACCCCAAAATCCCCACTAGTCCTACGGTCGCCACCGTAGGAAGGCCTTATGGGCCAGGTGCGGGCTGGGCGGAGGCAGTGGGCCCTCGTCGCCCCGGCTACCAGGACTATAGCAAGCCCCCCCCGGTGTCAAAACCTCCCGGGGCAAGAGCAGAGGCCCCCCAACCCTCTCTCCACCGATGTCAGCAAAAAAAAAAGGAAAAAAGGGACGGCAACCGCCTCCCCCCTGCCGGGCCCCCACCCAAAACAAGGCAGCGTACCCCGTTACCCTTGTCCGTCCAAAAGGTCCTCCACCGATTTCGGTGTGATCACCGGTGTATGGGTACTGTCTGCCACTGAATCTTCTGAGTCCGATGGTGCCCCCTGAGCACCCGGGTTTTCTTCCTCCTCCTCGAGGGATTCGCCTCTAGCTCCCGACAGTTCCGACAGAACCTCCAACACTCCCCTCCGTTCCGATGATGTCTCCGCAGTCGATGGCCCTCCCGTGCGGCCGCGGCGATTCCTGACTCTCTTGGATCGCCTCCGTTGTTCCGGCTCATCCTCCCGTTGGGTCGAGGCGCCGAACCCATCTTTCCCTGTTCGATACAGTTCAAGCCAGTCGCAGACCTCCTCCGGGGTGTCGAAAAACTGGGTTTTATCGTCGACAATGACGCGGAGCTTTGCAGGAAATAGGAGGGAATATTGGATGCCCTCACTTCTAAGTTCACGCTTAACCGCCAGGAAGGAGAACCGCTTGCGCTGCGTCTCGTAGGTGTAGTCAGGGAAGATGTTCACCTGACTGTTCGCAACTTGAAACGGGCCATTGTGCCTGGCGGCATTTAGGATCAAGTCTCTGTCCCGAAAATGTAGCAACCGCGCCACCACCGGCCTTGGGGCACGTCCCTGCTGTGGGGGTCGTGCTGGAACTCTGTGGGCCCGTTCTAGAGTGTAGAAGGAGGACAGCCCCTCCGGGACCACCGTGTCTCGGAGCCAGGTCTCCAAGTATCGCACCATATCGCCGTCCTCGATTTTTTCCGGCAGGCCCACCACTCGAATGTTGTTCCTCCTGTTGCGGCCTTCCGCATCCTCCGCCCTCCGTTCGAGGGTCTCGATTCGGGACATGGCATCCTTTATCGTCGCAGCCAAGGTTCTCTGCGCCGGTTCCAAAGTTTTCACCGTGCCCTCCACCTCCTTGACCCGGTCTGAGAGTTTACCATGGTCCGCCCTAAGGAGGCCCAGGCCCGTCGCCACCTGAGCAATGTCCTGGTGGAGGGCCGACCGAGTAGCCTCTATCGCCTCCAGTACACGGTCGAACTGTTGCTGCAGTGGTGCGCCACCAGGTCCTTTTGGGTCTCCTTGCTCTTCCTTGTCCTGGGCTTCAGAGTCCGAGGTGGTCTGATTGGATCCTTTGGCTCCTCTAGGTTTCCCCATGCTGCCAGGGGCTCTCCGTGGGTGTCCCGGAGTATGCGTCTCCGTGTACAGGAGTCGGTCACGACCTTCCCGGGAGTTCGTTCTCACGTCGGGTATGGGCGATCTTCTTCTCCAGAGCCTGTAGGGACTCCGCCGCTTCGGCTCGCGCCACCGCCACGTTGTCCGAGGGCACCGATGAGGGGGCGGAGACAACCGTCGCCTGGTCGGGCAGGCCCGTTCACCCACTATAGCTCCGGGGTGAGGGCCACCAACTTCCTCGGTTGATCCGTGGCGCCAGAGTGTCGCGCCTCCCATGTAGTTGGATTAGGCCGGGGATCGTAGCTGGTTGCGGAGTCGCGATGCGGACCACCATCCGGAGCAGAGGGCACCCGCTCCCGGTGCCCTCCAGTGCGTGGGCACCCGCCCGGTCGTCTAATCGAGTATAAACCCGTTGTAGGAGGTCCGAGCCTGTCAATGTCCAATGTCTAAAGCAACCGAGGATGGTGAAGCCAGGTGCCAGTCGACACCCGCGAGACCTCCTCCGCTCAGTAGCTCCGATCAAGGGGACAAAGGAATCCGGGCGCCATGTTGGGTCGCACTCCGCAACTCCGCAAACTTCGGCATTTCTTCGGAGCAACCCCCGTCCAAACTCCACCAAGGCCCCCGGCAGGGTGTCGTCGCCTCGCTCAACCGAATACGGGGTCTGGGGTGCCCCTCAGCCACCGATGTTCAGGATAATCTCGGGCTTAGTCCCGGAGCCGAGCTCCCAGGCGACCATCGCCATCGGCGTCCAAGCCACGCCCCGCCTTTAAAGGGCCACTCATGCCGCCTCAAAGGGCCCCATAGTCTTCTATGGGTCTTGCGGGTCCCACCAGCTGCATTGTGTGGGAGAATACGAGGCAAAACCCCTTTTAGAGACAGCCATGGCCAAGGACAAGATCCCCCAACAAGGCAAGCAAACCTGCTGCAAAATCCGCTTAGCTTTTGCAAAGCCCGGAAGAAGGGGCACATGGCGCTGCAGTCAACAGGATCATGATCATCACTGCCATTAATCGGTCACAAGACACATTAGAAGCCAATATTGGGGCAGTAGGAGTCAAAATCATGTTTGTTGTGCCACGACCTTTGCCGTGCGGTGGACAGGATCGCAGGGGTCAAAGTAGGAGTAACAGGGTTGGAAGATAAGGTATCCAAAATGCAGTGGATGATATCTAGACTCTTTTACCATCACTAACGAACTGGCCGAAAGCATAGAAGATGCAGAGGGGAGAGCACGGAGAAACAAACTTCACCCAATAGGATTCCCTGAGGGCTGTAAAAGGTCCTCTGAAGAGGCTTTTCTGGGTCATTGGCTATGCTGCAACATGCCGTTAGATACATTGTCTTCCTATTTTGCTGAGGAGCAGACACAGGTGCCTTGGCTCCAAGGCAGCCCCCGGGGGATCCAGCCAGACCTTTCATGACCGGGCCACCATATGGCATCATGCCTGGGCTCAGAATGCCCTGATGTATCAATCCAACAAAATACAACAGTTTCCGGATTATACCAAGGGGGCCCAACAACAGCGCAAATCCTTCACAGAGGCAAAGAAGAAACTGAAAACCTCAATTATATGATACTTGTTGCTCCATCTTGCTAAACTACTTTATCCTCTATTAATACCAAACCCTCTTCTCGCTTGTTCATTGAAAGACTGCCTCAGGAGAGTTGAAAGCCTGAGACCACACACGTCATCTTCACTAAGGACTGGCGGTGACACTCTGCAGCAGGTCCCTGGACCTACCGAAGATGGTCTTGAAACAGAGGATGAAATACAAACTGTTCATGCTCATCCTGGAGAAGCGGATGAGACTACCCCGTGGCAGATACTTCATGGTACTGAAGCATAGGGAGAATGGGCAATGGTGGAGTTTGTGTCCCTATTCCCCGTTCATGATGTTGGTGCAAGATCAATACCCTGGGAGCATCGCTGGTCAATGGGGCAGGTATTTGGCTGTTATGGGCCTCATGAATGGGAAATCTCTGACATGAGTCAATGTCTGTGTCCCTCCACCCCTTAGAGTATCCGCTTTGGAAACTACAACTATAACTAGATTGGTGGGAGGTTTCCCTGTGGTGCTGGGGGGTTGGGTGTTGTGGGGCTGGACCGGGGTTGTGGATGAACACAGACAGAATCGAGAAAGGGGACAGAACTATTAGTGTTCATTTTGTGATGGAACTATTCATGTAGACACAAGGCCTTGCTGTGGACTGGTGACAAGCTAAGAACCTAAGGTTAAAAGAAATCTTTTAACCTGTGCTTGCACTTTATCTCTCCTACCTGTCTTCTTCACAATAATCACACTGCTCCCTGGTCCACCGCGGGTTTTCCTGCTTGCGTGGAGGGAGTACGCGGCAACAATCTTCACCCACTTCCGGGCAGAAGACCGGAGGGGACGGAGAATCTTTACTATTTAGTTCACATGCCACAATCTTCGCACAGCGGGCACACCACCGGCGCACCAAAGGGAAGCCAATCTGCGCCCGGCCGGGGCCAGAGGCCACAACCCCTGCCAGTTTCCTGACCCATATTTGTTCCTATAGCCCACACTCCCTATACATTCTAAGAGGAACAACATTCGACAACTGCCGACAATATTTGAATATCGCAGTTGAGCACATCAACTGTCCATATGTGGGTTTAACTTTTGGCCGGTCATTAAGGCACGGAGCCCCCTGTAAATCGTTCCATTATAAATGTCGTATACTTGTAAAGCGCACAGCTGCACCCAGCAAAGGGGAGTCCCGGCGCTGTGTACCGCTGGGGAACCCGTCCTGGCTTTCCCTGTGGGATGGTCCCCACTGGGAATCCCCAAGGTGGAGCCAGGCATCCCCGGCGTTGGTGGGGCCGTTGTGGAGATTAGGCAAGCTAATGCCCAGAGTTGCCGAGTGGGACCCCAGGTTAGAGTAGGCACCGAGGCAAGAATTGTCGAGTCCATGACCCTGGTCCACGACCCTGCCGCGTCGGGAATTGAACCCTGGTCCCGGGCCGACTTCTGCTCCCGGGTCTGCCGCCTCTAACCAGTGAGCCACACCACTCCACTATAAAGATGTTCCTGCTAAACTGCAGATCGTTTCCAAAGCATGCCACTGAAATCGCCTTGCTATTGGAAGAACTTAAACCTGATGCTCTCTTCTTGACGGAAACCTGGCTTAATAAGGAGTACGAGACGATCCTTACTCAAAATCTCCCATCATGGCTACCTCATACCATGACCGTAAGGAAGGCCAGGGGGGGCTTAGCGATTGTCTTTAAAGACCACTTTAACTGTTGCATTTCCCCAGACCAGGTACCAGACTGCGAGAGGCTTTCCTTCACCTTCTTTGGGTTACTAATATACCGACCACCCGGGGCCCTAGATCAATTGCTCAATATCCTCCCGCTAAGCATAGCTAATCTAGCCTGCTCGCCATCTAACTTCACAGTATTAGGGGATCCTAATATCTACCTAGACAACACCTCTGATCATACCACTAATGAGCTGATCATGAGTCTCTCCGCACTTCAGCTAAAGCAGAAAGTATCTGAACCGACCAACTTTAAAGGCCACTTACTTGATCCCGTTTTTAACAACTGCACCAAACTTACATCAGGAGCACCGTCCCTGCTACCCTGGTCTGACCACTTCCTGATTCCTCTGTCTTGGGAAGCCCCGGACCCCACCCTTCCTTCCAACTCAACCTCATGCCGGGAACGCAATTCGTCCAATCTTCCCAGAGAACCATGGATCTCAGCCCTCAAAGCTACCAGTAAAGACGCCCCCTTGGTACTCCCCAAAGTTACGGTAACTCAAACAACACTGCAAAAGGTTTGAGAGGAAATGGAGACAGACCTATGCAATCTCTAGCAAATCCGAAGACAGGGCAGCAATAAAAACCTATAAAGACTAAATCAAAGCCGCTTTCTATGAGTAAAACATGAATGCAGCTTCTAATTCTCCTAAGGAAATCTATTGGATCACCAAAACCCTTTAAAAACTGCCCCAGAAGCAACCAACCCTGGACAATGCCCAGTCCTGCTGTAACAACCTAGCGGAGTTCTTCCACCACAAAATACATTATATATACTCTACCTTTACTTCTATCCAGTCTGAACTAACTCTGGCCCCCACTAATTGTTCAGGATGCGGAACTCAAGCTACACTGGAGCTACTCGCTACACTGGAGCTACTCCCCCCCCCCCGGACAGTGTAACTTTAGACCCCATCATGCACCGGGTAAAATCGGGCTCCCCCTTACAACCTGCGCCCCCATACCTTGTTGCCAGTCAGAGCAAACATCCTACCAACGGTTCTCGACCTCCTGAACTCCTCCATTTCCTCTGGAGTGGTACCCCTGGCATGGAAATGTGCTATGGTAAAGGCTCTCCTAAAAAAGCCCAATCACGACCAGGACAACCTGAGCAATTACCGCCCCATCTCCCTCCTTCCCTGGAGGAGTAAGATTTTGAAAAAACACGTCAACTCAGTGCTGGGAGAGTTACTAGAAACCAACAATATACTCCATCTTTCACAGACTGGTTTCCGTCACCAACATGGGACAGAATCCACCCTCCTTGCAGTAACAGAGGAGGCTCAGAGGATTTTGGAACATGGGGGTTCTGCGGCAATCATTCTTTTTGACCTCAGTGCAGGATGACACTGTAAACCACGACACGTTGATTTTTAGACTTGGGAACCTGGTGGTGTCGGGCAGTGGCATCGCCTGGATACAATCCTTCCTAGGTGAACAATCTTTCCAGGTCTTTGAAGGTGATGTTGTCTCCAAACGTATGCCCCTCAGCTGTGGTGTGCCTCAGGGCTCTTCCCTGAGCCCCACACTATTTAATATTTACATGAGTCCCCTGGCAGAGATTGTCCGTCCATTTGGCATAAAAATCATTACCTACGCTGATGACACTCAGCTCGTGGTAGCATTAAACCCTCCTAAGAAGTCAACAAGCAACCTAGGAAGCTGCCTAGAGGAGGGAGCCAAATGGATGAAATTCTTTTGCCTAAAGCTCAATGGGGATAAAACCGAGCTTATGCTTTTCGGGAACACCCCCTCTTTTAACTCTGAGCGACTCTGGCCGAAATGCCTTGGCCCTGCTCCAGTCCCCAGATCAAAAGCCTTGGCATCTGGTTGGACCGCTCCCTCAGTTTTAACTACCAAGTGGCAAAACTTTCGGCCACCTGCTACGTCCTCCTGAGAATGTTACATAAAACACTCCCCCGTTCTCCCATTTCAAGCAAATAAAATGATCGCCCAAGGTCTTATTCTATTTCGCCTGGATTATGGGAAGGCCCTGTATCTAGGGGCCCTCAATCCACCATACGCAAGCTCCAGATAATACAAAACTGCGCAGCTCACACGCTCCTTTAGACCCCTCAACAGTCTGCAGCTTCTGCAATGAGGAGCCTACACTGGCTACCGGTCAGGGAGAGAATCCAATTCAAAGCCATGTGCATTGCGCACAAGGCCTTCTGGAAGAAGGGCCCTACAATCAGACGATCCATGATAACTCCCTACCAACTCAGCAGGCACCTCCGCTCAGCATACTCTTCTCTCACCCTACTATCTAGAACAAAGAGAGTTAGATGTGGCGAACGCTCTTTCTCCTACAACTCCGCCAAGCTATGGAATGCTCTTCCCCCACGCATGCGGATGGAGCCCAATCTCCTACCCTTTTGCACACGTTTAAAAACTCTTTTTAACAACTGTTACTAAACCGCTGTGTCCTTTCTTGTGTCCGCGTTCGTCTGCAGCGCTGGGATGCCTCAGGATAGCTATCGCGCTATATAAATGTTTCTTTCATTTCATTTCAGGGAGAGAGGCTACACATTTCACTCCAGTTTGCACCTTACATTCTCAAACATCAATTATTTCCTGCTGCCCAAAACAGATACACAGGGCAACGGCCTCCCTGATCTTAGCCCGCAGCCTTTCAGACCAGTCCCAATAGAAATCTGCATGACTACCAGGTAGCAAAGGCCTTCACCGAGATGGAGGCTTGCCCCTTGGTCTCTCCACGGTACGGTATGCAGGTGCAGATAGGCGAGTAAACTGACACGTATTTTGCACATAATCAGGAATCAGTTAACTCCCAGGGCATTATGTGCATTCAAAGCAACCCCCATTAGTAAGTATCAAAAGCTGCTTTATAGGCAAAAAACATAAAAAGCAGCAATTGGTCAATGACCTGGAGTCTTGGATACTGGATCTTGAGACGCGCTACCTAGAGAGCTCAGATCAGGAGCTATTTGGAAAATTAGTCCATAATCAAACTGTCTTACAATGTACATTATCAGATGAGGCGAGGAAAGTTTGGTTCACTTCACAAACATGCATTCAGCAGTGGGGAGACAAGGCCAGCATCGCCTTTCCTACGATCTACGGCAGCATACACCGATTACATATCTTTCAGACCAGGACAGGCCAAGAATCACTGACGATGGGACCATCAACCAGTGCTTTGCTCAGTACTATTCTCAGTTATACGCCCAGAGCTATGGATTGCCAGAGGCATCCATAGACTAATTTGTGACTGACCGGTCTCTCCAGATCCTTCGTACGATGATCCCAGAAGGGGGACTATCAGCAGCCTTGAGCCAACTGAACTTGGGAAAAATCAGCCAGGCCCAATGGCTTTCCGAAGTATTTTTCAAACTGATCATGCATAAACTGAGAACGCCTCAGGAGGCAGTCGTACACATAGCAGTGAAAACGATATGGATGCCCCATAACTTTCAATGGATTGAGATCACAGTAATTCTGTAGGCGGGATGACCTTAGGATGTTTGGTCCCCACATTGTCTTAGTTCCCTCCTAAACACGGAAGTTAAAATCATCTGCAGGGCTTGGCAGACCGCTTATTTACATTAATCCCCTCAGTGGTAGACCCGGACCAGGCAGGATTAATGCCAAGCATTAAATTAGGCGATTACTCAATGACTTCGCACTTTGCAACCAACTTGTGCAGCTGCAGCAGTGCTCTAGGAAGATATGGAGAAGGTGTTCAACTCAGTAGGTTGGTCCTACCTTTTCTCTCTTCGCTGCTGCCTCAACTGTGGGCCACATTTGCTTGCTAATGTGCGCCTCCTCTATACAGATATCACTACCTGCATCCATGTGGGCCTCATAACAATACATTTTGCCATCCATAGGGGCACGGGGCAAGACTCCCCATTATCCCCACTCCTTTTCGCCATTGAACTCTTGGCTGAATGGTTCAGCATTGATGTAAATGTAAATGTAAATGTAGTTGAGCTTATATAGCGCACAGCTACCCGCAGTGGGTTTCCCGGCGCTTGCTTAGGGAACCCGTCCTGATATTCCCCTGTGTGATAGCCCCAGCAGGGTATCCACAAGGTGAAAGTCAGGCATCCCGCCACGAGGGGCCGTTGTGGAGATTAAGCAAGCTATTGCCCAGAGTTGCAGAGTGTGAACCCGTGAGTTGAGAAGGCACCGGAGCGAGAATTATCGAGTCCGTGGAATTTTTAGCCCAAGACCCGCCGAGGCGGGGAATTGAACCCTGGTCCAGGACCGATCTCAGCTTCCGGGTCTGCCGCCTCTAACCCCTGAGCCACGGGTTGTCGCATAGAACAGCCGGCTATGCCGATGAAGTCTTGATATTTTTACAGACCCTGAGAGATCACATCCACGAGTGCTACAAATGTTTCAAATGTTTGGTGAAACATCATTCTTTTTCATAAATGTATCCAAGTCCTTGGTGTTCCAGATTCCCAACCACCTCCTGACTTAAGCTGGGCATCTGAGTTGGCGGTCTTCACACAGTGATTTTGCTTTCTCAGAGTGTTAATCACCGTGCACAAACATGACATGGGTAAGCAAAATCCAACCACCAATCAATTCACTAACCGCAGACCATAAGACATGGTCTGTGCTCCCCCACCCCCCCCTATGGGTAAACCTGCCATATTAAAAATTGTGTCCCTCCCCTGATTCGTGTACCAATTACAGAACTATCCTGATCCTTTGTTCGCAAAATACACTCTATGCTCAGTTTCTTGCGGAACTAAGGTCTCCTACATATGGCTGTCACAAAATGCTTGAACTACATGTATGAAGCGGATATTGAAACCTACTATAGGGCGTTACTCTTCACGATTATAAACAAATGGTGGTACGAGACCCAAGGGGATCCCACACTGAGAAATGGGCACTCCAGGGGACCCCCATTCGACACCATTATGGAGGAAAGATGTGATCAATGCTTCTCCCCTGCAAACATTACCGAACGAATATGACCTGCACCATGGCTAATTCTACCTCTATCTACAGGTACAACATGTGTGAATGCCCTGCAGAACAGGACTAGAGGACCTCCCGGATTACAATCCCGAAATTACTTCTTGGAGAACTGGGGGTGGGCGGTGCACTCACAGTGGCGCAGATAAGCTGATCACTTATACACACATGCCAAGACATCTTTGTGGAGCAATGGTCCGCATGGGAGTGTGACATAGGCACCCTCACAGATGAGGAATGAGCAGAGGAGATAGCCTCCTCACAGTATCTAGAACTTGTGACACGCCTCTGCCTTATACAGCTTAAAATATATTCATAAAACATACCTCACGAGACGAAGACTGAAAAATGGGTGTTGTGTTCTCCCCCTCCTGCCTCTGATTAATGGCTCAAGAGGCGACCTCATACATACTACATGGACAAACTGGAACAATAGCGTCATGAAACCGCTCGGTGTACGTGCGCTCAAAATATACCTTTAACATAACAATACTGGTGACGGATACTCTGTTTGGGTGGGGTACTAAAGAGATCTATCCCTCCAAATCCAGAATTGGTCCTCTTACACATTACTACAGACCTTAACGAAGGCCAGTAGAATTTATCATCACCAAGGTTAAGATTGACCACGGCCAAAAACGACGTAGCCCGAAGATGGAAGGGCAGTAACCCTCTGGGAGTAAAGGAATGGCGCAGAGCACTAGATCGGTGCATTTAGCAGGTAGCAGGCCAAATACAAAGTCATGAGTTGGCCCCATTAGTAGATTAAGTTCTGGATGAAATGGGCAGATTACAGGGGCATTACCACATGCTCAAGGGTCCCACAGATTGACGGCATTAAAGCACAGATCCGCACATTTACCGGGCTGATGGCTAGGGTCCCCTTCTGGTTAACAAGTCGTAGGACGTTCCGTAGAGGGGGCTTTTAGGGAGAGCGCGTGGTGGAGAAACATGGTTGGGTAACAAATGTCCTGGGGTTGTTTTAATACAGTCTTGGTTCCCTTTATTTTAAAACCAGAAATGTGTTAGTAAAAAAAATTGTAAATTTTGTGGCACATTAATCAACAAATTATTTATGAAACAAATCCTGCTATTCAAATTGCAATTATTGCCCATTGCTTGCTCCACAGCTGAACAACTCCAATATAAACATGTATTATAAAAAAAAAATAATGGTTGATATTTAATATGGTCCTGTGTTGCCATGTAGGGGTCTGGTGACATTTGATAGCCATTCTACCTTCAGCCCAATGGTTTACGTCACCAATGGCAATATTGTATCATATTACACACACCGATAGTCCCACAATACAGAGAAACACTAGGAGCATCAGTAAGAAGTATACAATAGAAACAAACATCAGGTCTCAGACTTCTCTAAATCCTGTCACCTGGCTCTGCAACCGCTCACATTTAGACAACTCTAAAACAACCACAATCTACTACCATCTGAATCTGCCTCAACTTCCAAACTGGGGCACTGTGCTTCTTGGCCACCAATGGAGAAATGGTCATAAACCAGATATCAGGTTCAGATCGGTAGGTTATACCGGAATAGATGCAATTATCAGACTAACCTGGTCAAAACATTGCCAAAACGTTTCAGAAATGAAAATTCCTTAACATACAGGAAAATCATCTGTGTCTTCACTACACTGCCAGCATGAGTAAGCCATTTAATTTTTACCAGAGTGGATAAAGTATGAGATGCATCATATTTTGAATAATACATGCCTGAGGTCTGTGCCACTACTAGCTATTGACTTACATACAGATTTCGACACTATCAAGAAGAGATTAATTAGGATAAATCTTCCATTTCCCTCGAATACATGACATCTCCTCTGCAGATCATCTCATCACATCTCATCTGCAGATCATCTCCTCTGCAGATCATCCCATCTGCATATCATCTCATCACATCTCATCTGCAGATCATCTCATCTGCAGATCATCTCATCACATCTTATCTGCAGATCATCCCATCTGCAGATCATCCCATCTGCAGATCATCCCATCTGCAGATCATCCCATCTGCAGATCATCTCATGACGTTTCCTCTGCAGATCATCTCATGACATCTCATCTGCAGATCATCTCATCTACAGATCATCCCATCTAGACCTTACCATCAGGAAGAAAGTTCTCATTAAACCCTACATTGTTCAATGTGTACCTGGCCCCTTCGGCAGGCATTATGCAGTCTTTCGACATTAAGGCGGTCTCTCATGCCAATGACATGGAATCTGCTTTCTCAAGTTACAAAAACTGTTTCCACGCAAGAAACTTTAAAAGCATGTCTAATCAGTATAACAGACTAGACGAAACAGGCACTTAAAATGTACATTTAATTAAACAGACATTTTGACCCTCAGGAGTGTACTCAAAAGTCTGGTCCAATGAATGCTGGCCCACTGGAACTGCTACTCCCCCATCTTCCATCCACAGAAATTTGGGTGCTAATTTTGAGAAAGACATGCCCTTTCACATACAATGCTCATTAAGGAAGTTTCTTGACTTGATAAACTCAGAAAACACTAGTACATACCTGGATTACTGCCAGGCTGGATTACACTAACAGTCTGTACTTTGGGCTTCCCAACTATCTGATCAATCGTCTGCAGATCATGCGTTCTGCATGATCTGCAGACGATTGATCAGATCGTAATCCAGCCTGGCTGTAATCCAGCTATGTACTAGGGCAGCCAGCCTATTTATTAAGATACCTCGATATTGCACGTATCTCATCTTCTTCAACATCATCACTGGCCCCCAGTACAATAGCGTATCCTGTTAGGCACATTGGTTCGGGCACACAGGACTTTCTACAGTTCTGGCCCCAAAGAACTCACTGACCGGATCCGTCACTGCAGTCCACCCACAACTCTGAGGTCATATGATGCCACGAGGGGAGGTGGATCTTTCGCCTTCTGGTGCTTCAGACCTCCATCATAGCATCAATGAGCCTTATTTTAGGAAATAGTTGAAAACTGTGTTGGGTCAGGACATCTCTTAGTCATCGACGATCTTGGATCAGCTTCCTAAGCCATTGCTTTGAAACAGCGACACTCATTACATCTGACATCAGCCCAGATGAGAATTTCTTTCAGTCATTCTAATGGCTAAGTGTATAATGCTCCGCCACCGAAGGAACGCCCCCATTGAAATGCAAGATGTACATAGTTTTCAGGAAAAGCGACTGGCAAAGACTACTGAGTGAGCATAGAAACCATCCGGAAAAGAAGGATTGAGACACTAAGAGCAAATCATTGGTCATGATAAAAGCACGCTTGAAGCATCAATTCAATACATATCATTTTAAAGAAGAATATTAGTAGAGCGTGAACATAAGTGTTTAGGGACTTAAGGTGTTTTATGCTTCTTGGGTTGCTTTGCGTGGGCTAAACTGGCTTTCCAATATGGCTGCCTTCTTTTGGTTTCTTTTCCATTTTTAAGCTGCGGGCTCCATGTCAGTCACCTTCAGCTATTGCTTTGTTTTCCCAAAGGGAGTTCTCTGCCTACTGTAGTCACAAGAAAGAAGTTCTAAGCCAATATCAGCTCTGTACAGAAGTGATTCTAACAAGCATTGGTAAAGGCAGTTGGACTGGTATACGGAAGGAAAACATAGGGCCACATGATTTTCTGTGCAATATCTAGGCAACCTGCCTCGTTCTGTGCCTTTCCCTGTGCTTGTAGACTGCTGTTTGATTCCCCAAGGTTGCACTGCTGGTAGGCAGAAAGCAGCAAAGCACAGACATAGGTGACAGAACCCAGCCAGTGGTATGCGGGAGCCAATGAGCAGTGATGTTTCAATGATGAGCCAAAGTCAGGACGCGTCAATAAATCATTTTTATTGGCTTATTGCTCACATACAAACATGGAAGACAAAGATTCTGATCCCAATCTCCACCCGAGTTTCCCTTTTCAAGTTTTTCTCCCTTTAAAGTGCCATTCATAGAGCTCACAAAGATGTAATTTCAGAAATGCAATACAAAATGTAAGTTCCCTTTAAACTTGCAGGAATTTAGTAAGAATTGGATTGTAGTATCTCTTTAAAAAAGAACAGTAGATTAAAAAAACTGTCCCGTGTGTAAATCTGCAGGTTAATGCCTGAGAAGAGGATAATGATGCCCCATGGGGAACATTATTAATGCCTATGTAAGAGCGAGACAGACGTCAAAAGGGGAAATGGTTTGGCCAAGCAGAGGGCGAGTCTTGTCAGCTCATCCAACAAACTAAGTGGTGGGAGTTTCAAGGAGCCAAGACTAACTATACGAAAACTCCCCCTTTGGGTACAAGGATGTCCAGTCCAATGCACATGCTGGTAAGGCAGATTCTATGTCGAAGGTGAGATGTATTGACCATCCTTAACAAAACCATTAATTCATGAAAACATCAATACTGATGTGTACATTAACACTGGAGTATAAAAATTATCCTGCACCACCTGAATCTGTAGAACGTATAGTGCAATCAACCTTCAAAAACAAACATCTCATTTAGTCAATGCAAAACAAAACACAAAAAACAGACGATTGTAAAAATAAACAGTAGGAAGCAATGTAAACAGACAATTTGAAAGAGTATTAGTGGCTATTGCATAGGTAGAGTTAAGCCCTCAACTCTACAAAATGCACAGATATATATGGCTTAGTAGCAATAAAAACGACATTGTAAATAACATGTATGAATGACGCTTACATTTTCTACATACAAAGCATTCATGTAACATAAGAATAGGAGCCTCGGAAGAGAAACTCTGCAACACTGAACAACAATCATCTTGGAGGTGTGCCAACTTCACTGCGGAAGCAACACAGAGTCATTAAATCACACATAAGTACTCGGGAGGGCTGTTACATCAAACGTGAATGTACTTACATCAGGAATTTTTTCTTTGTATTAGTTTTCTAAAATGTTTACTTCACAGGTAAGTGTATTTTACATGCATGTGTATTTATAGAACAGTAGCAGTAACTGAACTGCTTTGCATGGAACTTGCCAATCTAACCCAGTCAACTAGGCTTTGGCATGGCAAGTTTTGTCTAGATCGCCACCCCCCCCCCCCCCCCCCCGAAAGAAATTTTTCATGAAAGATAGACCAAAAAAAAAAAAAAGAAAATCACAAACTGTTCAAAAGAATTTCATAAACTTGTCATGAATGTAGAACATTATCCAGAAAGGCTGCTTTATTTGTTGAACAATCATTCAGTAAGGATTGTTGTGTGCGTTTTAAAAAAAAGGTCCCAGGCAGAGTTTAAGGTATTAACACTTTTGTTACTTTGCTTACAGTACTAACATTTGGCCGATAGTATGTTAATTTGGCTATTGGCATTTAGAGTGTGTATCTATAGAGTGCATTAAAGGGAGGGCAACAAAATGTACATTTGTTAATACATTTAGTAGTGTGTGTTGGATTGGAACTAAATTTGGCAGAAGCTAGGAAGGAATTGTTTCCATTGGTATATGAAGTGTTGTGCCAACCTATAAAGGGGGAGGGGCATAGTTAAAAATGGGAGGATCAATAAAATGTTCCTATGCTTAAAACTTTGGAGCGGTTTTATCAATTTGAGGCAAGTAGTTCGCAAGTGGTACCCAGAACAGAAGCACGCCGAACTCAGCGCCCTACTGAAGAAACCATCAGCGGACCCCACCGAACTCAAAAACTACCGCCCCATCTCGCTCCTCCCGTTTCCGGCCAAAGTCATCAAGAAGACCGTCAACAAACAGCTGGCCGCCTTCCTCGAAACGAATGGATCCCTCGACCTCTCACAGTCTGGCTTCCGGGCCAACCACAGCACAGAGACCGCCCTCATCGCAGCCACCGATGACATCCGAGCCCTGCTCGACAACGGAGAAACAGCGGCCCTCATCCTCCTGGACCTCTCCGCCGCGTTCGACACTGTCTGCCACCGCACCCTAGTGCAGCGCCTCAGCAACGTCGGAATCCAGGAGAAGGCACTGGAGTGGATCATCTCCTTCCTCGCCGGAAGGACACCGAGAGTCCGCCTTCCCCCGTTCAGATCAGAAGCCACCGAAGTCGTCTGCGGCGTACCACAGGGATCATCGCTCAGCCCCACCCTCTTCAACGTCTACATGAGCCCCCTCGCAGCCATCGCACGCCAACACAACCTCAACATCATCTCCTACGCCGACGACACTCAGCTGATCCTCTCCCTCACCAACGACCCCGCCATCGCCAGAGCCAACCTACACGAAGGGATGACAGACGTAGCCGAGTGGATGATGACCAGCCGCCTGAAGTTCTCATCCTGGGATCCTCACCCTCCGCCTGGGCCGACTCCTGGTGGCCCCCGCCCTGGGCAGCGCACCCAAACAGACAGGCCACATACGCAACCTGGGCTTCATCCTGGACTCCTCCCTCTCCATGACCAGACAAGTCCACGCAGTCTCCTCGTCCTGCTTCAATATCCTGTGCATGCTACGTAAGATCTTCCGGTGGATCCCCACCGAGACCAGGAAGACGGTCACCCAGGCCCTCGTCACCAGCCGACTGGACTACGGCAACGCCCTCTACCCCGGAACCACCGCCAAGCTCCAGAAGAGACTTCAGCGGATCCAGAACGACTCAGCAAGACTCATCCTCGACATCCCCCGACACAGCCACATCTCCGGACACCTGAGAGACCTGCACTGGCTCCCGGTCAACAAGAGAATCACCTTCCGTCTCCTCACCCACGCACACAAAGCCCTACACAACCAAGGCCCAAGATACCACAACAGCCGCCTCAACTTCTACACTCCTACCCGCCAGCTTTGATTGGCCAGCCACGCCCTCGCCGCCGTTCCCCGCATCCGAAGAGCCACAACAGGAGGAAGGTCCTTCTCCTACCTGGCCGCCAAGACTTGGAACTCCCTCCCGATCCACCTCCGCCTGACCCAAGACCATCTCTCCTTCAGGAAGCAGCTCAAGACCTGGCTGTTCGAGCAGTAGCGGACCCCCCCTCCCCAAGCGCCTTGAGACCCTTTGGGTGAGTAGCGCGCTTTATAAATGTTTTTGATTGATTGATTAAGTTTGATGGAGTACAAGGGTATTGGCAACATTAAAGGGATTGGGGTGGCGGGTCAAATTATTTTTAGATGTAATCATTTTTTTGCAGAGTTTAATGGATCTACACGACATTAGGCAGGGACTTGCCATGTTGAACCTACTTTTAGCACGTTTAATTTCACGCAGATCCACCTAGGTGGGAAATGGGGAAGTGTTAACTTGCTAATAACATTGGCACTGTTTGATGTACTTGCACAAAATCTAAACGAAGCTTGGAAGGTTTTGTTTTTGATTGGTATGTTACGTTTTGAGAGGAAAGTTAATTGCTTATAACGTTAACACTGTTTGATGAATCTGTATCAAATGGGGAAGGCAGTCAGCAAGTAGCACCCAGTGCAGGTATTTAAGGTTTTATGCAAATTCAATTGGGGAGGGGGGGTAATAGGGGGGGAGTTAGTGAGAGGGCAAGTATTTTTGATTTACTATTAACGTTGCTAAATTTCGTTTAGATCCATTTAATTGATCCAACGTTATTAGTAAATGTAGGAAGCTGGCTCTTTATGGGATATCCCAAAAAGAGTTATATTGTGCAAAGTACAGCTATTTCCTTTAGCACTCCCAAGGTGCTTTTATAGAGGGAAGTGTTATCAAGCAGCCTTAGGCTTATCAGAGGGGAGTGTTAGACACTCACAAATAGACAAAGTAGCCAATAAATGACACACAACTCAATAAGGAGATCCACACCAATTTATAAAAATAACTTGCATCTTTATATATATTTTTAGGCACCAGCTCAGGTAAGTAGTTTTTGCAAGTCCTTTTGCAAGGATGGCTAGTGTATCAGGCTTGAAGGATTTTTAGGCCTCAGGTATGGGTTGCATTTAGGGGGTAGAGATGAGTTTTAGGATTTCAGAATGAACACCATCCACTCCGGATCTCCGTCAGACCCATGCCCACACCACATCTTCAACAAAGCCAGCGCCGCCATCGCACCCAATCTGCGAAAAGCCATCAACATCTCCTTCAAGACAGCAATTTTCCAGGAGAGCTGGAAGCATGCCGAGATCAACGCCTTGCTCAAGAAATCCAAGTGGACCCTAAGGACCTCAAGAACTTCCGGCACATCTTCCAGCTTCCATACCCGGCGAAGATCATGAAGAAGACAGTCAACAAACAACTGTCCCGCTACCTCGAGGAGAACAGCATTCTGGACCCGTCCCAGTCCGGATTCCGCAGCGACCACAGTACCAAGACTGCCCTCATCGCCACCACCAATGACATCAGGACCCACCGCAGCCCTCATCCTCCTGGACCCGTCAGCCGCCTTCGACACGGTCTGCCACCGCACACTACGAACACGCCTCCACAACGCCGGGATCCAAGAGAAGGCCCTGGACTGGACCACCGCCTTCCTCTTCGGCAGAACACAGAGTGGCCCCTAAGCCACAGAGATCTGCGGCGTACCCCAGGGCACATCCCTCAGCCCAACGCTGTTCAACATCTACATGGCACCGCTCACCAACGTCGCCCGACTGCACAACCTCAACATCATCTCCTACGCCGATGACACCCAGCTGATCCTCTCCCTCACCAAGGACCCCCACACAGCCAAAACCAACCTCCACGAAGGAATGAAGGCAGTCGCCGAATGGATGAGGAACAGCTGACTGAAGTTGAACTCGAACAAGACTGAGGTCCTCATCCTCGGATCCACCCATTTGGCCTGGAACGACTCCTGGTGGCCAACCGCACTAGGAACAGCTCCAACACCCACCACGCATGCAACCTAGGGGTCATCCTCAACTCCACTCTCTCCATGACAAAGCAGGTCAATGCCGTCTCTTCCTCCTGCTTCAACACCCTCCGCATGCTCTGCAAGATCTACAAGTAGATCCCCATCGAAACGAGAAAAACGGTCACGCAGGCCCTCGTTAGCAGCAGGTTGTACTACGGAAATGCTGTCTACGCAGGAACCTCGGCCAAACTCCTGAAATGGCTTCAATGCATCCAGAACGCCTATGCACGCCTGATACTCAACATCCCTTGCCACAGCCACATTACACCCCACCTGAGAGACCTGCACTGGCTCCCCGTCAACAAGAGAATAACCTTCAAGCGCCTCACCCACACACACAAGGCACTCCACACACTGGACCCGCGTACCTCAACAGCCGATTCAGCTTCTACACCCCCACCCGCCAGCTCTCCTCTACCGACCTCGCCCTTGCCATAGTCCCCCGCATCTGAAGAGCGACCCCCGGTGGCAGATCAATCTCCCACCTCACCGCCAAGACCTCGAACACCCTCCCCATCCACCTATGGCAGACCCCAGACCTGCTGACCTTCAGAAAACTCCTCAAGACCTGGCTTTTCGAGCAGTAGCAGCATCCCCCACCCCAGCGCCTTGAGCCCTGTAAGTAGTGCGCTTTACAAGTGCTATGATTGATTGATTGGTTGATTGAATGAGTAGTATATAAGGATAGTGAGGGTTGTTAAGGGTTCAGGGATAGGTTGTAAATAAGAGCAGTAATGTGCCTTTTCGGCCTAAGTGATGGGCAGAGGGTACAAAATATTAATTATTTTTTGGGGTTCAGGGAAATGTTGTGTTTGGGCTAGTAAAAGGTTTTAGGCCTCGGGCATGGGTAGGGAGGGGTTAAATTAAGGAACATTTTGGATTCAGGGACGTAGGGTTGTTCACACTAACATGTAAGGGTTGTGTGAAAGTAATATGTGTTGGTGTTTTAAAATGTTGTTTCAAATAGTAAAATTACATTTTTTAAATGTAATTAGATGTATAAACATTTGAAATCTATTAACATTAAGTTACATTTAAATTGTTAGTGAGCAGTTTCATATGTATATGTACATAAATATACATGGGTTTAAATATATAAGTGTAAATAAGGGTACATATAGATTAAAAATGTATATTGTGAATAAATTAAATAATAAGGGTTAAAAGTAATACTTGCCTATGAAGTAAAGGACTGCAGATGTAAAGCCATGCGATGTAAAGGTTGCCCCTGATGTAATGACACGCACTATTAAGCCACTCCGAGTGTAAAAGCTGCAATGTAATGACTCCTGATGTAATCAACTGAGTAGTTGAAACCGAAATTCAATCTTTGACATCATCCGCTGAAGTAAAATCAGAACATGAATGAGATAAACACATTGAGAGATTTATGTGGATTTAGTGTTGGGCGGATGCAATATCCTAATGCACTTATAATAAGGCAGCCAGAGTATGCTTTAAGTTTGTGACTCCTAAGTGCACAAACTTCAGTTTTTTTGGTCCTTTCCTTTAGAAATGTTATTGAAGCCATATTTATTGAAACTAAATGGATTTCCTGAGATATCAGAAGAATGGACAAATGGTAATAGAGGGAGTGAAACTTTGTTATTCCAATATCACCAGCTGATGAAATGATTCAAAGTGCAAACAGTGCTATATACAAAAGTACCAGTAAGAAAGAAGAGATTCACTGCATGTGTGCACCACGCCAGAGCAGCATTCCACTCGATATGTAATACTCCATCGCACCCAGAAAATTTAAACCTTCTACACACAGACAGTATGATGTTATTCTAATCTAGTATTGAAAAAAACTGTGTATTCTTCATATGGGAGAGACCACAAGGTTGGGAGGGATAAGTCCTTAAGAGATCTATAGACAGCACAGAGGGTGGAGCCTTCATTAGATCTTTCTCTAATCAACAAAGATTAAAAAGATTTAGCAGAATGTGATCAATATGTGACAAGTAAAAGTCATATGGCATAGTCAGTGCCCTTATACACAAGGGTCTATGTTGCCACTGCATGAATCCCTGAATTCACAGCTTAAAATGCCTGCTGCAGACTAAAATTGGGAAGCACTACTAAAGAAGGACATATCTGGGATTCACAGCAACATTTATGAACCCAATTAAATCCAGAGGTAAACTTTTGCAGTGGCCTCTGCTCCTCAGTCACCCTTTGCATGTTGTCAGAGGTTGTTCCATTATGTTTTCGCAATGTTTCATAACTGCACGATTGATTGTCTTTAGACGATTTCTTCACATCTGTAAAACAACAAACATAATTCTGGATATCAAATCAAGGAGCTGACCGCTCTAGTGCATCAAATATAAGAAATGAACCCACACAAACAGTTGATCTGTAAAGAGGTTCATAATGCACACACTGAACTGTGCTTCTAACTGAGGCTCAAAGATGCATTAACTCACCACAAACTCCCCACAGTAAGACCCCACAAAATCTGTATAAACGGGAATCGGCTATCAACCTCAAAGTTGTGGTAAGCTACACCAACTGAAATAGATTCTTTAAAGCAGAAAGAGGGTAAGATACCAATTTGGACTATCAGAAATTGAAAAATCTGTTTCAGATCCATGTTAACACAGCAGTTTAAAAAACATTCATTAAAATTGGGAGCAGCCATAGCCTAGATGCAGCCAGGCTGCCATACTCTAGCCAATGAGGTGACAGCATGCAGTCTACCTTTCTTTCAATGACTATGCTACAGAAAACACCAAGTCCGACTAACAGAAATGTTGATTTGTTCCAAAAAAAGAGCTTTAGCCATCTCTTAAATGTTCAAGAAATGCAATACTCTTTCCATCGAAGTGGCAGGTTGTGGAGAGAAGCAAATGCAAAGAAAGTTGGTAATGGAAAAAAAAATTTGCGATGAAATTGAGAACTTTGTGGATGAATCTAGGAAATGTGAAGATAAACTTTCTTTTGACAAAGCAGAAGTATGGTTATTTCCAAGTAGGTGCATGCAATTCACTCAAACTCCTTGTTGATTTGGTGGCTAATACAGGGGTCTTCCATGAAAGAGGAGTGTACTTTGAACTGGTTCAAAAGGAGGCCAACTTAGTGCCGCCTAGGCTTTAGTCAGCTGCCAAGATGGGAGATATCTTTTTTTTAACTGTAGGAATACACCCTCCATAAAGTCCATATGCAGCCTTGATGAGAACTAAGAAGGTTTATCCAGTTTAATGGATGTATTTGGAAATT
The DNA here is from genome assembly GCF_964263255.1 of Lissotriton vulgaris. Taxonomy (NCBI): domain Eukaryota; kingdom Metazoa; phylum Chordata; class Amphibia; order Caudata; family Salamandridae; genus Lissotriton; species Lissotriton vulgaris. Next base: position 255,374,024 of record NC_141690.1, read on the forward strand.
GTTGCCAAGTCACTATTATAGAAGCATATGTAAGGCTCAATTTTTTCAATTTCAAAGCTATGGTAAAAAGCTGATGTGGCGTCAACAAAGCGGTGTCCCTTAATTGTAGATAGGGATCACAGACAGAGGAGGAGTAGGTCTCTTTTTCCAGAATCTAAAAGAATTAACGTACGAGTGAACATGTTTAACAATTCCATGTATCAAGGTTGTCACAGCCATACAGGACCCATTATGTTTCGTGTGCAATGTTCTCTCTTGATTTTGCACAGTACTTTGGGCACAAAGGAATCATTAGGAAGGGGTACAGGAACTTCTCAATCCAGTAATCTCTTTCGACTTTCCTTCTGCGGTTGTTGATGTCATGTTGGCAGAGAGGCGCTCCCCCCTACAAAACTGGTGTACGCCAGTCGATGGGATACATTTGTGACATGGTGCAGCACCAGACACACTTGACCCGTTAGAAGCCAAGTTGTCTTAATTCTTGTTGTTTTTGTCTCTGGTCCAGCAAGGCCACTACTGCATTGTTGTGGTTACCGTATCGGACTTCTCTATCTAAGAACACCCTTCATGATGTTCTAGTGGGAATACAATTTTTTATGTGCACCCCTTTGGAGCCTCTATGCATTTGCCCATTAAGGCCATCATTAAAAACTGTCTCATCGCCATGACAACAGCTAGGCATGTAAGCGTGCTGCAGGCTCATTCGGTCAACCCACCATATACAACACTTTTTCCACATAAGTTAGTGTGGAGGACCCAATGTCCTTTGTGACAAAAGTAGTCACTCCATTCTACGTTAGGCACACATCCCCCTTCAGACATTCTTTGCCCCACCTAACTCCTCTATTGAGGAAGCAGGACTATCGTTTGGACGCTAACATGGCACTAAGCTTTTATATTGATTGCACCAAAGAACATTGGGGGGATGATCGGCTCACTGTGGGTTTCTGTTGGGCAAAAAAAAAAGTGCAAAGCAGTGAAAAAGTAGACCATTTCCAGATGGATTGTTCACTGTATAAAGATCTGCTACGTACTAGTGAAGAAGGCTCCATAAGGTTTACGGGATCACTCCACCACAGCTAAGGCTGCCAATACTGCGCTTGCACACAAAGTACCTTTCCTAGACATTGTGAGCCTGATAAGTGGGTGTTGGCATATATCTTCATGAAGCCCTACTGTCTCTATTGTCGGGTCCGTCAAGAAGGATATTTTGCCCGATCTCTCCTGTGGTCCTTTTTGGTCTGAGCCACTTCACAGACCCACCACCTGGATAAGTACTGGTGTGGTATCCATTTACAAGGTAAATAATCTTCTCTTAGAAGTATCTATCAGATGAACAAGTTACTTACCTTCGGTAATGCTTTTTTTAATAGATTCATCCTCTAACTGCAGACTACTCACCAACCATCCCCCGTCCCCATTCTGTGACAAATGAAAAAAGGGTCTTGAGCCTTCCAGAGAAGGATATAACTTTGTTAAAGATTGAGAACTTCACAAGAACCGAAGGAGTCAGTGCGTGCTTGTAAGAGACACATACGCAGATTTTTAAGATGACCCTGAGAAAGGTAGCATCAGTAGATTAGTGTCTGCTTTTGTGATGGGTTTGAGGCCTAGGCTCATTAATCACATTCAGCAGAATGAATGGTGTTGGCAGACAAAGAGTATGGATGAGATCTTGGAGCCATCAAAATATTGTAGTGTTTATTGTGATGCAAAGCAGAAGTAGCTCAAGGAGAAGCTGATGATTGCCCAGACTAAGCAATTTGAGAGAGAGACCAGACCAAATTAATTCACATATAAACTTTTTTCAGCCTGGAATGAATCAAATTAAAGGTGTGTAAATGAGAAATAGAGTGATGCGGATGCAAGGTAGTGGAAGAGGGATGATAAACAATGAGGACATGAATGTTGAAATGATGAAGAACACCACTGCTTGCCACTTGTGTGGGAAGTTAAAGCACTGGAAGAGGGAGTGTAGTCAAAATCTAAATAGGATTCAATGGGAGGTTGTTCGACAGATTAGAAGAAATGGGATTGTCCCGAATATGCAAAATTCTGAGCAGAATGTGCAGAGTCAGAAATCATTCTGAATGTCGATACCTTCAACCCCAATGGTGGAGCCAAACACGATAAACTAAATGCTCTATAGTGCAGCGTATCAATATAATCCATTGTTACTGAATGATGAGTTGGCTGGGACCAGTTCACAATGATGCTGCCAGAGGGAGAGGAAGATTGCGTACCTGGAGCAGTCCTGGCGGTAGACCCAAGAGGCCCAAATGTTGGCAGAGATGTCAATGGCTATCCAGTTTTGTTTTTGAATGATACAAGTGCTACTCGTTCTACAGTTCGTTCTGTGGGAGTCCTAAACCTACTCCTTTCAGGAAAAGAAGTCCAATTTATAGAGATTAGCAATAAAACTATTAACCAGGTACCAACAGATGTCCCAGGTGAAACTGGTCAGATGGAGATCAAGCACCCATTTTTTTCACGAGATTCCAGTCCTGTGAACTTGTTGCAAGGGGACTTTCTCTGCAAAATGAATTTTGTGATCTACACAAGATGAGGATTTGGTGTTTAAAATAAACATTTATTTCCAACCATGACAAAAGAATGCCTGCCTCTGGATTTGCAACATAATGTCAAAGATGAGGTGGGAGATATTTCTGGAAAAGAAATTGGACTGATCAAAAGAGCAGAGCCAGTTAAAATAGAAGTCAAACCAGATGCAATATTCCTTAGAACTAGATCGTGATCGAAAAAAAAATGATTGAGCAGGTAATCTTCCGGGAAATACTTGATAACGAGAAATAAAAAGAATGGCAAATGAAGAATCGTGCAAAATCTCCAAAAGATTAATAAGGTTGTGATTCCATGTTTTCCAGTGGTACAGAATCCAACACTAGTTTTGTTAAAAATGCTTTATGATGCACAATGGTATACAGTCAACCATTTATGCCAAGCGTTCTTCTCAATTTCTATGCACGAGGAATCTCAATATTTCTCTGTGCGTTTTAAATTCTGAATACAGTTATCGTGTGTTGTAGAATCAATGGTATACTTAAATCCCTTTGATTGTTAGCCGAATTCTGTAGAAGGCCTAGAAAGTTTGAAGCTGCACTGCAATTCAGTATTACTGCAGTACATAGATGACCTTCAGGCCTCATCCAAGACAAAGGAAGACTGCAAGCTTAATGCAATAGCCATAAAGACATGATCACCCCCTACAAAGCCCCCAGAAACCTTCGTTCTGACAGCGAACATCTGGCCATAGTCCCAAGATTTAAGAAGTCGCGCACCGGTGGCCGCCGCTTCTCGGTCAAGGCCTCCTCAAAATGGAACGCACTTCCTCGCATGTTGCGCCTTGAACCTTGTCACGCCCTCTTCCGCAAAAAACTTAAAACCTTCCTCTTCCCCAAATAGTTCCTGGTCTCCCCCTCCTGGATTTCACAACCTTATAGCGCGGGGATGCCTTCGGGTCACCAGGCGCTTTATAAATCACAAAATAATAATAATAATAATAAAGAATTATGTGGCTGTGAAAGGACATAAGGTTTCTTCAACTAAAATGTAGTACTGTAAGAAAGAAGTGATTTGTCTTGGACACCACTCTGAATATGTGAGGAAAGTCTAAAAAGAATGAGTTTCTGCAACTTTGAAAATGAGCCAGGTGACCATCCGGAGGGAGGTTCTGATGTTTCTTGGATTTGTTGGCTACTGTAGTCAGTGGATTCCACACGTTACCTTGATTGCAAAACCTTTAGTAAGGTTGACATGTGAGGGTCATTCAAGATCCCGTACAATTTGACAAGAACGTTCTGATGCATTTGAAGAGCTCAAAGAGTCTGCATGTGCCCACATTCCGGATGCTTTATTACAGTTTAACATTTTATCTATATTGTTATGAAAAAGGCAGATGCGTACTTTAGATTCTGACTCGAAGGCATAGTGATTTAATGTGCTTTGTAAGCCGTAATGGATCCAGTTTTAGTAAGTCTTCCAGGTTGTTTGAGATCGGTTGCAGCTGTTTGTACTACCACTGAACAGAGAGAAGGAATTGTGATGGGTCACACTTTAATTGTTTATGTTCCATACTCAGTAGGCTTCTTGTTGACAAGAACGAGAACTCAGCATCTTACCAGGAGGAGGTTGACACATGAGCAAGTGATACTTGCAGCTGAAACATGACGATCAAGAGGTGTAGTACTTTGAATCCAGAAACAGTGCTTCCTATTTCAGACAAGATTTGAGAGGGCAGGAAACTTTATGCTGAAATTTAACCTGAACTGGATTGACTGAAGGTGACAGAGTTGTGCAGAAAACCTCTGTAAATGGCTGATCTGACAATATTTGTTGATGGTTCCAGTTTGTGAGACCAATATGCAACACTGAGAGCACCCTATGCAGTATGTACCGTTTCAGAGACATCAAAAGCATCTTCTCTGCAAATGTAACTTTAGTGCAAGTGGAAGAGTTGGTTGGATGGACAAAAGCTTGTTCCTGGTTGGAAAATGTCAATGGATTGATTCCCACAGCCAGCCAGTATGGTTTTGGAGTTTGATTTAAACACCAGTCAGTATTGTTTTGGAGTTGTGCATTATTTTGGCCAACTCTGGACCAAAAGGGGTTTTAAGGCCTCCTATGGAGCCCCAGTAAAGAGTGGTGCTTACATACTGGATTTTTGAAAGCTTTACAGAAGCCAAAGGAGATTGCAGTGGTCAAGAGTGTTGTCCATACACCTGGTAAAGATCTAGTAACACTTGGAAACAAGTACACAAAGCAGGTGGTAAAGTACTGTGCATCACAAGAGGAGACAGTTGTGCAGTAAAATGAGGATAATGACTCAAGAATAAGTACAGTGCAAAATGCAGATAATAACTTTTTATTTATTAATTGAGTGAGCTGAGGGGGGTCACAAAATTCACCAGATGCGGAGAAAAAGATCGGAGAAATTGGTTTACAAGAAAAACAAGATTTGTATGTAAATGCTAAAAATAAATGTGTCCTTCCAGATTCGATGCTCTACCCAATATGTAAATACTTGCATGGTAAGTCGCATGCAGTAAGAGATTGTTGTTGAAGGAGTGAATTCCGCGGTTTGGGTTACTCATTTCTATATGCACTTCAAAAATTAGGATTTGCAAATCAACCGTACTGCATTCCACATGAAGCATAAGTACCTTTACAGCTATAGTCCACAATCTTCTGGTGTTGTAGAAAGGGCAAATGGGACGTACACGTGACGGAAAGACTAGTTTGTCTCCCATGAAGTTGTCAGGAGAGCAATGTGGATTGCCTATGTTCTGTCAGCTGCACTTATTTCAATAACTGATGATATTGTGCTAGATTGCTGCCTGACTGGTCTGGAGAAATCTGTCTCATCAGGTGAATGTGGCAACTGAAAAACAAAAGACATTCCCTGCCACAGTTTGAGCATAGGAGATTGGATTGCAGTTCGAAAACATGTCTAGAGAAGAAGTCGAACAGTTCCTAACAGGTGATCTTGACAAGCATTTTGGTGAAAAGTGCAGGAGCGCCGCAGTGGAACCACGCTGCTCACACAAAGGGGGTGAGAGTGGCAGAAGCTGGTAAAGGCAAAGCAACACAGAGAAAAGGGCAGAGTCGAGCACAAAGTCAAGCTCAGGTTCATAGCGTGGATCTAGAGGGGGGTGAACACTTTGAAACGGGTACCAATACAAGCAATGGAGTGAGAAAATCGGCGTTACGGGTTAGTAAAAGTAATGATTTAGAACCTGAAACTTCTGAGGTCCAGTTTCACAACCGGGACGGCAGTTCCGGCAATGCATATTACTCTGTGCTACAGAGCTGGGACAGCAGGACCCAGACCTGTAGCACACAGTAATTATTTTTTTCATTTAAAAAAAAGAAATCCTGAAACAGAGCTGAGGTTCCATTATAGCTATGGTCCACAATCTTGTGGTGTTGTAGAAAGGGCAAATGGGAAGTACACTTGACAGAAAGACTAGTTGGTCTCCCATGAAGTTGTCAGGAGAGCAATGTGGCTTGCCTATGTTCTGTCAGCTGCACTTAGTTCAATAACTGATGATATTGTGCTAGATTGCAGCAAAGGCCTGGCTTATCTGGCAAAATCTGCCTCATCAGGTGAATGTAGAAACTGAAGAAACAAAAGACATTCCCTGCCACAGCTTGAGCATAGGAGATTGGACTGCAGCTGCAAAATATGTGTAGAAGAGCTGCCTGGAGAAGAACTGGAACAGTTCCTAACGGGTGATCTTGACGTCAAGCACTTTGGTGATATGTGCCATAGTGGATCCATGCTGCTCACACTAAGGGAGCGAGAGTGGCAGAAGCTGGTAGAGACAAAACTCCCCAGAGTGGAGCACAAAGTCAAGCTCAAGTCCACAGCGTGGATCCAGAGGGGGGTGAACACTTTGAAACGGGTACCAATACAAGCAATGGAGTGATAACATCTTAGTTTCAGGTTGTAAAAATAATGATTTAGAACCTGAAACTTCGGAGGCCCAGTTTAAAAACAGGGCAGAGGGTTCCGGCAATGTATGTTAAAGTATGCCCATGGGCTGCAATAGCAGGACGCAGCCCTGCGGCACAGATTAATTCTTTTTTCATTTAAAAAAGAAAATCCTTAAACAGGATTAGAGAAAATAGAATGCTCCCCTCTCCATGAGAGTCTTCTGCCATGGTGGGGGAGCATTATAATATTCTTTCTGTTCCTTAACCCCAGGTTTTACCTGGTGGTAAGGAACAGTAAAAGAGTTACTGCATGTCCACCCATCTAAATTGGGCAGGCGGACATGCAGCCATTTTTTCAGATGGCCCTTAATCTCCAAGGCCATTGTAGAAGTTTGGTCACAGTGGAGGCCGAGTAGTCTGTGCCATGGCCAAACTGACCACATTTAATTCGGGAGGGCCTTGGTATTGGCGGCATGTAACTCTGTCTCCGTTGCGATGGAGTATACATACCGCCAATATATAAATCGGGCCCTATGTTCCTTGGACAGTAAAGAGCATCTGATGGACTGCTGCTGAACAGAGAAAAGCTGAAGATGATATTCCAAGGAAAATAAGAAATTGCAAGAAAAAACATTGAGCCAGTTGAAAAACCTGAGAGACAGACAAACTAATGAACCTATGGCCAAAGGATTACCAAGGAGTATACCAAATAGAAAGTATGCCTCACCTGAATGGTTGTATACAGCTGCAGTATCTGAAAAAGATTAAGTAGCAGAATTCGAGATTACAAATTAGTAGAGAATCCGGCAAGTACAAGTTTGAGACAAACTGAAAAAGAGAATCTAAAGAAGTACTGCCTTGAAAGAAAAAAAAGAATAAAAAGCAAAGTTGAAAGAAAAGACAATAAAAAACTAAAACAAGAAATTTAGTCTGATTGAAATTAACTTTTGCAAGATTTTTTATATAAAGAACACTTTGATTACTATTTTATGTTTAAGACTTTTTTTTGGTTTTGTAAGAGATTCAATGGGAAAAAAATATCATAGCAATTTTAAGAAGAGATACAATACAAATACTCTCACCTACAACAATAGGCCGGTGAGGCAAAAAGGGATGCAAAGGAGTAAAATCTGAAATAATACATTTCCAAAGAAGAAAGAAAAAAAAACATTAATAGAAAGGAAAAGTGGAGGCCTTCGGGGGAGAGTACCGGGTAGGCTGTCTAGCGAGTGCTATTTGGTATCATACATTAAGGCTCTTCTACTAACTAATGCTGGTGTAAACGGAGACCTTAAGTATCCTAAGTCTGTTCTGCGGGAGAGGTTTCTTCAGGTATCTGGCGAATCGTGCGAAAGTAAATCAGACAAGTCAGCTCTGAATTCTCTACTGAGATAGCCAATGAAGGGACCGCACATCTTATCGAATCACGGCAACTGATTTTCCGCTACCGCTGGGAGCTTTTCCATTCCCAATAGATCCCACAGCCTGTGCAGCCAGTCTGCATGTCGCGGTATCATAGCCTGGCCCCATCGTACCAACAAGGCTTGTTTTGCCGCGCACAAAGTCAGCGTGATTGCGCGCCTTTTCAGGGATCCAAGGGGATATGTTAAGTGGTTGGGGAGACCCAGAAGAATATAACTCGGGAACCTCTGTATTGAAGATTTGATCTAGTGGAGAAGTGTGGCTCAATGGTTAGAGCGGCAGACCCTGATACAGAGGTCTGGCCCGAAACCAGGGTTCAATTCCCGCCTCGGCGAGTCTTTGGCTCAATTTCCTCGGACCTGATAATTCTCGCCTCGGTGCCTAATCTAATCATGGGTCCCACTCTGAAACTCTGGGCAATAGCTTGCTTAATCTCCACAACGGCCCCAACGGCGCTGGGATGCCTGGCTTCACCTTGGGGGTGCCCAGGAGTGTTCACTTGACAGGGAAAAGCCAGGAAGGGTTCCACAGCGGTATGAGTACAGCGCGAAGATACCTCGGGGTATAAGTGCGCTATAAAAGTACGAATTCATTCATTTAATTTCATCTATAGCATCTAATATCTCCTGCCAGTATGGCTGTATTTAGGGCATTGCCACAGGAGATGTGTTAATGTCCCAATGTCCCCGCACCCTCTCCTGCATGCAGGGTCTTCTCTTTTCCAGTGTGCTGTGCGCTCAGGCGTGTAGTACCAGTAGTGCACCATCTGTAATAGTGTCCCTTTACCTGCGGCAGAGCGTGCCGATGTATTTGCCAGTTTCTGTATATAAAGCCATTCCTTCTGAGGAACCGGTCTACCACACTCCTTCTCCCATCTCACCTGCGCTTTTGTTTTACTTTGCGATTGTGGTGTATTCAGGAAGGTGTATATATCTGATACCAGCTTTTTATCTGTGTGCCTAGTGTTAAGCCACTTTTCACACAGTAAAAGGGATGTAATGTAATGTAAACAAATATTTGTACCGCGCGGCTATCGCTCCAAGGAGCATCAAGGCGCCACTACCAGGATGGTGTAAACACTGGTCATACTGCTATTAGTAATTGCGCCACTCCTTCATACTAGTGTTCTAGCATGGGTGTCAGGAAGCTTAAAGATCCTGGTTTTTAGAGCCTTTCGGAATTCTAGTTCCCGCTCGATTGCTCGGAGGTGGAGGGGGGAGTTTATTCCATGCCTTTGCCCCTAGTACAGACAAAGATTTGCCCCCCCCCTTGAACTTAGTCTGAACATAGGAACAGACAACAGGTTGGCATTGGAGTAACGCAAGTTACACCCAGGGTGGTAGTGAAAGAACCTCCCTTGTAGGTACTTTGGTCCCTGAGAATGGAAGGCTCTGAAAGTAATAACTAGGATCTTAACCTGTGCTGATGACGAGCTGAGCTCGTCATGAAATGATGGCATTATGAAAAAGTCAGCATAGGAGGGGAAAACACCTAGCAGCCAAGGTGTTAAAAAGGATCCTTTTGATAATTGGTAACCAGTGCAAGATGTTTAATGCAGCAGATGCAGAGGATTTCTTTGGCAGTTTCAACACCAGCCTAGCTGCTGTGTGTTGCACCATCTGGAGTTTGTGCGGGACTACTTTAGTGGACCCCGCATATAGGCTGTCGCAATAATCTAGTCTAGATTTCACGAGTGCGACCGTTACCATTTCCTTAGCAGCCAGGGGGATCAGGTCGAAAAATTTCCTTAGTCCCTTGATGACATTGAAACACGTCCCTACTACTGCCAGTGCCCGTTGTTTGAAAGACAGAGCGGAGTCGAATTTGATGCCTAAATTACGTGCCACATTGTTTGGTATGAGGGGGTACCTCTGCGTTAGCCGCCACAGATGTTAAGGGACAAAGTCATTATGAGCACCCATTGGTATGATTTCTGTTTTGCCCGTATTACATTTCAAATGGTTCTTCCCCATCCAGTCGAATGTAGCCGTTAGGCAGCTTTTCAGATGATCTTCCCAGTCCTGAGTGTCTTTATCAAAGACTAGGATCAGTGGAGTATTGTCCGCGTATGCTACCACATCAATACCAAAGGACGATATCTGCCTAATCAGAGGGGTAGTATACACATTGAAGAGTGTCAGGACTAGACCCTTGCGGTACACCATTCGTAAGTGGTTTTTCCTTCGAACAGAAATCCCCCAGTGTGACCACCTGTCTCCTGCCACTTAGAAAGTTGTTAATCCAGTCCAGGACCTTTCCAGTTATGCCAGATGTTGCTAGCCGGTCAATCAGGATGGTATGTGAGACCGTGTCGAAGGCTGCCTGCATAGGGTTTCAACGCTGGTTGTGTAACTCAATGGCAAATAGAGCTGTCCTGCCATTGTGCCGATGACGGCAACTCATATCTTTTTTAGATTTGCTGAAAGGACATGATGCCTAAATGGTTGAATAGGTCATCCACCGTCTTACAGACGTGACTGTAGCTCGAAGTATCAGGGAAATATACACTCCCTGTGGCCGGTGTGCTTTAGGGAGACAGACAATCTTCCGTATGTGAATGCCTGTAATGGCCTGATCGATAAAGTACCACTGTTTCTCCATTGTGGGCCTATTCCACTTCACCATATACTGCAGCTGAGCCGCCTGGTAGTAATGTTTGAGGTTGTGGAGGACGTGGCCTCCCAATGTAGGCAAAACGTGCCCTTTTCCCCGCCCGTAAGTAATGTTCTAGCAAGTGTTGTACTTTGGGTAGCAACAGGGGTGGGGGGAGCAGGGGTAGTGTAGAAAAGTTGTATCTTGTTGAATGTAATACTGTTTTTGACAATTCGGACTGGGATGCTGCTATTCAGGACTTCACTCCATCTGCTTTCTCCCTGAAATGTTGAGTTGTGTACTTAGGTACACTCCAGATTGGATACTGGGCTATCCTTGTCAGTCCCTAGTTTATGGTACCCATGTACCCAGGGCATAGGTACTCAAGATGCCTCCCAAGGGCTGAAGCATGTATTATGCCACTCTTCAAAGGCCATGCAAAATTGAACTACAGGCCTGCCATTGCAGCCTGTGTAAGTTGGCGCATGCACCACTTACTTAAGTAGGTTTACTATATCTAAGGGTCACTGCACTTAAAACCTTTAAGTCACCCCTATAGCAGGCAGAACCAATCCTGAAGTCAGGGTGCTTGGTTCTAAGTGAGAGGGTGTCCTTGCATGAGCAGGACACCCCTTTAGCCAACGGAGTCCATTCTTCCAGGGTGTCAGCAAAGCAGCCATATACTAGTATAGGGGGGCATTATGCGACCGAGGGATGACCAACTCTAAAACGGCTGAAACAAACCCCATTTGTTTAGTATCAAACATGTTGGAATAATTCCCCCACACTGGTAACCGGTGTGGGAGGTATGATTCCACCCCTCAGAAGCGTGCTTCGTGGGGTCCCAGGTGTTCCTGGTACCAGCCTTCTAGCTCCTGAAAGCACAACATGGTTGCTTCAGACCAGAGACCTGTCTGCCCTCCTGCTGAGCCAAGCTCGAGCAGGGGAAGGCAGAACAATAGGCATACTGTCACAGGGAGGTGTGACCATCTCCCAGACAGGATTTAGTTTATTAGGACTGAGTGGGTGCGCTTGACAGCGACTGAAAATCTGCATGAGGGGCACATTTGGTGTCCCTGTCCATAGTCCAGTTCAAACCAGTCCTGGGAGCCGTTGGCTCCCGCTCTAGTGCGAAACTTGACAAAGGACATGGGAGTAACCTCCCCCTGTTCAGACCTTCCCCTGGGAGGGTCCCCTGAATCTTTCCAACCCTCACCCGTAAGTACTTAAGGGCTTACCTGGCTGTAGGACCCTGGGTTCGTCGTGGACAAGATTCTGAGGAGAAACCACTGGTCTTCGCCCGTCTGGGCACTTTGGACTTTTTTTTAGGACGTCGTTTGGGCCCGACTAAGTCTTCCTCTCAGTCTGCTACATTGTCTGTGCACCATACAGGATCTATGTAGGACCTGTGGAGCATCCAAGACACCTGAAGATATTCTCCCTTGGAGTTAAGGGGTCGCTCCTGTGCATTCGCAGGCAACGCAAGACTGCTGACCGGTCTGCTGATCCCGAGCTCCTACGGACTCCGAAGGCTTCAGCAACACAGAAAGTGGGTTCCTACGTCCCTCGAGGACAGAGTTGCCCTCTCACCAAGTTTGAGGTCAGAAACCCCCGTGGGGGCTGTAATACCCGGACCCCTGTGCACTGCATACTTTTGCAAGTGCTTGTTGGCTTTTCTGCAACAAGTGCATTAGGCTCAGAGTATCCCCAACCTCTGGCAACTTCTCCTGCAAAGATCTTCAACCAGCCCGCACCGAGTGCACCACTGCCTGTTTTGTAGAGCTGCTCAAGGTCCTTTCATGACTTCTGTGCCTCTGGCCTGTGAGTCCAGTTGAGGGTCCACTTCAGTGGGCTCCCCTGTGTGTGCGGAGTCTCCTGGACCGTTCTGGTCCGAACCGTACATATCCTTGACCTTCTGCGTGGGTTGCTGTGGCCAAGGCTTGTTGGTGCTCCCGCTGGACACTGACCCCTCAGCACTCTACTTCCTTCGTGGCACAGCACGCATCCGGCTCCTTTTCATCCTCGATGTCGCCTGGTCCCTGTGGCTGCAGAGTCAACGCTCCTGTCAACTATCCTGAAACACCAGACATCGGTGGGCATTTGTCTACAGACCCCCTGGTCACTCCGAAGTGACCCAGAATCGTTCCCCTCTGCTTTCAGGTACTCCGACAAGAATCCACATTTTGATACCAACTGACACTTTTTCCCCTTTCAGCAGCAGTTCTTCTTCGAAGTCCTCCATTGGGTTCGACGGCGGTTTCCACCACCACTACATCCCTATGCACCCGGCTTCCCTGTGACAGGTAAATTGGGTACCTCGGTATCCAGGAGTGAGGTGGCTCTCCAACCTTCTGTCTTCCACTGGGTTTCTTCGAAGTCCACTGAGAAGGGTCCTTAAACTCAAATTCCAACCACGACTTTCACATAGACTTCTAAGGAGCACGCAGTCGTGTTCCCACACTGCACACGCACTCCTTGGGGTCCCTATATACTCTGCTTTGGTGGTTCCTTGGGGGTCGCAGCAATTCTACGTCCTCTCAACACTGTCTTGACTCGAGTCGTGGTTCTTATACCACTTTTAGTATATGCTTTGGTCCTCCCCAGGAACCCACTGTGTATGAGTGGTCCTAACTGTCATTTCTTTGGCCAAGTACTTTGTGTTTATCTCCATGTAGGAGATAATGTAACTAGATATTGTTATATAATGAATACAGTTTTATAACTACTGTGTGGTTCTCTTTTACATTAATCTATACAATAAGACTGGATTCTGATTTTAAAAAAATCTGCTTTACAGTCCTTCAAGACTAAGCCTGAAGGGTGCTCTCCACAGCTACCACTTGGATAGCTTTCTAAAGGTTATCCTGAAGCCTCTAAAATCATCATAAGGGTTTTCTGGACTGGTGCAGGGTGCCCAATTTAATTAGTGGAGAGCATATACCAGGCCAGCCTCTCACAGGTAGGATCTGCATGAAAGAGTATCTTGGGAAGAAGTGTCATTTTTACAGCCGCTAGTTTCCCAAGCCCGGGCAGCGTATGATCCTTCCATTTTTCCAGCTCTGCACGGGTCAGCTTGCAGGCGGCGATTAGTTGCTCTCTGCCGTTTGCCCAACCGTGGGGTGTATGTGAAGGACCAAGTAGGTCACCCACTGTGAAGTCCATGGGTACGGGTAGAAATTCCGCATAGTGTACTTCTGGAGCCGATATACTGAGGTTGAGGAGCTGCGATTTCTGTGCGCAGAACTTGAAGCCTGACACTGCTCCACTTTCAAGAAAAGCTTTGATAAAGAGCAAAGTGGTCTGCCAATATCACCAAGACAACATCGCATATAAAAAGCAATTTATTGTCCCTACCTACCATCTTCACTCCCACTATCTCTGCATTTCCCCCGACAAGTTCCGCAAATGGCTCCATGTATAATGCAAAAAAGAGCAGGGACGGGTCAGCCCTGACAGGTTCCCCGTTCAATACAGAAAGGCTGTGATATTGTCCATTAACCCACACCACTGCCTGAGGATTTGCATAACCAGCTAGGATCAATCCTATAAATCGGGGTCCCAGGCCTACAGACCATAGAACTGCTTTTAGGTGTGGCCAATGAACTCTATCCAACGCCTTTTCGGCATCCATCGAGAATAGTGGTGCTGGTGTCTTAGTTTGTTCAAATTGGTCTAGATGATGACAAATTCTCTTTGTCAGCTTGGTCCGGATCAATGAGGACCTGAATCATTGGGGCTAGTCGCGCAGCTAAGACTGTGGTGAAAGCCTTCGCATCTACACTTAAGTAGTGAGATAGGTCTATATAATGCACATTGAGTAGGTTCTTTGCCCTGTTTGGGTATAACTGTAATGGTGGCTAATCTCATTGTATCTGTCAGGGTGCTTGATTCGCTAAAGGAATTATATGGTAGGGTAAGGATTGGGGCTAAAACGAGGGTAAACAGTTTGTAAAATTCTGCAGGGTAGCCAATGTGTCGCGGCGCCTTCCCGCCTGGTAGGTGGAATATTGCAGTAAGTACCTTGTTGGTAAGTATGTCTTTATCCAGGGCAAGGGCATTTTGGTGGACCAGCCTATCTGTTTGTGTGCAGCTCAAGTAGGTTTCTACTTCAGCATTAGAGTATTCTTCTGCTGTATACAATTCCCTGTAAAAATGTTGGAATTATTGTGCAATCAGCTTATCCTGATCCAGCTTATCCCCCTGGGCATTCACAATTGTGGTCACCCTCTGGTTATTTGTCTGGGCTCGGAGCCTCTGGGCCATAAGGCGCCTGACCTTATTCCCTCCCATATAGTATTTCTGCTTGATCTCTAGTAGGGCATATTCAGCTCTATCCATATCTAAGACCTTGAGCTCCTTTCACGCTATATTAAGCCTGCGGCGAACTTGGTTCATCCCCGTTCTTATATATAGACCCTCCAGTTCTTTGATCCTTCCCTCTAATGTAGTCCACTTTGCCCCTCTCTCCTTATTGAAACGGGCCATATTGCTAATAATGTGGTCCCGTATGACTGCATTTAGGGTGTCCCATAAGAGCACAATAGGGTGTCAGTGTGTCATTTACTTCCAAGAAGGCTCAGAGATTACGGTCTTGTATGTAAGTATTTTAAGATTCAGACGCCAAGTGCAGTGTTTGTGAGTCGATGTGGGAGGGCTGAATGTGATGTAGATGGGGGAATGATCAAACAGTACAGACACTCCAATATCTATTTCTTGGATATAGGATTCTAAGGACTAGTGGTGAAGAAAAGGTCAATTATTGTAGGTGTTTGGTGTGCTGCCGAGTAGTGGGAATAGGATCTCTGTAGGATGGTATTTACGCCAGGTGTCAACAAGGTTAGAGTTAAGTTGTCGTAGGCCTTGTGGTGATAGTACACCTATGTTACCCACCCTTTGTACTGAACGATACAATGCTGCATCCATTACCAAATTAAAATTCTCGCCTACGAGTATGTGCATATCTGTAGTTTCCGTCACCCGTCCGAATGCATCTAGGATAAAGGGTTCCTGACATTCGTTGGGGATGTAGACGTTAGCAACGGTTATGTAGTGTGCCCAGTTTGTAATAGGAAGTGAGAGAAGGAGACCCAGGATTTCAGCTTGCGTACTAATAACTATCCTCAAAATGTGTCGCTAAAGGATCGCCATCCCCGTTTTTATCCCCTCCCCGCAGAAAAATATTGGCGGTCGAACCAGTGAGACCAGAGTCATCGCCAGTCTGCTGGAAGCAGATGTGTTTGTTTGAACAGGTAAATATCGCATTTAGATTCTGTTAGCATAGATAAAAGTGCCATCCTTTTTGCTGGGTCATTCAACCCTCTCAAATTATAGCTAACTATTCTAACCATTTCTCAACCATAGGTGTCGTGCTTAAGGTAAGCCTATGTCTAGCCTTTTGAGCCCTCCCACTGGAGTTTAAGCAAAAAGTAGCCCAGTGAATAACAAGCGATATTGAAAACTACCAAGAAAAAGAAGAAAAAAAGAGAAGGTACAAAAAAATAAACAATACTCATCAGAAACTGGATATCAATTCCCCCTCCAAATCGTCCAACACATGAGAAGCAGGGTACATTGTGTTGGGGGTGCATCACAGGGTTCATCAAGTCCTCGGTCCCTGCACCACGCAGCCCAACCAACACTTCAGCATATCAAAATTGGGGAAGGTCCTCAGGTCTATGCTCATCTTCGAGGAGGTCAGTAGCTTGATCTCGATGTTGTTGTCGTCATTGCCGTTCCCAATCCTCCTTAGTCGCTATTCGGCTCATCCGGCGCCTCCTGGTTCTGCAACTGTTTCAGTAATGCTTCCCTTTCTGACCGACTTTCCAAGTCCGATGGTTTGTTCACTTCATTCCCCCTTGATCGGAGGGATAGTTTATTCCGGCGCCTAGTTGGTTTGGACTTATTGTCTCCCTCCGGTATGTCACCAGATACAGAAGCATCAGGTTCTATTTGGTCTTTCTCTTCTTCCAAGTTGCGGACACAGCGGTTCTCATTGGCCTACACGAAGGGGAGGCAGAACAGGTGGACCCACTTACATCGAATTCCCTTCCGTTGCAAGATTTCCATGAGGGATTTTTGATGGCGCCTTCTCTGCAGCGTGATGGGGAATAGATCCTGGCATAGCCATATGTTAATGCCCTCAAAGTCAATGGTGGTGCGATCTCTGGCTGCCATCATAATTGTGTTTTTTTCTGTGTAATGTAAGCATGTGAGAATATCTTGTGGCATCCCAGGCGTTTTTGCGGGGCTCTGTTCGTGCGCCCGGTCCAGGATGACATCTTGCCATGCCAGTCTGGGGGCCACATGGTGGAAGAGTCTACGGACATACTGCTCCAGCCCAGTTGCCGTAACTTGCGGAGGGACTCCTTTTATACGTATATTGCCTCTCCTGGATCTGTTTTCAGGGTCCTCCAGTCGATACTAGAGTTTGGAGTTCCTTTCTTGAAGGTCCAGGAGTTCTCTGCGGTGAGCATCCAGCTCTTTTTCTCTTGCATACCCCATTCACTTCAGTGAGACCACCCTCAGACCTATGCCCCCCACCTCTCTCCGGATCTATTTAACTTTGGTTGTTATGTCTTGCTTTAGCGCCGCAATATCGGACCCGCTCCAAAAAGGGTTTCCAGGAAGGTTCTTGTCACTCGGGCTTCCTCCTCCCCCCCGGTCTCCTATTGTTTTCTCTGGGCTAGTATTGCATCCCATTTGTTTTTTGTGGGTAGGCTTGGTGAGCAAATCTTCAATGCTGCCATCTTTATTGGTAGGGGGTTTAGAGGTTGCCATTACTTCTCTCAGGAATTGAACAGTTCCGTATTCCTCGCCTCTATTTTATTCTCTGGACTGCCTTTTTAGACTGTTTTTTTCCTCCAGTCCCGCTCGAAGCACGTCACCTACATCTTTGAGTTATCCCCCTAGGTCCGCTGTAGCTCCAGGCTGCCAACTTCACCCCCTTAGATGTGTCTTTAGGTCTGTGGCAGGAGCTGCCTTTCCCTCTGCTCTGGCAGCCACAGATGCGGGCCGCTCTGCCTAATGCTCTGGTCACTGGTCCGGTAGGCCTCCTGCCTGGTGCAGGCCTGTCTCACTTCGTGCAGCTGCCCAGGATTCTTAGTCTTCTTAACCGAGCACCCACCCGTAAGCTCCACTCTTCCCGGAGCGCGGCATCTGAGGGCCGGGAGCAGCTCCTGTTAGGTTTTACTGATAGCGGGTTTCCTATAGGTCTTCACTCGGACCTCACTGCTGCTCGCCGCCAGTCTGCGAGGGGAGTGCACTGGCCACTCTCACCCCCTACCTCTGACTGCTACCTCCGCCGTCCCCATCTCACTCTGAAATGCCGCTGAGCCCTCCCAGACGCCTCAGACTGCCGACCTCCGGGAGACTCCAACCAGCGCCATTTTGCACTGTAGCCGCCAATGGCATCCAGGGTTACCCGTGGCTCCGCTCCGTCCGAAGCCAGCAAACTGGACCACCAGTTGCTCCGGCAGCCGCCCAGAGCACTGGAGGTTCTTTGTTGGTGTTTGGGTAGCTCCAAGCTGTGTTGTAACAGTGGCGAGCGGCGGAGTTCACAAAGGTCGCTACTGCTCAGCCGCCATCTTGGCCACACCCCTCTGATTATTATTTTAACAGAATAAGAAGAGAAGAAAGTATTGTTTTAAAGAAATATTTTGCTGATTTTAGATTTTGTAAAAGAAATTGCGTCTCAAATAGAATATAGGGTACAGTGGATAGGGTAGAATTGTAGAGTTAATAATAATATTATTAGTTGGGCTGTTGGTGAGGTTATCTTCATGTTGAATATGGAGACTTCCTGGTTAGGGCTCTTTGCTCATCTTCAAGCTCATTTCCTTAGCTGAGAAAGGCCGCCTGGCATTGGGCTTCTTCCCTAAAGTCTCCCTCCTTCCCCGAAGGGGCATACTATGGCAGTGTTTGCAAAGGCTAAAGATTACCAGCTATTGAAGCAGTATCGGTTACAATAACGGGGACCAAAGGGCGAGAAGCACACAAGACTTCACTCTGCCTCTCAGCACTGCTCTGTGCACAAGGAAGCGGTCACTTACCTTCTAGTCTTGAAAGTCTCAAACTCCTCACGGAGAAGGGGTCTGGTGAGGGAACAGCTAAGTCTCTGCATTCCAGACAGTGTATCTCTTTATATTCTTTAGGCTGCACCAGTGCACTCTAAATAGCATGTTCTCTACCCTTCAAGGGGAGACAGCCTTCGTTCCACCACAGATTTCCAGCTTTCTTTAACTGGGTGAGCAATGCTCATATACAGTTATAGTGGCTGTGTCTCGAGCCCAATGGTCACTCACATTTAATATTGGCCTCAAACCTCTGCCAAGATCCAATCATATAAAAAGGCATTTGCTTCAGGAGTTTCACAGTTCAATGTTATCCAGATGAGGAAACTCTCGGGTTGGGGCTTGGCAACCAAACTACCATGGCCCATATGGTGCTGCTCTCCAATACTGATCCTATGATGCTTGTTTTCAGTCCAGGGAGGACCTTACCTGGCAGTTCGGGCTGGACTGTTCCCATTGGGTGCAGGGTCAAGACTGATTTGCATATGGCTGGGTCCAAACTGGTATGGCATGGTGAGCAAAATAATGATGGATTTAGGCCCAGATCTCTGTACTGGGGTGAATGTATGACATTGTTCTGCATTCTGTCCATCAATTGTTGTATTTGCTCTCCGTTAGGAGATGCAGGATACTGAAGATGGGAAGTCACCTCACCTTTCTAGATGCTGTGCACTCTTGACCATGCACTCAACTGCAGTCTTTGTTGAAGAGTTCTTTCCAGGCCACAGGATGCCTCACTGGAAGAGGCTTGGCCAAGGGCACCAGAGAAAAATGTTATTCAGGCCCCCATTAAAAGGTTTGCAATTTCAATCGAAACACGCTATTGTATCTAACGGGGCTCAGTGAGTGCAAGACGTTGCTGTGCTTATGATGTGGTCAGGGAATGCACCGCTAGACTCTTGGCTACAGCCTTCACTGCACAAGCTTTTCTCTGCTTATAGTCACCTCTGGGGTGCCCTATGACTTGTGTTGTCAGCAGGAAAGGGCAGGGACTAGTGTGCAGACCCCTGCATTACAGGAATAATGTCATATTTGGAGTTTTTCATATGGAGTCGATGCCATGTATCTGAAGAAAGGGCCTCAACCAATCCTTGCGAATGGTCATTACAAAGAAGGTCTGCTTAGAGATTACTCCTCCAGGCCCCAATTCAAGATGGAGTGGAGTCTTTCTGAAGTAACGAGAGTTACTGTTGGATATAACTAGGCAGAAGTAATGAGTAGATGTGGTGCAACGCATACGTTCCCTTATCGTTCATCTTGTTGATCACCAAACTGTTATACTCTTTTAAGAAGGAATCTTGATAGACCTTTGCAAAGTCCTGTCCTTTATACCGATACATTAGCTTCGTCATGGTTACTGTATGATTGGCGGGGAAAGCTGAAATGTAGGCCAAGCTCTCTAAAGAATCTTTATATTTTGCCAAGTTATCTTCTTGTTGGGAGTTTTGATCAATTTACGATTTATCTTCCTCTGGTCCATCATTTACTCTGAGGGACATTTGAGGCTTCGTCTATCTAGCAGGATTAATAGGGGCTGGAGAACGACACCTCCATGACTTTCATACTAACAGAGGCCAATAATTGAGGCTGAATGTCATGAGATGGCACTACAGTAATGCCTTTAAATACTTTGCCACTGACACCAAGTGCTATAACGTTTTCGGTAGTGCATACTTTTCTTTCCTTCACTTTTCGACACAGAGTATTGAAGTTGGTAGTCAAGGACCACTGGTGCCAAAAGGCAGATTTTATTTCTGGTCAACGTTTAACACCATTATTGGTGGTTGAACTGGCAAGGGTATGTTTGTCACTTTCACAAGGATCACAGTACTTTGGTATTGGGTGTCATGGTTCACTCCTTTTTGATTTTCACAATTTCATAGGAATAGACAATTTGGGATTACTTGTCTGGGATTTGCAAGCCTAGGGTTTTTTGGCAAAGATAATGTATCTTCTTACACATCTCAGCTGGTCCTCTGGCACCTCATCAGAACTCAACATTATTCTGCGGCAGTTTGGAGGTTTCATTCCATGTTAACGCCGAGCCATCCTATAGCAGTTCTGATACTGA
Organism: Lissotriton vulgaris; assembly: GCF_964263255.1. Lineage (NCBI taxonomy): Eukaryota > Metazoa > Chordata > Amphibia > Caudata > Salamandridae > Lissotriton > Lissotriton vulgaris. The sequence continues at coordinate 255,394,631 of NC_141690.1, forward strand.
ATCATTAAATGGATTGATCTCACCTGCCTTAGCATGAAGTACCAGTGATTGAGCACTTAACGGTTTCAGCTTGAAAACATGACAAACCTGCCAAAGTGTTGTATCCGGAGATGCCGGTTACAGACGTACGGGCATTCGAAGACAATATCCAATCTGACCTAAAAGGTTTTGTCCACCTTAGAGGTCAAATGTGCAGTACTCTATTTACAGCCAGAACACAAGGGATGCTTTCAAGTTAAGAGTCATTATCCTGGACCAGAAAATACATTCATCCCAGCCCCCCAATTTAAAAGCCAGTGGACTGGCACATGAAAGCTGGGTCTGAAGCATGCCATCCCAGACACCGTGGTATCATGTGGTAACTTTTAGTCAAATGTTTCACTTACCGAACTGCAAGCAGAAGAGATGTCACCAACAGACACACAATGCCAGCAAAAAGGATGACCAACCTCCCGCGAGACTGTGGCAGCCCGCCTATAATAGGAAGAAACATGAATAATGTCTGAGCATGCTCTCTTCATCTCAATCATTGCATAGACTACATTTGTTACTGCTGGGATCCATCATAAGAGACTAGAGACACGGCAGGCGCCAATACAAAGACTGCATACAGCCAAAGTTAGTCATAAACAGGTCAGTCACAAACCCCCTACAACTAACCAAGGATGAGTGTCTAACCTCTTGCATCAGAACTATTGTAAAAGTCCGATTATCAGCGTGACAGAGCTCATCATTTTACAGCCAAGAACTTCCATTTGAGGCTCCTTTTTTCAACGACTGAAGATGCAGGTGACTCTCTTTGAAGATGCTGCAGGTTCAAGGTCACAACTCCAAGATACCACAAGCTACAATTCACACAAAAAACCTCATTAAATTGAATATATTATCTTTAGAGAAATTAACTTGAGTGATTATAGATGTGAACACAATTATGCACTCCTATTGTTTAATATATATGTTCATATAACACATGTACTGATATGTTACATAAAATACTGCTATCTGCTTCTTTAGATAGGGTTCGGTAAAGTAAAAAGTTTTGATCACGTTTCTTTTGCAGACTTTCACTGAGCAAAGGTCTAGACACTGCTGGAATTTTATTATTACATACTAGCAGCCCGTCCCGACATTGGCTGGGGATGAATGCGTGTGTGATTCACGCTGGTAGTTTGAGTGCTTTGTGTCCCCGCCTGAGCCCCGGACTAAATTTCAATTGTGAAGTGGCTTTTATCGTGTGGTACGCTGCCTAGCTGGAGTCTCCGCCGGAGCCGTTGTAGCGTGAATGGCGCGCTGAATGAATGGCGCGCTTGTGCGCCCCTTTATGTTTTTTTTATGTGCAGCCCCTCTGACAAAGCTGACGGCCAGAAAGGAGTAAAGGTTTGTTTTTGTTTCCAATTTGCACCACAATATGGCAAGGTCCGTGAATGCGGCGCACGTGGGTGTTTGGAGACGGCCGTGTCAGAAGCCAGCAGAACGCGAAGGTGGAGCGTGAATGTGCGCGCACATTGCTTGTGAAAACCGCGCCCCTTAAAAAAAAAAAATTGTCAAGCCCCCTCTGACAACGCTGCACGCCCACAAAGGTTGCGCCGCACTAGATAGGAGTAATGCCGCCTGAATGTCAATGGGCGTGAATGCGGCGCACCTTGGTGTTTGGAGACGGTTGTGTGAGAACTGAGCACAACGCCAAGGTGGAGCGTGAATGGTCGTGCACATTGCTTGTGAAAGCCGCGCTACTGAACTCCGCTGCCATTTTTTTTTGTGCCACGCCCCTCTGACAACGCTGCACGCCCACAAAGGAATAATGAGAAGTGTACTTTGACACACTCACGCCAACGCCCACAAGGGACTACTTTACCCCTAAGGTTCTTTGACCTTTGTAATGTAAATGGTGGGCAGCTGTATAGCCTTTGTCCATCTGCTGCAACTCCCCTTTACAATGCTGTATTGGGTGTTGTGATTGGTGCTGTACTTCTTGAGCTTACCCGCCTCAAACGTTTCAGCTCTCTCTTTAGAATAGTAGTATAGATATAAATAGTGTAACACTCCACCTGACCTCAATTTGAACAGGAGCTCTTATCGGTCAAAATTATAATTTTTTAAAAAATATTCCTTATGCCGCCTTAAATTTTTTAAAAATGTAAGACAGGTTAGACTGTTGGGCTCTCCAGAGTGTTGGGTTTTGTTGGTACACTGCCTGCAGAAACAAGACTGGTATGAGATTTTAAATTAAATGTACTTTGTAAGTAGGTTATGAAATTCCTATTGGTTTGCATTTTTCTACATTTTGTATTATGGTGGTTATGACGTGAAATGTATTTATATTAAAATATATTTTAGCAGTCTTACTGTATCAGGTTTTATTTTTAATAGAAACGTGTTTTTAATACAGACTGATTATTTAAAGGTAAATAAGTAATATTGATAAATAACTATATTTTTGTGTATTTTGATTCCTGTTGATTTTTAGTCTTTGTTGGATTGCTAAGTGGTCTATAATAATCAATCAAGGAATTTGTTGAGCATGCTACTCACCTGTTAGGGTCTCAAGGCGCTGGGTGGGTGGGGGGGTTCGCTACTGCTCGAACAGCCAGGTCTGGAGTTGCTTCCTGAAGGCGAGGTGGTCCTATGTCAGCCGGAGGTGGATGGGGAGGGAGTTCCATGTCTTGGCTGCCAGGTAGGAGAAGGATCTTCCTCCGGCGGTGGCTTTGCGGATGCGTGGAATGGTGGCAAGGGCGAGGCTGGCGGAGCTGGCGGGTTGGCATGTAGAATGCGAGGCGGTTGTTGAGGTACACGGGGCCCTCGTCTTGTAGAGCCTTGTGTGCGTGGGTGAGGAGTTGGAATGTGATTCTCTTGTTGACGGGGAGCCAGTGCAGGTTCCTCAGATGGGCAGAGATGTGGCTGTGGATGTCTAGGATGAGTCTAGCCGAGGCGTTCTGAATGCGCTGTAGTCTTTTCTGGAGTTTGGCTGTGGTTCCGGCATAGAGGGTGTTTCCGTAGTCTAGGCGGCTGGTGACGAGGGCCTGGGTGACCGTCTTCCTGGTTGCGGTGGGGATCCATCGGAAGATTTTTTCGGAGCATGACCAGGGTGTTGAAACAGGATGAGGAGATGGCATTGACTTGCTTGGCCATCATGAGGGAGGAGTCCAGAATAAAGCCCAGGTTGCGTGCGTGGTCTGTGGGTTTGGGGGCGGTGCCCAGGGCAGGTGCCAACCAGGAGTCATTCCAGGCCGAAGGGAAGGGACCCAGGATGAGAACTTCCGTCTTGTCTGAGTTCAGCTTCAGCCTGCTGAGCTTCATCCATTCCGCGACGTCCTTCATTCCTTCCTGGAGGCTAGTTCTGGCGGTGGCGGGGTCGTTGGTGAGGGAGAGGATCAGCTGTGTGTCGTTGGCGTAGGAGATGATGTTGAGCTTGCGTGCGACGGCCGCGAGGGGGCTCATGTAGATGTTGGATGGTGGATGGTGGGGCTGAGCGAGGAGCCTTGTGGAATGCCGGAGATGACTTCGGTAGCCGCGGACCGGAACGGGGGGAGGCGGACTCTCTGGGTTCTACCGGTGAGGAAGGAGATGATCCATTCTAAGGCCGGGCCTTGGATGCCGGTGTTGCTGAGGCGCTGTATCAGGGTCCGGTGGCATACCGTGTCGAAGGCTGCTGAGAGGTACAGGAGGATGAGTGCGGTGGTTTCCCCGTTGTCGAGCATAGACCGGATGTCGTCGGTAGCTGCGATGAGGGCGGTCTCGGTGCTGTGGTTAGCTCGGAAACCGGACTGTGACGGGTCGAGGGATCCGTTTGTCTCGAGGACGGCGGAGAGTTGTTTGTTGACCGTCTTCTCGATGACTTTGGCCGGAAACGGGAGGAGCAAGATGGGTCGAAGGTTCTTGAGGTCCATGGGGTCCGCGGTGGGTTTTTTCAGGAGGGCGCGGAGTTCGGCATGCTTCCAGCTCTCTGGGAAGGTGGCTGATGCGAAGGAGCTGTTGATGACGTCGCGGAGTTGGGGTGCGATGATGGAGTCGGCTTTGTTAAAGATGTGGTGTGGGCATGGGTCGGTGGGAGAGCCGGAGTGGATGGTGCTCATGGTGCGGGTGGTGTCTTCGGTGCTGACCGGGTTCCAGGTGCAGAGGGTGGCGGTTGGGTGCGCTGGGGCTGTGTGCTGAAGCTGTTGTGTATGTCGGCGATCTTGCGGTGAAAGTACGAGGCGAGGGAGTCGCAGAGGTCTTGCGAGGGTGTGATGTAGTTGTTGCAGGTGCTGGGGTTGGAGAGCTCTTTGACGATGCTGAACAGTTCTTTGCTGTTGTGGGTGTTGTTGTCCAGGCACTGTTTGTAAGTAGATCTCTTGGTGGTACGGATCAGTTGGTGGTGCTTGCGGGTGGCGTTCTTGAGGGCTGTCATGTTCTCTGTTATCTGGTCCTGGCACCAGATTTTCTCCAGGGAGCGGCAGGTTTTCTTTGAGTTTATGCGGTCGTCCTTGAACCACGAGGCTTTCTTGCTGTGGAGTCTGCTGGGTGGTTTCCTCAGTGGTGCAAGTTCGTTGGCGCATTCAGTGATCCATTGTGCGAGGTTGGGGGCTGCTTTGTTGGGGTCCGGCGTGATGGCGGGAGGGTTCTGGCTGAGAGAGGCGGTGATCTTGCTCCAGCTTCTGCAGGGGGCCTGCTGCAGGTGGTGGTGGGGGGGGTCGTGGTTTTCTTGAAGGAGAAGTGGACGCAGCTGTGGTCTGTGCAGTGGAGTCCGGTGAAGTGGCTGAAGGAGATGTGCTTGCTGGAGGAGAAGACGGGGTCAAGCGTGTGGCCGGCGTAGTGGGTGGGGGTGTTCGCTAGCTGCTTGAGTCAGAGGTTGGCGAGGCTGTCCAGCAGGGTGGTAGTGTTGCTGTCTTTGTTGTTCTCCAGGTGGAAGTGGAGGTCTCCTAGGAGGATGTAGTCTGGGGAGGTGAGGGCGTGCGGGCTTACGAAGTCTGCGATGGCTTCGCTGAATTGAGTGCGTGGTCCTGAGGGTCTGTAGATTAGGGTGCCTCTGAGGGTAGTCCTGGGGTAGGTGTGAATCTGGAAGTGCAGGTGTTCGGCGGCTGTGAGGGTGTCTTCTGAGTTGGTCGTGATGAGGATGGTGTTTCTGTGGACGATGGCGATGCCTCCTCCGGTTTGGTTGGTGCGGTCCTTCCGGGTGATCTTGTAGCCGCCCGGCATGGCTATGGCGATGTCGGGGGCTGAGGAGGCATTCATCCAGGTTTCCGTGAGGAAGGCGACGTCCGGTGTCTAGGAGGTTCCAGAGTTCGACTGCATGCCTGTGGACGGAGGGGGTGTTGAGCAGGATGCACTTGAGGGGATTCTTGCTGGTGGTAGGCTTGGCGGGTGTTGGTCAGGGACGGGTGCAGGTGAATATGCACTCTTGGCAGGAGAAGGGTCCGTAGGTGCATTTCGGGGTGGCCAGGTAGCAGGCTGTGTTCAGGCTGGTGTTGAGTGCGTGGAGGGTGCGGCATTGTAGGTTCGCTGGGTGTGTTGGCATCGTCGAGATCCAGGGTTCCTGGCTCTGGGCGCGGACGGGCGTAGAAGGGCTTGCCTTCGGCACGCAATCGGCGCGACCGCTGCGTGTACGTGCAGACTCTGCCATAAATGGAGAGAGGGAGGGAGGAGCAGCTGGGAGGCGGGAGCGGAGTGGCGAATAGGAGGGGTCGAGGGTACAGAACAAAGAAGGGGGGCTGGGCTGCGGGGGAGCAGCGGCGGGGAGCGGGGAAAAAAAAAAAGGCCGCCCACTTTTGGTAAATGAGGACAGGCTTGGTATGTCCCTTCGGGGCCAAGTCAAGGGACTAGCCTAGGCATTTCCATAAGCACACACTGGATTAGCACAAGCTCCCATGCCACAGAGCACCGTTCAGATAGGTATTAGTTAGCAGTGGCATTCCAAACGTTATCTCTCTGCTGAGAAGGAGGTTAAATAAGAAACTTTGGCATTGACAACAGCCAACTGCCCCAGCACGATAGCTTGCTCTGGGTCCATACTCCAGATGGCATGGGGGTGCAGAGAAGTTTCCCTTCTGTGCACCAGCAGTGACTCACCAAGACTGCATCCAACTGCAGAACTCTTCAGGGAGCAGGGACCGACAAGAGAACCCGCCCAACGCCAGGGAGAGCAGGCTCCGCGAAACAGAAAGAGTGATGGAGAAGAACGAGAGGCAGGAGCCCAGATCTCCTCTGCACAAATCAACCCCAGGAAACCAATAGTCAAGCTAAAGCTACCAGTTAAGTTATCAGGTAAAAAGTCATTAAAATAAAGCAACCACGCGTTTTGCATTACAATCGCAGAAATTGACACAAAAACGTGGGCCTCCCTCAAAAATAGTAGAAGTAAAATAAAATAGGTATAATAAAATAAAAGAAGGTCAGAGAGCAGTACTTTGTAGGATGTAGTAGGTCTTTGAGTAGTATACAGGTTTAATGAACTTTGAGCTTTTGAACATTCTAGATCTGCTTTTTCATGAGAATTCTCCGAGCGTCTCATCTTTGGTCCTTATTTTTGCAAAGTCTACTTTGGAAACTACGACTACATTCTTAAATCAAATTAAACTAGGTTACTTTGCGATCCAACAACTATTCTTGCAGTTATCTAATCAACTATTGTCCCAAATCCACATTACATATTTCTAATCGGCCCAAGATGGTGGAGGCTCCACTCTGCGCTCCCATACATCTTTCCGGAGCCAACATCATGGGGGCTGGAGGCAACCCTGGGACACACCCGCCTGCCTTGCAATGCCCCACACCTTTGAGCAGGCTTTCGCCATGAATCTTGCCTTTTTCAGTCTGCTACTGCGCCAGTTTGCGCCGGCCACTGCTTTGCACTTCTCTACAGGTCAGGCCTGGAACGTCATGTTGGCCCGCAATACATCGAAGGACGCTAGCACTGCTGTTTTGGGCCCCGGGGAACTCCCTGGGCCGTTTTACTTAAAGTGCCCCGGGGGCACAACAGGGGTTTGCACCCGCTTTGTGCATCCCCATGGCACTTTGGTATTATTAAAGGGGCCACAGACGCTTGTGCGTCCCCTTCTGGAAATACCAATAGCGCTGGCACACATAAATCTGTTCAAGGGGGCGGACCCTCATTTGCATTGGGGCGTGCTCCATTCAAATGAGGGAATCCCTTTGCTGTATTACCAACGCAGGTGCAGAGGCAAAGAAGCTCTTGCGCCTCTTGAGAGCAGGCCTCTGCAGGAGGTAAAGGGGTCCTATGGACTCCCCAGACATCCCCTTTCAGGCGGGTGGAGTCAGTGACTGCACCCACCTGCAAGGGGATCGCTATTCCCCATAAAAAGTGCAGGCGGATTGCTGCCTACACAGTGAAACACGGAGTGGCTGTAAAGCAGCTGCTATGGATTTCACGTGAATGCGCTGCCCCCAGGGCAGCAAATGTTCACGGCTGTCCTGTGGGCAGTGCATTCCCCATAATGCAGTGCATTTTGCTTCATCGCAATGAAGAAATATGCGCCACATGTGGCTTCTGGTGAACTTGGGCCAAGACCCCAGAGCTTGGACGTCGGCCCTGCCCGCCTACACTGGGTCCTGGAGGAATCTGCAACTACCAAGCTGCGGCCGGTCTTCCTACTGCAGGGGATTAGAGCTACATCAGCCCTGGAGGTGTTTGGCGCAGCCTGCCTACTACTGGCGACCATCATAGCTTCCAGATATGGGCTGGGCCGTACCGAGGCCCTGAGGGATTTTTGTGGTGACATTACGACGGCCGGGCCTAGACGACAGGAAAGATGCGCTGCACCCCTTTACTAGGGGATGGTCGGCAACACTACTTAACAGGCAGCTTCCGCCCCAACTGACTATTTTTACCGCTATCAGTAATGATAATCCACCAGGGCCTCACTGAGACTGCCATGTGAGGGGATGCATGCTCCACACCCACCCCACAACTGGTCCCCTTCCTTTGTACCCCCCCTCCACCGTACCTCACATCAACAAGACCACCATGGGAGGCAGATCCTTCTCATACCTGGCTGCTAAAACATGGAACTCACTCCCCACTTACCTTCGCCTTACCCAAAACCACCTAGAATTCAGAAAGCAACTTAAAACCTGGATATTTGACAAGTAATCCTCCTCCCCTCCCTTAGCGCCTTGAGACCCTCTGGGTATGTAGTGCGCTATATAAATTCTTTGACTCGACTTGACTTGACTCCCAAAAGTAGCTACTACACACTGCTTTTTTTTCCTTGAGTCACGACTTAAGTGTATTGATTTAAGTGGAATCAATTGATCTACGCAGTTTGGAATTTTTACGTTGGTATGATAGATGGACGTTGAGTTTATTCATTTTCTTTTTCTATTTCTTTTTTGTTTCTGGCTAATCTAACTGACTATGACTGAACATGACACATTTGCTTACAGTGAGGACCACATCCAAAAACGAATTAACGCACCCCGCGCGTTTTCCTCAGTATCACTAAGTGATACTGCCAAAACACAGAACGAAATAGATAAACTTACGAGATTAATGAAAAAACAAATTCGGACAGAGCTTCATGGCCATTATTTATTGCAACATCTTATATCAGGCACTATTCCTGGTGGTCTCCAGATACGAAAGATTCCAGTAATATTCACGGAAGATCCGTTATATAAAAAAGGCTACATCTGCATTGAGACGAAGTGCACCCGGGACCTGATGGTTTTAACTATTGAGACTGCGCAACGCATTTCCAAACAGGAACTAGTTGAAATTGCGAAATTAGAACAAGAAATAAAAGAGAATCAAGCCATATTGGATGCAAAGACTCTACAAAGAAATTGTGGAATTTAAGGACTACACAATAAACCGAAAAGAAATCAAGTTTGAGAGAGACAAGAAGACCTTCTCACTGGACACTACATATCCTTATTTGCAGGCAGATTTTAATGCAAGACAAGAATCACAGAGATTTCTCTCTGAAAACCAAGGTAGATCAAGAGACAAGTTCATCTCTTTTTCGGACACCTCGTCATCATCAGGAGAATCAGAAAATAAAGGCAGATTTAACTCCTTCAATCCGATCAGGAGGGGAAACAACCAACCGCAACTCAATTCTTCTTTTCCAAACAGAGGAACTCCTTTTTTAGGAAGAGGCCAAATGAGGCCCCGCGGCAGGAGCAGATATCCCAATCAACCATGGGAAATGAGAACCAGGCGGCAATATTATAAAACGTAACTACATCTTCAATCTTTAACATTTCAAATCGCTAACTAACTTCAGCCGAGGAAAGTTTACTCAGCAAAGGACTGTCTTATGTACCAGCTAAAAACACAGACTTTGTCAAAATTAAATCTGAAGTGATTGAATTTTGTTGAAATTCACGTCTCAGGACTTTTTTCTTAGAAAATTCATAACCTATGTCTATGGAAGTAACCGGACTAAAAAATAAGTCAACATTCTGCCAGTCCACAAATAAAATACCAAAAGAGGTATTTACCTTTGAAAAAACAATTTCATCTTCAATTGCAATCAAGAAAGAAAAAGGAACTTCGATAAATATAACATCACAAAATCAAAGAAAGAGGCTATTACTACTCTAAAGAACGACACACCAATTGTAATAAAGCAAGCCGATAAAGGCGGCTTCATAGTGGTCTGGAGGACTCAGGATTACATCATTGAAGTTAAAAGACAATTGGATGTCAAAGAGTGAAAAACCGATAAGGATCCAACAGTAGAGATCCAGAATGAGCTTACTCCAATATTAAAACGTGGACAAGAACACGGATTTATTGGCCAAAAAATATCCGAGAATTCCAATTCTCTATATTCTTCCCAAAGTCCACAAATATGCAACTCATCCACCTCGGAGACCTGTAGTCTCAGGGTGCGAATCGATCTTAGAGCCCATTTCAAAATATGTGGATTTTTTTCTAAGACGGTTTATGGAACAGGTACCGTCCTATATCCAGGACACCACAGACTTTATAAAAAAAAGAATAGATAAAATAAAATTTTTCACCTAACCAACACATTTTGGTGACATTGGATGTAGTATTCCTTTATACTACGACCCCACAAGAAGAGGGGTTAGAAGCAATACAATCTTTTTTGTAAACAAGACCACAACCAACCAGAGTACCAACTGACTTCATTATGACATTGGCGAGTTTTTCAAATTTGAGAATGATTTTTATTTTCAAATTAAAGGATGTGCTATGGGATGCCCTTTCGCTCCAGAACTGGCAATTTTGTACATGGCAAAATTTGAAGAGAAGTGTGTTTACAACAATCCATTCACCCATAGTATATCGGACTGGGTCCGATATATTGATGACATTTATGATATGCACTGGAAATGAGGAAACTTTACTTCAGTTTTTTGAGTGGCTAAACAACAGATTTGCTGATATTAAGTTTAGCATCAACCATGCACCACGAAGGATGACATTTCTGGACATGGAAGTGTACGCTTCAGAAGGGGGCTTTGCAACAACTTTATACAGGAAAGAAACGGATCGAAACAAATCCATGCACTACAACAGTCGCCACCCAAGAAGCCTAAGGGATAAACTTCCTTATGGACAATTTTTATGGATAAAACTTAATTGTACATTCAAAGATGAATACTACTTTCATGCCAATCAGCTAGCTAAAAGACTAAAAGATCGCAATTACCCTGAAAAATTATTGAAACATGCTATGAAGCGTGCTTGGTAACTCCAAGGGACGTACTTTTGGAAAGAAAAGAGAAAACACTCTCTAAACAAACCGGGGGCACAGAAAGCATACCTGGCAGACCGGCTGGACTCCACGCATCACGCCGCTTGCCTTGCTCTCCCCCGCCGCCGCATCTGCCATCGTGGCAGCTGAGAGGGGGGAGCACTGCTGCCTACAACTCCCAGGGTCCTCTGCTGGGACTCGGGGACGCCGCCTGCAGCGTCATTGTACCGCGCCCAGAGGCGCATAAAGAGGCGACACTACTGCTGGGGAGCGGGGGCTCTAAACAATACGGGGCACAGAAAGCATACCTGGCAGACCGGCTGGACTCCACGCATCACGCCGCTTGCCTTGCTCTCCCCTGCATCTGCCATCGCGGCCGCTGAGAGGGGGGAGCACTGCTGCCTACAACTCCCAGGATCCTCTGCTGGGACTCGGGGACGCCGCCTGCAGCGTCATTGTACCTCGCCCGGAGGCGCATAAAGAGGAGACGCTCCTCCCGCGTCGCGGGACGCGCGCGGCCAACGCCCGGGCAGAGGGCAGGCCATCTGTGGCCATTTGGGGCCAGAGGAGGCCGGGCCCAAACTCTTGGCTGTACATTCCACCATGGGTAAGAGAAAGCTACACGTATCGTTGGACCAGGGAGGAACTAAACCCAAAGTTCCAAGGAAAACTGCCACCATTATTTCCTACCTTACCTCTGCAGTGGGAGTATTGTCCTCGGAAATCGCCACAGCTGAGAAAGAATTTGGTTTAGTAAGTAATGATCCTGATTCGTTTGGTCCCCATAGTAATGTCACCAATCGGGAAAATCACAACCCATTTGAGCCCACCGTAATAATTACACACAACAAGGCGAATACCGGCCCTACAACTTCAGCTTTATTAGTAGAAGATACACAAACCAGAATTACCTCGGTTTCACCCCTGCAAACAACGGTGGGATGCACAGAACCCCTTAAAGGTCCCAGTCTCTCGCCCAAAAGAAAATCAAATGGGAAGGAGGAAGCGCAAGGCGGGGAAAAATAATATTGATATCATGAGTGATGATAAAGACATCTCTAATCTGAAAACTAGGATACAGGACATCATGGAGAACTTCTTTTCGGAGCGGTTAGAGCATATCCTGACTACTATAGCTAAAGACATTGTAGACTCTCTGAATAGCTGTGTTTATGATTTAAGTAAAAAATGCGAAAAAATAGCGGCAGCTGTAAATGGGATTAGTTGCTCCTTAGAAAGGAAACATAATAAGGGCCCATTTTGTACTAGAGACAAGATTGATTCAGAGAAGACAGGTGCAAATGTCCAAAAGGGTAGAGTCCCTGGCATGTTGGTATCAGACAACCTGCAAAATTGCACAACACTTAATGTGGGTACGGAGGCTATAGCAAAAGAGATGATGACACCCCCCAATGATCCAGGGAACAATACTGATTTCATCAAAGTAAGCCCTATAAGAAAACATGGAGCAAAGGCTGAGATTCAGCGCAAGAGGCCAACGGCTGTACAGCCGCGGATTAATATCCCTCCGGCCGCAGCACCGTTTGTCGCTTTCCTAGTGGGAGTTCCACCATTGAATGTGGGGGGATAGGTAGTCCACAGATGGGTTACTTCATCTGACTAAAAGATGGTGTGACCAGAACTGTACGGGTAGCACTGGTATCTCCTCAAATATCTCTATGGCAAGAAGAGTGGGATGGCTAGGGAACACTAGAAAGGAGATTGACGGTGATTGCGTTGTAGTTAATTTTAACAGCGCAAGTCACCCACCGCGACTCCTTTGGGATGCATCTGAACTGAGGTATGAGGAAGGAACGGTGAGGGCGGTCCCCTTAGGATTCTTCTATCCCCAAGGACTACCGTGAGGGCGTCACAGGCAACAGTTCAAAGGGTGGTAGCTGAGCAAAACAGAGTAGCGGTTCGGCCTCCTGATATGGATCAGACAGGATGGTCCTCAGCCATTACAGGTAGAAAACTCTCAACCCATCCTTCAAACCAGGTGAGCCAGATAGCAAACCTGTTTGTTAATACAATAGGATCATGTCTTATTTCTAACTTGGCCGACAATATAGAAATTGACTGACTAGCCCTATCCATTACTTCATCTGATAAACATATCACTGAGAGAGGTATACTGGATAAAGATACAGATATTGACCATCTAATCCCAGATTCCGATATATTCAGCATTATGTCATGGAATATCGCTGGACTACGGGCCAAAAGGGCTGACTAACTGGTTCAGATATTGTTGCATTCCAAGAACCTTGGGATAGGAAGGGAGATTTCTGGGTAGATGGTTATAAGACTTAATCAGTGCCCGCACGGCCCTCCTTAGCTGGGAGGTCAAAGGGGGGGGCTAATGCTCCTAGTCTCCACCAAATTAAAAGGGACGGTAAGATTGGTGGAGGTTCAATCCCCAAATGTACTTGCCATAGAATTTATGGAGTTAAGACATGGTAAAACACTAGTGATACATTTTTATAATGCAGAGGAGGGGGGGTTACGCAATGAACATCTCCTTCTTTTGACCCATTTTTTAGAAGAGTATAAAAGTCAACAAACCAATTTTGTGTATATTATTGTTTTGGGAGATTTTAATATTCATTTATGTAAACACAATTGTCGAATAAGGGAGGACTATGGCCCTGCGTTTGCTTCAGTCCCCCACTTTGAACACACAATGAAGAGGGAGGCTCTGGAACATTTTCTGGCATCCTGTGATCTATATGAACCGAGCTTTTACGATAATCGAGAGAGGGTTCCTACATTCAAGGGTAGGGAGAATAACTCAATTATCAACTATATATTTGTATCACCAGCCTTGTTAAAACATACAATTGTGTATAATGCATTCTTGTCCCAATTTAGTGATCATAATCCAGTGATTATCAAAGTTGACTGTGGGTTTGCTTTCTTAGAATTGGGATCTGGGGTTAGAGGGCCAACACATGTCAAAACAAAACAGCAAGGGAGGAGGCTGAAATGGTCTAAAATTATACATGAAGATCTGCTAAACAGCTTACATGTGAGAGTTAAGGATGAACTGGACATTTGTAAAGATCAGTGTCCCCAGGGGAAGGAAATAATTATTGCCTTTGAAAAAATATGTCAACAGGTGGCGCAGGAACTCACACCCAACTAAACATATCCCAGCTAAACTGAAAAGATGGTTTGATTCCAATTGCTCTAGAGCGCACCAATCCCTGATGAAAGCACTAAAAACCGAACCTAGAGATAATCTATTAATTCAAGGTCTAAGGAAAGACTATAAAAATGCCCAGTTAACCAGAAAAAAAGAAATTAACCAAAGGGCGTGGGAAAACCTAATGGACACAGCAGTACTGAAGGATAGTGCTAAGTTTTGGGACATAGTGAATAATCCTCTTTTTACTGGGGATGAGAACGGGCCACTGGATATTAATATCCCAGAGCAGGACTGGATAACCCATTTTGAAATGATCTTCGCTAGTAAGACACATTTTCCCATTTTTTTGGCAGACACGGAAGATGAAGAAAGGAGAGAAGTGTCTTTAGTACAGTGGAGGTGGAGCGGGCCATAAATGATAACAAAAGTAGCAAGGCGCCTGGCCCTGACGGAGTGCCTGCGGATTTATACAAGAGTAATCCAAAGGAATGGGCAAACATCCTGTCAAATGTTTTTAATTCAACTGTAAAAGCAGGTTTTTCTGAAACATGGGCCAAATCTATTATAATACCGGTGTTTAAGAAGGGTCAAAGGGGGGACCCGCGCTGCTATCGACCCATTTCGCTGATTGACTCATCGGTGAAAATTATGGCTAGAGTCATACTGAATAAATTGACAAAATGGTCTACGGACAATAAAATCTTATCGGATTGTCAGTATGGCTTCAGAGAAGGCAGAAGCACAGGACCAGTGCCTGAATCTATACCCGATATCTCAGAAATACACTAGAGCGGCCAAAGGGTCGATTTACCTTGGTTTCATGGACCTCTCCACACCGTTTGATCTAGTTAATAGATCAAAGCTGTGGAGGATGTTACTGGACCTGGGTTTTGAGCAGGGCTTGGTGTTCTTTTTGGCAGATCTACATAGGGATTTAACGGCAAGCGTAAGGCTAACACAGGAAGGAGCTTGCTCACGGTCTTTTAAATCAGGTAGAGGGGTCAGACAAGGGTGCATTCTGGCCCCCCTCCTTTTTACTTTATATGTTAATTCCTTAGATAAATATCGGTTAACATCTACACTGGACATACCGCGTATAGGAGAAACTTCCATCTCAGTTCTCCTATACGCGGATGACGCGGTCCTAATAGCCCGCACCCCACTCGGTCTACAAAGACTTTTAACTGCGTTTGGGGTTTTTATGGATTCCTTGGATCTGGTTGTAAACAGTGCAAAATCTAACACCATGGTATTGGGTCCTGGATGAAAGAAGGCTAGAACATTTTTCTGCAAGGATGTGGAAGTAAAAAGGGTAAAATCCTTCACATATCTGGGCATATTGTTCGATGAACAATGCTCTTGGTCCCCCAACTTCTGGCAAAAAAAACATCAATGACCAGGGCAACTTCGGCCGTCAAAGGTTTTGCCCAAAGACTAGGAGGCAGGCCATGCGAAGCTGTACTTTCCATTTATAAAGCCAAATGCCTTTCAGCGGCAATGTATGGATCAGAAATCTGGGGGGTATAAGCAAGCGGAGGAATTACAAAAAGTAGAGAACAAATTCTTCCGCTCTATCCTCTCAGTCCCTCAATCCTCCCCTACTTTTCAGTACATCAGGAGCTAGGGATGGGGTTTGTGGCAGATTCTATCAGTGTGGCCCCCCTTATCTGTTGGTTGAAAGTTTGGATTAATTCTGACTTACACCTAAATCAATTGATAATGAAAGATAGTCTCAAATTAGATAAAGCTAAGGATATCCAGTGGTTATCCTACGTGAGCCATGAGCTGAGACAACTGGGCCGACCTGAACTTTTTGAAAACCCGGCATCTATTGTCAAAGAGGACATTGGCTGGGTGAGGGAAAATTTCATGGCTCGTAAAGCCATGGAGAGGGAGGAAAATGAGCTTAAAAAACCGCTTGTCAGAGCCCATTATTTACTGACCAAGACTCCAGCGATAGAGCCATATCTACAGATAGTTACAAGGTCTTTCCACCGAAATTTATTGACAAAATTTAGGTCTAATTTAATTCATTTTGCTTTGGGAGTGTTTGATGGGTGGAGTAAGCCTGAGGATACGGCACTCTGCAAATGTGATGATATGTCTATACAAGATACAATGCACTTGACCTTCTTTTGCGAATTTTATCATGAGAGCAGGTCAAAATTCCTAAAACCCCTGTTAAGAAGTCTGGGATTGCCCAAGTGAGGCCTGCTTTATTATACCTACAGATGCTTGATACTTCCTGGGTCATTTTTAATGTGGCTAGTTTCCTGGTTGCTGCTATACGTGCAAAGAACTTAAGATGTATAAATAATGGTGTTGGTATGGATATTCTGTGCTCATGATCACTTCTACGGATTCTTCTATCTACCTCATGTTTTTAAAGTATGCCTTTTGATAAAATTGTAAATAGATTGTTAATATTGATTTAAAAAAAAAGTTTTTATGGCGTTTTTAAACAGCATAATGAATTGAATTTTTGTATGTTTATGTGTACTTTGTATGATTTTAATTAATCGAATAAAGTGGTATTGACTTGACTGGACTTGAGAAAACAAAAATGGACAGTTTGTTATGTGTCACGACATTCATTCCCAATACCAACTTTTTGAAGAAAGTCATCTGCCAAAATTGGCATCTGGTTCAACATTTAGATGACACACTGAATCAATATCCAGTGTTCACATTGAAAAAGGATAACAGCATTGGTAACCAGGTCGTTCGAGCGTCCCTTCCAAAAATTGGATCTAGACAAACATTACGGGATCAGTTGGGTTTACCCCCGATAAAGGGTCACCATAAATGTGGAACTTGTGTTTGTTGTAATCAGAAGATGGAAGGTTCTGTGTTTTCTCTTAAAAACACAAATTGAAAACATGACACCTTCACTAATTGTAAATCGAATAATGTGATGTACGGGATCGTGTGCCCATGTCAGAAACTCTATATAGGGAAGACTAATCAAGAAATACGGCAAAGAATATCCCAACACAAATCGAGGATTCGGAAAAAAGTACTGTCTGCACCATTAGTTAACAATTGGATCCAAACTGGAATCCGACCCACGAGGAGGAGATTTGGAAAGAAGACTTACACAGAGAGAGGCACTATTGATTGTGAAATTTGACACAGCAGTCATTGGTTTAAATTAATTATCTGAAATATACAATCTGTGAGGAGTGGTTTCCAAAGATACATCAGTTTTTTTACACCAAGCTAAACTTGTGATTTTGCCAGTACTCTTTTGAAATGAATCATACTAACTTGAAAATAATTTTGTGCTGTAAGATGTCCCCATCTTTACACATACATGCCTACAAGGGTTGAACTTAAAAAATAATATTGTGCTATGTCATCTTCACATAGACCTGCCCATAGAGGTTGAATATTAATGCAATCCTAACTGGAAAACTAAGTATCCCATCATCCTTAGGATCATGTGACAAAGCAGTCTGGCTCCTTTAGAAATTAAGCTTCACACATATACAGGGTTTTTATCATTGCCCAATAAGTAATTATCTCATGCCGTATTTCAGATATATTCCACAAAATCAAGATTGACGTTCTCGTTTTGATATTTGGACTGCCAGCGACTAAAGCTACATTTCCCAGCATTCCGGAGGTCAAATGACGAATAGGAAGTTAAATCCTCCAGACGCGGTGTTTGTTTCTCGAAGTTATGAGGAAAACAGACGGCCACTTCTAGCGTCCAAACAAGATTAAGATATAAGTAAGTACTGACAGCGCCGTGCGCGACGTAAAGATTAACTTTAGAAATGCTGCCGAGCATCAATCGAACTGAACGGGTCGATCATAACGCATCCTGCTAAAGATTGACGCAAGTCAGACCTTGATAATGGTCACGTTCACGAGCATATTTGTGTTCAGCTCCGCCGGCGTTGATATGGGAAAGCTGTGTATTCCAGAAACGTTATTGCCTGATACACGTAAAAACTAAGTGTATGGGCCCCTTCTGTGTAGGTTTAAACTTCGCCATTTTTGGCAATTTGAACCACGTACCTTATTAGAATTGTGCCAGTTGTACACGATACCAAGAGTACATGTTTACATAGTTTAACTTACTATTACAGGCAAGAAATTACAATGTGTGGTGACTCAAAAACACACAAGGCACGTGTTGTACACTATTTGGCATTTTTTGGTTAAAGAGACATTTTCAGTTCAGACAGCAGATTACACCTCCTGTTTTTCAACTTCATAGGAGCTGGTTTTCACAGCGAGAATGACCGTTGGAGCGCCCCCCAAAAATAGAGGAGTAAGTGCAGATTCACACATTTAGACAAAACAGTCTCATAGAATGACTACTGGGACGGAGCTCTCATCTCTCCCCCCCACCCCCCTTTTTTAGGTCGAGCAGACCTAAAAAGCATGTGAAGCATGCTGTCTGCGAAGACATCTTTTGTTGGCGTGTTCCGATGAATGTGAGACAGGGGATGTGCACGCGCTTTCCATCGGCGATTTCACCTCCTGGGCGCGCACGCCGAGCCCGGCGCCGTGCACATATCCTGTTCTCAACATTCACCGCAAGTCAGCTTCTGGCCATCGCGCGCGTACACACAAACACAGACACAGACACAGCCACACTCAAGCGTGCGCACGCATGCACACACAGGCACACACACACACGGACTTACGCGCGTGCACACAACACCCTCCCCCCCTCCCCTCCTCCCCCCACTCACCGGGTTTCTCAGGCTCCTCTCGTCCCGCGGTGGTGGCGGCATTACACACGGACACATTCATTTTCGGTAGGCACCGGGGGATTAAACAACAGGGATTTCCTGGAAGTCCGTCCGAACACAGACTCCCACTGGCTCCTTGCCCATTACACAACTCCTCCCCGCCGCATGCACCCAGCTCCCGCTTGCATTCCCGATCTCTCAGACACGCCATTGACATTCCGCCGAGTCCCAGGCCTTGGAGCTCAGCTCCTCCGTCACGTCCGGCCCTCGCGTGCCACGGATTTCCTGGTGATTTGTTGCAGCTGAGCTCTCGCCGCTGTCCTCACGGGCTGGCTGGCAGGCCAGGCAGGAAGGAGATAGGGGGAGGGGCTCCTCTCCCCGCTTGTCACTGGAGCCCCGCTAATGAGGAGATGGGCTCCAGGATTAACAGCGTTAGGACACAGCCGAGTGACTGGGGTCAGCGCTCAGGCAGAACAGATGATTTTCACAGACTCTTCGCGTTTAGGGCGGGCAGAGGGGACTTATAGAGAAGCGGTGTATTGTGTATCCACAGGTTTTAAGAGCGAGTCCCTGTGTGTGTGTGTGTGTGTGTGTGTGGGTCTAGGTGAATGCTGATGTGTTTAAATGCAAGTGTGCGTGCCTAGGGATGAATGCATGCTTCTTTCTATACGAATGTATTTGCGTTGATGTGTGTACTTCCGTTTGTCTGATTGCCGGTGCGTGTATCATTAAAGCACGAGTGTTTGCATGAGTCTCTGCATGCATATGTACTTTGTGTGTTTGCATGTTTTGTGCTAATGTGAGCATGGAGCACATCTGTGCTAGCACAGGTCTGTTTTGTATGTGTGATGTCGCGTGTATGTTTGCATTTTGTTTGATCGTTTATGTTTATCCTTACATGCGCGTGCATTTCAATGTTGTTCTCATGCGCACCATGAGCATTTGTGTGTTGTATGCATTAGGCATTTAAATCGGTGTATGAGTATTTTGTGTGTATGTTGTATTTGTGTCTGCATGCAGCAAGTCTGTGTTTCTGTAAGTAGGGGTCTGGGTTTTATATGTGTATGCCCATGTGTGTTGTGCAGGAGTGTCTTTGCAAGTGTGTAGTACTGCCTTTGCACGTATGTTTGTGCACGAGGGCTTGTGCATTATTTGTTTATGTCTTTGCCCGTGCAGCGCTCAATCCCTTCGGGGTGCTGAGAGACGAGAGATGGTGCGCAGACTAAGCGGCGACGGCGGTGGACGGACTGAATGTGACAGGCTCACGAAGCCGCCGTGTGCCAGTGGGAATTACACCGGTGGCAGCTGTAATCCCATCCCCACGCGCCCCCTCATCTGCTCAGGGGACAGCCCCAGGGAGGAGGGGGGCGTGCAGTGCGGCGTGGCCGGCTGTTTGTGGAGGGCTCCTTCCCCTAATTAGGCCGGCGGGCCTCGCAAGGCGCTCCTCATTAAGGGGACCGTCGCTCCATGTCGTGTACGTGGTAACGAGAGCCGAACGCTTCCCCTCCTGTACACCGGGCCGAAGGAGTTCTAGGCTCCGGAGAGAGCGACTGAGGGTGCCGGCCTCGAGGTCAAGCCCAGAGTAATGCCGTAAACACCGCTCCGCTCGGGAAATAATAAGATTCTGCCTCGTGCTTAGCCTTTTCCCCACGTAGCGCGTGCCACTTTCCTGCCTTCCCCACCAGAAGCCGGGCCAGAGTTTTAGCATTGATGCGGAACCCGAGCATTCATTGCCTCCTGCCTTCATATCAAGTTGCAGTCAAACTGAAAGCAAATTATTCCTGTCACCATTTCTGTTCCTCTGCGTTTTAACGTTTTTTAAAGAAAATGTGTGCAACGCATCTCTCAGCGAGAGTCGGGCTTCCTTATCACTGGAATGTCTGATTACAGAATACCACTTTGCTGCGACAAGCCAACAGCGCGCGCAGGCCATCCAGGGCAAAGCATCTCTCACCCACACATCTAACCACCCTCTTACCCACTCATATCACCATCCTCTCATCCATTTATCCATCCTTTCACCCACTTATTCAATCATCCTCTCACTCATTCATTATTCTATCCACTCAACCATCCATCTTTCACCCATCCACAAATGCATCCTTCTAGCCACCCATCCATCTTTCACCCACTCAGTGTTCATCCTTTCACCCATTCATCCATCCATCCATCTTTTCACCCACTCATACACCCATCCTCACAAATGTATCCATGATTTCATGCACCCACTCATCCATATATACTTTTATCAACCCATTCTTTCACCAGCTCATCCATCCATCCATCCTTTTTCCCTTTTTAGGGCTCGCCCCTATTCCATTCCGTAAGGAATAACCCACAGCAATGCCGAAAGCTTGTTGTTTATAGTCTCCATTTACCACATGTTTATTGTGGCTTTAGTTCAGGGATTACCATAGTAGCACGTGTACCCCACTGGGATTTACATGGTCTGTTGGCCACTCGCTCATTATGGCTCCGTCTGAGATGGATTCCCAGTCATAGTGTGCTAGACTGTGGCTTGAGGGCACTGTGAGCCTTGTGTTTAATTTTCCTTCATCTTAGATTTACGTAGATGTATGTATGCTGCGCTTTGGGTTTGCCTAGCTCTATCTTTAGCTCTTGCGGACTTTGTAGTGTGTTCATGAGGTTGTGCAGTAGAGCATGTAGTGTGTGTCTATGTCTTACAGACTGCTTCGTAGTCCAGCAGAAGGAACATTTGCTCTCCATGCAATGTGCTTATTGTCTATCTATGACAAATTGTGTGCAGATCTGATCGGGGCGATGTTCACAGCTCTGCCGCTGCAGTGTGTTCAGAGAGAGAGAGCACATCCAGTCTTCAGGTCTGTAACTAGTGACTAATTCCAGCCTTGGTCGGAGTAGAGAGTATACAAATGTCAAGATCGACTTGCTAGCTACAATGATGTCTGCCATGCAACCATTTACTTCGGACCCTCAACCTCACACACCCTCACTCACCCTCACCCACCCTCACCCACCCCCCTCACCCTCACAACACTCTCACCCTAGCTCACCCTCACCCCCTCACTCACCCTCTCACCCTCAACACTCTCACCCTAGCTCACCCTCACCCCCTCACCCTCACACACCCTCACACCCCCTCACCCTCATTCACCCTCACACACACCCTCTCACCCACCCTCTCACCCTCACACACACTCCCCGCCCACCCTCTCCCCCCTCACACCGCCACACACCCTCAGAACGCACACCCCCTCACCCTCACACCCCCCCTCACTCTCACGCCCCCTCACTCTCACACCCCCCTCACTCACACCCCCCTCACTCACACTCCCTCACTCACACTCCCTCACTCTCACACCCCCTCACCATCACACCCCTCTCCCTCACACCGCCACACCCCCTCAGAATCCACACACCCTCACCCTCACACATCCCCTCACTCTCACACCCCTCACCCTCACCCTCACACCCCCTCACCCTCACACCCCCTCACACACACCCCCTCACACCCCTCACCCTCACACCCCCTCACCCACACCCCCTCTCACACACCCTCTCACCCTCACACACCCTCTCACCGCCCCTCACCCTCACCGCCCCTCACCCTCACAACCCCTCACCCTCACAACCCCTCACCCTCACAACCCCTCACCCTCACAACCCCTCACCCTCACACACCCTCACACACCCTCACTTACCCTCATACATCCTCTCACCCTCACACACCATCACACACCATCACACACCCTCACCTCACGCCTCACACTCCTGCACGCCACACACTGCTGCACGCCACACACCGCTGCACGCCACACACTGCTGCACGCCGCTGCACGCCGCACGCCGCTGCACGCCTCATACTGGGCACGCCTCACACTGCTGCATGCCACCCTGCTGCACACCTCACACTGCTGCACACCTCACACTGCTGCACACCTCACACTGCTGCACACCTCACACTGCTGCACACCTCACACTGCTGCACACCTCACACTGCTGCACACCTCACACTGCTGCACACCTCACACTGCTGCACACCTCACACTGCTGCACACCTCACACTGCTGCATTACTCACACTGCTGCATTACTCACTGCTGCATGCTGCACACTACTGCACGCTGCACACTGCTGCACGCCTCACACTGCTGCACGCCTCACACTGCTGCACGCCTCACACTGCTGCACGCCTCACACTGCTGCACGCCTCACACTGCTGCACGCCTCACACTGCTGCACGCCGCACACTGCACACTGCTGCACGCCTCACACTGCTGCACGCCGCACACTGCACACTGCTGCACGCCTCACACTGCTGCACGCCGCACACTGCACACTGCTGCATTACTCACACTGTTGCATGCTGCACACTGTTGCATGCTGCACACTGCTGCATGCCGTACACTGCTGCATGCCGTACACTGCTGCATGCTGCACACTGCTGCATTACTCACTGCTGCATGCTGCACACTACTGCACGACTCACACTACTGCACGCCACAGACTGCTGCATGCTGCACACTGCTGTATTACTCACACTACAGCACGCCTCACACTGCTGCACGCCTCACACTGCTGCACGCCTCACACTGCTGCACGCCTCACACTGCTGCACGCCTCACACTGCTGCACACCTCGGGACACCACCACATCACTCTGGGACAGCACCACATCACTCTGGGACAGCACCACATCACTCTGGGACAGCACCACATCACTCTGGGACAGCACCACATCACTCTGGGACAGCACCACATCACTCTGGGACAGCACCACATCACTCTGGGACAGCACCACCACATTACTCAGGGGCATCACTCAGGGGCACCACCACATCACTCAGGGACACCACCACATCATCACTCACAGACATCACCACATCACTGACAGACATCACCACATCACTGACAGACACCACCACATCACTCTGGGACATCACCACATCACTCTAATACACCACCACATCACTCAGCCCAACCACATCACTCAGGACCACAACAACATCACTCAGCCCAACCACATCACTCAGCACCACAACAGCATCACTCAGCACCACAACAGCACTGCCCTTGCTTGCTACCAACACCAATTGCCATAGCCAATAGGAGTCGCATTAGGAAAGTGTAAGCTATTGGCTTTGTAAATAAAAATGCTATTAATTTATATATTTTCAAAGCCAACACATATTTAAAAAAAATTGTCATTTACAATACAAATAGCTCACACTTTCCTAATGCGAGACCTATTGCATTGCAAATGCTTGTTCCTCTTGGTCTTCTTTTCTCCTCAAAGCACATTTTGTTGAAAATCAGTTGTGGAGACATAAAAACATTGGAAAGGAGATCGGCTCTCTCTCGTAAAGGTAACTGAGGTTTATTTGGTGGTGCGTTTGCATGATTGAGGTTGGTCCGTGGATAATATAGTAACATAGTGTCATTGTCCTTTTTCAGCTATTGGTCCTGATGAGAACCGGGTCTAATAACACCGGAGTTTGAAACGCGGCGACCACACTTTTTTGCTCAACAAGTGCTACCTAAGAGGATATCCCCTTGTCGGAGTTACTGTAGAAAGCTAATGAAATAATTAGGACACAGAGAGGGTTTTACCAAAAATAGGCACTGTTGGCTCCAATATTGTATAGTCAAATAAAAAAGGGAAAAAAATGTCAATGTGTGTAATTGTCATGTTTAATTTTTTCATGTTTATTGGTTTTATTTTAAAAAAAAATCTGATTTTCTGTTTTTGTATTTTTTCTAGGTTGTGTCTAAATTCAATTTGGTTGTTTTGTATGTTGTACAATGTCTGATAATTGTGTGTGTGGGTTATACATATGAAACTTATGTGATGCAAAATATTGAAGCTTTTGATACTATGAAAAAACAAATATTAATTGAAAATAAACAAAAAGTAGGTAATTTACTTTGTCTCGGTTCACATTCACTCACGGATGTGACTGCAAAAGAAAGTAGGGTAATAAGTGTTAAACAGTATTGGCAATTGTTTTTGGTGTTGTTCGTCTCCTGGAGGCATACGACCCTCTCCGCCTCCCTTGTGGCCATGACCTGGCTGCTCATGCTGCCCAACGGATATCAGTGGAGGGGCAAGCTGGCCAGGCATGGGACAAAGCTTTCCTCTGAAGTCAACATGTATCGCTCTCACGACACCGCACCCCATTAACAATGGACCCTGTGCTTCCTGCTGTATTTAGTCTACGCAACCTTGGGCAGCAACAAATCCTTCACCACCCAGTTGCAGCCAAAAATTGACTGCTACACAGCTTCCTAACTACAACCTCCCAGGGCTCCTCAAATCCACCAGACCATCTTAATTTGCCTTTGAACCCTGACAGTAAGGACTATCCTTCAAGCCTCCCACTCGGCTTTAGAGACCAAAATAGGCGAGATGAGTGGAAGTCTCCTTACTTCTCCAGGACCTCCGGGGAGTGGAAGAAAAGGTCACGGAGGACCGGATGTTTAAACTGGAGGGCACAGTCAGGGAGCTCAAGTAGAGAATCCAAAGCCTTTCGACTTCTGCGGTGCTGGAGGCTCGGGCCAAAGATCCAGAGGGCCAAGCCAGCCGCGGCATTTTACGCTTTGTGGGTTGAGCAGAGGGACAGTCTCCAGAGCAATTCCTGGAAACCTGGCTGACCTCCTGGCTACCTATTTCCTACCTATCCACCTATCAGCCCCCCTTAAGCCCCATACTCCACAATAGCAGAGTCTCTTTACTAGCTGGATGGAGACGCCATCCTCCGGGAGGCTCACACAGCGAACGGCCTCTGCTACAAGGTACTAGACTATACCTGTGTGTTACAACAGAGGCACCAGACCCAAGATGGTGTTAGAAACAACAACCACGGGGATCAGCTACATGCTCCTCTTCCCTGCATGCTTCATTCATCTCCTAAGGAGGCTCTCACTTAGGCTACAGAACAACTTTTCATGAAGTGCAACACCCTACCCTCTTGGGGAGAGGGAACCCGGGCTCGACACCCCAGGAAACGCACGGGGTAAACAGGCCACAACTGCCTGGGCTCTCGAAGACGTCTCGCTCTGAATCCCAAAAGGGGTGGGGAGGGGTGGCCTGCAAAAGCTTGCCAACCTCTTTGTCCTGTACCACCCTCCTCAGCCATCTGCTCCATGAATGACAGGAACCTTTCAAAACGATGGTTAATCTCCATGGTGACTATATCCATCTATTCTCTTATGACTACCACCAGTACAAAGATATC
Source organism: Lissotriton vulgaris (assembly GCF_964263255.1). NCBI lineage: Eukaryota > Metazoa > Chordata > Amphibia > Caudata > Salamandridae > Lissotriton > Lissotriton vulgaris. The sequence continues at coordinate 255,420,361 of NC_141690.1, forward strand.
TTCTAACTAGCTCTGGCTTCCATAAGATGGATTCGGACTCGTAGGTATTCTTTTTCTGATTAGTTATTCATCTAGTTACTAGTTGTTGTGTAATGGGGCAACAGACGTTTCTGTGGTGGTTGTGTATGGTGGGAGGGTTCTATAGGGGGGGGGGGGGGGGAGTTTAAAGGTTTTTCTTTTAATTGTGGTTTGTTTTAGTTTTCATCTGCATTGCACACCCACTTTTCCTCGCCGGCCCCTTTAAAATTCTTTCCCTACTATGAATCCCGAAACACCGCTCACCGCCCTCTCTTTGGAATGTTAATAGCCTCAATCATAAACTCCAAGGTGGGTCTATCTTCCAATACCCTAAATACCACCCTCCCGTTGGTGGTGCTCCAGCAAGAAACCCACATGCCCAGCAATCAATGATCCGTTTTGCAGTAGGGGGCGGTGGGGGCTACACCAGAGTTTACCACGTCAAATATACAGCCAGTTCCAAGGGCACTGCTATCCTGCTTCATAAAAGTCTCCCTTTGCTCATCACAAGATGGTACTGATGTCTTAGGCCGCTTTGTCCTGGCGGAGGGTCACATTGAGGGCGCCCACTGAACGATGGCTTCGGTTTATGGCCCCTACCCCACATTAGTATCCCCTACACGGGAGGCCCTTGCATCCTTATTCCTACAATCTCTCCCTGGCCTCATCCTTTTAATGAACGGCCTAAACTCACTGATGAACTCTCTGATGGATTCTAATAATCCCACTGCATCTATGATTTGGCTGCCTCGACCTTCTCCAACAAATAGCGCCTGCTTCATCTCCAGACTAAAGAATACACCTTCTTCTCTCACAAATCCTATGACAGGCTTGGATATCTTTTCATACCCTCTACAGATACGACAAGACTGAGCGTTACTCATATCCTACCACGTGCATTGATTGATCATGTCCCCGTTACCCTGACTATCAGATCCTCAAGATACCAGCAACTAAGTCACTGGCGCCTTGGCGCATAGTTGCTGGCAGACTCCGACTTTGAAGACTTTCTCCAGACCCAAATCTCTGACTACTTAGAGACTAAAAAACAAACATATGTGTGGAGGGTCAAGGGGAATATTTTACGACCGGTCTGGTCGTTCCCCTGCTGTCAAGATACAAAACACAACAACAGAGCAGACCAGGTCTAGAAATGGTGTGTAACTATACCAGTGACTGTGAAACAGTTGGATGCAAATGTGAGCAAATGCTATTGAAAACAAAAACTATTGAAAACAACAGCTAGAGCAAATCCCATCAGCCCACCCTTATGGTGGAGTTTACGTCATGTGGGAATTGCTGGTCATACCATACCACGTCCGACCATATAGTGCCGGTGCGGGAGTGGATGTCAATAGTCTAACCATGGTGTACATCCTAGAGTGATGTTAATAAAGTGCAGTGCTCAAGTGATAGTGATAAATAAAATTGACTACCCAGACTCTGAAACACGTTCAGACAGAAGTCCATGTGTCAAGGGTTAAAAACACGCCAAGTAGTAAGACTACCCTATGGCGCTGTGCAGGACGGTCGACATGTTTCAGCCTTAGGGGCATTGCCCCGGCTTTCTTCAGGACCTTAGACATAGAATAGCTACTGCAACTACATGTGATGTGTGAGGAGAGAAATAACAATGAATGTACTAAGAAAAAGTTACATATCTACCAGGAACTTTAATGCTTAAATGTCCCCTGGAGGGAGAAAAACATGTCTTCTTCCTATCAAAAACAGAAAAACATTTTTTCAAAAAACATTTTTTCAAACAACACTAGATTACACACACACACACCCGCATGCATACACAGATCTCTGTGGTATAGTTACACACCATTTCTAGACCTGGTCTGCTCTGTTGTGTGTTTTGTACTTAGAGACTAACCCACACTTAGTTACTTCCCCCACCATGGTATGGGAGGCAATGAAGGCAACCCCTCATGGCTAGATAATCTCCGACAAGACAGCTGCCCGATCCCATAAAGCTGCCCGATCCCATAAAGAGGTAGTCTTCCTGAAGCATGATCTATACTTGGCAGATGAGGTCTATGTAGCTAAACCCACTGCCCAACTGAAACATACAGCGAATTTGAAGAGGCTTGGACTTCGCCAGAAATATCTGGACACTTCAGCCTCCACATACCTTATCTCACAGGGAAGGTCTATGAAGTGGGGGATAAAGCTGGGAAGCTCATACATTGGTCGGCGAGCAAGGACCTAGCTCTATGCCCGATTTCTTCCTTGGTGGTGGGGATGGGTAGAGATGTGTCATATCCTCATTTGATCGTGCAAGAATTTGCCCACTGCTTTACCCACAGGCATGCCACTCACCCGGCGATGGAACCTGAATGCCTTCACCCTGTTGTGAAAGACTTACTTCTCATCTGCCTAGCTGACACTGACAGACAGGAACCCAGCATGGAGGCTGAGATATCAGCAGCAATCGGGGCACTCCCCAACGAGAAATTGTCTGGCCCCAATGGCTTTCCACTGGAACCATATAAAATATGCCTCCCACTGACCACTCCCTTACTTGCAATGTACAAAGAAGCCCCAAGAGTGGGTTAACTCCCCTACAATCTCTATGGACCATCTCAAACCACGGGAATCTCTGCTGGTCCTATAGGACTATCTCTATCCTTAATATGGAATCTAAGAATCTTTCCATGGTGGCAAACCCGGTGGTGAAAATTATCACCTCTAACTCAACCAGACCAGAATGGCTTTATGCCAGGACGCAGTACTCGTCGCTGTCTCCGTCAGGTTCACAGCATTATTGCCTAATCTGCAGATGTGACGTACAGTCCAGCCCTCATCTCGAATGATTTAGAGAAGGTCTTCTACTAAGCAGTTAGTTCCTGTTCTGCTTGTTGGAACCGATTTACTTTGATCCCCTCTTTTGCCGTCTGGTTCGTACACTTTACTCCGGTTCCTGGGCTAAGGTCTGAGTAAATGGGGGTAGCCTCCAGGGCTATACCCGTGGAGTGTGGTACGAGACAGGGCTGACCTCTCTCATCCCTACTCTTTCTATTCCCCATTGAGCCGCTGGCAGAGTGGATCCATCAGGGTGCACAGCTCTGACTTACATTGGCTGGATGAAGGTGAACACCGGGTCTCGCTCTATGCAGATAACTTGCTTGTCTACCTGGGCCTCAGTCCCTGGCCTCCTGCAGGTTAAAGGTCGACACCGATTCCTCCGGCCTCAAGGTGTACTGGTTCAAATGCACCTACATTCCCCTACGGGACTCCCATAATGACATTAGAGCCATAATCCTGTTCCCCTGGTATACTGCCCATTTCCGATACTTGGGAATTCAGATCGCCTTCACCCAGCGGAAGGCTTGGGACCTTAACTCCACACTCCTCGTAGCTGGTGCCAGAGGAGACAAGGCCCACTGGGCTACTCTTCACTTAATGTAGCTGGCAGGATAGCGTGGTCTAAGATGGTCTTTTTGCCAAGGTTCCTTTAAGTCTTACCAAATTATTCTAATCCCATCCCCCGGTCGTTCTTCCGCAACCTACATTCTGAGGGGACACATTTTGGCTGGTCCGGGGACCTGCTAGGAATCTCATTCCTCAAGGGCATGCTGCACCTTTACAATTGTGTGCTGGGGGTTCTCAGACGTTCCCCAATATATTTGTGGGCCAACCACCTTTTCCCCATCACTGACTGATTCTTCTCTGCCCATGGGAATCTCGCCATAGCGATTTAAAGAAGACAGAGTACCATAATGTTCCAATGCAGAGTTCAGTCTGCGCTGTCCCCATAGACCTGCCCTTAGATACTAGTGTGATTTTGCTCGCTCCGCACCGATCTTTGAGGCAGATTGGGTGGCACAGGCTGCCAACAGCAATGACACCACTATGGGTGGGTTATTGGCTCCCCCAGACTGCTGCCTTGATGTCATCTGGGAGTGGGACTTCATAGGTGTCTTGACATTGGGGATGTTGGACTGACACGTCTATGCGTACATTCCAACACCTTATGTACACCTACACTATGCACAAGTCAATTCTTTGGCTTTTTACAGCTACGACACGCTCTGAAAGCCTCCCTCAACTCTTAGGTGCCCTCAAGCCAAGCACCTGGAAACGCACTTATTATAATCGCGGTTGGTAAAGAAGGGCATATATTATCAGTGTATTGGGGAGAGGAGTTTACCCAATGGCTAGGGCGGTCGACCTCGAATCTGGGGATCAGGGTTCGAGTCTCGGCAATGACACTACACATTCTGTGATTCTGGGAAAGTCACTTAATCTCCCTGTGCCTAGCAAAAATGAATGTGTCCTCATGTAATGCAACTGGTGGCAGGTAAAGCGCTCGGATACCCGATTCAGGTCAGGTTTGCGCAATATAAAACATTATTTTTAAAAAAAGTGGTGCAAGTGCTTTGGCAACTGTCATACTAAGTTTTTAAATTGCCACCGTAAGGAAGAGTATACATTTGACCCTCACCATCCATCGTGATATTGTAGACCGCGTGCTGCCAGCCCCTCTCACCACACATCACGCTGCACTGGACGTATCCGACGGCTTCTGCACTGGGGATCTGCAAGCTGTGGTTACCCGACAGCAACTGAGAGGCTGGCACATTGTTCTTATTGTGAGACCAAACCACAGTGTCCGCTTTTCCAGTGAAGCGGCAGTGAAGGAACACATCATTTTCAGACTGTGTGGCTGCAATCGAAACGTTGCAGACAGGATCTGCAAGAAAACAGAACATATTTAGAAAATAAATTCAACAGCTCAAAATGGACGCGGAGTCATGTTCTGAAGAGCTTAAAGTTACATTGCGTTGCAAGATCAAATTTACATTTTGGAAAATGTAATGCCACCAAGAAATTTTAAAGCAATTAACAAATGAAATCAGCCTAAACCTCCAAGATTCACTTGAGTAAACATAATAGAATATTTTCCTATAAAAGCTTGCACTTGTAACCAAGGTATATCCGTGGCATGCAGGTAAAGAAACCTACCCCATTTGATGGTGCAATTACCAAACACAAATTTCCAATCTATTTGAATTGGGTAAACAACGGCAAGATTGAGAACTCCATACAAATCGGGTTTACCCCAGGAGCATTCAGCGGTCTATCCCATGGGGTGGGACAATACAACTAATCTAGGGAAATTATCAATTAATGTGTCATTTTCAAACATAAGTGGGTAGTTTTTAATCAAGTAATTGAAAAAATTCACTGGTGAAGAAATGAAACCAAAGGCAGACTTTTGAGTGTGTAGACCGCAGCCAGAGAACAGAACACTGGAGAATTGTAATGCTTCAGGGAGTTTTAACACTATTCTCTGCAGCTTCGTGAACTTGGATTCAAGTAGTCATTTTTTTTCTTTGACCAGTATGTGGTTAATAAGCCATCTAAAACAGACAAACACTTGGTGGGACTATCCTCACATTAAACTTTTGGGCTGAAATTTTGGCCACTGTGGAGGCAATTCTCGGTTATCTAATCTGCACACACATCTCATTACTGCGTCCTTGAAGTTCCCTTTTGCAACATCAAACTATATTTAACTGCCTCATTATGTGCAACAGCCCAAAAAAACTTTAATTTTTTGTTAGAAATGTGCGGTCTCTAGTTGGCAATGGTTTGCACCTTTGGCCAAATAGGGGGCCTTCCTTCTAGTCAAGATAACGGCGATACACTCCTAAAATAACCACTGCTCAACCCCTAGGTAGCTTGGCACGAGCAATCAGTGTAATGTCTGTGCAGGACGGTAGTGGCAACCATCGCAGTTGTGTTGTGAAGCGTAGTGGTGCAGCATGCAGTGCTTTCAAGTCACGGTGCAGGCAGAAGCTCAGTGGCAGTCCTCCAGCAGCATCAGTGAGACTGGGACTGCGGTGTGGAGGGTTCGTTGTTCATAGAGGTGCTGACAGGTCATGGTGCAATCAACAGGGGCAGTTGCTGGGAGCTGGTGTCGGTCGGCCCAGACTGTGGGGTGCGACGGGGGTGGTGTGTCGTGTGACTAACAAGCAGTGCCCACAAACCACAGTGCGTCATAGGGGGCCTAGTCAGCGATGCAGTCGGTGAGACCAGGGCAGCAGAGTGAAGAGGGGCTGTGCGGAGTGCGGTGCCCACAGGTCGCGGTGTAAGCAGCGGCTCGGTGGAGGCGATGATCATCTGTGAGACCAAGGTTGCGGTGCGAGGTGCAGCGGTGCCTTCTGAGGAACCTTCAGGACATAGAGCGAGCAGCAGTGCTGGTTGCTTCTCCCCCTCTGTGGCAAATTATACCCATGGTTCCAGAGTCAGTACCCAGAGGTAAGTGAAGTATTTGCTGTCCCCGAGACTTCGAGAATAGGAGGCAAGCTCTCGTTCAAGCCCTCAGCAACAAGTGAAGAAAGTTTAGTCCAGTCCTTTCACTGCCCAAGGCAGAAGCAGCAACTGCAGGCCAACCCAGCAAAGCAGCAACACAGCAAAGATGCAGTACTCCTCCTGGAAGTTCTTCCAGCTCTTCTTCCTAGCAGGTTCCTTGATCCAAGCGAGTTCTTAAGGTCTGGGCCCCAATATTTATACTCCGTTTCTTTTTGTTCTGTTGGGCAAAGAGTGTGTATATAGTCCAAACCAGTTTGGTCCTCTCTGGCCCAGCTTCCCTGCAGGAGGTGGAGACAGCATTGTCCAAGGCAGACCAGGCCCATTCAGGTGCAAGGAAATCTCCTCCCCTACCCTAAATGCAGCCCAGGTCTATTCAACCCAGCCCCGACTCATCCAGGAAATGCAGAACACACCTCAACCCCCCAGTGGCTGTTTGAAGAGAATGCACATCCCTTGCCCCTGTCACTCCAAAGCAAAATAGTCAATCCACAACCCAGCAGAAGCACAGGATGGTTAATCAAGAAAATTCCTACTTTATAAAAGTGGTATTTTCAGACACCGAATAGAAAAATCATTTACTAAAATATGCATTTCTATACTCCGAGAAATGAATTTTAGAATGCCTGAACTCAATCTTGTCCCAATAGGAAGGTATACTCGTAAAATGTTAGAGTATTCCCCATTCTATCCTATGGCACAGATAGCCTTTCAACAGTGAAAAATGTAATATACTGCATTTCACAAACAGGACATATCATACATACCAGTACATGTCCTACCTTTCAAATACACTGCAACTCACCCATAGGGGTGCCTAGGGGCTACCTTTGGGGTGACTCACATGTACTAAAAGTGAAGGTTAGGGCTTGGCAAGTGGGTACACTTGCCAAGTCAACATGGCAGTAAAAACTGTGACAGACATTGCAGTAGCAGTTCTGAGAATCCTTTGAAAGGCTCGTGTGGGTGGCACAATCAGTGCTGCAGGACCACTAGCAACATTTGATTTACAAGCCTGGCACTCTCAGTACACTTTACTAGGGACATACCAGTAAATCAAATATATCAATCATGGAAACACCAATTCAAAATTCAATTTACAATAGGAGCACTTGCACTTTAACACTGAACAGCAGTGAGAAAGTGCGCAGAGACACTAAACCAGCAAAAATGGAGTCAAAACCGGGAGGTCAGAAAGCAAAAAGACAGCCGAAACACGCCGAAAGATGCCAGGTCTAACACTTATGAGAAGAAAAGATCCTCGGCCAAGCATACACTCGCATTAGCAGCTGTGGACATTCATGGCTTATGATCAATTCTCAATTGCAATGTCTGATCATTGTAAAGATTCTGAAAGGTTATGGAGCCCTCTTGTACAGTAAGCAGTCACATGGGATCCCTACTGGTTGCTTCTCAAGACAGATCTCTAAATAGGCATTTGCTAGGCCAGTACATGTAGTTTTTTCGGGGATAATAGGTGCCATACTCGTGTCTGCCTGTGTGGTTTGTTCCCAGTCTGTTGTCACCCTTTTCTAATTGAGAAGGTGCCACGTACTCTGCTGTGCATGTTTCACTATTATCTAGTTGGGCAGATGGTATGTACTCTTCTGTGCATGATAGTTATGCAGGCTACGGATTTTATTGTTAAGATCACTATTTCAAGAGGTGGGCTGATTAGTTAAAATCCTCAGTGTTCCTGTGACCTAAAGGTCACCTAATGCTTGTTTGTAGTTTACAAGTTAAACTGCCTTAACAGGTGGTTCTGATTAGTTAAAACAGTCTGGTTTCTGCTGACCTAAGGGTCACCTGATGCTGGTCAGTTTATTTGTTCACCAGCCCTGACAGTAGGTAATTAGTTAGGCTTCCTGTTGACCTCAAGGTCATTGGGTATTGTTATATTCTTGCCTGTCACTTTAAGTCTACTGTTTGGTCGCATGCCACTGCATGAGACATGTTTTGCTTTAAGATCCTTCTGTGTTCCAGAACTGTTCTCTAGGTGCATTAACTGTTGAAGCTCAGAGAGCCTGAACTGAGACATAGATGGATGTCATTCGTGCTGCCAATAAACCTACATTTCTTTTTCATCATTCCTGTCTGGAGTATTTCTACAAATTTGGCGACGAGGGAAATCACCACTAGCAGCACGAATTTATCTTAGTGGTGCTTTGAACCCATTTCATTCATTTTGCTTCAATTTAAAAAATTCTCAAATGGTATGTACAAGATTTCTTTATATGCATCTTTGATTATGCCAGCGGCTGTTATTTCCTCTTTGTGCTTTGATTGCACCTGCGGCAGTAATCGTAATTTATTTGTACTATCTTCAATTTATACCATTTGAACAACATGAGAACGGTCAAGTTGAGAGATTCAATCGAGTTCTGAAGAATTTTGTTGTGGAATCAGTCAAATCTGGAGTATCTTGGGTAAGTTCTTTAAGGGAAAGGCTGTAGACTTACCGTATTACACCTCACACTATCACTGAGGTAAGTCCTTTTAAGTTGTTCAAGGGTAGAAATCCAGCTTCAAGAATGTTACCGTGGTGGTTAAAAGAGAAATAAAATCAGTTTTCTGTGGACCAGGTTAATATTGAGGATGTTGCCAGACGTGTGGGAGAGTAAGCAATTCAAGACTAAAGAATGGTATGACAAAAAGTGGAATACAAAATCTCAAGAATTTCAGGTGGGAGAATGGGTGAGAATTCTCAGACCGGGTTTGTTATCCAAGGGTTCCAATAAGTTTAGTGATCCCATTCAAGTTAAAAAAGTATTTTCTAATAGTGTCATGACTCAGGATGGCAAATTTTGGAATGTCAAGAAATTAGCTAAGTGTACTGTCATGAGTGATAAGAGAAACCCATCTAATAAGCAGAGCGATTTGTTTCCAACTGATTCTATTGCTCATAGAGTGAAGGATACCAAACGTGTCATCAACATTCCTAAAAGATATGTCAATTGATTTTGTTTGTTTTAAGACTTGTATTTTTAGGTTTTCAGATATGCTATTTTGTTTATAGTTGTATAAGTTTATTTTCTTTGTTTTATTTGTTTTGATAAAGAGGGAGAGGTGTTATATTCTTGCCTGTCACTTTAAGTCTACTGTTTGGTCACATGCCACTGCATGAGACATGCAATGAGACATGTTTTGCTTTAAGATCCTTCTGTGTTCCAGAACTGTTCTCTAGGTGCATTAACTGTTGAAGCTCAGAGAGAGCCTGAACTGAGACCTAGATGGATGTCATTCGTGCTGCCAATAAACCTACATTTCTTTTTCATCATTCCTGTCTGGAGTATTTCTACAGGTATGCTTGCTTGTTGTTGGTTATATGATAGTCCGAGCAGTGAACTTCGCTCGCAGAGTTTTCCGCATTACGCAGAGCTCGCAGAGTTCTGAAAAACTCAGCTTCGTGCAGCAGAGTTTTTTTCCCCTTACTCGCATTCATCAATGTCAAGCTGGCGAGCGAGGAAAATTCACCTCCCGGTGAGATTTTTCCTCATTCTCGATAGTCAACATCAAGTTGGCGAGCGCGAGCATAGGAAATCAATCTCCTGGCGAGATTTCTCAACGCGGACAGTCAGATTTGTCATTGCGAGTGGTCGCATATGCATGCGACCGCTCTCGTTGAGAAGCCATCCGTTCGCGTTGAGAAAGTTGCTCAAGAGGCAGAAAGGAAGAAGCGCCCACTTGCCCTGTGCATGTTACGGTTCACGGTGATTGCACAGTGTGGACAAGTACCAGGCACTAAAAATCACAGCGAACGGCATTTATCTAACGCACTCTGCTGGTAGCGGAGCTCCGCTTAGAGCGGCAGAGTTTTTTTGGGCACTTTGGGGAGTTTCGAGTAGCGCAACTCTGCAAACTCCGCCCCAAATTAGTTATATGTTTATTTGTAAAGCACACTATCACACATGAGGGTATCTTAGTGCTGCCCTGTTCACATGCCCTTATTTAGCTGCATTGCCATCTAATTAAAGGTCTCCACTCCCTGCCTCAGTTTCTTGCCAGACTGCCAAAGACCACTTTCTAATTGACAAAAAGCACTCATTTATCTTTATGTAGGTTCCAGTGCTTAATGTGTTTGTTTACACAACCTTCAATTCCCGGCCCCATTCTCCACTAGAATAAGCCTTCTAGTTGACAGGAAACACTTATCTTTTAAGAAGCTTCTGATAAACAATTGTATAAATACAGCTTTCAAACTTAGCTTGGCTTCGTTGACATCTTGAGAGAGCTGCATCTTCCATCAGCACCACTCTTGCTACAAGAATAGCTTTAACATCTTCACCTGGAAGCTTCCAACAACCTTGAACCCAGAAAACGGTTCAATCAGCCAGCAACCCCTCTTGGAAATCTGTCCCCTCCAGATAGCTTCTAACATTGAACCCGGTAACCTGGACAATCAGCCAGCACCACCAAGCCACGATTGCCTTGACTATGACCATCTTTTCGCCATTCAACAGTCTAGCTATTCCGGCCCTTCACACAGACATCAGCTTAGTGTACGAACCAGGCGCTTTTAGTTTTGACATACTCTTTCTTCATGGACTCCCTTGAAATTACAGTTTCAATAAAAAAAGTCTTGGCTAAAATAGAAGACTGGCTGTGTCAAGTAACACAGTGTTACGGACAGATAAAAATGTCAGATTCATCTGAGCAGAGGCTAAAGGATAAGCGCTCAAGATTGCACGCACAGGTTTGTGATAAAGGGCCCTTCACAGGGACTTGAATTCCTTATGGCAATTCTTGCTTAGTTGGTTTCATTCAGTACTCACATCACAAGCTGATTGTAAAGCATCAACATAAGGTTGTCCGATAGGACTGTATTCTTGGGCGCCTTCCCACTAGAGCTTAGGAAGATGATCTCAGGTCTTGCAAAAAGAACAATTCATGGACACAATGCACAACAAGGTCATACATTCACCCCAGTGCAGGGATCTGGGCCTAACTCCAATGTTTTTTTTTCTCCCCATGCCATTCCAGTTTGAACTCAGCCATATGCAAATCAGTCTTGACCCTGTGCCTCATGGGAACAGTCCAGCCCGAACTGCCTGGCCAGGTCCTCCCTGGACTGGAAACAAGCATCCTGTGACCGGTTTCTGAGCATCACCCCTCATCAGCCAGGCTAGCTTGAATCCAGTGGCATGGAAAGCACAGGACCCAGGCCTGGGCAAACCTGTCGACTTGGGTGACAAATGCAAAAAGAACAGTTGATGGACAGAATGCAGAATATTGTCATACATTGACCCCAGTACAAAGATCTGGGACTAAATCCATGGATCTTTTCCTCCCCATGCCATTCTAGTTTGAACTCAGCCATATGCAAATCGGTCTTGACCGTGCACCTAATGAGATCAGTCAAGCCCCAATGCTAGCCAGGTCCTCCCTCAACTGGAAACAAGCATCCTAGGACTGGTTTCAAGGTTTCAGCCCTCACCAGCCAGGATAGCTTGACTCCAGTGGCATGGAGAGCACCGGACCCATGTCTGGGCACATCCTTCCTACTCGGGGTGAGTCAACACTGATGTGCATATAGGTGGGTCTGAAGTAGGGTGGTGAAGTGAGCTAAAGAACAATGATTGATTCAACCCAGATCTGTGACTGGGGGTTGAGTGTCTGCTAGGTTTCAGCGCTCCGTCCATCATCTCCTTTTTTGTTTTGCTTTCTTTGCCCTTAATTAGCAAGGTATGCCCCAGATGTGGGTCCCTTGCCTACTTTATCACTGGATTTAAGTTAGCCTGGGGGATTATAGGGGTGTTACCCCGAAAACGGTCCCAGGATGCTTGTTTACAGTCCAGGGAAGCCCTGGCTTGGCAATTCGGGCTGGACAGTTCCCATGAAGCACAGGGTCAAGACTGGTCTACATATAGCTGGGCCTGAACTGGGGTGGTGAAGTAAGCTAAAGAACAATGATGGCTTCAGACCAGATCTGTGACTAGGGGTGAAAGTCTGTAAAGTTTCAGCGCTCCGTCCATCATCTCCTTTGGTTTGTTGTCTCAGGTGTTTGGCATGAAGGGCCTCTCCATCTTTTCACATTCTGTTCTTAGTTTATATATTTTATCTGCTCATTATTGAATCTTTCACAATAAACAATTACCAGAAAAGGCATTGGCACTCTTCCGTTTACATTCTGTGTAGCCATTCTTATTGTTTTAAGCCATGCTTATTGTTTTAACACTAAACAAGAAGAGAATTAGCAGCTTCCATGAAACCTTGTTCATTTTCTAAACAATCGCAAAGAACAGAGGATTCAATTTGTAAGAAATAACATCGATATATTGAAGCAAACTTTATTAACACTTAATGACAGCAGCGAATATTGACATGACTAAACATACTTTTAAATTTCCACATTTACATCTAAATACCAAACAAATATAATTTAAAAAAGGGCATAAAATCTGGAAAAAACTGTTCATTGAAGGGAAAAGCCTAGTCATGTTACTGCCAAGATTGATTATTTCAGTAGATGTCGCTGTAAGGCACAGTTCATTGGGCAAAATGGCAGTGAGTTGAGTTCTTCCTTTCCCAAGTCAGGATCTATTCCGGATGAAGTTAATCTCAGGTGGTCTCTCAGCATCCACTAGTTGACTGCTCAATGGCAATGGTGTAATTCAGGTGTCAAAATCAGTGCGTGATCCCACTTTAGGATTATCTGACCATTGCCAGCATATTTGTAACAGGTTACATTGAAAGACACGAGGCTTGGAAGCAGGTATTCCAGAGGAGAATACTTAGTCTTGTGGAGTGGTGTGGTTCACTGGTTAGAGGCGGCAGACCCGTAAGCAGAGAACGGCCCGAGACCAGGGTTCAATTCCCGACGCGGCAGGGTCGTGGACCAAGGTCAAAAACTGACTCGATAATTCTCGCCTTGGTGCCTAACCAGGGAACACACTCGGCAACTCTAGGCATTAGCTTGCCTCATCTCTACAACGGCCCCCCACAGACGCCGGGAATGCCTGGTTTCACCTTGGAGATACCCAGAAAGGGACCATCTCACAGGGAAAACCAGAACGGGTTCCCCAGCGGTCTTCAGCACCAGGATACTCCATGGAGTCTCAGTGCCCTTTACAAGTACACCCACATTTACATTTACATTTGTGGAAAGGGATTCATGTGAAAGCAGGGAAGATGCTGGATGCGTCGGTGGTATGAGGAGATCCCATATAAAATGCCTACACTCATGCAAAGTTCATTTAACCTCAATCGGAACAAGAGGTGGTGAAAGGAGCAATGCTCACTAAGTAAGGTGGCAAGTTTGTCAAGTTGTTTTACGGCACTCCCAGAGGGGATCAAAGCAGAATCTATACCTCTGCCAGGGAAGCCAGTTTGAAAGAAGAACCTTCAATCAAATGTCCAAGAAAAAAAAATGTACTCTCCAACCATCAACCAGCATTCCCATGGTCAGGCCACTGACAACCGGCATAAAGCTGGCAGGATGTTCTGGATCAAGGTTCTTAGGGTTCAGCCTTAAGGTACATGAGAAAAGGAAATTGTTGAAGTGTCTTGCTGTAATGCTGTGATTTTGGAGAGCCTTAAGGAAAGCAGGAGTCCAGCAGGGATCCCAGTAGGCCACTGGTAGCCTAGGATAGTTCCTAGTATTGGGAGTTGGAGAGTATTTCAAAGTCTCCCTCAGACCATTACCTACCTGGATGTCATCCTGTTAAGCTTGTTCTGTGAAGACAGGTTGGTGTGTTCTTAGAGCTTGAGAATATTTGCTTCGAAGACCAGGTAGTCTGATGTCAGAGAAGCTTTGGAGTATAGGATCTTTGTGACAATTTAAATTGTGAAACCCTGTCATAATCCAATGTAGTTCTTTGAACATTTTGCTTCCAAAGCTGAACTACTTAAGTCTTTTGACGCTTGTGATAGACCGAAGACCCCAGCATGATGCTGGAGGGAAAACTTCGTGCACTACATCCGTTGTAGAAATTGCACTGATTTGGCTTCAACTCCATTATTTCTACTTTCATAGAAGACGCTTTTACATTAGGGTTTGGGGATGCAACACTTAAGGGGCTGCAGTCTTTCTAAACCTTTGGGGATAATTAGAAATCCCCAACTTATTCACCTGGCTGAAGTGTATGTGGTAAATTAAACATCAAAAGTAATGAAGTTAGTTTCATGATCTGTAGGTCGTCGTGTTGGGAAAAACGATTGCAAAGGTCTTTGTGAGATGTCAACAATGAAGACCAAGACTGTGGCCACTCTACGAGACTTGGATGCTTCATGCATCTGAGGAAACCTGGTGTCCTGATGGAGAATATTGCATTCAATGGTGTGTCTCGCCAAGTCTCTTGGCGATTAGGATAACAATTGCTCACCCAATAAACTGTATATTTTGTGATTTTCACAGTATGTATTAATTCAAACAGGCGCTTCTGCAAAATTGCCAATTTGTTGTAGCTATTGTAAGTCCATAATTTGGAATGCACCACAATCGTGACTGATATAAAGAATCAATTTAGACTTCTCAAATCCCTTAACACGGAGGTAGCTGGTCAAGAGTTTGGATTGTTTTATAGTGGTAATATGAACTCATTCATCTACGTAATAGAAGGGACACTGATGCACACATTTGGATACAAACTGCATACTATCAACCATGGATAAATGATAGAGGTAATACGTTGATTAAAAGTTTATCGACAAATGATTGGCAATAATATTGTTTACATTACAGACTAAAAGATTGAATGATCCAAAGCGTGGATTAAAATTAGGAGCAAATTGGGTAATACACAAGGTGAGGGAAATCAATAACTTCTAAGTTTGTCAGAAGGGAAATTATTTGGGTACATTTTTGTGATGCAAACCAGATGTTCACATCTCACATGAGTCTGTTGCGGTTTATGGTGATATCTGTGGTGGCATCTGGAATGACATCTGGTTGGTTGGAGTGGCTGGCCGTCAATAAACTCAAAGAAAAACGGTCAAAGCAGGTGACCACAAGCAGGTTGTGTAATCCGTAATACATCCATAAAAGTCGTTGGTATTCGTCTTCTAGGAGCCATTTCTGTGAGGATTCTACATCTGGGGACAGTCTCAAAGGAATGGATTGTATAGCCAGTTTGTGATTAACTATGTTGTCCCCGAAGAGGAGAGCAGGTCAAACATGTTTAACAATTCTTTTTATTCCTTTTTTTTTTTTTTAATGATTATGCTCTTAGCCTAAAGATCGGCCGTGGGATGGGAGCAGTTTATACGGTGGTAGTAGTAGTTTACAGGATTGCAGCAGAGACTCAGCGGATGGAGAAAGACTAGTTGTAACTTGTAAGGTCCTTCATTCTACATGCCCAAGCCAAGACCAAAACAAAATGTGCTAAACCATCCACTAGAAATTGTGCATTGACGGAAAGAGGTCTTAAATAGTGGAAGTGGAGTGGTGTGGCTCACTGGTTAGAGGCGGCAGACCCGTAAGCAGAGGACGGCCCGAGACCAGGGTTCGATTCCAGACGCGGCAGGGTCGTGGACCATGGTCAGCGGGCTCGATAATTCTCGCCTCGGTGCCTACTCCAGTCAGGGACCACACTCGGCAACTCTGGGAATTAGCTTGCCTCATCTTCACAACGGCCCCCCCAGACCGCCGGGGATGCTTGGTCGCACCTTAGGGATACCCATTAGGGACCATCTCTCAGGGTGAGCCAGGACGGGTTCCCCAGCGGTCGAAGCGCGGAGATACTCCTCCGGGAGTCGATTCCTAGCGCTATATGAACCCACAGTTAAAATTAAATTAAGTGGAAACCATATTGAATCCGGAGAAAGTTTAATGCACTAAGACCTCTACAGAACTTCCCAAACCAGGCCAGGTACTTGGGAAAAAAGGGCAGGGAACCAAATCGCCCCATCAGGGGTTATCAATGAAGCTGAGCAATGGGTTGAGGTATACGACGGTTTCATTTCACCATCACCTGTTCCAATCACATGTGAAGCTAATCTGATCTGTAATAACCAATTCACTGTAATAGCGATTGCAGACCATCTCAGTAGGTTTAATGACAAGTGAAGACAGAATATCTGCTCCAGCGACTAATAGATGACCTGATCAGATTAGAGAATTAACTGAAGGCTGAAATTCTAGAGCTAGAGGCCTTGGGGAACACTCCTACAAGCAAAAAGCCTGAACATTACCCTATCTCCCACCCCAATCCTGCAAATGCCCCAGGGAGCCCAACCCAGGGCCAACAATAGTTGATATGGGGAGTTTCAACTGAACCCCTTTCTCACTGATGTGTGAGCTTTATCCAAAGCTGTAAAAGTGGATACATTTACCCACAGATTTTACCATCACTTCTCCAAGCATTAGGCCTTTAGCCTTCTGTGAAGATTGAAATTATACTGATTTTGGGCTTATGCGCATTAAAACTGCTTTTCTCCTTTCTGCAATCAGACTGAGGTTTGCATTTCCTAGAAGGCAAATTGACCTCGGACTTCCTCCCTTCAGGAGCTCAGTATTCCGGTCACTCCCAGGGACATAGGCCTCTTCCACCGAATCCAAAAATGTGTGCCACCGGACCCAACAAATCCAGCAACCCATCATCACATTGCTTTAAAGCATGCTCTTAACCTTTCCTTGGATCCCTTCAGAGTTTCAATAAATAGGAGGTCAATTTAGGATCCAAATTTGGACCGTCTCTTTTTCACCTACACCAGGTCATGAGCATTCTGCCCTCATCACATTTCTCTTTTCTCAATGTAATGTTTTCTAATCCTTTGCTTAAAATAATCTGCTAGATGCTCTATTGGCAAGTAATCTGAGTTTCCCACAAGTCTCACATTGTTAGGTCAAAAACAAATCTTTGAACCAATGGGTCAGTGTTGGTCTTAACCTCATCAAAATCTCCAAACTCAACGCCCCCATAAATTCTCTATATCCATATACAAATTGAATACTCATCCCAATCTCCATTCCTCTATATTGGTAAGCTCCAATACCCATCATTCGCAGGGATATCCTGCCTTCTCACCGTGCCGTCAAGGACCCTTTTCTCTGTAAATCACTCAGGATTTCCATTCCCTGAAATACAAGGTTCCTCTTCTAATGTCATTTGCCTTTTTCTTTAGACTCTTACCCACTGGACATTTATTCATAAAACCCTCCTCTACATAGAGACCAAAACTCTTACTCTTCATTTCCTGTATTTTTCTCTTCCTACTTGCTTTAGATAGATCTATATTTCATAGTTTCCTGCATAGAATCCTTGATCTCTTGACTCCCAATCTCCCCGAGTCGGTGCTCTAGAGGTCTTCCCTGTTCTCCAGTCATCCCGACTTTAAAAAACCTACTGCGTTATTTAATTGGTCACACTAAATGTCATCAAACTCTTTTAGTCCTTTCAGAGGGCCTCAAAGACAAACTTCCTGAGCAGTCCGGTATGCATAGCTATACTGTAGAAGGAATACTCACTCCATTCTTTTGGGCCATGCACCTAGCCGTTTTAAGAATAGAAACGCATTAGAACCCAAAGCTACATTCTCCCTTAAAATGTACTTTGCACAAGGTTTTTCCATTTATATCCTCCTATTTGTTTCTGTTCAAGCTAACGCTGTTAATGTACGTGTTTTCAGTTTTTGATGTTCTGGTGCACCATAGCACGATGGCCAAATAAAACTTTAAAAGCTTGTGAATCTGTTCTTCATTCCTTACTACTCCCAGTTCCATTCTTCAACATCAAGAGAAAGTGTTTTAATCACACTAAGTTGTAGCACGGAGGTGTGTGATTAAATGACGTTCTGGTGGTATGTAAAATGTGGATATCAATAAGTATGAGCTATGAGATCTCTTCTGTGGGATTTTCTGGTTACTACGCGCACATCTTTGGTAGCACTTATGGGTGTTTTTTTGTTTGTTTTTCTTTTCTTATTTAACCTTATCTTTAGGTGGTGCCATGATAATTTACGGCTTGGCATACCTATTGGAAGATTATAATTAGTTCCATATCTGTTGTTCCAGCCCTGAGGAAGTCTTTGGGTCACACCCTTTGACGAAACACGTGTTGGCTGTTGTTTGTATTATCAAGACTCAACATGTGTGTCAACAAGTCTTCTTGAACATCTCTCAAATAAGAAAATAAAAGACAAAGGACTGATGACTACAAATGCGTGTATATGGACAAATGATTGGAACTAAAACTTTTTATCTACATTTGTGAATACTTTTTCTATGCTCGGGGGTTCCTCTAATTGGTTTCATGTTATAATAACAATTGTTGTACTATTGTTATTTCTATGACAACGTTACGTGGTCGCTGTCTTTGGTTCCCCTTGATGCAATTTATGAATATACTAGTCTTAAATTATTTGCTGCTTGGGCAATGCGCGGAGTATACCTCACTACGTGTTTGTGCAAAGGCTGACTACTCCCAGAGCGGTTGGAATTTGAAAAGGTTTTATAAACCTGTGTAATTGTGGGTACTTTCAATGACGTCACTCTGGTCTGATCACAGCCTTTCAAAGTAGGCAGTGTTCCATTGGCCCCAGGGCTTCCATTCTTCTCATCATGAAAAGCTCAGGACCAGCCTAGCTCCGAATACAAGTGAAGATGCAGAAAAAAGCTTGGATCATAAGCTATATTGAGGTGAGCGAATCAACGCCTGGTGAGTAAGTTATCTCTGTCTGTTTTCTCTTACCATCGCTTCTCCCTCTCCTCCTAAATCTGTCACCAGCTCCATTCAGCAGATAATCAACTGACCTCATCCATCAATTACTGAACACATTATTAGGTACCAGAACCAATACCGGTCAGCAGGCCTCTAAAAATCCACTTGCAATGGAGAGTGAGACTTAATCAAGTCGACCCATTTCTGCAGTGCTTAATTTGAGCCAGTGGTTTGCGGTGCTCAGCACCAGCACTTTATTGTCAACACCGGCACTTAAGAAGAGTCGCAGTGCGGCGTTGTGGCGGTGCTCTCGGCGGTGCCGAAGCTTTGGCGTGAAGCGAGGCGGTGCGAAGTGCAGTGCCCACAGATCGCGGTGCAAGCAGCTGCTCGGTGGCGGCGTCAATAGGGGTCGTTGGTGGGACCAAGGATGCGGTGCGGCGTTGCACTCTGCAGTGTCTCCAGGACACAGTCGGCAGCAGCGTCGTAGAAGTCGTTGGGAGGCTTTGCCTCGGTTACAGCACAAAACGCACTGTCCCCAGTGCTGCGGCAGAAGAGCTTGAACTCTTTGCTGTTCCTGAGACTTCGTGAACAGGGGGCAAGCTCTACCTAAAGTCCTTGGAGAGACTCACAATTTAGGTCTCAGAAAGTCCAATCAAGGCCCTTCACTGCCCAAGACATAAGCAGCCACTGCAGATCAGCCCAGCAAAGCAGTCGCCCCTTTTCGCAGCTTCGCTGGCTCTTCTTCTTGGCAGTCTTCTTGATCTAAATGAGTTCTAAAGATCAGGGGTTGGGGCCCCAGTATTTGCATCCAAAAATCCTTAGATCTCCTAGGAAATCTACTACCTCTTCCATCGCAGCCCAAGTCTATTCAGCCCTTTCCTGACCTACCTAGACTATTTGGAGCCACTCCTGCTTCCTAGCCATCTCTCGTCCTAAACCCAGACAGGTGATCCACATTCCAGCAGAGGCACACGGGAAGACTGAGCAAGAAAATACCTACTTTCTAAAAGTGGTATTTCCAAACGCAGAATGTAAAAAACACCTTCTAAAAGATGCATCTTTAGAATCGGAGTTCAGGCATACCATACTTCATTTTTCTACCTAATTCCCTGGGCCAGTTATGTTTATAAGTTGTTATAGACAAGCCTCCCGTTCGCTCCTATGGGGAATCGGTAGCCTTGCAGTAGTGAAAAACGAAATTGGCTGTAATTCACGATCGGGGCACGCCTTACACACCCGGGCATGTCCCACCTTTCACATACACTGCACCCTGCCCACAGGGGTACCTTGGACCTACCTGAGGGGTGCCTGACTTGTAAGAAAATGGAAGGTTCCGTGACGGGCCAGTGTGGGCACGGCCGACTCAATATGGCAGCCACACTGTGCGCAGACTCTGCGATGGCATGTCCGAGATACCTTTTTTCGGGCTACGTATGTGGGTGGCACAATCCGTGCTGCAGGCCCACGAGTAGCATTTGATTCACAAGCCCCACCACCCGTAGTGCACTTTACTAAGGACTGATAAGCAAATCAAATATCCAATTGTGAAAACATCAATCCATAACACACTGAGCACCTGCACTTTACCACTGATCAGCAGGGAGGACAGGAAGCAAAAACTCTAGGGAAACACGCCAAAAGATGCCAAGTCTAACACATGTCCCCTCCAGCTGAAAGTAGGGAGAACTACCCACTGTCCTGGGAGTTCACTTCACTAAGACGGAAGAACCTGGACAGACCATCTGCATTGGCGTGTTCTGTGCCAGGGCGGTGTTCCACCGTCAAGTCCATTCCTGTAGGAAGATGGACCACCTCAGCAGTTTAGGATTCTCTCCCCTCATTAGCATCAACCATCTGAGGGGCCTGTGGTCGGTCTGAACCCGGAAGTGAGTCCCAAACAGGTATGGTTTCAGCTTCTTAAGTGCCCAGACCACTGTGAAAGCTTCCCTATCTATGGCACTCCACCTCTGTTCCCTGGGAAGTAGTCTCCGGCTAAAGAAGACTACAGGTTGGTCTAGGCCTTCTTCGTTTAGTTGTGAGAGCACTGCTCCCACTCCATGCTCTGAAGAGGTCGGTCTCCACAACAAATTCCTAGGAGAACTTGGTTGCCTTGAGCACGGGCGCCGTGCACATGGCGGCGTTCAGGGCATCAAAAGCCTTCTGGCAGGACTCAGTCCAAATCACCTTCTTTGGCTGCTTCTTGGAAGTCAGTTCAGTTAAGTGGGCAACAATTTTGCCATATCCCTTAAACCTCCTGTAGTACCCCGTGAGTCCCAAGTAGGCCCTCACCTCTGTCTGGGTATTGGGGGGCTCCCAAGCCAGAAGGGTGTCAATCTTGGGCTGTAGGGGTGCCACCTGGCCGATCCCTACCTAGTGTCCTAAGTACACCACTGACCCCTGCCTGATCTTGCACCTACTGGCCTTAATCGTGAGGCCTGCCTCCTGCAATGCCTTCAACACTTCCCTGAGGGGCTACAGGCGTTCGTCCCAACTGGAACTGAACACCGAAATGTCGTCCAGGTATGCAGCGCTGAATTCCTCCAGCCCGGCCAACACCTGGTTGACCAACCTCTAAAAAGGTGGCAGGGGCATTCTTCAACCCTAAGGGCATCACCCAGAACTGGTAATGTCCTTCCGGGGTTGAGAACGCGGATCTTTCCTTGGCCCCCTCGGTTAGAGCAATCTGCTAGTACCCAGTCGTTAAATCAAACATACTAAGGAATTTGGCAGCTCCAAACCGATCGAGGAGCCCAACAGCTTGGGAGATGGGGTGTGCGTCAGTCCGAGTGACGGCAATGAGCCCCCGGTAGTCCACAGAGAACCGCAGTTCTGGGGTGGCACCGGGTGCTGTAGCCTTCAGGACCAACACCACGGGACTGGCCCAGAGACTGCTGGACAGCTCAACCACCCCTAACGCCAACATCTTCGAGACCTCCTCTTTGATGCTGGCCTTGTCCCGGTCAGCCAATCTGTAAATCTTATGTCTCACAGGGGGCTGTCACCAGTGTCCACATCGTGGGTACACCAGTGAGATTCACCTGGGGTCAAGTAGAGCAGCGGGGCAAACTGCCCCAGCAACCGGCGACACTCGCTCTGTTGCTCAGCGGTCGGGGAGAGGATCACACCATTACCGACCCATCCCCCTCTTGGGCAGACAGGAGGTCCGGGAGAGGCTCCCTCTCCACTTCCTCCCCGTCGTCCATCGCCAAGAGCATGCTCACTTCAGACCTCTCAAAGTGGGGCTTGAGGCGGTTCACGTGGAGGACCTGTAAAGGGGAGCCTGCAAATCCACCAGGTAGGTGACCTTACTTTTGCGCTTCACCGCCTCCAAGGGCCCAGTCCACTTGTCCTGCAAGGCACAAGGTTCAACTGGGGCCATGGCCCACACTTTTTGTCCAGGTTGACACTACCAGAGTGGCATTCTGGTCGTACCACTTCTTCATTTCCTCCTGGCTGGCCTCGAGGCTCGCCTGAGCGAGTTTCCTCAAGAGGGCCATTTGGTTTCCAAATGGCAGCATGTAACTAAACACATCCGGGGATGTCTTCCTGGAAGCGGCCTCTCAGCCTTCCGTCACCAAGCTTAGAGGTCCTCGCACCAGGTGACCGTACAGAAGCTCAAAGGGACTGAACCCGAGATACTTCTGGGGTACCTCCCTGTACACAAAGAGAAGGCACGGTAAGAGGATGTCCCATTTACGCCTCATGGGTTCAGTGAGACCCTTGATCATGCCCTTCAAGGTCTGGTTGAACCTTTCTACCAGACTGTTACCTTGTAAGTACCACACTCCTTCTACGGGGGATGTCATATATTTTGTTATGAAATTGGTCACCCTGTCAGAAACCACCTCTCTGGGGACTCCCATGCGGGAGAAGATCCCCATTAACGCCTGGCCCACCACTGGCGCCGTTGTTGTCCTGAGAGGGATTGCCTCTGGGTGGCATGGTCCACCAAGACCAGTATGTACCTGTTGCCCATGGGATCCAGTGGCCCCCACAATGTCATCCCTACCCTTTCAAAGGGTGTCCCAACAACGGGGAACGGTTGGAGAGGAGCTTTCACCTTCTTCCCACTCTTGCCACTTGCCTGGCAAGTTTGGGAAGACCGACAAAACACATCCGACTGCCTTCGCATTTGAGGCCAGAGGAAGTAGGTGACAAGCCTGTCAAAAGTCTTGTCCTGCCCCAAATGTCCCTCCAAAGGCGCTTACGGACCCAGTAGGAAGGTCCGTAAGCGCTGGAGTACTACCAGCACACGGGCTGACCCAGGTTTTGCGACTTTAGGCTTGCTGTACAGGAGATCATTCTCCCAGTAGATGCAATGTGACCAGGACTGATCACCAGTCACGTGGGCTGCGGCCTGCTGCCGCAATTCAATTCAATTCAATTCGGTGATTTATATAGCGCGCTACATACCCAGAGGGTCTCAAGGTGCTTGGAGACGGGTGGGGAGTTACTTGTCGAATATCCAGGTTAAGTTGTTTTCTGAATGCTAGGTGGTTCTGAGTGAGGCGAAGGTGAGTGGGAAGTGAGTTCCAGGTTTTAGCCGCCACGTAGGAGAAGGATCTTCCTCCCATGGTGGTTTTGTTGATGCGAGGTACAGCAGCAAGGGCTTGGTGGGAGGAGCGTAGCTGGCGGGAGGGGGTGTAGAAGGAAAGTCGTGTGTTGAAGCATTCGGGTCCAAGTTCGTAAAGTGCTTTGTGTGCGTAGGTTAGAAGGCGGAATGTTATCCTCTTATTGATGAGGAGCCAGTGGAGGTTTTTCAGGTGACCAGAATTGTGATCTTTACGCGGAATGTCTAGAATGAGTCTGGCTGATGCGTTCTGGATGCGTTGGAGTTTTTTCTGAAGTTTTGCGGTGGTACCGGCGTATAGGGTGTTTCCGTAGTCCAGGCGGCTTGTAACCAGTGCGTGGGTGACAGTTTTTCTAGTTTCAGTGGGGCTCCAGCTAAATGTTTTTTTGAGCATGCGAAGAATATTGACGCAAGATGATGAAACTGCGTTGACTTGTCTGGCCATCGAGAGTGAGGAATCCAGAATGACGCCCAGGTTTCGTGCGTGGTCTGTTGGGATGGGTGCTTTTCCAAGGGATTCTGGCCACCACGAGTCGTCCCAGGCGGAGGGGGAGGTACCTAAGATAAGGACTTCTGTTTTGTCGGAATTCAGTTTCAGGCGGCTGTGCTTCATCCACTCGGCTACTTCTCTCATTCCTTTATGTAGGTTGGTTTTGGCGGTGTTAGGGTCTTTGGTGAGTGAGAGGATCAGTTGAGTGTCATCAGCGTAGGAGATGATGTTGAGGTTGTGTTGACGTGCGATGGCCGCGAGGAGGCTCATGTATACGTTGAAGAGGGTGGGGCTGAGTGAAGATCCTTGTGGCACGCCGCAAATGACTTCAGTGGCTTCTGATTTGAATGGTGGGAGGCGGACTCTCTGAGTTCTTCCGGCAAGGAACGAGGTGATCCAATCCAGTGCTTTTCCTTGAATTCCGATGTTTCTGAGGCGTTGTAACAGGGTGCTATGACAGACTGTGTCGAAGGCTGCGGAGAGGTCGAGGAGGATGAGGGCGACGGTGTCACCATTATCCAGTAGAGTTCGAATGTCGTCTGTTGCTGCGATGAGTGCGGTCTCAGTGCTGTGTTTGGCTCGGAAGCCGGACTGTGTGGAGTCGAGGGATTTGTTGGTTTCGAGGAAGGCGGCGAGCTGGTTGTTGACAGCTTTCTCGATGACTTTGGCCGGGAATGGAAGGAGTGATATGGGGCGGTAGTTTTTGAGTTCGGTGGGGTCAGCTGTGGGTTTTTTCAGAAGTGCGCTGAGTTCGGCATGTTTCCAGCTATCTGGGAAGGTGGCGGAGGTGAGGGAGCAGTTGATGACATCTCGGAGGTGGGGTGCGATGATGGAATCTGCTTTGTTGAAGATGTGGTGAGGGCATGGGTCTGTGGGGGATCCTGAGTGGATGGAGTTCATCAGGCGGATGGTATCATCCGTGGTTATTGGGTTCCAGTCATTAAGGATGTTCAAGGGGGGTGAAGGTGTGGCAGAGGGTTGGGTGGGTTGGTCTCCGGGTTGGTTGTCGAAGCTGTTGTGGATGTCTGCGATTTTGTCGTGGAAGAACGAAGCTAGGGAGTCGCAGAGGTCTTGAGAGGGAGTGATGTCGTTGGAGTTGGCAGTGGGGTTGGTGAATTCTTTGACGATGTTGAATAATTCCTTGCTGTTGTGGGCATTGTTGTCAAGTCGGTCTTTGAAAGCGGCTTTCTTGGCAGTTCGGATCAGTTGGTGGTGTATGCGGGTGGCGTTTTTGAAGGCGTCTCTGGTGCTGGTGTTTGGGTCTTTTTTCCAAGCCTTCTCAAGGGAGCGACAGAGTTTCTTGGATTTCTTAAGATCATCGTTGAACCAGGGGGCGTTTTTGCTGCCTAGTTTGATTTGACGTTTTTTCAGGGGTGCCAGGTTGTCGGCGCTGTTGGTTAGCCATTGAGTGAGGTTAGTGGCTGCTTGGTTGGCGTTCGATGAGTGGGCAGGGGTGTTTTGAAGAAGCGATGAGGAGATCTGGTCGATGGTGATTTGTTCCAGTTTGTTCGCAGAGTAGGTTGAGGATGGTTGTGGGTTGTGGTCTTTTTATAGATAAAGTGAACGCAGCTGTGGTCCGTCCAATGGAGAGCTGTGGTGTGACTGAAGGAGATATGTTTGCTGGAGGTGAAGATAGGGTCGAGTGTGTGACCTGCGAGGTGAGTGGGGGTATTAACAAGTTGTTTGAGTCCGAGGTTGGCGAGATTGTCCAGAAGGGCGGTGGTGTTGCTGTTGTTACTTTTTTACAGATGAAAATTGAGGTCTCCCAGTAGAATGTAGTCCTTGGAGGGGAGGGTGTGTGGGGTGATAAAGTCAGTGATGTCTTCACTGAATTGTGCTCGGGGTCCTGGTGGCCTGTAGAGGAGGGTGCCTCTGAGTGTGGTCTTGGGGTCGGTGTGGATCTGGAAGTGAAGGTGCTCGGCGCTAGCGAGGTTGACGTCTGAGCTGGTTGAGATGCGGATGGAATTTTTGTGGACAATAGCGATGCCTCCTCCCGTTTGCTTGTTGCGGTCTTTTCGGATGATCTTGTAGCCTTCCGGGATGGCAATGGTGATGTCTGGGGCGGAGGAGGCGTTCATCCATGTTTCAGTTAGGAAGGCGACGTCCGGGGAGATGGTGTCTAGTAAATTCCAGAGGTCGATGGCGTGTTTGTGGACCGAGCGGGTGTTGAGCAGGATGCATTTTAGGTGGTTGGTGTCCGGTCTCTGTTTGGTGTTAGTGGATGTGGAGTTGGTCTTGGTGCTGTCAAACTTGCAGGAGTTGCACGTGAAGGGTCCATGGGTGTGTCCGGGGGCGGCTTGAGCGCAGTCGGAGAGTCGGCCGGGGTTAAGGGCTAGGAGGATGGAGGCGGCGTATGTAATGCGGGTGGGGTGGTTGGGACGGGGGCCAGGGGGTCTGGCGCTGGGCGCGGTACAGGCGTAGACGGGCGTACCTTTGGCGCACCTTCGGCGCGGCCGCAGCGCGTGGACGCTGTGCGTTGGGTCATTGGTCATAAATGGAGAGAGGGGGGGGCGGAGCGTGGGAGGGGCAGCTGGGAGGCGGTAGCGAGGAGGGTAGGTGGGCCAGGGGAGTGAACAACAGGGAAATGGAGGGCGGGATAGCAAGTCAAAAAACGGGGGGGCAGGAGGATTGAGGGTCCGAGCAACAGCAGGGAAATATTACCAAAGTAGTTCAGATACCTTACAAATTAAGCAATCAGAGAACCCAGCGCACAATGTGAAAAAGCCTAATGCAACAATTACAGACAGCAACAGGCTACAATTGCAGACAGCAAAGTCGCGCTATTAAGGGTGACTGCAGCGCGATGCTCGGCGCTATAATCTGGTGAGGAGCGCTAAACAAGCTGAAATGCGCACGATACCAGACACCAGCGTGGTCGAGTCAATGGCCAGTGAGGGAGCGTGGGGGGAGCGGCCGCTTCGGATCAGATCCGGACGGTCACAGCTGCAGAGAGGAGGAGGTGATCTCTCTGTTTGTGGGTGGGAGGGGCAGCTGGGAGGCGGTAGCGAGGAGGGTAGGCAGGCCAGGGGAATGAACAACAGGGAAATGGAGGGCGGGATAGCAAGTCAAAAAACGGGGGGGCAGGAGGATTGAGGGTCCGAGCAACAGCAGGGAAATATTACCAAAGTAGTTCAGATACCTTACAAATTAAGCAATCAGAGAACCCAGCGCACAATGTGAAAAAGCCTAATGCAACAATTACAGACAGCAACAGGCTACAATTGCAGACAGCAAAGTCGCGCTATTAAGGGTGACTGCAGCGCGATGCTCCGGAGAAGGGCATTCTTTCCCCTCCCGGCAGAACTCCTCCCGGGTGGGACCCCCTTCTTGCTGCCAATGGGTTTCTCAGAGATGTCCCCCAGTTCGGCTACCTGTTCCTCTGTAGGCACCGGGGCGTCCGCCTCCTCCCGGGCCGTGGGAACTTCGGGGGGCGGTTTCCCGCGCCCTTTCTCTTGGCAGGGACCTGGGCCACTGTTTCAGGCTCCAGGTCCCTCTGATCACCCTCTCTGGCCGCCATGGACCGAGTGGACACGCATGCCCACTCTGGCATCCCAAGTATATCCAAGTGGGACCTGAGCTCAACATCCTTCCACAAGGACTACTCCAGGTCGTTACCGAGCAGACAATCGGCAGGCATGGAAGGGCTCACAACTACCCTCAACGGACCTGAAACCCCCACCCACTCAAAGGGAACCTGCGCTCTTAATGGTCTACTGCAATTACTTGGTGCAATGCCCCTGGGACTACCTGCTTCTCAGAGTCCTGGTGACACCGGACTGAGGTCACACTTGCTCCAGTATCCCAGAGCCGCTACCCTTTGCCCATTGATGGTCACCCAGGTGCTGTATTTCTTTGTTTTAGGGGGCACCTGGTTTCCTGGGATCATCTCACTGCCCCATAGTGAGCCAAGGGTCATTTCTGCAGGGTCCCACCATCCTGTGGGTACTCCTCCTCCTCCCCAAGCGCTTCACTAGCCAACACCTTGGACTGCCCACCTTGGACGGCCCCCTTTGAGCACCTGGGGTCCCCTTTCATGTGCCCCACCTGGTCACATGCAAAACATCTGCATGGGCCGGTCTCCGCTGGCCTCCCGGTTGAGACCGATTGTTTCTGATCTCCGGGGGGATGGGAACCTTTACCCTGGGTGTTATTTTGGAGCCCTTTAGAGAACTCCTGTGTTTTACCCTTCTCCCCCCACCTTTCTGCTGGGGACCCTGCCCACCTTTGGCTGAGTCTCCCCCAAACGCTTTCTTGTGGACCCTGGTCCTCACCCAGCAGTCCGCCTCCATAGCAAGCTTCCTGGGGTCAGTCAGCTTACTATCAACTAGGTGCTGGCGCAAATCTGCAAAACATAGACTGGACAGGTGCTCCCATGCAATCAAATTGTAGAGCCCCTGATAATTTGTCACATTACTGCCCTTTATCCAGCCATACAACGATCGACAAAACACATCCGCACATTCCAACCACGTGTTGGCATCAAACTTCTTACTGGACCTAAACTGGTCCCTGTACTCTTCAGGAGTAAGCCCATACTTAGTGAGGAGGGTCTCCATGTTGTGATAGGTGAGGTGATACCCCTTACCTAAAGCTATTAAAGTATCCCTCGCTTCTTCTGGGAAGAGAGGCCACAATCCTGCTCCCCAATTCTCTTCAGGGACCCCATTCATTTGGATTGTGGCCTGGTACATCTGGAACCACCTCTGTATGTCGTCCCCCTTCTTGAACTCCTTGCCTACATTCTTGGGGATGTGCACGATTCTGCCTGCCTGCCTGCCTGCTTTGACTAGTTGCTGCCTCCATCTGAGCTGGTTCTTTTCTCTCGACCCAGCTCCTTCATTCTGATTTCGTATTCCAAATGCATTCTCTTTTCTTCCAAGGCTAATCTAATCTTTTCTAGTTCTGTGGCTACCTTCCTTGCTTCCAGTCTATCCTCCATCTCCTCTGGGGATAGGCCACTGCTGCTGGGCTGGGAGGTTTCCCCCCTCCCAACAGCACATCCACCTTAGGACTAGGCTCCCCCGCCTCTCCACTAAGATCACCAGATTGCCCACTTGTGTCTCTGGCTGATACCCAGGCCCTCAGAGCCTTTTGTAGTTAGTCTTTCCAAGTGAGGCCTCTGACTTGGACTTTTAGGTTTTTGCAAACGGATTTCAATTCTGTAACAGTGTAGAGTTCCAACCTATCCTCCTCAAAAGCAATTTCCATGAATGCAACGGATGATGCTATTGATTCCGGCATGACAAAGTAGAATGTGCACCTGGCAAGATCACAAGAAAAATCGACCAAAAACAAAACGGGCTAGTATGTGGTACGTAATAGTCTGCGATACGGTAGTAGTGGTAGTAGTGCACACCAATCACTATAAGGCAAGCGCAAGTTCTATCCTCACCGCTGACAACCAATGTTATGAATGGGATTTTTGGTGGGCTAGGGCGAGGGGCAAAGCCAGGCAAAAACCACAACTCTAGTCAGGATAAGGGAGTTACACTTCTCAAGTACCCACTGCTCACCCCCTTGGTAGCTTGGCACGAGCAGCCAGACTGATCTTAGAGGCAGGGTGTAAAGCATTTGCACATAACCAACAGTAATACAGTGTACGCGCTACAAAAGGACACCACACCAGTTTAGAAAAATAGCCAATATTTTTATATACTTTAAGACAAGACCAAATACGATAAAAATCCACAATACTATACTTAAAAATCTGCAGTTATCAAAATAAGTTTCAAACACAGTTCCTTGATGTCGATAGCTCCGTCAGGGGCTATCATGGCGTTGTGAACAAAAAATCCAACAGTTCTGTCTGGTTGCAGGGTCGCGGGCCAGCTACAGTGACGGGAAGTCCCCCAAACAGTACCTGTGATAAATGCAGCCCGTTGAGGCGCTTGAAGTCACTCACGTTGAAGGTTGAGCTCCTCTCTGAAGGAATCAGGAGCGCTGGCAGGAGTCAGGTGCTGCGGTGCGAAGTGTAGCGGTGCGGCGTGCGATGCCCCCAGGTCGCGGTACGAGCAGCGGCTCGGTGGCGACGTCAGGTGGCGTAGTCAGTGAGACCAGGGTCGCAGTGCGGGGTTTTAGGCTGCGCTCGTCACGGAGCTGGCAGGTCACAGTGCAAGCAGCGGCGGAGTCTTTGCTGAAGCGCTGTCCTCGGCGGACGAACTAGAGTCGATGGCACCAGCGTTGGTAGGCCAAGGCTGCGGTGCGGGATGAGGGATGAGGGCGGTGCATCGTGTAGCTTACGAGCGGTGCCCTCGAACCACAGTGCAAGCAGCAGCATTTATTTCGGCGTGGAGCGGCAGCATCAGGGAGGCTAAGACGTTCTCGTGAAGCAAGGCGGTGCGTAGTGCGGTACCCACAGGTCACGGTGCGATCAGCGGCTCGGTGGCAGCATCAACAGGCGTCGTCGTGAGACCAGGGTCGCGGTGCAGCATTGTGGCTGTGATCTCTGCGGTACTGAAGTTTCAGCGTGAAGCGAGGCGGTGCGGAATGCGGTGCCAACAGGTCGCGGTGCAAGCAGCGGCTCGGTGGCGGCGTCAACAGGTGTCATCAGTGATACCAAGGTTGCGGTACGGCATTGCGGTGTTGCCTTCTGCGGAGCCTTCAGGACACGGATTCGGCAGCGGAATCAGACGTAGTTGAGAGGGTTTGCCTCCGTTACACCACAAAACTCACAGTCCCTAATGCTGCGGCAGAAGAGCTTTGCTGTTCCTGAGACTTTGTGAACAGGGGGCAAGCTCTACCTCAAGCCCTTGGAGAGACTCACAATTTAGGTCACAGAAAGTCCAATCCAGGCCTTTTACAGCCCAAGACAGAAGCAGCCCCAGCAGATCAGCCCAGCAAAGCAGTTGTCCCTTTTCGCAGCTTCTCCAGCTCTTCTTCATGGCAGTCTTCTTGATCCAGATGAACTCTAAAGTTCAGGGGTCGGGCCCCAGTATTTGCATCCAAAAATCCTTTCATCTCTTAGGCAGAGGGTGTCTGTGCCCAACCAGAACCAGTTCTGCCTTCTCTGGTGTGATTTCCTGGCAGGAGGTGGAGACGGCAGAGGCAGACCAGGCCCTTTGAGGTGCAAGGAAATCTCCTCCTTCTTCCATCAAAGCCCAGGTCTATTCAGTCCTTTCCTGACCTACCTAGACTATCTGGAGCCACTATCCTGCTTCCTAGCCATCTGTCGTCCAAAATCCAGACAGGCAATCCACATTCTAGATGACTGAGCAAGAAAATACCTACTTTCTAATAGTGGTACTTTCAAACGCAGAAGGTAAAAACCACCTTCACTAAATGATGCATCTTTAGATCCTGAGTTCTGGCATACTATACTTCATTTTCCTACCTAATTCCCTGGGCCAGTTAGGTTTATAAGATGTTATAGACAAACGTCCAATTCTAGCCTCGCAATAGTGAAAAACAAAATTGGCTGTAATTCACTATCGGGACATGCCACACACACCCGGCATGTCCCACCTTTCACATACACTGCAACCTGCCCACAGGGGTACCGTAGGCCTACCTGAGGGGTGCCTGACATGTACGAAAAGATTCCGTGAGGGGCCAGTGTGGGCACGGCCGAGACAACATGGTAGCCGCACTGTGCGCAGACTCTGTGATGGCAGGTCTGAGATTAATTTTTCTGGGCTACGTACGTGGGTGGCACAATCCGTGCTGCAGGCCCACGAGTAGCATTTGATTCACAAGCCCTGGCACCCGTAGTGCCCTTTACTGGGGACTGACAAGTAAATCAAGCATTCAATCATGGAAACACCAATTCATAACACACTTTACCAAAGGAGCACCTGCACTTTACCACTGATCAGCAGTACAATAAGTGCACAGAAACGTTTACGCCAGCAAAAACAGAGACAAAACAGGGAGGTCAGAAAGCAAAAACTCAGGGGAAACATGCCAAGTCTAACAAGCATATATTATAAATGACTAATATCTGCTGCCCAAGCCTTTGAATAGTGTAAATTGTCACACTTGTAGGAGATTAATGGTTAGTATTTGAGTTGGTACAGTCATTGGCAGTCGTGGCAGGGGCAATATGTGGTGCAAGCTGCAGTGATCTCCTGACGAAGGCCCTGGCACTTAATTTTTTACAAATTAGGCAGTGTATTTCTAGCACTTACTCGTCCGTGCTGGCGTGCAAACTTAAGCTGGGAGGAACATGTTTCTCTTCATTCAGAAAGTGAATGAGCAATAATGTTATGTTATGTTAATGGGAGTGTTGTAGAGCGCTCGGCTACTCGGGTAGAGTGTCCCGGCGCTATACAGATCTGTGGAGGCATGGCTGAGGAAAACACAGGCGAACTACTGTCCAAACAGCCAGGTCTTAAGCCCCTTCCTAAAGGAAAGCAAGTTGTCTAGTTTCCTGAGGGAAAGGGGCAGTTTGTTCCATAGTTGAGGAGCCAGCAATCTGTAGGAGCGTCCTCCAATGCGTGCATGTTTGATTGCAGGAACAATGGCCAGCGCTTGAGAGGCTGATTGTAAAGATCTCGAAGGAAAATAGAACTGCACTCTTCTCCTTAAGTAGACAGCCCCAGTGCCGTGCAGAGATTTAAAGGCCGTGATAAGAGTCTTGAAATAAATGCGTTTACGCACCGGCAGCCAGTGAAGCGAATTAAGAAGAGCAGGTGTGAGCCCTACGGCTAAGGCCAAAAATAGCCCTTGCTGCCGAATTCTGTACAGATTGTAGGCGTGTAAGGAGATATTCAGGGAGGCCTAAATAAAGTATGTTGGCGTAGTCCAGCCTAGAACCGATCAGAGCCTGTACCGTAATCCTCCTGTGGGCATGAGATAGAAAAGGAAGACATTTTCTGAGGGTTCGTAGAAGGCCAAAACACTGGCCGACTACACTAAGAATCTGGGGTTTAAGGGTCAGGCCATTATCAATTTTTACGCCCAGATTTTTCGCCATAGAAGTGGCAGATGATGGAGGGTACATATCGGTAGGCCACCACGATTTCCAGTTGGTATCAGGGGAACAGACGAAAAAAAGAATCTCTGACTTAACAGAGTTACATCTTAGCTGGTTCAGTTGGAACCATGAGAAAACAGCCTCGAGGCAGCTCATGATGGTATCACCGGCGAAGTCTGTGTTCTTATCACAGGTGAAAAGAAGCTGCGTATCGTCGTCGTAGGATGCAATCCGGGCTCCATGAGATTCCACCAAATCAGCCACGGGAGACATATAAATATTAAAAAGAGTAGGGCTCAAAACCGAACCCTGCGGGACTCCCACATCCAGCGGAGGAACTGGAGCAGAGAAAGGGGGGGCTCAAATCGATTGTTGACGACCAGATAAGAAAGACTCAAACCAGTTGAATACCGTCCCTTTCAGACCAATCTCCTGGAGTCTTGAAAGAAGACGGCTGTGAGGGACGGTATCAAAGGCCGCAGAAAGATCGAGTAGAACCAACATTGCCTTCCCTCCACTGTCCAGAACCTCTTTTATAGACTCAGTGACTTCCAGTAGACCAGTCTCAGTGCTTAGGTTTGAGCGAAACCCGGATTGAGTGTGATGGAGAATATCTCGGGTTTCAAGGAAGTTCGAGAGAGTAGAGTGGACATGTTTCTCCACAATTTTAGCAAAGGCAGGGAGTAGCGAAATTGGTCTGTAATTAGAGTGTACAAGGGGGTCCAAATTAGGTTTTTTCAATAGCGGAAGGATGTGAGCCATTTTCCATGGACTGGGAACAATGCCGGTTTCAAGAGAGGCATTGAGGACCGGATTGATGATGGGATTGATAATATGTGCCATCTTGGCCAGGAACTTTGCAGGGAAATGATCTAACGGAGAACCTGACTTTAATTTAGATAATAGATCCAGTGACATTTGTGGGGATAAAGGAGGAAAAAGTGAGAGAGTATGGCTCTCCGGGAGAGAATGAATCGCGGAGAGATTGGAGCCAAAGTCTCTTAGAGAATCAGTTGGCACGAAAGAGGCCTGAATACTTATGATCTTATTAGCAAAAAAACTAGCCAGTTGTTTGATCCATAGCTCTGTAGGTGAAAATTTAGAAATTTAAGAAGCGGGGGAGGTGAATTCCTTGACTATTATGAAAATTTCTTTGCTAATATTAGCTGCAGATTCGATTCTTTTGGAGAAGTGAGATTTTTTCTCTATGACAATAGCCTTATGATACCCTTTGATAGGTTCCTTATATGTCTCCTTTGATGGGACATCGTAGCTTTTGCGCCACGCTCTTTCGGCTTTCTTACGAAGCCTTCTGCTCTCGTGGAGCGCAGGGGTGAACCAAGGTGCCGAAGCACGCAAATTTCTTTTAGACCAGATAGAGAGAGGCGCTATCTCGTCAAGACGCTGTGTGAGCCATGACTGAAAAATAACTAAATCGCTAGCCAGCTCACCAGTGAGCTGGCAAGGGTGCATAGCAAAAGATTGCTCCAGCATGTCAGTCGTGACACAATGATATGAACGAGACTGCGCCGTAGACTGCGAGCCTGAGCCAACACTGGCCACTTTAGAAATGCGCAGAATGTCAAAATTCAATAAAAAATCATCAGACCAAGTCAGGGGTAGGGGAGGGGAAGAAATAATGGGAATTGAAGAAATAATTTGATCAAGGATGTGGCCTTTATTATGAGTAGCTGAGAGAATATAAGGAGTCAAACCAAATGGACTAGTCACGTCCTGAAGTTTCATGGTATCAGTTGCGTCTGCAGTATCCATATGGATGTTGAAATCCCCTAAAAGTAGAGACAGTGCTTCAATTTCATGATTAATGGGGAGATGGCGGTATGAAGTTCATCATAAAAGGAGCCAGAGTGGCCAGGTGGTCTGTAAAGCAATAAACCAGCACTCGAGTGAGGAGGGGAAAAAGACAGACAAAAACCAAGTGACTCCACCCCAGGGATATCCTCAGTAATGACAACTGAACAGGAGTAGCACCTATCCACCACAATCCGGACTCCCTCTCCCCTACCTATAGCTCTGTCTTTCCTCACCATATAATAATTTAGAGGAAGAGCATTAGATATATCCGGGCTCGAAGAGTCGCCGAGCCAGGTCTGTCAGAAAGAGGCACGCAGGCTTAAACTCGGTTAGTAGGTTAAAAAGATCTAGGGCATGTTTACCCAGGGACCGTGTATTGAGTAGCATACAGGAGTAGTTATTTTGATGGTTTCCCATGATCGACACCAAATCAGAGGGGTCAGCGGAGCACGCGATGTCCTTACTAGCAGATATGTTATGAAGAGTCCAGCCGCAACTCGCGCAGCGTGAAACATCCTTGGGGTTATTAGGGAGCACGAGACAATCGCATGCCATATCTCCTCTTATGCTTTTTAAAAAGCCGGGATCATATCTATGCAAGATGCCTGGCGTTCTGACTAGAGATCCATCTGCATGGCCAGGCCTTGTCGCCTCCGGGACGCGGACGGGCTTACCTTTGGCGCACCTTTGGCGCGCATTAGGCGCGCCCGCTGCACTCGTCCGCTGCACGTCCTCGGAGGCATTTAAATTAAATAGGGAGGAGGAGGTGAGTCAGAGGGCGCTAAAGACTAGCGTGCTTACCTTAGTTACCCCCAAGATGGCGGCCGCGCTGCAAGCAGCGTGAAAACCAGAGTGCAGAGTCAGTTAGGGCTACAAAACACTCGCTGTAGTGTCAGCGAACCAAGAGATTGAGGCAATAGCTTTTAGTTACACACTGTCCCCCAAAGTAAAAATGTTAACAGTAGTTTCCAATCACACTGTCACAAAACACATTAAAAACAATTCCAGCTCGCAAGCGTTTTAAACTAATTGGAGCGCGTGTTCCTGGCTGAGCCTCAGGAACAGATCTGAAAGCGGCGCTTTGAAACCAGGTGTTTTATGGTCAGAGGGCGCTAAAGACTAGCGTGCTGATCTTAGTTACCCCCAAGATTGCGGCAGCGGTGCAAGCAGCGTGAAAACCAGAGTGCAGAGTCAGGTAGGGCTACAAAACACTCGCTGTAGTGTCAGCGCACCAAGAGATTGAGGCAGTAGCTTTTAGTTACACACTGTCCCCCAAAGTAAAAATGTTAACAGTACAATCACACTGTCACAAAACACATTAAAAACAATTCCAGCTCGCAAGCGTTTTAAACTAATTGGCGCGCGTGTTCCCGGCTGAGCCTCAGGAACAGATAATGAGGACATTAAATCTTATTTTTTATCTTGACACATTTGTAGTCTGTTCAAGGACAAGGGTCAAATGTAGGTTTGTCTTTTTACTAATTGTTGCTGATCCGTTAATGCAAAATTGCGTTTACTTTTTTCCCTTCTCACAGTTACATCTTTTTGTCAAGTGAGCTATCAGACAATATTTGTGAAACAAAAATGGCAGTTTTTTTTTCTGACAACATTTACACAGCTTGTAAATGAATAGTACAAGTATTTCAAAATATATCAGAATTGAATTTTGAAAGAATTTTTGGGGGGAAATTCACAAGCGTGATGCAAACAAAGATTTTAAAAGGAGCAAAACAAAATCAGAACACTTTACTTGGTGATGTGCAAATGAGAAATATATGCAGAAACTCCAAACATTGTACACTATGTAGTTTTATTACGAAAACCATTTAGTGGGAAATGTAAAACTACGTCAGTGGGAAATGTTGTGACCATTTTGATGTAAAATCTGTTGATTGCAAACAATAGTGTGCTTCTACTTTATGCTTTAGTTACATATTATTAAAGTTTTAAAACATGATTTGAGAAACATTCCTGCCCTGATGACAATGTAGTTTATGATCTAAGAGACAAGTCAGCGGTCCTGTGTATCCTATATGTGGCTAGATTTTTTTACATGGAGCAAAAGTTGGATCTATTAAATCATACAAAAGAGTTGTTTTGTACAGCACACATGCTGAACATCCCTTATTTGAAGGTGCTCTCATATCTGATAAAGAAGGAAATGGCGTCTCAGTGCCTTAAAATATTTTCCCAGGATCACCCAATTTCAAATCAGTTTATGGGTCAAGAGCATTATAATAAGGTCGAGTAGATTATTTAAGTCACTATACCTGCAGGTCTAGTGACATTTGTTGGATTTTTTGAGCCCTGGTCAGTGTACCTGGGCTTATGTACAGATTGCCAGACGTGGACCAAGAAAATAATTGAAATTACGATGCCCATATTGGGACATATGGTAGACTTTGAAGGAACTCCTGTGCTTTCTGAAAAAAAGTTATTTTCCATCAGAAAATTGTAAATTTTACACACATTTTTGAGAGGAGAATACTCAAATTACCCTTTCCGGGAGGTGTATATTTTGAAGTGAGCCAAGACTTGGCCTGTATTCTCTTGCAGCCCCAAGGAGTGTTAAAGCCCGTGAGAAAAAAGATAATTCTATTGCGAGCGTCTGCTAGCATTTTCAGATTAAATAGATCGCAATTTCAGCCTCGGCGTTTGAAGATTCTGTTATAACACTGCAAAGAGTTCTGCTACTAGCAGGATATTTGCAACTAAATGGTTTGGTATTTTGTTGGTAATACACACTTTAAGACACTAAATCCCAAACCATCTGGACTCAAACTTACCAAGAACACGGATATAGTGGTAGGACATGTACTGAAGATCCCGCGTCTGACAGTACCAGCCTTCATCTTGATGACTGACGTTCATTAATAGAAACGTTCCATTGCAAGGTTGTATACGTCCTTTATATGCCTTAAAGATTTGAGGGTCATGGTGATAATACATTAAATCCTTCCCTGCTGTGTTTGTTCTCTGCGCTCCAAGAAACACCCACTCAGAAGTAGCCACAAAGGGTATTTTAGGAAAGAGCACAGACTCGCCCACAGTTGCTGTGATGTTTTGGTCCAGAGCTGCAAGAAAAGAACAAAGTTAACTGTTTGAGGGCAAAGTCACTGTTAATGGAAGAAACATTGTGCCCACTACTGCATGAAACAAACTGACAACCATTAATGATTATAAAAGCAGCTTAAAACTAACCTGTTACAGCCCAACCTAAGCTGCCTCTGGGCTACAGAGAAATGCAAAAAGGACCATCCTAGCATTCCCGACACCCTACAGACTTTCAGAGTTCACTACAGGGACTCACGCGGACTACCAGCATCTTACCCAAGTGCCATTCCCAAAGGAGAGAGCAATTCATGTGTTTGCCAGCCACCTGGTTCTGTGGCCCCAACAGCTATTGTCACAGTCGATTTAACTGTAATAAGGAGAGGCAATTTATTTGGGCTCTGAAAGATTGTAATGCTAAGTGGGAGTGAGTAAATAGAGGAGACACGCAACGGAAACATGATGTTCAATCAATCAGGGTTTGTAAAGCGCTGTTGCTCACCCATGAGGGTCTCAAGGCGCTGGGGAAGGAGAGCAGTGGCTATGACTAAGTGCTGAGTTAATCTGAAGAGGCAGGTCTTGAGGTCCTTCATGAATTGCGTCAGCGAGGGGGATTTCCTGAGATGGATGGGCCGGGTGTTCCAGGTCTTGGAGGAGAGGTAGGAGAAGGACATTCCTCCGGTTCTGGTCTTGCGGGTTTGTGGGACAGTAGCCAGGGAAAGATGGGCGGAGCTGTCTGTTGGGTACGTGGAATGTGAGGCTGTAATTCAGGTATGTGGGTCCAGAATTGTGAATGGCCTTGATGCCTGGGTGAGGAGTTAGCAGGCTATTCGTCTGTCGACTGGGAGCTAGTGGAGGTCGCAGAGGTGTTCAGTGATGTGGCTGCGATGTTAGGGAAACTGTTGCAGAAATCAATTTTGATGAAGGTGATGGCACGCAACCCCTAATTCTTAGCCAGGGACCAAAAATCCCATTACACATAAACCACTTACCAAACAACGGGCCCATCATTAATTTCCCATAAATGATCCCGGATAACGAGAGCTGCTTTTAGGGGGTTTTATTTTGCAGTTTTAATTATGCACAGAACTATTCCTCACATTAATAGCATAATTCACTTATTACTAATTATTCTTAAATTCAACTGTCTTCCTTTGGTCGATGGACCATTAGTTGATCAGTTGATGGTAATCTATGACTAACTAAACAGTTGAACACTTTAACTGAATAACCACAGAGTCCTTTATCTAGTTAATAATTTGTTTTCATTAACAAAAAATGCTCATAATTCAGTGCAACATACAAGATCACACATGAGAGAACCAATCAATTATCATGCAATGTAATCAAAATGAAGCATTGCCTCAGCATCAAAGCATGCATAGGGATGGGAAAAAGAAGGTACAGCAAAAATACTTTGCAAAACTATATTGCGAAATTAAGGCATTAAAGGAGGGTGATACCCACCAAAGAATAAGGAAAACCACTTCCTTGGCCGAGACTGAGCAGGGGTCCCCAGAGATCGGCTCAGAGGACAAACCTTGACAGAAGCAGCAAAATCTTGCAGTAACTAATAAGAAAACAATAATCTCCCAATCTATCTTTCTTTGCTCCAATGCTCCTCGGTTGCAATCTCCACCCAGTCTATACCTGCGAAGTTCGGGTACCTAACCCAATAGATGATCGATGACTTCTCGTTCAATCTGCTTTTCTTTCCTTCTGTCTCAGTCTGTGTCTCTGCACGGGTCTCTTTCTCTCCCTCCCCAATCAACTAACTAACTTTTTCTCTGGTTCGGCCTTAATTATACCTTCATTAGTCTCTCACTATCTAACAATGTGCATTCTTAGCAGAAACTCGGGCTGTGATTGGTTGACACGGGTCATGTTAGGGCCTCCTCATCAGGTTCTCATCACAAATCCATCCCATACTGGTTTTAACAAAGGAAACGTTAATGCTGAACACAGGCATATACTTTTAACATCAATAATTATACACTTTGCAACATTCTTGCATTAAATGTAATTATGACATGCGGTTCACATTCAATTGCACGTCGCGATGACAGTTCCCAGAGTCGCTGTCAAACTTGGCACGGAAATAACACAACACAGGTCAGCGTGGCCTTCACACGAATTACGCCATCTGGAACACTCTGCCGTTCATGAGCGTGCAGACATTCAGCGCATGCGCCGACTCATTCAGGCCACGACAACCACATACTGGCTCAGGCAAGCAGACATTTTCGT
Organism: Lissotriton vulgaris; assembly: GCF_964263255.1. Classification (NCBI taxonomy): domain Eukaryota; kingdom Metazoa; phylum Chordata; class Amphibia; order Caudata; family Salamandridae; genus Lissotriton; species Lissotriton vulgaris. The sequence continues at coordinate 255,460,380 of NC_141690.1, forward strand.
ACAGGCCCAATCGCGTACTAGGTAAACTAACACAAAAGATTATTAATTCATGAAATGAAGCCCATTATGTTTACCTCCCCATGCTAATACCCTATATTAGTTATTAACTAGCAAAATCTATTAGTTTAAAGCAGTTTTTTCTGTTTTCGTGCACAGCATGCAAAATGTGCAATGTACAACATAGCATAAACATGCACTAGTACAGTTTTTCAAAGCTCAAACAGTTAATACGTGCTCATGCCATTCTGCTTTAGTCTATCAAATGCATCTTGCACCACGTGTGCGTGTGTGTATTCAGGGTTGGTTAGTTCATGCAATTAATTTTGTATTATGGGAGTACTTAATTTCAGGAGGGTGCGATTTGCAAACCGCACTCCATCAAAGGCGAGTAGGTAATAGATTTATTCTGCCATCTTGGACATTTCGGTCTTCCCAATACTCTTTTACAGTACTGGTGCTGGAAGAAGGCTAAATAGGGACTCCAAGATCCCAGAATTTAGGGATGAAGGGTGTACTGTCCTATCCAGTCTCGGCACTTGCAAATGACTAGGCCCCACATGAAGAGTAGTTCTACATGTCTTTACTCATCCGCGAACTCAACGTTCTAAACCTGCTTTCACTTAGTTACGCTTCAACGCCTACGTCACAGGTCTACTGAGTTCCTCAGGAATCAAAAGACTTCCATCATTCTATATTTACACAACACTACATCTCCCCCTTTTGTTAATTAAAAAGTTACAACTTTTCCCAATAAATATTAACAAATACATATGCAGTTAGAACTCTTCAATGAGCCTTTGTGGCACCTGGAATACACGTGATGATCGAATCATCAGAAACCGGAAGCAAGCAGTCTAAGAGTCTGATCTGCGTAGGTGAGGTGGAAATAACACCAGTTGCAGGATCACCAACTGTCTGTCTGGGCCCAGTCTCTACGCTGACATTGGTGAGTGATGAGCCATATGTCGAAGGTGAAAAGAATCTCTAGTAAGGAATTTCCTAGGACGTTGGGTAGTCACCATGTGTCCTTAGGTGGTTGTAACAGTTAAGGGCTCAGCCTCGAAGGGAGCATAAGATTTTCACCTTCTAGATTTTCTAACTAGTACTCGATCTCTTCTCGTGTGATATCTTTCACATGACGTCGCTTGTCAGCATAGATTTTCCATTTTACGTTTGAGACCAGAATCTTCGGTGCAAATGTATCAGTCTTTGATCAAAGGTTGGTACATTGAGGTAACTTTTACCCTTAAGGTAGGCGTAGGCAGCCCTATGGGCAGGGTGCTGTGTAGATTAAAGATAGAATGTGTGCCTTTATTGTGTGTCATCAACTCCTTTAAAAAATAGGTATTAAAGGAAACAATACTTAACACTTCTTGAGAAGAGTAATTTAATTGCCTTCTCAATCCAACTTCATTTGATCAGACCTAATCAATCTTTTACATACACAGGACAAGGTTGCCTGTTCAAAGCGTAACATAGGCAAAAAATGACCAGTTATTATACAAAACAGCATTCAACAATGTGACAATACACATTTAAGACATACAAAAAATAACCCTACAAACATGTGTCTCCCTCTGATTGTAGGAGAACCACTAGGAGGAAATCTTCAAAATGTAACACTGGATGGCTATAAATTTGCCAAGCTCAAGTGTAACACACAAAAATGACAACAACAAAAAATTGCAGCTATTCAGAGATTCCTCCACTGGCGTGTCGACGTGACCACGTTTCAGCCAGATCTTCTTTGGCTTCTTCAGGACAGGGTTAAATGTATTATCAAACACAGACCAAGTTGGTCTAATGTACACCGGTATCACTCACAGCGGCCAAAATGTAGAGTCTCCTAGAGCCGGAGATACGGTCCAATTCTACGTTCTCTCCATGTCGGGGACAAAATCACCCGCAACACTGACTCGCAGGGGAATTAATGCAAGTAGCGCGCACCGTCTAGATCCACTGGCGTCTTTCCTTCCGTATCCGATGTGCCTGCCCTTAAGGTAGGCGTAGTAGCTCTATGGGCAGGGTGCTGTGCTATGTAGATTAAAGATAGAATTTGTGCCTTTATTGTTTGTAATGTCCTGGTAGGGACAACCAGCCTATTTTATTTCTCACTACCGCAAGGCCTGCTCATTCCATAAGCTAACATTGGGAATCCCCTTACATGGGTTTAAGAGGTAATTCCTGATCTGAAAGGAGTAGTCCTGCCATGTTTAGAACGGAAATGAAAAATAATACTTCCTGGTAGTGATGGAGTTTTTATTACTATTTTAGAAATGCCACTTTTAGAAAGTGGACATTTTCCTGTGATAAACAGTCTAGTGTCTTGCAGCCTAACTCCAATCCACAACTAAGTTTGAGTGACAGCTGAGCTTTGTGCATAGTTTCCAGACCGCCACAACACAGAAAGGGCTAGGTGTGACAAGAAAGGTATCTGCATACTGATAGTCTTCCTGGGCTGGGAGAGAGGGAGGTGGGGGACATTTATATTAGTATAGGGTGTGTGACCTGCCCTCACAGAAAGGGCTTGTTTACCCCCTACTGAAGTCTGGAGCCACCGCTTGGGTTGAAAGGGGTTTGATGTACACTTCAAAAGGTTCCTTTGAAGTGACCTCTTGATCAAAGACATTTTGAGTATAAGTACAGGGGCTCTGACCACATGATTCTAGACACTGGGTGGGACTTGTAACCAGACGCTGGTGGCTCCAGACTGCACCAGTGGATTTCTGTGCTGCCAGGAGGAACTGCCACCTGGAGCACTTGCTTTGGTATGCTGGACTGCTGGAGAGAAGGCTACACACGAATGGACATATGTGCTGGCCTGCTACATGCCTGTTGCTCCCTGTGTGCTCCGAAGGAGTGTTGATTATGCTTCTTGTACCTTCCAGTCCAGTTCATGGTGAGCAGTGACTGAGGCTCCTTGCGTTTTTACCTTTCAGCGCGTGGTGAATGCTACATTTTTTATTCGTCTTGGTGCCTGAGGGCTGAGCAGGGAAATTCGATAGGGCTCATGGCACACCACATTTTAAACAAGCAAAGATTCCTCAGTGTGGCACAGAGCACCTGAAATCACTGCACCTGTGGGCTGAGGAAGGAGCCGCAATTGCCCTTCCCCAACCCCCTCCCCCCTTTCTGGGAGTTACCGCTTTTACGGAGGAACAGAGCAGGACAGAGCAGCACGTCCGATGCCACACACAGAGATGGCGATCAAGGTACTATGGGGTGAGGGGTGTAGCCGCACCACATCCTAGCGGACCATTTTTCTAAGGAAGGCTGCGTTTGGGGGCAGCAGCCACACTGCTTGCGCATGGGCAACAGCCTTGCACTACACTGCATGCAGAAGAGCCAAAGACTGTCTCCCCGCCCTCATCCACCATTTGTGCTTCCCCATCTCATTTGATGGCACATACCATGGGTGGCATTTTGCTTGCTAACAGCACTGGTACGCCGGGAAAAACCTCAGAGGCTCCTGGTGGTAGCAGAAATTACTACATAATAATAATAGATGCTCCTGTGTGGTGGGGGGTTTTAACCTATTATGATTAACAGGCACACAGGTGCCCCTGCAGCCTATGATTTTATTGTAATTGCTGTGATTTACCCGGACCATCTGCAGTTCTCACTGATTAAATACTGTGGAGAGCCTACTAGAAGTCCAGGTGCTTCTGAGGCTGTTTTATGCTTCCTATGCATTTAAAGTGGTGTTCATCTGGATTTAGATAACTAGAAAAATAATTTATGACTTCTCTACCTTTCTCTCCTCACTATGGTCCCTCCCACTGCCACTACATTTTTGGTTATTGATTTGAAGAATGCGTTTTTTTCAATACCTATTCACTCAGACAGTTGTTAGCTTTTTGCATTTACACTAAAAAAAGAGATCATTCCGGTTCTGTATAGCTCCACATGGCTATACAGAAAGTCCCAGTATTTACAGTCAGGCTTTGAAGAGACTTCCTTTCCTGTAACAAAAGGGGTGGGTCTCATTCAGTATGTGGAAGATATTTTGTTAGCTGCTGACACTCCTCAGCAACGAATTGCAATATTGTAGACAGCAGGTTACCTATTTAGGTCACCTCCTGTCCAAGGAGGGATGTGTGCTCACACCAGATCGCATTCGTACCATTCTAGATACTCTTGTACCCAGCACTCAAAAGGATGTTTGTGCATTGGTTGGCCTTACCTCTTTTTGTAGGCAGTGGATTCCCTGTTTTTCAAACATTGTTAAACCTTTGTTAGCGCTTTTGACCAAAGACACCCGATGCCCCTCCCAAGGACTGCTGAATGCAAGAGCGCCTTCCAACAGTTACGTGAAGCCCTTTGTTCTGCACCAGTATTAGGTACCCCAGATTACACTAAATCTTTCACGCTCTAGGTTCACGAAAGAGAAGGTTATGCCCTCTCGGTCCTAACACAGACACTCTAATCGCTAATCTTCATGGTGCTTTTTTTAAAAGACGGCAAGTGTAGAAAGATATTTCAATGCATCCAAGCGTAAAACGCGTCGGTGCAATCGGAAATGAGAAAGTGAATTATGCACAAAGCGCGGACTGCATAAGGGAATTAAATTATTAACGGTGCTTTTAAAACACATGAATGTTGAAAGATATTTCAGTAGATTGGGAAAGAGAAAGTAATTGAGCAGAAAGCACGGACTGGATTGGAAAATGCAAAGTATTCATGTGCAGTAAAGGATGGCCACATCTTACCTCTATGGTATTGCTCTGAAACTGAGAAGCATGCGCTTGGAGCCGGATCTGAAATAAATTGGATTCAGCTTATCGGCAACGTGCAGCTGCGGGTGCTTAATTGTAAATGCCTGCAGGCAAATGGTAAATTGGACCCGGCTGGAGACAGGGCGCAAAAGCTTGGATTTCATTCAGCAGTGACGTTCATGCGGGGGACCTTCATAAAATGACAAGACGGCAAAAGTGAAAGCAGGGGTGCGAGCGACGGCAAACACGCGAGCGGCAAAAGTGAAAGTAATCACGCACCAGATGGCGCCTCGGGTTAATGAGATAAGAAAGGCAGCTGGCGGCTGCGCGCGTTCACGTGCCCCTGCAGGCAAGCTTTAGGCCAGGAAAAGTTTGTGGGTAGCACTTTGAAAAGCCCCTAACTAAAAGTCGAGTAGCAGCGCATGCGCTGTTCTAGGCTCGACCTAAACAAGCACAAGTGATCAAACTATTTCACCCTAAGAGTGTGTTCAGAGGGTTCTATATTTACATGATTATACAGGACTAATGTGCCAGTTTGGCTTTGTGTGACGCTGCATTCTAGGAGATAGATGCCTGCGGCAACACGTCATTCACTGATCGGTTCCTTGCTGGCGGGGCAAATTCAGCAAGTGTTTATCAGCTGGTGGAGCTGCACTCGGTGTGTGTTTACCAGCGGGTGGAGTTGAGGTTGCCCAGTTCGAAGAGATATGTTCAGTTTGGATGTATACATTGGGAGAGCTGTATTCAATGCATGCGTGTGCGTTATGGCAGCTGCATTTACTTAGGGCTGTACACTGCCTAGAGCCGCATTCAGTGATCGTTTCCCAGTTGGTTGAGCTAAATGCAGTCGGAGTGGCAGGCTCGCCAGGTTGGCAGAGATGCATTTGATGTATGGTGCAGCCTATTCTTTCTCTTGGGGGATCCAGTTGGTACAGATGTATGCAGTGAGCTTGCTAGTTGACACGCAGTATTCAGGTGGTGTTGCCAAGTTGTGGGATGGAACAGCCCGTTTGGGTTGGGTTGTCTAGTAGTGGGATGGTTCTGCTGGGGTGGACCATTTGTAAGATGGTACAGCCCGTTCGTCTAGGGTTGCCTAGTTGTGGGATGGTGCAGCACATTCGGAGTGGGTTGAGGCCAGCGCGCTAGCCAGGACTTTCCTATTTGTGTAGAAATGTTGATAAGCGAGTTTGTACCACGATTTGTCCATATTTAAATCAACGAAGAAACAATGCAGAATGTAAGCACAACTTGCAGCACTCACACTTTATAAAACGGACCGTGACAATTGACTCAAAAAATATGTACTTTATTAAAATAATAAAAACATAGCAAATATTTCAAATCAAATTTTATAGCTTTTAGAAAAAGCTTTGAACACAAGATGGCTTGAAATGTCGTACAAAATAAAAATATAGAAGCAGAAACATCAAAGTACATGTGATCGGACCTAAATTCAAAAAGGGAATTTGAAAAATGTTGGCATAGAAATCTGTGATTACACATATGGACCGTTTAATTGGGACCGGGAAAGTGATGGGAATGCTGCTGATACAGCTATGTAGGTATAAAATACCCAATTCCACAGGTGATGTTGTGGGGTGGCGACCCCTTGGGGCACGGGGGCCCTTAGAAAACGTGTCTTCAATAGTTTACATTTCTGTAGTTTACTGAAAGGCCTGTGATTGCATTCAGACCCAAAAGGAGTGGCTGACGGCATTCAGCTTTTTTGGAACTTGTACCCCCAGTCATAAAAGAACAATCTCTAAAAAAAAAGGATAAACCTTCCTTTGCCTTTACAGGTGCACATATCAGAAATTTAGCCCTAGCATGCAACCCATCCACTGAACGCCCTTTGTCATCTGTATGATCCCAATGCAAACATACTTGGTTCCGACTGAGTTTTAGAAACACCTCCCTTTGGCCTAGATCAATTTTATCTGCTGGGTACCTGCACTCAAAAAACAAGTATCAAGAGAACTTCAGAATTGTAAATATTTTGGGTGGTTTTCCTAGATCGACCACACAGTTGGTGTTCAAAATAACTCCAGACAGTAGAGACTTAGCTACCAACTTCTCTAACTGTATGTCAGCGATAGCGACTTGGATGAATACCAACTGCCTCCGTTTAAACGGAGATAAACAGAGGTATTGATAGTAGGTAAAGTTGCTTCTGCTTGGTCCCATGCATGGTGGCCTAGCGAACTAGGAGAATTACCCATGCCTGTGGAAAAAGTGAAAAATCTTGGCGTCATGCTGGACGCCGACCTCTCAGGCAAAGCCCAGGTGAATAAGGTGACAAGCAAATGCTATGGCACCTTAAAAGTACTTCGTAAAGTACTTGACCTTCTGCCGACCGAAGCGAGAAAAACCATAGTCCATGCTTTAATATCCCCTCACTTGGACTATGGCAATATTCTCTTACTTGGTCTAAATCAGAAGGGACTGCACCAATTACAATGCATGCAGAATTCAGCAGCACGATTGGTGCTCGGTCTCCCTCGGAAAACATCTACCAAACACGCGCTTGCTAAACTTCACTGGCTCCCTATTAAAGAGAGAATCATATTTAAGACTCTCTGCTATGCACATCGCATTTCTCAAAACAAAGGCCCAAGCTATCTGAAAGGTCTCATCGCCATCCATCGGCCGATTAGAGATCTAAGATCGTCGGGCATGATGCTATTTAAAGTCCCCCGCATCACAAAAGCTAAAATGGGAGGAAAATCATTTCGCTATCTGGCCACTAAATTCTGGAATGCTCTGCCAATCCATTTGCGGATTGAGCCCTCCGAGATGAGTTTCAGAGCTAAACTTAACACTCACCTCTTCCCTAAATACTAACTTTTGTCATCTCATGGTTCAAGCTCTTCTTGATGGGTCTGCATTTTGTAGTCAGCGCGGGGACACACAGCTTTGTGTAGCCAGGCGCTCAATAAATGCTTATTATTATTATTATTATTATTATTATTATTATCTGTTAGCATCACTAAACTTTCAGTAGGAGAAACGATGTGCTCAGGGGTGCACTCCAGAATTTTAGCTAATTTTTTCAACTATAGCGTTATAGAAATTAGTGCACTGACAAAAATAGAGCTTAAAAGCACAACCAGCACTGTGAATCAAAAAGAAGCAAAACCTGGTGAGGTACAATGAAGAAAACGCGCCTCTGTTAAAATTATATTGGCACCGCTGTTTGCCCAGATACAGCTACATTTCTTTAATCAGACGCCTGGTCATCAGTTTGGTCACATACCCACCTTGTCAATAGCACATATGTACACATTAAATTTTTTATGAATTAATCCGCTTTTCATGAAGTTGTGTGCAACTGAGAAAATTGAAAAAACATGTTTTGCATTCATTCAAATTAGTGCTTATTTTTGTTAACTTCTCAGTAACACAGCTGCCTAAAATGTCACAAACTGGTAAATTGTACTACGGTATAACGGACTTTTTCAATCTATACGGTGTGCAGGTGCCTGGTGAAGTCCTGCCATACTTCACATATCAAAGGCCGGTAAAGTGCGTAAATAAATCCCATCCGTACAGATTTTCTGCCACCTCCAAGCACATGAACTCAGAATGGACGTCATTAATGCTAATGATGTGTTGATTAATAATTAATGCCTGAGAACACATGCCATTGGTAATGCTATTACTGTATTTGAATCTGAAAACGAGCAGCAGGTCCCATTCATGGGATTCCCTTCGGTCTTGTAATCTTGCTGTCTTTTAGTGGGAGCGGTCCTGGAGTAGAACAGTACTATCTGCTTTGACATGGCCTCATGTTATCTTGTTTTCTGACTTTGCCTTGCTTGCTTAAGAGTTCCTACTATTGGCTTTGACATGGCCTCATGTCATCTTGTTCCCTGGCTTTGCCTTGCTGCTCGCACGTAGCTGCAAAGTGGGGAGGGCAGGTGTCTGCTCTTCACTAGTTTTTTGCTCTTCACTGACCAGAGTGAACTGGATATTATCTGTAGAATGTGCAACTCTGTCTTGAAGTAACAAGCATTGGAAATGCAATAGGGCTCGCATTAGGAAAGTTTGAGCTATTGGTCTTATAAATGAATTTTTTTTATTTATGTGTTTTTTTTAAAATAGCTAAATTAATAGCTTTGTCATTTACAATGCCAATAGTTATAACTTTCGCAAATGTGACACCTACAGCATTTGTAATGCAACATGTTTTGTATTTACGTGACTTAAATGTATTGATATTACAAATAACAATGGCTTTTAATTTTTTTAAATAATTAATACTTAAATAATTTATTTAATTTGTAATGGCAATAGCTTAAACTTTTGTAAATAACTTTTGTGAAGATTATGTTCAGTGTTTTTTATTGTGACGAAAATCCAAGAACAGAAGTGAAATATTAACATCTTTTTGTGATTTGTAATAAAGCGTGAAAGCTTGAAAACAGCTTGAAACATTGAACCAGTGATGCTGTGGTTGCGCTGAGTGATGCTGTGGTTGCGCTGAGTGATGCTGTGGTTGCGCTGAGTGATGCTGTGGTTGCGCTGAGTGATGCTGTGGTTGCGCTGAGTGATGCTGTGGTTGCGCTGAGTGATGCTGTGGTTGCGCTGAGTGATGCTGTGGTGGTGCTGAGTGATGCTGTGGTTGCGCTGAGTGGTGTGTGCATCCGTGGAGCTTAGTGGGTGCATTAGTGGAGCTTAGTTGGAGCATCAATGGAGCTGTGTGGTGGGTGCATCGGTGGAGCTGTGTGGTGGGTGCATCGGTGGAGCTGTGTGGTGGGTGCATCGGTGGAGCTGTGTGGTGGGTGCATCGGTGGAGCTGGGTGGTGGGTGCATCGGTGGAGCTGGGTGGTGGGTGCATCGGTGGAGCTGTGTGGTGGGTGCATCGGTGGAGCTGTGTGGTGGGTGCCTCGGTGGAGCTGTGTGGTGGGTGCCTCGGTGGAGCTGTGTGGTGGGTGCCTCGGTGGAGCTGTGTGGTGGGTGCCTCATTGGAGCTGTGTGGTGGGTGCCTCGGTGGAGCTGTGTGGTGGGTGCCTCGGTGGAGCTGTGTGGTGGGTGCCTCGGTGGAGCTGTGTGGTGGGTGCATCGGTGGAGCTGTGTGGTGGGTGCATCGGTGGAGCTGTGTGGTGGGTGCATCGGTGGAGCTGTGTGGTGGGTGCATCGGTGGAGCTGTGTGGTGGGTGCATCGGTGGAGCTGTGTGGTGGGTGCATCGGTGGAGCTGTGTGGTGGGTGCATCGGTGGAGCTGTGTCTGTGGAGCTGTGTGGTGGGTACATCGGTGGAGCTGTGTGGTGGGTACATCGGTGGAGCTGGGTGGTGGGTACATCAGTGGAGCTGTGTCGGTGGAGCTGTGTGGTGAGTGCATCGGTGGAGCTGGGTGGTGGGTGCCTCCGTGGAGCTGTGTGGTGGGTGCATCGGTGGAGCTGTGTGGTGGGTGCATCGGTGGAGCTGTGTGGTGGGTGCATCGGTGGAGCTGTGTGGTGGATGCATTGGTGGAGCTGTGTGGTGGGTGCATCGGTGGAGCTGTGTGGTGGGTGCATCGGTGGAGCTGTGTCTGTGGAGCTGTGTGGTGGGTGCATCGGTGGAGCTGTGTGGTGGGTACATCGGTGGAGCTGGGTGGTGGGTGCATCAGTGGAGCTGTGTCGGTGGAGCTGTGTGGTGGGTGCATCGGTGGAGCTGGGTGGTGGGTGCCTCCGTGGAGCTGTGTGGTGGGTGCATCGGTGGAGCTGTGTGGTGGGTGCATCGGTGGAGCTGTGTGGTGGGTGCATCGGTGGAGCTGTGTGGTGGGTGCATCGGTGGAGCTGTGTGGTGGGTGCATCGGTGGAGCTGTGTGGTGGGTGCATCGGTGGAGCTGTGTGGTGGGTGCATCGGTGGAGCTGTGTGGTGGGTGCATCTGTGGAGCTGTGTGGTGGGTGCATCTGTGGAGCTGTGTGGTGGGTGCATCTGTGGAGCTGTGTGGTGGGTGCATCTGTGGAGCTGTGTGGTGGGTGCATCTGTGGAGCTGTATGGTGGGTGCATCGGAGGAGCTGTATGGTGGGTGCATCGGTGGAGCTGTATGGTGGGTGCATCGGTGGAGCTGTATGGTGGGTGCATCGGTGGAGCTGTATGGTGGGTGCATCGGTGGAGCTGTATGGTGGGTGCATCTGTGGAGCTGTATGGTGGGTGCCTCGGTGGAGCTGTATGGTGGGTGCCTCGGTGGAGCTGTATGGTGGGTGCCTCGGTGGAGCTGTATGGTGGGTGCCTCGGTGGAGCTGTGTGGTGGGTGCATCGGTGGAGCTGTGTGGTGGGTGCATCGGTGGAGCTGTGTGGTGGGTGCATTGGTGGAGCTGTGTCAGTGGAGCTGTGTGGTGGCTGCATCGCTGGAGCTGTGTGGTGGCTGCATCGCTGGAGCTGTGTTGTGGGTGCATCGCTGGAGCTGTGTGGTGGGTGCCTCGGTGGAGCTGTGTGGTGGGTGCCTCGGTGGAGCTGTGTGGTGGGTGCATCGGTGGAGCTGTGTGGTGGGTGCTTCAGTGGAGCTGTGTGATGAGTGCTTCGGTGGAGCTGTGTGGTGGGTGCTTCGGTGGAGCTGTGTGGTGGGTGCTTCGGTGGAGCTGTGTGGTGGGTGCTTGGTTGTGTGTGTGGTTGTACTCACGAACATATTGTGACTTTTCACAGCAGTGTTTCGGTGCTCCAAGAGAGAGCAGTGAAGGTGTTCAGATTAGGCACTGCCACACTCGCGAATGTCTTACAATGCATAGCAGAAGTCAAAAGTGCTTCGGCATTGCACACTGCCACCACCACACCACCAGTGCTGGAGGCCTGAAAGGGAGAAAAGGGGTCCTTGTATCATACCACAGTCAAGCTAAAAGAACCAGTGAAGGTCTTACTGTAAACAGCAGGAGTCAAGGGTGCTTCGGCACTGCACACCACGCACTACCCCCACCACGCCACCAGTTCTGGAGGCCTGGCAGTGTGGGTGGGTGTGTGTATGTCTGTGTGTGAGAGAGGGAGAGAGAGCGTGCATGTGTGTGTGCATGCGAGAGAGCGAGAGCGCGCATGTGTCCGTGCGTGGGTGTGTGTGAAAGAAAGAGAGAGAGTGCATGTGTTTGTGCGTGTGTGTGTGTGTGTGTGTGTGAGAGAGAGAGAGAATGTGCATGTGTGCATGCCTGTGTGTGTGTGAGAGAGAGAGAGAGAGTGCATGTGTGTGAGAGGGGGAGAGACAGAGCAGAGCCTGCATGTGTGAGTATGCGTGTGTGTGTGTGTGTGAGTGCGAGAGAGCGTGCACGTGTGCCTGTGTGTGGAGGGCTCAGGCGTGCAACCCCTTCAATTTCAACTGGGTTGGGGCCTTTGAAAAAACCTTTTTTAAATGAATTGTATGATCCCCAGGTCCATTTTTTTCTCGATGCTGCCGAACAAATAAGGTGGAGCCACCAGGCGTGAGAAATAATTGGCTACCTTGGATGGGTCATCTCAACTATGTTTTGATGGTAGAGTGTCAGGTGTCCATGGCAGTGTAGTAGTTCCATATAGTAAATGTATATGTTATGAATTGGAAGCTGTTGTGCTGAAAACTAAAACCATAATTTTTTTTTAAAACTTGTATACGCACTTCAGGTCATACATTTGTACAGAAGTCTTTATGAATCGGGCCTTTAATGTGTTTCATGTGACTCTGTTAATGGTTTCTGCATGTTAGTGACAATGGTATTTTTACTGGGGATCATTGTTTAATGGGGTGTTAATCTGCGATACGTAAGCCAGCTGATTGAATCAATTGCTAAATTAAGGGTTTGTTGGGTTTTTTTTGCCAAAAAGGAAGGTTGCGCTAACATCTGCTCGCGAAGTCCAAGCAGCGCTCTGTAACAGTCCACGTGATCAACATAAGGTGCTACTAAGCAGTTTTGATGTATGAGAATGTGTAGCATAAACTATATCCAATTTCAATCTTTATTTCGGCCAATTTGACCATCAAAGATATAGAGTAAAACACATGTAATACAATATAAAACCTTTCCACCATAAAAAAAAAAGAGTACATCTTAAGTGACAGTAGATAAAAGGTCATACATTAAAATTCATATTCTTATACTTGGGTAATCAACTGCAACTTTAAAATACGGGTGCGGGTATGCCAGACACTTGTGAGGAATTTGGCTAATGCAAACACCGTTGGTCCCGAGACATCAGTTTTTAAAATTCTATACATCGGGAGGTATTGCCTACAACCAAGGTTTCTGATAAGGGGTAAAAGCCAATATTTCCTAGCGGCCTTATAAGTTGGACAGAACAAGACCACATGTAGGTCGCTTTCCTCAAACACAAGTACATGCCGGGCATTGCTTGGTGGAGGGCGGTGTTGACCAGGAGCTGGTATATGACCGCAAAGGCAGTGTGCCATATCTCCATTGGAGAAATAGCTTCCTGGTCAGCACAGGAGTCATCCCATCCAGGACCCTCTCCAGCCTGTAGGAATCCTTGCTTTGTATGAATACAGATGTTAGTGACCCCTCACGCTGGCAATCTAAAACAATAGCCACTAACATGACTTACATCTCCATTCAGATTTCAAAGAGACACATTTACCATAAAGTTCACAGCCCCAAAATGTGTTGATAAAGTATATGTACCTCGACATGATGTGCTGTGTCAGGCTGTGCATATTATGTGGAATGTGTGCCATCTTGTTGTAACAGCTGTCCAAGGGATAGTGTTTTCAACAAGCAAGTAATGCTACATCTGTACTAACAAGGCGCTACCGGTCTGGTTATAAGTGCCCGTTAAATTGTGAACACTAGGCAAGCACCTATTTGCACATGGGGTTGTAATTAGAATAGGAAGGATGATTATCGCATCAGGTAATTACCAGGCGCAATAAAGTTTGCAACCCTGCTAACCATTAAATGTCAGTAGGTCAAACCTGCCGGACTGCTTAGGTAAAGTGATAAAGCGGTCTGAAACCACGAAGAGACAAGAATTTAATTCTGGCTTCTGACTTGGGGAAAGTGCGTGATCCTGGGAAAATCGCTTTCACCTTCCGCCTAAATCACCGAATCTACTGAAACACGGGAGGCTGTGAACCTGACTAAAACGCATACGACCTATATAAACTACTCCTGTATGCTTGTTTTAATTCACAGGCAACATACCACGTGCAGCGTTACCCTGCCAAAAAGCATGGTTATGGGGCAGTCGCTACCCCTCTGTGTTACTGCGTCTCCTGTAGGATATGCAGGTGTGAAGGGGTATTCAGAAGCCATCACCAGGGGTCTGTGGATGAGCCCGTAGGTGTGTGACGGAGGGGAAGCTTGTTGATCAAACCGCCCCCTCTTTATTGTGCAAATGGTGCTCGACTGAAGGGGACAATAGCCGCCCGGGTAGGTGGGCCAGTCGGAGGAGTGATATCAGAGCCCACTTCCTGTTAGGAGCATTTAATGTGTTCATTAACCTAAGCACTAGACACCTTCAAAGCTCCCCCGCCCCAAAGCCGGGCACGTTTCCCAGGCCGAAGCCGGCCCGCAGGATGGCGTTTATAAAAGTGCAGATTTTCACATCAAAAGTGTATTTGTCTACTGGGGGCGCGAGCGGGTTCACAAAATGCAACAGCTGACTACCACACCACTTGAATTTAACGGTGACGCCTGGGGGAGGGTGTGGAAAAGAGTGTCAACATCCTCCCCACGTGCATAGTGCAGCTGCCCTATGTGGAGGAGCCCCATCTCTGTAAAAAGAACGTTATTGAGGCCACCGCAAACCCACGGAGGGAAGTGAAGGACCCTTCTTAACCCCCAATTTTTTAAACACTGTGTTACGGTGCAGATGCAAAACCTGCCAGGAGGGATAATCCTGAGACGGTAATCCCTAGGCTCCCCAGCGAACATACTGTGCACGGGCATCCATCTGTCGTGTATGTTAAAGAACAGCGCTACAGTCTCTTCCAAGGAAGGATAATATCAGGTCGGTTGCAATGCTGGTCTCAGATGATGTTAATATTGCTCGTTCAGACAGAACGAGACTGCTGCAGCTGGCGGAATAATGCGCGAGAGCGCCGGGGAAGCCTTGAGGAGACAGAGAGAGCAAAAAAAATGGCGAGACGGGGGCACGCTGCGGGCAGGGAGAGAAGTGCATCGGAGGACTTGAGGAGAGAGAGATAGAGAGCAAAACAAGCACAGCAGAAACGAAAGGCACGGCCTGGCGGGCCGTGAAACTGAAAGCACGGCCGGCCGTGAAAAAGCATTTGATGCAGCAGGGGGCGGAGCGGGAAGAGCTGCTGGCGGCACCAAGCTGGCGATTTGATGCTGTGCACGCGCATTTTAACTCATTGCTGGTCTCAGATGATGTTATTATTGCTCGTTCAGACAGAACGAGACTGCTGCAGCTGGCAGAATAATGCGCGAGAGCGCCGGGGAAGCCTTGAGGAGACAGAGAGAGCAAAAAAAAAAGGCGAGACGGGGGCACGCTGCGGGCAGGGAGAGAAGTGAATCGGAGGACTTGAGGAGAGAGACAGAGCAAAACAAGCACGGCAGAAACGAAAGACACGGCCTGGCGGGCCGTGAAACTGAAAGCACGGCCGGCCGGCCGTGAAAAAGCATTTGATGCAGCAGGGGGCGGAGCGGGAAGAGCTGCTGGCGGCACCAAGCTGACGATTTGATGCTGTGCACGCGCATTTTAATTCATTGCGCTTGCGCAATGAGTTAAAAAGCACATGCACTGCAAGGAATCGCCAGTAGTTGAACTCTGTTTAAGCCACTATAGAGCTGCGCCAGCTATGCGCAAGAGCGCATCAGCAGGCGAGCCCTAAAAATGCGGGAGCTTGGCCAGCCTCAGTCTTGGCCTAGACGCAGACTGGTACAGCCAGCTCGGTTTTTAGGTCTCGCCTACGCAGCACGCATGTGCTGCATTGGAGGGCCTATAGCAGTCGCTCTGCTAATTTTCAAGCACACACTTGTGCTTGTGGCGGCATCCACCTTGCGGGAGCGAGCAGGAGCACGCCACAAGCATGAGTTCAGTACTTGAAAATTAGCACAGTGCTCTCCCAAGAGAGAGCGAGCGCCTCTCTCCTTGCCCACATGTCCCATCCCCGGTCTGCCCAAAGATGTTGCACCCCATCACCTCTTATTCAGCCTCTGCCTTTCCAAATGGTCCTTTACATTATGTTCTGCCTTACAAAATTAAACTTTTGCCTTAAATCACCTTCAGTTTAGAAGAACATTTCAGCAAAAATGTGTTCAGTCAATCTTGCTGTCGCCTTTTGCCCTCATTAAATGTTGTGTGGCTCTGCAATGTTTAAGAACAGTCCTTGCTTTATTGTTATGACCGAATCCACATTGCCTGATATCTAGCACTTCACATCAGACTCTTTCCCTGGCAGTGTATGAGGGTGCTTTCTCAAAATATCGTCGCTGTCCCGATTGATTCTATCATTTGTTCAAATGATTTGGTGGCACCTACAATGACTTTTAGTTCTTCTTCAGATATTGATATTGGATGTGTATATAATTTTGTATTCTGGAGCGAACTCGTGCATATCTCCTGCTGCATTTGTTTTTATGCTTTTGTGTGTATCTGTTTTTTTAGATTGTTGGCTGATATTTTTCTCTTTGCTTTTTGGCACATTTGCCAATATTTTATACTAATTTGTTAGGTTTCTTTTTGTTGGATTTCTTACTGCGATTGTAGTATGTATGTTGTAGTGACAAATCTCCTTTTCGTTTTACAATATTCAGTGACCTTCCCCATATGCTTGATATGTGCAGCTGTTTCCCACCATGTATCTTCTGCATAACTTGTGCTTTTGGAAAAGGCTCCATTGTTTCAACGATCACCTACCCCTCAACCATATGCCGAAGTTCTGCACCAGTTGTAACTTGGGCCATAGACAATTTGTTATTCTTCAGCTTTAAATTTCACTTGGGAATATTTAACCCTCTCACTTTGTCTTTTGCTTCCCATGCCCTTCATCACCCTCTGTCCATTGACTGCACTATGAGGATTCTCCTTTTCTTCTGCAGTTATCACTTTACTGTGTGAGTAGCGTTTACAGACAGTTCTGGTGTTTCCGGGTGTTGTGCTGTATAGATCTAATGGCTTTTGGGGCATGATGAGTACATGACCCTACCCACAACAAGCATTGGCATAGCCAATAGGTCTCGCCTTTAGGACCTTATAAGTGTTTAGCCATGCAACAGTTGATGTTGTTGCACCAAGGATAGTGTGCTGCATAAAAGGTCCCAAAAGCGAGACCTATTGGCTATGCCAATGCTTGTTTCTAAGGAGAAAGGGGCGAGGTTTTCTAGAAGCTTCGTTTCACGTTGAGTAATGTAAAGTAAATATTTTATTTGTTGATTACTTAAAATCATTACAATCAGCAAGGTACATATATAAAACAAAATTAGATTAAAAATATGCAGCTACAGTGTACATTTATATCCAAGCAAATATCTACTCTAAGAACAACTTTAAAACAATAAGACATGCAGAGATAAAAAAGGCCCAGAAGAATAATATTTAAGACGGATTTAGCAATAAAGTGCAATTGTGCTAGTAAAATTTTAACGATACAAAAGGGGATGATGGACGGAGCTTTTGAGCAAATCAAACACTCACCCCCAATCAACTGATCTGGGTTTAATCCATCAACATTCTTTAGCTCCCTCAGCCACCCCAGTTCAGACATGAATATATGCAAATCAGTCTGACCCTGTGCCTCATGGGAACAGTCCAGCCCGAACTGCCAAGCCATGTCTTCCCTAGACCGGAAACAAGCATCCTGGGACCGGTTTCGGATTCATAATCCTCATCAGCCAGGCTATCTTGAATCCAGTGGCCAAGTGAGCAAGGGACTCACGTCTGAGCATATCCTGCCAACTTAGGGCGAACAAAGCAATACAAGGCGATACAAGGCCATGATGCACAGGGTCAAGGCTGATCTGCATATGGCCATGTCTGAACTGGGGTGGTGTGGAGTGCAAAAAAATGATGGATTTAGGCCCAGATCTCTGTACTGGGGTTAATGTATGACATTGTTCTACATTCTGTCCATCAATTGTTGTTTTTGCAGCAAACTTTTAACAGCAGAAACTAACGTGCCTTGTGCTAGCAGCTAAAGTTGTCAATATACCAAATAAACTTTATAATAATAAAAGATACATAAAAAAACAGCCAGACTTTAGGATGCCCGCACTATCCCTAAAAACATTTAATAGCAATATAAGAAACAGCACATAGGCTATCATACCCTAACAACTACGGTTTAAAGGCGGTGCATAACCCAAGAAAAACATTGCAGCTTTTTAAATAATTTTTGTAGCGTAAATATCTTTACTTCGTTGAGTAATGATATTTAAGCTGGGAACCTTTGAGGGCCAGGTGGAAGTTCACCACAGAATAGACGCATTGCTGTGGAAGCGACGGAACTTGAGTCCTGACTGAACTCATTCCTGGGCTGTTGAACGGGCTTCCCCAGCAAGAGTTGGCAAGGATGTTGCAGAATCAGTTGATGAGGTGTTACTAACCATTATATAGATTTATATTTTCTAAACTTTGCCCACTTGTATATACTGCATTTTATTCTAAATGTACATTTTAGCCACTTGACATTTGGGAGTCTGCATTTACTGATATATGCGGCCTGCCTTTTTAAAACATTGCATTAATAAACTTGTGTGTTGTTATTGCATGCACCAGGATTTGTTTTCTTATCTCGTCCTAAGGGAGTGTTGCTCAAAATGTATTGTTTATAGGAGCAGTGGTGTATTTTCCTCCAAGGTGGGAGTGCAGGGTTTGGGTGTGGCTTATTGGTGAGAAGTCACATTCTTTACAACTACAAGACCCCTTCTTACTGTATTTGAAAAATCAGCCTCTGCCTGCTTCAACTCTCTCGACCTTCAAGTGGATGCCCCCGGAATGCAGATAGACCGTCACCCACGCACTCAAAACCAGCACACTGGACTACGGGAACACCCTCTATGCCAGAATAAACAAAACCCTGCTACACAAGCTCCAAACCATACAGAACACTGCAGCCAGACTCGTCCTCGGAACCCCACGACACGAGCACATGACCCAGCACCTACGAGACCTCCACTGGCTCCCCATCGAGAAAAGTAACCTTCAAGCTACTCACCCACGCCTACAAATCCCTCCACAACATCGGACCCAAATACCTCAACAAAAGAGTCTCCTTTCACAGACCCAAAAGGAACTTCCGTTCTGCCGACCTCACCTTGGCAGAGATCCAGAGCATCCGCATATCCGGAGCAGGCGGAAGAGTCTTCTACGTCACAGCAAAGACCTGGAACGAGCTCCCAGTCAACATTAAACACTCCGCCCCTCTGCACACCTTCAGGAATAGCCTCGAGACCTGGCTCTTCGACTGACCAGGAGCACCCCCCCTGCAACTTGAGACTCTCACGGGTGAGTAGCGCGCATTATAAACCCTTGATTGATGTCCCAGGGAAGTTATTAGCTACTAAGCCCTAATTATGTCAATAGGGGGTTTTCGTTAACGCTTGTTAGACTCTACCCAGGTCCAAAAATATCCACACTTGAGTTCTCATACAATCTCCAAGGGATGGTCTAAATAAATTCTGTGATTTATCTAAATGTTCACAAATTTGACAATTCTTTATTAATCTTTCTGCGTCAACATCCACTCCCGGCCACCAATAAAAAGTTTTCACTCTTCCTAGATGTCCCTCATGACTTATCTCTAGAATCCCAGGCCTAGGATCAGTCAGAGGCATCAATCCATCTCCTCTTAGAACATTCCCATTAGCACTAATAAATAATTCTTCTCTGATTTCCCAAAATTTCCTACACGCATCATTCAAAATTATATTATTCCTCCATCCTTCCATAATCAATTGTTTTATGGGTTATAAAAACTCATCTTGCTCAAACTTGATCTTCATCTAAGATGGCTACATTGTCCTGCTCAACAACCGCTACACTATAATCCTCCCATTCTACACACATATGCAAGAGGTCTCAAATGCTCAACCTAAAAACTCGAAATGAACATTCATCCTACCCCCCAGAGGAGAGCAAATCCATAGTCATTTGCCAGAACTTTGACGTCATCTCTGAAGATGCCCTCCTCAAACGCATCCTCGAAACAAAACCCTCTAACCATTCTTTTGACCCCATCCCGTGCCATTGACTTCTACACCCACACTCTTCCCCAGCCAAGGCTCTCTTCCTGTTGCCCTTAAAACAGGACAGGTTACCCCACTTTCTTAAAAAACCATCCGCTGATGCGAACGACCTCAACAACTTCCGCTCCATCACCAACCTCCCTTTTCTTGTGAGAATCACAGAAAGATGTGTACTTTCCCTGCATATTAAGGATAATAATCTTCTTGACGAATTCCAGTCTGGTTTCATTCAAGACGGCAGCCCTGAAACAGCCCTGCTGCAAGTGATCGACAATGTGCAGCATGTACTTGATTTTGGGGGTGGGGGACGCTTGTCTTCCGATTCTTCTAGACCTTTCTGCAGCCTTTGACACCGTTAATCACAATACTCTCCTAAACACTTTACAACAGAGAATGGGCTTGGAATGCACAGTGCTTAAACAGTTTGCCTTATTCCTCTCCGACAGATCAGAAGTGATTAAAATAGCGAACAGCCTTTCGTCATTAATGGTGGTAGGTCAAGACGTCCCTCAAGGTTCTATCCTCGCACCCACTTTGTTCAATCTTGATTTGGAACTATTGGGAAATCTAAGTAAATCTGGAATCCATTACCATCTCTATGCGGATGACCCCCAAATCTACCTAAAGGAGTCTTCTGCACAAGAAATCTCAATCCTCAACACTACTCTCAACTTTATTTAAAACTGGATGTTAGCTCATCAACTCATTCTGAATCCTTCCAAAACTGAATTCCCCCTCCTCTCTACCTCCTGGTCAATCTTGCATGGACGAGCTGAATTTACTCAACAATAAACCTATTGTTGTTGACAGCGCTAAATCCTTTGGCGTCATACTTGACAAAAGGCTCAATCTACTCTGCCTGTATCACCCAAAAAGCCTTGCACACTTCCTCCCCTCGATACCTGGCGAATAAACTTAAAATCTCTGGAGGATCTAGACACTCTCGAAATGCGGAAAATGTACTGCTTGAACCCCCTACCTTCAAAAGGGAAAGATTGTTGGCTCAATCCTTCTCAGACAATGCAGTGAGAATCTGGACCTCGCTTCCGTCGCAGCTCCGGACCACCACCTCCACCCGGACCTTCAAAACTGACCTCGAATCTCATCTCTCCCAAAGACACTTCCAGAAATAATACATCCCTTTTCATGTCCCTGAAGGAAGTTCTTACAATGCTGTAAATATGTAATCTATGCATGTACGATCCTCATCCTATTGTGTTTTTGTTTTTTGTGTCACTTCCCATCTATTGTTTTATTTTACTTTTTCTTCTTTCTCGTTTGTATCTGTAACGTATACATATGTAAAATTCTCCTCATGTAACGTACTTGGTTCTCTTGTGAAATGCTAAGGCACCTTTGGGTAAAGTCTGTGCTTTATAAATATGCATAAAATAAATAAATGAACACACAGAAGCAGCAGCGCTCCGAGCTCTGTCCTATTGGTGAGCTTTAATGGCTCTTCCTTAGCTCCGCCCACCCCAAGAGAGGCAAACCTCGGAATGGACAGACGGAAGCATCAGCGCTCCGAGCTTAGCCCCATTGGCCAGCTTTGATGGCTCTTCCTTAGCTCCGCCCACCCCAGGCAAGGCAAGCCCTGTAGTGAACACACAAAGGCAGCAGCGCTCCGAGCTCTGCCCTATTGGCCTGCTTCGACTGGTCTTCCTTAGCTCCGCCCACCCAAGGAGAGGCAAACCTAGACATGATGCAGCAGCAGTCCTGAATGGGGCACCCAGACAAGCACCATTACAGCAAGGAAAAGTTTGTTTGGTCTCTGCCGACTACAAGCACCGATGGTAGTAGGCATTTAACAAGCATTGGAAATGCAATAGGTCTCGCATTAGGAAAGTTTGAGCTATTGGTCTTATAAATGAATTTTTTTTTATTTATGTGTTGTTTTTTAAAATAGCTAAATTAATAGCTTTGTCATTTACAATGCCAATAGTTATAACTTTCGCAAATGTGACACCTATAGCATGTGTAATGCAACATGTTTTGCCCACACTCACAGTAGTGTTAAAGACGTGCTAAGTAATACTTTCACGAACGTGTGACTCCATCTTCGAAGGCTGTAAATGTGCTTGTGGCTGAGAATTGTAGGGAAGTAGGGCCAACAAGAAACAACTAGTGAATGACAATGCCTTTTATTTATGTTATAAAAACGAAAACAAAAATAAAAGGCATGGTTTATTTTCTTTTGAGGTCAGATAGCTCACTGGGTTAGCTGCATGTTGTTGAGATCTGTCCTTATAGTGTGCGCTGCAAATTCACCCCCTTGCTCCACTCAGTTTGGGTTTCTTCCGGGTTAGTACAAACCGTACAGTTATGAAATGTAAATATTAGAAAGCAGCTACGAGAAAGGATTAGTAAAATCTTGGAAATTATTTCATTGAAGGACACATTCATTAAAATAACCTGGGCAGTGCAGTCTTATGTTGTTTGACATTCTGTAAGACGGTCTGCTTTGCATTTTCTTGAGGACGTTGTTTTTGTTCAAAGCGCTAATCTACCAACTTGCTTAAAAACCGAGCTCAGTATCTAAACCTCCCAGGATCACGGGTGGTTGTCGCATGTCCGCCGCCGACCCGAAGGTAATCAGTCAATTAATGAGGTCATCGAAGATGCTGTTTAGACAGAAACTGAGGAAGAGTGGAGAGGCCAAGACAGTGAAATGGCAGGAGAGAGTGAGACAGAAATAGAGGAAGAATGGATAGGCCAAGACAGTGAAGGGGCAGGATAGAGTGAGACAGAAATAGAGGAAGAGTGGAGAGGCCAAGACAGTGAAGGGGCGGGAGAGAGTGAGGGGGAAACTGAGGAAGAGTGGAGAGGCCAAGACAGTGAAGGGGCGGGAGAGAGTGAGACAGAAATAGAGGAAGATTGGAGAGGCCAAGACAGTGAAGGGGTAGGAGAGAGTGAGACAGAAACGAAAGGCACGTGGCGAATAGCGAACAAATGTGAACATTAACAATGCAAAAATACAACAAAGCAAGGCGAAGTTGTGTTGTGAATGGACCTACACTGCATGCAGCTCTGCCACACCCAGGAATACCCTCGCCCAAAGAACAAACTGCAGGAAGAAGCTGCCTCAGCCATGTCTGGAGGATGTAAGAAGGGGTCGACAGAAGGCCATTCCTGGCCAGGCAGCCATTGTTCCAGTGTCGTCCCCTTTACATGGTCAGTAGGAGCAAGTGGGAGGAGGGAGAGGGGTGTGAGATAGATCAAAGCCTTTAATGCTGTCAGTGGCCGCAGGCTGCCAGTGGGAGGGAAGGAGCATATGGCGAGCAACGGGGGGAGTAGGCATATGGGGTGTGAGTGAAGCCAAGCGTGCGCCTGTGGAAGCTTGCGCGTTACCATGAAGGTTTATGTGAAAGACCAAACCTTAGCCAGCGTCTTTGCAGGTCTCTTTAGCAGAGGCGGTCCTATGCACGAGACCCGACAACACAAGCTCTCTCCCCCCACACCCCTGCCCCACACACACACAAAAACTGAAATTTCTTCTATTTTTCAAATATTTTACGAACCCCTGAAATTTAGAAGAGGGTGAGTAACGATAAAATTGTAAACATGCCGCAAGGTCGTAATGTGCAAACCTATCAACTTATCAGTCAGAGACTGCTCCCACTGACCATCTAGACAAGTAAAACAAAACAATTACTTTAAAGTCCGAAATGCGGATGGAAATGGCTCTTGTGGCGCCTTCATCCAATTCAACTTAAAGGTCTCCGGTACTGCAAAAGAGAAACGAATTCCTGCAGCCCCACTCCGGCAGTCCACTGCTACAGACATTCATTGCTCGCCTTATCGCTAAGAGCTACGGGTGGCTGCCAATAAATGACACGGCAAAACTGCACAGTTTGACTATGGATCTCGACAGCATTACTTTTAAGGCTGTAATCCGCAAAACACTGAATAAAGTGAAAGTCAGACAGCAAAATTTACAAAAAAATTATATTGTTTACTTTTCGGGCGAATTAACCAAAGGCTGGTAGAGACCGCCGTGTAGCTAGCTGCACACTTGCAAGACAGCAAGCGTTCCAACTGCAGTACCAGACCCTCACCCTGCCTACTGCCAACCCAGCAAGTATACCGATGTGCAAAAGTGTGACTTAATCAGTCGACACTTATCAGAAGACGACGACGTCTGGAACGGATGGCAGGTCAATTAAAAAGATTCCATTTCATAAATGTAATATGGAGAAAAAAAAATTCAAGTCAACGAGCGACTGTGTTTGGGGGACATTTAAAGCGGACATTTGAAGCAGAAAATAAGGAGTTAGACTGGTGGGTATATTGAGAGGGATAGCAATTATATGTAAAAAGACTAATTACAATCTCCGATTCTAAACAAAAAGGGCATCCTACTCATAAAGAGAACGCTAACAATCACATCACTACTGCCGCCCTCCTGTATTCATCTCCTATGTAGTGCGGACGCATCCGACCGGCAACAGCCTACACCAAACCGGAAAGGAAACATTCCTGATCAGCAAAGTGATAGGAACATCCCTCTCCTATGTGTCACCGCCTCGCCCAACACCAACTAATTCAACCTGACCTACGTTGCACAGGAAGATGGTGGAAAGGGAGCATGGCAATGTCATTCGGATGCACTACCAGGCGAAGTGTCCGAGGAAACTCCATATTATGTAGGACAATACCCTCCCAACCCCATGGTAGCGTGATCTAGTGCGCTGCAAGGTAAACAAACAGCGGAATCGCTCATGGGAGGGGGTGCCTGCAGCACTCAGTGCACAGAGGTTCTGTTGTTACGCTGTGTTCAACAGGTAGCGGTAGGCACGGGAGATACAAAAAAACAAACATTGGCGCCGCGCGGCTGTAAATGTGACGCCACGCGGGAATAAAACCAAGTTAAACGAGGTTACCTTTATGTTTAAATATTAATAGCTTTTTATGTTTGTAACAGGCAAGCTTCTGTGTTCTGCGACACGGCGGGCAGGGGAGGGGGCGGAGCGGGGAGAGGTGCGACACGGCAGGCAGGGGAGGAGAGTAGGAGGAGGAGGGGGGAGGAGAGTATGGGAGGCACGGCCTAGCGGCCGTGCAACCAAGAAGTGAGGGGGCGGAGTTGGGGGAGGCTGTGAGAGAGAGAGTGGGCAAGGCAGGCGGCTGGGGGCATGTGCACGCGCTTTTAAGCTCAATGCGCATGCGCATTGAGCTTAAATTTCACGGGCACTGCAAGGAATCGCCACGATTCCTTGCAAGTTGGTTAAAGAGTGTTTAAGCCCCCATAGTCTCGCAAGCTCGATGCGCATGCGCATCGACAGGCGAGACCTAAAAAGTGAATATGCTGTCATTCAAAGTTAGAAATGATGGTCTATTGCTGGGGATCTTAACCCCCGCTGGGGACTTGAAGCCTTCTTTGGGGGAAAGATGGGGGGTTGAGAGTTCTTATAAAATGACGTAATATTGACATTAATAAAGGGGGGACGCGTTTGAACTGAATTGCTTGCCACTTACCTTGTTCCAGCTGTGAGGGGGAACAGCTTACTTCATTCCTGGGTGCGTCGTGAGGGGAACGGCTTGCACCCCCCGCATTTCTGCATCTTATCACCGCCGTGAGGGGGAACGGCAGACAGAAAGAACTACCCTGGCCAGAATTCCCTGCCTGGCGTGGCCCGGTGACGCCACTCCCGCCCCATGCAACGCGGGACGCGCGCGGGCGATGTCCAGGCAAAGCCCGAGACAAAGGCGGGACCGTCTTAGGCCGGAGAAGGGTGGGCTGGGCCGGGCCGGGCCACCCCCCTAACGTTTGAAACGAACTGGGACTGGAAATTTAAAAAAGGTACTGCAGTTGCATTGTCGGGGAAAGGCTGGTAAATCGTATTATCATTGTTTTAGGTCGGTACGATTTAAGTTATTATATTGTGGGTTGAGTATTGCCTACCCACTGTAATGGCCAGGAGACGAGCAAATAAACCCTTGATGGAAAAAACCGTGCACTACCATAGACTCATATATAGTAAAAGCAGTTAGTGTCCTATCTAAGGAAATCGACCGAACTGAGAGGCGCCTATCCAGGGGTCCAGTTTTGTGTTTGGAGAACAGGTCAGCGAAGAGTGTATTTCGGCTAATGAACATAAACCGACTATTCCTGTGTCAGTTGCCACTTCCGAAGATGTAATTGGTTTAACTGATGGTATAAATAACATTGATGAAGAACATTCTTGTATTTCTAACACACCTACACTATCTATCCTGGCCATTTCTCCCCACGCTTCCCCCGTTTCCCCAATTAAAACAAAGGGATACAAAAAGAAAACAACAGGTCAGGGAAACACAAAGGCCAAGAAAGACAAAAGACATTCCACGTGGGGGGCACAGCAATCACAAGTATTAAACAAGGCATAGATGTTGCCCAATGCACAGTAACTCCAGAAGCTATCTTTGACAAACTAACTGAGTTGCTTAGGCCACTTCACGATAGAGTAGACAATATAGCCAAGGAAGTCCATAAGTTTAGTGGAAGCCTTGAGAAAATTAATGCAAGGATTCAGCAAGGTAGATCAAGGCTAGATGCAAATAGTGAGGCAAACAGCGAGGCTGCTACTCTGCATACTAATAGCAGTAGTAATTTATCGGTACCCAAAATGAACAACTATCATACGGAGAGGCCATCTACAGAAAATGTAGGCCCAAGCAAAAAATCAAAGGAACATTCTACGTCAACTAGAGTTATGCCAGCTGCTGATTTCAACCATGGCATGAATCGAAGGGAGAAACCAACCCCAGGGGCTAGCAAACTTCCAGCAAAAGATGCTACTAAAGTAGGCTATCCAGACCTTGTGCCCCCTACTATAAATAAGACACCTACATTTATTCACCTACCACCTGAATGTGGGGCTTATGTAGCGGTCCTAGTGAATGTGCCCAAATTACGGAAAGACCAAACGGAAAACCACGAAGCACTTAAGAATAAAACTTTACATTGGCTGTCTAATAACTGTGGCTTTCCAATGGCTGGGGTAAATCAGGAACTGTTAACTCAAAGGGTAGGGTGGATCGGTCCCCTCAAGAAAAGTTTTAAGGGGGATTGTATAATTATTCATTTTAGGACCCCGGGATGGGCACGGAATACCTTTGCAAGCGCCCCTTCCCCATCACGTTGGGAGTATAATACGACCCTCCTGCACTTAGGATATTTTTATAGACCCCTGATGGCGATTAGCAATTATGACAGCCCAAATTATAACTCTAATTTTAACAAAATGCCACCACCATTAATATCGCCACCTTGCATTACTGTCCCATTATACAACAGATTCCAGGCACTAAGTTTCCTAGAAGACAATGACTGATTTATGATAGATTATGGAACTTCCCAGAAAATTAATCCAATAGGGGCTCTGTATAAGGATGCTGATGGAGTAGCATTAGAGGTCAGGTCATCTTTTTCTTTAACACCACAAGATTGCAGGAAAACCCACCCAGAACTGGCTATAACTACAATAAGAGAAACAAAAGATATATTCTCAGGGTGGTCAATAGAAATCCCAATAATAACAAGTGGGGAAACAATTGATATTTCCCACAAGGAGAGCTTAAACACCCATAAACAACATGTGAGCCTGTAAAAGATAACTTAAGCGAAGGTTACACTATTGTAACGTGGAATATTGCAGGTCTTAGTAAGAAACAAGACACGACGTTCTGGAGGGATTTTATTACCTCAGATTACGATATAATCTGCCTGCAGGAAACCTGGTGCAGAGATTCGATTTTTGTAGAGGGTTATACCTCACATTGAATTTGAATTTGAATTTAAAATATTTATATAGCGCAACATTCACCAGGCGGTTTCTTGGCGCTGTGGAAGCAACTTTAGCAGTAGGGAGGAGAACTGGCAAAAGAAGAAAAAAATAGAAAGGGGGATCAGTTTACATTACAGAAAGCCTGAGAAAGGTCTTGAGATCTTTTCTAAAAGTGGAATACTGTGTGGCCAGACGTAAGTGGTCGGGGAGGGAATTCCAGAAGGATGGTGCTAGGAATGAAAAATTGGTTCCGCCCCATTTCTTACGTCTGTACCGGGGAACCTGAAGAAGAGCTCGAGTAGACGAGCGAAGCTCACGAGCAGGGGTATATTCTTTTAACAATGAAGAGATGAAAGCAGGGGCAGTGCCCTGGCGGGCCTGAAAGACCATGCAGCCTGTTTTAAACAGGGATCGCTCCCTAACAGGTAGCCAGTGTAGTGCCTTCAATAGAGGGGTAGAGTGGTGGGAACGAGAGAGACCATGCACCAATCTGGCCGCCTGGTTTTGAACCAGCTGGAGCTTCCGCAGACTATACGCTGGGATGCCGTTGTAGAGGGCGTTGGCATAGTCCAGCCGGGAAACAACCAGAGCGGACATGATTAGCTTAAGTGCAGGAGGAGAAAAAAAACGAGAGACAGAGCGAATAGTTCGAAGAACAAGAAAGCAAGAAGAAACAACAGAACTAATTTGTGAATGAAGGTTGAGATGCATTGGCTAAATGCTACCAACTCTACGGCAGGAAGAGCAAAGGGCGGCCTTTTGATTCTTGTTTCCAATAAATTAACGACATGCAAAATCAAAAATTGTACAATAGTAGACACTCGAAGCCAGGTAATGAGGCTTCATTTCCATAAGGGTAAAGACTTGGTCTTAGTTAACTACTATAACAACATTTTTTATAACAGCAGGGGGATTGTTATTATTATTATTGAGTTTTATATCGCGCGTGGTTACCCTTGGGCATCCCAGCGCTCATCCAGAGTACACGCCATAGCAATGAAAGCGTTTAAGCAGGGAACAGATGGGTCTTTAGGAGTTTGCGAAATCGCAAGTTGCCAGTTTCAGAACGTAGGGCAAGCGGAAGGGCATTCCATAATGCTGCCACATTGACGGAGAATCTTCTACCGCCAGTCCTGGCTTTTCTTACTCTTGCGACTTGCAAAAGATGTTGGTGGTCTGAGCGAAGGGCGCGAGGAGCCTTGTAGGGTTGAACCATACCCCGTAAGATGGGTGGCCCTTTCCCCTGCAGGATTTTATGGGCCATACAGAGTGCTTTAAACTTCACCCTCTCTTGTTTGGTTGTATTTCATACATTGGGAAAAGAAAGTGAAAGGGTGTTGGCATTGTCAAGCAAGTTAGCCATTATCCTTTGGGTCGGTGATTTTAATATTCAAGCATGTCTGCTGGCCCAAACTAAGATATGTGGATTCACGAAGGGCATAGTGCCAATGATAATGTTGACCACGTGCATTTCCCCCACTGTGAATATGGCACAGCTTTAAATACTATAATAGCAAAATGTGATCTCGAATTATTAAGCTGCACCATGACATGGGGTAATATTAATGCCCATCCTTTAACGGCAGGAACGCCGCCACCAACATCGATCACATCCTGATCTCTTGCAACAGTGACTACTCCAATTTATGGATTACAGAACAGGTTGTTAGTGATCATAACAGCATCTCTTTATCACTTATGTTGGGGGAATAAACAACTCAACTACAATGACCATATTTCCAACATTGCCCACATAAGACCAAATGGCATGAGGATAAAATGGGCTGGCGTTGACCCGCAAAAGATACAAAGGGACGTGGTAACAAAATGTAGAAGGGAAATAGATCACTGTCTCAGTGAGGATGCTAATTCAAACTCATTGATTTGTAGTTTCCTTAAGAAAAATAACACAATAGAAGGTCTACTAACTAAGAACCATAGAGTAAAAAAACAGGTGCATGCTGGATTGTTTGATAAAAACTGTACTCAAGCTCTACATAGTTTGAAACAGGCCCTAGGCACCAAACCACGAAATACAGCACATACCCAAGATTTAAGTTTGAATTATTAGCTAGTTATCAAGGCCAGAAAAAGAGAACTCCAAGCTGAAGCATGGGATAAACTTAGCCTAGCAGCAGTTACCAATAATAGCAAATTGTTTTGGGAGACAATAAATTGTCCCTTTTTAAAGGATGATTGTGTACCAGAATTGCCACTTTGATAAAAATCTGCACGACTTGTAAATCATTTACATATGGTACCTTATTGCGACATTTGCACATCATGCAATTTATATAGCTAGCACTTGGCACTTTTATGCGATTTTGCACGAATACATTTTGTTTAGGTTGTACATAAAGTTACCCATGCTGTTTAGCAAATATTTGAGAATGTAATGAGGGCTGTTAACCATAGTTTTGTACTTTAATGATTGCTTACACGGTTGTTATTGACAAACCGAATAAAGCTTTTGAAACGAAATGACATGAATAAAGTGCTGATTCCATTCCCTCCATTAAACATTTTCCGTGCTTGCACTAGGAGGATGCCTTCATTTATTTTACGCGCTTCTGCCTGCGGTGCAGTAGTAGACACGTTTCTGCCATGCATAGCCGGAGGGAGTCTGGCCCCGAGGCTGAAGCATCCCCTCCTGCGGGTGAGGCGAGCTCTGCCGGCCCCTGGCGGGCGGGGTGACTCAGGTGAGCAGGGGATGCCCGGTGTTGCGACGCACCTGCAGAGGGGGTAAGAGGCGAGGCAGGCGCTACACTCCCGGCTGCGACTCCAACCCTCCCTGTGATCCCTGTTAAGGGGAGGCTGAGACCGGACAGCCAGCGCTGCCCCTTCGAAGCCAGGTTCTAGTCCCGGTGTGGGCTCGGCATCCCAACCTCCCCCCCCCAATAAAAACTGACTGATACTCAGTGTGACGTCGCTGGTGCTCATGTGCAGCGCTATGATGCCTGCGGGACGAGTGGGCGCTGTATAAAGCTTCAACAAATAATAATAAAGGCAGTCTCATGCACAGAGCGGAGAATCGCCCCGGCAACAGTCCGCTGCAGACTCACCGCTGGCGGCTGCAGGACAGGCGAGGAGCCGGGCTGAGAGCAGGAGGAGGCAGGCTGCAGGGAGCATGGTGCGCCGAGGAGCAGCGCCTTGAAGCGGCAGGTGCAGCGCCTAAGAGCGACGCCTCGCACTGCACACTGTCTCCACGCCGACTCCAGATGCCGGTCGGGGCGGGGCACGTGACCTGACACCCTGAGGCGGTCCTGTCGAGGCCAGGCAACCTTAACCAATCATCAGCGATGAGAGCGGGGCCACGCCTCTGTGCTTTGCCTGGCCTAAGGCGGGGGTTACAAGGTCTCCCTATCACAGCAGACTGCTTTCCGGGAAGGATTGGGGAGGGGTGGTTTGCTTGAAAGCAACCCCTCCGACCAGCAGAAACAGGGCGGTCTCAGCAGTGCTCTACATACATGCTCTCTACTACTGAGCGCACGCCCCCCCCCCCTGCGAAAGGTGCGTATCAGGGCCTCAGTGAGACGAACTGAGAGAGACAGAAGAGAGACTCGGGAGTTTTGTACCTATCCTTGTTCATTTATTTAATTATTTTATTTATTTAATTCACTGTTATATATAACGTGAACTTTACCCAAAGGTGTCAGAGCGCTTTACAATGAAACAAGAAAGTTACACAAGATACACGTGTTGGAATTTACACACTAACTTGTTAAATATACATTCAGGTTTATATCGAAACAATATATATGTAGCACTATACTATCTTCAGTTATTAGCGCTTCAACAAAGCAAATTCTAACCTTCACGAAGGGATGAAAGAGGTAGCCGAATGGATGAAGAACAGCCGCCTGAAACTGAACTCGGACAAGACGGAAGTCCTCATCCTGGGATCCTCACCCTCCGCCTGGGACGACTCCTGGTGGCCCCCCGCCCTAGGCAGCACACCCAAACCAACAGACCACGCACGCAACCTGGGCTTCATCCTGGACTCCTCCCTCTCCATGACCAGACAAGTCAACGCCGTCTCCTCGTCGTGCTTCAACATCCTGCACATGCTACGTAAGATGTTCCGGTGGATCCCCACGAGACGAGGAAGACGGTCACCCAGGCCCTCGTCACCAGCCGTCTGGACTACAGCAACTCCCTCTACGCCGGAACCACCGCCAAACTCCAGAAGAGACTCCAGCGGATCCAGAACGCCTCAGCACGACTCATCCTGGACATCCCCCGTCGCAGCCACATCTCCGGACACCTGAGAGATCTGCACTGGCTCCCGGTCAACAAAAGAATCACCTTCCGTCTCCTCACCCACGCACACAAAGCCCTACACAGCCAAGGCCCAGGATACCTCAACAGCCGCCTCAACTTCTACGCTCCCAAATGCCAGCTTTGATCGACCGGCCACGCCCTCGCCGCCGTCCCCCGCATCTGAAGAGCCACCACAGGGGGACGGTCCTTCTCCTACCTCGCCGCCAAGACATGGAACTCCCTCCCGACCCACCTCCGCATGACCCAGGACCACCTCGCCTTCAGGAAGCAACTCAAGACCTGGCTGTTCGAGCAGTAGCGGAACCCCCCTCCCCTAGCGCCTTGAGACCCTCTGGGTGAGTAGTGCGCTATATAAATGCTTTGATTGATTGATTGATTGATGTTGCCATTATCAAACGAAATGAAGTCTCTTGCACTACCGTCCCTGACATGATAGAATGCGGAGTGTGCCTTGCATCGGTCACTGTAGGCGACAGCGGCAACCTGTACTAGCTGGGTGTTCAGATTGGACTAACAGTGACCGTGTCGGACGCATTATTCGTAGGGCCCACCAGCCACCAGCCACTCACACCATACTATTATTGGTCCCTCCACCAGACACAAACAATGAGAATGCACTGCCTGTGAGGACCAAACACCTGCAAATTGCAGCGACACCCATTCGCATTAACTCTCTCCCATGGGACTGTCCCCCACTGCGGGAAGTAGGGGCCCTGACTCACCGAAAACCAGATGAGGCCGTCCATCGATTGCTAAACAGGGGTGTGGTGACGTGGGTCACCGGGGCAGGGGATAACCTAGGCCGCAGGCTTGGGCCTTCAATACGTTCAAATGAGACACACAGAAGCAGTTTAACAATTCTGGGCCGAAGACCCCGAGCGGTCTCGTGCCCCTTTATTTATTCCCTCGGGCGAGCCCGCCCTCGGGATATGTGTGTGCGTGCGAGTGTGAACGGGCCGGTTAGCTCCTTTATTACATCCCTCCAATCTTTCAGATACATAGGCTCTTCTCTGGGAGAACACACAGAGCCTGTGTGCACACCACGCATAGTCTTTCAGTCTCTGGCTGGGGGTCGGATTCGGCCGGAGACCATACTTCTGGCTCCGGGAGTTCTTGCTTGCTTCCGACCCTTCAGGATCCTCCACGGGAACGGTCTTGCACCCCACAGGACCTTTTCTGACCTCTGTCGCTTCCGGCTCTCTCCGAGGTTGTGTTTGCGTTTCTTCCTGTTGGTTCTGTGAGGTCACTGAGGTCACTGCGAAGAAGCTCAAGACCTGGCTTTTTGAGCAGTAGCGGACCCCCCAATCCCCCCCCCCCCCCCCCAAGCGCCTTGAGACCCTCCGGGTGAGTAGTGCGCGTTATAAATGTCTTTGATTGATTGATTGATTGAGACCGTCCCTTTTCCGCTCCCCATTTCTTCGGTCGGTCCACTTACCACACTTCAGGCTCATATGCAGTGCAATATTTCCAGTTCGGGTGACGTTCTTTTATTATCACTTGGTCTCTAACTACAATGTTCATTGGTTGGGCTCTTCGAGCTTAGCTCGCTTTGTCATTAGACAACTTCCTTCGTCCCTGTGTGGCGTTCTGGTCCAGTTCCGGGGGACTCCAGGACAGGTCAGCCGGTACGCAGTCTCTGGGGACCTTTCGGAACAGCAGGTGTGCCGGGGCACACCGAGTGGTGCAATGTGGAGTTTGGCGATAGGCACTGAGAAATTGTGAGAGACATTGTTCCGCATCATCTCCCTTTTCCACCCCAATCCGGAGGGCCCGGTTCAGAGTTCTCATAAATTGCTCCACCTCCCCATTTGCCTGGGGCCACTGCGGTGTAATCTTCCTGTGCCTGAAGCCACGGGAGGCCAGATAGACCTGGAAGTCTCTGCCCTGGAAGGGTGGTCCGTTATCTGACCGGATTTCTTCGGGCAGACCCATCATTGCGAATGTGCGATCCAGTACCACTTTGACATGGGGAAACGCCGTCGAGGGCACCACCTCTACCACCGGGAATCGTGAATGCAGGTCGATGAGCACCAGGGTGTTCTGTCCATCCGGAAGTGATCCGAAGTCAATGCTCAGTTTGGACCATGGGTCCGGACACGGGTCTTCGGTGATTACCGGGTGTGGCACCGGGTCTCCGCTTGTGATGGTGCACGAGTGGCAGTTGCACACCACCTCTCCACAATAGCGTCCATCCCTTGGAACCATACTTTGCGTCTAAGTCTGGCCCTGGTTTTGGATGCACCTTGGTGGCATTGATGCGCCAGACGGATCACTTCTTTCTGCAAACTTGTCGGGATAACGAGGGAGGTTCCTCGGAGTATCACCCCGTGAGGGCCTACGCTGACTTTGCTCTGGGCCCTCCAGACCTGCTGTCGAAAGCATTGTTCCTCTGCTGTGAGGGAGCAGACGCCATCCAGAAAGTGTCCCCAGTTTCGATTGGTCAGTGTGCTCTTCACTCTCGTGAGGCATTCATCGGACTCTGTGAACTTCCCCACGTCTTCCAGCGTGAGAGCGACAGGACAGGCTTGCTGTGAGATCATCTGCACAAACTCTTCGACATCGTCGACATCCTCCTGCGTGAGAGACGGCAGGGGCTCGCCCGGATGGCACAACAGGAAATCAGTCGGATTGTCGACCCCTAGTCGGAAATAAACCTCAAAGCGGTAAGTCTACAGCTGCACAGCCCATCTCTTGATCCGTGGAGGTGCAAGCCTGGCAGTTCCAGCGAAAAGCGGGACAAGAGGCTTGTGGTCTGTGATCACCCGAAACTCATGGTAGTAGAGGTATAGATGGAAGTGCTGGCACGCCCACTTTAAAGCCAATGCCTCCCGTTCTATTTGAGCATACCGCATCTCTGTGGCAGTAAGCGCCCGACTGGCATATG
Organism: Lissotriton vulgaris; assembly: GCF_964263255.1. Classification (NCBI taxonomy): domain Eukaryota; kingdom Metazoa; phylum Chordata; class Amphibia; order Caudata; family Salamandridae; genus Lissotriton; species Lissotriton vulgaris. The sequence goes on from NC_141690.1 coordinate 255,495,129, forward strand.
CTGTGGGTACCCAGTCTCTCGACTCCGTCTCCTGCATGAGGACAGCTCCCAGGCCGACGGGGCTTGAATCCACCATGACCTCTGTGTGCCTGTTCGGGCGGAAGTATGCCATTACTCGGTCATCGATGAGGGCATCTTTGACCGCCTGAAACGCCACGTCTTCCTTGGCTGACCAGGTCCATGGTTGTCCTGCCTTTGTTAGGACCCGAAGTGGTTCGGAGAGGGATGCAAGGTTGGGGATGAACCGGCCACAGTATGTGGCCATCCCCAAGAAACTATGGACTTCAGTGGCTGTCGTGGGTCTCGGTGCTGATCGGATGGCTTCCGCCTTCCTTGGGTCTACACGCAGGCCATCCCTGGAGAAAATGTAGCCAAAGAAGTCTACCGACTCCTGGTAAAAGGAGCACTTCGCCCGGTGCAGAGTAAGTCCATTGTCCGCCAGGCATTGCAGGGTGGCCGTGAGGTGTGTGTGGTGGTCCTCGAGGGTCTTGGATAATACGAGTATGTCGTCACTTAAGTTGATTACACCAGAAAGTCTGGAGAGCATCTGCCTTATGGCGTTTTGGAACTTCTCCGCCACTGATGAGATGCCGAAACTTAGCCTTTTGTACCGACGTAGACCATCGTGTTTGGAAAACGTGGTGATGTTTCGGCTGTCAGGGTTGAGCTCTAGTTGGTTATACCCGCATTGAAGTCCAGCTTGGTGAACCACCTGGCACCATTTAAGTCGGCAACGATGTCATCCATCGTGGGTGTGAGATGATGCTCCCTCTTCACGGCCTTGTTCGGTAAGCGCATGTCGACGCACAGTCGAATGGCTCCTGGTTGGTTCGGCTTCGGGGCAATGACGAGGGTGAGACCCACTGGGTTGGGCCCGACACCTTCTCAATCACCCCCAATTCCTCAAGCTTCCGGAGTTCTTCCTCTACCTGCGGCTGCAGGTGGAACGGCACCCTCCGGTGCCTCAGCGCCATGGGCCTGACCGTGTGGTCCACGTTCAGCTTGAAGGTTTTTCCTTTTAGGCAGCCTAAGCCCTTGAACAGCATGGGGAAGTACTTGAGCATTTCACGTGCATGCCGCTCGTGTACCTGGTTAGCAAAGAATACCAGCTCTAAGTCTTCTGCCGTGTGGCAACTGAGGAGGGTCCCTCTCTTCCCCTCCGTGACATGGAATCTCGTGTTCAGACTCCGGCCATCACTGTTGACCTCCACCTCCATGACCCCTCGCAGAGGGAGTGGCTAATCGCTGTTGTTCGTGTATATTTTCACTCTGGACAGCAGGAGGGGCGGGCGAGGCACCAGCTTCTCGTATTGGATGCTGTCCATCACATTGACTGACGCCCCAGTGTCTATCAGGGCGTGCACCGGGGAACCTGCTACGGTGATGTCGCACATTGGCGGTGGCCGTCTTCTGGAACCCTTTCTGCCAACGAACGACACGAAGAATACATCATCGTCATCCTCTCCAAGGTCGAAGTATGATCGGGAGTTGTCGCTGCAGGGGCCTGGATCATCCAAGGTCAGTTGTGGTACCCCTTGTGTGAGTCCGCAAGGGCCTGGGGTGTTGCGCCTCCCACCACTACTCCGGCAGACTTTAGCGAAATGGTTGAGCTTGCCGCACTGTGAGCACGTTTTTCCCTTCGCAAAACATTTGCCTCGGGGGGATGATCCATGCCGCAGTTGCCGCACATGGAGGTCTGCGGAGTCCTCACACCTCCTCTGGACTGTTGAGGTCGTCTGCGGATCACATCTACCTTCTCCTCCTTGACTGTGGGCGTCCGCGGCGCCACCGAAGGACGATTCAGTGCTGCTTCCATCTCGTCTGCCCGGGCGTTGGATAGTTCGTGAGACCTGGCGAGGACTAGTATTTCGTCGAGGGAAATGCGTGGCTGCCGGAGGATGAGATGCCTCAGCTGGACTGAGCGGCAGCCCTGAATGAGCTGTGCGCGGATTTCTAGCTGCTGATCAGGCAGTTCACATGAGGGGGCAAGTTTCCTTAAGCGGGCATATTAGACGTCCACGGTTTCCGCTTCCCCCTGCCGCGCTTGCCGCAGTTTGAACCACTTCTAGTCCGGGTTGATCTGGGGATCAAAGTGGCGGTTTAGAGCCGCAACCGCCCCGGTATAGTCGTCATCACCGCCTCTATCCAGCAAGGTCTCAAACAGATCGTACAGTTCTGCTCCGCCATAGCACATGCGGAGCGACCTCTTCACCCTTTCAACCATCTCCCTTACGCCTACGAAATAGTGATCGAGGCAACCGATCCAGGAGCACCATCGTGCCGCAGCTGTGGACGGGTCAGCGAGCTCACTGAATGGCGGCAGCGGGGCGGCTAATCCGTGGCCGGGGGGGTGGAGGGGGGCGATGACGTGCTGGGCGACCTGAAATGGAGCAGGAGCCTGGTGGGCTGCATGTTGTGGGACGGGGGCCTGGAGCGGAGCCTGAGGAGGCACTGGCGCCGTAGAGGGGGAACCGCCGCCGGTGGTGGGTGGATTACTCATCGTTCCTGGGTGCAGGGGGTGCTGGCGCAGTCCCCACGAAGATGCGGGCGACGGCTGCCCGCAGGCGTGGGCGTGTGCGCCCTCCTTCTCTCAGTGATCACCCCTGGGCTAGGGCCACTTAGCTGTGCGCGGCTGCCGGTGTGTCTGGGCCCTAGACAGGAGAAGGCTGCCAGACCAGGATTTGCTGTACTCCTAGGGACCCACGAGTCCTTGGGTCATGAGGGCCTTGGCGCCGATGTCCAGTGCCTCGGTATTGGGGCACAACAATCCCCATGGCGTAGACCCACCTGCTGATGGGGCAGCCCGAAAGAGCGGCAGCATGAGACGCTCCACTCCTGTGTGGAGGCGGGTGATGCTGGCCAGCAAAGGAGATCCTCGGGAGGGGCGGTGGGGGCGTGAGTCTACAGGCAGGCCCCAGCTCGTGGGGGCCGACTCCACCCCCGTGCGAGCACACCTGAGCGAGAACCTCTGGAGGGACAGTGGGGGCGCGTGTCTACAGGCAGGCCCCAGCTCGGGGTGGCCGACTACTCCCCCCGTGCGACCACACCCAAGCGCACTTGACGAAGTGCGCAGTCCTGTCTGTCGGCACCACACGTGGGGGCGGGAGCGCTATCGGGCAGCGGAGCAGAGCGGGTCCTGCAGCCGAGGCGGTGGATCGCAGGGGGAGCAGCGCACACGACCAACCGCCTCCGCTTGTGGAGGCCTCACCTCGGTACCTGTCCTGGCGCGATGGGTCCCCCGTCTCAGCAGTCGTGCACCCTGTAGGGCGCGGGCAGCGGCAGTAAGTGGGGTAGGCACCCGCGGTCGTGTCTCGGCGACAGCTCGAGCGCGGACAGCGCAAGCACCGCGGACACGGGGTCCGGACACCGGCCTGTGTCTACGGGGTCGAGGCGTGGGGTAGGCCCGCGTCGTCGCCAGTGTGGGGCAGGGGATAACCTAGGCCGCAGGCTTGGGCCTTCACTACGTTCAAATGAGACACACAGACGCAGTTTAACTATTCTGGGCCAAAGACCCAGAGCGGTCTCGTGCCCCTTTATTTATTCCCGCCCTCGGGATGTGTGCCTGCGTGCGTGTGTGGACCAGCCGGGTGGCTTCGTTATTACATCGGGGATGAAACTAGCACGACGCAAGACCAGACGGCGTGCCCTGGTGCGAAAAAGTATCACCAGCTGGGCAGGGGAGGTAGATATACCTTCCCTCCGCCCACTGGCGCTCCAGAAATGATAGAGTTGTGCTTGGACATCCGGGAGGTCCAAACATTAGCCCTGTTGTGTTTGTGCCATCATGTGGCACTAGGGAAGCCGCCCTCTTTTGGGGGACTCGCTGCGTGGGCCGCGGACAGCCTCATTCAGGATTATAAAAAAAATGAAAGGTGGCAAAATTAGATAAAAAAGACTCCAGTCTAGCAACAGATAGGAGAATCATTACAAACCTGAAATCACCTTTAGTAGCTACATAGAATCAACACACATTGGAAATGCAATAGGTCTCGCATTTGTTGGAGTTGGAACTATTGGCATTGTAAATTGCAATTTATTTTACCAATGTGTTATGGAGTGTATGTATGTGGTGTGTTGTGGAATTATGTGGGTGGGATTAGATTAGTTAGTTGTGTAACTGTGTGAAGTGTATTTGTGTTGTAGAATTATGTGGTATGGTGTACTATGGAATTATATGTATAGTAATTATGTAATATTGGGTGTACTGGAATTATGTAGAGTGGGATTGTGTGCTTTGGAGAGTAATTATGTGGAATGGTATTTTGTGCTGTGGAATGGTATGGAGTGGAGTTTAATGATGTGGTGTGCTGTTGAGGGCTGCCTTCCATAACACAAAAACGTGTACAAATAATACTTTTAACATTACATAATACATGAGGTAAACGGCCAAACATTAATGGACTTGGTAAAGTTATGCCGTCCCCCACATTAATAAAACAAGGAACTCAGTTGTGTGTGTTTTTTCTGTAGCAATTTGTATAGCATGCTCATTACTTAGCAAGTCAAGGGGTGCAGCTGCAAGCGTTGTACAAAAATTAGTTGGACTAGGTTTAAGTTAAAGGTAACAATGCACAGTTATGTTTTTAACATCACTTCTGATCGTCTTGCTTTTTCACAAGGAATATATTTTTTCCTGTGAAAAACAATCCCTTTCTCTAGACTGCTATGGTTGTATGTCAGTACAATGCATGCTTTTACCCCGCATGCCATTACAACGCGGGGATTACAACGCAAATCGTTACAACGACTTGCGTTGGGGGGCGGTGGATAGTGGAATAGTTTAATTTTCTATTCCAACTCCAGTCCCCGTGGATAGTAGGGAAGGTGTTGGAAAGAAAATGAAACTATTCCCTATCCAACAGCGCCCTCCAGCGAAAGTCGTTGTAACGACTTTCCTTGTAATACCCGTGTTGTACTGGTAGTGCAGGGTAATAGTTGCGTCGTAAAGGATGTTCCCCGACTGCTATAAAACACATGTTTTGCTGTCTCTAACACTAACATTTGCACAGCCAGTATTTGTGAGCACTGGCTTTAGTCTCAAACTCTGAGGTGGCTTGACTCATTAAGATTATATCTGGGTTCACATCCCCCACCCATCCCATCTACCCTACCCCAAGGATAACATATTTACACACCCCGCCACTATATTCAGCTATGTGGAAAAGCATTATCACTGTACTAAATTGATTAAAATACCGATTATGTAACTATTGAGATCTTGGTTAACAAACTCAAAAATGCCTTTAGTGCTCACACAAACATTTGATGACCAAACGTTTCTGTTTTGAGCCCACGATATTGAGATTCCCAAAAGCCTTTCGGCTCCTGTTCTGCAGTCTAAACTGGTATACGTTCTTGCCACAGTTTATATGAGTGTGCATGGGAGTTGCAGCTATGCCTAGAATATTACACAACTGCATTTCTGTCCCATGACGGCACAAGACAAAAAATTAAGGGAGCAGTTTTGCAAATTCTCTAGAGGACAGAGAATGAGGAATTACTGATCAGATAATAGAAGTTAGTAGCAGCACTACGTAGAGGACTTGTAATGAAGAATTACTGACAGAACCACAGAATCAACTAGCAGCACTGTCTAGAGGACTTCGAATGAGGAATTGCTGACAGGATCAAAGATGCAGCTGCACCACTGCCTAGAGGAGTTAGAATGAGGAATTACCGAATAGAGCAGAGAAGCAGCTTGCAGCACTGTTTAGAGGACTTAGAATGAAGCAATTACTGACAGTACCAAATAAGTAGCTGCAGCACCGTGTAGAGGACTTAGAATGAGGAATTACCAATGAGACCAGAGACCAGCAAGCAGCACTGCCTCAAAGAGAAAGAATGAGGACTCACCACTGGGACCAGAGAAGCTGCTGCTGCACTGTCTAGAAAACTAAGAATTAGGAATTACCACTGGGACAAGAGAAGCAGAAACAAATGCAAGAGAGTGATGGTGGTCAGGGATGTAGCAATGGTCTAGATGTGAGTGAAGGATGTTGGGTCAGAATTAGAGAACCAGGGCATGTGGTAATGGGTAAATCCAAATGTTTCTCCCCTGTGTGTGTTGAACACGTGATGGCCCATTCTATACGCACCAGTTGTGGACGTATTTTGAATAAAAGAAACAGGTCCAGATAAGCACAGAGGAAGAGCTATGGGTCATCAAGCCCAACTGACTGTAGACAGGCTATTTGTATCACTGACGGGATTTGATGAAACATTACAATTATTCTATGACATCAGCAAATAGAAGCGATAACATCAAAACATAAACTAACTGGTGAACCTTCGCCAGGAATTTGAGGGCAGAAAATAATCAGAATACTGCGTGTCTGCTTGTGACAGTTTGGGCATGTTTTTATTCTTAATATATTATTAATATGGGTGCAGGGAAGTCTGAGAGAAAAAGAGAGAGTGAGGCAGAAAGAGAGTTTTTCCCCTGAAACTGATTGTGGCTAGAGTGAGTATATGGCCCACCTTTTCACCAGAGAGATAAAATAGAGCATGTGTATAGCTAATCACTTTTCAGCCATTTTCCATCAGATTCCCTAATCAGCAATATTCAAAGTGTGACAATGTCAGACAGCCTTCCATATAAACACCAGCAACATTAACTCCACTCCAAATAGGTACGGTAAGGTAAGGTAATTTTTATTATGCATGATTAATTAAAACCGTTGCATACATTAAACGATCTTTAAAATCAAAACCACTACTACAAATCAGTGCTAAAATAATTCCCTATAAAAAAGGGATTAACCATTGTGATTTACATAAAAACTGTATAACACTTTCAATGTTTTAATCAAGTAAAAAATCTATCTCAAGTACTTTGCATTATTAAGCAGTCAGTCCTTCGAATCTCCAAATAGGCACCCTGGAATCTCCATGCTCTCCCCAAACCTAGCCACGACAGCTGGAAAGGTGGCCCCCCAAGCTTCTCAGCCCCAAGGTAACTGAAACTAGCGAAATCTAGATTTCATCCACTTCCAGTCACACAATGTTTAGCGAGACCACTCAGTTTCCAGGTCACGTATGTGAGCACATCCGCTGGATTGGAAACCACAAGGATGATGCAGCTATGGCTGCACTTCACAACCTGAGGAATGACGTTCTTGAAGACATTGACATTCCTTTGGACTAAATTGAGACAACTCTCCCCTTTTTGCTGGTGGACTCCACCAGTAATTACCACAAATCTGGGATTTGCATTATCTGGACTGGACACGATCTTAGGAGTTTTAAGGAACAAGCTCCCATGTTGCAAACCCATACTTTCTCCTTTTAGTTTGTCCACTAATATATCAACCGGAGGAAGTTGTATCCCGGACTGTCTATAGGAGTAGCACAGAAGACAGTGCTGTTTCACGCTATGGAACCTTGGAGGTTCTGTCTTTGCCCCTGTCCTGTTGCAGCAAGAAGGACAGACATCGATTTTCAGACCTCACTAGTCCCTGTTTTTTTTTGTTAGGTCTCACTACGAATGCAGCGCATTCGCTGCTTCGTTAGCAAGACTCTATTGCTGCCACTTTGGTGCTGGAAGGGAGACAGGAGGTGGCACGTGCGGACAGGAGATGTGCACTCCGTGCACGTGCGCATCTCCTGTCCACGCGTGCCACCTCCTGTCTCCCTTCAACAGAGAAACCGGCGGCACAGCACGCGCATCGCGTACTTTCACTATCCCTCCCCTTCAAGAACCCGGACATTGGCTTTGGAATTCTTATTTAGAACAGCTTTCACGCTGCTTAAGATGGATAGTGAATTAGATTTTCATTTGCTGGCCAACTGTGGGTAAATATTTTCTGTTGAAATGTGTGCAAGTTTTATAGAACTCTTTATCTCAACTGCTCAGTGGTGACACAGGTGCAAATGTACGGGTGGGCATGCTGGAGCACCAAGGCAACTGACTTTATTTATTTGGGTTACGACTTTGAATGGCAGTTGTTGCCAGTATATACAATGACATCAACCTGGCTTTTATTTATCATGTTCTTAGAGCGGAGCTCGTATAAACATCTCGGATGGCAACTGCCCAGAAAGGATCATCACTCTCGCTAGACCTACTAATGCCATATTCAAAGCATTTTCTATTATCATTGACAAACTAGAAGAGGTCTGTCTCAATATCTTTTGGGTAGTGCAAATGTCTAACGGGGCGTTGGCGAGTAAAAACATGGCATTGAAAAGCAACTTTTTTTTCCCTACCTGGCAAGTGGCGAGAATTTTCCTGGTTGCTTGTGTGAAATCTCCACTAGCCTATCTGACTTAAATGTCCGTAATAAACATGATTACCTTAAAAGATGTCGTGGAGAGAGTCTAATTCCACCGTTGAGTCTCAAGGGTGTTTTATTTTGGTCTGGCTAATGGTCATAACACAGACGTATGGGAAAAACGTCCTTGTGCACATTACATAGTTGCAACATTATGTCACAGGCAAAGTAACATGTTCTACATGCAAGCAGCTACCCCTGTGTCTGTTGCATTGTCCAGAAGGCACGTTCGAATTGCAAATTTTTGTTCTGTGCTAAGGCCCATCTTTTTTCACCATGTAAAAGTAAAAATGCGTACAGCGTAATTTAAACTAATCACAAGCTTTTTTGTTTTTGTTATCTTGGCTGCGATACTTTCTCAAAGCTAGACTAGCAACCAAGTGGAAATTGTTGCCTAAGATGAAGTTGCTTGTTCAGATTTTCTTTTGCAACATGGTTGTCTGATGCTTTTGTTTTTTTCCTGCCCACGAAGGACATCAGTAGCACGATGACCAACAGCACTGCTTCCAGCAAACCCCCTGTCACTCTGAGGTTCATGGTCCCTGCCAGCAAGTGTGGTTCCCTCATTGGGAAAGGAGGTTGCAAGATTAAAGAGATCAGAGAGGTACATTGTTAGTTTTTAACCCATTGGGGGCAGTCTTTAGGTGGGTAGATGTCATATCTGCCTTTACGCCATGTTGCAGGCCCCAGCTAGAGCAGTCTAAGGTGTTAAGACATACTAGATGAATGGCTAGTAAAACATGACTTAACAATAAGCTTCAATTCTTTAAGTATACCTGTCTCTTTAGCACTTTGACCTATTGAGAACACCTTTCACCATTATTTAGTTTGATTCTCTGGGTCCAACAAACTTAAAGCGCTGGGTTGGGTTTCACTTGTTCGCCAATTGCCTTTGAAACCATAAGTTCTGTAGTGGGGGACAGTTTGAACTTCAGAGGTCCGTCACCTTACTCAACTTCATTCTCCCATTACGAAACTATCTTAGGCTTTGCATCCCGGGGTTAAGCCATTTCTTTTACCTTCTCCTTTGAAGACCACTGGAGCACAGGTGCAAGTAGCGGGGGACATACTGCCCAACTCGACAGAAAGAGCCATCACAATTGCTGGAATTCCTGCTTCCGTCATAGAGTGCCTCAAACAGATAAGTGTGGTTATCCTGGAAGTAAGTCTGCAATAGCTGTTCATTTAGTTCTGTATAGAGTTGCTCTGTCATAATTCTTTTGCAGAGCACATGTACATCAAAAAGGGGTTATCGCTTGTTCTTGGTTCTGAGACATATAGTTAACAAGCATTTGCAATGCAATAGGTCTCGCATTTACACGAGTTTGAGCTATTGTCAATGTAAATGGCTATACCTTTTTAAAGTTTTTGTTTTTAAAACCTACATAAAAGGCATTGTCATTTACAATGGCAATAGCTTAATCTCGCGTAAATGCGAGACCTATTGCATTGCAAATGCTTGTTGAATAAATATTGCCAGATTGTGCATGCAGCCGGACAAACATGCTTGCATGCATCCTCCCAACTGATACACTTTTATTTACCTGAATAATCAAGGATCCGATTGAAAATGCGTACTAGCATGCGTGCTGCCTCAAAACATATCACATTTCTATGTTGGAGAATAACCGGTGATCTGTTCTGCAGCTGCTACTTCTCCACGTACGAGCAGTGCACTGCCCAAGACAATTTATTGAAAACACACTCCAAAGCAATGTTATAAACACAGCACTGAACATCCAAGTGTGAGCGATGGCGGCTATAGTCCGAACCACCTTGTTAACTTTCCAATGTCGTATTTCAGTTTCCAGCAGACTGTTCCGTGTTGTGCTTTGCAAGTCCTTTGCTACTGCAAGTTATTGATAAGCTTTTATAAGCAAACAATCCTTAATGTAACAAGCACCCAAGATCATACGGAAAGAAACGCTGAGAAAGTAATGAAGTTAAGTGGAAGTAGAAGGAATGGTGATGAGGGAAAGAGGGGAGCGAATAGGGGCAGGATGAAGGGAGGTTTCAGGTGTATAATTCTTATTTTATAACTACTAGTAGTTTTATATCATCATCTTTATGAATATCAACCAACAATGGTTTTAGCATTTGTGAGTCAGCTCGGTGGTGCATAGTCCATGGCAGGTACGCTAAGGGGCACCTGAATGTTATGGAAATGGCGCTGTGCTGAAACAAAGTGTGACAGCCGTGTACAGATTAAAACGTATGCGCGTGGCGGCCCATGAAGGGGGTGATGGTAATCAAAAAACCATGAAGTAGGCAGTGGTAATAAAAAAAATAAAAGCAGGCGCCGTACTAAATATAAATCGCGGTGCGCGTGTACCTTTTATGAGGTGCAAAGAAACATGAGAGCGGGCACCGTGCTAAATCATGAAGCTCCGCACCAGTGTGCATACAAGTTATGAGCACTCACACAGTAACACCAAAATTAAATAAAACAAGTAGTTCCCAAAGGAACACATAAACAACTACAGCGTAAGGAAACTGTAGTTGGCCGGGGCTCCTGAACTAAAAACAGAAGTGATCTATCGGGAGCGGCACCAATTAAGCAGCCAGGAAATACAAGGGACGCAGGAGTGAACCAATGGAAGCAGATGGCGGGATTTCACTCAGTGTAGGATTACAGCAGGTTCTGCAGACAGCGCATGCATGCGGCCTAGGCTCGAACTAAAAACAATGGTTGTAGTAGTCTCATACATTTCCTCCTTTTATTAAAAATAACAATCAATCAATCAATCAATAGACTTTATTTCGGTCACAAGACCATAAAAGCACAGAATAAAAAAGACAATGTAATATGTACAGTTTCATTACTGGCAAATGCTCATTGTCAGATACACAATCCAGTTGGTTTCTAAACATTGTAAAAATATGTACAAAATAAAAGTACTATCAAGATTTCTTTATAAAGTACTGATTGATCATACCCCAGGAATACAGAGACTTCATCTAAAAACACTATGAATATGAGCTAATAAAGAGTCCGTCAGTCATGCACAATGACTTCGCTGGGGTTACCATTTAAAATACATATGGTCAATGTATCTCTAGTCTATGTACATAGATTTTTTTGTATATAGGTCTTAAAAGATACATTGACTGACAAGTATATAACTAGTGATAAAATAAGATAAGAGCACACGTGGGGAGTTACAAAACAATCAGATCCCTAGTCAGTTAAATTTAAAAACTGTGCACTAGAATTCACACAGCCGCCTTTTTCTGAAAGACCCCTGCGTAGAAGCCACATCGAATTTAAACAAGCATTTACAATGCAACGGTTTCGCCTTTGTAAAAGGTAGAGCTATTGGCATTGTAAATGACAAATTTTTTATTTATGTGTTGGTTTTTAAAACAGATAATTAAATGGCATTGCCATTAACAATGCCAATAGCGTAATCTCTCGCAAATGCAGACCTATTGCATTTGCACCCACACGCACACACACAGAACTGGTGAGGTGCAAACAAAGGTGTTGAGGTGCTGTGTAAACACATTTTTTAAAAACACTTTTCTTCCAATCCACAAATTCAGAAGTTACAGACCAGAAAAATCCTTATATAGGGAAGCCACTGCAGCCTGGAACTCACTACATCCTAACCTCAAGACACTGACTCCAACCAAGCTCTACCTTCCATAAGCATCTCAAATGTCCAGACAATGCGTAAGACTAAACATCGTACTGTTTCTAGAAACTGCTTTTATAAGTCTTAGCTCTGTTAAAAATGTTTGTTATTTTGAATTGTTGTTAATGTAATCCTAAAGGTTTATCCTATGTTGCAGTTGTAAAGAACCCTCATACAAAAGCTCTGCTATACAAATGAACAAATAACCAAAACAGAACTATTACTAAAATAAACGTCACAGTCTGCTGAGGTACACTAGGAATGTTGGTAAAGCACTGTGGTCAAACTAAGAACACCTGTAAAAGGAAGCAGTTTGATTAGGGGGAAAGCAGATCGGTAGTAAGAGATGGAAAGACAGGGCACGACAAAAAAGCAGATGTTCTGGACCATGACTCTTTTGGGTCCAAACAGGCAAATGTACTGTAGTACATAAGCAAGCAGCGAGACTGATTCACCAGCAACCAAGATGGCAATCTGCCAGACCCTTACTTCAAAAACTCCACTGGCTCCCCATTTCCCAACGAACAGCCTTCAGGACGGGCTGCTTAATTTTCAATTCTCTATACTGCCGGAGCCCTAAATTCCTTAATTGCCTATTATCTAGGTACACCCACTCCAGCAACCTGCGCTCAGCCCACCAACAGCCGTTAACTTTCCCTGCCTTCAAGTTACAATGCCAGGGTGGACGCAGGTTTGCCTCCTTGGCCCCCAAATTGTGGAACTACTTTCCACTGGAGATTCGGTCTTGTAACAACATTCTGACCTTCTGGAAAATGCTAAAGACATGGCTGTTTGGGCAGGCTCATGAGTAACTTTATCCTATGGTCTGACAGACTTTAGAGTTAGCGCTATGAAACCATCCGGTGTACACGCGCTGTAGAAATTTTTTATAACAATATAGCATAACAGTACATTCCCATCATCTGAATGCCTTTAAGCGCTTTCGGATCCCGGGCACCCATTACAGGCGACACCATTCCTTCAGCATTTCATGAGCCTAGCCTTTACAGCATGTGCATTGCATTCTTAAAGCAAATGGCTGTCCTCATGTCAAGAGTCCGTAGGTCCAAGACTGCTGCGAAACCATACCTCATTTACATCCGTTGTGATGTGTAACACAAGAAAAGAGGCAAAACATGATGGGCTCTTCTGCATACTGAATTTCAGTATTCTACCTTTTAACACATCTGATGAACAGTAAGCACAAACTTTACTTGTGCTACCTCCTTGGCTGGTAAAGATGAAAGTACACAAGTTTAAACTTTTAATAAACTCCCCACACAAAGCCTAGCTTGAAGACAAAGTGTGCATACCAATGGGCCTCGTTGCACATCGCCTGCCGATCAACCCCAGGCCACTTACCACACAAAAGGTAAGGTAGGGATGTCTCTTTGTGGGGTGCACAAAAGACTTGTGCTCTCTCAAGGGAAGACAATGTCCCAAAGCGTGCCTCCCCCAACTCACAGTCAGTGGGGCATCCGCGTAGCAGAGCAGAAGGCCAGGCACAGATGGGGCCGCCCACATTGTCATGCAAATGTCTTCTCACAGCGGCGGCCCAGCTGCGGGTCTAACGGCTCTCGGCCTCTGCGAATAATTTAAAGTGTCCAAAAGGACCGAATGGAGCTGATGGGATGTGCACAATGACAACACGGAGCTGCTCAATACTTAAGGAAAGCAGAAACGTCTGTATTGTGTGGCACACTAAATACGTTTGTTGGCTAAAAAAGACTTTCTAGAAGCAAACAGTTGAAAACACCTGACCGACAAGCTGCAAATAGAGGTTAAAAAAATAAACTAGTTTGCATATGGGTGAAAGAAAAGGTTGTACGGGAGCTTTAATGACGGGCTCCCTTGCAAAAGCAAGAATTTAAAGCGATTTCATACTTAAACCATTGCCCGATCTACAGTGTGTCTTTACAGGTGTGCTTTGCTGCCCATTCAAGCCACAGACACGCTCAACACAGAATCACCATATTGTAAATTCTTTTTAGAGTAGTAAAGTGACAATAACCAAACAATAGAGATCTACAACCCCAGTTTAGTACAGCCTAACGGAACATTTGATTGACAACATCGGTATCACATTGCTTCCAAATAAAACACTGTATCTCGTTATTCAACAGATGCGCTTGCTTATTACCAAATATTGCACATAAATAAAAATCTCTGACTCATTAAACGGCTCCGCCTGCATTACAGGTGACAGGGTTTATCTGTATTGGTCACACTTTAAAAACAAGCACCCTGGATGAAATAATAGCAGGCCGCAACCAAACATGGGGTGAGCAACACTCAATCAACATCGGGAGGGGGGGCGGGAACGGGCACACGGACAGCGGGAGGGGGGCGGGAACGGGCTTACGGACAGCGGGGGGGATAACACATAAAATACTAATATATATACACAAACGAATGCAACCTTAGTGCTGCGGACCTCGGGTTGTCTAATGGAATATTTAAGCTGAACATAAGCTCCCAAACAGAAGAGACGTGCACACAGCGACCCTTCCCTGCGACCCTGTGAAATCACGGCCAAGAAGACGAGCCAGCGATGCACCGCGCCCCCTCCCTGGGGCCCGCTCCGGTTTTATATATCAGCCCACCTCTAGCACCCACAACATGGCGCCCTCTACAAAGGCGCATAAATGTTGCCAGTCCAACATTGTGCGTGTCACGGATGCAGCCTCACTCCACCCACCATCAAGGACATGTCAGGATGTGTACCTGGTGCCGGGCTCGCTCCCAGCCCGCCGCCGGGAAGCCCAGCCCTAGCAGCGGGGCACACGTCACTGGGCCCGCCTCCTGCCGCCGATGTAACCAATGGGGGACGCCGAGGGGTAGAGACAGATTTCAATTGGCCATTAAGGAGCCTTGTAGTTTGGCAGAGGCAAGAAAAACGTATAACGTTATTTGGCTCAGTCTAGGTTTTAATAATCCCTCAAGTAAAATAAACACATATAAACATTAAGAGGAGCATTTGGGGCTGTGTACAGTTTTTACAACTTATGCACTGCAGTGCATAGAATAAAAACGAGAGGGAGGGTAAGCGTGAAGAAAAAAGGGGCGGGACTTAAAAAAAGACCCAGAAACGCCCCCGAATCGCGTTCTGACGGGGAAATTGTGACTGACAGCCAATCTCTTCCAATGGCTAGCCTCCATTTATGGAGCTAGCCAATGGAAGACAGAGACGGGACGAAGCCCCATACTGTAGGACATAAGG
This sequence comes from Lissotriton vulgaris, assembly GCF_964263255.1. Lineage (NCBI taxonomy): Eukaryota > Metazoa > Chordata > Amphibia > Caudata > Salamandridae > Lissotriton > Lissotriton vulgaris. The sequence continues at coordinate 255,510,254 of NC_141690.1, forward strand.
TTTCGCCCTGGGCGGAGCACTGCTTCGCAGTGCTACGGCCAGGCCGAAACCTAAAAATGGGAAACTGCAAACTGCAAACACTATGTGCGGATGGGTATCATGTTTTAATAATCTATAGGCCTCTATGTAGGACCTAAACCCCAGATTGCGGCATATTTGGATTATCCATCTTTTGCGTGGGGGGTGGTATGCCGGGCAAAAAAACAAGACATGAATTTCAGATTCTTCTCTATAATTGCATGAAGGACATTGCTTCTTATTTCTATTGCCCAATTACTGGTAAGGGCGTTTACTGGGAGACTCCCCACTCTGAACTGCATGTAGAGTTTCCTGGCCTATATGGGGTAAATCATGTCCAGGATATCTTCCTTCCTGTATTCAGCCTTTATTATCAGGAACTCCACAGTCATCTAACCCCCTGTGGCACTTCCCTGAATGGCTACAGGTTTGCCTGTCTATAAAGGTACACCAAATCTTGCCTAGATATAAATGAGCATGATGTCTCAGGGGTTAGCCAGAGATCCAGCCTACCTAGCCTGGCCAAGAGATCCTTTATGTGGCACAGCCACAAGACTTTTTTAGTTGGTAGAATAGTAAGGATCTCCCTCAGCTCGTCCCTGTAGGCGGAAAGTTCTGGGGTCACCCACACCTTGCGCCAAAAAGTAATGGGCCTCAATGCAATTTCTTCATTGATGGGCCGCAGGCCCAGATCCATGCGAAGGGGCACCAAGGGGGAACTCGGTGGCAGGCTCACTATCTGTCTCATAAAATGATTCTCTATCTTTAGGAGATTAGTTGTGGTGTATGTCCCCACAGTTCAGCCCCATAAAGGGCAGCCCCTCTCGCCTGAGCTTTGTATATTCACATCTCTGGTCACCTTAAAGACCTCCACTGGCTACCCGTCAATAAGAGGATCACTTTCCGACTGCTTACCCACGCACACAAATTACTCTACGACATCGGTCCAGAATGCCTCAACTCACGACTGTCCTTCTACACCCCCTCCCGCCATCTACGTTCCTCCAGCCAAGCCCTCGCCACTGTACCTCGCATCAACAAGACCACCATGGGAGGTAGATCCTTTTCATACCTGGCTGCTAAAACTTGGAACTCTCTCCCCGCTTACCTTCGCCTTACCCAGAACCACCTAGCATTCAGAAAGCAACTTAAAACGTGGATTTTTGACAAGTAATTCTCCTCCCCTTCCTAAGCGCCTTGAAACCCTACGGGTATGTAGTGCGCTATATAAATCCTTTGACTTGACTTGACTTGTATATTTCAACGGCGGGGGACACTGGCCTATATGTGGTTGACCTATGGTATTTCAATAACCCTCCCGTTGTCTGTGATAGTTTCAGTCTTGCCTTATCGATTTGTGAATTCCAAAGAAAATCTTCTGTTAGCGTAATGCCTAAGTAATCAAATATCCTCACCCTGTCTAGGGGTATGTTGTCAAGAGTGGGATTTGGCGAGTAGATTTAGGCGGGTTGAAGATCGTGTATTTCGTCTTAAGTAAATTTATCTCCAAACCCCGCATAATACAAAATTCGGCAAATCCGTCCAGGATGCGTTGGAGACCTGTTGGAGTTTTAGACAACAACAAGGTGTCATCCGCAAACATTAGCGCAGGTATCTTCCCCAGACCCAGTTTCGGGCCATCATTGTCCTTGATGTTGTTAAGATGGTCAATGAGCCCATTGATGTACAGACAGAATAATGTGGGGGCAAGGACACATCCCTATCGTACCCCCTTCTTGACAGGGAAGCGCGCGAATAGTTCCCCATGTTTCCCGCTTCTGACTTGCGCATAAGTCCCTGTATGTAGCCTCATCAGAACTTGAAGGAGGTAAGGTGAGATCCCAAGATTGTTTAAAACCTCCTAGAGTTTCCCTCTAGGAACCAGGTCGAAAGCTGACCTCAGATCAACAAAGATAAGATAGAGGCTGCCACTCTCCATCTTAACTGTTTTCCCGAACAGTAGTTGTAGCCTGAATTTCTGGTCCACAGTTGAGGTGTTTGATCTGAAGCCGGCTTGATAGGGACTTCGGATATCTTTCTCCTCCATCCAACTTTGAATATGTTCAAGGAGAACCCTACCCATCATTTTTTGTGAAATATCAATAAGACTGATGGGTCTATAGTTGGATGGTAAAAGGGGGCAACCTTTTTTATAGATGGGGACTATCTCGGCCCCGCACCAGGTGTCCGGCGCGGCCATGCCCTTCAGAATGGCATTGAATAGGGCACATAGATAGGGGGTCCAAACCCCGGGTTCCATGCGGAAGAGCTCCCCAGGAAGCTTGTCTAAGCCTGGTGCTTTGTTGATGGGTAATCTATTGATGGCATTCCCTACTTCAATCAAGGTAATGTCCCACAACCCTTCTGAGCTAGTCTCGTAGGTGGTCCCCCCAGAAACTAATATTTTATCACCCACCGATTCCTCCCCAGCATATGGGTCCCCAAAGTGCCTCTCCCAGACTTCTGGCGCTATGTTGGGCTCCCAGACTGCTTGACCTTCCCTGTTTCATGCACTTACTATAGCCCAAAATTATTTCAGGTCTCTATCCTTCAGGGCAGTCCTAAGTGCTTCCCATTTTTCAGTTTCCCATTTGTTCTTTTCCCTTTTTAGGGTCCCTTTGTAATTTGCCCGAAGACATCTAATTCGGGGTCTGTCCTATGCCTTGACTGCGGCCATTAAGTCCTGCTTGGCTCTACGGCAGGTGGCATTATACCAGGAGTTTGTATTATACTTGGTTCCTCTAGGTGTTGTAATAGGGTATACTATCTCAATCAGACTAGCCGTTAGCTGCTCATGAGTTTCGCCTGCCCTATTTTGGGTCCCATGGCAGATCTCCATCTGGCCTAGTTCCCCCATTTCCTCTATCAGGGGAGTCGCCAGCTCATATACTTTGGCCAGCTTAGTTGGCGAGTGTTGTATTTTACACCACCTTACTCTTCGTCTGTTATTTGAGAGCAGCAATGGGTCGGGCCCCTTGGACAGTGGGAGTAATGCGTTGGTGACACCCGTGTTCTTTGTGTTCAAGGACAGTACCAAAGCGTTGTGGTCATTGTCCTGCCTCTCAAGTACCTGGAAATCCAGGACCTTATCCCAGGATTTAGTTTCCACTAAGATGTAGTCGATCAGAGATGTTTGGCCTTCCCTGTTGAATGTGGGCTGGCCTGGCTGGTCAGATTTTGTTCTCCCATTGCAGGCCCTAATGGAGTGAGCTAGGGTCAATGAATGGAGTTGAATAGCCAACGGTGTCCAGATTTTTATGGTGTGGTATCGGGTTCTCCAGACCTACATATTCTGCAAAACTGCTTAACACCATAAAACAGAAGTTGGCACGGAAACTAGAAATGCAAAAGACAAGTTTATTAGTACCCCATGGGGTGGTGGTACATTCTGTCAGAGTCTGACTAAGCGCCTGCATTACTTTGCTAGGAGGACTGTAAATGTCAATTCCGATTCTGGCAGGGAAAAACTACATTTCCCAGAAGCCTCGGCTGAGGCTACATTAGTCTGTGTGACACGCTTCCTGTTGCGTGTTATTCCTGTGTTTGGGTTCGAGTGGAGAAGAAGGTCGCTTTCACGCTGCTTCGAGTAGAACGCCTGGGGCACTGTCGTCGTTGGGATCAGCGGCAGAAGGTAGGAGCGGTACCCGCCCTTTTGTGACCGTCATTGAGCGGAGCGCTGTGGTGGCGGCCACGCGTTGCCGTTTTCATAGTGCGAGCAGTGAAGGAACTGCAGCGCATTATCCTTGGTACGCTTATTGATAGAGCGGAGCGTGGTGGTATTCCGCCACACGCTGCCGTGTCTTTTAGGATTATCGGAAGTTACTTCCTGACATTGAGTTTTTCGTCGAAGAGCGGAGCGGAGTGGTAGAAGGCACCACACGCTGCCGTGTCTTCGTATGCGTTGTGTAAAAGCAATTTGACTTTCACTTATTCCTAACTGCTGTGAGTAGGAGGTGCACGGTGGCGGTCGCAGCTCCGTGGCACCAGAACAAGGGTCTTGTTAAAGTGTGTGTGTATTCATTAAACCCGCATGCGGAGCGCGGTGGCGGTCGCAGCTACGCGTTGCCGTGTGAGCAAACTGAGGATTCATGGGATGTTGTGCTCTAATAGTATTAGTCTGGTATAATACTATTCAACAATATTCCGTTCTTTCTTTTGGGACATCTTCATTTTGGTATCTGTGGATTATTAACTGACTTGGTTGTGTCCAGTGGATTAGCAGAGCGGAGTGCTGTGGTTCTTGCTTCCCACACATTACCGTGGTCTGCATTTCTACTTCAGTGCTTATACCCTGTATCTCCTCAGTCCATTTATTCTGTGTCAGTGGTGGAAATCCACCTCAGGAACCCCTTATACAAAAGAGCAACTACATTTAGAAGGTAGGATAGGCGGTATATTACCAGGTCCATTTTCTTCAGTTGCAGTTATGATATTGGTCTCACAATATTTATATTCTATATAGGACACAAGCATCTGCCAAGAGGGGAATCAAAGAAACATATTTCCGTATTCCTGCTTATATCCACAGGTATTTAGTTTGTCAGGAAAGTACATTGGTGTTGGCAGTGTTGGATGAACGGTGTTCTTATCTCTGTATGTTTTGTCGTTTCAGATATTTCCCTTTCCCAGCACACCCCTTCCTTTCCTTCCCTGTTTATTATTTTGTATTTACCCCTCACCTAATGGCTCAAATGCTCTGTTGATATTATATCGGAGTGTTTGTGACGTTGGGAGGTGGGCTTTATAATCAACATCCGGATCCTGTGGAGCGTACATGACACATTCCTACAGCACCCTTCGGCAATGCAAGAAGTATCACACCGAACATCGGTGCGAGACCTCTTTTATACAGTTTTACAGTAATAAACATTTGCTCAGTTTAGGTACATATAAGGACATTTTTGGAACAAAGCCAACTCATGGGAGGAGTTATAGCACTACTGGTCAGTTTTGGGGAACATTCCTAAGTAATGACTGTCCACTAGTACAGAGGGTTTGACTGCGCATGTGCAAGCTTGACCAGTACTAAAAATAGCCTGTTGCTGGGCAAGTTAGGTGGTCAGTGGTACAGAGAAAGGACAAAAGGGCATGCTGACCACGAGGCAGCGCGTTCATGTAAAATGGACGCCAGTGTTCTCAAAATGGCCCCCAAACATCATGGTCAAGATAAGGGGAAATTCGTGTAGCAAAGCTGAACGCTAACCTGATCACTGTCAAATTACGACAGACGACCCTTTTAGCGTTTGGCTGAAGCTACCTCATAATGGACGTAATCAGGGTATTCATCGTCAATATTGATTGACATAATATTCGTTATTTCTCTATCGATCATTTGCTCATTCTTGACAATAGCTCGTTTGGATGGAATACAAGCAGAAATGCACATAGAACATAACATAGGGCCACACTGAAAACATAGGCATAGAAAGAAGAGTATCCCAATTATTATACATAAAATTGTCAACAGTTTCCAACCCCAAGTACTGAGCAACGTCCAAAACCAACCCGAAAGTGTCCAAGTACCATTATCAGGATGTATTTCAGCAGCTATTTTGTGCAATTTAGAAATAGCATCATATACAGAAGGTGAATTATCAGGCACATACACGCAGCAACTCCTTCCGATAATGCGTAATGCACCGCCACGATCAGCTAACACTACGTCTAGAACCATTCTGTTCTGTAGTGTTACAATTCTGGTAATTTGAAGTTCCTCAGTCAAATTCCCTAAAGCAAAAACTGTCTCATTAGCAACGGCTTCCACAACACGTGTCAGTCGTCTGATCTTTCTGCTGTTTAAAGCAGCACCAACAAATGAAAAGAGGCCTAAATTGAAATCAACATATTGCTGCAGGGAGGTATCCGTCTGGTCAATTTCGTCAATTGCTAATGTTCTCTTCACTCTATTTAGTATAAAATCATGGTATAACACAAAATCGTTATGATACATAGGCGGGGCAATAAACACAGGAGGTAATACAAAAGATATATAACATATTCCTAACCATCCTATAGGGAGACGGTAATAACCTTTATTTCCACAAATAAAGTAAGTGTTTCGTGAAGCCACAAAGGTGATACCATTTGGAGTGTCAAAGGTGAGAGTAGTATTACATTCACTTCTTCCTACTGGGATTGTACCTTTATTTCGGACACATAAATCGGCTTTAGTATCAATAACTGTAATCACATGCAGACTAGACATGTTTACATTTCTCTGATAGTATAAACTCGAGGCGAAGATACATTATCTGGTTGATATTCTTCCCATTCAAATTTAGTTCCTTCTGCTTGCGGGTAACCATCTCGATCATTATAACAGACTTTATTGAGCCGAAAAAATAATCCACCTTTTGTCGGCCATCTCAAAGTGAACAGAAGAGTGTACCAAGCATTGCAAGAACCATTGTGAGAGAACGGAAGAGGAATAAGCGGAGTGCCTCCTTTCTTTTGATGTCCGGGCAACATTCCACATACCCAACAATTCGAAGTGTTTGTCATATTATGGGTGTGATGTAAAATTTGAATGAAACTGTTATTTAGATAAGTCTGTCTATGTCGTTCTTCATGATAGGGCAAAGTGAAATGAAAATGTTCGGATGGAATTGAGGTAGTAGGCAATAAATATTCTCTTGCCGGAACCAATCGTTCTACCACCCAAGCTATTACCGCTATCACCACTATGGTCATAACGAAAAGTACTGCCCCAAGAATTCTCTTATTCCGTATTGTAGAAGGTGCCATAGTTCAAAGCACAAATGTCTCAAAAAGAAAGCAACTAAAAAATAAAAATATGAGTGCTGAGCTCCGAGGTAGCCGTTGGTTTCTTCTCCGAGATTCAAGACGGGTGTTGCTACACTTGGCAGAACTGATCCCCCCCCCCTTGATATTCCCGGCTTCCGTTTCACAAACCTGGAGCGGTAACCCAACCAGTCTCGCACAAAACAACTGCTTTTCTTGGCCGTAGATTATATCTCTCTCCACCAGAGACAGTGTGGTCCGGGAAGGCTCCCTCCGATTCAGTAGACGTAACAGCTGGGCTCTTCTCTTCGTCCAAGATGTCTCGATAATCAGACATTACACAAAAGGGGGGTTTACCCATGCAGTCACCGGGACCTGGGCACTATGTGGTACATATGAAAACGGGGTCCCCGCAAGAAGGTATACAGTACTAGATATACTGGGACCTTGAGCAAAATTCAAAAATCAAATCAAATACACGTATTTATGAAACTTGCACAGTATTGTGATTTATTAACAATACTGGACACATCAAATGATAACAATTACTAAATGTAAATTGATCTATTAGGAAGCCCCAAGGAAGGGGAGAAAGGAAAAAGGAGGGGGGTGCTTAAAGGAGTGAAGTACAAAAAGAATTAGTCATGTTCAATCAGATCACTCAGATAATGACAAACAAAAATTAGGCATTTCAGATGCAACAACCGAAATTTATGGACAAAATTGATACAACTTTTAGAAAGACATTCTACGGTAACAACCTATCAATGGAAACGTCAGGGACTTGAACCGGATGTCATAAGAACACAAGCCGTCGACGTTTCGACCCCTGTATTATAGGTCAAGTTAGATCCTTAGACGGGGTCTTCATCAGGACAAAACGGGAAGGGAGGTGATGGGGCAACAATATCTGAAATTTAGAAAAAAAGGGGGGGTCAGACATTCAAAGGGGTACAACTACTGTTACAAATTAACTTAAGACGTCGTAACAACGGCGTCAAGGTTGTTATTAATAACAAAATTACCATGGTCAACAGGCCCCAAAAGGCTCTGCTGAAGGAACTCGGGTACACCACTCAGTCGTAGGGGAATATCCGCCGCGATAACAAATTCGCAAACTACAGAGGAATTAAAATCAGAAATGGAAGTTCATTATTAGACACACTATGGTCTTCAAGATGTATAGCTCACTGAATCAGGTCATAAAGTACAACCTTTAGTAATTGTTATCATTTGATGTGTCCAGTATTGTTAATAAATCACAATACTGTGCAAGTTTCATAAATACCTCGATAATCAGACAGCACAGTGGGGTTCACCAGATCCGGAGAGACACGACGACAATGAGTAGAATGCACCCAGCGCTTCTTGTTCGTGACTCGCACAGCCGTTCGAGTCGCCAGCAACACCTGCTCAGGGCCACTCCACCTCGGCTCCAAGCTGCTGGTTCTCTCAAAGGACCGGATCATAACGTGGTCGCCAGGACGAAGATTGTGAGCCTCTCCAATAGAATTGTCGGGGAGCGCTTCTCGAACCTGTTGATGAATAGAAAGTAAATCATTTGTTAATCGTGCCAAATAATCGTTCATCATTATACAAGGCACATCATGTAACAACCGAGGCTTAGGAACTCCCCATGTATTCATAGGCCTTCCAAACACCACTTCATAAGGTGTGAGGCCAGTTCGGGAATGGGGCACTGATCTAATAGATAGCAATGCTAGAGGCAGAGCATCCGGCCATTTCAAAGACGTAGATGCTAGCTTCAGTTTCAGAGTAGCATTATACCTTTCCACCAGACCTGCTGACTGCGGATGGAATACAGCATGAAACTTTTTCTGAATTCCCAATCCCTTCATGACGTATTCCACTATTTTCCCAACAAAATGAGGACCATTATCACTCCACAGAAATTTACAAACACCATAGCGTGGGAAGTACTCTTTGAACAAAACCTTAGCTGTTGTATTATCCTTCGTGGGGAAGGCCTCAATCCACTTACTGAAAGCACACACCACCACTAAGACATACTTAAGGTTATTGCAACGCTCAAGCTGGATGTAATCCATTTGCAGTACTTCGAATGGTGCAGTAGGTGGAACAAACCCTCCTTTTGGAGTATACGTCCCTTTAGCAGGATTGTACTGCAAGCATATCAGACAGGTCTGTACTACTCTTTTGGCCGTATTGGCAATCTCAGGATGCTCCCAGACTCACGTAAGCAATTTAGTAATTGCGAGAGCTCCAACATGTGCCAATCCATGTGTCATTTGAACCATTGCTTGCAAGTAAGCTGCAGGCAATTTCCATCTCTCCATATCTTTACTTCTCCAACAATCCTCATCGTCCAACACTCCCTCCGTTGCCCAGGTTGCAAGTTCTGCTTCAGATGTTGATTTCTGAATGTCTAGTATCTCCTCTCTAGCATCATGCCATCGTCCAGCCTGTGATTTCACCACATACATCGGCGAGGCATTTTGTAACATAGCAGTTTCCCTCGCTATGCAATCTGCAAAAGCGTTTCCTTGTCCTACTTTGTCTATCACTTTCTTATGTGCATTGCATTTAATTATCGCTACTTTCTTTGGACATAGTAGCGCATTCAGGAGATCACGCACTAGTTCTCCATGCATAATGTGCACGCCGTGTGAAGTCAAAAACCCTTGCTCTCTCCAGAGTAGGCCAAAATCATGCGCTACTCCAAAGGCGTACCGGCTATCAGTGTAGATGTTCACACATAAACCAGCACTTAATTCACATGCTCTTGTTAAGGCTATCAATTCCGCTGCTTGGGCCGATTCCTGTGGTATACCACTGTCTTAAGTGTCGTGATCGCATATGCTGCAGAAGTTGTACCATCTGGCAACCTTAAACACGATCCATCAACCCATAGTTTAGAAGAACGAAGGTTTTTTATCAGTGAAAGGGTGCACTGCCTGTTTTAGACGCATATAGTTCCAGACAACAAGAGTTTCTTAGGTGCTAGACGGCGAGTGGACAAACCCAAACCACTCCTGTGAGCAAGAATTACTCCTAATACGTAATTGGTTTGCCGTAGCACTCTATAAAGTAAAGACGTTTTGTACAGTGACAATATACAAGCATGTTCCAGAGCACAAAATGACAGAAGTTGACAAGTTCCACAAGATGAGTAAATCTTGGCGTCTTTAATGAAGGTTACAGCCAGCCGACACGTGTTTCATCGCCTTCGCGATTCATCAGGGCTAGACGGCCGTGTCAACATCCGAAGGTCGCTTAGCTGGTGATAATTCCAACCCAGCCGGGCCTTCCCTGTTAGCACTAGTGTGAGTGCGTCCAGAAGCGGTGAAAATCCTAGTATATCTGTTATGACAGTATATACTTTCAAGGACGGGCTCGGAAATCACTCGAATTTTTCATCAGACTTTCAAAACTTCTCTGGTTGGAAGTATGCCACATTAGTTCAATACCATGAGAACCTGGTGCGGTCCCCAGACTGGTTAGTGTCGTAAGCCGTGTGCGGCGTTTCTACGGAGCAGCAAGTGAGTGCAGCTCTTCCCGGGCCCGGGCCCGGTTCCGTGTAGACGACAGTGCCCCAGGCGTTCTACTCGAAGCAGCGTGAAAGCGACCTTCTTCTCCACTCGAACCCATACACGGAACCGGGCCCGGGAAGAGCTGCACTCACTTGCTGCTCCGTAGAAACGCCGCACACGGCTTACGACACTAACCAGTCTGGGGACCGCACCAGGTTCTCATGGTATTGAACTAATGTGGCATACTTCCAACCAGAGAAGTTTTGAAAGTCTGATGAAAAATTCGAGTGATTTCCGAGCCCGTCCTTGAAAGTATATACTGTCATAACAGATATACTAGGATTTTCACCGCTTCTGGACGCACTCACACTAGTGCTAACAGGGAAGGCCCGGCTGGGTTGGAATTATCACCAGCTAAGCGACCTTCGGATGTTGACACGGCCGTCTAGCCCTGATGAATCGCGAAGGCGATGAAACACGTGTCGGCTGGCTGTAACCTTCATTAAAGATGCCAAGATTTACTCATCTTGTGGAACTTGTCAACTTCTGTCATTTTGTGCTCTGGAACATGCTTGTATATTGTCACTGTACAAAACGTCTTTACTTTATAGAGTGCTACGGCAAACCAATTACATCAACCCATAGTTCTCCATCTACATCTGGAAGAGGCGTATCCTGTAAGTCAATACAACCCTTTGTTTGTTCTTCAGTCAGGAAAACACAATCATGTTGTTCTTCCTCCTGGCCCTCAGCAACTGGATACGGCAATAAAGTAGCAGGGTTCAGAGTAGCACATCTCTTCAATGTGATATGTGGCGCCAACAGTGTTAGCTCATATCCTGTTAAACGTGCACTCGTTAAGTACTGGGTCTTTGTTTGATTTAACAGAGCATCTACCGCATGGGGAACTAACACCAACAATTTATGTGACAAAACTATTCCCTCACTCTGTTGTATAGCCACTGCTGTTGCTGCGACTGCTCGAAAACACCCAGGTAATCCTCGTGCTACGGGGTCAAGTACTGCCGAGAAATACGCATACGGTCTCTGTTTATCCCCGTGTGTCTGCACTAGGACTGACAATGCACACCCATCCTTCTCGTGTACATATAATGTAAAAATCTTCGTATAATCTGGAGTACCTAGTACTGGTGCAGAACAAAGGGCTTGTCTCAATTGTTCAAAAGCATTCTGACATTCATCTGTCCATTCAAGGGGAATCGGTGTAGTTTTGGACAATAATGCTAACAAAGGTTTTATAATGTGTGAAAACCCCATTATCCACTGCCTACAAAAAGACGTTAGGCCTATAAAAGCACGAACATCTCTTTGAGTGCGAGGGACTGGTGTATCTAAAATCGCTTGGATTCGATCAGATGTCAATGCACGTCCCTCCTTAGACAAAAGATGACCGAGGGAGGTCACCTTTGGTCTACAATATTGGAGCTTTTTCCTCGAAACCTTGTGATTATTGTGGGCAAGAAAAGAAAGCAAAGCAAGACTACTCTCCTCACATTGCTCCTGCGTGTCTGCTGCAAGTAAAATATCATCAACATATTGAATGAGAGCCACTCCAGACTGTAAATCGAAAGAATCAAGCTGTCTTTTTAGAGCCTGGCTATAAATGCTAGGACTTTCAGTATAACCTTGGGGAACTCGACAAAATCTATACGATTTATTATTTAATGTGAAGCCAAACAGATATCGGCTATCAGGATGGATGGGAATGGAAAAGAAAGCATTTTTCAGATCTATGACGGTGAAGGTAGTGGCTGTGGGCGGAATCAAAGTAAGTAGGGTGGTAATATCAGACACCACTGGGTATTGGGGCACTACTATCTTGTTAATTTCTCTCAAATCAATAATAAACCGATAGATTTTGTCATCAGTATCTTTCTTTAAAATCGGAAGAATAGGGCTATTACAGACATTATAGGGAACTTCCTCTACCACGCCTGCAATAATCAAATCATGTACAATTTGCGTTAAAGCAACTTCACCTTCCCTGGAAATTTTATACTGTGGTACACGAGGCAGAGACACTCCCTCCTTTACAGTGATGCGAATAGGAGGGATAATCATCTGTCCAACATCCGTGTCCGAAGTAGCCCATAACGTTTCTGGGAGAGAGGCTAACGCCTCGATCTCTTGCATGGGGCACAATCTCTCTACATCTGGGTAATTGTCATTCAAAATAACCCGCACCCCTTCAGGAGCGCAGCGTATGGTTGCTCGAAAATATTTAAGCATATCTATTCCCATAATATTGTCTGGGGTGTTTGGTGACAACAAAAACGGGCACGGGGCAAGAAATTTGTCAATGTGAAATGTAAGGGGTTGTGACAATGGGCTAAGAGAGGGTGTTCCATCGAACCCTATCGATGTAATCATTTCGCCAAACAGGGGAGCCCTTGGAACCAAGTGTTTAGACAGAGCACTACGAGTAGCTCCTGTATCAACCAGGAACTGATCAGTAGAACCCAAAACGTCCGCTGATACATATGGACCTCTTTGATCTACTGGTACTTCAACCGATTCCACACCCCATCCTACGCAATCCTATGCATGTACATAATCCTGAGATTCTGCAATCTCACCCTCCGCTATCTGATACTGATTCCGTCGATCAAAAGTATTATGATCAGCCTGACCACGACCCCTCGCTTCAAACCTACCACGATCACTCGCTCCACCCTTCGCTCCTGAATAACTATTCTGTGTCCTTCCACCTCCTCGACCATGCTGATTACGTTGTTCTCGAAGCACCGGACAGTCTGAGGCCCAATGTCCAAACAGTTTACAGTATGCACACTGATCCTCAGAAATGTCGGTACGAACGGAAGACGTACCATACGATCCACGCCTACCTCTATCATTCCCTCTCGGCTGTGTAGCATAAACCTGAGCCATCATCACTTTCGTCTTTAATTCCTTCGCTTTCTTATCAGTACTTTCTTTAGCCTCCAATTCCTGTCGCTCATAATACTGAGCCATAGCCAATAAAGAAGCAGGGGTCGCCGTGGTCCAGGAACTTTCACTAGTCTTTAAACGTTTTGCAATCTCCTGTAGGAGGTTCGCTACATACTTGTCAACAAATAAATGCCTACCCGTGTCCTCTGTTAATAATTGCCCACTGTAATCATGGAATGCTTCCTCAAAACGTGAGAAGAAGTCAGAAACCAACTCATCCGCCTTCTGCTTACAAGAGGCTAACATGGTCCAATCAATCTTTTTAGGAGGAACAAGCGTTTTTAACTTATTCAAAATAGCCGCCGGGAGATCTAAAATTAATTGAAACGGCTTACATGCGGGCTCCCTATCCAAATCAGCTTGGGCTAAAGTTTTCCGATCCGCCCCCAGGATCGCTTGATCATCGAACTTACGAATCGCCCTCCACATATCAGGAGGCAATATTAACCCAAAGAAAAGGTCAATATCAACTAATGTCATAACACACGAAGAAATAGCCTCTTCCACTCCTTCATAGAAGGCTGCCGGATTCTTACGGGGGTCAGGCAGAGCAGCTTTAAGTGCCATAACATCTGTTCTGTTCCACGGTGTGTAAACCCAATTATATATAAAATAACCCTTTGCATCCACAGACATTTTGTCATCATCTGTACCTTGCCCTTTAGGAGGGACATATAAAGGTGCAGCTTCACGCATAGGCATAACATGGACTGTAGAACTCTTATCTGCTCCAAAGATAGGACACTCTTTGGATTTCTCCGTCGATCCCGGCGCAGGCGCAACTGATGCCTTTTTCGCCTCCCGTAGTCTTAACGCCTCATCCCGTAGCTGGACCAACCGTTGGAAAAACGGATCCGCATCTGTAAGAACAAAAAGACCTTTATGCATATTCTCACGACCAACTGATACATCCTTAGGCTCCAAATCAGTTGAATACTTTCTAAATCGTTCTACAACTTCATCTCCAAAATGGCTCAAGAAATACAACCGTTCTCGCTCAGACCACTTACGCATGTGGTCATCAATCTCTGAAATAGTTATCGATTTAAGATTAAGTTTTCGAGCAAAACTACGCAATTCCGCAGCTCAGTCAGCACTTAGCCTAGTACGACTACCCCCTTGATCGTCTCTGTCCGAATCCTCAGTCGGGGCCGTAGGTGGAACGTATGGATGCGGGCAACGGTCTAATAATGAAAAATCATCAGATTCATTAGTAAGGACAGGATAAAGAGGACGTTGAATAGGGAATTGACCATTCATTTGCAAATTACAATCCCGTGCCTCCCTCTCTTTCTTTTCCTGCAACTCTTTTTCCTCCAGCTGTAAAGCTTTATCACGAGCAGCCTTTCGCTGTTGTTTGTCCGCCAAGGCTTGTTTACGCTTCATTCGCTCACGCACCGCTTTCTCCCACATACGTACGCAATCAAACATATCTTGTCTAGACCTGCGCTGAAACAAACATTGCTCCACATACTGAACCTTTCGTAAATCAAACAACCTATGTAGTGGCCATTGCAATTCGTGATCAGATTTGGTATACTTGTGCCACAATGTATTGTACATAATAGGGGGAAGGCCAAATTTAACGTACATTTCACGATTAGGTGTCCCCTCTGGGGGAGCCGGCTGAGATTCATTTAATCGATAACTAGTACCTCCTCCAAGACAGCACATTCCTCGAAGTGTGCTTAAAACAGGCATGTCAAAATATCACGGAAACACAATATTACAAAAATGGCACTTAATATACTTCACACAAGGTGTGCCGTTCAAACAAATACAAAATCAGAGAAATATCTCTACATTGCCTGCCTATGTGAAGTGCACTGCACATATAACTCAAATCATAGAACCAAATGTTAGCTAACTCAAAACAAATCCAAAAAGCCACAGTAAGCGTCCGTAGACTATCTTACCAATCACAAGCTTACCAAATTCTCAAGTATCCAGGTTCCAACTGCCAAGTTCCTTAATCGAATCAGCCAAACAGGCACTGTACGACAACTCGAACGATCAGGATCTCAGTCGAGGACCGGCGCCACCTGGAAGGTCAGATCAGAAGGAAAGGAAGAAAACACCGTGGGTGCCAAGACTCGGGTCACTCAGTGGCAGCGTACGCGTCCATGGCGAGTTTCCAATCCTTCGTCACGACCTCTCCTTCGGGCATCCGAGTCGCCGATGAGTCCCTTCGTGGTCGCCAATTTGTGGTATCGGGTTCTCCAGACCTACATATTCTGCAAAACTGCTTAACACCATAAAACAGAAGTTGGCACGGAAACTAGAAATGCAAAAGACAAGTTTATTAGGACCCCATGGGGTGGTGGTACATTCCTACAGCACCCTTCGGCAATGCAAGAAGTATCACACCGAACATCGGTGCGAGACCTCTTTTATACAGTTTTACAGTAATAAAAAGAGTAGGCGGAACACATTTGCTCAGTTTAGGTACATATAAGGACATTTTTGGAACACAGCCAAGTCATGGGAGGAGTTATAGCACTACTGGTCAGTTTTGGGGAACATTCCTAAGTAATGACTGTCCACTAGTACAGAGGGTTTGACTGCGCATGTGCAAGCTTGACCAGTACTAAAAATAGCCTGTTGCTGGGCAAGTTAGGTGGTCAGTGGTACAGAGAAAGGACAAAAGGGCATGCTGACCACAAGGCAGCGAATTCATGTAAAATGGACGCCAGTGTTCTCAAAATGGCCCCCAAACATCATGGTCAAGATAAGGGGAAATTCGTGTAGCAAAGCTGAACGCTAACCTGATCACTGTCAAATTACGACAATGGGGCTAACTTGTGTTTCGGGTACAGACCAGTAGCGGTCTTCTTCTGAGGGTTTACCTTGATTTGGGTCAGTTAGTGGTTCATACTGACAGTTGAAGTCTCCCCCTACAATCAGCATTATGCCTGGGTCTATAGTTGATAAAAAGCATTCCAGTTTATCCAAAACCACTGATTCCTGTCTATAGTTTACAGGCCTAGAATACACATTGATAAGGGCTATTTTAAATTTGTTTGGGAATGTCAACATAACGCATAATATATCGTTAGTTTGCAAATTTATCAGACAGTTAAAGCTCCCGACGGCCTGCCCCTTCCACTGGAGAAGGCCAGAATACCAAAGGATGCAAATCCCACCCTATGGTATTCCCCCGTGGCCCAGGTCTCCTGGAAAAGGCAGATGTCGTGGTGGTCTATGAAGCCTCCCCAGTCTGGGCAGGGTAGTTTATTTTTAAGTCCTGCCAGGATCCATGATAGAATCTTTATACTATCCCCTGCTGATCTAGGCATTTCCTGCACTTCTATGTTGGAAGTACATGGGATTCCAGGGAAATTATTGTCCAACTGGCCTACATCGCATGGCTCTGTCCATGCAGGTAGAGGTGGGACGGTCAGATCAGTTAATTGCTGTATTCCCTGTTTCAATGTGTATACATTTAATAACCCACTTTCCCCAACACTATTAGCTCTAGAGTTCCCAATTACTTGTAGTGGCCACCCCCTATTGTCCTCCAATGGGACCTTTGCTGGATAAGCTGGAGTCAAATCCCCCTGTCTTTGGGAGAAAGTAGTATGGGATGATTTTACATGTGTATCGCCCACATAGGCACAGTGTTTATCAATCTACCAGATCAAGGAGACTGTATCTGTTACTTACAGGTATATTAAAGCAAGGGGTATTGTCCCTCTCCCAACCACCTTTCTGTATATCCCTTGTGTGTGCGCCTGTGTCCCAATTTTCTTGGCCTAAGGCCACCCTCTCTTCAGAAATGCCCTGTGGATAAAAATATCAAAGTGGTAGTGTTTGCGTGTTATTGCTTGCCATAAAAGACGGCCATCCCACAATATACTGGACCGTGTCCCTATCCCTAAAGTTAATCAGAATGCAATCCCCCTGTATATCTTTCAGCCTTTGTCTCCTATCCAACTAACCCTTCGGACATGGATAATTTCGCTGTGAGCCCAAGGGGGGAGTGGTCTGTTACTGTTTAGCCAGAATAGGACTTTGTTTCTTAATTCTGTGTATGAGTCCACCCTGCTATTCTGCAGACTAGGCACTCCAGCTAGAACCACTACGTAGGGAAAGGAGGCTGGTGGCAAGTCTATTCGTGGGAGGCGAGATCTGCTTGGCTGGGTGGTTTGGCCATGCATATCTTTTTTGCTCTTAATCCCCTCGTTGGGGTACCTACTGCCCTTATCCAAATTAGACATGCCCACAGGACGTATCTCAGAGCCCCTTCCTTGGTTTAGGTCTTCCCCATTTAGGAGACCACTGGCTCCCATTTTATCAATGGCTGTTCCTGGCCTATCAGGGGGTGGGTATGAGGGGTTGGATTGATCCTTCGGAGGTGCTGTTACCTTAGTACACTCTTCATGAGCTGCCCTTGGGGTCACAGCTTTGGCACACTCAGTCCCTTGTACACTCTGTGGATGTTTGGTTTCCCAGGACTCTGCTAATGTTGTTAATGGGTGAATTTTCCTCAATACTTTGTCTATACTGTTTGTGATCGCCTGATCTATGTAGATTTTGAGGTCTTTTATCATCTCTGAGGCCCAGTCTGGGATATTCCTTTCATCCTTGTTGCTTGGGTCTGGTAAGTGGACATTAGTTGTGCTCCTGGATCCAACAGCCGAGATTGTACATGTGTGTTTATTACCTGAGCTAGCTTTGCTTTTCTTTTGGGGCTTCTTAGTCTTAGTTAGAATGATTTCGGAGCCTCCCCAGCATCTCCCCCTTGTGTTGGTGTTAGAGCTACTTCACCCTGTGACACTGCTACCTGACAATTCGGTAGGGGGTTGGGTGAGAGGTCTAGATGTTGGGGTTCCCCAGTTGGGGCTATTTCCACGCTTGGCGAGATTGGGGGTCATGTTGGCGTTATCGATAGACGCCTCTCAGTTCGTGAGATTTCATTAGTTACGGCACCAATTGCCTGCTGCAGCATTTTATCAATGGCGGTGTGCTTTACCGCGGGAATATGAGAGTGCGTTTTCTGCCTGGTACTAGCTCTACGAGGTCGGGGGGTGTGTTTTCCCATACTTGGCTTGATGAATGTCGGGAGCAACCACCTGCTTTCCACCCCTCGGTCAAGGAGCTATATACTGCTAACTGTTTCAATTTTAAAGTCAACGGTAATAGGCCCGTGGGAAAGCAAATACAGGGGTACACAACTAGTGGTTGGGCAATGGTGATCGGAGAGTCAAGTTCCTGACTGGAAAGCGATCTGGAGAACTCAGTCACAGTACCTTGCTTGTAAGTCCCAGGAGTAAGGAGTCGGAAGCTTCTGAATTTGCACCTTCTATATGTTTGGAACGGTTGTTTTCAGATAAATAAATGTAGAACCACTATACAGTAACTCATGACTCTGTTGTATTAATGATATTAGATAGATTACTTATTTGAATGAAAAAAAACACTTCACATTAGCAGCAGTACCTTACCAGTTCGAAATGCTCGGACCGTAAGTTCTTCTCTTATGTTTGGAGCTAAACAGTATGCTTGTGCGCCTGCCTTTGTATACAGAACTTAGTAAGGTGAATGTTCAGATCTTCTTTTTAGAGAACTATTTAACTCCCTACTATTTATTATGTAAAATTCAGTCTGTTTCTCATGATGTTAACATATTAATATAAGGCATGTCATGCTTTTTAAAAGTCTAAAGGCTGAGTAACCCACAGCAGTGACAGTACATTGGAACTGTTACCAGTACAAATTAGATTACGGCGGCTCACTTTATGCAGAAAATATATGACCTGGTGTGCAGAATACCTGTAAATACCCCATTATGTCACTTCAGGTAATTACATGCAATTTGCAATAAAAAGTTACTGCGAATGGGCAATTCACAATAAAAAAATTCAGTGAAAGCACACAAACAGAAAATGAGCAGCTGTTGTTTGCTGTGTTTTTGTTCATCACATTTATGTACACATCATGTAACTGTCAGTTGTTCTATTCAATTTTTCTATCTTCTCCCTCCTCATTTCTTCTGTATTGCTTTTCATTTTTAAAAAAACCAAATAAAGCTTCTTGAACAAAACAAAAAGTGGCCTTATGGCAAAATTTGATGCAATGACCTATCTCAGGTAAAATATAGAGTGAAATGATGGATTTGTATTTTGCATGATAATTTTCACACAACCCTAGTCATAGTAAAATGAACATCCAAACACAAATAATATTTGTGCTGGGCACCTGTGCATTTTACACTTGAGGAATACATTGACAACATGGGAGTATGATGCGCACACTTTTATTTCCTCATTTTGTAGATGTTACTAAACCTTTTTATAATTTTTGCATAGGCCGGTATCAACATCAAGGAAAAGGAAATACAGCAATATTTGGAAACACCCTGGACGGAAAGAAATAAACAGGTGCTCCTTAAAGCAAGATTTGGAATATTGCCTGGCCTGTGTCATCTTCCACCGTGGGAGAAAGTGGAAACCCAAACGATATGTAGATTGTGTAACAACGGTGGAGAGAATATCCTCCATCTATTATGTACTTGCCCGGAGCTCTAACAGGAGAGAAGAGAATTGCTTAAGCTACCTTTTAATGAACGCAGCATAAGGACATGCAGACAGGCCCTGATTAGGTGCCTACAATCGAGTGATATAATTTTGAAAGCTACCTTTGTAAAGTTCTTATTGACAGTTAAAAAGAAATTAGGAGAATAATTACTTTTAATATGTAAAATACTACGAAACCAAATGAATTTATTCAATGTAATGGTATTTTAAGTGTTTTTATATTTGAACATAGCTTTTACTGTTTTTGCGTTTTAGATGTGTAATATTGTAAGATTTTAAATAATCTCTACAATAAAGATTACTTACTTACTTATTTACTTACTTACATCAAGGAGTTGGTGACCACACAATGTGCAAAATGTGAGCAGCACAGTTTGCCCACTGCACAACAAACAAATCCAAATTTGTGTCTATTCTAATACTAACGTTCAGGGACGGATGAACCTTTGGAAGTAACATGCTGTTCAAACTTTATGGAATGCCATATTATTATACACCCCAGACCAATTTCATCAATGAAAGGAAAACATATACAAAAAGAATGGAATTCAAAGCAATGCTATTGTTAATTTAAAAAAAGATGTAAGCTCACTACATGTATGTTTTGTGAAAAAGGGAAACAAAAAAGCATGGAATGTAGCTATATTTTAATCATCTACTGTTTGAAGAAATGTCTACATGGCTCCATTTGTTTTACACTTCGCAGGTATGTTCTTGCATAGCACTCGGGTTTTCTTAGGAGTCTGCTGGGTTCAAGACACTTGACTTTCCTTGAAATATTAATTAGCCTGGAAACCAGCTAAAGAGGGTTCAAGTCAAACCATGAAACAATAGCCCATAACAATTCGCTAATGTCGCCCTCCTTCCCTTGGCCTTGGCCTCGGCTGCATGGTGCTGTTTTTACCTGCACAGGGAAGCATGATTAAATGTACATACGTATGGTCACATGGCAACAGCTTCCATCCCCCAAAGCCCCTTTGAGTCTCCACGCTTCTCGGCTCGGAAAGCAAAGGTTCAGAAATAGTGAACCATTGATGTCTTGAGCAGGTAATGTGAAGTTCATGAAAAAGTGTGGGAGGAACATATGGTGATTATAGGGGAATGCATTTAGACCATTCAAAGTCCTATAGTCACATTTTTAGAAATATGAATACAAAATATTTTCTCCATCATAGAATAATAGGCATAGGGGGTTTATTAAGATGTCAGGCGGACACAACACCAGTGCGGATACGGGTCTGAGCGACCTTTTTTTGGCTGTACCAACCACTTAATGAACGATCGCAAGAGCCCTTTTTATGTACGGGAGCTTGTGCTGCGGTCATAAATCGGCCTCTGCAAGCTTCCATACAGAAAAGGGAGTTTGTGTTCATCCCTGCACTGCTTGGCAGGCACCCCAAGATGCCGAGATCCAAAGGGGGGCACCATAGGGCCCCTCGGCCCCTAACTGGAGGCCACAGTAAGAAGGGGGCCCTGCTAGGGGCCCTCAACGGCCCCCAAACTCGCTTTCCAAGATGCTTTCGATGTCACAAAGCCCAGCATGGAAAGCCTGTCAGAAAGGGAGCATCGTAATCCAGACTATGTAAAACAGCATCCGTGTGGATTAGGTGCCTGCTCTGACTGGCAGACTGGCTCCTTGAGCCCGTCGGAAGAAGCTTGAGTGTTTCAAAACCAACACCCTCCATTGAAATGAGTGTCAATTTTGAAACCGACGATCTGGGTGGGAAAGTCCCCAACCTAAGGTCTGACCAAGATCCTAATCTGATCATACTCTGTGAGAATATATTCTAAGAATGAATTGTACTGCCTAACTATTATTCTGCCTTGCAATTATGCATTTCATTCAGTTCAAAACTGTTTTGTAAGGAGTTTCCCAAAATTTTATTTTTCAGAAGTTAAGAGGGCAAATTCTGAAACATTTCAAACGACTGGGGTGACATGGCAGAGCAGAGTGCAAGTATTGTGTTAAATTAGCCATGGGCTTGGGGAAACATGATTGTCACTTGTGGACAAAACAAAATCATGACATTGCACCAGAAACAAGAGTACTATGACACTTTAAAATGTCATTCTGAAATGTTCAGTTTAGAAGTTGATAACAAAGGTGTGTGGATAGAGTACTGAAAACGAATCTAGAAATCAAAATCTGTACACAAGCGGTAACGGCAGCTGAATGATATCAGATAGAAATCATACACATTTCAGGCAAGTGTGACCACTATGCATTCATCCTAAAGAAGTGCAAGTTTGAATATTTTTGGATTGACATGTTTGCACAATCAGCCTGAATCCTAGGATAGTGCAAATGGGACAACCTTTGCGTAATTTTATTCCATTTATAGCTGAACCGGAGTGTATGGTTTGTCTTTCCTAAGTTTAAGTTGCGAAACACGGAAGAATGTGTTACCTATTTCATATGTTCCATTTCTGCATCCCACAGTTGTTGCGTATTCTGTTATATTACCTCTCACATCATACAGCAGGAGTGGTTTTTAGGTCGAGCATTCGAGACCTCTTGCATATACTTTAGTATATACTTATATGTGTGTGTAGTTTGTGGGCTCTGGAGATCAGCCCTAGGACTTGTCTGCTTCCGCTTAGGGACTTTTTTTCCTGTTCAACTGCAGCGATTTAACTGTCTTGATAGCAAACGACCAGTAGAGGTCAGTAAAATACCAGAATTGCTTTCTGCTGAGGGGCTTTCTTAAAAAAAAAAATTCTGGCAACTGCCTCTATTAAACTTTCTTGATAGAAAACGACCAGTAGAGGTCAATAAAATACCAGAATCACTCTAGCAGTCTCTAGATTCCAGTCCATAGAAATTGTCTATCACGAGCACACGTAGACAATAATATTTTTTTCAAATCTTGTATTTTCAGTGATATGACCACCAAAGGCCCTGATTTTATATTAAAAACAGAGCTTTGGACTACACCATTTCCCACTGAAAGGCATGATTACTCTCCATGTGCTCCCATATCTGGCGTGTCATGCAGTTTGGTGCTTACTTTCACTCCATGTTAAAGAACAGTAGATGTTTCAGCACCCAGGCTAATGTGCTGCATAGCTACACACATATAAGGTCCCAAAGGCGAGACCGATTGCATTGCAAATACTTGTTAATTTTTAACTTCACATTAACTGCTATTGCCAAAGTGTCATCTAGTTCAATGATGCACCATCCACGAATATAATAGTAGACTGTGAATTGACTCTGTAATCGGGACATGTGTCGAGGTCGTCTATTCCTACTTACCACAGCCCTTACTTGGTAGACTTCAACGTTACGTTTTCCTAAAGCTGTTTAACTCGAATGAGGCTAGTATTAGTTTCTGAGGTATAAAACAAATTTAGCTCCTTCATTTTTTGAAGTCTATGTCATCTGCCAACCATCGTTCTGTCAAGGCCTTCTCATGGACATTGAGTCCTTCCAGTCGCTTTCATTTGTTGTAACATATGGGAAGAGCTTCTGCTCTTCCTTCAAGTGATCCCCAAGAAGGGCATGTAAACATGAAGTAGGCTAAGGGGTCATTTAGAGTATGGCAGAGCGATCGAACCCCCTTATTCAGCCCTATTTTGGAATCCTGAGTAACCCGTAATGAGGGCCTGCATTACTGTTTTGTCATGAACTTCCTCTATAAAATGAAAAATGAAAATTATTTGCTCTGAGAAAAGTGAAGATCTGTACCTCAAGCATTCCCATGAAAGTTATGTATCAGTATTTATCAATCATAGATAACTATTTCAGGATAGTCAATCAATCAATCAATCAGAGTACTTGTAAAGCACGCTACTTACACGTGAGGGTCTCAATGCACTGGGGGGAGGGTTGCCGCTACTGCTCGAAGAGCCAGGTCTTGAGGAGTCTTCTGAAGGCGAGTAGGTCTTGGGTCTGCCATAGGTGGGTAGGGAGGGTGTTCCAGGTCTTGGCGGCAAGGTAGGAGAAGGATCTGCCGCCGGAAGTTGTTCGTTGGATGTGGGGGACAGCGGCGAGGGCGAGACTGGCGGAGCGGAGCTGGCGGGTGGGGGTGTAGAAGCTGAGTCTGCTGTTCAGGTAGGCTGGTCCGGCGTTGTGGAGTGCTTTGTGTGCGTGGATGAGGAGCTTGAAGGTGATCCTCTTGTCGACGGGGAGCCAGTGTAAGTCTCTCAGGTGGGGGGTGATGTGGCTGCGGCGGGGGACGTTGACTATCAGTCGGGCGGAGGCGTTTTGGATGCGTTGTAGTCATCGTAGATGTTTGGCTGGGATTCCTGCGTAGAGTGCGTTGCCGTAGTCCAGTCTGCTGCTGACGAGGGCCTGTGTCACCATTCTTCTTGTTTCAGTCGGGATCCCTTGTAGATCCTGCGTAGCATGCAGAGGGTATTGTAGCAGGAGGAGGAGACGGCGTTGACCTGTTTAGACATGGAGAGGGAGAAGTCGAGGATGAATCCTAGGTTGCGTGCATGGTCGGTGGGTGTTGGTGCTGTTCCCAGTGTGGTCGGCCACCAGGAGGTGAGTCCGAGGATCTTCAGACGGCTGTTCTTCATCCAGTTGGCGATGGCCTTCATTCCCTTGTGGAGGTTGGCTTTGGCGATGTGAGGGAGAGGATGAGCTGGGTGTCATCGGCGTAGGAGATGATGTTGAGGTCGTGAGGCCATAAAAGTATGTATGAAATTGATCCTTTCTGCAGCGGTCGGAACGCCCTCGCACAGCATCTACTTCACGCACAGGACACAACATTACTAAAGAGGTAATCCTTCAAGATATTAATTTATTAGATATTTACATAGCACCAAGGTGAAATGGCCTACGCGTTTCAGCCGTAGCCTTCGACAGGGCTATATACTTTAATAATATATAATCACATTAGACAACTTATTTATGTAAGTTTCAAGCAGCAATCAATGTTCACTTGAGATAAAACCCATTACAAATAGTATTCCCTATAAAATATGATTCAAAGTCATGATAAAAGGTCTACACAATCAATGAAAACATTTAAGAACCCGTAACGTTATTTAACAGCAGTGGTAGGCTTCCTTTTCGCCCACATCAGGCCCAACAATTATGCAATGGCACATACATACAACGAGGATGGATCCGTGCGTAGAATTCTTAATACTACAAGGTAGCTGGCAGTGTCTCGCCGCCTACACACTGGTGCAATCCAGAGCGGAGCTTAGCATACAAAGGGCAAGCGAATAACACATGCGGAATTGCCTCTTTTTGAACTTCAGAGAATGGACAATCCTCACTATCAACACCCTTCCATTTTACAGCAAACACCTGTACAGGGAGTGAGCCCACTCTAAATTGATGATAAAGCTTTCTATGAAGTTGGTCAGTTATCAAATCCCAATACTGCTCTAACCTGTGGGCAAGCTTAGAATGTAAGAACTCGCTAGTAAGTGAGGCATTCCCGGCGTTCCCCTCTTCCTTCTGGAGGATGTAAGCCCGATAATATTTTTTCATCACATCCTTTGGTCGGATTTCTCCAATCTCAGGGTGGAGGCCTCGGTTACCGAGACCAAACGCCTTCAATGGCTGCTTTACTGAGCATAGCCATGGTACTTTATTTGATTTATCCAACTCAATGTTTTCGCATAATGCCGCTGCATAGTGCACTAAATCCGGGGTAACCCAAATCCTACGCCAGTATAATAAAGGCCGCAACTGGGCCTTCAAGGCTACCTTTTTCATACCCAAATCCATGAATAAGGGAATGTGACCCAGTCCCTGTTTCACCCCCGCCTGGACTGTGCCCCCCTGAAACCTTACCGTTGTCAAGGACTTCCCACTCACGCACTATTAGACAACCCCCTCGGGTCCGTAACAGTGACGGAGCGAACAGCATGACCCACACTGCCCCGCCCCTCTCTCTGTTCCAGGAACCTATCACCGGGCCTCAGGCACCGGAAGTACGTCACCGTGAACTCGGAAGTCCCACCCCGGAGGCAGCGACAGCACCAGTGAAAAGCGAACGCCACTGTGAGGACGAGGTCGGAGCATTGTGGCAGGATACTCAGACTGGTGTTGGAGAGCGAGAGGAAGAGCAAGCCGAAGAAGACGAGTGGACGGAGGACTGGTGGAGCCTTTGAGGAGGTGGCTGAAGAGCGGCCGTGGCTCACTGGAGAGCTACGGCGGACCGCGTGAGTAGCGTAAACCTCCCCGTGAGCACGCTAGGTGCTCGGTGTATATATTGTATAGTTCTCCCACTTTTAGGCACTTCTCGCACGTTAACTGCACTGTGATTATTGTAAAGCACTTCACCTTGCAAATCGCCCTCCTCCCGTCACCCTCACCCTGACACTCTTTTCTCTGCCTACTTCCCTATCTTTTCGGTACGTTCCTCTTCCCCATAGAACCTTACCTCACTAGTCCTTCCTTTTCTTCCCACGCACGTCCCGGTGTCGGTGTCAGCATACGTTTTGAGACCCGGTTCGGTCTAACGGTCCCTTCTCTCTCTTATTGCCCTCCGAGGTACCTCCCCAGCAACGGAGACGAAGAACCTCCCGAGACCCTGCAAGCAGAAGATCGTCGATCCGGAAGAACCATCCCATCTCACCGGACTACCTTTACCATCCTGTCTGTTGACTCTCGTACCAATAAAAACCAACTATAGCCCACTATATTCGGCCTCCTTGCCTGATTTTCCGGCCCGCGACACCCCCACGATCACAGGGGGACAAAGTGGCACTCACTGGGAGCGCAACCAGTTCTCTAGCAAATTTGTTCTCAAATTTTGCCATCCCCATAGTATCACCAAACCCCCATAGCTCAGCCTCATGCAATTCAGCCCCTAAGGCCTTAGCTTAATTGATTTTCAAGGCAGGAGCAATAGGCCTAGTATAACTGGCATGCAGTTCTTTTAAAATTACTCCAGCTGTTTGTTTATGTTTTAACGTGGCAACGTCAATATGTTATCCCAGGATAAATTGGGTGTAAGTTTAATGCCCAAGTATGTGAAAGAATCTACATGCTCAAAAAAATCACTTTCCAAAGGTAGTTTTCCAAAACATTTTTTACGATGATTAAAAGTCATACATGTTGTCTTATCAACATTGATCTGCAAGCCACACTCCTCACAGAAATCACTAAAACTGACCAAGAGTTTTTAAAGGCCACTTAGTGATTTTGAGATTAACCGAGTGCCGTCCCCAAACAACAGCAATGGCATTTTACCATTTACCTAACTTGTGGCACCAGCCTAAACTTTTAGAAGATGATGTACCTGCCCATCTGCAACTGGCCCCCTCCAGTCCTGACCCCCACTCTGGCGGGAAGACTGGAGGGAAACCCTACGTGATGAAAGGGGGTGTGCCAGCCTGTGCCAACTCCAAGCCTCGGGTGGACAATGCGAGGTGAAGCACAACTCCGGGCTCCGGTCATCTTGAGGATGGGGAGCCCTGCCCAATCAGAGATAGGCTCCTGCCCCCTCCCACAGGAGAGGAGCAGGATAGGGTGTGTACTCACCCCAGGACAGGCCCCTATTGGTCCCTGCCCTTCCCCGACCTGCAACACCCCTAAATGTAGTATTTAGGGGCACCCTGAACTTTCCTTCCTCAGAACCCGATTTCAAAACAAGAAAGAAGACCAAGAAGAAGAAGATCTGCCGTGCAGCTGCTAACAAGAGGACAACACCAACTGACTTGGACCCAGCCCCACAGGCCTGTTGATCCTTAAACCTGCTCCTGCTAAATACCAGCGTCTCCTGCGGACAGCAACCTCGAGAACCCCGGAGGACCTGCCAGTCTTGACCCTCTTAGAGACTGGGACTCCCACGAACAGTGGCTCTGCTCAAACAGCAATACCCCTGGTGCCAGCCAGGAACCGCAAATCCAGCCCACTCTGCAGCCGCCGAGCCCGGCCTGTGCCCAAGTGGCCAAAGATCCTGAGGACGTCCCCCGGTGATTCAGACCTGGATTCCAGTGCCCAAGGACCCTCCTCAATGACCCAGATGACGCCTGCAGACTCAGAACCAGGGACCCCTTCTACCGCGACCAGCAGAGAGTAAGATTTCCCGACGTCCAAAGACACCCCTGCACCCGGCACCCCCGGCCTCTATGGGGTACCTACCTACCCTTCAAGATCCCAAGTTACCCCTCAAAGTGTTGGTTGCTCCAGAAGATCCACCGTCCCCGGGCCTGCAGCCTTTGTTCCCCTTTCAAGATCTCCATTGAATAACATTGAGCGCCCGACGGCTCAAAAGCACCCTGCAACCAGCCGCCCGAGTGCCCCTGGCAGTGCAATCTGTGTCCTATCCTACTTCCCCATTTGCCCTGAGCAAGTGACCAGGAGCCCAGCTCCTACAGCTATGTGGCCTGCTAGCCAGCAGCCACCGACCGAAGGCCCCTGCCTCTCATTGGATAACATTGGGCCTAACTATCTCTGCACCCGGCTGCTCCTGTGCCGCTGAGGATGTATCAACGGTACCTACCTGACCCTGGGAGACCCCTGAGTCTATGCCCAGAACCTTAATTCTGCCAGTCGAGTACTTACCTAAAAGCTGATAACTCACTTTTCTTCCATAGGCTAACATTGACTGGTTTCACTCAGAAATTCTTCAGTGTGTGGAGTTTGGGAACTTTGAAATATTCACCTAAAATCAGCCAAACAAAGAATTCTGATTTACTCACCTGTTATCAGGAGAGAGCTCAGTGCTGTACCTTCTAGCCCAGCACAAACCCTGAAAAGTAATTTTAACCGTACTTACCAGTAACCTGAATTTTCTTCCATAGGAAACCATTGACTGTTTTTCTGTGAAATTTCTTCTAAGTGTCAATTTTTGCAAACTCCAAATATTCTTTAAAAATCGTACCAAGAACCAAAACGTAATTACTTACCTGTTTTAGATAGAGGTCCCAGTGATGAACCTAGGCGTCCTGTACTGGATTACAAAAGTAACGAGCACCTACTTTAGCTGCAAATTGAATTTCCTTCCATAGGATAACATTGGTAATTTCAACTGAAAAAGTTTTTGTGTCAATTTTTAAAATACAATAATTTTGCTTAAAAATCACTACAGAACCAAAACTCTTTTACTTAACTGTTTACAGCTCATGTCCCGGGACTGAATCTAGGATCCAGTCCTGTGGTTAGAAAAGTAATCTATAGAGTAATGAATTGTCTTTAACCAGAAATTCCCATTGAGCTCAATGTTGCATTGTGTTTGAAATTGTGTTGCCTATTGCCACAAACTGATACCTTGTTGGTTCTAAAATAAAACATCTATATCTTTTGATACAAAACCATTGGCCTAGAGTTCAGTTCTTGAGTGTGTGAGACCATTTGCTGACTGAGTGGGTACAATAATTTACACTGTCCTCTGATACAGCCTTACTCCTCGACCAAGCTACCACTTTAGAGAGTATGGTTATATCTAACTTTAGCCTCTGCCAAACCTCTGGGGACTGGAGGACTCTATACACACTGTACCTTACTTTGGTCCAGTAAATATAGAGCCACTTTCCCACAACTCGGGTCCGGACAGCATACCAGATGGTAGAGTCTGACCGAATGATTACGATGCATTTGAATGCATCCGGATACGAATCGGTCGGGTTCCCATTGGTTTCAAGGGGAGCCTGTGTAGTGAACATGAACATAGGCTTGCATTGACAAAAGGAGTGGTTGGGTATAATCATTTACCCCTTGGTACCTGCCACACTGTGCATGGTTGGGAAGAGGGGACCCATGGGTACCCTCATGCGCCCGATCCGGAGGGCCCTGGGTGAAGGGGGGCCTGCTACCGGCCCCCAAAGACCGATTTCAGCAGCTTTTTCAATCCGGGCAATCCAAATTGGAAAGGCTGTCCAAATTGTTCATAGTTCGTGCTTTCTCTGTAAACCTAGTCCATAGAGCTGTACGAATCGGCTCCAGAAGGCTCTGTGTCTCCGAATGCCTTCAGGAACCGATTTGGTCAACGCTAAGGGTTTCCAAGCATCAGACTTGGTTGTTCAGAACTGTGAACGATTCGGACGGAAACAAGAGCTTGTATATCAAAGTCAGTGGTGAGTGCGTTGAGCTGAAGAGCAGCCAGAGTCCTCTGGGGCGATTCCAATTGTGGGATAGCCCACCTTTCTTCCTCTTCAATTGTGATTTCAATATCATCTCTTCGGAGGGGCTTATAAGTGGTATTGAAATCACCAGCAAGAATCAAGTTGACCCCAGGATGGTGCCTATCCAACAAAGCTTCAAGTGAGTCAGTTGTTGATGAGGGAGCCCCACCCATTTCTACTCCCGCATAAATACTAAGCAATACCAGTATAGGCTTGCTGTAGGCACTGAATTCAATACCAAGTATATTCACATTTGCAGTATTTACTTGTCGAATTTTATAGTTCATTGAGGACTTGACAGATGTTATCAGCCCACCAGAAGGCTTTGTCGGGGTGAAATTTGTCTATATACTTGGCCTGTACACCAATGTCAAATCTGTCAATGAACTAACACCAGTGTGGAAGTAACAGCTTGGTTTTGAGGCCTGTAACCTTCCAAGAGATTAAAGGAATGTTTATTTTTAATTTTAAAGAGTTTTACATAGTGAGAACTTGACCCGAATCGAGTACCAGAGATCTTTACATAGCACCAGCTGCATTACATGAGGACACATTCATTTTTGTTAGGCACGGGGAGTTTAGGTGATTTGTCCAGAATCACAGGATGTTCTGCATCATTGCCGAGACTCGAACCCGATTCCCCACATTTGCGGTCCACTGGGCTAGCCATTAGGTCAACTCCTCTCCCCAAGTTTAGTGGAGAAGAGTTAATTGGGACACTACTGGAGAGGTGGTTTATTTCCTCAATATTATTTTTTGAAGCAATTAATCGAGTGGGACTTGTCTGAGCAAGAACGGGTGGTGCCAAAACCCCTACCTCAGAAGCTCCTCCTAGGTGGGTGGCACTGGTATTCACAGATGGGGTCTTCGTCTCATTAGGATTTAAAAAGTTGCTAGTTTGGTATTTATATAGTGCACACCAAGCAAGAAAGCAAAACAACACTGTACATTTGGGAGGAATGGGAAATAAAAAACAAGATGGCAAACGTTAAGTGAGGATTCAGAAATGCAGTTTGCACATTACATTTCACATAATAATGAGTCAAGCATAGAGGCTGAGATTTAAACCTGGGTCCCCAGGTTCCAAAGTCAGTAGTTCTAGCCGTTAGATCACATCTCCTCCCAAAAAGTTAGGGACGTATTTCTTTAGTTTCATGCAGTGCAGCACAGCAAGTCAGCATGCTGTACTGCATGACAGGGTAAGGGCAGAAATGCACTGTATTAACACAATATGTGGCATTCCTGCATTTTCCCAATGCTGGCGCACAATGTGCTGCCTAAAGCCAAAGCAGGCACTCTTGCACCAAGGTGCAAGGGTGCCTGCATGGTAAGCAGGTTTGTTTTTGTGCAGGCGGGGGCACCTTCCTGCACAAAAACAATCCCCTGAGGCATTTTCCTCTTTATATGTTTGCTACAGAATGCACCTATTTCACTTCACAGGGAAGATGATGTCCTTTGGTGTAAGTATGGCGACTCCCCACACCCACTACCTCAGGGAGCCCAAATATTTATGAGTGATAGACCATGCTTCTTTTTAGTGAATTGTATAAACCAGCATTTGGACTTGACATTCACCAACCACAATCAGTAGAAATTCCACAGATTTAGTCAGTCCTGAAGAAAGCCTGTTGACCCTGAGTTGCAGTTGTAATAGGCTGAAACATGTTGACCTTACTTAGCTATAGATGTTAGTGGTAATTCTGCCCATTGAACATCACACTTTTTTTATCCTTGCTAAAGTACCTTATTAATAAACAAGTATTAGGATCGTGAAGGCTTTTTTAATTTGTAAGAGCTTCATTTACAAATCGCATCGAGCCCTCCCGCTAACACTACTTGCAGTGGATGAGGATCCAATGACGAAGCATGCCACTGGTGGTACAAGTGGGTGAGCATACTACTAATATATCCATGTGATGCAAGGGTCACATCGATTCACCTGGGTGCAGATCCTTTTCCACTTTGTTATATATTGAGACCAGTCTATCTGACCTCTTAGCACGTTTAGAGTTCGCCATTTATTGTTATTTTTATTGTTAATTGCTATTTATTAAGCACGTTATCACCACCAGGTCTCTAAGCGCTGTCAAAGATCCAACCTTAACAAGAGGGGGTTTAGATTGCGCCCCAGGCCTCCGCAAAAAAGGACTGTTTTTAATTTCTTCCTGAACGGGAGAAGGGCGTGTTCCTTGCGTACATTCTCCGGTAGGTTGTTCCAAATGTGGGGGATGGATGATGAGAATGCTCTTCCGCCTTTCGTGGACTTGTTAAATCGCGGGCAGGCCAAGAGGCTGGCATCGGAGGACCATAGCGCCCTGCTAGAAGTGCAATTGGCAAGGCAGTCCTTGGGGGCTTGGCCCTAGATGGCTTTATGTGCGATACAGAGGCCTTTGAATTTTGCTCTCTGTCCAACCGGGAGCCAGTGCAATTGTTTAAGGAGGGGTGGCACATGTGCTCGTCTTTGCGCTCTAAAGATAAGCCTAGCAGCGTCATTCATAATCACCTGCAATCTAGTCAGGAGGTTACCCGGAAGGCCAATGTACAAGGAGTTGCCGTAATCCAGGCGTGATAGTATCAGAGCAGATACTGCCATTCTGAGTGAATTGAAGGTGAGTAAGGGGGCGAGCTTACGCAGCTGTCTCAGCATGCCTGTGCATGTTCCCACAACTGTAGATACCTGCTGGGTCATAGTGAGCTTGGCATCAATTTTGAAACCCAGACTTTTTACAGCCACGGCCGACTCTGGGTATGCGCCAAGCTCTTGTGGCCAAAAGAGTTCTTTCCACGGATTAGACTCTGAAGTGACGGCCAGTACCTCTGTTTTATCCGGGTTGATTTTAAGGGAGTTGGCTGTCATCCAGTTAACAGTAAATTTCAAAATGTTTTGGAATCTTGTATGGGCTGACGTGGAGTTGTCTATCTGAATGACAATTTGAGTGTCATCAGCGTAGTTGTATATTTGACATTCCATATGGTTCAGTGCCGCTATCAGGGGCTGGAGGTATGCATTAAACAGAAGTGGTGATATTGCCGATCCCTGCGGTACCCCACACGAGAGTAGTCCTAAATCAGACAAATGATCATTCAGTTGTATTCTCTGGGAGCAGCCTTTTAGGAAAGAGCGAAGCCAGGTAAGGGCCGTACCCTGGATCCCTAGCTCCAAAATGATTGACCGTATCAAGTGCCGCGGATAGGTAGGACCAGGGCACAAGGTTTTTTCTTGTCGGCCCTCAGTCTGAGTTCATCTAGAACAGACAGCATCACCAGTTCCGTGCTGTGGTGCGCCCTGAACCCTGCCTGGTTAGGTTGTAGGAGATTGTTATTCTCAATATGATTGGTTAGAGTTTTTAGCACGTGTTGTTCTAGTGCCTTTGCGAGGAACGGGAGCTGTGAGATTGGCCTAAAATTTTCCCCTTTTTTCGTACTGGCCCCAGGCTTTTTCAAAAGCGGAATGACACGTGCGTAAGCATGGGCGAATTTTGCGAATCTCGCGTTCGCGAATTTTGCGGATTTGCGAACTCGCAATCCGCAAAATCCGCGAATTCCCGCGAATTTGCGGATTTTTTTTTTTTGTGTTCGCCCGTGTTTCTGCCAGTTCGCGAGGGTTTTTACAATTTCGCAATTTGCGAACTTACCTGTCGGGTCGCAAGTTTTGCGAACTTGTTGTTTCTACGTGTCCAGCCTGTTTGGGACACTCTTCTTCATCACTGCCACTCTCTGTCACCACTGCCACTCTCTGACTACTCATGCCACCCTCTGGCCCACCCATGCCACCCTCTGTTTCATCACCACACTCTCTGGTTGTCCAGTGTACATTATTTTCGGCAAAGCAAAGCACACCTTCCCTGCCTCAAGTGACCTGAATTAATTTGGGGCTGATTAATGTGTCACAGAATATTTTTTTAGCTGGCACCTGCTTCCTTAGTGCGCCCTGATTAGTGATCTTTTGCACTTGCTAAGTGCTTTCATTGTTGCAAAATTAGTTACAACACCTGCCCTGCCCCAACTGACAATAATGAATTAGGGGCTGATTAATTGATTTTAACTTCCAGCCTGGCTCCTGCTTGTCTCCCTTAGCTGTAATTCAGGACCTTTGTGGCATATGTGTAACTATTCTGAGGTTCAGAGCAGGGTCACATAATAGTTGCAACTGGCAACTGAACTCTGGAGGGGCCCCTCAGGAAGCACTACAGGAAATGGCTACTAATGATGAGCCTGAACTTTTGAACCTGGTAAGTAGTTACTTTCAGTTTTTCTGCAATTTTGCACTTATTCGCGGGGCGCGAACTCACGCGAACAGTGCGAACAGTGCGAGCAAAATCCGCTGCTCGCGGATTTGCGGATTTTGCGGGAGATTCGCAAATCTCGCGGATTGCGAATTTACCGAAAATCCGCAAAATCCGCGAGCGGAACGGATTTTCCGCCCATACTTACACGTGCGTCATGAGGCTTTCCCTCTCTTGTGTACTGATTGTTATATTGAAAGGAAGCTGAGGGTTGCCCCTATTTAGCTTTTCACCCCCCTTGTTTTCTTACATGTTTGTTTTTTAAACAGGGCGGGAAGAAGGAGCAGTCCTTCTACGTTTGAAAACCACTGTTATGTTATGTTATGTTATGCGTTTTTATTTGGCGCACAGATGCTCCAGCTAAGGAGCGTCCTGGCGCTTAAACTTTATTCTGCAGTGGTTTGTTAACATATAGAGGGACCCCTCCCTCTCCTGGCCCTGTTTAATAAACACTGTCTGTAATGCTGCATACCAATTGGCTTCCTTACATACTCAGAATCTATACAGCATATGTACTTTGAGTATGTAAAGGCACCGAGGGGTATGCACTAGAGCAGTGTGAAATAACAAATGCACTAACAGTGCATACCCCAAGATGCTGCCGTAATCACGTCAAAGTATGCAAGGGCACTGAGGGGTATGTACAGGGTATTTGACAGCAGTATTTCCTAGCACAAACTGAGTCCTCACATCCACTTTTGGACTTGAGGGTGCACTTTGCTCTACGAAAATAGCACTGAATGCCCCCTTTGTCCCGTCGAGAAATCCTGCAGATTCCCATGGAATTGTAATGTAATTCAGTGGAATTCCACAGAATCAATTGCTGCCAAATCCGCCCACCCTTTTTTATGATTAGGAGTAAGCGATATATTCAGCTCTGCCGGACTTTTGCCCACTCTGTGTTATGCTTGTACCGCAGAGTACTGGCCATATTCCACCAACCGCCACATGGCAGAGTTTTTTCTTGCATGCTGCTCTCTAATGGTAAATTGGCGAGCAAGATTGCGGTAGCTGGGATGGCACCCGGTGAGATTTCCACAATACGGGATGTCACGAACATTCACAATCTGAAAGCTGCCCCTCAAGTAGAAACTCTATTCGAGCTGCATAAAAATCAACCTGAGAAGATGCACCCTCTGGCACGCTGCCTGGTGCAGTTGGTGCTGATTTTTCAGCGCAGAACGAGTCCTCTGTGCTAAATTACAGTGCAAGCAGCGCAATGTGCCTGATTTCTCCTGTTCGCTGAATTTCACGTATTCTCGCAGACTTTTTGTGTAAATATGCAGAATTTTGCAGAGTAAAACTCAGCGAGTTCCACCCAGGGCTATTTATGATCGCAATCCTAACGTGAATATGTTGTGTTGCATCCACATGGATTGTAGGCAAATCCATACTTTTCTTATATAGGAGTGTCTGAGATTATAGAGAAAACAATGGAATGCTTAGATCATATATTCCATTTCTGATAACTTCACTGGGGATCAATATCATTTGAGCCCATTGTGTTTTAGCTCATCTGTGCAGCTACAGAGAACATTATATGTGAATCCGTTTTGGCCAACCAAGTAAGAAACAATCAAAAACAAAGTTCCAGGCGATGTTGTGTCTGAATGGGGACACAGGAAGCCTCAGATCAATTCTGGCCTCCTAAGGGCTTCATCAGTGAAGTGCAGCTTGAGTCCTGTTACAGAGTGAACTTAGAATCTATATCTGGGCCTACTCATCCTAGTTAGAGAGACTCACTTAGAAAAAAAATGATAGATGGTATGCTTTAATTACACTCAGCAACTATTGGTTATTCTGGGCCACATTCATGTCTATCTTTTGAGCTTTAGTGTGTTATTACAAACAAGCCAGCCATATCCAAACCATGCTCACTAGCCTTGGCGCAACCTACATGAGACTGTCCAGACTGAAATTTTTGCCCATATCCCCTCTGAAAGCGAGCACAAGTAACCCTAGGCTGATTTTGGCATTGCTGGGTTTTGGACCCGTCAGCCTTAGGGTGGTCTTCCCCCAAATGTTTTTCCTGCTTACCTCTTCTTTTGGCTGAATCTTGTTGTTGGCCTTAGGACTCCGAGCACTTTACCACTGCTGACCAGAGCTAACGTGCATGTGCTCCTCGCCTAGACATTGTAACATTGGTGTATACACAATTGGCATATTTATTTTACTTTTAAGGCCCTTGTAGAGTGGTATACTATATGCCCAGGGCCTGTAAATTAAATGATACTAATGGACCTGCATCACTGATTGTGCCACCCACATCAGTAGCCCTGTAACATGTCTCAGGCCTGCCACTGCAGAGCCTATGTGTGCAGTTTTACTACCACTTCGGCTTCACATTTAAAACTCTTTGCCAAGCCTTAAACTTCCCTTTTATTGCACTTAAGTCACCCCTAAGGTAGGCCCTAGGTAGCCAATAGGGCAAAATGCTTTGTAAATGAAATATAGGACATGCGTGTTTATGTTTTGCATGTCCTAGTAGTGAAACACCCCTATATACATTTTTCACTACTGTGAAGCCTACTCCTCTCATAGGATAACTTTTGGAATTCCTTAATACACCTTTAAGCTGTCATTTCTGATTAGAAAGGAATGGTTGTTTCATGTTTTCTAGCTTTGGAATGGTAATGATAAACCCTCTTTACTGATAAAGTTAAATTTAACATTACTGTTCTAGAAATGCCAGGTTTAGAAAGTAGACATATCTCTGCTCTAACAGCTGTGTCCCTGCAGCCTGTCTCCAGTACACGTCTGGGGTGGGTGACAGCTACACTTTGTGCATTCCTTCTAGACAGCCACATACACAGGATGGTTATGTGTGTCAATCAATTATTCAAGCATTTGTAAAGTGCACACTTTCACCGCCGGGGTAGTTGGGCTCTGTACCTGTGTCGAAGAACCAGGTCTTGAGTCCCTTTCTGAAGTCTGCCAGCAGGGGGGCCGTATGGAGCTGGAGGGAAGGACATTCCAGTTCTTGGCAGCGATGTAGGAAAAGGAGCGGCCACATCTGCGGCTGTGACGGATGTTGGGGGGGGGGTGCGAGGAGGAGTGCAGGAAGCTGAGTGGATGGTTGATATAGGTAGGTCCTAGGTTGTGGAGGGCTTTGTAGGCTTGTGTGAGGATCTTAAACTGGCATCTCTTCTTGATGGGGAGTTAGTGGAAGACTCAAAGGTGGAGGGCGATGTAGGTTCATCTGGGGAGGTCTAAGATGAGTCTGGCTGTGGCATTCTGTATGGCCTGTTGTCTGCTGATGAGCTGAGTGGGGATTCCAGCATAGAGGGTGGTGCCGTAGTCGAGGCGGCTATTGAAAAGAGCCTGAGTGATGGTCTTTCTGGTGTTGGTTGGAAGCCATCTAAAGATTCTGCAGAGTATGTGAAGTGTGTGAAAGCAGGAGGAGGCAACTGTGTAGACTTGTCGTTTCAAGGTCAGTTGGCTGGTGAGGGTGATTCCAAGGTTGCGTGCATGGTTAGTCGGTGTGGGTATGGCTGAGAGGTATGTAGTCCACCAGCTGTGTCAGAGTACTCATCTGCATTCTGATGGCTCTTCCTGGGCAGAAAGCGAGGGAATAGTGACATTTACACATGAATAGGCAGTGCCCTGTACCCACACAATGGAGTTATTAGCCTCTACTGATAGTCTGGAGCAAGAACTTAGAAGAAAGGGCTTCTGTGCACTTCAAAGAACCTTCTTTGAAGTTACCCCCT
Source organism: Lissotriton vulgaris (assembly GCF_964263255.1). Lineage (NCBI taxonomy): Eukaryota > Metazoa > Chordata > Amphibia > Caudata > Salamandridae > Lissotriton > Lissotriton vulgaris. The sequence continues at coordinate 255,548,062 of NC_141690.1, forward strand.
CTTTAAAGGCACAACTGGGGATATGAACTGGGTCTCTAACCCAACTAAATCAGACTCTTCTGGCCCTACAACTGGACCCTGCCAGAAGAACTAATGTGCTGCATGAAGGACTGACACTCTGCTGGACAGCTGACCTGGAAGGCTTGCTTTTCTGCTGTGCTGCTCTACGTCCTGCTGCTCTCTACCCCTGCTGAGGAGAGCGGGACTATGCCTTGCAAGTGAAGTGATCTTTAAGGGCTTGTTGGCTTGCCTCATGGTGCTTGAGACTCAGGGCTATTAAAGTCTCGAACCCTGCTCCTTTGGTTGGTTCACTGGTAGTGGACCCAGATACTTGCACCATAAAAATTGAGGCATCTGCAGTCTGCGTGTAGGAGAACCTATTTGCAGGGATAAAACCTGGTGCATCGCACTCGGAACGGCAGCACTGCGTCCAGAACCACAGCTTAAGAACCAACGCATCGCCGCCACTGTGTGGAGAAGATCGATGTATCGTCCCTGCAGTGTGGATTAATCCAACACATCGTCTTCGGAACCACCGCACACTGAACAGGCGCTTTGCTCAATGGACCTGATGCATCTCCACTACTGCGTGAAGAAAATCAACGCATCACCTCGACTGTGGGTGTGACATCGACGCACGCTCATCTGCACCCCCATCTTACTATTGCGACCAGGATCAAGGTACCTCTGTTCACAAGGCATGCGTGGCTCTTGTCCCCAGCCTGCGCTCCATCACGGTTAGCCTGAACTGTTGACATTGCCCAAGTCCAGCACAACCAGATAACCTCCATTGGAGCTAATTGCTTCTAAGCACTAGAACCCTTTTTATTCTTTAAAAAAATCATAACTTGACTTGTACTATCTGGATTTATGTAGTTTTGGTCCTGATTTATTTATTAAAATATGATCTATTCTAACCTGGTGTGGAGACTTTGTGGTGTTTTCATTGTGTTAGTATGTGTGTTGCATAAGTACTTTAAACATTGCCTCTTTACATAACCCTGATTGCTCTGCGTGAAGCTACCAAAGGGTGAACACAGGATATTTTTAGTGTGTTCAAAACAACAATAGAGGGAGAGTAGAGGTAATGACAGTATCACCCTCCTGGCTAGTATTTATAAACAAAAACATTCTATCAATGTGTGATGGTGGATTTTTAATTTTTATCTTTATTTTTAGTGGAAAACTTATACGTGAATGGCGAACTAGGCTCTCTCTTAGAGTGACAAGACGAGGGCACTTATGTGCTTTTAAAATACCCCTCACACACTAAGAATCCCTTAGTGTCATGCTTCATCATTGGGGTCTTCCCGTCCCTCTACGGGGCGGGGTGTGCTACGACCTACGAACTACGTGGGAGCACTGTTGTTTGTGACAAAGGCTATGTGTAAGTGCAATGTCGGTGTGATCAGTGAAGTGTAGGGACCTAATTCAGTGAGTGCAAGATAAAAAGTTAAAAATTCCCTGGCAAGTAGAAAAAAATATATTTTATTAACTTCTCTGGCTGGGAACATTAAAAAGGGGGGTTTTGTGAGGTAGGGCTATTAGCTCACTACCTGGTCGACATGTTTCATAAGCAGTCCCCTACTGCTTATTCATCAGGACCTCTTGTGGTCCCTACAAATTAGTACTCAGTTCTAAAGTGATATGCCTATTGTCCTACAAAAAGGTAGCAAAAATCGGCCACCTATTTGAGCTTCTGGGCATGAGTTGGCCCTCGTTGAAGCATAAAAAATGACCTAGTATGGTCTCTGTAAAGGAATAAGGGAGAAAAAAACAACATATATTGGCAAAAATGATTTACTGATCAAGTTCAATATCACATTATTGTCGATAAGTCTCTTTATTAAGTCAAGGTTCACAACGCTGCTGAGTGACCTCGTATGTCTAGAGCATTCAAGTCACGCTCACTGGAGAGGGGAGTATCGTTTGCCATCAATCTATGTGGACAAATTCAGACTCACAAAACACACAAACACGCAACTCGATACACTAAAATGGCACCATTGCAAATGGGGACTTAGGGATCTATATACAAAAAATGTCGATCTAAATGACCGTCGGATTTGTAATCAGGAGAGGGAGGTGGCAGATATCGTTCTCATTATCACTGAGGCGAAAAAAGATATGTATACATACTGATTTGGCAAATGTTAGCTGCCCCATGAGCTGGCAGGCGAAGGGTTTTCCACGCGGTACACTGTAAAGAAAACCGCACCTTTTTCTTAGTTATACAATTCGCGTGTAGATCTTACTGCCTCTCGTAGTAAACTTAACCGAGTTTAGAGACTCGTGGTATGAGTCTTTGTACTTACATTTACCGAATTTCGTGCAATGCCTTATTCCTACCCTAGTGCCGCTCTGCAGACTAAGAAGCGTTTTGTTTCCTTCCTAGTTAAAGTTCAAATGCGAGTGGTGTTTGCATCACCTGATTACGGGTGGCGCTGAGAAACTGGTGCGCTAACCCAAAATGGCCGCCAATAACGGGACAAGGGGAGGGTGATTTCGCGAAAGGTTTCATCTGTTTCTATGCTCTCTATTGGACTGCAACCTAAATCGAGGGCGCCTTAACTAAGGCTACCCCTCGTATGCTATATTTATAAAAACAAGAAATTTATTTGATCGATTTTAAATACCATTGCAAAAGATTTTTTGTATATTATTTGGTGGACACATAAAGGTTACTGAGTTTGCTGTAATTGATCGCGTACTGGATGCATCAATTGAAGCATACATCACAGTGAACAGTGATAGACAGAATGCATGGAACAATACTAACCCATTTTTTTCAAGAACCAATATTTGCTTTAGATGTGGTTTTAAACCACATTTTGGTGGTGCAAGGTGTTCAGTAAAGTCAGTTGTATGTAAAAATTGCAATAAGTTAGGCCATTTTGCTAAAGTTTGCCAAACATTTAAGTACAGTACACGTTCTAAACCTGTTCAGGTAAAATGTATCACTGAGCAGAATATCCAAAGTGAAGAAGAAGATTGTGCTACGAAAGAGTTAAGCAACATGGTGGTTGTTGTCAGAGATGATGGTAATCCAGAGTTATGTGTTGATCCCTATGTCGACATTTTGATTGGAGATCGATCCTTATGTCTACTTGTTGATTCTGGTGCTCTTATTACAATGATTACTTTGGAATTATTTAAAACAACATGGCCTAATAGATCTTTGTACCACCGGATAGAAAGGCAATAAATTATGAAGGTCGTGAAATCAACCTATCAGGATACATTGAAGACATCCTTGAGTTTAAGGGGCGGAGGATAGCTGGAAAGATTTATGTAGCCCACAAAGGTTTAAATATCTTGGGCTGGTTCCACCAGGGGTTGTTTGGGATGGTACTTAGACCAGGAGCAAAAGAACAAGTTTTGGCTATAAGAGACCATCCTGATCTGGAAGGCCTTGTAAGCCAGTATCCTCATGTTTTCTCTGGGGAATTGGGTAAGATAAAAGCCTTCCAACATGAAATTATTGTAAAGGAAGGTGCATCCCCGGTTAAACATAAACTAAGGAATGTTCCTTTTAGTATAAGACAATATCTAGAAAAAGAATTAGATTATTTTGTTCTAAAGGAATAATTGAACCAGTGGAGTCTTCTTTATGGTTGTCCCCTTTGGTCGTGGCTCGTAAACAGAATGGTGAGTTGAGAGTCTGTGTTGACCTTCGTTGCCTGAATAAGGAGATATGAGTGGATTCCCATCCTCTCCCAAACATTAATGAAATGTTGGCCACACTTAAGGATGCTAAGGTTTTTACAAAATTAGATTTAGCTTCGGCCTACCATCAGGTTGAACTTGCTCCTCATTCAAGAAATCTCACGGCATTTGTTTCACCATTTGGGACTTTTCAGTACGTACGCATGCCCTTTGGCCTCTCTTCGGCAGCGTCGGTATTCCAGCACCTAATGTCAGAGATGTTGAAGGGGATCGAAGGTCTTTCTGTGTTTCAAGATGATGTTCTCATCTTTGCTCATGACAATGCAACACATGACAAGATTTTGAATGCAGTGTTGTCCAGATTTCAAGAGAATGGTGTGGCGCTACGTAGAGATAAGTGCGTTTTCAGGGTTGGAGAGGTTGAGTACCTGGGACATTTGGTGAATGAGAATGGTATTTTCCCAAAAGTGAGTTTAGTGGACTCAATCGTCAAATCTAAAGCTCCTTCAGATAAAACTACTCTTAAGTCTTTTCTTGTATATGTGAATTTTACTCTGGTTTTGTGCCAGATTGTGCGAGCAAATTGAGACCTCTCTCATGTATGTTAATGAGAGGTGTGGTGTTTGAATGGAGTAAAGAGTGCCAAGTTGCGTTTGAGTGGGTTAAACAACAGTTGACATCTCCTAAAGTTCTCAGACATTATGATCCATCTCTTTTGTGTACTCTTAAGGTAGATGCTAGCAATGTAGGGTTGGGTGCAGTTTTGACTCAAAAGAAAAATGGAGAAGGTAGAACAATTGGTTATGCATACAGGGTATTGTCTGCATCAGAAATTAAATATTCGGTCATTGAAAAAGAATTATTGGCATGCTGGTGGGCTGTTATAAAATTTTGAAATTTCATTTGGGGATGGAGGTTCTGTCTCCAAACCGAACATAAACCCCTAATTTTTATTCTTAGAGGCAAGAATGTGAGGGATTCCACACCTAGAATATCAAGACTTTCTTCAAAATTACTTACATTTGATTTTTCAGCTGAATACATCCCTGGTTCAAAGAATGGGTGTGCAGATTTTTTATCCCGTTCTTCTGATATAATTGAAATTGAGACAGATCTTAAGGAAGAAGATAGAGAAGATTTTATTGTTGCAGCTGTAGATGTTCCTCATTTGTGTGCAGTGTCAGAAGAGGTGTGGCGCAAGGCTCTTGCAGATGATTGTTCTTTAGCTAAGGAGATGAAGTTTGTAGAAAGTGATTGGCCTAAAGAAAGGAACTTATCTTTTGAATTCAAAACTTTCTTGCAAGTCGCAGATGAGTTAACAATCGAAGATGGGTTGTTGCTTAGGGGCGACAAGTTAGTTCCTCCGGCTACATTAAGGGCAGATTTGGTCAAGAATTCTCATGAAGGACATTTAGGAGCAACTTTGACTAAAAAACGAGTGCGTTCTTCTTTTTGGTGGCCTTCTATGGATAGTTTTGTTGACGAGTATGTAAAATCATGTATTATTTGTTCCAGTTGTGATAAGGTTACTAAGTTACGCACTTCTCAACTGACTCCCATTGTGTTGCCATCAGCCCCATGGGTTAAGTTAGGGTTGGACATTGTTGGTCCTTTTCAGGCGCTGGATTCTTCGTCAAGATTTGGTTTGGTCCTCATGGACTATTATTCAAAGTGGCCAGAAATAACATTTGTGAAGGAGGTCACTTCCAGGACAGTTATTGATTTTCTTAACGATGTGTTTTTAAAAGAGGGATTTCCTGAGTTTTTGATTACAGACAACGGAACACAATTTACTAGCTTGGAGTTTGAAACTTTTCTCAAAGGTTGTAGTATAAAACACTTAAAGAGCTCAGTTTATCACCCTCAAACCAATGGTTTGGTGGAGCGTATGAATAGAGTGTTAGGCGAATGTATCCAATGGGCGTTGTCTAATAAATGCATAGTTGCCAATTCAGTGAGGAGTATGCTGTGGTTTTACCGTACTACTCTTCATTCAACTACAGGTGTGTCACCTTTTGAATTACTTCGAGAATGCAAAGCTGCAACTTTATTGTGTCCTGCGTGGATGTCTAAGTGGGTGAAAGGAAATGTGTGGACTGATGAGAGTGTTAGAAGTCAGGTCGAATCGGTTCAGAAGAAACAAAAATTGTACTTTGATGACAGAATGCGTGTGAAAGATATTTATGTTAAACCAGGTGATGTGTGTGTCAAGAAACCGATTCATGTTCTAAAAGGCCTTTCCAAAGTTGGTTCTCCATCTAAGGTCTTGGATGTGAAAGGTAATGCTGTAAAACTCAGCAATGGTCAATGGTGGAATAAATCTCGGGTGATTAAAAAATCATCTCATTCATTTCCTGTGAGTCATGGTGTTCAACCAACAAGTTCAAACTTTACTCACTCAACTTTTGTGAATAATGGGGTTCATTCTGATAGTTCAAAGTCTTGTATAGATAGTGACAAATTGAGGCACAGCATGCGTGTTGTACGTATTCCTCTTAGCTACAGAAAGTGATGTATACTTTTCTTACATTTTAGATACAGGAGGTGATGTATGTTTTTTTTTAAGTCATTCTTCATCGTTAGTTGTGTTTGTTTCTTCCTTTTTGGACAATATGTCATTTTTCAAATTTCTGTTGTTTTATTGCTTATGTTAAGTTTCCTTTTTGTTAGTATGTAAAGGTAGACCCTCATCAGTGAAGTGCAGCTTGAGTCCTATAGAACAGATGGCTTTATGCCCATGTGGGAGCTTACCCTCGCACTTATGTATACTAACTTGGACAGTGGCGCAGAATGGTTACCAGAGGCTGAAATGATTTCAAGCACTCTACCCATCACTTGTCTTTGTTTGTAGTGCTTTCAGTTGTATACATTTATCTTTGGAATTGTTTCATTAGCCTTCAGAAATCTCAATGATGAAGTTACTCAGTTGTTTCACATTTTAGCTTTGTATAAAAATGTGGTTGTTAGACAAATGGTCTAGCGAGAATCTAGATGAAAGTTGAGGTGGGTGGCACACAGTGTTGTGGAGGGTGGTGCCGAAATGCTGTGTGGTCTAAGGGTCAAGATGATGAAATTTTGTCCCTCAGCTGTTATGGTCTGAGGTAGGCCCAAGCAGGCGACACCCTTGTATTTCTTTGCCTTTAGCAGAGGACACCAGCCACCATTTTATAGAAAGTGCCCCTGAAACAGAACAGGTGTATACACCAGTTGATTGTCCTCCCGGTGCACTTTAATATTACAGAATGGACCATAGATGAATTTGTGGCCCCTTCAGTAATATGTATCACGCAGATGCAAGATGTGCTTCAGCATGATCACAAGGGGGCGTTTCTTGATCTGCATGGGGGTGTGGCCTCACACAAATAAAGGAATTATTTTCCCTTGTGCCTACAGCATATTAAAGATGCAGGGGCAATGTCAAAAGAGACATCAAGAGGTGCACTGATTATGCACCACCTAGATGTGGTTGTCAGTCAGCGCACCCTGATGGTACTCTATGGAATGAGGGATTGGGGTCCTTGAAGCCCTCAAGGCATACACCCTGCAGGTGGGTGCAGTCGATCACTGTACCAGCCTACCGGGGAAATCTTTGGCTACTTTCAAACTCAGGCTAGATCTTTGACTGCAGTGAAAGTCAGAGGGATGACTACAAACAGCCAGTCTGTCCTTTGATAATGCGCTGGTCAGAGTGCATTTGTGGCTGAGCTCTGAACAGACCATTGACTCACAAAGAATAGACTCTCCTGGTCTGTAAATGGTGCACTGTGATGCAGAGTGGGACAGTGCGCCAAGTTCATGCTATGACTCCAGGTGAGGATACTCAGGGATCCACCAGAAGTGAAACGTCTTGGATTGGGTTGTGGGTTGGAGGGTATCTTGGTCCTATACCATCAGGATTTCTGGGTTCGGAGTCAGCTGGTGGGAATTGGGTTATCTATTCTACGTGGCTGGATGGCTGTGGTAAGAGATCCCTTGCACTGGGAGGAATGGTTTGCTGTGCAGAATCTGACTCACCTTATCCTAGATAATTCAAAATATCTATTTCAGATCATGGATTCTAAGATTGAGCAGTTGAAGCAGAAGTTTACTTTTTCTGGAATATTATTTGGTTTCTGGATATCAATATTCGCCGTCCTAGATTGGTGCTGTTAAGCAAATGTATTTGCCAATATGAGATTTAGGTGCAAATTGATTTAACGATGGGTGGTTACAATAAGAGGGCAAGTTCTCCTTGTGGTGGATTCTCGGCCAATGGAGAGTCTAGCTGCTGACTTATCACTGCCATAGGAACCCTAGTACCTGGCTTTTACTTGGGTAGTAAAAAGAAATCCTTGCAAAAGAGTGAACTCGTATGTAGAGGAGACGTCACCATTTGTAGGTTCTCAAACATATTAACGATATATTAGTGAGCATTCCACAGCAGATTCTTATCCAGGCTCAGCCATCTGCCACCTTGACCCAAATCTAAATCAGACTTTTTTTTTTAAGCTATTTTTAATATCACAGAAGATATAATTTGATAAGGGACTCTTTAACAGCTGGCTAGTAACAGGAAACCCTCCACGTTGTGGTGTAGGTGGTATGCTCTTCATTGGAGAATTCTTGGCCTGTGCAGAGTTCTCATCATTGCACGACAGATGTAATTCTGATGTGAGATTATCAACTGGGCCAGTCTTCTCAAATAAATGAATTACAACTTTCTTGTCATGTATGTATGTATATGGTAGCTCAAACCTAGCCAGAAGGCAGTGCAGCACTTGTACATGGTCATAGACAAGAATACAGCCAATGAAGAAGAGGAGAAGAAGCTGTGTTGTGAATTGTTGATGCATTGTGATGCACTGGTCTTTAAAGGGGTGAGTCTACAACTCTTCCTAAATTGGAGCAGCTTTGGGGAAGTCTTGATGGACACAGGAAGTTTGTTCCAGATCCTGGGTGCACAGACAGAAAAGGCCTGCTGTCTTGTTTTTTTCCTTTTTATACTTCTTAGTCTGATGGTGTCCTGACCCTGTATGTGCTGAGATTCATCAGAAATCATGAGCTTCACTGCAACATAAATGGTGTTACTAGTCGTGATAGCTTTGTAAATGATGCTTGTTTTGAAGATGGTGCCGGCCGGCAAGGGGGGCCAATTGAGTTCCATTAGGATGGGGGTGATGTGATCATATTTCTCCAGGCCATGGAAGAGATGTGCTGCAGCGTGTAGGATTCCTCCTAAGGACAGCCAGTGTGTAGTCTGGGAGGCCACGGAGCAAGTCATTACCACTAACCAGATGAGAGAGTACAAGGGCTCGAACAGCAGTTCTGAAGTCACTTTCTGAAAAGAAATGGGTTTGCGTTCTTTAGAAGGTTTGTGTTTTTCTCTGCAGTGTGTTTCTTGAGGATGAGGTTGGGGTCCAAGTTGAATGCAAGTGACCTGGCATTAAGAGAAAGTTGAGGTTGTAGCCATCAAGGTTCATGCCATTGAAACCAGGTTAGTGCTGTATTTTGTCTATGGTTCTTGCCAAAACCCAGGAATTCTGTTTTGATTGGGTTGAGCTTTAGATAGGCATGATGGGCAAGCAGTGTCGGGACAGCGGATGTGTGACACTGAGGGCTGACAGGGTTAATGTTACCATTCAACTGTAAATCAGCCCAGCTGCGTACCCTAAAGACCTTTAGTGAATTAAGAGCCAAAAAAGGAGAATCCACAGGTTTCAGCTCTATAAGGGTAGTATGGCGAATGCATGAGATGGTTAATGTGAAGTATACAGCATTGCTGTCTCCGTCACAATACTATCTATGTGTTGGGAAAAAAATGCTGTTGGATTTTCCTAAACAAAATTCCAGTTACTCCATAAATAGCAGAACTATCAGCAACCTCAGAACTCTGAACCGGCAGCCATTGCATGCAGAATTTCATTTCTGCAATTTTGGCAGATCATGGAACTGAAACTTAATTAGATTGCAGTCATATTTAGAGATAGGTGACTGAGGAAATCTGCATACTTGAGAAGGAAGTCATAAGGCCGTCTTTGGAGAATTCTGATCTGATGGTGGATGCCGCAGCACAATAACCATGCCATACGAATCCTATGGTGGACTTAATTCTGCTGGCCGATTCTCTACTGGTAGCCAATACCCAAGGTGCATATAAAGTGGGCCAGAAGAGAATGTAATCTATGTGCCCTAGCTGCACAGCACAGTCAATACTTTTACCACTCAGTGAATTTTCCTCCCTACCTTAATTACCCCTTCATAAGAAAAGCTAGCACGAATGATGAAGGAAACCCCTGCTAACAGCACAGACAAAGAAAACCTAATGTAGTGAGAGCGATGATACACTGATCACAAACAAAAAAAACATAAAAGGAAAAATCACAAGCCATTTAATGAGAATTTGTATTTGTTTGAATTTCAAACGTGGCAATGTAACTGTAGCAATTTGAGACATGGCTAGCCTAGAACATACTTAAAGTACTTTTAACTGAGCAAACGGCAAAAGGCTTAAAAATACAAGACCTTTTTTGCAGCTTATTTATTATTCCAGTACATAGATTTAGCATATGCCTCTAAATATATGCTATTTCTATTATTTGATGTGTGCTGACATTTGGTTTAAAATTGCTGGGTTGTTTTGATTCTTGTTTAAAGAGTCCCAGAGGCTTTGCCCAGTGTTCCTGTGCAGAGGACATCAGGGCGTTTCCGTGGTGTGCCAAAGATCTGCAAGTGCACTTATCTATATAATAAAGAACAATTAACCAACATTCATGAAAACACCTCCAGGCCATGACTGTCAGAGACTGTGGGATGGGCCCTCCTGCAACATGATAAACACACCTTAGTTAAGTGAGCAGATGAGGCAGGAGGAAACCGCAGTCGGTGCCACTCGCCTTAAACATTAGCAGCAGGCAGAATGAGGTTGAATGACAGCGGCTGAGGATCAGCCCAAAGCGCTTTTAGGTCTCGAGTGGCGTACAGCGCACATGCGCAGTCGAGCTCACCAGATTTTATGTCTTAGAGTGAGTTTCAATAGCGAGGGTTAATCCAGCCCCTCTTCTCCATTGGCTGGCCTCGTAAACGGTGGCCATCCATTGGAGAAGAGGTCGCCATGACGTAGTTCTTTCTCTTTAAGCCCCGTCCTTTTCAGATTGGGTTCCTTGACTTACTGCTGAAGTAAAAGGTTTCTTATCTTCTTTATGGGTCCAGACGGCCACATAAAGAAGATAAGGAATCTTTTTTCCCCAGCAGGAAGTCGGGGCGCCCAGTCTGAAAGGGACGGGGTTAAAAGACAATTTTCTTCAACCTCGCGTACTAGTGCTTCAAGATCTGATCTCCGTAGCTGGACAGCAGCAGCGAAGCGGCAATGCGGACAGGCCTGCGTGGGAGCAGACTGTGGAGAAAGTTTTGGCTCTGCCTGCGCCGTCCCTGCCCTTCCACTGGCTTAGCCCGGCCCGGGGGAGGGGGCGGGGGACGCTCCCTCTTATCCCTATTCTGTCTGCTTCCTGCTCCGGAGCTGTTTTTCCACTCCATCCCGGGCACAGTGTTCCTTCGTCCGTGTCAAAATCAAAGCTAGTGCCCTTATACTAGAATCAATTCCAGGTATGCGTTCATTAGAGCACTTCTAAGACATTGTTTTTGTCGTGTCAGTATGTGACCCACTTAAAAAGACCACTTGTTCATTGCTTACATTGACCATCCGTGCAATTCACTGTGCTTATTATTTCCGTCGTTGATCTTTTAACGGATGTTCATTTGCTCATAATTCTTTTAGCATCCCGGGTTGGGTTAAGACCAATCCCGAGGCAGAACATATCCAGAGAGTCATCTAGATTTAGAGGAGGTACTGCTAAAGAGTAAGGTGATATAGGATTGGTGCATTACGGGCCTCTCAGCCTATCACAGGATTCCGACGTGCTGGATGGCTGTGCAGTTTCGCACATGCTCGTCTGTGTCAGCTACTATCAGTTTAGTGGGTTGGCTCATGTGGGGGGTGTGCTGTATTTACCCTGTTTAGGGCTTGGAGAGGTTTAGTTATTTGTTATACATGTTACGTGATTCAGTGGCTTCCTGTGCCTGTTTAGTGGTGGGGTTGAGCTCATAGTTGCACAGGGATCTTCTTAGATTTCTCCATGAATAACAGTAGGCTTATTGTCTAGTTGATTGAGCTGAACCTTCCCTTTTGCCCGGGGGAAGAGGGTGCTTTGCTTACGGGCTCCAGTGGCGAGTAACGAGTCCATAAATTCTGTTGTCAATTTGCCCCAGTTGTTTTGTAAGTCTCCCTATTCATTTTTTAACTTTCTGAGCACCTTGCATAGCCAGTTGATCACTGTGGATGTATCTGTGGCCCTCCATTTGATCCTCCTGTCTAACTTTGTAGCTTCCCCGCATGCGGAAGTGCCCACCGCGCGAAATGGTGTAGGCATTGGTATTCCTAGGTCCATACTTAGAGTCAGGGGATTGTGGTTGCTTTCCCCCTGTTGGAAATCTCAAAGTTGGTAAGATTATTTGCGAAGGTTTCACACAGGAAGATGTAATTGATTGCTGAGATTTATTTGAAGGTGCTGTGTGACTGATACTGGGGGTCTTGGGCCTTGAACACTTCTTTGGCAGGGATTAGTTTCAAGGAACCGAGGAAATCGTTAATTTTTTCCCGTTCCTTGCTATTTTGAGTAGCATTGCTAGGATTTCCCAGGTCACGGATGTTAAAGTCCCCTGTGAGGACAACTTTATGAGAAATAGGTGGTTACAGAGGTCACTGGTTGCTTGCTGTTTTGATGCTTTCTGCGGGTTGTGATAGCAGTTGATCAGGAGCAATGGAAGATTTTTATGAGCTATTGTTAAACCTGAGACTGTTGCCACTTGCAGAGCTAGGGAGTTTTGATTGTGGGGCACAACTTTGAACTTGTTGTTCTGCTTCATAAAGACTGAGAAACGACCTTGTGGCTGGCCAAATATGCTAGTGCATTTGGCTTGTTTAAACATCTCGTAGAAGCCATGTAAGACAGTTGGGGTGAGCGCCCACGTTTCCTGTAGGCAGATGATATCATTTTATGTAGGAAGCCACCTCAGATTTTGCTTGCAGAACTGCCCTCAGACCAGCCACATACCATGATGTAATTGTGAGCATTTGCTCTGTTGTCAGTTTCTGCGAGTTTAGGCGAAATGGTTGGGCGTGGTGAGGAATAGCCCAGTTGGGTGCCCCTTTGAGGATTAACCAACTGGTTCCACTCATCATGGTTGTTGGTTTTTGACATGCGTCCATGCGTCTTACATTTCTTTGATTTTTAAAGAAAGGTGGTGGCTTGGTGTTGTGTGTGTCTGGCTCTGTGTGTGTCTGGCTGTGTGTGTGTCTGGCTTTGTGTGTGTGGCTGTGTGTGTGGCTGTATGTGGTTCTGTTTGTGTGTGGCTCTGTGTGTGTGTGGCTCTGTGTGTGTGTGAGTGAGAGACTCTGTGTGTTTGTGGCTCTGTATGTGTGTGTGTGGCTCTGTGTGTGTGGCTCTGTGTGTGTGGATCTGTGTGTGTGTGTGGCTCTGTGTGTGTGTGTGTGTGGCTCTGTGTGTGTCTGTATGTGGAGTGGCTCTGTGTGTGTGTGTGTGTGTGGCTCTGTGTGTGGCTCTGTGTGTGTGTGGCTCTGTGTGTGTGTGTGGCTGTGTGTGTGTGTGTGCGGCTCTGTGTGTGTGTGCGGCTCTGTGTGTGGCTGTCTGTGTGCATGTGTGGCTCTGAATGTGGCTGTGTGTGTGTGGCTGTGTGTATGCGTGGCTGTGTGTGTGTGTGGCTCTATGTGGCTGTGTGTGGCTGTGTGTGTGTTTTTGAAACATGAATAAAGCCTGCTGTTATTTGCAATGTCAATAGCTCAAACTCACGTAAATACGCGACCTATTGCATTGCAAATGCAATAGGTCTCGCATTTGCGAGAGATTAAGCTATTGGCATTGTAAATGACAATGCCATTTATTTATCTGTTTTCAAAACCAACACATGAATAAACATGTTGTCATTTACAATGCCAACAGCTCTAACTTTTGCAAAGGCGAGACCGTTGCATTGTAACTGCTTGTTGGTTTTGTGCTCACACCAAAAACATGTAAAAAGTATAATTTTCAAGCCGCAGCAAATGCTGTGCAGAATTATTTTAATAAAAGCTTCAGCAGCCGATTTTGAAATTTGGAAACCAGGTTCAAGTCCCAGCATTAGCTCAACCAGCCTGATTTAGATGTTGATGGACGGGTTACTCCATCACAACGTTAATGGTGACTGCTATCCTGTTTGCTGAAATATACATCTTTTTTTTAAAAAACTTTTTATTGTCAAAAAGAAGAGATATTGTAATCATACATTCAAGTAAGATACATATAATCCGAACAAGCTAAATAAATAAAAAGAGAGAGAGAACAACAGTTTAAATCATATAGCATACCCATATATAGCCTAGATAACAAAATAATGACACATGCATATATTCAAAATTCCTCAATAGCATTCCTTACTAAGCTTCTTTTCTAGGCAACCAATTCATTTATTTATGTAATTGCTTTGCTTGAAAACAAGACATCTTCAAGCTCTCTAACTCTAGGACCCCCCAAACAGATCTATATTTCTGAAGAGCCTGAACTCCCCTAACTTTAGCCAGAGCCTTCTCTCTTTTCCCAATTTCTTTAAAAACTAACCACCATTCCATCTGCGTAGGGGGTTTAGGAGAGATCCATGCTCTAGCTATCACTAGTCGTGCAGCTACAATAATTATTGACAATATAGGGCCATCCTGCCAGCATCTTCTTTATATCCTAACATCCTCTCTGTTGTCGTCAACCTAAGATCCCCACCTAATCTAATAGAGATAGTCCCCGGGATCGTATCCCAGAACTCCTTCAACAAAGGGCAAAGCACAAACATATGTACAATGTCTGCGGCATATTGCCCACATTTAGGGCAATTCTGACGAGTCCTTCCCTGAGGACCGCCCCATACATTACCTGCTTGAGACGATCGAGCAATTTTTTTCCTGTGTATAATAAAGACGACGCAGTGCCCGAAATTGCTGCAGCAGTAAATTAGTTGAATGTACAAATCGGGACATATTATCAAAGGCTATCTTCATCTTATCAATAGTAATAGCTTCCCCCAAATTCTCACTCCATTTAAGCGCCAATTTCTCACACCCATCTGCCCTATTCTGATACAGCATTTAATATGCCTTGCTGATAGTTGTAGGCAGATTCTGACCATAGATAAGTTCCCACATACTAGCCCCACTAACCATCCGTATTTCTAACCTCCTAACCAAATGGTCTCTAATCTGTAAATATTTTTTTAAAAAAGGCATTATGGAATGTTAAATGTTACAGAGAGGTTATCAAATGTCTTTATACCATTGCAATCAAACAGTTGTCCCAAAAAGTGTACCCCATATTTGGCCGATTGAAGGGCTGTGTTATCTTGATAAACGCCGGGCAGCATTGGATTGCCCCATATGGGAAGTTTACTATGCAGCCTTTACCTGAATACAGCTTCCCTGTGTCCGCTGCCACCTTCCAGGTGCTCAATAGGGCCCGCACAACAGCGGTGGGTCTCTTTCCGCGGCTGGGCTCAGCCGCTTACATCCAAACCAAAAGTTAGCCCCAATGGAAAGGACCACCAGCAGATTAGTATTTCAGCTTTTAATGGTGAAGGCTCACACGCAGGCAATAGTGCAAGTACAAACATCTTCGTTTTGCAGCCAAGCCAGACGCGTTTCAAGAATTGCTTCTTTTCCTCAGTGGCGTGCTTTGCGAGTAAAGGACGTGTTCCATGTGCATTAAATAATCAATCAAGAGTCTGCGCCAGTTGCCGTGGCCAGTCTCATGGCCTTATGGTTCCTCTAGTGCTGGGAACAATCGAACTACAGTGAGTGTGTCCTTTGATGAGCAACCTTGTGGGTTGAGTGTTCCCATCTACATGTGGTATCTAGTTTTATGGTATTTTTGGGGAATGAAAGTCTTTGGCCAAACATGTTTTATTGGGACCAATTTTCTCGGTGCAACTATCTATCTAGCAATCGATCTGGGCCTATGTCCTCATTTGTCTTTTGGCTAAGAGAGACCCCACCTGATACCTGTCATTCGATAGGCATGGGTGTGTGTCACAGGTCCTGCCTGACCACGTGTCTCAGAGTTGATGGGGAGGTCACCTTGGGTAAATCCGACAGCAATGATCCAAGTTTACTGGAACTCCGAAAAATAAAATGGCAGTCACTGGTATCAAATTTATCGACAGTCTAAATATTGTGCCGTACAGTCGTCATAGCGTACATTGACATTGTCTTTACTGATATTGACACAGTTATGCTTGCCTAGGTCATCGCGTACATCAACATGCATTCTACTGGTAACAACACTGTCATTCATGCATGGATTATGGCATACATTGACATAGTTACTGATGGTGTCAACATTGGTGGCCCTCAAACATGTTTCCACCGGATGCTGCTTCTTCTAAAGCCAAAAACCTAGGCGTGGTGGTAGATGATGGCCTCACTTTCGGCCCCCAGATCATTGGACTGACTGGTAAATGCTTCGGCCTTTTAAAGATGCTGCGGAAATTTCTTCCGCTGCTCTCGCTGAAGCATAGAAAGATCATTGTGCAGGCCTTGATAGGTTCGCGTCTGGATTACGCGAACGTTCTCTATCTTGGCCTGCCGAAATATCTTTTGGCCCGACTGCAGATTGTGCAGAACTCTGCGGCCAGAGCCATTTTTGGTCTCCAGCGCAGAGCTGGAGCCACAGAGTTGCTACAGAAATTGCACTGGCTTCCAGTCGCTAAAAGAATTGTTTTTAAGGCGCTCACTTTCGCCTTTAAATCCCTGCATCGGATAGGCCCCAAATGCCTTCAGAAACGCTTGGCTTTTTATGTGCCTCGCAGGACGTTACGTACTGCATCTCTATGCAAAGCCTTGACCCCCTCTATTCGCCTGACTAGAATCGGAGGACGTTCCTTTCGATTTCTAGCGACTCAAGGTTGGAACGACCTGCCTGTTCCGCTCAGGAAAACTGAGGATTTACTTTCCTTTAGAAAAGGACTTAAAACTTGGCTTTTCACCCAGTAATTGGCCGCTGTTTTCTTTCTTTTCGTGTCTGTTGTGCTATGTTTCTTCTTATTCCTTTGGCTCTTTGCCAAAGCGCCGGGACACTCTGTGGAGTAGCCGTGCGCTATAAAAGAGCATTTTTTTAACATAACATAACATATTGGCTATGCATTTATGGGCATTGGCATGGTTATGCAGGCACAGTTTATGGCACACGTTGACATTGCATTTATTGATATTGCCATTCTCAGGCCTGCACATATCATGGTATTCATTGACATCATATTTACCCATTAAAACAAAACTGTCATAAATGGCAGTGGTGGGTCCTACAGTAGCGTGGACCGGTATGTTCTAGAGTGTTGGAGAGTCTCACAGAGTGTTATACAGTGGAGTGTGGAGGCAAAGAGTGGGGTAAAGTGTTGTACATTGAAGTATAGGTTCATAGAGTGGAGTTGAGTGTCATAGAGTGGCATGCAGTGTAGTAGAGTCTTGCCGAGTATAGCTGCATGTAGTGGAGTGTCGTAGAGAAGAGCAGAGCCCCGTGTTCTGCTCCCACCTTGCTGCCTCACTGCTCCTGATTGTTCAGCCTCGGTTTGTCTCCAGTATTGCCTTTGCCCACATTGCTCTTGTTTTATGGTACTACACTGCCTCCAATTATTGCCTGTATTCATCTTTGGTATCTGTTTGCTTATATTGCTTTGTTTGGTAGTTGTTCTAGTATTTAGTTGTGCCCATATTGTGCTTGTTTTGTTTGTTTATCTTCTTCATGCCTTGAGTGATTCCTCTTGTTGTTTGCTGTCTCTGTGACCCCGCCGCTCACTCGCTTTACGCCTCCCACCAGCCTGCCCACATCCCAGGACCTATTTAATGGAGGTCGCAGCACACCCATGTGTCATGGGCATGCTGCTGATGCGCCAAAGGCTGGCTGGCCCGCACCCTTTCCCGGCTGGACTGCGCCTGGCCAGAGGAACTCTAGTCCATTGACCACCCACAGATACTACACCGCAGAACTCTGAGCCCTGGACTCCAGATACCGCAACAACAACTCATGTATCGCATCTCCCCGATCCATGGCAGGACCTTTTACCTGCTGCCACTACACCTGCCTTTCACCTGCCTGCCTCTTTTGCCAGCTACACCCACCTCACAGACCAGGACTGCCCAGGAACTACTACACTGCCTCCTATTCAACTCCCGAACACTCTGCCAACGAACCACCAAAACTTGGGACACCATCACAACCCTCACCCCTGTAGTTATCTTCATCACAGAGGCCTGGTTCAACCCATAAACCACTCCCAACATTGCCATCATGATACCCTACGGCTACAAGGTGATACACCAGGAACGTGCAAACAAATACAGAGGCGGCATCGCCATTATACACAAAGAAACCATCTGTTGCACTACGACCGAAGACGACATCGATCATGGAACACCTCAACTTCCAACTCCATACACATGGTAAAACTACTATCAGAGGCACCCTTACCTACATACCCCCAGGACCATGCTCTGGCTTCTGCAATGTTTATCTGCAATTATTATCATAAACCATTTTATAGCGCGCTCTGCTACTGGGGAGTATCCTGGCGCGGGGGAAATACAAGAGGCAGAAAGCAGACCCTCACAGAAGTAAATGAACTCTTAAATAGCACTGTTAAACAAATATGTTTTCAGATGTTTTTTAAATGCGGCTACAGTGGGTGTGGAGCGCAAGTGAAGAGGAAGAGCATTCCAGGCGCGAGCCACGACCACCGCAATCGACTGACCACCAAGTCTGGCACGCTTGAAACGGGGAAGGGATAGTTGAAACATGGTGGAGGATCTCAGAGTCTGTGCGGGAACGTAGCTGATGAATCTTTTTCTCAGGTACTGGGGGCCTTGATCATGGATAGCACGAAACGCCAGAACCAGTGACTTAAACCGGATGCGCTGTGCAACCGGGAGCCAATGAAGTGTGCTAATCTCCGCACGAACGCTCTTCCATCTAGGAATGTTAAATAAAAGACGGACTGTCGCGTTCTGGATGATTTGCAGGCGCTTGACCAGGTAAGAAGGAATTCCACTGAACAATGCATTAGCATAGTCCAGCCTGGACAGTATGAGTGCTCGCGCAACAGACTCCTTTGCTTCTCTAGGAAGCAGGGGAAAGAATTTGCGAAGCATTTTTAGGGTCGCAAAACAGGTGCCAGTAAGTTTTTTTATGTGATGTTTAAATCTTAAGTCCTCGTCAAACCAAATGCCCAGGTTTTTGGCGGGTCTCCCCATCTCTTTCGGGCCTGGGATGTCAAAGGGCCAAAGAGTGCTCATAAACGAAGGGGGAAAGGAGCCATAAAAAAGAACCTCAGATTTGTCCTCGTTGCATTTCAACTGGGCCTTCGTCAACCAGCGAAATACCGAGGACAAACACAAATGGACTGTAGAGGTATCCAGGTTATCATCAGGCCAGGTGAACAGCAGTTGGGTATCGTCTGCATACCCAATAATCTTAGCCCCGAACTGTTCAGCTAGATAGATCAAAGGTGTAATATAGACATTGAACAGAAGGGGGCTGAGAGTGGAACCCTGCGGGACACCTGTAAGCAGAGGTTCAGGCTCAGAGGCATAGGGAGGCAGCCAGACCTGCTGGGTCCTGTCCGACAGGAAGGAGGACAGCCAGTCTAACACCACCCCTCCAATACCTATATCCGCCATCCGGCTAAGAAGGAGCTCATGGGGGACGGTGTCGAACGCGGCAGAGAGGTCCAAAAGAATTAGGACCGCTCTGCCGCCCCCGTCTAAACAGTCCCGAATGGCCTCGCTCATCTCCAAGAGGGCTGTCTCGGTGCTGTAAGCAGCCCTGAAGCCCGATTGGGCCGGATGGAGGGCATTGGAAGTTTCAACAAACCTCTCTAGTTGTCGAAATGCCACCTTCTCGCAGATTTTAGTGAGTGCCGGTAAAAGGGAAATTGGTCTATAATTCCCGGGGGCCGTCCAGTCTAGGCCTGGTTTCTTTAGGAGAGGTAGAAGCTTAGCCTGTTTCCAAGCAGTAGGGACCACGCCCGTCCTCAAAGAAAGGTTAACAATCTGCGTGATCTCCATACAGACTAATTCCGCCACCTCCGAGAGCACCCGGGCCGGGCACGGATCGGCGGGTGAGCCAGATTTCAGGGACTGAATTAAGGGAGAAATGGTGTCCTCCACAATCTGCTCGAAGATCGTGAACTGCTGTTCCGACCTAGGGCAAAGAGAGGGACACAGGCCTTCTATTTCCTGGTCGGTGGGAAGGGCTGCTGTAAGGTCTTGCTGAATCCTCTTTATTTTATTAATGAAAAAGGAGGACAGTTCCTCACACCATTGCAACGAGGATGGATGGGAGACGGCCTCAGCGACGGGTGCCACAAAGCTTTTCACAATGGCAAAGATCTCTTTGCTACTGTTATCTGCCTTGGCGATACGCCCAGCATAATATTTCCCCTTCGCATCCTTGATGGCTGAATGGTATTCTTTTTGCGCCAGCCGTAGAGCGGATTTAGCCTCAGGGCTATAGTCACGTCTCCACGCTCGTTCCAACTTCTTACACCCCAGTTTTAGTTCCCTCAATTCAGGGGAAAACCAAGGTTGGGAGGGGGTACGTCTAGATCTGGTCAGCGTGGTCTGCCTAATAGAGGCGGTAGCCGCCTGCTGAAGCCACTCATTAAATTTGCAAACCGCATCGCCCAGGAGCAAATTCAAATTGGGGCGAGTATTGCTCAGAGCCTGTCTAAATGCAGGTAGGTTGATCTTTTGGGAGTGAGGAATAGAAGGTGGGGGACAAGGCTCCACAATCTCCTAATTAAATCTGACCAAATCATGGTCGGACCAGGTCGTTTTTTCAACAGCCACAGATTGAATAGGGAAGTTAGAACATACCAAATCAAGCAAGTGGCCCCCCATATGCGTCGGGGCTGTCACCCATTGCTTGAGTTGGGCAAGCTCCAAAATTTCACCTAGTCTGTGGGCATCAGACAGATCTGGGACATCCATATGAATATTCAGGTCCCCAACCAGTAGGAACCTAGGAAAACCTAGGGCTCGTGGGACCAGATATTCTTCTAGGGCGTCCAGAAAGCGGGTAGCCAGACCCGGAGGTCTATATATGAGAGAGCCTCCTAAAGTAAAGTGGGGGGAAGTTGTGATGGAAAAGTGAAAAACCTCACCCCCTATATCCGCAAGCGGCGGCTCAGATGCGAAGCATGGTACAGAACATATGTGCTACGGTGGATGAAGAGAAAGGACTGGAATAAAGACCGGCGGCAGTGAGAGAGGAGAGTGGACAGAGCGTCTAAGGAGAGACTGTGTAGCAGAATGGAGGGTAGTTATCTTAGAAGAGGTTGTTCTAGGGTATGCAGGGCAGAAGAAAGGATAAAAAGTGCAAAGATGAGTGAGGGGCTCTGAGGAGTAGGGTCACTACAAGGGAGAGAAGCGAGTGGATCTGATGGTTAAGTGGCAACAAAGAGAGTAGAGAGACGGTAACGAGGAGAGAAAGTTTCATAGAGAAGAGAGTTGGTAGCAGTGAGAAGACATGGGGTATGAGGAGAGAGGGTGTATGAGGACAGAGAGAGTGTAGGGAAGAGAGAGAGGCCGAACAGACGGATGAGCAAAACTGCAAAAAAGTATTTAAACAATAAAGGACGAACGAAAAGTATGTCTTAATTTCAAGGTTGCTTCATCGTATTAATGATCACAAAGTATATGCATTTGTACATAGTGCTTGGTTTTGTAGACCTTCAACATCAGGGGTTACTTTTACCGACCCTTCGGGGCTCATGTTATCACCCCTAGAGAGATGGGAGGCTGAAAATGACGGAATTCAAATCCCCTTACCAGATGGGCGCGTGCATGCATACCTGCATCAAGTGATTTAGCATTCTGAGCTAGCGCAGCTTTTCACATTGACATATTATCCCACTAATGAAAGCCATACAAGATACGCCTTCTTCGTTTGAAGTAATTTGGGGAGATGGAGTGGATCACCAGCCTAATGTCCAGTGGCAGGCCTCCAATTGCTTCCTACAACAGTGGACATTACAAAAAAATACGAATTGCACCATAAATACTATAATCTGAAAACTGCACAATGTCTACAGAAATAAGCCTTTCATGTTGTGACGTTTTCAAATTATACAATCAACTTAGTGAAAACGTAGACCAATGCAGCAGGCACACTACTCATGAAAAGAGCGTTCTCTGGTGGCCCCCGGCGGCCGTGACTCCTGTTTCATCAAGCCTGAAAAGTATGGAGTATTGGAGACAATAGTCTCTTTAAAGGCTTACAATTGTGATGTTTATTTCTTACTCGAAGAAAAAGAGAAAGGGCGGGGTCTGATTCGGCTGAGTAATGTAATGAGCTTGCAGTGAAAGCAAGTAATTACAGGCGAAACAATAAATGCGCAGGACTTTTAAGGAAACTTAAACAACAGAAATGCCAACTTCTAATACAATATATCGTGACAATTATTTTTGGAACATAATAATGATTTACGAAGCAAATTGCATTTAGCATTGGACTGCAAGGCAATCTCTAATCTCTAAGGGAGTGCGGTATCATGATATAATATACAATTATTTTAAACGAGAGAGTAAGTTGACTCACAGTGAGAGGAAGGCTAAGTCAGGAGAGAGAGAAAGTAGGATAAGGGGGAAGAGAGAAGGAGGAGGTGTGAGAGAAATATGAGGGAGAAGTGGAAAAAGAGAAGGTGGGTAAGGTGGAGAAAGAGTAGGAGGTGGGGAATGAGTGGGTGGAAGGGTGAAGTGGGTGGGGCAGCAAGGTGAAGTGGAGAGAAAGGAGGGTGAAGTCGGCAGAGAGGAAGATGAGAATGAAAAAACAAGTTAAATAGATATTAATGCTAAGGAGACACTGCATGATTTCGATGTCTCCAAATCCGATGCTGATTGGATAGATTACTGAAAGATCCGTGTCGGATTAAAATTAAGGAAAGGTGAAATGTAAACTCACAATCCCACAGAAAAATAAGATACGACAAGGCATGAGGTAAACGGGCCTTTGAATACGAGCGTCAGGTAAGCCTGAGGGATCCTTTCGACAATAGCACTAGCTCTACAGTGAAGACTCTTTCAAGGGGAGACAATGTACACAGGGCCGGACTGGCTACCGGGCAGTTTGGAATGCTGCCGAGCTGGTGGCTGAGTTTCTTGCAGTGGGGGGCTGATTTCGTTCATGGAGACCTGCGTGTGCTTCGAAATAATGAAAGAAAAACGAATTTCATTTTGTAAACGTAGGTCCCCATCAACGAAATCAGCCCCCGGCACAGCAGCATTCCAAACTGCCCGGTAGCCAGTCCGGCCCTGAATGTACAACGGGACTTACCCACGGTGGGATATTCAACACGGCAGCCATAGAACTCCTGTGGCGTTCGGGGAACAAAACTCCTGCTCTGTCAGATCAGCTGAGCAATACCGAAGACGCTCGGCAAGAATACCAGGGAGTTGCAAGACACGGCAGCCATTCATGGTCGCGGGTCACCCTCTTCCTAAGCGTCAGAAACAGTCTAATAGAGAGGGGACTGCATCAAGTAATGGACCGGAGGCTCCTATGCAGGGGCCATTTTTGAAAGGGAGGAAAGCCTTATTTTATACACAGTAGACGGGAGGGGATACATTAATTTACAGAAAGCCCAATGAGGTCTCGGAGGGAAGGAAAAAATTTAAATATTTATACAATACCAGTGTTAGATAATCTAACAGCGGGCAGTGTGACAAGAGGAGGGGGAGTTTACTCAAGGGTCTCGGAGCAAAACAAACAAGGGAAACAAGCCTGGGAGTTGTGTGCACTGGCACACGCAACAAGCATTGGCGCCGCGCGGCTATAAAAGTGACGCCGCGCGGCAATAACAAAAAAAAGCTCTTGGCATTTATGTGGGGGGGGGGGCGGGGCGGGGCGGGAGCGCATTGGCGGGGGAGCAGCAGCCTATGATGTGCGTGATTGAGAAGTGAGCTCGAGCGCCCGCGCTTGAGTAACTCACATGCATTGGGGACAATCCTCGCTGGTTTCAAGAGCTGTTTTGCCCACTATAATCTCACTGAACAACGTATGCGCGTTGGTTCAGCGAGACCTAAAAAGGGCTGCTGGCCTCAAAACTGCGATGTCATAGTATATACTAGGGACCTAAAGGAAATTTCAAGCCCCCTGCTCTATTATGTACTAGGGCCTTATAGGGTAGGTCATGCCAATTATAAGTGTATCCTAATAGTGAACCCTAATGCACGTAGGTGTTTTTACTGCACACTGTTTTCACCACAGCACTGGCCCTGGGACTGGTTAGGCAGAGCCCAGGGACAGTCAGAGTCAGTTACAACCAGTACCAGTCAGCAAACAAGCATTGGCATAGCCAATAGGTCTCACTTTGGGGATCTTATAAGTATTTATTTATGCAGCACAATATCCTTTGTGCAACAACATCAACCGTTGCATGGCTAAACAGTTATAATGTCCCAAAGGCGAGACCTATTGGCTATGCCAATTCTTGTTTTCCTAAGATTTTGATCCGTAAAATCTGGAGACGTTACAGTATTTTGTGACACAAAATCTTTAAGTACAACACAACATACTGAATCCCCTCTAGCTGATGCTGTGATGGTGCTGTGGTGGTGCTGAGTGATGCTGTGGTGGTTCTTAGTTATTCTGTGGTGGTGCAGAGTGATGCTGTAGTGGTGCTGACCGATGCTGTGGTGGCCTCGAGTGATATTGTTGTGGCCCTGAGTGATGCTGTGGTGGTGCTGACTGATACTGTGGTGATACTGAGTGATGCTGTGGTGGTGCTGAGTGATGCCGTAGTGGCCTCGAGTGATGCTTTGGTTGCGCTGAGTGATATTGTTGTGGCCCTGAGTGATGCTGTGGTGGTGCTGAGTGATGCGTTGGTGGCCTCGAGTGATGCTGTGGTGGTGCTGAGTGATGCTTTGGTTGCGCTGAGTGATATTGTTGTGGCCCTGAGTGATGCTGTGGTTGTGCTGAGTGATGATGTAGGGGTGTAGAGTGATGCTGTGTTGGCCCTGAGTGATCCTGTGGTTCGCTGAGTGATGCTGTGATGGCGCTGAGTGATGCTGTGGTGTTGCTGAGTTTTGTTGTGGTTGCGCTGAGTTATGCTGTGGTGGTGCAGAGTGAGGCTCTGGTGACGTTGAGTGATGCTGTGGTAGCGCTGAGTGATGCTGTGGTTGGGCTGAGTGATGCTGTGGTCGTGGAGAGTGATGCTGTGGTGACGTTGAGTGATGCTGTGGGAGTGTGGTGGTCGACTACCGCAGTGACCTTCTAATCAATGCCCAAGAAAAAGTTCTGAGCAGGCTGCAACTGATACAGAATGTGGCTTGCAGGATACTGTCAGGTACTCCAAAGTTCAAGTCAATTTCTAATGTGATGCGCCAGATACACTGGCTGCCCATAAAAAGCAGAGCCAAATTTAAAGCGCTATGCCACAGCTTTCCAAACTTTTCATGTTGGTGACACACCTTTTTGTGAAATTTGTTTCAGGGACACGGTAACGCGAGCTAGCCCGAATCACCCACAACCCCACACACACAACCCCACACACACACAACCCCACACACACACCCCTCCACACACACACAACCCACCCCACACACACACAACTCCACACACACATCCCCACACACACACACACAGCTACACACACACACCCCCACCCCCCACACACCACCCCACACACAACCCCACACACACACCCCTCCACACACACACACACACAACCCACCCCACACACACACAACCCACCCCACCCCCACAACCCCACACACACACCCCCCACACACACAACCCCACACACACACATCCCCACACACACATCCCCACACACATCCCCACACACACATCCCCACACACACCCCCCACACACACCACCCCACACACAACCCCACACAGACACCCACCCACACCCACACCCCCACACACATTCACCCCCAGATAATGTACGTATGTTTGTATGGATCTGAAGAAAACCCACATGGTTGGTAACAGAGCATGAACAGGAGATTTGCACATTTGTGATATAACATTTTATATATTTACAATCACATTACATTCCACACATATTTACAATTTTATGCACAGTGAGGTCAACTAATTTGCCCAGAATCACACATTTTAAAGTCAAATGCCCTGGTTGAACACTTCCAGAACGCTGATCATAGCCCTGCTGAACTTTGCTGGCTGATCCTGGAATAGGCCTCTCTGGGCCCAAGGTGTGGAAATATGGGGCGCATACTAGATGTGAGGGAATGCAAATGCATGTCACTGCTTGACACCATCAATAATGGCCTTAATGAATCTGAAGTCAGCCATGCCCAACTAGCGTGTCTCTCGCATGAATGAGTAGTCACACACACGTGCATTGGTATTTTGGCAAATATTCACATAATACAGTGCATTAACATCATCGTGGTTTACCTACCTTTACTCAGATATGTAGACAAGATACAATGTTTTCCTCCCTGACTGTATTCATGTATTTTGAAATGTTAATAGTGTGTAATATAGCAAGTATTTCTGGCCTTGTATTCGCTATGATTTTGCCTCCCTCCGTGGAGTGGATACAACTCAATGATGTAATTTA
The DNA here is from genome assembly GCF_964263255.1 of Lissotriton vulgaris. NCBI lineage: Eukaryota > Metazoa > Chordata > Amphibia > Caudata > Salamandridae > Lissotriton > Lissotriton vulgaris. The sequence goes on from NC_141690.1 coordinate 255,574,381, forward strand.
TTTTGTAGCATTCTGGATGTAATCATATTTGTTACAGAATACACATTGATAACACATGCTATGCAAACAAGAAACAACAGTTTCCTCCTTGACTATATCCCGACTGTATCCGTGTATTTTGACCGGTAGAAATGCTATTAATGCGTAGTATGGCAATTATTTCTGCACCAGCATTCGCTGTGTTTATATAATGGAACAATTTTTATAATCATTCGGTATGTAAATACATTTTTAACACAATGCGCATTGTAAAACACGGCTTACACCCAAATAGCTGGATGTAATATCCCCCAGCCCCGCTCGTCGTGTGTGCTCAGACGGCTCCTGGGCACTCACACAGCCGCACCCGAGCACTTCACAGGTCTTTAAAAGACCACTTAACATGCTAATAAGGCTTTGTTTTTCATATTAGAGCACCTGCAGCGCCACTCTGCCTGTGGCTGGAAGGCCCGCGGGGGTGATCTAAACAGCATGCTGATCGCGCAACACACCTACCCATGGGGCGCGACACAGTAACTTGTCGCGCTACACAGTTTGGAAAGCTGTGCGCTATGCATTGCTTACAAAGTAGTTAACGATATAGGACCTGAATGCCCGAAAAAAGCTTTTCTGGCATACGCGCCCAGCAGAGCCCTGCACTCAGCAGATGCCAACCTTCTGATCGTCCTCAGAATCAAGCAACTCAACTGGGGTGATAGAAGACTTATAGTGGCCACGGCTAAACTATGGAATTCACTTTCCCTACAAATTAAGACCGGTACCACCTTGTAATCTTTCAGAAGACAAGTAAAAACTTGGCTCTCTGAGCAATAAGTGGCAAGCCCTCAGCTAATCCTTACAGTCCATAGCACCGAGACACCTGTGGTAAATAAAATTACCGTACTATTTTTCCATACAATTAAATATCAATAAGGAAGCTCAATCAAATGAGAGGCAGAGTCCGTGGGATCTGAGTCATACGGGCTTTAATTAATGATCCTCGAGGATCGGATATCATGTTCCATCACCACTAAGGTTCAGGAAGGGACATTCAACGTTTTATTAACATCACACATTATATATAGTAAAACAGTATACTTGAAATGAATACAGTAGGCGTAACAGGTGAAAAGAGAGAGATAAGAACACATGTGCGTAACAGGAGGCGTGTAAGAAGGCGTACACATGGGCGTGCACTTGACATGTCAGAGAAACGTCACAAGAAACGTCGCAAGTGGGTGGATGCTTAGAGAAAGTTTGCAGGATCAGCAGAAACCTACGACCTAGATGCGCGCGCAACTGAGCATGACGTGTAACTGGGGAGAACTGGGGGCTTTGACTTTAGCACTAGTAGAGGAGACTGGTGTCTGGGATGTCAGAGCAACCTGTACCTATAGCATATCTGGTATCTCATGTTTGGAGGATGTAGTGTCTGGAGTAAAAGGTCTCTCGGGCAGAGGCCATTCAATACTGAATGCTAGTGCGTGCATACGTGTCTTGGTGCAATGCGCGGAGCCATGGGCCTACCATGGTAACGGGTTCAGTAAATCACTTGCAAGGAGGACAGGAAGGCCGGGCCCTTTGCTCTGCAGCCGGGAATATGTTTACCTATTTCACTAGACTGGAATATGTTTTTGAGGAGGCTGAACAGATAACTTGTAGGCAAAATACTAAGTTGGCAGGCAGTCCAGGCCGAGCCGGGCACCGCTTCGCTGGCAGGAAGTAAGGCAGGGGTCAGGGATGCATACCTAAACTACAGCTTTCAGAGACAGGGAAAACTCGGAGCCTCAATTAAGGGCCTAGCTCGAGTGAGCTAGGAAACATGGAGAAAACGTGTGCGAGAAACAAATGTGTACCATATAAAGACGTTGGCACCATAGGCCTAGAAGCCTAAGTAACGGGATTTTCATGTAGGACTGGATAGCTGACATGTTAAGGTTGTACGCAAACGCATATGCGTCTTTGTGGCATGCACGGAACAGAAGTTACACGACATACAAGGAACATGGGTGCATGGATAGGGTGCGAGTGGGGGACACATTGGCTACCTGAAAATTTCTATTACCTCATTCCCTCCTTGGCCCCTACTACACCCTTTAGGATATGTCTATCTTCATAAGACTATCTATATGTTCGTATAGCATCATTTGCTCATCTTTTTTCATTCGGGAACGGGAACGCGAACTTGGACGGGGAATACAAGCTGTGGCGCACAAGCCGCAAATCGCTGGCCCACATTGCAGACAGAGACAACAACTGAATACTATGAGCAGTATCATTCCTAGGAACGACAACAATTTCCATCCCCAGGCGGATATCACACTCCAAAGCCAACCGGACCAGGTCCAGGTGCCAGGATTCTGGTGTATCAGGTGAGCTATTTCATGAAGCCTTGTTATTGCTTTATATACGGACAGCGCGTTATTAGGAATAAACACGCAACGACTGGATCCGATGACTCTACAAGCCCCGCCCCTATCGGCCAGAATAACATCAAGGACAAGGCGATTTTGAAGAACAACAAGTCTCATAGCAGACTGCTCTTCGGTCCGGTTACCTAAAGCTGAAGTCGTCTCATTCACTACTGCTTCCAAAGTTCGTGTTAATTTACGTATCAATTTACTGTTCTGGACAGGACCTACAAAGAAAAAGAACCCTTTATTGAAATCTGTATATTGCTCCCATGTTGTTTCAGTCTGGTCGACAATAGGGGTCTTGATCTCCCTTCTATGTCTTACATGTACAAGATGTGGATTTCGATGATAATCAGGCGGGGCTAGAAAAACAGGTGGCAATAGGAACGCAATATAACACGTCCCATCCCAATCTAATGGCAGACGTACATAAGCTGTCTGACCACATATAAAATAAGAATGACGGGAGGCTTTGAAAGTAGATTTTCCTTTATCACTGAATTCGACAACAGTATTACAATCACTGTGTCCGAGATGTACTGAACCATTCTTTCTGACGCATAATTCGCCTTTTACTGGCAAAACTGTAATAAACGGCAAGTCCGAATTAGTCTCAGACTGCACATTCAGAATCATGAGGTTAAGTGTAAAATTACCTAATCCATACACTTCATTTTCTAGATCGGTCCCTGTCCTTTGGGGAAGACCTTCCTTGTCTGGGAAACATATTTTATTCATAACTGTATTCAGGTTCCCCCATATCCAATTGCCTTGGGAAACTGTGGACTTACTGTCTAGGGAGGACATTAAAGTAAACCATGCACCACACGAACCATTATGTGTGAACGGATAAGGAAAGAGGGGCAGAGCTCCCTTGTATTTCTGATAGGGAGGGAGTCGGCCACATACCCAACAATTGGTGGCATTGCTGGTCTGGTGAGAATGGTGTAACATACGGATGAAAGTATTATTGCGCATTGCTAATCGATAGGACAGCTCGTGGGGGGGCAGGTCGCTGAAAGTGTGCTCTACAGTATCATTAGAGGAAGCATGTACATGAGAATCAAGAGGAAAGAAAACATGTAGCATTAAACTTATGCATATAATCGTAAGACTCAGAAGAAACATAAAAATTAATGCGATAACTCATCGGCTGTGCAAATTCTTGCAATATTGTTCTCTCTTTTTAATTCGCCTATCTCTCTGACTACTTGGGTCTATCTTATACATATCAGAAACCTGTCTAACCGCTTCACCCGAGGGGGACTTAAACAATTAAACGCTGTCTGACTTACTAGACCTCAACTTGGCACGATACTCCTGCTGAGGAGTTTTCTCTAACAGGGGGAGTTTAGAGTCAGTGTCTGAAAGGGGGCAGTCCTTATTCACAGTTTCTGGACACAATCCATGGTATCTCTTCACGTGGCTGGAGTGCAACCATCCCTTGCGACCTTCAAGCTTTACTGCGGTCCTCGTCGTCAATAACACCAATTTTGGCTGCTTCCACCTCGGCTCCAGAGGGCTTGATCTGTCAAAATTCCGCACGTAGACGTGGTCACCAGGGACGATTTCATGCGGTTTTACTTGGGTGTTGTCCGGGAAGGCAGCCGCGACCTGTGAACGACAAGATAGTAGTGCAGACATCAAGGAAGCCAAGTAATCTGTCAGCATAGTACTATCAACATCGGTTATTTTGCGGGGCATAGGCGTACCCCACATGTTTGGGGGACGTCCAAAAATTATCTCATACGGGGACAATACGGTTCTAGAATGGGCTACCATTCGCATGTAAAAGAGGGCAACTGGTAAAGCTACTATCCAATCTACACCTTTTTCTGCACAGACCTTTGCTAATCGTGTTTTCAGGGTTTGATTATGTCTCTCTACGAGACCAGCGGCTTCTGGGTGTCGTACGCAGTGGAATTTCCACTGGTAACCTAACAGGAGTGATACCTGTTTCATAAGCTCGGACGAGAATGGCTGACCATTATCAGAGTACACGACACGGGGCAAGCCGTATCGCGGGAAAAATTCACGGACCAGTTGTTTGGCAGTGGTTACAGCAGTGTAATCTGGGACTGGATATGCTTCTGTCCATCGGGAAAGGGCACATACGACTACGAGGACATACTTGAATCCTCGGCATCTGTCCATCTGGATATAATCCATCTGGAGGACTTCAAAAGGATGGTCAGGAGGATGAAATCCACCTTGTTCCACGGGAATGCCTTTGCCTGGATTGAACTGACAACAGATCATGCAAGTACGCACTTTGTGTTTTGCTGCTGCTCGTAAATGTTTGTTGAACCAAAGATTCTGTAAACTGTCTAACATGGCTTTCTCTCCTAAGTGTGCTGGACTATGTGCTGTGTTAATGATAATTTGAACCATAGAGTCGGGGAGGAACCATGTGGCTCTTCCCTTCGTCATCCATCCCTGATCTGTCTGGATCCCTCCTTGTTCAGTCCATTTCTTAATTTCATCTGGATGTTGCATGTGTCTGTATGTCGAGTACATCTAGTGTGGGATCCTTAACTGTCAGGCAATGTGTCAGTGAAGTTACTTCAGTCTTTGTCGCGTCAGTCGGGATATCTGTCTGAGTCTGAGCTGTGAATTTGGCTGTTCGATCTGCCAGGTCGTTACCCTGGGAAATAGTATCAGTGACTTTGGTATGTGCTTTGCACTTCATGATAGCTATGGCTGTAGGCAAATGTATTGCTTCTAACAGGGCTTGGATGAGGGGACCGTGCTGTATCTTGGAACCGTGAGAAGTTAAAAAACCTCTCTCTTCCCAGAGAACACCGAAGTCGTGAACGACTCCGAATGCATACTGTGAATCTGTGTATATATTTACTTTCTTGTTCTTGGCTAGTATACAGGCTTGAGTCAGAGCGATGAGCTCTGCTGCTTGGGCAGATAATGTGTCAATACGATGTGTTTCTATGACTTCAGTTTCAGTAGTCACTGCATATGCGGCTACTAGCTCTCCTGTGCTTGTTCTCATACATGAACCATCCACGTAAAGTGTCAGGTCTGGGTCGGGCAATGCGATGTCTGTCAAGTCTTGTCGGGGCTTTGTCACGGTATTAATGACTTCTACACAGTCATGGGGTGCTGGATCAGTTGTAATGGAGGGTAACAATGTGGCAGGGTTGAGAATGTTACAACGTCTGATTTCTATGTGTGGCTGGAACAGTGTCAATTCATAACCCGTAAGTCGTGCTATGGTCAAGTGTTGAGTCTGGGTTCGGTTTAGGAGAACTTCCACGGAGTGTGGAACCTGTACTGTCAAAGGATGTCCTAATACTATTGAGTCACTTTGTCTGATAGCTAGAGCTGTTGCTGCAACTGATTTTAAGCACGCAGGCAAGGCCTGGGCTACTGGATCCAATGTACTAGAAAAATAAGCACAAGGCTTATGGTGTCCTGCTTGATCTTGTGTGAGAACAGATAATGCTGTGCCGTCGCGTTTTGTGACAAAAAGTGTAAAAGGTTTACTGTAACATGGTGTCACTAAAACTGGTGCTTGACATAAAGCTTTCTTCAAGTCATTAAAAGCTTGTGTATGTTCCTGAGTCCAAGGGAGGACAGTCGAAGTCGCTGCCTCCTGTGTTGTCAACTGTATGAGTGGCTTGGCTAGATATGCATACTGAGGAATCCATTGTCTGCAGTAAGAAGTGAGGCCAAAGAAGGCCCGTACTTCCTTTTGTGTCTTGGGTTGTGGCAGATGTGCAATTAACTGGATACGATCTGGTGTCAACTGTCTACCCCTCTTGGACAGCAAGTGTCCATGGTATACCACTTGCTGGGCACAGAATTGTAGCTTCGAAGGGGACACTTTATGCCCCTTTTCGGCCAGAAAATACAAGACTGTCAGTGATGCGCGTTCGCAGTCACGTTCGGTCCGTGCTGTAATTAACAGATCATCAACATATTGCAGCAGAGCAGTGTCAGTAGGCATGTGAATACTGTCTAGTTGTCGTTTCAGGGCTTGACTGTAAATACTAGGACTTTCTGTGAACCCTTGAGGTGCACGTGCAAATTTGAAGCTTCGGCCATTTAAACAAAATCCGAAGAGATACTGGCTTTCAGGATGAATGGGGACACTAAAGAAGGCGTTTTTAAGATCTATCACAGTGAAGAACACCGCTTCAGAATCAATGGCAGTCAATAGGGAAGAAATATCGGGGACTACTGGGTACTGTGGTACTATGCATTTATTAAGTTCTCGAAGGTCGATCACCAGTCTGTAGACTGGAGGTGCATTTGGGTCTGTTCGTTTAAGAATCGGAATGATTGGAGAATTACATACATTGGAGTCAGTTTCTACGACTACTCCCTGAGCAATGAGCTCGTCAATAATTTTCAGTAAGGCTGTTACAGCCTCGGGGGTTCATTTGTATTGTCGGATTCGGGGCAGTACAACACCTTGCTTAAGAGTAACACGATAGGGTGTAATATGCATACAACCTACATCAGTTGGACCTTGCGCCCATAAATGCTATGGTACATTCTGCAATCTTGGATCAAAATCTCTCAACACATAATGGCCTTTAAAGTCACGTAAAAATAATCTCACTCCTTCCGGAGAACAACATATCACTGCTCCTAGTGCTTTCAATGTTTTAATACCAAGCAAGTTTTCAGGACATGATTTCGTAAGTAACAAATCTGTAGTTCGAGACAACGGACCAACTGCAAGGGGAACTGGTTTTGACACTTCATTAACAATAGGCTTTCCTGAAAATCCAAGGGAAACATTCTGTGAGCCTGAGAGGGGTGCCCCTGGAACCTCGTCGTGACTGATGGTAGTTCTGCTCGCCCCTGTGTCAATCAAAATTTTTCTGTCTTTCCCTAATACCTGACTATGTACATAGGGACCCTCTTGATCTACAGGAACCTCGATAAGGGGCAAGCCAACCTCCCTCTCTAGGCTGTTTCATGTATACTTCTGATAGTCGGGGTAATCTGACTGTGCATACTGGTACATTTGCTGTGTGACATGTTGTGTGGCGGCAATGGGTTGGGGCTGGGGTACAGCTACTGTTTGTTGTGCATTCTGTGGAGGTTGCGTATTCTGTGGAATATTCTGTGGAACATGTTGTGGAACGTGTTCTGGTCTAGGTGGACGCGGTTTTTCTTTTGTTTTGCCTGTGGCTATGTTGTGTCTTAGAACGGCACATTCATTGATGAAGTGACCTGGCTGTTTACAATAATTGCAATTCCCTTTAACAGGAGCTGCAGAATGACTAGTCTGTGTGGTACCCCCCTTCTGACCATCTGCTGGGACGGACTGGGCAACTAGTACTTTCATTTTCGTATCTTTCATACGTCTCTGTTCATGTTCATGTTCTTCTCTGATTCGGTTCTGGTGGTACTGTAACATTTGTAACATTTGGGAAGGAGTATTAGCTTGCCATGTGCTTTCGACTTTCAGGACTCTATTTTTAACTTGTGGTAAGGAATTCTCGACTAATTTGGTCACAAAGAGATGTGGATATGATTCACTACTTGTTTTCAGACCACTATTAATAATGAAACATTTCTCGAATCTAGAATAAAAATCACTGGTGTCTTCATCTTGTTTCTGTTTGCAGGCTGAGATTGCATCCCAGTCCTCCTTTTTAACTGTCAATAACCTCGCAAGACTTGCACTAATAATCCTGGTAATGCTTTAGTTTTGACCCCAAGACCTGTACCTGGGATTCGTCTATTATCTTCGTCTTCTAATTCAGTCCAAATAATCTTTTTATCTCCCACCTCCCGTTCTTTCTCCTTAAGTTTTTCGTAGATACCAGCCGGCAACAATACCTTTAACATTTTAAGAATGTCGGAATATGTATAGTCTCCCATGAGTAACATGTCTTTTAATTCACGGTGGAAGCCTGCAGGATCTTTATCATGACAGGGCACTAATTTCTTCATTTCCAATAATTCCATTTTAGTCAGGGGTGTGTATACGAATACTCGTTGAAGCTCACCCCCTGGGGTCTGGACGGGATGAACTTCTCGTAAGGGATTCTGTCTGTCTATGTAAAGTGGTTGTCTTACTGGGGGTGGAACAGAAACGAAATGTGGAGTCAGGAAAGTTCTGTATTTGTGGCGTTGTTCTAGAATTGTATTAATTAAATCGGTACCTAGGCCTCTCCATCGTTTTAGGAGTAATTCTTCCAATATATTATATAGGGGACCTGGATCAGAATGCTGGCTTTCATATAGGGTAATGAGATGTTGGATCATGTACATACCAGCTAATCGCTGATCGTCTGGAGAAAGGCTCAAAAATGTTTGCGCTACTGAATCATCTTTATATATACTAGTATTTCCAACCCATTGGACTGCTGACCGTGCTAGTTCCTGATCATGCATGGAACTAAGTTCCCTGTAACCTATTCTATCTTTCAGTATTTTATCGGTGGCTTGAAATACATGTTCAAGAGAACATTGTTCAGGTATGGGAGAAAGGAAACGTTTCTTGTTTTCTAGATGAATGGGTCTGTCAAAAGGTCTGGCAAAGGAATACTGTTTAGGAAGTTTCACTCTTCCTGCGTACGCTATTCTATCTGGGTCTTCTACTGCATTATCTACATCTTCCTCCTCTGAGGCTTCACTCTTCTCTGTCTCGGCCGCATTAGCCGCCTTTTCTTTTTCGTGTATTATTACAATTTCTTTACGGATCTTCCTGTACATGGTTTCTACGCAATTTTGTTTATCATGTTTACAATCTGCTATATTATTACTCCAATTCATCAGTACGTCCATCTCTTCTTTGCTAGTACCTGGCCGATCTCGTTCCCTTATCAAACAATTTATCAAAAACCGTAAGATCATTCTCTGTGTATCAACCTTGTGATGTGCCATGGCCTCGCGAATGCATTCTGGTCTCTCCCCTGTTCTAATAAAATGATATATATTGTCTAGATGGTTAGTCATTTCTGGTATAAGCATCAAATAATTTGCAACACGTCGTAAACGTAACGAAATTAACATCATTTCGCCTTCACCTGGTACTGGATCATATCTGCAATCTGTAATGTACTGTCTAAGGGATGCGAAAGTCGCAGCTTTCGGTGTGCGTTGTAATGCTACTTCTCTGAGTGTCACTCGTTTTACTTGAGGCGGGGTGACAGGTTGACCCCCTACGGCGCCTCCTGAAGCGGAAGCGTAACTATCAACTAGATGTGTTGATACTGCTGGTGTCATAATTTGAAAAGTAGGTGCAGGTAATGTAGGCAGACTCTGGGTTGTATCTATAGAAAAAGGATTGGTAGGACCGATAGCAGGAGGGACAGTAGTAGTAGTTACGGGAATAGTAGTGACAGGGATAGTTGGGACAGGTTGGGAAGTGACAACGGGTGGGGGAGTTGAATCTTGAGGGCGTGTAGGTGATGCGTCTTGAACAGGCTGAGTAGGCTGCTGTACATTATTAACAGGTGGTACGCGTACATTGGTATATGCTGGAGCTACATCATCTAAATAGGACGAAAGGAAAATGTCCGCTGCGGTCTGTTTGTGACGGAGTTTAGTCGGGACCAATGGTGGTGGCAAGTTACGGGGTACTTCCGGGGTCGCCTTGGGCAGGCCCTCGGAAAGAACAGGATACATGCCTGTAATAAGGGCATGTCGTTGTCGGTCATGTTGTTCTATTCTGACTCGTTCTCCTTCTTCTAGTAACTCTCGTTCTTTAGATTTTTCGGATTCTTCTCTACTTCTCTCTGCTTTTCTGATTGCTTTCTCTGTTCTTCTATGCGCTTCTTTACGCCACAATTCTATGGCATCTTTCTGGGATTGTCTGGCTTTCTTTTTCCACAATGCTTCTTCTACTCTCATGATGCATTCAGCATCCCATGTCCCTGAGACAGGCCATCTAAACTTCTCTTCCAGGTCTTTGGTGTAATCCACCCACAAATCTAGATACAGTACGGCATCTAAGCCATGTTTATGGTACATAAAATATCCAGGAGTGTCCCTAGGCGGGACGGGAACTGCTTCTTCGAGTATCCCTTTCCTAGTTCCTATCTGACGTAATTTCGAGAACAGTGGCATTGTTGAAGTGATTCGGATGTGAACACAATAAACACAGTAATGAATAGCAAACAATCATTCATACCACGACATTAAACACAATTTACATTTCAGACTGATATTACCTGGTACATAGAAAAACACGAATTCTGAACATTTCTCGAGATACAATACTAGAATACACTGGATTACTAGATGCACTGCTAAAACAGTACAGACAATACCGGTCCCATAAAGAGACACGTCGGACCGTATTCACCTAAGTGAACACGTCTGGACCAGGTCTGTGTACCCAGACCTGTCTTGACCGGGCACAAATTAATGAACCCGTCTAGATGCGTTCCCAACAACGGTACTCACCGGGAAGCAAAAACTGAAGGCCTCGGAAACTGGACTGGACTGGACTGGACTGGACTGCTACGGCGTCTGGCTATTACTGCTACCACGCATGCGCCTCGGAACAGGTGGGCCTCCGGATACCTCGGACCTTGCTCTCTCGGCTTGGGGCTCTGGTCGGGATCCTCCGCATTCCTCACCGCCTCGTCTGGATGCCGGACCGCAGTCTCCGTCTCCTCCGTGGGCTCGAGGGAGATAGCAGGAAAACCCGCAGGCGTGCACGGTTTCCGTCGCAGCTGTAGAAGGGGTCAAGGCCTGCGTAACATCGCCGGCGAGTGGGGAAGGGGGGTCCCTATTCGGGCGCCAGATTATGTGGTAAATAAAATTACCGTACTATTTTTCCATACAATTAAATATCAATAAGGAAGCTCAATCAAATGAGAGGCAGAGTCCGTGGGATCTGAGTCATACGGGCTTTAATTAATGATCCTCGAGGATCGGATATCATGTTCCATCACCACTAAGGTTCAGGAAGGGACATTCAACGTTTTATTAACATCACACATTATATATAGTAAAACAGTATAATTGAAATGAATACAGTAGGCGTAACAGGTGAAAAGAGAGAGATAAGAACACATGTGCGTAACAGGAGGCGTGTAAAAAGGCGTACACATGGGCGTGCACTTGACATGTCACAAGAAACGTCACAAGTGGGTGGATGCTTAGAGAAAGTTTGCAGGATCAGCAGAAACCTACGACCTAGATGCGCGCGCAACTGAGCATGACGTGTAACTGGGGGCTTTGACTTTAGCACTAGTAGAGGAGACTGGTGTCTGGGATGTCAGAGCAACCTGTACCTATAGCATATCTGGTATCTCATGTTTGGAGGATGTAGTGTCTGGAGTAAAAGGTCTCTCGGGCAGAGGCCATTCAATACTGAATGCTAGTGCGTGCATACGTGTCTTGGTGCAATGGGCGGAGCCATGGGCCTACCATGGTAACGGGTTCAGTAAATCACTTGCAAGGAGGACAGGAAGGCCGGGCCCTTTGCTCTGCAGCCGGGAATATGTTTACCTATTTCACTAGACTGGAATGTGTTTTCGAGGAGGCTGAACAGATAACTTGTAGGCAAAATACTAAGTTGGCAGGCAGTCCAGGCCGAGCCGGGCACCGCTTTGCTGGCAGGAAGTAAGGCAGGGGTCAGGGATGCATACCTAAACTACAGCTTTCAGAGACAGGGAAAACTCGGAGCCTCAATTAAGTGCCTAGCTCGAGTGAGCTAGGAAACATGGAGAAAACGTGTGCGAGAAACAAAAGTGTACCATATAAAGACGTTGGCACCATAGGCCTAGAAGCCTAAGTAACAGGATTTTCATGTAGGACTGGATAGCTGACATGTTAAGGTTGTACGCAAACGCATATGCGTCTTTGTGGCATGCACGGAACAGAAGTTACACGACATACAAGGAACATGGGTGCATGGATAGGGTGCGAGTGGGGGACACATTGGCTACCTGAAAATTTCTATTACCTCACACCCATGGGTATTTGTGCGCTCTAGAAGTTGTTAAAATAAATAAATACGACCACATCATCCCCACCTCGATGGAAGTTCCCTGCCTGCCCGTTGTCGACAAGCACAATCTTCAAAAGCCAGATGTACCGGGCCCATTCACAAACTGCACATTGTAGTACGTGTAGTAGTACTGCAATAGTCCTGGTAAAGTACCACAAATGCTACCCACACACCTAGGAGTATAATCTACACTTCCACCTCTCTTACATGTTCTATGAGGAGATCCTCACGCATCTAAGTTTACTACTAAACAGTAAATGTGGAAGTGACCAGGGGTAGTGATTGCAAAATAAGACATGTTTTAAAAAATACAAAAAATCTTTTTATTCAAATGTTTCATTCTTTTTTACAGACAAGTGAAGAAAACATTATAGGAACTTGTGCCAACAGTGAGAGAATTCTTACAATCAGTACCACACCCAGTCATACATCACAGGATTTCTACAACATCTTCATACAGTAATGAGTATAAGAATCTTAAACGCACAGATTCTTATTGTGTACTTAAGACCAGATTTACAAGCGTTTGCCCAATGCGGCACAGCAAGTAAAGTGGCTGCGCTGTCTTGAGTCAATGGTAGAGAGCAGACCTGTGCCCTATCTACTAGTAAGTGGTGCATTTCTATTCTTTTGCCAGCCAAGCATGCTCCCTGGCGCCGTAGTGCAAGAGTGTCCGGCCTTGTGGTCAGCATCGTCCTCTTTGCATGCATGCTGGAGAATGCAACACACGAGCAAAGAGGTAAAAAGGGAGAAAGGAAAATATTTCTCCTTGTTACGCCTTCCTCAGGAAGGTGCAGGATTTTGGCACAAATTTGTGTGTATAATTCTCAGGGTGCACTAACCTAACTAAAAACTGAAAGCCCTGCCCGTTAGGGGCTTATTTAGGCAAAACCATGCACCACACAGGTTGGACCATTAACTCCAGGAAGGGCTTTCAGTTTTTAGTTAGGTTAGTGCACACTGAGAATAAAACTATTAAAAAGGGCAGGTCTGGACCTATTTTAAACAACACTGCCCACTTATGACCCTACCCTGTCCACATACCCTCACACACCCAACGACTTCATCAAAAAAGATCTCCGCTACAGAGCCCCTTCGCGGGTGCCCGTCGGGCATGCAGCGTCACCCGACGAGGAGCAGGCCCAATGATGAAGCATGACATCCTCCAGGGTGTGAGAGGGCACCTCATAACAGACCGTAACACTCCCACACACCTAGGAACCGCACATTGGCTTATTTTTCATAGGCTGAAGAGCCCAGCAAGGATGTCCTCCCAAAATAATGCTTGACCACACTCCCCAAAAATAGGGTGTTCTTACATCATAATAGGTGGCATTTGGGAAGGACTAGGGAGGTGTTGAGAGGGAGTACAAAACAATAAGACCATCCTATCCACACACTGCTATTCTAAATCAACTACTGCTACAAAGGTCCCAAAACAGAGGTAAATGGTTCTTCAGCTCAGATGTGGAGTAAGCCCAGCACTACACACAACTGCCCGTACATAGACAAACACCCTCCTGTAGAAAATAAATGTGTAGGGACTCAAAATAAAACCTTATAGCAAATTTAAAAAATAGTGCAAAAATGTTTTATTAAAATATTAAGGGCCCCATGCATCAACGAAAAAAACGCTCGCAAACGGGCAGATTCTCAGAATCCCAAATGCAAAAATCGCAAAATTTGCGATTCCTTAAATGCAATGCATTAACTTTAAAAAATTTGCGATTTTGCAAATAGGAATAGGAAATTACCGTTAATCCAAATTTGACGGTAATTTGCGATTTCTTTGAAAAATGTACTAAAGTGCATTTTTCAAAGTCCCAAGTTACACACACACATGCCCATGGAGCATGTGTGTGCGCAACATGTGGATAAACTGTCATTTATGGAGTGCAACAGGGTGTCCTTTTGGCACCCTTGCACCCCTGAAATTGCATTTGCAAATTGTGAGTATCTATTAGGTACTCGCAAATTGCACATGAAATTCCTATTCATTCTTATGGGCGTCTAGGCCCATAGAGATGAATGGGAATCAATTCCTTAATTGTGGCTCGCAATATGCAAGTCGTCATTATGTAATGTGTAGGAATCTCAATTTCTTTTGCGATTCCTACATGCATAGGCAATTGGGATTCTTTAAAAATCGCCATTAAAGAATCGCTATTGTCTATTTTGATGCATGTGCATCTAAATTACATATATATTTTACTTTAGATTACATTTTGTTTCAATTTAAACTTATGAAAAATAATGTTAATTTAGGATATTTAAAATAATTAAATGTTGCATGTAAATTAAGCTGTAAATGTTGTACTTTTTAAGTTTGTTCTACATTTGAAATAATTTACATTATTTAACATAAAAATATGTTTTATATTATTTGTAAGTTCAATCTACTTTTTTATTTTTATTTTCCTTATACTGTACTATGGGCAATACTATATTCTTGTCTACTTTTAAAATAGCAGAAACTAAAAAATGATACAACACTATTATCTTAATTTGGGTTTGAATATTTAATTAATCTAAACATATTAAAATGCCAGGAATGTTTTAAAGATGTATTAACAAAAAACCCATCTCCATGAAAAGGAAATATTCTTTATTTTGTATTAATAACTATTAAAGTTGTTGTATAGAATTATTTTAAAGTAATTTAATTAAAGTGTTATAAAAAGTAATGTGACGTGATAGTTTACATTTAAAATAAGGTTAATAAAATATGTTAAAATAAAATAAAATATGCTTTATTTTGAGCTGTTTTGTATTAAATTAAATGTATGTATAATTTTAATGATTTTAAATAATGTAATTTATTTTAACATTATTTCCTAATGGGGCGGAGGAGATTTTATGGGGACCATTAGGATGACGGGCGGACTCCTGTTGTGTGTAAGGACGGCCCGCCATAAGTGCGGGGGTCCCGTTGCGGGTATTAGGATGCGCCCGCCACAGTGGCGGGCGCATCCTGTATCCTAAGCATTGCGGTGGGGGGTGCTGAAAGCACCGCCCGCCGCAATGCTAAAGATACATGTAGTGAATTACAGAGCGGTGGATGTCACATTGTACTTTGCAATGCTGGTAGGTATCATAGGTATCCCCCATGTGCACCCCCCACCCTCCTGGAGTCCCTAGGGGCCCGCAACGGGCCCCCGCAGGGTGTCTCTGCATGCCTTTCTGTGGCGGCAAGGCATTGGAAAATGCCCATGCTAATAAGGCAGGCGGTGTCTGATAGACACCGCCACCATATTAAACCTTTTCCGTCCCGGCCGCAAGGCGACCAGGGCGAAAAAGCGGCAGACGGTCTTTCTGTCCGCCGCGGTCCCCCCGTCATAATAAGATGGCGGGGAGTCATTCCGGATAGGATGGCGGGCGGATCGCCCCCGCCAGGCCGGCGTTGGCTACCGCCAGCCTAGCGGGGGCGATCCGCCCACCGTCCTAATGGGCCCCTAAGTCTCTACTTCTATTATTTTCTGTGGAAGGCTGTTGCAGTGTCAGTGGTTGACTATATGTGGGCTGGACTTACTACTACTCCAATTTGGTTAGAGGATTTTGATATTCCTAAATTTGATGAGTAACAGCTAAGCCTACACTTTTGAGTGATGATGAAAAGCCCAAAGTAGTAAAGTCACTCCAAAATGTAAGAGTAAACATACATGTGTAGATTTCCTCATGTGAAAATGTACGTTTGTGAATGGACCCTATCTTCTACAAAGCCATAATGACCAGTAACCCCCACATATCTGGCTGCCTTCTTTATGTCCTCAGACATTAGATGCAAAATAGCCAAAAGGAAAAAAAAATCCCAGCAGGAGTTAACCATCTATGCACCCAGGAACGGCATCCAAATATCCATCAAGACTGCCCCTTCCTTTCAGGAAATCAGTTAGGAAAGAGCTGTAGACACCCCTCTTTAAAGTACACTTCATCACAATGCATTCATGGTCTGTATCTGTTCCCAGACCAGCTACCCCCTCCCATCATTCACTGACGGTATCGTTGCCAAAGGCACTGCATAGCGCATTGCTGCGGTTAGGCTAGGTTTGCAGTATACAAATACCTCATGCATACATCCTGAGTACGCTTGTGCACTCAAAAGATTCACAAGTCAGCTCAAAGATTCTGGAGACAGACCCCTTATGCAGGATTAAATTACTAGTGTGACACACCACTTCCAGAAATAATGGACCCCATTATAGAAATGAGAGAGAAACTGCAGAGTCTATATAATACGAATTTCTGTTTGTGAGAGAAAGAAGAATGGAAAGACTCTCTCGGTGAAGGCGGCCTTGGTGAAGGTGTGGAGGTGCTCCAGGTTCTCTGTGTTGTATAGAGACAGCCGCCCTGCTTCGTAGTCGAGATACATCCCCAGCTTTCTGGGGCGGTCATGCAATCGTATGCGGACTTCTGAGTAGCCGGACAAGCAGGAAGGATTATCAGTGATTGTCTCATACTCTCTGATATACCACGACAAGGCCCACATCCCTGCCGTAGGTGGACCTTTGTTCCTGCTCACAGACTCTCTGGCAACCCCAATGATCCAATAATACTCTGCCTGCAGCAGCTCTATCTCCCAGTAATGCTTCCCTGAGAGGAATCCTTCCCTCCCAAGCACACACCCATCACGGGTGAATCTCTTGGGATTAGCGGGCAAGACCTCTCCTTCGCGTATCCATTTGGCACGTCTTCCACTCTCAGACAGGGTCAGCTTATGGTTGGCTGTGTCTGGGTCCAGAGTCACCAGCTCTGCAGAAAGAGGAGAGACCATAGAGACATAACATGAGGACAGAGAGTACCATGATGACATTCAGTAGATGCAGAGATCAGAGTTACAGAACGCCTCCTGATCATGGGGTCACAATTGTGCAAAGTGATCATACACCATAAATCAAGCGTACGCAACATTGCCGTCACCCACAAGAAGGGGAGGGTTGGAGAGCGGTTAAGATCCAGTGTTCTATGCGTGAGCAGATCATCCGTTTCACATATTTATCTTTGTCCTCGGGTACCTGCCGACCTGTTTATTCTATTAGAAATACAGAACTACAAGTACCAACATGTGGGAGTTAATACAAAAATGGCAGAGGGATCCTGGAACATCAACTCCGGAGCCACCTAGAACTAAGAAAGGGCCTTGGAGGTTTCTGAAAGCTGGAGAGGTTGTAAGAAGCCCTTTGTGGTTGACAAGGATCCAACTGAAAGAGTGCCTAGGATGCAATGCATTTATAAATCGACGGGATTCTGAGTTTGTAAGTGGTCATTTCAGAAGATCACCACAATGGTACTTGCAAAATTAGTTTGTATATACCCTATCCCCCTTATGATCTGTTTCTACTTACATTGCAATTATTGAGGAGGTAGATAGATACTTTATACAATACTCTGCCATGATAACAGGTGCAGAAGAAACTCAGAAGATCCATGATTACCATTATCTTTAATCGAACGAAAACAGATAATGTTGAAAGGTGCCTTGTATTTTACTTCCTAACGTCTCACATGTCTAGGGTGCTCACGTGTGACATTTCAAGGCCTTGGCATGATGCATTAAGGGACACTTTATGGCACATACAATAAAGCATAATGCCCATGAAAAAAAAACGACTGAAATTTGTTGCTTTTGTACAATTTCAAATTAGAGAACAGGCTTTAAAACTTCTGCAATGCTGTCACAAACCTACTTCCCTTAAGAAACATGATCCCAAGGAAACATGACCACCGGGATAGGTGAGGCCTTCCTGCACACCAATGTAGGGAAGTCTGCATCACTTATCACGCGCCACCACTACACCGGGGTGCACGGAGGAGATTACCAATGGTGGACAACGCCTCTCTGCATCACAGACCGCTGGATGTTGTGCTGACCGGACACTGTGGAGGGTGAGGCCCCTGAGCTGCGCCAAACTTTTGTGGCAGAAGCGACGTAACTTCACGCCGAAGGGAGCCCTGTTGCATCACCTGAATCAGGAGGTTCCCCAACGGACTTGGTGGCGACTGCTGTACCATAGCTTGTGAAATCCCGCCTGGCTGAGGTTCCAGCTAGCTGAATCACAGATTTTGAGAGAGTACAACGGATTGCACCATGCTGTCAATGTCAAGGTGAGGAGAAGGTGGGACACGTAGCAGAGGAGGCCCGGAGGTCGAGTCGGGCCCAGGCTTAGCACCTGTGGGTGATGCACCCCGAGTGGCAGCTCATCCACTATGGCAGAAGAGTGTCACCCAAATTTCTAACAAGCTTGAGGAAACAGTAAATATACTTTTTCTATCAGATTCGATTAATGTGCAAACTGTTTACATTAGTCGACGATGTTTCAGTCCTATTTAAAAAATAGTTGGATCATCATCAGGACAGTATGGTTACAAGCCTGAATAATTAGAGATTGACTCAATTAGGCTTGCGGAAAGTTAATCCTCATGAGGCTTAACCTTCCGCAAGCCTAATTGTGGCGGGGGTTGTGTGCGCCTATCCCAGTATTCCTTCGTTTTATTGTTAAGCTTGGATTTTTGTGGCCAAAGTATTTTGTATAGCTGCGAGACTTAGTGGCCTATTTTGTTTATGTTTGCTACGCATTGAAAGATCGATGGTTGGGTGTCCGCTAATTTTGATTTTGACAGGGCTGCTTTCAGCTTTAGAAATCTATACAGGTCCAGGTCCTCTAGTTGGTGGGATGTTTGGAACTCGGAGATGTATCTTTCTCCAGTTGGTGTGGATGTGAGATGTCCCTTTCTATCCATGTCTCGAAATTGAGGGTTTTCCCCTTGTATTTGATCTTGTTATTCGGCCACAGGGCTTCTGATTTGGACTCTTTAATGCTGACCTCCATTTTCCTGTCCAGTTTTATTAGCGGTATCTATGTGTTTTTCAGGATTGTGTTAGCCGCTTGTGGGTATGCATTTATCGTTAGTAGGGCTAGTGGGTTCAGGTTGTTCAGGATGGCTTTTTCCACGTGTAGCCATACCGGCGTGTATTCCGCTATCTGGGAGACCCAGTGTGTACCTTGTTTAGCTATGAAGGCTAGCTGTAAGAGCCTAAAATCTGCTAGGTTCACCCCCCCTTGTGTTTTCGGGAGTCTTAGTTTCTTAATTCTGATCCTCGCCTTCTTGTCACGCTACAGAAATTTGGTGAACATTTTGTCTATTTTTTGGTGGAAGTCATCTGTCAGGAAGATTGGGAGCATGCCTGCCAAGTAGTTTATCAGTGGGGTAATCATCATTTTTAGTGTTTCAATTCTCCCCCGCCATGTCATGAACTTGGGTGACCAGGCTTCTAGTTGTTTCTTGATCTTTTCTAGTATGAGTTTCTCGTTGTGGCGTAAGGTGGTTATCAGATCAGTGCCAAAGAGGATTCCAAAGTATCTGATGTGCCCAGTCTGCCAGGCCAGACCTGACCCCCAGCATGTCTCTATTGCAGTGGATATTTAGCGGTTTACATTCAGATTTTTCGTTGTTAAGTTTGTATCCTGAGAATTTGGAATATTCCTTTATTGTGGACAATAGCACTTTATTGAAGCCCTTGGTTGTTGTGCCATTATCAGTATGTCGTCACGCATAGGCGGACAGTTTTACTGTTGTTCCGTTAATAATCGACCCCATGTATGCTGTAATTAAGTTTTATGTCCTGAATTAGGGCTTTGAGAGCGAGGAGAAAGAGTGCCGGCGAGAGGGGGCACCCTTGTCTGGTTCCTTGTTGGAGCTTGAATGGGTCTGAGAGTGACCCATTTACTGTGATACGCGCTGATGTGGACTGGTACAGTGCCATTGTCATCCTAATGTAATCCTCCCCTAGGTTAAAGGCGTGCATGCATTGCTCCAGGAAGGCCCAGGAAACTTTATCGAAGGCCTTCTGTGCATCTAGTGCTATGGCTACTGCTGGTGTCGGTCTCGTTGAGACCTGTTCTAGTATGTGGCAGAATAGTCGTGTGTTGTCAATAGCCATCCGGTTCCTCATAAAGCCAACTTGGGTGCTACTTATTAGTTTTGGTAGGAGCTTGTTCAGTGTGGCCGCCAGAATTTTGGTGTAAATTTTACAGTCTACATTAATGAGTGATATGGGTCTATAGTTCTTCGGTAGTTGGTGGTCTTTGCCTTCTTTCGGGCTAACTATTATTGTTGCTTCTGTCATGGATAGTGGCACCATACCTGAGGATGCTGTTTGGTTAAAGACCTTTTTCATGGTTGAGGTTAGTTGGGGTAGGAAGGCTTTATAGAAGTCGGCAGTGTATCCTTCTGGGCCGGGGGCCTTGTTCTTTTTCAGGGACTTCACTGCCATCTCTATCTCAGTGCGGGTGATTTCTTGTCCTAGTCATGCCTTGTCTGCTTGGTCTAGTTTGGTGAGTCTCCGTCTGTCTATGTATCTTGTGCATTCCTCCTTGTCTAGTGTCCAATCCGTTTTGCATAGCTCAGAGTAGTAGTCTTTGAACGTCTTGAGGATTTCCTCATGTCTTGTGTGGGTTTTGTTATGTGTGTCCGTGATTGTTGAGATCACTACTTGGTTGCGTTTGTGATTCAGGTATGAGGCTAACAGTTTCCCTGCTCTATTGGATTCGCATAGGTTCAGAGCTTTACATCTGTTGAACCACATTCCTGCTCTCTTGCTTATGATTTTATTGTACTCGTCTTTGCGTTGCGTTAGGGTGTGTACAATTATGTTGTCGTGGTTGGCGTTTATGTGGTCCAGCTCTAACTTTGTTATCTCCTCCTCTAGTTGGGTTATCCTGAGGTTCTTTTTCTTGTTTATTCTTGCCTTAATATTGATTATGTTGCCCCTGATTGTTGCTTTTAGTGCTTCCCATAGTGTGCTAGTACTAACCTCCTTATTGTCATTGTTAGCTATGTATTCCTCTATGGCTTCTTCTTTTTCTTTTTTGTTGTTCGGATTCGAGATGGTGTTGTTTCTAAACCGCCACCTTCTGGGGATAGCTTTGTTATGGCAGCCGCTTAGTTTTAGATTGATGGCTGAGTGGTCTGAGACTAACCTTGGTTCGATTGCCAATTCTTCGATCAAGTGTGTGTGGCTGCCTGATATTAGAATATAGTCTATCCTTGAGTGTGATTTTTGTGGGTTGGAGTAGAAGGTGTAGTCCCTCGTGTCGGGGTGTTGTAGTCTCCACACGTCTTTGAGATAACATTTTGAGCATATGTTCTGTAATGTTGCATGGGAGTTTGATGAGTGGTATTGACAGGAGGACTGTGCGTCTATTAAGTGGTCTAAAGGGATGTTAAAGTCTCCAGCTACAATGATGAGTTCATCCTGCAGGATTTTGGCTAGTGAGTCCGATACCTCTGTCCAGAATGTAGGGTCGTCTGTGTTGGGGCCATATAGGTTTGCTATATGTAGCCGTTCCTCTCCTCTTGAGAGGTTTGTGATGAGTAGTCTGCCCTCCTTGTCGTGTGTGTGTGTGTGAGTCTTTTGTTGGCTTCGAGCCTTTGGAGACCATGGTCAGGACCCCCCTCTTCTTTTTGTCTGCCAGTGAGCTCGCTACCTGCGCTATCCAGTTGGCCTTGACTAGCTTAGCATCCTCCACATCCAGAATTTGTTTCTTGCAGCAACACTAAATCACTTTTGGACTTTGCTAGATATTCCACTATCTTCTTGTGTTTAATGGGGTGGTTCAGGCCTTTGACATTGAGGGATGTTATTTTAAGCAAAATTGCAAGAATTCAATCAACATGGTGTTATGGTGCAACAATTTTAAAGAGCCTGTTTTCAAAAAATATTGGACTGCATCAATTCCATGATTATGTGCTATACAGGTATATAATCCTGTGACGTCCAGTACAATCATTAACATGTCGGGTTCCCAGACTATATCTGAGATGATACGAATGAAATCCGAAGTGTCTCTTATATACGATGCCAGATTTTTCACATGTTCTACCAAAAATGAATCCAAATATTGTGACATATGTTCGGTTAAACTACCTTTTGATGAGATGATGGGTCTCCCCGGGGGCAGGGTAGCATGTTTATGTATTTTTGGTAAGTGATAAAACATTGGAGTGATTGGTTGCTGGCATGTCAAAAATGTAAGTTCATTCGTGTTGAGCATTCCTTCAGCTGCCCACTTGTCAATGAGTTCATGGTACTTAATGATGCTGTGCTGGTACGGGAAACATCCTTTAAAACGCAACTTTTACCACGCAGTGCCTTTACGACGCAACTTTTATAAAGCAAACCATTAAAACGCATTGCGCTGGGGGGCGCTCTAGGATAGGGAATACGTTTAATTTACTATCCAACACCTTCCCTAGTGTCCACGGGGACTGGAGTTGGAATAGTAAATTAAACTATTCACTATCCAGCACCCCAAAGCGCTATGCGTTGTAAAGGTTTGCGTAGTAAAAACCGCGTTGTAAAGGCATGCGATGTAAAAGCATGCGTTGTAATGTCATACATCCTGCTGGTATTCATCTTTACTTATTCTAGTATAGCAGTCGTCGTCTTTCAATTGTCTTAATGCTTCGGTGCAATAGTATTCCCTAGTCCTTAGGATGATATTTCCTCCCTTATCGGATGGCTTACATACAATGTTGGGATTAGATTTCAGTCTGTTCTTTGAATCAACGACAAATTCCATTGTTTGTTATTGGAATTGATGGATCCTGTGGTTCTCAGTTTTTCCAGGTCTGCTTTGACTGTTTCTTCGAACACGTCAATGGAATCATGCGGCATTATCGGTATAAACTTTGATGGAGGTTTGAACTGTGTCGCAGCTTTTGTTTGTGTTATTCCAAATTGTGCTGCAGTGTCTATGCTGGCAATTGATTGTTCATCAGAATCTCTCCTTTGACTTGCCATGACTTCTAGTAGATTCAAATCATCCACATCAAGATTTGTCGTTATGGAATCACTTGTTCTTTCAGTGCCAGTACTTGTGAGGCTCTTCAATTTATGAATTTTTTTTAGCTTTAATTTACGTGTGAAAAGAAACAGATCAATCCTGGTCTGGGTATATTTAAACTTATTTGTTAGGCAAAATGTCAATCCTTTCTTGAGAACATGTTCTTAAGTGAAAGCTTGTATGTGGTTAGATTAACAATCGTCAAATCATCCTCAGCACTTATCTCCTGTTGCCTCTTTGGCTTCTGGTTCGGGTAGCCATCACTTGATTGCCTGAGATTGAAGCCCCCTCGCCATGTTTGTCTTGTCTTGTCTTGGCGTTTGTCTTGTTTCTGGGGGTTTCCTTTTTGCCCCTCTTTGATGAGACTGGCGCATTAATTGAAACTCCTCGCGAAAATGGGACTGGCTAGAAGCAGTTCCTTGTACTGCTGTTCTTTCATCGTCGGATTGCTCATTATCTGTTACTTCAGATTCTGAAGGCAATTGTTTTGGTTGCTCCACTTCTTAAAGCTTTTCTTGGAGCATCAAACTTGCGAGCGAAGGTTAAGATACGCCCTTGTGCATAGACGCGTGCATCTCTTTGGAATTTCGTTTGTTTACGTTTTTTAATTTTTTCTTCATATGCCAAAAGTCTTTTTTTCATGGCTTCACGTAAATCAGCACATTGTGTAGAATCTGGGTCCTGTGCAATTAGGGCTTCCAATGCTTCTATGTCTTTCTGGAATTTTTCCCTATCGCTCCACGCAAATTTGATCAGAATCTTTACCATCCCGCCGGACATTTCAGCTGTATAATTTGCCCATTCGTCCAAAAATTTTGGGTCTGGGTTTTCATATGCGGGTACCGTGTAAACACGGAGTCCGCGTGGGATACGATTTACTTCCAGATATTTCTGAAGTGAAGTTGCTTCCCACCATTTGCGGATCTCGCATTCGAACAGTCTCTCTAATTTTGTGAATAATGTTTTAAGGGGACTTTGGACTTGAGGCTCTGTGCTACTCGCTGTTGCACCTTGTACTGTGTCTGTGCGGAAGATGTCATCCGCTGTATCTCGGCGCGCTTGGTCTGAATACATGCTGCAAAGTTATTGCTTGATTGCGCTGTATATTTCACTCGCGTGACTTAGCGTTTGTTCGTTATTTTTGATGGTGCAGTTGTTCTTACGTTCCTAAGTTAGTCGTTCCAGCCGATAATACATATTAAGTATGCCAATGATATGCGCTGCTTAGAAATACAGAAAAGATAAACCAGGGACCTGCCAGCCCTCCGACTCATATATACATATGTGTGTGTGTTTGTGTGTGTGTGTAAATAGATAGATATTAGGTTTGAAAATATTTCATGTTTATACAAACAGAGAATGTCTTGAGTTGCGCACGTGTACTCCTTTCCAAAATATTTCTTTCTGTCGGCTATGCCTTCTCATTTAAAAAAAAAAAAATCCATATGTGTTTACTTTGCTAATATATTCATCCTCTGTTTCTCTTTGCCAAACTTTACATGACGTTGCAATATCCTGCTTCCACTTGGCCTATGATACCTATTTTTCTTTAAAAGTACAATACATTAGCATTTTAAAAGATAATACTGATCATTTTGCCTAGTAGGTCAGCTGCTTTAAAGACTGACTCTTTAACAAGGTGACCTAGTGAACATGAAAATGCCATTCTAGGTTTTAATAGAAACACAAATGCTGTGAAAGCTTCGTCACTTCCCAAATTGTAGATCTCACCTTTACCCCAGTGAGTCAGAGTACTGCACGACTATTTCACGATGGATGTCCTGACTGTATTCGCATCTTATATCTCACTATCAAAGGCGAGAGAGAGGACTCGGTAGCTAGTCCGTATCCCCGGCGTTTTATATGTGAGATCAAAAAGGACTAGCCTATTTGTGAATTTACATAGACTCAAGACTGTAAGACTGGGTACAAACCCTTTGTTTGTTCATGAAGCCCTCACCCACCAACCTGGTTGGTGGCATGCTTCATCATCGGTATACAACTGTTACAACGAAGTTTTTACAATGCACTACCATTACAGCGCAGGCATTACCACGCATACCATTACAACGCATTGCGCTGGGGGGCGCTCCAGGATAGGGAATAAGTATATTTTATATCCAACACCTTCCCTAGTGTCCACGGGGACTGGAGTTGGAATATAAAATTATACTTACCACTATCCAGCACCTCTAAGCGCTATGCGTTGTAACGGTATTCGTTGTAAATACCGCGTTGTAATGGTATGCGTGGTAAAAGTATGCGTTGTAACGTCATACATCCTTCATCATCGGGCCCACCTAGTGACACCGAGTGTGCCCAGGTTGTGCTTCGACGCCTGAATACAGCGGAGCAGGTATGTTTCTGAGTGTGCAGTGTAGTGACGTGAAGGTGAAAATTTAAAAGGGGTCCCAGTACCTGAGGGTAAATTATATTTTAATAACTGGGTCACTGTTAGCATTAAAAAAGGCTGTTGGATGTTATAGGAGTGTTAATTAGGGTTTTCTACATCCAGGTGTGGTCTACATGTTTCAGCCAGGCCTTTATGATTAAAACTGGCTTTCCTCAGGACCAAAGTGTGTAGGTGCAAATTACTTGATTTTAAGTGATTGTGTGATTTTGAAAAATGTGTAGCACTCACTAAGGTGCTTTACATGTGTGAGGGGCATTCCCTCTTAGAGCATTAGTTGACTTGCAGCCAAATTTGACCCATTGAGTAGTCCGGCAGAGGAGTGGACTGAAAATTTTGGTCAGTGTCCGCGTCAAACCTCTTGTTGTCCCTTGACATCTTTAGAAAAGTATATTGAGTCTGATTGCAGTGATAACTGCATGAGCTGATGCTGATGGGGACGACATCTCTGTCCCATGGGACAATAATGCTTTTAAGGGGCAGTGTATGTGTCACAGCCAAAGTAAGATAACTCTGCTGGAAAGGTGATACCACCTTGAGAGGACACACCACTGGACCAGCAGCGACAATGATGGTTAATGTTTTAATGATTAGTCTTTGCTATTGGCAGATAACATTAACAGGGAAATGGCAACAGGTGATATGTTTTTATTTTAAAGAAAACAATCTATAAGACATAGACATGAAAAAACAAAACCTTGTATTTCATACAATTACAAAGAGTCGTAAGTCCACCTAAAGTCGGTAGTGACAGAATTTCCACAAACACCTCCGATGGGAGTAAATGGCTAATAAGAGAAGATGGGACACCAAGGTGGAGATGGATGGACAATGTAGGGTCTATAGAATGCGTACCTCTGCACCCCAGAGGCAGAAGAACGGAAAGATTCTTTCATTGAAGGCGGCCTTGATGAAGGTGTGGAGATGCTCCATGGTGTCAGTGTTGTACAGAGACAGCCGCCCTGCTTCGTAGTCCAGGTACACACCCAGCTTCTTGGGGTGATCGTTGAGAAACAGGGGGTAATCAGACGAGGTACCAGTATAGCAGGATAGATAGGCGGTGACTGCCATGTGAACATTATTATACCACCACAGAGCCCAGATCCCGCCCCCAGGTAATCCAGGGTCCCTACTTACTGACTCTCTGGCAACCCCCACAAACCAACCTCCTCCGTCCTCCACCACCTGCACCTCCCAGTAATGCTTCCCTGACTTGAACCCCTCCGTCCCCAAAACACTTCTGTCAGAAGTGAATCTTTTGGGGTTGTCAGGCACAGTCTGCTCTCTGTCTGTCCATCTCACACGTCTCCCGCTTTCAGACAGGACCAGGTCCTTGTTGGCTGTGTCTGGATCCAGAGTGACAGGCACTGCAGAAAGAGGAGAGACTTTAGATTTACTGTGACCACAGAACTCATACTGGTACTCGACACACAGACAGACCAGGACTGCAGAAAGAGCTGAGGTTGTAGAGGTGGTCCTGGTGCATAGAGTGCCACAGTGGAATTCTATGTCAGGACTGGCAGTTTAGATTATGTTTACTTAGCCATACAAAGTCAATAAAAGTAGTGCTGTCAAACTACACAACAGTAAAGCCTTTGCTCTGGTCCCTATAGCCCTTGACAGACACACTTTCATCCCACCTGGGGAATCACACTTTGGCCTAAGAAATTTTCCCAGATATTACAGTAACCGCCATTGCCTTGTAACGTGGGACACAGTATAAGATGACTCCTGCAGCTGAACACGGCCATATCTATCTATCTATCTATCTATCTATCTATTTATCTATCTATCTATCTATCTATCTATCTATCTATCTATCTATCTATCTATCTATCTATCTATCTATCTATCTATCTGTCTGTCTGTCTGTCTGTCTGTCTGTCTGTCCGTCTGTCTTTTTTCCACTGAAAACACGAGTTATGATTCTGCACACCCAAAACTGAAAAAGACCTGAAATTCACCAGTTATTGTATGATGCTCAGCATATCTCACCATGTTTACTCTTTGTAGAAAGCCCTTTTTCATGCTATTGTCTCAGGGGTGTACTGAGCATGGCGGGGGTGAGCTATGATGTGCTTTGTATACCATAATTGGCACATTTTAGGGCGCTTTCTATTTGTGTACCGTGAACCATAACTAACATTTAAGAGGTTTTTCAAGGGTGTTTGATAGACCATGTTCCATATGTCATGTACCAGTTCTGCCTGGCGTAGCGGGGGCTGGGCATAGAGCATGTTTGCCCACACACTGGCATTAGTCAGCGGAAGGCGTAAAATGTATTCCAAAGTTGACTGCCCACAAGTCACCTTCAGCTGTGGGCTTTTAGTGCAGCATGATAATGAACACACTTAGTACATTCAGGTCCTGGTAGTTTATCTGCACAATAGTTGCACATCCCCCACTAAAGTAAGATTAGAAGCGATTTGTTTTTTTCAGCATTATAATTTTTAACTTTGTAGTTTAGAGTTAGTTTTCAGTGCACTTTTTTTGTCAAGATGGTAAAGAGATGATAGCTCACGATTTATGTTGAGCTATTGTCAAGCATTTCAGAAGGTTTTTAGACTAATGTCAGCAGCTGTATCATGAATGATAACATATCCCAAAACTGGGAGGGACAGAGAGAAGTTGTGGACCAGCACACACTCTGCCTACACATATTGTTAGACTGTTGAGTGTGCAGTTCCGCTGTAAAGGTTTGGCCTTCCATGTTCAGTGACTATAAGGGTCATGCTAAGCATCTTCTTTTTGAAGCACGAGCCCTCGCCTCCAAGAGGTGGCAGCTTCATCACTGGGCCCTGCTCCTCCTTGGACAGGCTCTGCAAGGCACAAAGGGCCCCACACGCGAAATCTTTGCCAGAGATCATTTAGTCTTGACCTAACCTATATAAAACCTTTCAAATAAATAAATAAAATATGTAATAGTAATATTGTATTGTATTGTATTGTATGTCGATTTATAGAGCGCGATTGCTGCCCCACGGGCGTCTAAGCGCTGAGTCTCTAGACAGAACTGGGCGTTGAGGAAGAAGCTAGGCCTCGGTGGACTTTGCAAACAAAAGGGTCTTTAATTGTTTGCGGAATGAGAGCAGATTAGGGTTGGAGCGAAGTTGTGCTGGAAGTGAGTTCCACAACTTGGAGGCATTTAGGGAGAACATCCTGCCTCCGGTTCTATCTCTTTTAACTTTGGGCACTACGGCCAAGAAAGCCTCCATAGAGCGAAAATTCCTGCTTGGGTGGTAGCGGGTGACTAGGTTGTCATTAATTGCTGGGCCCGTCTTCCAGAAGGCCCAGTGGGCGATGCACAATGCCTTAAATGCGACTCTCTGCTTCACCGGCAGCCAGTGCAATCTTTTTAGTCCGGGCCTGGCTGACTGAGTGCGGGGGATCTGTAGCAAGGTACGGGCTGCACAGTTCTGTACAACCTGCAACTTCCGCAAGGTCAGTTCTGGGGCACCCACGTAAAGGGCGTTATTAAAATCTAGCCGGGACTGTATCAAGCCCTGTACTGCCACCTGTTTGGCTTCCATTGGCAAAAGAGGCAGAACTATCCTCAGTGTTCTGAGTAAGCCGAAGCACGTGGCAGACAGTTTGGTGGCCTGGATGGTAAAAGAGAGATTTTTATCCAGCCACACTCCCAGGCTTTTTACACTTTCCTTGGGGGTAAGAGGGGTGCCCAGGCAGGGAGGCCAGAGGGAGATAAATGGCACTGGTGATACTGGGCCCAGGAGCATGAGCTCTGTTTTATCTCCATTAAGTTTTAAAGAGGAGGCTGTCATCCATTCCTTGACATTTCATCAGGCCTTCCGAGGTTTGCCTGTTACCATCCTGAACCAAGGAAACCACTAGCTGGGTATCGTCCGCATACGATATGATCTTGATACCGTGCGGTTCGACGACCCCAGCCAGTGGTTTCATATATATGTTGAACAACGCAGGGCTCAAGGAGGAGCCCTGCGGAACCCCACAACTCAGTGGTTTGCTGGCTGACACTGTGTCCCCGTCAAAGATCTGAAAAGATCTATTGCTCAGGAAAGAGTCAAGCCACCTAAGTGCCTTGCCTGTTACTCCGATGCTAAATAGACGGTTCAGCAGAGTGGTATAGCTGACCGTGTCGAAAGCTGCGCTTAGGTCAAGGAGGATCACTGCCACTGATCCTCCTTGGTCCAGTATCCTGCGTGACTCTTCGGTAACCGCTAACAAAGCGGTTTCAGTTCCGTGCTTGGGTCTAAAGCCTGTTTGAGTGGTATCCAGAAGCAAGTTGTTCTCGAGAAATTGAATTAGCTGGATGTTTATATATTTCTCCAAGATCTTGCTTACCCAGGGGAGCAGTGAGATTGGGCGGTAGCTGGAGTGATCTTCTGGGTCAAGGTTGTTTTTTTTTAGCAGTGCCCGCACCATGGCTCTCTTCCATACAGTGGGCACTGTGCAAGATAAGATGGAAGAGTTTAACAGATCCAGAATTGCGGGCAGGGTGGCCTGGCTTGCCTGCAACATGATCTCCGGAGGTGCTGGGTCAAGTGGAGAGCCAGATTTGACTTGGCGGGCCAATTGATTCAGAATTTCAAGATCTAAAGGGGAGAAGTGTTCAAGGATTGGCCGGTCACGGAGAGTAGGAAGTTTCAGAGGTATTTGGTCGACTACTCCTGGATTTATGGCTACTGTCGGGAAAGAGGAATAGATCTGGGTAACCTTGTTGTGGAAAAATTCCGCTAGCTCATTACACTGTGCTTGCGTTTTTGCCAAGGGTGGGGCTGTGTTATTGACTTTAGTAAGTTTTTTTACCAAGTGAAAGATTTCCTTAGGTTTGGATTTGGCTTCCATGATTTTATCCGCAAAGAAGGCAGCTTGAGCCGACCTGACCTCATCTTTATAGGCCTTAATTGCCTCTCTATATTGGAGCTTTTTCTCGGGTAGGAAGTCTAAACGCCACGCTCTCTCTCGTTTCCTACAGAGGCGTTTTTTTTCTCTTAAGGTATCTGAGAACCAGGGTGCTGATTTATGCAGTCTCTTTGATATGGAACTCCGGAAGGGGAGAATAGTATCCAGAGATTTCGCGATCCAGCTCTCGTATTCCTTATTTGCCAAGTTGGGGTCTGTGCGGAGGGATGGGCAAGTGGAGTCTAAATTGCTTAGCCAAGCCTCCATGGGTAGTTTAGCCCAGTTCCTCTTAATTTTGACTTGGGGGGTGGGCAGAGGGGCTTTACAGGTGTGTCACCTAAACGGGATTAAGGAGTGATCAGACCAGGGGAGGGGAATAGGTTAGCTCACCACCAGATCGGTGCTGTTACTAAAAATCGGGTCAAGTAGGTTGCCTTTTTCATGTGTAGGGGCTGTGACAAGCTGGGTTAGTTGTAAGGCTGCTAAATCGTCTGTTAATTCCATGGCAGTGTGATCTGTGGGAGTATTAAAATGAAGGTTAAGATCTCCCAGAATCGTGTAGTTAGCTGTGGACATGATTCGTTCGGCGATAATGTTTGGAAGCGATCTGTGGAACATTTTTGCCGGCTCTGGGGGACGGTATATCAGAGTGCCGGAAAAGGAGCTATTAGCAGTGAAATCAATGCTGAATGCTAGGCTCTCGCACTCAGGGATTGTTTCAGCTGTAGTGCGACAGCGGTACTGGTCTTTCAGTATAATAGCCAAGCCTCCTCCTCTCTCCTCCGTCCGATCTAATCTGTATATTTGAAAACCAGGGGGTAAGGCTGAGATTAGATATGGCTCAGATTGGGATGTAAGCCATGTTTCCGTCAGAAAGACGGCATCCGGCTTGCACTCTTCTAGCAGCAAAGCAATTTGCGTGCTGTGTCTCGGTAGTGACCTACAATTTAGCAGATACATACAATATTCCTGCGTCGTAGCTGGCAACATAGTATTGTAGAAGGGATGTTTGCAGCCAAGGCAGTGGGGAGGGAGTTCAGCTGGTGAGTAGATGTGTGTGCAGCATGCAACAGCTGTAGTTCCGATGTTGTGGATGGCTGCTGAGCCATGGGATGTGTGGGACCCAGGGGATGTGGCCCCTGGTCCCGTTTGGTCGCGGACGGGCGCAGACGGGCTTGCCTTTGGCGTGACTTCGGCGCACCACCGGCGCACCCGCCACGCCCGTCCGCTGCGCTTCCGGAAACAGCACATTCTGATATATGTCAGGGAGGGGGGGTGTGGACTCGGTCAGTGGGCGGTGCCCGGGGGTCACGGCGATCCTCCTGCAACCCGCTGCAGCGCCTGACTCGGCTGCGCGGGGAGGAGAAGATCGAGGGGAGAGCAATCAGATGGGACTTTAAAAAGCACAAGAATATCACACACAAATTTTTAAAAAGTAATCTTTTAAAAACAATTTTCCCCTGCTCCCGGCTTCCGCCTCAAGAGCTCTGTCAGTTACAATGCGCCGGGCTGAAAGCGCGCCTTAAGTAGTAGGGGGCGTGGCCTCGGTCAGTGGGCGGTGCCCGGGGGTCACGGCGATCCTCCTGCAACCCGCTGCAGCGCCTGACTCGGCTGCACGGAGAGGAGAAGATCGAGGGGAGAGCAATCAGGTGGGACTTTAAAAAGCACAAGAATATCACACACAAATTTTTAAAAAGTAATCTTTTAAAAAACAATTTTCCCCTGCTCCCGGCTTCCGCCTCAAGAGCTCTGTCAGTTACAATGTGCCGGGCTGAAAGCGCGCCTTAAGTAGTAGGGGGCGTGGCCTCGGTCAGTGGGCGGTGCCCGGGGGTCACGGCGATCCTCCTGCAACCCGCTGCAGCGCCTGACTCGGCTGCGCGGGGAGGAGAAGATCGAGGGGAGAGCAATCAGATGGGACTTTAAAAAGCACAAGAATATCACACACAAATTTTTAAAAAGTAATCTTTTAAAAACAATTTTCCCCTGCTCCCGGCTTCCGCCTCAAGAGCTCTGTCAGTTACAATGCGCCGGGCTGAAAGCGCGCCTTAAGTAGTAGGGAGACGTGGCCTCGGTCAGTGGGCGGTGCCCGGGGGTCACGGCGATCCTCCTGCAACCCGCTGCAGCGCCTGACTCGGCTGCGCGGGGAGGAGAAGATCGGGGGAAGAGCAATCAGATGGGACTTTAAAAGGCACAAGAATATCACACACAAATTTTTAAAAAGTAATCTTTTAAAAAACAATTTTCCCCTGCTCCCGGCTTCCGCCTCAAGAGCTCTGTCAGTTACAATGCGCCGGGCTGAAAGCGCGCCTTAAGTAGTAGGGGGGCGCGGCCTCGGTCAGTGGGCGGTGCCCGGGGGTCACGGCGATCCTCCTGCAACCCGCTGCAGCGCCTGACTCGGCTGCGCGGGGAGGAGAAGATCGGGGGAAGAGCAATCAGATGGGACTTTAAAAGGCACAAGAATATCACACACAAATTTTTAAAAAGTAATCTTTTAAAAACAATTTTCCCCTGCTCCCGGCTTCTGCCTCAAGAGCTCTGTCAGTTACATATCTTAACATATCTTAACATATCTAATGTTCTCCAAAGTCAGGGTTTGCATTTAATGTAGGGTTGTGTTGTGATTATAGAGGTGATTGGTCTAAGTACAGGTGAATAAAATTAACTAAAGGCCCTGCACCAAATTAGTTCATTCTAAGGGCCTCTGTTAAAGGTTATGCATGAATATCCAGGATGAGAATGCTCCTTATATTTCAAAATAACTGCTCAAAGTGTATCTTGCCTAGTAGAACTGGGGGTCTCTAGTTGGCAATGGTTTGCACCTTTGACCAAATAGGGAGCCTTGCTTCTAGTCAGGGAAAGGGGATTACACTCCTGGATAACCCCTGCTCACTCCCTTGGTAGCTTGCAATGAGCAGACAGGCTTATCTTAGAGGCAGTGTGTAAAGCACTTGTGACACATACAGTAATACTGTGAAAATACTACAGATGCACACCACACAGGTTTTATAAAAATAAGTATTC
Organism: Lissotriton vulgaris; assembly: GCF_964263255.1. NCBI lineage: Eukaryota > Metazoa > Chordata > Amphibia > Caudata > Salamandridae > Lissotriton > Lissotriton vulgaris. The sequence continues at coordinate 255,607,870 of NC_141690.1, forward strand.
TTTATATAGACTTAACACAAGACCACAAACGACAAAAATCCACAATACTGTCATCGAAAATAATACTTCAAGATGGTAAAGTTAGTTAAAAAATAGGTTATTCACTTAAAAGCAGTCTTTAGCAACAGATAACCCCAACTGGAGTTATCACGACGTCAAGGTCAAAGAAATCCCAAAGTACGGCGCCGACCACCAGGTGCGCGGTGTCGGGCCCGGAGTCAAAACAAACCCACACAAAACAGTATTTTGTAAAAGTGAAAACAAAGACAGCTAGCTGCATCGGGGAGATGTGGTGTCGTTGGCGCTGTGCGGCGTCGGTTCCTTGCTTTGGGAGGCGATGCGTCAGATCCTCGATGCTTGTGCAAAGCAGGGGAGGCGTCAGTTCCTTACCGGAGAGGAGGTGACGTTACGATGGTGCCGAAACCCTGGTTCCGTACGATGTCCCGATGTAGATGGATTCTCGATCACCCACGTCGAGGATCGGCTCTGCGATGTCGGCTTTGGAGTCGATGCGGCACAACAGCAGGCGTCTGGCCTACGTCGCAACTCGGAGCAGTGCTCACGGCTTATGGCAGGTTATGATGTCGCTAGCTGGCGTCGATGTGGCACGGAGGCTGGCGTCAGGCCTACGTTGTAAGTCGGAGCAGCACTCACGGCTTCGATGCAGAGTGCAGCATCGCTCGCCGGTGTCGGTGTTGCAATTTCCTTCTGTAGCAGCTAGAACAGCAAGTTCCAGATGCAGGTAAACAGAAGAGGTGACGTCTTTTGTATCCCTGAGACTTCAGACAGGAGGCAAGCTCAAATTCAAGCCCTTGTTTGAAATATTCAGCAAGATGATAAAAAGTTCCTTAAAAGTTCCTTCTCTTTTGCTTGGCAATAAAGAAACCACTGCAGGCCAACCCAGCAAACAGCACACTGGCAGAGGGGCAGCCCAAACTCCTGCAGCTTCCTTGGTTCTTCTCCTTAGCAAAGGTTTGTCTTGTTTTCCCAGAAGTGATCTAAAGTCCTGGGGTCTGGGCTCCACTATTTATACCAGTAAATCCTTTGTCCTCTGAAGGCAGAGGGTCCTGTACCTAGCCCAAACCAGTTCTGGTTGCATTCTGCCAGTGTACACCTTCTTCCTTTGTCAGTGTGGGCCAGGGTCCTCATACAAACCACAGGGGATGAAGCCAGCATTGCGGAAGGCAGGCACAGTCCTATGCAGGTCTAGGTGCTACTCCTCCCACCACTCTACATGCAGATAGGTCTATTCAGCCGTGTGCTGACTCGTCCTGTCTCCTGGAGCCACCCCAGCCCCTGTCACTCACAAACCTGACATGGAATACACAACCTAACAGAGGCAGGCTTGGGTAGTTAGAAAATACCCCCTTTCTAAAGGAAAATGCTACTTATCAGTATGCATCTGTTCTTGGCATGTATAGCTGCAGATTCACTCACTATGCATAGATCGCCATCTGGTGTTGGGCCCGGATGTTTGCAGTTTGTTATTGTCTTTGAACAAGTCTTTGGAAGTCACGAGATAGGTGACTCCTCGATTGGACAATAGTGTGCATGGGCATCAACTCCATCTTCAGATTGTTTTTTCGCCAAGAAGGGAAATGATGGAGTTTGTGAAAACAGAAAGAGATGTTCATGTATGTTGTATCTAATTAGGATAATACTGGAACAGATAAAGGTAGCCGGGGAGGTGGGTGGGCGTGGGTGAATCTGCAGCTCTATATGCCAAGACCAGATGCATGCTGGTAAGTAGCATTTTCCGTTTGAGGCATATGAGCTGCAGATCACACACTATGCATAGATTGCATAGCAGTACTGTCCCTAGCGGCGACCACCAGTATCTATTGCAGTAGTTTGAAATAGTGTTTTGAGTACAGCCTGGCCCACACTAGCTTGTTGTTTTGCTTGCACAGCTACACAAAAGTGTTTTGTGAATGTGTGCGGTGTAGACCATGTAGCTGCTTTGCAGATATCATCTAAGGGAATGTTAACTAAAAAAGCCATGGAAGCCCCTATTTTGAGAGTGGAATGTGCTTTAGGGGGAATATAAAGTGTATGTTTTGCTTTGTGATAGCAAATTGGTATACATTTGACAATCCACCTTGCAATTCCAGACTTTGATACAGGATTGCCTTTATGTGGTGGTAAGAAGGAAACAAAAAGTTGTTTTGTTTTACGAAAAGGTTTTGTTCTATCAATGTAGTAGAGAAGTGCTCTTTTTACGTGTAGTGTATGAAGAGCTTTTTTTGCAACTGTTTGTGGTTGCGAGAAGAATACTGGCAACTCTAAAGACTGGTTTAGATGGAAGGGAGTAATAACTTTTGGAAGGAATTTGGGATTTGTTCTGAGAACCACTTTGTTATGATGGAGTTGTAATACTTAGTGCCTGTAGCTCACTGACTCTCCTGAGAAATGTGATAGCGACAAGGAAAGTTACGTTCCATGTAAGAAATTGTAGCTCACAGTTATGCAGAGGTTCAAATGGAGGACCCATTAACCTAGTGAGGACGATGTTTGGATTCCCCACTGGAGAGGGTGGTACTCTGGGAGAAATTATTATTTTGAGGCCTTCCATACATGCTTTAATGGCAGGTAGCCTGAATAATGATAGATGTTGTCTATTTTGCAGATATGCTGCTATGGCAGCGAGATGTAATCGGATTGATGTGTATGCTAAATTACATCTTTGAAGATGCAGCAGGTAACATGATGTGTTGAATAGACACATCTAGAGGATTGATTGTGTTATTGGTACAGTATATTACAAATCTTTTCCACTTGGCTGCATAGCAGGCTCTAGTGGTGGGATGCCTAGCTTCTTTGATGACATTCATACAATCAGGTGGAAGATTGAGATAACCAAAGTCTAGGACTTCAAGAGCCGGATCGCCAGGTTGAACTGTGCTGGATCTCGGTGTCTGATTTCTCCCCATGGTTCTGTGTTATGTAATGTAATGTAATGTAATGTAATGATGATACTTGTAAAGCGCACTGTTACCCCATCTCGGGGTGTCCTGGCGCTGAAGACCGCTGGGGAACCAGTCCTGGCTTTCCCTGTGAGATGTTCCCTTCTGGGTATCTCCAAGGTGAAACCAGGCATCCCCGGCGTATGTAGGGGGCCATTGTGGAGATGAGGCAAGCTAATGCCCAGAGTTGCCGCGTGTGATCCCTGGTTAGAGTAGGCACCGAGGCGAGAATTATCAAGTCCGCTGACCCTGGTCCACGACCCTGCCGCATCGGGAATTGAACCCTGGTCCCGGGCCGTTCTCTGCTTCCGGGTCTGCCGCCTCTAACCAGTGAGCCACACCACTCCACTGTTAAGAGTTTTGGGGAGAGATGTCGATTTGGTGTGGTACTACTGATAGTTCCAGCAAGGTTATGTACCAGGGTTGTCTGGCCCATGTTGGAGCAACTAGGATCAGTGTTAGTGACTGTTGTTGCAGTCAGCTTACCACTAGTGGAATGAGTGGGAGAGGCTGAAAAGCGTAGGCACATCTGCCTGACCAATTCATCCATATTGCATTTCCTTTGGACAATGGGTGTGGATATCTGGCAGAGAAGATTGGGCATTTTGTGTTTAAATGTGTGGCGAAGAGATCTATCTCTGGATGTCCCCACATTTGTAAAAACTGTTGGAGGACTTGTGGATGAAGTTCCCACTCGTGAATCTGTTGTGTCTGACGACTTAATAGATCAGCCATCTGATTCTGTATTCCTGGAAGATGTTGGGCTAAAAGGAATATGTTTTGAGGAATTGCCCATCTCCATATGCTCTGTGCTAGTTGAGAGGGCTGTAAAGAGTACGTCACTCCTTGTTTTTGAAGATAACACATCGCTGTTATATTGTCCGTCCAAACTAAAACAGCTTTGTTTGATACGTGTTTTGGGAATGCTTTTAATGCCAGAAATATTGCTAGGAGTTCCAAATGATTGATGTGGAGTAGCTTTTGCTGTGGTGTCCACCTGCCCTGTATGGTGTGATGTAGTAGATGAGCTCCCCAGCCGGTGAGCGATGCGTCTGCTGTTAACACGACTTGTGGAACCGGTTCTAGGAACGGTTGCCCTTTGGAAAGGGTTTGGGGGTTCCACCACTGCAGAGAGCAATGTGTGCGGTCGTCCACCAACACCAGATCTGTTAATTGACCTTGAGCTTGGTTCCACTGACGTGCTAAGCATTCCTGTAAGGGGCATATATGGAGTCTTGCGTGAGGTACTATGAATATGCAAGAGGCCAACATCCCTATTAGTTGCATAAACACTCAAGCTGGCAGCAAGTGTTGCGGTTGGAATTTTGTTATGAGGGCCTGCATACTTGCTATCCTGGCTGGATTGGGATATGCAAGGCCTTTTGAGGTGTCTATTGTGGCACCAAGATATTGTTGGATGCTGGATGGTTGGAGGTGGGAGATTTTTTGTTGCTCGCAGGCAGGTCTCTCCCCACACTGCTGCATTGCTTTTGCCAGACTTTGCTTGCCTAATTTTTGTTTTCCTTCTGCATTTCTTGCACCCGGTTTTCCCTTAGCTCCCCTTGCTGTCCCTCACCCGTTTCTTTCCTGCCGCTGCGCCCTCGCCCCCCTGCTCTCCCTTCTGCCACCCCGCTCCCGCCTCCCATCTGCTCCTCCCTCCCATCTCCCCTCATAGGGAGGCCGCGCAGCGGTGAAAGGAGCGACCTCTGATCCTGCTCGCAGGCAGGTCACTCGCCACGCTGCTGCATTGCTTTTGCCAGACTTGCTTTGCTTGCCTAATTTTTGTTCCCTTCTGCATTTCTTGTGCCCGGTTTTCCTTGCGGTCCCTCACCCGTTTCTTTCCTGCCGACCCCGCTCCCGCCTCCCAGCTGCTCCTCCCTCCCACCTCCCCTCATATGGAGGTTGCGCAGCGGACGCACACAGAGGCACGCCTAAGGCAAGCCCGTCTGCGCCCGTCCGTGCCTGGACCACGCCCAGCACCAGCACCACACCCCTGGCCCCCACTAATGCCACAATGCCCGCCCCACTACGAAGCCAGCACCCTCCAAGCACTCAACGCCGGACAATCATACACCTGCTTCCTGGCCGCCCCAAAGTGCATCCAAGGACCCTTCTCCTGCCGGAACTGCAGCTTCACCAGCACCCGGCCCGCCAACCCACCGAGCAGGAAAGAAAAACCCAACTACCTCAGATGCATTCTTCTCAACACCGGCTCCGCCCAAAAACCCGCTGTTGAACTCTGGGACCTACTCGACTCAACCACCCCAGATGTCGCCTTCCTGAAGAAGACCTGGCTGAACCCCTCCTCGGCACCCGACATTGCCAGAGCCATCCTGGAAGGCTACAAGATCACCCGCAGGGACCGCACCAACGGAGTAGGAGGAGGAATCGCCATCGTCCACAGGAACACCCTCAGAGTCTCGACCAACACCGACGACACCCTCAGTTGCTCCGAACACCTGCGCTTCCAGATCCACACCGACCCCAACACCACCCTCAGAGGAACCCTCCTCTACACACACCCTGGACTCTGACCACAGTTCAGCGACTCCATCGCAGACTTAGTCAGCACACAGGCCCTCGCCTCCACAGACTACATCCTCTTCGGGGACCTGAACTTCCACCTCGAGAACAACAACGACACCTACTCCACCATCCTGATTGACAACCTAGCCATCCTCGGACTCAGACAACTCGTCATAACCCACCCACTCTGCCGGCCACACGCTCGACCCCATTTTCTCCGCAAGTCCCCACGTCTCCTTCACCCACACCACCAAACTCCAGTGGACTGACCATCGCTGCATCCACTTCACCTTTCGGAAACTCACCACGCACCACCGCACCCAACAGATGCCTCGCCGCTGCTGGAGCAAAGTCACCAAAGAACAGCTTACCACCACCCTCGTCCAGATCCCACCCACTGACCCCACCGACACTGACACTACCGCCCGCAACCTCAGACAGTGGATCGACGACTGTACTGACACCCTCGCCCCAGACCCTCTTGTCCTGGTACCATTAGTATTGCCTTTTGGTCATACCAATCCTTCATCAGCTCTTGGCTGTTTTTTTCCTTGCTTTGTTCATAAGCTGAGCCATCTAGTTTTTGAGATCCAGAGCATAGTCCACATCATGGCTTGAGGACTCAGGAATGTCTTCCATGCTCTATCAGGCCACAGTAAGTTGACCACAGACAAGGTGCCCAAACAGAAGCTCAAAGTCATACAAGAGATATGGCAGAAAGGGATCCCACTTCCTCCTGAAGCTATCCAGCAGAGTTTCTATCACGCTCTTTACGTCTTGCTAAAGTGTTCCACCAACCCTTGGATTGTGGATGGTATGTAGTGGAGAAGGGATCATTTACACCAGCTTACTCCCATATCACTTTCATATATGAGGAAATGAAATGTGTTCCTTTGTTGGACACCTCAGCCTTGGAGAATACGACCCTGGATAAGACTGCAAAGACGAACCTCCCCACTGCTTTGCAATCATGCTCCTCTGGGCTACTGCCTCTGGATACCTGGTGGCATGATCCGCCACAACCAAACTATGCTTGTAGCCTGAAGCAGAGGATGGATCTACTATGCCTATGCCCACCTTCTCAAATGCCACAATAACTATTGGTAGAGGTACCAATGATGCCTTGGTTTGGCCTCATACATGTCACACTCTTACATTGGGCAGGTTCTGTGAATTCTCGTAGTCCAAACCTGGTTAAGCAAATGTTCTAACCTGTCTTTGCTTGTCTTGGCCCATGTACCCTGCTAATGCTACATCATGCACTCCTGACAAAGAAGGTTTATGTGTGTTTGTAAAACTACCAACCACTTGCTGGCTCAGGGTTCGGCATCCATGGGTTCATTATACAGTAATCTGTCATCCTAGACCACCCTGTGTTAGCAAATCACTTTGGAATCTTGAAGTCAGGTAGTAGTTTAGTGGCTTTGTGTGTGTGGATCTCAGCTGCCCTAGAAGGAAGGCTGCCTTTTAACTCGCAACAATATTGAACCTGGAATTAGGGCCTTTTTGCTGTCGAGGCTGCATTTGAAGAGTTAAACTGTACCCTCAAAGAAAAGTTTAATCAAAAAGATTCAGAAGATGAAGTTTGCACTGTAAGTGGTGAACTTAAAAGGCATAACAGCAATATACTGCATAGTAGATACTTTTAATAATGGGCCAATATTTTGGTGAAACCAAAGTACGCACGTCTTTACTTGATGAACCAAAACGCTTTAAATCTAACTAGCAAGACAGAAAAGTAAGAAACAAGAACTTGCCCGTGATTTCGGAATAACCTTAGCTGATAAACAGGATGTGTGAGTGAAAGGAAAAAACATAGATGTGTTGTTCAATAAAGGTACTCTGTGTATAATGAGTATTGGGAGCTTAAGAAGAAATGGAAACTGGAGAAAAGCGACTTCAAAGCCGGGAAGCTAATCTGGTTATACATATTGTCAACATTACATGCCTCGAAATAGATTAGATTTCCCGGGTTTCAGTATTACTAATTAGCATAACAATAACCTCACAGGAAGATACATCACAAGAATGATAACATATAACATTTTACACAGATAACAGTTTATATATGTATGGCTTTTGACTCCTTATGACATTTAAGGCATTTAAAGGAACAGGTCACCAGCCTCTTTGAACAGGTAAGACTGTTACTGACACTCCCTGCCCTCACCACAAAGCACCAGGGAATATGGTGGCCCATGTCAGGCAATCCATAGGATGCAGTCTCCGTCTAGTGCAGACAGCAGTGAATTTTAACCAGCAGGTAATACTTAATACAGCAGGCACAGTCCTGCAGTGGGAGATGCTCCCAGTTAAAATGATTTTGCCGCACCTGCCACATAATCCATCCTTTGCCACAAATGTGGTCCTCCACTTGCTGTTTTCCTGCCACGACTTTCTCCGCTGGTCCCAGGAGGAGGACCACAAGATCCACACTTCCCTGCGTCCTCTGGCGTCAGCAACAGCGCCTGGAGGCGCCTTGAAAATGGACGCGGGCTCCCGAAGCGCGTGACGCCCGCTGGTGAAGCCCTGGCCAAGGACTGGCTCATCTGCGCCCGTCAGAACCCAGAGGAGGCTGGGCCACACCATTTGGCTTATGTCCCCGGACTGGATTTACTCATCACGCCACATACGTTCCTGCCATGGAAAGCTAGTATTGTGATTGTGACTTGCGTCCGAAAGGATTGACACCGACACTGAAGGTACAGGATGAGTATAGAACTTAATAGAACTGAATTGTGTGTAAACTTTAACAAAGGGGGTAACATCTTCTATGCCACTATGGCACAGAAGGAGTTAAGCAAGAAGGTGTGCAAGCCAAGGGGTGGTAGGGACTCTTGATGCCTTCCTCCAGAGGGCTGAATCTGTCCTTATCCATGAAATTGCCCTCACAGAGCGCAGACTCTCTCTTGAACCCATCCCCAACCCCTTCCTTTACAACATCATACCTCTGGTTTTACATCCCTAGGTTCTCTTGCTAAGTCCCCCCACACATAACCGCTATTTCGCCCCCTAAGATTCCTGTGTTAAGTGCCGCCCGCTTACAAGCAAAATGGTTGTTAGACCAAAATTCCACACTAGAAATCAAATAACTAAGTCTATACAAGGGGGCAGTAGTGTACCGCAGTCTAAGAAACGGAAAGGACCAGGTCCTAGTAAACAATCATACCCATTATCTAAAAGAGGATTTAGAGGTGCGGTAAGAGGGGTTGTTGAGGAAACAGAGAATGTAGCTGAAACTAATATGGTTAACACTATCTCCTCTCCATAACCTTTACCCCTGTTGTCCTCCATTGATAGTGAAGGGTTCTGGTCTAAACTGGGCGATGTTCTAACAGTTTTATTGAATTTCTTGATAGAAAAGCTGTCTAAAATGGAAAAGGAAATCAATAGGCTCACAAGTGCTGTTTCCCTAAACAAGTGTAGCGATTACGTGGTCAAGGGGGCTGATTCCCTATCATGCACGGAAAACGGGAAACGTCCTTAAGACTACAGCTACCAGAATGCCTTGGGGCCTTCTCCACAGACATAAGCCCCTCCCATACAGGGGAAAGGTGCTTGTCAATTAACCTGCTTCCAGAGAGGAATGGCGGATGGTATTCCCCGCCGGATTCCAGCGTGAAGATTCAAGCTTTGTTACAGACTTCTCGTTTTCTTGTTATGGACCTGGTGAAACCCTGACCTCTGAAGATACGGAGAGTGTTTGAGACAATCGACACGCAGTTCCTGTGGAAGGAGAGCGGGCTCGCCTCCTTTACATCAATCCTTTTTCTGGTGAATAGTAAATCCCTTTGGAAAGAGAAGCCGCGATGCAATTAAATGTGTGGAGACGCGTTTCAATGGCACGCGAGTAAAAGAAAGCATTTTACAGCGTACCGCATCTTAGAGTAAGACGCGTTCGGTGCAATTGCTTTCAGTATTAGTGGAGGCATTCTTAGTGAAGAATACCTTAGTGTTTTGTGGGCACAGCTTATTTTCATTTCCGTTGGAGCATGTTTTGAAAGAGCTAGACAATTGCTCTGAATTACGGACACGAAGTGGTACTACTTTACATGATCCATGGAATCCGTGTTGTGACTGCAACAACTGCTTGTTAGAAGAGAAGACAAATACCCTTTTTCTAGTGACTTTTTATGTTTCTGTGTTTGGCAGCGTTCTAAGACTGTGCACCTTTTGGGGAAGCGATTTGTTGCTGACATTAACCCTCGAAAATTGGGCAGAAGTTATTTCTGATCTTAGATTAGAAAGTACTTGCGGAATACGAATTATTGCAATATCTGTGAAACTTTGGTGAGTTGGAGGAGGGGACGAACAGTACTTTGTATAAATAGTACAAGTGAACAGAGGGTAATCTTCTGCTTTGTCGCCCTTTGATACAGCATTGGAGGCCTTTCTGACACAGCGCAGAGTGCATACCACGCCCTTGAGAGGAATACAGAAACCACAGCCTCTTTATTATTTTATAAAGTTCCCCTTTTCCCCCGGGGCACGGATTCACGCAGAGAGTATATTCTTCACTGTTGGGGGTCGTGTCAAGAGGGATTGGGGGGCTTAGCTTCAGACATCGTCTCCGCTTGGCACAAGAACAAGGTTAGTGGCGTTCTTTCTTCTTGCGCTGCTGCCAATCCCGACAACATGCAGAAGCAGCCAAATCTTAAGAACACCTACTCCTCACAGTTAACCCAGACTTGTTCTACATGTTCTAAACCCATTCAGAACACTGGGTTTAACCGTAGTTCCAACAGCAAATCTATTAATCCTGGCCCAAGTCTAGGTGCAGCTCTCCCAGTGGTCTCTCTTAGGGGTAAAGATACTACTTCTGTGGGGGCAATACAACTGAGGGAGACACACATATCCATTGCCCCAAGTACACAGGACCAGTGTCTAAACACCCATCAAATATCTCTCCCTAAACGTACTCGCACTGAGGAAATACAGTCCCAAAGGAATCCTGGTGCTTATAAAAAACTAGGAAGTGAACATACAGCAAACGATATACTTGATTTACCCCCGGAAGCTACACCCTACACGATTGTACTAGCCAACGTTCCCAAACTGTCCCCGGGAGCAGGCAAACCTTGTTTTAGCTTGAAAAATACATCCTTATTTCAGGACAAGATTAGGAAATCCACTTTACTCCCGGTGAGATGGGGTTGGTTGGGTTGGGAATTCAAATAAGTCTAGAGAAGGCGACTGTGTTGTTGTCTCCTTCGGTTCACCGGACTTAGTTCATGTGATTTTGGAAAGGGCAGGTAACTGGTCATTGGCACATTAAGGGATCAGTGCTTTACCCCTTGGTTATTTTTATAAACATCACTCTATGACACAGGCACTAACACTCGATGGAGGGGGGGGGGCTTAGGCAACCTAGATACACAATCCCAGTCAAAAATCAATTTGACATTTTCAACCTGTTAGACGAAAATGATTGACTGACTTCTCTGATCCCACGGGATAGTGGAAGATTGGAGAATGTAGTTATGATAGGGGCCCGAACTGCTAAATCTACTACAGGTAGCCCATGTATGGAACCTGTACATATTTTTGATACACACATTGTAGAGCTAGCGGTAGATTACCAGAGTACTGGCAGTGTTGTAATCCAAGAGTCACAAGATGATAACTGTTCCATTGGACACGCTGCTGTAAATTTCCCAAATATGCCTACGGAGGATAGAATTGTTCATATAACCGATGGTGTCGTTGATGGCTCCGAGGGTGTTCCTGTTGGTGGAAACAGGTCAAACAATAGTTTAACTTTATTATCCTGGAACCTAGCAGGGATACACTTGAAACTCCAAGACCCCGATTGGTTTATTGCTTTAGGAAATTCTGATATTTGTGTTTTCCAAGAAACGTGGGCTGTAGACAAGGTGCACATTAATGACTATACCTCATAATGTGTGGATGCCCTTCCACCCAAAACGTCAGGTAGGGCTAGCGGTGGCCTATTAATTTTGGTTAAAAACACCTGAGCTTGTAGATACAAGCAACTCTTGATAGATTCACTTGATATCATGGGCATTCAGCTTACCTTTCTGTCTGGTTTAGTTCTGACTGTGCTAAATGTTTATGCAAGGTCAGAACCCTTCCATAGTGAGTCTATGGTAGTTTCCCAATTAGATGCTTCAGTAGAGAGTTTTCAAGTGAACTCCAAAATTATAGTTGCTGGGGATTTTAATACTGCGTTTGAGCCTACTGCTCTACAGAGTGCTTCCTATGAAGAGGAGGGCGAGATTTGGGGCATCCCCAATGTGGTTGCAAACGCTACTCAAATGTTTCATTACAGGCTGCTTCCCTAACTGCTGGTAGGACCCGGAGGGCTTGTAATGGAAGAACACAATCGGACATAGGACGGAAGGCTACTTACAAGAGGGGTACCTACTAAAGCATAATAGATTATATTTTTGTTGACGTCAGAATATGGTCATTACTAGAGGATATGATCATTGAACCAAGGACAGATAGTGACCATAATTCCTTGCTTTTAAAACTGAAGGGCAAGGTCTTGGATAGGGATGCTCATCGCTATATTTCTAAATCAATAGAGACAAACCCAACCAATAATGGTAGAAGAGTCACATGGTCGAAAGTTCAAGCAGACCAGGACCACAAACCTGGAATCTACGAGCTTTTAGTTGCCTCTCTAACTAACTTGTGTAGCCATAATGATAGTATTGATTTAATCGATGCCCCGTATGTTACCTTAGCACATAAAGAACTTTTCACGGCCCTACAATCAGTTTTTTTAAAACAGAGTTGCGCTGGAAGACCCGCTAGCGCAAGGGACTGCAACTTGTTTAACAACGATTGTAAGGAAGCCAAAAAGGCATTAAAAAAGAAGTCAGGGAGTGTAACAGATTGGATATAGTTTCTGCCGTAACACCTATAGGTTAGCACTCAGCAGAGCAGAAGCGCAAACATGCTGATAAAAATTGGAACAATCTGGTCTTAGCAGCCCATGCCAGAGATAGCCGCATGTTTTGGCTTATTGTATTTAAGGGCAATGCGGAAAACTCTACCCCTGATAATCACCATATTCAACAGGAAGTTTGGGTGGAACACTTCTCGCGTTATTATTCTGACGACGGACTCACACACCGATCAGGCTGCTCCAACCATAGATAACCCTGTTTTCAATAAGATCGCAAATAATAATATTCCTCCGCTAGTTTTTAGCTTAGAGGATACTATGTCTGCAATTAGTGAATTAAAAGCAGGCAAAGCCCCAGGACCTGATCTGATACCGGGGGATTTGTAAAAATCAGAACCAACTATATGGGGACCATACATAAACTGTTTACTGGCTCGTGGGGACATTCCTGAAACTTGGAGGGGGGCAGAGGTAATAACGATCTTCAAAAAGGGCGATCCTGCTGTCCCCTCCAATTATAGACCTATCAGCCTAATCGATGATCTCTAAAGATTTCTGCCAGGCAAGTTTTAGACAAACTCCAAGATTGGATGGATGTTAATATGGTATTGTCCCCTGCTCAAGCGGGCTTCCGTGCAAAAATTAGCACGTGCGTCCAAGCCTTTAGGTTTTCCCTGCTGACTTGGAAGTACGTGCTACTCAGGAAACAGCAGCTCTATGGAGCATTTGTTGACTTGCGGGCCGCATTTGATTTGGTTCCGCGTAATCTGCTATGGAAGACCATGCTTGATCAAGGAGCCCCGAACAACTTGGTGTCTATGATTGCTAGATTGCACAAGGATAATTATGCCCAGATCAGGTGGGGGGAAAATGGGGAAGTGACAGAGAGGATTCCAATTCAACGTGGGGTGCGCCAAGGGTGTGTTCTCGCCCCCACATTGTTTTCCCTGTACATTAATGATGTGGTTAGTTATTTAATGGGTTGTAAGAATGATGCCCCTTCAATGAACGACACTAAAGTTCCCATCTTGCTCTTCGCTGACAACTCTTTATTGGTATCTACGACTCCCATGTGTTTACAGGCACTACTGGATACATTTTTGTGCTTTTGCAAAGAGAGGAGACCTGAATTGCACACCTCGAAAACTAAATTTATGGTGTTCAGAAAAGTACAGGCGGTATATGAGAGGTTAAGATTCTACACAAACCTTTGGAGCGGGTAAAAAGTTTTGATTATTTAGGCAAAGGTTTGAATTAGATGCTTAGGGCCTCATTAGGATGACCCTATCGGTATTCGTGGACCACCCGCCATGAGGGCGGGGGTCCAGATGGAGGAATTAGGATGTGCCCACCACAGTGGCGGGCACATCCTTAATTTTTAGCATTGAGGTGGGCGGTGCACTCTGCACCGCCTGCCACAATGCTAAAAATGCATTTACACATTTGCATATACAAAGCAGCAGGCACCGCACGGTGCCTGCCGCTTTGTGTATGCAAATGAAGGGGGGTACCATAGGTACCCCCCCCTGTGCAACCCCACCTCGGCCTTCACCAGGTGGGCCCGCAGTGGCCCCCCAAAGCAAAGACCGCCTGCCTTTCCGTGGCGGCATCTCCGCCGCGAAAAGGCACCTATTTGTATGCATCATAATATGGCTGGTGGTGTCCATTGGACACCGCCACCATGTTATGCCCTTTCCGCCGCGGTCGCAAGGCGACTGGGGCGGAAAAGCGGCGGACGGTCTTTCCGTTCACCGCAGTCCCCCCCGCCATACTAATATGGCAGGGGGAATTTGGGAAACAGTGTCGGGCGGATTGCCTCTGCCAGGCCGGCGGTGGCTACCGCCAGCCTGGCGGAGGCAATCCGCCCGACATAGTAATGACCCCCTTAGTTGGGATTACTATGCCAAAGATCTAAATCAATATTAAGATTTTTAAAAAAATCATATACCCAACCCCTCTCACCGGCCCTTGAAATTTATCGTGCAAAAGCCCAAAGTGGTGCCCTCTATGGAGCAGAGATTTAGGGATTTATCTCTGTAAATAAACTAAAGATTTGCGAAAATAATTTTGCAAGGGCTCTCATTTCATTACCTGTTACTACACCGCTCACACCACTCTTCTATGATCTTGGGATAAAAAGAATAGGTGACTTAGCAGCCCTGAGACCACACTCGGCGCTGTAGTGTATTTGCTGCCCCTGGCTCCATTAGCCTTTGACCCTCCATTTTGTTGATTGTTTTCCCCTGGTCCGCCCCTCCTCCCGCCACCGCCTCCCAGCTGCTGCCCCTCCCACCCACGATCTCTACCCTTCCTCTCCCCCGAGCAGATTGTAATCGCCTGGACCTTCCTCCAGACCGGTTGCTCCCCCACGCTCCAGCTGAACTGCAGCTGCCTCGCTCTATCTCCTGGCGGTAACGTTGTGTGAACTAGCATTTCCAGCTGTATTTACATATTTGTCTGACCCTCGCAGCCTAGAAGCGCTTTGCTCGCGCAGCGCCGCATTTCACTATTTAAATAATTAATTGCTAGCGCGACCTTGCTGAGGCTGGCTGAATTGATTGATTGTGCTACCTTGAGGCTTGTGTATTCACTCGCAATTGTCCTGCACACTCGGCGCTGGAGTGTATTTGCTGCCCCTGGCTCCATTAGCCTTTGACCCTCCATTTTGTTGATTGTTTTCCCCTGGCCCGCCCCTCCTCCCGCCACCGCCTCCCAGCTGCTGCCCCTCCCACGCTCCGCCCCCTCCAACATCCATTTATGGCCAATGTCCCCACGCGCAGCGTCCACGCGCTACAGACACGCCGAAGGTGCGCCAAAGGTAAGCCCGTCTACGCCCGTCCGCGCCTGGACCGCGCCTAGCGCCAGACCCCCTGCCCCTCGCGCTGCTCAACCCTCCCGCATTACCTACGATGCCGCCACCCTCCTAGCCCTGAACCCCGGTCGCGCCCCCAACTGCGTCCAAGCCGCCCCTGGACACACCCATGGACCTTTCTCCTGCTACTCCTGCAAATTCATCGGCACCGACAACATCTCCGCTACGACCACAACACAGACTCCCGACCCCAACCACCTACAGTGCATCCTTCTCAACACTCGATCGCTCCACAGACACGCCATTGACCTATGGAATCTACTAGACACCATCTCTCCAGACGTCGCCTTCCTAACAGAAACTTGGATGAACGCTTCCTCCGCCCCAGACATCACCATTGCCATCCCTGAAGAATATAAGATCACTCGCAAGGACCGTACCAGCCACACAGGAGGAGGGATCTCTATCGTCCATAAGAAATCAATCCGCATCTCTACCAGCTCTGACGCCAACCTCGCTAACTCTGAACACCTTCACTTCCAGATCCACATCGACCCCAAGACCACACTCAGAGGCACCCTCCTCTACAGACCACCAGGACCCCGCGCAAAATTCAGTGAAGACATCACAGACTTCATCACCCCACACGCGCTCCCCTCCAAAGACTACATCCTTCTGGGAGACCTCAACTTTCACCTTGAAAAGATCAACGACCGCAACACCACCACCCTCTTGGACAACCTCACCAACCTCAGACTTAAACAACTGGTCACTTCCCCCACCCACATCGCAGGTCACACACTCGACCCCATCTTCACCTCCAGCAATCATGTCTCCTTCAGCCACACTACGGATCTCCTCTGGACTGACCACAGCTGCGTTCACTTCACCTACAACAAGCCCAAACCCACCAACCACCTCCAACCAACTCTGCAAAGAAACTGGAACAAAATCACCACGGACCAGATCTCCGCATCGCTCCTTCTAAACACCCCAGCCCACTCTTCTAACGCAAACGAAGCCGCCGCCAACCTCACCCTATGGTTATCCAACACCGCCGACACCTTAGCACCACTGAAAAAACGTCAAAGCAAACCTTGCAGCAAAAAGGCCTCATGGTTCAACGATGATCTTAAGAAGTCCAAGAAACTCTGCCGCTCCCTTGAAAAGGCCTGGAAAAAAGACCCAACCACTAGCACCAAGGACGCCTTCAAAAACGCCACCCGCACTCACCACCAACTAATCCGTAAGGCCAAGAAAACAGCATTCAAGGATCGACTTGACAACAACGCCCACAACAGCAAGGAACTTTTCAACATCGTCAAGGAATTTTCCAACCCCTCGGCCAACTCCAACGACATCACCCCCTCTCAAGCCCTCTGCGACTCCCTAGCCTCATTCTTCCACAACAAGATTGCAGACATCCACAACAGCTTCGACAACCAACCCCGAGCCCAACCCACCCAACCACATGCTGAACATTCTCCCCCCGTGAACACCCTTAACGACTGGAACCCAATCTCCACTGAGGACACAATCCGCCTGATGAATTCCATCCACTCAGGATCCCCCACTGACCCATGTCCTCACCACATCTTCAACAAAGCAGACTCCGTCATAGCACCGCACCTCCGAGACGTCATCAACTGCTCCTTCAACTCCGCCACCTTCCCGGAAGACTGGAAACACGCTGAACTCACCGCCCTTCTGAAAAAACCCACAGCGGACCCCACCGAACTCAAAAATTACCGCCCCATCTCGCTCCTTCCATTCCCGGCCAAAGTCATCGAGAAAGCTGTCAACAACCAGCTCGCCGCCTTCCTCGAAGCCAACAAATCCCTCGACTCCTCACAATCTGGCTTCCGAGCAAAACACAGCACTGAGACCGCCCTCATCGCAGCAACAGACGACATTCGAACTCTACTGGACAATGGAGACACAGTCGCCCTCATCCTCCTCGACCTCTCTGCAGCATTCGACACAGTCTGCCACAGCACCCTTTTACAACGCCTCAATAACATCGGAATCCAAGGAAAAGCACTTGAATGGATCACCTCGTTCCTCACCGGAAGAACCCAGAGAGTCCGCCTCCCACCATTCAAGTCCGAGGCCACTGAAGTCATCTGTGGCGTACCACAAGGATCCTCACTCAGCCCCACCCTCTTCAACGTATACATGAGCCCCCTCGCGGCCATCGCCCGCCAACACAACCTCAACATCATCTCTTACGCGGATGACACTCAACTAATCCTTTCTCTCACCAATGACCCCAGCACCGCCAAAACTAACCTACACGAAGGAATGAAAGAAGTTGCCGAATGGATGAAACAAAGCCGTCTGAAACTGAACTCAGACAAAACAGAAGTCCTCATCTTAGGTACCTCCCCCTCTGCATGGGACAACTCCTGGTGGCCGGAAGCCCTCGGAAAAGCACCCATCCCGACAGACCACGCACGGAACCTAGGCATCATCCTGGATTCTTCACTCTCAATGAACAGACAAGTCAGCGCCGTATCCTCTTCCTGCTTCAACATTCTTCGCATGCTCAGAAAAACATTTCGCTGGATCCCCACCGAAACAAGGAAAACAGTCACCCATGCTCTGGTCACGAGCCGACTGGACTACGGAAACACCCTCTACGCAGGCACTACCGCCAAACTCCAGAAGAAACTCCAACGAATCCAAAACGCCTCAGCCAGGATCATATTAGACATCCCACGAAACGAACACATCTCTGGTCACCTTAAAGACCTCCACTGGCTACCCGTCAATAAGAGAATCACTTTCCGACTGCTAACCCACGCACACAAATCACTCTACGACATCGGACCAGAATGCCTCAACTCACGACTGTCCTTCTACACCCCCTCCCGCCAACTACGCTCTTCCAGCCAAGCCCTCGCCACTGTACCTCGCATCAACAAGACCACCATGGGAGGCAGATCCTTCTCATACCTGGCTGCTAAAACATGGAACTCACTCCCCGCTTACCTTCGCCTTACCCAGAACCACCTAGCATTCAGAAAGCAACTTAAAACGTGGATATTTGACAAATAATCCTCCTCCCCTTTCTAAGCGCCTTGAGACCCTCTGGGTATGTAGTGCGCTATATAAATTCCCTGACTTGACTTGACTTGACTAGTGCTTAATGGGGCAAAACAACTACCCTGGTTCAGACATATCGCCAAGTGGTGCAAATGATTGAACCTGATGGCCTTGTGGGAGCACCCAGAAAGGGCCACCAAATGTGATCTTTTGACCCTCAAGGCCACGTACTGGAGTGCAGTAGGGCAAAACTATACTAATAACCAAAGAAATAGACAGTTATCATCTACATTTTTAAATATCAAATCAAGCTCTTCGTTTGAACCCTTTCTTGACCTGATTTCACCACCTCTTGCTAAGAGTTTGTACATCAGGTTTAGATACGGCAATCTGCTATTGAAATTCCCGGGGAAAGAGCGACTGGCCTAGCTCCAGAACTTTGTTGGGCTTGCCGCGAAGTCAATGAAACTGAAGAACACATCCTGTTTTTTTTGCACTAAGTACAGGCAGCTGCGCAGGAGATGGATTCGACCTGTATGCCTAAATCTGGGTGGTAGGCAGTACCAGACTGCGTTTAGGATTTTAAAAGCAGATACCTCAGGGCCAATAGTTTTTGCCCTTAGTCGCTTTTTATTTTTCTTCTGGTTGATTCGCAAAACATTCCTAGTATAGCAATGAAGTACATTTTTTACTTTTTCTTCCCATATGCTACTTATGCATCTTAAAATACCAAGTCGGCACATATGGTATACTACCCTAAAAGTCTGGAGGTTGCATAGCATCCCTTTTAACTCGACTAGGTCGAATTAATTTATGTATCTTCATACGTTTGTTTTTAAATTGATCCGGGTGTCATTTGTACCTACGCTTGTAATGGTTTAATACTATTTTAATCTTATATTTATTTCTGTTTTTATTTTTGTATACTTTGTTGGTGTTTTGTACAAATGACCGAATAAAGTTATTATGATGATGATGATGATGATGGTCCTCCACTGGTGCATAAGTTCGAGGCCTTGACTACATGCCCCCGGCAGACCTCTTTTGCCCGAGTACTCACCTCAACAACCCTGTTGTCACCAGCATGGGAATGAGCTCTCTGGTGTCATCTGCTGGAGTCCAATGGTAAAGCACTCCTCTAACTGATAGTTACTTACTGTCCATGATGGAAAATTATTTCCTGGTATTCTGAGTTCTCTCATTAACACATGTGGGTTGTCTCTCACACTTTTAGGCCAAGGCCAGGTTGACCTTCAATATGATTGGTTGACGGGACCAGATCCTGGGAGCCCCGGGAGCCCAGGGAGCCCCATGGATTGTCCTCATATCACACCCACTTTATGTCCTGCTTACATATTGTGAGTACACACACCCATTCGCAACCTAGAGAGCTCTAGAAATGTTAACTACATGCCGTTAACACACTCCTGACATGTAGACCCATGTCAAATGTGCCATCTGCAGTCAGCCCAGTCTTGTGAGTGAACAGCGCGTGCTTCCATGAGCAGTGCCATGTTGCAAGCAGAACTGCCAGTACCAGAATGCAACATGTTGTTGGCTAAAAGAAACAGGACTGTAAGAATGTTTTACGTGTGATGTGGGACCGGCTGGCAGTGATGCTGATGCACAGAAAGACCTTCCTTTAGACTTGTGCCAGGGGAGGAGATAAACAAACCTTTAGCTGTCTTCTCAGGAGGAGTCTCTTTTCATGTATGTGTATTCCTCACAAAGTCAAGACAGGGATTTACAAAGGTGTTGGGTATTAGGAAAGTGATACAAGGAAATGCAGAGCGATGCATTGGCGTGTACTTTCTAGTTCAAAAAGCCTTTTGCTTTGGAAGTTGCCCTTTTCTCAATGCAAAACGCACTTTATGTCAAATTGCATCAAGGAAGCATTACTGGGGAGTTACTTGGGCAGATCAGTGCAAACACCCATAGGTTTTGACGCAAAGCACAATCAACTAAGGTAGACAGATCTAGGTTTGTGTTAAAAAATAACACCTCCTTGAAAGAGACGCTAACATAGGGACATGTCTTAATTTCGCAATGTATACCCTGCATTGCATGCGTGCTGACGTTTATGAGTGCACCCAATGCATTCATTCCTTCTGACTCTGCCTCGGCATATGAGTATGAGCTGGAATGGTATGCTTTCAGTACAAATCCATTGCTAGACAGCGCACACTCACTTCTACACCATGATGCGGGGCTGTGCATTGAGTAAGACAGGCGTGCAGAGGATCACAGCAGACGCAGGCTGTTCATAGTACATATTGCTCTGTGCTGTGTTTTACGCTTCACACTTATAAATGCGACACCCGAAACGGAGCGTCCGCCTTCCCCCTTCTGCTCCGAAGCCACCGAGATCATCCGCGGCGTATCCCAGGGCTCATCCCTCAGCCCAACTCTGTTTAACATCTACATGGCACTGCTCGCCCATGTCGCCCGTCGTCACAACCTCAACATCATCTCCTACACCGATGACACCCAGCTGATCCTCTCCCTCACCAAGGGCCCCAACACCGCCAAAACCAACCTTCACGAAGGAATGAAGTCCGTCGCTGAATGGATGAGGAACAGCCGACTGAAGCTGAACTGGGACAAGACGGAGGTCCTCATCCTCGGATCCACCCCTTCAGCCTGGGACAACGGCTGGTGGCCGACCGCACTGGGAACCGCTCCAACACCCACTGACCACGCACGCAACCTAGGGGTCATCCTCGACTCGACCCTTTCCATGACTAAACCGGTAAATGTCATCTCCTCCTGCTTCAACACCCTCCGCATGCTCCGCAGTATCTACAAGTGGATCCCCACTGAAACGAGAAGAACTATCACCCAGGCCCTCGTCAGCAGCAGGTTGGACTACGGAAACGCCTTCTACGCAGGAGCCTCGGCCAAACTCCTGAGACGGATCCAACGCATCCAGAACGCCTCTGCACACCTGATCCTCGACATCCCTCGCCGCAGCCACATCACACCCCACCTGAGAGACCTGCACTGGCTCCCAGTCAACAAGAGGATAACCTTCAAGCTCCTCATCCATGCACACAAGGCACTCCACAACACCGGACCAGTGTACCTCAACAGACGACTCAGCTCCTACACCCCCACCCGCCAGCTCCGCTCCGCCTACCTCGCCCTCGCCACAGTCCCCCGCTTCCGAAGAGCGACTTCTGGCGGTAGACCGTTCTCCCACCTCGCCGCCAAGACCTGGCACACCCTCCCCATCCACTTATGGCAGACCCAAGACCTGCTGACCTTCAGAAAACTCCTCAAGACCTGGCTTTTCTAGCAGTAGCAGCATTCCCCACCCCAGCGCCTTGAGACCCTCACAGGTGTTGAGTAGTGCGCTTTACAAATGATATGATTGATTTATTTATTGACGAAACCGCTAAGAAAAGAGAGATAATGTACTGGATTCCTTTCATTTTTTAAGTACTGCACGCTCAAAGAAGACACAGAGATGCCTTTACCTTTATAATTCCACCAGGGTTCTCGAGGTTCATGAACGATCTTTTCTGGTTTCCGAAACTTCGCACTTTCACATCTGGAACAGAAGATTATACGTTTTACTCAAAACAGAGCAATCACAGCTCTCAGAACATCAAGGGTGAACAGGACACAATCCATCTTACGAACTGCACAGACCTCAGGATCACAGAGGGAATAGATAACCCCTTGTCGCACAAGTACATCTCACAGGGAGTCTTACAGTACAGATATGACATTCTCAAATATTTATTTGTCCAGGTGGACTTTAACTAGATTCTCGTCCTTATTATTTATTGGTCGAATGTCCATAATTGTAATTTTAAAATTGTCAAAAAGCTATGCAATTTTAGATATGACGTCTATCATTTCTCTCCTGTTAAAGGTAAATCCCACATCTTAATAGAGCTTTATTATCTTCTTTTAAAAAAATGAATGTACGGTTTTTTTTTTGTATTTTGGATCACAATATTTTTGTGGTTGATATTTTGGTACTTCATGTTATATGTATGTTTAGTCAATATTTTGGACCTCAGAATATTTTCAGTGAAATTTTTGTATCAAATATTTGGGCTGTCGATATGATGTCATACATTCGACATTACGGAGAAGACACGCCCTTCTAGATGCTGTGCTAAGATGCCCTGCTGTTCCCTCTCCGGCCCTCAGAAAGACTTAGGAAGAACCCACACCCCATCAGATAAATATTGTTCCTTACAGAGAGCGTTAAGCAGCTTCTTTACCTGTACTCTCGAGTCAACTCTACCTACACTTGTCCTTATCAAGCAAAGAGCGGATAAGGGTCTACCATGCTGCTACAGGAGTATGTCCCATCAAAGGCCTCAACTGCCTTACTGTGCAGCTGCCATCCTGACATATTTAGAGCATGCTGCTGGGCTGGTAGAATGTATCCCTCTGAAGTTAACTGCTGAGAATAAAAAGGGGACTGCGCTTCATGCTGGCATGGTTGTCTCCACTTGCTTGGTTTTATTTGATCACTGACCCCCCAAAACCAAAGATATGTGCTGCCTGTGTTGAGATTTTCCTGCCAGTGAGTTGCAGTCCCAGATAGGAAAATGCAGCAGGCATAGTGTTGGAAGGTGTGCCCCGAACAGGCCATGCCCCGTACGCTCGATCCGCCCAGAGGTCTCTTGATAGTAGACCAACCAGGACCCTACCATCTGGATATCCACACATCCCAGAGCTCTAAACGAGGCGGAGAAATGGAGAGATTGAAGAATCATCCATCAGCTAACCTTTGGCAGGCACCAGACTATGGTCTCCCACTGAAGGAAGCCAACAGTAAGTCTAGATACAGCTCATCTTCAGCAAGGCGGGGTGGTGCACTTAGGGTATGAGGTATATTATACGGTTCTTGAAGGAGATGAGAAATTTGAAATGACTAAACGCTGTCGTAAGTCAATCAGACTAAAAATGTGCGTCTCTAATAGAAATTGATCCTTGGACTCAAGTGTCACATTAGTGAATATAAGAAGAGTTTAAAAGACCAACCTCTTTGACATACTTCATTGGTGTTCCTACTTTATAAACTGCAGCTGCCTTGTGAAGATATTTAAAACTAAGCAGCCAGTTGTGATGTATTCTCCTAACACATGACGTAGGACCACGCTGCCACTGCGGCACAGGAGAGTGGAGGTCACCCCTGAAGGGACTGCCGTCACCTCAAAACCTATGAGTATCTGAGATATGGGAATGTCAGGGGCCCGCCCAATTTTATACCTTACACCACTAATGGCTTCACTCGTTAACCTCCACTATGGAATTAAGAGTTTCTCCTCTCAGACCTGGACACCTGTGACAGCTGCAGTGGCAGATTTGGGGTCCCCTAAAGCCCAAGAATGTACATCAATTGTAGGCAGGGGTAGATGGGATTGCAATATGTAATCAATCACAACAATAAAGCCATAAAGAACTGTACTTGGAAGGAGCAGCTTGTGACAGCGTTGCTGATCCATGGGGCAAAGGGTGAAGTAAGCAGAGTGCACTCAACAGCACACCTGGGGTCCGTCTCAAAGGGTTAATTATCCCCAGAAGCGAAGACCCTGAACATGAAATATTGGGAAAGATTTGCTGAATTCAGTCTTTTATCTTGAAAGCATTCAGCTTAGATGCAGCTAATGTTCTCCAGAAATTGACCGATCTGGACCTTACAACTCCTGTCGGGTATGAAGTGGCAAAGGATTCATACAGCCCTCTGTGACCGGTCCCAAGGTACAAAACACTGTAAGATCACCGCAGGGTCAACAGTACCAGGGTGGCTGAGAGGAATATTAAACTGAGTGTGACGCTGCATCCATTGCCCAGCACCGCTGTCCAATCAGATTGATCTGGAAGGCTGGGATTAAAGCTCACCTGAGCCAGATAATGGGAGTAAGTAAATAGCAGAATTAAAAATAAAGAAGAAATAAAATAAAAAAATGCTGAAGGCATGCAATCATTTGCTGTACAGTTTAACCTTTCTTCTTCCCCTTTTATAACCTTGCACATGTCCCATGTGCTGCAATTTGACATCCCTGAATCTATCCTTTTCCTTTCAATATCACCTGAACAGCGAGCTATTCTATTACACAAACTCATCATATCTCCCTAACACAATTTTAGAGAATGACCTTTTTCTAGTTTTGTGCCAAATTATATTTCTGTAAACCATATACGAATTAGCATTCTGTGTGCCTTACACACTCTTTATTTTCAATTTAATCTGCCCAAACTCCTCTTTAACAAGTGGGTGTTCTATGTTGCTTTATTCTAATATGGCCTTCAAATTCTTCTTCCCTCTTGCCTGACCCTAATATGGAGTCTCCACCAGTAAAAGTTCTTCATGTATTGCTCAGAAGGCAGGCTCAGCATCTTCAAGTAGCCCCAAAAGGTCTGTTCAACACATGGAACTGGCTCAACATCCACTCCCATCCTAATAATGGGGACCGTGGGAGGTACCTTGGATTTCCAGGCATTGTCCACCATTCGAATACTTGGTGACATGACTCGCACTCAAGCGGTGCCAGTTACCAAACAGGGGCTTTGGAGTACAATGCCTTGTCTTTAGGTTTCCTAAATCTTAAACCACTCTCCCATCAGAGACAGCCATATGTATGCTGCACAAACCATCCTGAAGACCAGAGACAGATACAATGTGTGGATACTGGGATATCTTTTGCTGCTCCCATAAGACTTTATCCTTCAAAAACA
This sequence comes from Lissotriton vulgaris, assembly GCF_964263255.1. Classification (NCBI taxonomy): domain Eukaryota; kingdom Metazoa; phylum Chordata; class Amphibia; order Caudata; family Salamandridae; genus Lissotriton; species Lissotriton vulgaris. The sequence continues at coordinate 255,632,792 of NC_141690.1, forward strand.
CTCATTGTTGTGGAGAAGCTTCCACCAGTAGAAAATTCCTCTTGATGGTCGAATCTTGATGTAAGAAAGCCAGAAGCACAAAGATGCTTTTCTCGCTCGGCTCACATTTAGCGGCTTTGTCAGAGGAAAGGCATCAAAATCTAGAACTGTCCCCAAATCAGTGGATCTGAGTGCAGCACTAAACAGACAAGGCACCGCTTTTGTTAGAGTTTGTTCATTTCCAAAGTACATACGTCCAGTGTCAAAACAAAAAAAACACTGCTCAAGTCCTTAGCTTGTGGCTTTCAGACCATAGAAACTCACATAATGGCAGAGGCTTCTGGTGGTTGGTAAGAGCTCCTCAGCCTTCTCAACACATGGAGATGAACCGGTAGAGAGCGGCAGGACAGTGGGATTGCCCACTATCTTGGCTGGAAGCCAGCAGGACCTCCTGGGTGCCCACTGAGCCCAAGGAACCCTGGTCTGGCTGAATCAGGCTAAGGAGTTTTCCTGGACAGGGCTATGTGGACAGTTCTAGTGAGGCCTTTCTTAAGGAATTGTTAACACAAGGTCACCTCTAACAAGCACATTCATGAATTGCAAGGTAGTCCCAGGCAGGAATTATGTGTTTGGTGTGTTGGCTGGCTGGATCTAGGCAGCCCTTAATAATTCTGTATCAAAAAATGATTTATAAACTTCATCTCACAAAGAAACCTCAAAATCGTTTATCTTTCAAATGTCACATGATTATCTGCTGTTATCTGCTGCCTCAAGGGAGAAATTCAGGCATACTTTAATTGAGAAAAATAAATGTCTGAGATTTTGGCCTGTAGGCATCGGTGTGTCTCTGCCTCAGCAGCAGCAAACAAGGAAGGTGAGGAGATGGCATTTCTTTACAGTTAATTTCAAAATAAAGACAGTGTACCAAAAACATAAAATAAATGCTATTTTAATAACAGACATTGGCAAAGCTAATAGCTCTGGCAAGCTGGTGTGACAGTTACATTAAACAAGCATTGGCATAGCCAATAGGTCTCGCCTTCGGAACCTTCTAAGTATTTAGTTACGCAGCACAATATCCTTGGTGCAACAACATCAACTGTTGCATGGCTAAAAACTTATAAGGTCCACAAGACGAGACCTATTGGCTATGCCAATGCTTGTTATAGGATGCCAATTGGCTTCCTGAGCCACAATAGTAACTTTCAGCGTGGCTGGACTTATCAGGCCTGACACTGTTTTCTTTATTTCTCCATTTAGTACGGTCACCTCTAGGTTGTGTAGTTCGCACGAGATTCACTTCGTGGTCACGTTCTTCTGGTTTCTTGAGCATTTTCAATCCTTTTGCAGAACCTTTGCTGCATTTGATGGTGTTGTTGCCTTTGTCGAAGCTTGGGTTTTTGTGGCACAGGAATTTGTTTTAGCCTTAACATACGTCGTGCGCGTATTGCCAAATTCCCAGGTTGATGCAAGCATGTGCTATGTTGCCAGCATCCCTTAGCTCTTTTGCCCGGAGTTTAATATTGTGACAGTCCATTATGATGTTAATACTAATATCAAAATATTCCTCCATTCTTTTCTTGACCTCTGTGTGAAGGTCCCATTCTCCATCCCCCTCGGGTTTTCAACAGGTGATATATTATCAAAAAACAGTCTGCCCTCAGCACCCAAACAGTTGTACTGCATAACCTGTTTGCTGTATTGTGCTTCATTCAGTGGCCACCAAATGCAGCACGAAGCTTTTGATCTACTGACTCCAGTGTTCACTGGGTGGCCCAGGTAGTTCCAGGAATGTAGATTGCGTAGCTTCAGAATGTGTTACCCCAGCCATGGTGCAGAAAAGGAGATTCACTGACAAATTATTTGTTCAATTATGCGGTGATTGTTGGAGAAGTAGATTACCATGAGTGTGTGGAACAAATCAAACTAGCTTGATGGGGTACGATGCAAGTGAGTTGGTTTGATTCGCTGCAAGTGATTCTTGTATTGCAATATATGACTCCTGAAAGTATGTCTTTAGCCACTAGTTGGTGTGGGAGAACCAGTAATGTTTGTGCTGAGCAGACACAATCTCTTATGCCCATGTGGGTGGACTATTAGTTTCACAGGATCTGGCCTGAGGGCTGGACATGCAATGGTGGGCGCATTGCTAGGGGAGCGGATACAGGGTAGTTGAATGTGGCAGAAGATGAGAGAGAAGTAATTAACAGAGGTGGGTACAGCAACTCTTGAGAAGAGAATGTGAGACTTGGCTCAACATCCTGTGATTCTGGGCAAATCACGTAAACTCCCCGTGCCTACCAAAAGTTTAATGTGTCCTTGTGTTATGTAACTGGCACTCATGTAAAGCGCTCTGATACCTTTGGGTCGAGTTTGCCCAATATAAAAAACTGCAACAAAAAAAACCATAAGAGGGGCGGTCACAGAAGGTCCACGAGGACACGCTGGGCAATGGCATAACGAAACTTGAGGGGGGCCTCCCGAAGGGTTTTTAGCACGCCCCCTCCCTCCTCTGGACCCAGCAGGTACTTTTAGCCACCGGAGTTGGCCCCCTGGAGCCTGGGGACTGCCCCCCCCTCCCCACTCTCCCGACTCAGCACCATTGTTACGCCACTGACTCTGGGTGTGTGGAGGGGGACGAGGAACTGGAAGCGGCACAGTGCAAACCACTAGACCGGGAGACTCTGGAAGGACCCCATGGACTCACCGAAGCAGACACAGTGGGACGATCCTAGGGTCATAGCCAGAACAAGCATGGCTGGTCCGGCTTCCACAGGCCCCGCCGTAGCTACGGCTATGACTCCCCCTACGAGTCAACATTTAAAAAAATCGCTTGACCATTTCCGCCTTGAGCTCTACGTAAAACCCAGTTTTAATTTTAAATTCCGCATCATGGCCGGTGTCCTTTAAAAAAAGAGAGACAGTGAGTGTGTTTTTTTCTAATTAAGCACATTTGGTTAAGTGACTAATTCACAGGACTGCGAATGCGTTAAGGTGGGTACGCATAACAAAATCACATAAAAAAGCTGCGTTGGCTGTGTTTAGTATTAAACAGTCTGTGTATATTCACAGCACCACTGAACAGTTTAAATAACCGTGTGGCTCAGCTCTGTCGCATTGACAGTATGATAATGGCTCCGAGCCACATTCCGCCTGGTGCGCATCCGTGAAAAGTACTGCAGCGCTCTTAAGAGCCCATCATGAGCGGTACGGGGCGGTACACAGTATGCAACAAGCACCCGAGCCTGTATACAGAATGTCGCACCATCTAAATAACATTGTAATAAGATGCACACTTCGACTACAGTATTGTAACCGCCTATGGTCACTCACAGTCATGTTAAAGAAAGCACAAATGTCGCTTTTGTACACTGTGAAGATGTTTCCGAGTGTGAAAGGGAGGGCATTACTTGAAATGGTCGGGACTGACTTTCCTCCAAGGCAATAGCCTCAGGTTATAGACCCTGCCACACAATACCAACCTGGGAATGGTGGGGGAGGGCGGCGAAAGGCGGGGGCTCGAGAAGCGGCAGCCAGGAAGGGCCTAGAAGGTGAAATAAGCATCGCAGCACCGAAGCTTTACTTTTAATGTTAAAAGTAAAGCGCGGGTGCAAAAGTAAAGAAATAGATTTTTTTTCTATTTCTTTACTTTTCGTATAATCGCGGCAACCGCACTTTACTTTTAACATGAACATTAAAAGTAAAGCGCGGGTGCAAAAGTAAAGAAATATTTTTTTTTCTATTTCTTTACTTAATCGCGGCACCCGCGCTTTACTTTTAATGTTAAAAGCACGGGTGCCGCGATTATACCAAAAGTAAAGAAATAAAAACAAACATCTATTTCTTTACATTTGCTATAATAGCTGCCCCCACACTTTACTTTTAATGTTAACCCCTTCCCTGCTGCCGTCGGCCATTGGCTGTCGCAAGCACTACCTCGCTGGTGCTGCGAACGTCCAACGGCTGCCGCGGCCCCGCCCACTCCACGGAACCGCCGCACTGCCGTGAAATAACGGCCTTGGTTAAGGTGTTAAAAGTAAAGCGCGGGTGCAACGATTATAGCAAATGTAAAGAAATAGATGTTCGTTTCTATTTCTTTACTTTTGGTATAATCGTGACACCCGCGCTTTACTTTTAACATTAAAAATAAAGCCCGGGTGCCGCGATTATACGAAAAGCAAAAAAAAAACAAGCACCCGCCACGACGTAGAGTTTTCAGTTTTTCTGCCATCCCACTTGGACGGCCTCGGCCTGCTTTCCTTCTGGCGTAAAAGGTTTATTATCTTTATGGGGCCATGTGTTTAGCCCCATAAAGATAAGAAACCTTTTACGCCAGAAGAAAGTCAGGCCAGGCCGTCCAAGTGGGATGGCAGAAAAAGAGAAAAGTGTACGTCATCGACACTTCTTTCCCAATGGCTGGCCACCGTTTAGCATAAATGGTGATGCCGGCCACTGGGAAAGAGGGGCAGGGTTTAAAGCCCGCTAGTGAAAGCTCCTCAAAATCATTAGATCTTGCCAGTGAGACTGCGCATGCGCAGCCTACGCAGGCAAAACCTAAAAACCGAATTAGAAGCATATGCCCGAAAAAAATAAAATAAACAGAAAACGTGTAGTAGTAAGCCATTAGTAATTTAAAAAAAGAAAAACTTTAATAGGGAAGAAGGGAACCAACACCGGACAACATGACCGCCCTCAAGCTTGCCACCCGGAAGCATCACCAACTGATCCGCGCCACCAAGAAAACTGCATTCAAGGACCGGCTGGACAACAACGCACACAACTGCAAGGAACTCTTCAACATCGTGAAAGAGCTCTCCAACCCCAGCGCCGGAAACAACGACATCATCCCATCGCAAGACCTCTGCAATTCCCTCGCCTCCTACTTCCACAACAAGATCGCGGACAACAGCTTCAGCACTCAACCGACGCACACCACGACCGAACCACCGCCCCCCACCACCACCCTCCGCGCCTGGACTCCGATCAGCACCGAAGACACCGTCCGCATGATGAACTCCATCCACTCCGGATCTCCGACCGACCCCTGCCCTCACCACGTCTTCAACAAGACCGACGCTGTCATCGCACCCCACCTGCGGGACATCATCAACACCTCCTTCGACACCGCCACCTTCCCGGAGAGCTGGAAGCACGCCGAACTCAGCGCCCTTCTAAAGAAACCTACAGCGGACCCCACCGAACTCAAGAATTACCGCCCCATCTCGCTCCTCCCGTTTCCAGCCAAAGTCATCGAGAAGACCGTCAACAAACAGCTGGCCGCCTTCCTCGAGACAAATGGATCCCTGGACCCCTCACAGTCTGGCTTCCGAGCCAACCACAGCACCGAGACCGCCCTCATCGCTGCCACCGATGACATTCGAGACATGATGGACAACGGAGAAACAGCGGCCCTCATCCTCCTAGACCTCTCCGCGGCATTCGACACTGTCTGCCACCGCACCCTAGTGCAGCGCCTCAGCAACGTCGGAATCCAGGAGAAGGCACTGGAGTGGATCATCTCCTTCCTCGACGGAAGAACACAGAGAGTCCGTCTACCACCGTACAAGTCAGAGGCCACCGAAGTCATCTGCGGCGTCCCTCAAGGATTCTCGCTGAGCCCCACCCTCTTCAACGTCTACATGAGCCCCCTCGCGGCCATCGCACGCCAACACAACCTCAACATCATCTCCTACGCTGACGACACCCAGCTGATCTTCTCCCTGTCCAACGACCCCGCCGCCAGAGCCAACCTTCACGAAGGGATGAAAGACGTAGCCGAGTGGATGACGACCAGCCGCCTGAAACTGAACTCAGACAAGACGGAAGTCCTCATCCTGGGCCCCTCGCCCTCCGCCTGGGACGACTCCTGGTGGGTTCCCGCCCTGGGCACCGCACCCAAACCGACAGACCACGCACGCAACCTGGGCTTCATCCTGGACTCCTCCTTCACCATGACCAGACAAGTCAATGCCGTCTCCTCGTCATGCTTCAACATCCTGCGCATGCTACGGAAGATCTTCCGGTGGATCCCCACCGAGACCAGGAAGACGGTCACCCAGACCCTCGTCACCAGCCGACTGGACTACGGCAACGCCCTTTACGCCGGAACCACCGCCAAGCTCCAGAAGAGACTCCAGCGGATCCAGAACGCCTCAGCCAGACTCATCCTCGACATCCCACGACACAGCCACATCTCCGGACATCTGAGAGACCTGCACTGGCTCCCCGTCAACAAAAGAATCACCTTCCGTCTCCTCACCAACGCACACAAAGCCCTACACGATCAAGGCCCGAGCTACCTCAACAACCGCATCAACTTCTACGCTCCCAAACGCCAGCTCCGATCAGCCAGTCACGCCCTCGCCGCCATCCCCCGCATCCGAAGAACAGCAACAGGAGGAAGGTCCTTCTCCTACCTGGCCGCCAAGACCTGGAACTCCCTCCCTCCCGACCTGCGCCTGACCCAAGACCACCTCGAAGAAGCTCAAGACCTGGCTGTTCGAGCAGTAGCAGCCCCCCCCCCCCAAGCGCCTTGAGACCCTCCGGGTAAGTAGTGCGCTCTATAAATGTCTTAGATTGATTGATTGATTGATAATAATTTTAATAGAACTTTTTTTTGTGCGTCCAGGAGGAAGGATTAGTTAGCAAACCTATACAAATCCTTTTTATTTTTTTTTAAAGAGTTTTATATAGAGCGAACTAGACCCGAGAGATCGGGTATCAGACGGAGACATTCATTTTTGTTACACACGGGGAGACTAAGTGATTTGCCCAGAATCACAGGATGCTGAGCGTGGTTGCCAAGACTCGAACCGGTTCCCCAGCTTCGAGGTCGACAGCTCTAACTGTAAGACTACATCCTCTCCACAAACCTTTTTCGGCTAAATGCACTTCACAGAAAATATGATTTATTGTTGCAAAGAACATTTATTACTGGATTTGAATTACTGTAATAATAAGACCTTGATGAAACGTACCAGGACAACTAAAATATTTAGAAACGCAACAAAAAGAAATATAAATGCAATTCCAAATAAAAGCATTGGTCCACAAGCCCTAGCTCTGAAATTCACTTATTTCTCATGTAAATGCGTACATCTGCACTGTCACTCTTAATGGCAGAAGTGGGCGTACCCTTTTCCCCAACCTGTACGCTGTGGTGGGTAGAAGCAACATGTGTGTAGGGCAGTTGAACAAACCAATGGATGAAAAGGTCTAACCCCAAATCTCCTCAATATATGCATATATAGGCTTGTATTTTTGTTGATTTTTTATTAGAAGAGGTTGACAAGACAACTAATCGTGTCCCTATCTCCAGAACCAGATCTACAGTTCATGAGCTTCTGTGCTGTGCTAATGAGCATAATTGTCCTCATGTTCACAGAATACAGAGGCGGCAGCAACTTAGGTCTTAAAATTCAAAGCCCTAAGGAAATCAGACGTAAACATTACTGACCAGGAAGATGAAATACTCCCCTGCCACCCACCCGTCCCCTCCCCACCACCACTACCAACACCCCCCCCACTGGAGAACTGCAGCCTGGCTCGTTCAATTGTCAGTAACAGAAAAGGTGAAACCATAAACCACTTACCTGCTCAAGGTGCTTCTGAAGTCCTGCAAGAGAGAGACCAGACTAACATCAGTTCAAGGCAAGCACTGGTACATGCAGCAAGGTCTGAAGCCGGACCTTATGTTAAACGTATGCATCCATTATTCATGCATATATGTCCTCAGAAAAGTCTACTATACTTACATACATAAGACGAGGAAATTAAACAAGCATTTGCAATGCAATAGGTCTTGCATTTGCGAAATTGTAAGCTATTGGCATTGTAAATAACAAAACCTTTTATTTATCTGTTTTCAAAACCAACACATAAATAAAAGGCATTGTCATTTACAACGCAAATAGCGTAAACTCGCGTAAATGACTTTTGTGTAATTGGTACCTTTAATCTGCCTTAATCCTGTGACATTTCAAGGTGCATCAGCTCCAACACTCCAGTAACATGAGATGGTTTAGACATTAGGCTAGTCCTCCCTCTTTATGCTTAAGCACAGTCCTCCCCTTTCATGTAGACTGCAGATCACATGTGATGTCCTGTGTATATGAAAGTCAAAATAAGCGGCTCTAATTTTTGCGAGGGAGGCAGAGCATTCTAATGTAGGGAAGCAGTGCGTTCGTCCTTAGAGGTTAGGGGGGAGGCCTTATGATGAAGTGAAAGGAGGAAGCAAAAAGTACCATCCTTTAGTGAATAGTGATTAAAACAAACATTGCAGTAAATGCGCCAAAACAGTTATGATATGGAAATAGAAAACTACGGCTGAACCAAAAGGATAGAAATGTATCCTTGTAGTTCCTATAAAAATAGGTAAGCAACAAACACTTTACCACATTCAAATTTACATATGCGCTCCTTACTTGAGAACCCAAATTAGTGGTCACAGTTGGTGAAATATCCCGCAAGTCCACCCGTCCAAACAGCATCTAAAAAACACAGGCCTATTTAAGTAACAAGGTAACGGACTCGGTCAAGCTAATCAACCAATTGAAGCAGGTATGGTGGGGAATTATGGGAATTGTAGTGCCTCTATACTTTTAATACATGACTGACTAATCCACCAATCACGGCAACCATGGAAAGGAATCCTGGGGTATGTAATGCCTCAATACTACGTATGCATAATTCAGACCAAATAACAAATATAATGTGGGAAATATTTGCCTCTGAAGTTGAAAACTCCTAACCCGTGCACCGAGGTAGGAGCGTGTAACATCCAGCAACCATTCTGAAGCATGTTATCCTCATATAGACAGAAGAACTCAAGTTACGGGCAAGCATAAAAGCACGGCGCCCAAGGGGGGTGCATGTGCCAGGCGCCATTGTTAAGGGGGTACAGTGTTATTAAACAAACAAGCACTGATGAGCGGCGGGTCGCCCGAGGCAGTTACAGGAAATAACTGGGAATAAGGGAAAGTGATGGCCTTTAAAAACAGCTAACAATTAATATGTACAGCTATGTGTAAAACTAACGCTGCACTGCGGGAGTGAGAGGGCTCCGCCAAGGGTGAAAAGCATTAAGAACACGTAAAATAAAGTTCCCCTATGAAACATGCATCAAACACAAAAGCGGCCGAAAACAGTAGGTAGGCACTGCTGCTTCCGGACTACACGGAAGTCAGTATCAGTTCAACAGCCAGTAAATACCCAGCTAACAAGAGGTATGCCAATGTTAAAGAAATGGCGAGTGGGAGGCGATATTACCCGGCAATGGGAGGAGTTTCACCCAACATATAGATTACTTGATGTCTCGGAGAGACAGCGCATGCACTGCCTAGGCGAGACCTAAAAAGTGCCCTACTCCATTTTATCCCTGTGTATTGCATTATCTGTGATAAATAATTAAGTCAAACAGCATAACCTATACGGAAGAGGTAAACATATCATAGAATAACAACGTTTCTTCGCTTTAACAGATGTTGATCATCAGCGTTAGATAAAAACTGACAGCCACAGGGGTTCTAGGCTCATTATATAATGAGTGCAAGAGACCAGACGGAGATGGGCGTGTGATTAATTGTAGCAAGGTACACCAAACCCCAAGGCTCGCATACCAACGGAGAGAGATGGGAGAGCTAATGCAAAGGAGCACAAATCGCTGACCCCACACCTTCAGCTGACATTTACCCTGCAGGCAAGCAGGGAGAACACCATAGGGACACATTAACATACAGTCGTTAAATACTGTCACAAAAGCGAACTCCTGCCCCTGTCGTGGGTGCAGCATGGACAGTAGGGGTGGCGACAAGCCACGATTTGTGAATCTATTGTACTGACCACTGCACACTTTTGTAAATCGCTGTTTCTATTCGCCAGCCCAGATCCTAGTGCTAACATTCCAATGGTATGCTATGCATGAGCATGAAGGTGGCCTGTGTGGCACATGCATTGTGTGTGCACGTGAGGCACAGGAAGGGGGGCCTACAGGTTCTATTTGGAAGCCTGTGGTTCGGTCCTGTGCACAGGATGTACGGGAGCTTTTTTCCCAGACAGTGGAAGTTTGTTGCTGACATTCCTGAAGCTGAAGGGAGGAGACAAAGCCATAAAAGTGGGGAAAGAGGAGACAGGGCTCCTTTGGACATGATTAGCTCATTTTGCTGTGAGGAGCTGCTGATTCCTTTTCATGAGCACCGCCATTTTAAAGACTCCGCTCTCTTTTGTTCATAGTGACAAGGGTGCGTCAGGTCCCTTTTGTATCGTTTTTATTACTATTTGGTGCGGTTGTCAATAGCCCAATGCACAAAGCTCACACCTCTTTCTGCGTTTGCTGTAGATACTTCAGGCTGGAGACTACCCTGCTGTGAGGAGTATCACTTGGGGCACAGACGCCTCCTGCTTAAATCGGATCCCCTATACTGTAAAAAAATTGAAGAAAAAAACCCTTAAAAGAGAATTACGTAGAAACAGGAAGGGGATAATCTGGGAATCCGAAAGTGTGGCATTTAAAGGCCATAGATCGTTTTGAATATCCGGTTGTTAGCAGATTCAGTTTAATCAGTATAAGCCTTTGGTAAAGCTTTATTCAATGCATTAACACAAGATGTGTTGGAGTCTTTCAGTTTGGAGGTGTAACAGCATATTCAGCTGTGTTCTGTCTTTATGGCTGTACTTTTTAGGTCTCGCGACCTATCAATGCGCGCAAGCGCATTGAGCGGAGCGAGAATTCATGTCCTCAAAACGCTCGTGAAACCAAGGGTTTCGTTCGTGCAGTTTTCTTTAAGTTCACGTGAATCACATGACCAAACAAGCACGCACATCAGCCTCCCTCCCTCCTAATTGCATTTACGGCCGCACAGCACATCAAAGGGCTTCGCCCAGCGTGCGCCTCTGCGGCTTCTCCTCCCCTAATTAATCATGGCTGGCTGGCCGGCCGTACTTTCAGTTTCCCGGCCGCTCTGCATTATCAGGTACGTGTTGGTGACGCATTATTTTTTCCGTTTCCTCTTTCTGTCTCTCACGCACTCTTTCATTGTCACCCCTCAATCTCTCAACGTCTGTGTTCCGCTCTCTCTCTTCCCGCATCTTTCGCTCTAAACTTTCTCGCACACACACCATAATTATCTTTCTTTTTCCTGTGACCCTTGCTTCCTCTCCTACGTCCCTTCTGTGCCTCTCTGTCTATTACTCGTTGTCACCCACACTGTCTCTTCACCTCTCTGTCTCTCCCGCACCGCTCTCATTGACCTACTCACTCTCGTCTCTATTGCTCTCCCACCCTAGACATTCCCCTTCCACTCACTCCCTTCATACACCTGGCGAGACTTCAAAGCGCTTGCGGTGCACGGGAAACACGCTATTTCATACATTTCGGAGTATGACGGTGAGCTCATTGGAATGAAGATGGACTTTGATACTATGTTCACATTCTCATTATTTCCCTTTCTTTTTCTGCCCACTTCTCCCTCCTCTCTCTCCTCTCCTCTTCTCCTCATCTCCGTCTATCACTCTCTCAACGTCTGTGTTCCGCTCTCTCTCTTCCCGCATCTTTCCATCCTTTTTAAACTTCATTTAAAAGTATTCTTTATCTCAGGCAGGTTATCCTGGCCTGTTTTAGAAACAGAATGGAAGGCGCACTCAAAGAAATTACGGTGATACTTGTATTCTTGAGTTTTCTTTTTCTTTATTTGGGTAATTTTACCAAAAGACATGCACAGCCAACGCGTTTCGTTACGTATCAAAACTTCGTCAGGGCTCGATCTGTAATATGAAATATACCGAAGTATAATGAGCGTGAAGTTGAGCAGGCACCATAAAGTTGACAAAGTGTCTAGAAGAATTAGAAGGAGCAGATCTGGGTGCCTGGTTATCAATAGATAAGAACTGGCCTGTCGCCGTAATAGCCGGTTGAAATAGATGTATACAATAATCTTAAAACGGTAGTTTCTGTAATAGAGGATTTCTCTGCAACCAGTGAAAGTGCTCCTGGGTATTTAGGAGAATATTGGGTTCAAAGACTGCGTCGAGGATCTAGACATCGGTCCAGTAGGTATGGTATACTCCGCGATAAGAGTTAAGGATCTTCCGGCATGGTCACACGGAACGGCAACAGGATACAGATCTCCTGGCCTGTTTTATCGTTTGCAAAGCCCTGCTAGTTACACTTTCGCTTTTACATTAGTAACTCTGAATGCGACAAAAAAGTATTCAATGAGCTGCAGAGGTAACATTGGTTTTATACGCAAAACAAATAAACCAACGGCCCAACTCATGTCTAGCCAATCCCGGTTTCAAAATGTAGTCACCATACAGGATACTAAATATGAAAAGCATCGGGATAGGTTGATCAACCAATGGCTTCAACAGTAAACGATGGGGGGGCTGAAACTTTTACATGTCACAAACATTCATGGTCCTGCGACTGCGGGGGCACCAGGAGGGTCTGCAGATGGCCTGCGTTCAGTTCTAGCTGGCAAAAGTCAACATGGAGCAGCTCTGTGTCATTTGTGCATAAAGAGGCTCATAAATGAGGCTCCCGCGCGCTCTCGCTCTGAGCCCCAAAGCCCAACTTCTTTTTCTCGACACTCAACATTTTAGCCAGGCACGTGAACGCTGGGCCCTCAAAGTATCCCTGCAAAATCAGCAATGTCCCCAGATGACCAGCGTGCACAATGTAGGAGAAAACAAGTCCTCAGGGGTCTGTTTTCACAATCGAGCCAGGGCTCACGTTTCACTGAAAATACACACAGCCCCTGAACTCCTACCCCGCCCCCTCCCACACGGAGCTCGTCGTCCTCCCCCCCCACCCCCAAACTTTGGAAAAGGCGGAGGGGAGGTGCTGGCTACAGCTCAGTAGACAGTAAACACAGCCCAAAGACCCGCCCCTTTAGCCAGAAATCTAGGAGGCGAGGCAGCGTGGCTTTTAAACTTCAGTGAGTTCCATAACTTTCATTTCACAAAAGGAAATGGCGTAAAGATGGTGGAGCGCATGATTCGCTTGAGAGGGTACCCGGTCCCATCTTCAAATACAAACAGAGCTTGTTACAGGAAGTTCAGGCACACACAGGATCCGGTTTCGTTGATAGCCCAAGGCGGCCTCTTCCCCCAGCTATCTCCCCCGCTGCACAGGAAATGTTTGTGTCTGAAAGATCAGGAGTGCAGATTCCCTGCCCAGGGTGCGATACCACTCACTGCACCCAAAACGCTCCACTCGGTTGCCTAACTATCACTTGACATTAGGGACCGTGTCCAAACTGCGATTGCAAAGACAGAAAGCAAGGGGGCTGGCTGCGTCCTTGATAATTCCAGTGAGGTGTGGGGGAGGGTGGGCGACTCCCCCGCCAGATGCGCCGACTTGAAACACACATTAAGTGAAGTGGAGACAGCAGCATGTAAAGGCAGTGCAGGTCTCCCAGCCAGTGACAGAGGGGGGCGTGCAGAGTGAGCACACAGCCGCAGCTCCTCCCCTGGAAGCAGTGCACAGTCACCAACATCACCACCTTATTTTTATAGTGTAACACACCCCGCTTGTGGACGCGGAGATTGGTACACCTGACAGGAAAAGGCACAGAGTTACACTGTTCAAGAAGACATTGTAAGGGATAGGCCCACCCACAAACCATCTCGTGTACCAGGCGGCAGTACTAAGAACTAGAAAAACAAGCACTGGCGTTGCCAATAGGTCTCGCAGTAGGAAAGTTGGAGCTATTGGTTTTGTAAATGACAAAGCCCTTTATGTTTTTAAAATGAAAACAAAAATAAAAGGCATTGTTATTTGCAATTGTAATAGCTCCAACTTTCCTACTGCGAGACCTATTGGCAACGCCAGTGCTTGTTTATGTGTTTATTATCATTTAATAAAAACATACATGCATGTATGTGATAAGCTTTGGCAGTTTGTATAACGTTCCTGAATATACCATTGGCAGTGTTCTCAATTCTTTTCTTTTTGTGGCCCAGAGACAGGTAGCCAAAGCCATACTTTCTAGGTTTAATCTGAAAACAGTCACAAACATATTTATAATAAAGACCAGTTGTCTTGGGTAAGAAAGGGAGTGTCAAACTTGCTGAAGAAATGCAGCCATTCAGAGAGATCCAACTCAGGCTATTCCATTGTTGGGTGGATTTTATTCCTTGAAAGACTGCTGATTGGAGAGCCCGCAAACCTGAAAGACACATGACGTCACCAAGGGATTGATGATAAAGGTGGGACACTGGCCAGTTCCTTTTGAATGAATGAAGTATGGGGTGAAGGATGTGCCCTCGCTCATGGGCTGGGAGACCACAAGATTTCTATGTCAGAGGTTATCTGGTTAGAGAGTGCAGCTCTCAGGATATCCGCTCTCACGGCATCAATGTCCTCTCTTATGCTGACGACACGCAACGTATTCCTTATCTCTAGGACAAGACAGTATGCAGATCAAGTTCAATGTCTGCATGAGTGAAAAGACCCACTGGATGAAGAGCAACTGACTAAAGCTGAACAACAAGATGGAAAATGTGATCTGTGGGAAGAGCACTTTACCGTGAGACTCCACCTGGTGGCCAACAGAGCTAGACCGACACCCACCATCAATGCCAAGTACCTCAGGATCATCATCAACAGCTAACTCGACATGGCCACCCAAGTCAACGCCGTCACCCCCTAATGCTTCCATACACTGAATATGCTGAGAAAGATTTTCCTATGGCTCCCAATCAGCCCCTAGAAAACATCACACACGCCCTGGTCACAAGCAAGCTGGACTATGCCAGAATCAACAGAAAACTCACCAGAAGGCTGCAGACCATTCAGAACTCGGCGGCCAGAATCACTTTCAACCTCACACACCGCACTCACTTGACACCACACCTGAAGTATCTCCACTGACTCCCCATTAACAAACTAGCGCAATTCAAACTCCTCACTCACACTTTCAAGGCTCTATATAACACTGCCCCAGCACACCACAACAATTGCATCTGCTTTCACAGACCTTCAGACACCTCCGCTCATCTGGAGATCTACTTGCACAAATCCCATGCACATAAAGAACCAGATCCGGTGGCCGAGCCTTCACCAACTTCACTCCTAAAGCATGGAAGGGCCTACCGCTATACATACGAGGCCCCTTCTCACTTCTTGCATTTAGCAAGAAGCTAAAGACCTCGCTTTTCAAGCAGTCCTACTAGGTCCTAGGTTTGGCTAGACAGACACCTGCTAAGCACCAGGATACCGCCCCTCCCCAGTGACAGCGCACTCCTCAAATATGCATAACACAACAGCTGGATCACCAAATAGTCCCTTACCACTAGTCCTCATTACAGTGAGTACTGCTGTTTCCAGTCACTATGCCATACCCCCCCCCCCATCCTCTCCAAACTATGAGGTACTACTTGGATATTACAAACAGGGCTTCCGGGTGAAGGGTCAGATTTGTATGTCCCCATAGCATAGGGGAGGTCCAAGACTTTTGAAAAATATAAATGGCTAACACAGCTGTCTGTTTCGCTGGCATGAGTTAATATAAGGGTAGTGACAATGAAGAGGGATGAGATGGTTATATGTCTTAACCTGAAAATAAATATTGAAAACTAAATCTGCTTAAAATCGAGGGGCAGAACCCAACCATCACACTAAGGGATTATCAAACATACAAAAGGCGTTTAGCATCCAACCTGGGCACACATACAATACATTTGGTTGCATACAATGCTTTTAAAAGTAAGGAAGATTCCCCTGGCCCCACCTGGAATAGCGAGTTTCTATACTTTTAGAGGTAGGTAGGGTGGCTAGCACAAACAAGGAGCTACAGTCTAGAGGTGCAACGATTCTCTGTGTGGTGTGTGGGGCAGATGACATTCTGTCATCAGAACCTGTGCTCTGCGTCTGCCTGTAGTTTTCATCCCACAGGACGTACAGGTTTATTTTAACACGCGCCCTGGAAATACAGGCTGTCTGAATACAGTGTGCTCCGCATGCCTTGGAACTAACGATCTGTAACTCATTCTGGTCATTGAATGCATAATAGGAGTATATAAATGTATGTATCTATACAGTACTTGTATAGCCGAACCCAGCAAAAAGACAGCGAAGCGAAGTACAGTGTCAAAGGCAAAGATACGTTCAAAGATTGACTGCAGGGGAAGTTCGGTGCAGAGTGTAGGCGTGGACTGTGTGAGCAGAAGATGCCGACATGTGCTGTGTTCAAAGCGTACAACAGATGCAATAAGCCCTATGGCTCGGATAGTAGGGCCCAGATTTACTACGATTTTGCGAGGGGTCGCCTCACCTTCGTGGTGCAGCCCTGACGCAAATCAGTTTTGGCTTGTCATAAGCCATGCAAAGTCGATTTACCTGGCACTGCTTGGTTTAGTAAATACAAAGTAACGCCACACAGCACATATCTCTTCCTTGCATTACTTTGCGTCGGGTAGGCGTAACATGGAAGGAGCATGGACAATCTCGTGTATCCACCCATGTATTTTGACGCAAAGAAAGATTTACAAAGATGTGTAAACCTGCTTTTTGTGCCAAAATGGTGCGCCTACCCGAAAGAGGCGTAATAAGGAGCAATATCTCTGCATTACTTCCTCTTTCTATGTGTGCTGCATTGTGATGGCATTCCTTCCTGCACAAAAACCGTCCTGCCTGTAATGCAGGCCCCCTTTCAGCATGACACAAGGAGGCCTGCATTGGATTTGGGCAAAACATAGTGGCGCCAGCACTAGAAGAGAGCAGAAGTGCAACATCTCTTATATATGACGCATTATGCTCTTCCTTACATGGAACGCGAAAGGGTAGTAAATATGCCTGTGTGCTGTTCATAAATTATTAACAAAACTGATACAATACTCCAGACATGTTCCCAGATTACACAATGAACAGCACAAGCTTCACACATTGTGCTCCCCCCCAGACCCTCACCTGCAGGAAGCCCTCTGCTGACTGCCGACACTTCGCCTGGACCTCCTTGATCAGGACATCGAGAGGTGATATTTGACCTGATAGTTTGGCCACCTTCGCGTTCTCGGACATGGTGACTTTCCTGTCCATCTCCGCCAGTCTCCTGAGCATGGCCTGCTCTTGTGCTTTCAGTAGCTGATACAGTTGTTGAAATTCAGCCACAGTTCTCTGCCTCGCAGCCACCAACTTGTTCTGTCGGGAGGAAGGATAAGTTAGTTGTCGATTCGGTTGGTCGATGACCAAATATTTAAGAGACTCATAAAAGACGAGCTGCTGCTATATATCAGGACAACACCAAATTGGTAAATTGTTTAAGTTCAATTATATTAATTGAGGAACCACTTTCAAATATGAAATTGAGTTTTGTTAACACAGTTATGTTTTCCACTGGAAGCCTCCATTAGATCGCAGGGAGTTGAGGACTAGGTTATGCGCAAGGTCTATTCGAATGTCTATTCGAATACACTGAAAAAAATATGCAGTTCCTATGGGGGTAACGGAGCTCTAGATTTGTACAGAAGGGGGCTCTCGTTTTAGGAGCAAGGTCCCTCACACACCTCAAGGGGTGTTATGCTTCATTATCGGGCAGCTCCTCGTTGGGCTGGCGCTGTAATGCCGAACAGGTCCCGCAGGGGGGGACTCTTTGCAGAAGGTCTTTTCTTTTTGCCAATGCGAGTTGAGTGGAGTGTTGGGGCGTGTAGTAAACGTGTCTGAGTAGAAGTAAAGGGAGGGTGTGTAAAATAGAAAATAACTACAGGACTCCCAAAGATTCTTTATTCACTGTGTTCCTTTGTTATGATTAAAAAATTTGAAAATCAAGTTGAGAGAAGGGTATGATGGACCTCTCTGGCCCTAGCTGGTGTGTGTGAAAAGAAAAAAGGGTCAACATGTTTCATGCCCATTATAGTCCAAAGGATGACGGCATTTCATCAGGACAGCGGGATCATTATCCACTTGTGTAGGGATGGTAGATTTGTGTATGTGTATTATAGAATAGTATGCAGTACTACATTTCCACCTTAATCTTCCACACTACCAAAGCACCACACTCCCACTTCGGGCACTACGCTTTAACCGCACGCTTGGCACTCTCACCTCTCCCACCACAATATACAACCTGACTGTATGGTACAACACTAACACAGTTATGTCAACGCAGCATTGTACACCCATTCCCCATTATTAAAAGTGTAGTGCTGGAGGTGGTAGTGTGGTGCCTTGCTAGTGCGGAAGGGTAGTTCAGTTATATGGTAGTGCAGTGGAGTGGTCAGAGATGATAAGGAACTAGGGAGGGTTCCAGTAATTTGCTGGTGTGAAATTAGTATGACTGCTGCATTTCTTTTTGTGTTAGCACCTAACCCAACTGTGAATGCCACACAAGACAGGCGTTCTCTTTGGTGAATGCATAGACAATTCAACATCCAATCAGAAAGTGATGTTGTTGTGGACCAATGAAAAACATGAAGAGATTCACTGAGAAGCAAAGTCCTATAAGGCTCTTGTTGAGACATTAGTTCATGAATGAGTTGGAACTCTCTCTAGACAGCTCTAATAGACACCGCAAAGCAATGTCCTTCGAGGGTTCTTGTTGAGACGTTAGTTCAGGAGTGAGTTAGAAGTCTCCAGACAGCTCCAATAACCAGCAGCCACAAAACACAGCCAACAACCACCATGCCTACACAGACACAGAGATGCACACAGACACACACATGACTACGTTGACGTAGTAGTATCCTCTCACCTTTATGGCTTTAAATTCCCCTTCTACTTTCTGCTTCGATGCCATGAATCCTTCCTTCTCTTTCATCAGAAGACGAAGCCAGCTCTGGAGTTCATCCTGCCGAGTGGAAAAGTCATGGGGTGAAAGTTTGCACCTGCACAGTCAAGTGGCAATCTGGGAAAAAGGAACACAAACAAAGGTGCCTATGCACAAGCACAGTGTTTCCCAAACTGTGGGTCGCGACCCATAGGTGGGTCGGCAGCCGATGTTTTGGTAGGTCATGAAAGTCCAAGCAATAAATAAAGATGCCTTTAAATTCTGTATTTATCTGTCAGATTTGCTGCACTTCAAAGACAGCGGTCAAAAGTCAGGTTATGTCTCCTGACAAATTCCTGCTTATTTTCTTAACATGGGAATTGAAGTTTACAAACTACTGTCACTTTGCAGTTATTGAAAGAAAAGTAAAGTGAATTATGCGACACTCTCACTGGGGTACAGGTGGTGTGAAAGGAAAGGCGGTACAATGTCATTTTTGTGCCACAAGTAAATGTAAATACCTGTAAATAAACCGTAACCGTTCAGCAGTCAGGAAGGCAAAAATGAAGCACATTTCTTTTTATATCATTCTGAAGTGTGATGCAAACACAGATTTTTATAGAATCAAAGCAAATCAAGACACTTTACCTTGGTGATAAACAAATGATAAATATTCACTGAAATCCAGTTTCCACACCTTGTCATTTGTGCGAAATATAGCTTTATTAGTAAAAATGTATGTCTGTGCAAATTTAGTGGCCATTTCAATGGGAAATGTGCGGTCTGTCTGACAGTATGGTACTACACACTGCTTAGTTACATAACATAATCTCACTCCTAATGTCCCTTAAAGGTAGTGTGAGCAATAAAAGTTTATCGTTCTAAAAATTGGGTTGTGGTTCTAAAACTTTTGGGAAGCACAGCACCAGCTAATACTTTCACTGTTATATGTACACACACAGCAGTGCAAAAGTGGACGATATTTCTAGCTCACAGACGCACTTTACATGGAAGAGAAGTGTAGAGAATGAGTTAAGAAGGGAACACCCACAGGAGAGCAGTGAAGTGCTGTTGGTTACAAAAAGAGTACCATGTGACTACTCAAGACCACAACTATACACAAAATCCTAGTTTGGACAACCCAGTGCAGGACCCAGCTAAGCAGACAATATTATAAAGGCGTCTGCAGAGCTGTTCAAAGCTGCCATCATACTGAAAACTATAAACTGAGCGTCTGTCTCTCACACTTCATCCACACACTGTACGCGCTGCATCACATATAATAACTACGCCTTGGCGGTCCTCACACATGATGTGGAAACACTTCCCGCATAGGATCAAAACAAAGACAACATCCTTCCAACAACACACCCTACACGTTATAGCGTGCTACCCATGTAGGCAAACAAGAAGACAGAGATGACGGTGGACTGTCGTTCCTGCACCTCTATACCAGTTTCATCTTCTGAATTGATCCCATGCAACAAACCCAAACACCAACCGTCCTATGGTGTCACTGTGCTCCAGATCCTTAACAGATAATTAAATGGTGCGTGCAGGATGGAAAAATGTCCCGCAAATGACCATAGAATGTCCAAAAAGTTCTTTATTAATCAGATTTGTAGAGTGATTCAAAGACAAAGATTCAGCCAACGCGTTTCGCTCTCTTGGAGAACTTCGTCAGGGCTTTTCAAGGTAATCTCCCTTCTGAAGGAACAATTCCATACATTTGCATTCGTCGTGAAAACATTTGCATTCAACATGCACTGAGCGGGATCCAAATGACTTAAGGTGTTCTTTGTGCAACAGAATTCAACAAGCATTTACAATGCAATGGTCTCGGCATTATTAAATCTAGAGCTATTGGCATTGCTCATGACTTTTTTTTTTTAAATCATAAATAAATGGCATTGTCATTTACACTACCAATAGCTTAATTGTTAAATAAATGGCATTGTCATTTATAATGGCAATAGCTTAATCGCTCGCATATGCATGACCTATTGCATTTACACCCACACAGAGCCACCCACACAGAGTCATTCACATAGAGCCACCCACACACACAGAGCCACCTACACAGAGCCACCCTCACACAGACAGAGCCACCCACACATAGAGCCACCTACAAAACAAGACAAGGCATCACAAGGATAGGGGTTCAAGTTGTCCACGAAAAAAAAAAACCTAGACTGAAGAAGCTACCTGCTTGCCTCAAGGATTATGCTTTAACGTTTTATCCCTATGTAGGCACTGTTTGTGGTCTAGACGTATTCTACTTTACATTACTGAAACCAAATATAGTATTATAAGTAAACTCTTAACTTTTTATGTGTTGTTTATCTCCTAAAAACATGATAGCCTTTGACTTCTAATCCCAATGAGTTTTGTTGGTCATATTTTCTGTTATATTTTTGGAACTTTAACTTTTTTTTCATTATTACAATTGGCTAGTTAGCGTATGATTGAGGGGGAGATGTGTTGTAACCTGCCTCTGCCCCTTTAACTCTGATGTAACGTGTAGAGTCTTAGGGGCTTCAGATGGAACTGTGGGGTGGCCAGAACAACCAGTGATGAATTGTTGGTGGCTTGTCCAGAGGAGGTTGTGCCATCTGTGGTGGATGCAATTTCACAGTGTGAGTGGACTCTCCTAACAATATTTCGGTTTAAAATGATGTGGTAACGAAAGTATTAATATTTCATTTTTCACCTGAGAACCTCTCTACCGCTGTGGAGCACACAGAATCAGAGCCCTTTTCCAGTACACACTCGCAAAAGTAGCTACAATTGGTGACCACACAGTCCATCGGAGATGCGCTTAGCAGGCTATAGGCCATCTGAAATAAGTAGTCGCCAGTAAGAACTGAGCACTCGCTCAACCCAATTGTCCCCTCACAAGCACTTTTCCTCCAGTAACTGATTTGGTCCCAACCGTCTTGCTAAGTTAATGGCCACCTCATTTACCAGATCGTGTCCTCCCCACCACTGCACAGTCATTCTACGTCCTCTTTCCACAAACCTGTATCTGATTTATGTCTCTTAGTTCACTCCATGCCCCCAAACTACTAATTGTCTGATTTAGCTGTTACGGTCCCTTTCTTCAATCTGCTCTTCCCTGCCCATACAATCATACTGTTAAGGCCCCTGAAATGATGCGATCACTAGTGTCTTCACCCTACCCGAGGTCACGCCACTCTAGTGTGCTTCTTGATGTTCTTACTTACGTCACCTCTGATTGTTGCCTTACTGCTGCCTTCCCTGACCCCTTTCCCTAATCCTGCTTTTAGCCGCACTCGTCTGTTCCTTGTCCTTGCAAATTCTTCTTCTGTGTCATAGTAACGTTGCCTGGTCTCTTCCCCTGCTCAGTTAGTTGCCATCCTAACTTGCTTCGCTTACCTGCTTCTTGCCACCCGAACTGTTATCCTAACCTGCTTAGTGGCACCCGCACCTGAGTTAGTGTTTGCACTCTTATCTTTTCCCTAATCCCTTCATCCTTGTTTATCACGAAGGTACCCGAGGCATAAAATATAAAATGTTAACATGTTTTACTCGTTTCGAACGAGTGCCTCTACATCCCTCTGATTAGATCCACTTTTTTGGAGCTGGTAAAAATGTGTGTATAATGAGACCAGCGTAACATACTGCCTTCTATTGTACAGCATGCTTGCCAGCTCATTCCTATATGGGGCTTGTCGAAATGTTTTCATTTATATTCATCATCCATAAATTCGAATGAGATGACGATTTCTTCAAACCAATATTGCTCTCCAGTGAAGTATTCTTCCTCCACTCGCCCTCTTATACTTCTCAGAGCTACCATTCCGACAGGTATGCTGGAACCCTCCGAATGACAACTCTGATGTGGGCGATGAACCTGTTTAATGGAGACAACGTACACTTTCGAATGCTGCATTAGGGTGGGGGTATTTGCATGGTCCGCTTGTACACGTTAATAAGAAGGCTGTGCCCCCGCACCCTGCAGCTCTAGCTCTGCTCCACCTGCCCCTCATCTCACCTGTTCTCATGCCGGCTCCTCGGCTCCCACTTCGGTAGGGCTCAGGCCGCTGCCACGGAGACAGCTTGTTTACTGACGTCACTTCCAAAAGCACAAGAACTCACTGACGTCCACGGAAGCAAAAAAAAGCCTTACCTGAAGTCAGGCAAGGTTGCCTGTGACGGGGGCGGGGCGGCATCCGGACCGGAAGAGGAGGCAGGCGGAGTGAAAGCGTCTCGCGGTCCGGGGCTCCTGTGAGCGGTGGAGAGCCCCGGGGCTGCCAGCAGAAGCAAGTGTTGCGGGGCTACCTTGACCAAGAGGGAGCCCCGGGAATGGAGCTGGCGTGCAGAGAGCGGAGTCCCCCGAGATTGGCCCGGTAAGTTGAAAAGGGCTGGTGGGTGGGGGGGGGGGGCTCGGTGCACTTGTGTGTGTGCTCGTGTGTGTATGTATGTGTACGACGGCGTAAGAGGGGGCTCGGTGCACTTGTGTGTGTTTGCGCGCGTGTGTGTATGTGTGCGGGGGTGTGTGTCTGTATGTATGTGCCTGCGTGCATGGGCGCTCGTGTGTGTGTCTGTGTGAATGCGTAGACAGCAGTACTTGTGCGCGTGACAGTTTGAAATCGCCTCCAAGGCGATGCGCGCGGCCAGGATTGTCTCCTGGAAAGCAGACACGGCAACAATAGGTTCTCGGCGAGAACGCGCTTCTGCGCGCTTAGCCGAGACCTAAAAAGTGGTCAGGGTCCCATTCTCAGAACAAGCATTTACAATGCAATGGTCTCGGCAATATTATAGGTAGAGCTATTGGTATTGCTCATTATTTTTTTAATCTTTTTTGTATCCCTAAATAAATGGCATTGTCATTTCTATTGGCATTAGCTTTTTTTTGCGTATGTGATACCTATTGCATTAGCAGAGAGAGAGTGAGGTAGTGAGATAGAGAGAGAGAGTGAGGCATTGAAATAGAGAGAGAGTGAGGTAGTGAGAGAGAGTGAGGTAGATAGAGAGTGAGGTAGTGAGATAGAGAGTGAGGTAGTGAAAGAGTGAGGTAGTGAGGGAGAGGGATGTTGTGAGGTAGTGAGATATAAGCATAGAGTGATGTAGTGAGATAGAGAGAGAGGTAGTGAAAGAGAGTAAAGTGAGTTAGTGAGATAGAAAGAGTGAGGTAGTGAGATACAGAGTGATTGAGGTAGTGAGTTAGAGAGAGAGAGTGAAGTTGTGAGCTAGAGAGTGAGGTAGTGAGAGAGTGAGGTAGTGATGTTTTGAGAGAGAGAAGTTGTGAGATAGTGAGGTAGTGAGATAGATAGAGTGGAGTAGTGAGGTAGAGAGAGTTATGTAGTGAGAGAGGTAGATAGAGAGTGAGGTAGTGAGAGACAGAGAGTGAGGTAGTGAGAGAGTGAGGTAGTGAGGGAGAGGGATTTTCTGAGGTAGTGAGATAGAAACAGTGAGTGAGTTTGTGAGGTAGTGAGATAGAGAGAGCTAGTGAAAGAGAGAGTGAAAGTGACCTAGTGAGATAGAAAGAGAGAGAGTGAGATAGAGAGAGAGTGAAGTTGTGAGGTAGTGAGATAGAGAGTGAGTTAGCGAGAGAGTGATGTAGTGAATTTTTGAGGGAGTGAGTCGTGATATAGTGAGGTAGTGAGAGTGAGAGAGTGAGATAGAAATATATAGAGTGAGGTAGTGAGATAGAGAGAGAGTGAGCTAGTGAGATAGAGAGAGTAAAGTTGTGAGGTAGTGTGTTTGAGAGTGATGTGGAATGCATGCTAACAATAAGCAACAAACAAACATGCTACAAATACCTCCCACCCCAAGACCGGCACTTACCTCTCATGCCGCTGATCAGCACACAAGCTGTCAGGAGAAACAAGAACAATCTATCCCAGGCTCATTAGCGCTCGTTCCACTGCCCATCATGAACCTGGCATAAAAGGCAACAGTTTCCTGATACACCGCCAAACTCTCCAGGCATAAGAGAAACGAGAGCGGCGACCTCATCAGCGGGAGGGGGCGGGAAAAAGACACAGACAGCGGGAGGGGAGCACCCCTGGGAGTTGGAGGGCCCGCTTTGGCCTGTCTCTATCGAGAGAGCCTGCTGTCACTTGGGAACAGGCCTTGGGTTAGAGGGATCCCTCAGAGGCTGCAGCGCCTTTTGTAAAGTGATCTCCTCAAAACACATTCCCAAAACCCCAAACAGGAGGTGAGGAAGGACCAGGGCACCACAGCGAACAGGCAAGGTCCAAGCTAGTTAATGGGGCTTTAAGGGGAAACAGAGGCCCGGACTGGGATTTGAAGTGCTGAAATCCAGATCACAGTTCACCAAAACAACCACTCGACTTGACTTTTAACATGCTGTCAAAAGCAGAGAGGGGCGACACCGGATCAGAAATACCAGAGAGCTTCAAAGAGCAAACAAAAAATGGCATTCCAAAGACACCATAATTTTCTTCCATTACAATGCAATGGTCTCGGCATTATTAAAGGTAGAGCTATTGGCATTGCTCATGATTTTTTTAAAAAAATCATAAATAAATGGCATTTTCATTTACATTGGCAATAGCTTAATCGTTAAAAAAATGGCATTGTCATTTACAATGCCAATAGCTTAATAGCTCGTAAATGCAATCAATGAATGCACAGTGCATGTGTGGATTATTTGAGCTTGCTTGTTTGCTTGTCTTTTTTAGCAGGCCCTTAGCACCAGATACCATCTGGGGGCATGTACGTGTGCACAGTACAAGAGAAGGCGATTTGTGCTCAGCCCCAAACAGGCACTATTGCTAAACCTGGAGCAAATGCTATTAAAGCGTCCTGAAGATCGGTTCATGCCATCTACCATACTGTTTAAGAGGACACTTCAGCCAATCCAGAGGTAAATCAAACGTGTAAAGTTATAACGAAGCCTACATATAAGGCATTTACCAAGTACAGCTGAGAATATCCCACCAACATTAATAAAGTGACTGAAAAATGCACTGCATGCACAACACGGAATGAATAAAAGCATGCATATGCTTTGCAAACTGAAAAAAGCAATGTATTTGTATGTGCAAGCACAGTGTTCCAGAAACCAAACGAAGATATTACGTAGAATAAGATCCTCCACCGTGAAATGAACAGAGGTATCCCTGTATTGGCCATCACATCTGGACAAACAGGAGGAAGCAGCCAAACAACACGCATCCACACAGAAACATGCTCTCTATGACAACATGTTACGATGTTGGCCCCAAAAACGTATGACGGTGGGGGAATACGGTCCATATTAACAGCTAACGTTCATAAGTATTCCCTAAAAGGATAGGAAGAGTACGGCCTGCGTCTTACCTGCCCCGCTGAACTGGCTGCTCCCGAGAGTAGTGGGTCTTGTTTTCCCACTATTGACAGGCGGTTTGAGACGGGAGGCCGGGGAAGGCCCCGCCGGGGTGCTCGCTTTACAGTGCATTATGTTAAATCAAAACAGACTCAGAATATCATAAAACTGACCTGTCAGACCAGCCCATGAGCTCTGCCCGACTGCCTTATTGGCAGGGCTATTGGAATTATGCGATTGTGCAACCGATTTTCACATAATAATAGATTTGCTGAACAAACCATCATGGGCCTCATAATCTTGGGAATTTGACCCAAAAAAATTGTTTCTAGCTCAAATGGTTCAAAAGTTACTTAATTTGCAGTGAAACGTGTTCCAGTGCAGGGCAAAGCAGGACTGGTCACCTTTCTTTTGCTTAATGCTAAATTTGGGTATTAAACTGGTACTAATGAGGTGCAACCAAGGCCCTGACAGTTACAAGTTTAAAAATAACAAAGTAATACAATTTACAAAAGGTGCCACATTATATGTGCTCAACTTCGCCACATAATTTGAGCCTCTCGTTGCATAATTCCAGTGGCCCTGCGCCTATAGGCCAGTCGAACCTTGCTTACATTAGTGCCAGATTTTGGCGTTTGTTTGTAGGAGTAGAAATGAAGGAGTTGACCCAGTTGCAGGTTCAGAAGTGCATATGACACAACCAGGTCCTGTGCCACATGACTCCAGCTATACCATACGGGGCCAAGTACCCCAAAACGTGGCTGGGGCCGCCTGTGTTCCCATTCAGAGGGGGCCTGGCTTGGCAGATTGGACTGGGCTGGACTTCTCTACTGGCGCCAAACCAAGTCTCTGTTGTGCCACAGGGTGGGTGGGGTTCGGGGGGGGGAGGGGGAGTAAACAAATGGCCTCAAATACGACCCAAGTGACTGGCAGGGTTTGAGACTGTTTGCAGTCATCCACCCATCACCAATGCATTTCCTCGTAGCCAGGAGAGGGCCAGGTCAGAGCAGGAGACAGAAAGAGGAGTGCGTTACATGCAGCAGGTGTAGGTTACATTCGTGGGGAACGTACAGCCAAATGTAGGTTACATTAATGTGGGCCCAGGTTACATTTGTGCAGGGGATACCAGCGTAAATCACACGGTGCCAGGTGCAGAGACAGACAGGTGTGGTTTACTTTCTTGCAGGAGATGGCGCGAGTTGCAGCTTAAATACATGCAAAAAGACATTACAGCTGTGGATTACATGAAATAATTGTATGATTTATAGAGTGATCGCCACTCTGCTCAACTTTAGGGCAGGGGTAATGTGACTTTAGGGCAGGGGTAATGTGACTTTAGGGCAGGGGTAATGTGACTTTAGGGCAGGGGTAATGTGACTTTAGGGCAGGGGTAATGTGACTTCAGGGCAGGAGACCAGGAGTAATGTTAATGTGTAATTTTCGTTAGTGCTGGGTTTGGAGCAGGTCACATTCGTGTAGGAAAGGGAAAGTTACATTATGCTTCACACAATTTCTCCTCAGCGTACGACCTCTTCTAAACCCACTCCCAACACACGTTGTCCCCTCTTCCAAAAAGATACTCCTTGCACCCGTCGTACACACGTCACTCATGAGCACAAAAACAACCCTTCCTGGCCCACATCTTATCACACACCGCCCCCTAACAGAACAGTCACAAACACACCATCACATTCCTGACGCCCTGCCTGCTGCCAACACCAGGCATGGAAAAAACTTGAAACAAGTCGGGAGGGGGCGAGAGCTTACGGGAAGCCTTTATAGGATGGCGGGGAGGCTACATGAACACACACACACAAGAAAAGTTGATACCCTGGCGCGCACCCCTTTTTCTCCCCGCAAAGACAAATCGACCCGCCGTGCACCTGAAGAACCCCAAAGAGAACACTACTCATCCTGGGGTCGCTGAAGGCTTTACCACCTAACCCCCTCTCATCAATCCCGGCGCTAATTGTTCGTTCCTGGGCCCCAGGACAGCCCACGCCCCGTGGCACATCAAGGCTCACTGGCACCGCCTCCTCTCCCCCACCTATGGCAGGGGTAATGACTGTTCCCCCGTTCATGGTCCAGAAGGGCTGCCCTCCCCCTCCTTGGCCACCGAGCCGTCCGAAGCCTTCTCCAGACCCCGGGCCCCTCCCCCAGAGCTGATTATTTTCTTTGGCCCGAGGCTTGGCTTTTCCCTTCTGCCTGCTCCAGGCAAGCTTTTGTTTTCTTTAGCACTAGTGAACCTGGCACCAGAAAGGGGTAGAGAACACCAGGTGGTGGCGAACCACCACTCACCAGAGTTAGTTTCGCACCGATCAAACTAGCCTAGTTCCTCGCCCGTCCCAGTGGCCACCGTGCAATGTCATACCCCCTCCCACCCCAACATGCATTTCTATCGCATGCACGGGCATCAGGTCCCAAAAATCCTACTATATATGTTTAAAAAACACACGCACAAAAAACACAGTTATGGGGACCCGCTCACTTCCACGGGCGTCGGTTACACTACACCTGAGGTACTTTTGAAAGCTAAGCCCCCGACTCCGTGATCAACATACTGTTAGGCTGCAGTGCCACGAAGCGCGGCGTCAGGGAGCATTAGAGTCACTAGCAGACCGAACAAGACCATTCCGCTGGGTTTCCCTGGGCTAAGGCTTCGCAATAGACACCTCCAGCAGCCGCGACAATTCTTATGAGAGGGGGGCTCTTGAAACAACCCGCGATAAACGGAGAGAAACGGGCGAGGGGGGTGGGGGTGGTAAAGGCAAAAGGGGGAGGAGGACACAAAAAAGGAGCTTTCCGCACGTATTCTTCCTTGGCTTAATTTATGCTATGCGATTCTGTGCCGGTGAAATCAAGCGGGACAAAGGAGAGCTGCGGAGGGAAGGGGTGCACAAACAAGCAGTAAGAGGCCAGAAACAACGGCACAAACAGGGAGGGGGGCAGGAAAAACGGCAATGTAGGTATCTAAGACGTACACACGCAAAATGCCGTACTCGGAAGTAACATTGAAAACACTATGACACAAAGTGAGCAAGAAACAAATGAAAACTTACCTGGAGTGGCAGCTGCGCTGATCCTCACAACAACAACCCCAAAGAAAATGGCTGCCGCGAAGCTCCGATTTTTTCGGAATCGGGGGCGTGGTTTTGCGCCCTGAGTGACGGACGACGTCACAGGGGTAAGGAACGCAAAAAATCACGCCCCCGAATCTGAAAAAGACGGAGCTTCTTTGGAGGGATGGCTCTCTCCTCCAATGGCTGGCCTCCATTTAGGAAGCCAGCCAATGGTGGAGAGACAGGGCAGGGAGGCGGGTTCTGAAGCCCTACTAAACAACATTAAATCTCGGACTTCCGGTCTGCCTTCGGCAGACCGGATATTACCTCGACCTAAAAAAGGAGTCCAATAAGGTTCATCCAAAAGGCAGAATTGTAATAAGTCTTAATGTGACAAATTCATATAATAATCATGGTCCCATTCTCAGTGAAAGACATCCAGTAAGGCTCATTAGAGAGATAAGAAGTCTTGATAATCTGTATCAAATTAAGATAAATAAAGATTCTCAATAAAGAGTATCCAAAAAAGGTGTTTTAGCGATATAGGCGTGTGCTGAATCTGTGTATTAATCGCGCTGACACACACCGTAGTAGAAGCTCCAGGCAGTGACTCTGGAGTGATAAAGAGAATTAACCCAAGGCCAAATTAGGGTCTGAGGGACCACAATTCTGCGTGTATAATGCATAATGGCATTAAGACACATTAAGACTTATTACAAATCTACCTTTTGGATGAACCTTATTGGACACTTTTTCTGAGAATGGCACCCTGACCACTTTTTGAATTCTGTTGCACAAAGAACACCTTAAGTCATTTGGTTCCCCACTCAGTGCATGTTGAATGCAAATTTTTTCACGACGCACGCGCAAATCTATGCTATTGTTCCTTCAGAAGAGCGATTACCCTGAGAAGCCCTGACAAAGTTTTTCAAGAGAACGAAACGCGTTGGCTGAATCTTTGTCTTTGAATCAATCTACAAATCTGATTAATAAAGAACTTTTTGAAAATTCTACGGTCATTTGCTGGGCTTTTTTCCATCCTGCGCACACCATTTAATTACCATGAAGGCAAACACTTCAGTGTCACACATAGGGTTGGTAAGCATTACATAAATTCTGCAATACAATACAGTACCATGAGTCAGACTCAGACAGCGGAGGCAGCAACGTATCCATACAGCAGGACAGGCCTTCTATCGTCAACAGCATACGGACAGTTACCTTTCAGGCTCTACCTCTAAAAAGATCTGGCAGCACCTGCAAGAGTGTCTCTCACTGTATCCAATTGAGTGGATGCTGCATGTGTGTGTATTTAGTGTGTGTGCAGCTGAGTGAGTAAGGATGTGTGAGTGTCACGATTTGACTGTTGACACAGCAGATCCTATTTGGGATTTGCTTTATGGGGAGGTTGTACAAGATGGCTGATAAATGTAGCCTGTGTTTCTTATCTTGTACTCCTCGGCTGCCTCCTCTATGGGACGCACAGTGTGATCTGGTGCCTCTGGGCTCCTTACCTTGTACTCCACGGCTGCCTCCTCTATGGGACGCACAGTGTGATCTGGTGCCTCTGGGCTCCTTCCCTTGTACTCCACGGCTGCCTCCTCTATGGGGCGCACAGTGTGATCTGGTGCCTCTGGGCTCCTTCCCTTGTACTCCATGGCTGCCTCCTCTATGGGACGCACAGTGTGATCTGGTGCCTCTCTGGCTCCTTACCTTGTACTCCACAGCTACCTCCTCTATGGGACGCACAGTGTGATCTGGTGCCTCTGGGCTCCTTCCCTTGTACTCCACGGCTGCCTCCTCTAAGGGCGCACAGTGTGATCTGGTGCCTCTGGGCTCCTTACCTTGTGCTCCATGGCTGCCTCCTCTATGGGGCGCACTGTGTGATCTGGTGCCTCTGGGCTCCTTACCTTGTGCTCCATGGCTGCCTCCTCTATGGGGCGCACAGTGTGATCTGGTGCCTCTGGGCTCCTTCCCTTGTACTCCACGGCTGCCTCCTCTATGGGACGCACAGTGTGATCTGGTGCCTCTGGGCTTTTTCCCTTGTACTCCACGGCTGCCTCCTCTATGGGACGCACAGTGTGATCTGGTGCCTCTGGGCTCCTTACCTTGTACTCCATAGCTGCCTCCTCTATGGGGAGCGCAGTGTGTGATCTGGTGCCTCTAGGCTCCTTCCCTTGTACTCCACGGCTGCCTCCTCTATGGGACGCACAGTGTGATCTGGTGCCTCTGGGCTCCTTACCTTGTACTCCATAGCTGCCTCCTCTATGGGGAGCGCAGTGTGTGATCTGGTGCCTCTATGCTCCTTCCCTTGTACTCCACGGCTGCCTCCTCTATGGGGCGCACAGTGTGATCTGGTGCCTCTGGGCTCCTTACCTTGTGCTCCACGGCTGCCTCCTCTATGGGGCGCACAGTGTGATCTGGTGCCTCTAGGCTCCTTACCTTGTACTCCACGGCTGCCTCCTCTATGGGGCGCACAGTGTGATCTGGTGTCTCTCTGGCTCCTTACCTTGTACTCCACGGCTGCCTCCTCTATGGGACGCACAGTGTGATCTGGTGCCTCTGGGCTCCTTACCTTGTACTCCATGGCTGCCTCCTCTATGGGGCGCACAGTGTGATCTGGTGCCTCTGGGCTCCTTCCCTTGTACTCCACGGCTGCCTCCTCTATGGGACGCACAGTGTGATCTGGTGCCTCTGGGCTCCTTACCTTGTACTCCATAGCTGCCTCCTCTATGGGGAGCGCAGTGTGTGATCTGGTGCCTCTAGGCTCCTTCCCTTGTACTCCATGGCTGCCTCCTCTATGGGGCGCACAGTGTGATCTGGTGCCTCTGGGCTCCTTACCTTGTGCTCCACGGCTGCCTCCTCTATGGGGCGCACAGTGTGATCTGGTGCCTCTAGGCTCCTTACCTTGTACTCCACGGCTGCCTCCTCTATGGGGCGCACAGTGTGATCTGGTGTCTCTCTGGCTCCTTACCTTGTACTCCACGGCTGCCTCCTCTATGGGGCGCACAGTGTGATCTGGTACCTCTGGGCTCCTTACCTTGTACTCCATGGCTGCCTCCTCTATGGGGCGCACAGTGTGATCTGGTGCCTCTGGGCTCCTTCCCTTGTACTCCACGGCTGCCTCCTCTATGGGACGCACAGTGTGATCTGGTGCCTCTAGGCTCCTTACCTTGCACTCCACGGCTGCCTCCTCTATGGGGCGCACAGTGTGATCTGGTGCCTCTGGGCTCCTTCCCTTGTACTCCACGGCTGCCTCCTCTATGGGACGCACAGTGTGATCTGGTGCCTCTCTGCTCCTTACCTTGTACTCCATGGCTGCCTCCTCTATGGGACGTACAGTGTGATCTGGTGTCTCTCTGGCTCCTTACCTTGTACTCCACGGCTGCCTCCTCTATGGGGCGCACAGTGTGATCTGGTGCCTCTGGGCTCCTTACCTTGTGCTCCATAGCTGCCTCCTCTATGGGACGCACAGTGTGATCTGGTGCCTCTAGGCTCCTTACCTTGTACTCCACGGCTGCCTCCTCTACGGAGCGCACTATGTTATCTGTGGTCTCTGGGCCCTTACCTTGTACCCCATGGCTGTCTCCTCTATGGGGCGCACAGTGTGATCTGGTGCCTCTGAGCTCCTTACCTTGTACCCCATGGCTGCCTCCTTTATGGAGCGCACTGTGTGATCTGGTGCCTCTGGGCTCCTTACCCTGTGCTCCATGGCTGCCTCCTCTATGGGGTGCACAGTGTGATCTGGTGCCTCTGGGCTCCTTACCTTGTACTCCACGGCTGCCTCCTCTAAGGGGCGCACAGTGTGATCTGGTGCCTCTGAGCTCCTTACCTTGTACTCTGCGGCTGCCTCCTTTATGGGACGCACAGTGTGATCTGGTGCCTCTGGGCTCCTTCCCTTGTACTCCACGGCTGCCTGTTCTATGGGGTGCACTGTGTGATCTGTGGTCTCTGGCTCCTTCCCTTGTACTCCATGGCTGCCTCCTTTATGGGACGCACAGTGTGATCTGGTGCCTCTGGGCTCCTTCCCTTGTACTCCATGGCTGCCTCCTCTAAGGGGCGCGCAGTGTGATCTGATGCCTCTAGGCTCCTTACCTTGTACTCCATGGCTGCCTCCTTGATGGGGAGCGCAGTGTGTGATCTGTGGTCTCTGGACTCCCTGCAGATGACGCAGATGAGCTTCTTGTCCTCCTGGCAGAAGAGTTTGAGCTTCTCCTCGTGCTCCGGACACAGGGCCCCCTCCCCTGACCTCTCTGCCTGCAGGGAGAGCTGCTTCACCGACTCTACAATGCTCTGCAGCTGCCGGTTCGCCCTGAGCCTCCCCCGGGCAGAGGCCACTCTGCACTGGGGGCACTGGAGGGCCTGGCCCGGCCCCGGGGGGCACGCGAGGATGCAGGCGCGGCAGAAGTTGTGCCCACACTCGGTGATGACCGGGTCCTTGTAAAACTCAAGGCAGATGGGGCACGAGGCGTCGGCCTTCAGGGTGTGCAGGGGGCTCGCGGCAGCCATGGTGCCTCTGGAGCCAGAAATGAAACCGAAACTTCAGGCTCACTTCACAGCAGACGAGCTTCAGGAAGTGCACAAGAGCCGTGTGACGTAACCCTGGTGAATGCCAAGCACCGCCCTAGACAACGCGTGTGAACCATGTGGAATGTGACTCCAGTGAACTGGAACAGTGGAAAATGAATACAGCAAGTTCATGCGCCCTGCGGCCCTGGCAACAGGAGGCGACTGCTCGGACAGGTTTTACAGCGGTTCGAGAGCACGTTGTGAGAAGCATTCAGAGTCAGCGCGAGAGGAGGCCCCCTTACTGACACAGACAGCTACAGCATCGGGGTACAGACATCAATAACAGAGACCGGTTTTGAAAGTGATACAAAAAGAGTTGCCCAGGATCACAATATATTTTGTCAAAGTGCAAATATTTGCGTTTCCGCCAGGGCTTTAAGTGGGATGAAAAAACTGGGGGGCTCTCAAGTGCGCGTGGCGTGGCCATTGTAATTAAGGGCATGGCTTAAAAACACGTAAGCTAAAAATGTGTGTTTAGCATAGTGTGCCGCCAGACTGGTATTTTGCTGTTTCTGTCATTGCATCCAGATATATGATACAACAAGTAACATCAGACCTACAAGTCAAGACTATTTGCTTTGCCAATGGTTGTTAGTTGTATAAAATAAATAAGCAGCCACTGTGGCTTGTATATAATATTGAAAAAGATTCCACATAAAGCCCTGGTGACACCACAACAATGTTGCTGCTTCTCAGTTCCGAAAAGAGAAGAGAAATTCAGAGAGAAAATGACTCTCTTTAAAGGATTTCCTTTCCCCTGTAACGCTAGAAAAAAACGGACCTCCTGTGACATGGTCCAAAACAGAGCCCGATAGAGACCCGTTTCCAGTCCCCCTTAAAAAACTGCTGGTGCTCCGACCCGGTGAGACCCGGCCCACTTAAATCCCTGGTTTCAGCTGCAACGAATCCAAAAGACACATGCAGGGTTGGATAGGGATAAGAAATCGCCAGGGCACGCAAAAAAAGTGCCCCACAGTTCCATATTGCCTTTCCGCAAAACACTGTTTCGGTGAAATTTTATAAACACCTGAAAACAAGGGACGTCACATCTGCTCAGTCCCCCTGCCCACGCTCAGTATGCACACATTAATTGGCCGGCCCAGCGAGAGAAAGATAGTGACACACCTCTGCCTGCTGAGAAAAGGGAGGAAATTGTAATGTTGCATAAACCCCCAAGAAAGACGCTGCAGCCACTGTGTAGATAACTACTTATTTATTGCAACTTTTCCTAAAGAGCGCCAAGCCACTGCTGCTCATACCCAGCTCTTCGTGCCAATGTCGCGCGAAGCGCGCGCAGCCCCAAACATGGCCGCCGGCATGTCACGTCGCCGACGTGACGTGCAACCACTAGACTGCGCCACTACATATCTCCCCTTTTTTCCAACACAGAAACATTTTAACTCACAGTCCGCCGTTCCTGTCAAAGTCTCGGAACCTTGCTGGCTTGACCACCATTCTACCCCTCCGGGTCAGTCTCACCGGGGTAGTGGGGGCCACCCCTTCGTTTCTTCCACTGCTTCCTAGCGCAGCCGCGCTTCCTTCTCCTCTACTCAGGTCCTCTCCGACCGCCTGCTCCTGGTCGCCGTCACCAGTCCTTTCCCCTTGCTGTTCTCCTCCTCTCACACCCGGTTCTGCCTCCGGATGTTCCTGCTGGACAGTTCCATTTTCCTCATCTCCTAAGTCTGCTCCGCCTTGGTCCCAACTTAGAATCTTGTTGCATCTCGTCATGCGGACCTGTGACCATACGTTTCCGTCGCTCAGCAAAGCCGCTCTGCCCAGTACTTCCTTCACCTGCATGGGCTTGCTGTATTTACTCTCTCCTTTCCTTTGTAGCGTGGCCAACTTTACTCGTACCCATTCCCCTTTTTCCAATCCAGTGTCTTTTACGTTCCTCCGGTTGTCGTAGTGTTTAGTGTAAACGGCTTGTGCCTTCTCCAAGTTGGCTCGCACCACTGCTGGGGACCACTCACTCATTATTGTTTTCTCTTTCCACACCCGATTGTCATGGGTCAATGGTTCGCGGCCTCTCAATATCTGGAAGGGGCTGTAACCAGTCCCTGTGGGGGTGATCCTGTACGCCCACACCATGTGCCATATCTCCTTTTCCCAGTCCTTGTTGTCAGAGATGGCGGCTTGAACCGACCCCATCACCACTCTGTTAAAACGCTCTACTAGACCGTTCCCAGCGGGGTGGTATATGGACGTGTGCTTTGCTAGGATGCCGTTCCTCTGCATGAAATTGTTCCATTTCTCTGATCTGAATTGGGGGCCTTTGTCGCTTAGGATGGACTTTGGGATACCTTCCCTCACAAAAGTGTCGGCCAGAAATTTTATAATGGTCTCTGTGTCCATTGCCTCGTCTACCCTCAGTTCCGGCCACTTCGAGTACCTGTCCACGAGAACACATACATACTTTTGGACTCCATGTACATCTAAGATCGGGCCTAGGATATCCACCGACAACTCCTCCCACGGATTTCTCGGGGGGTCAAATTTGCCCAGAGCTGGACGCAGAGGTTTGAGAGTCTTATCATGCGCCTTGGCACCATGAACAGTCTCTGACGTGTCTCTCGGCCCTTACATCCATTCCTGGCCACCAGTAGTTTTGCTTGGCCCTCAATTTCAGTTTGCCAATTCCCAGGTGTCCCTCGTGGAGCATGTCCAATAGTTTGGGGATGATGCCTGTTGGGGAATGACCTTCTCTCCCCTGTACACAAATACTCCTCGGTCGTCCATCGACAACTCTTCCCTGACTTCAAAATATGGGTTGAGGTCCCCGCGGGTCTGTCTTTTGTCAGGCCATCCCTTGGTGATATATGATTTCACTTCCTCTAGGATCTGGTCTTCCTCGTACGCCTGATTCCATTCTTGATGGCTTATGGTGTTTTCCTGGTCTTCTGTGAGTGCTACCCATTCTTCTGTTCCCGCTTTGTCTTCCTCGCTCGGCTCCATGGCTGCTGCTCTGCTCAGATAGTCTGCCACTCTGTTCTTGCTGCCTGGGATATACTCCACGTCATATCTGAATTCGAGCAATTTCAGCGTCATTTTGGAGATTCTGGGAGTAGCATCGGCAAGCCCACTCGATATTAGCACTTTCAGTAGGGGCTTATGATCCGTCCTCATATGGAACGGTGTGCCCCATAGGAGCTGCCTGAATCTGGTCGTAGCCCACACTACTGCCAGCATTTCTTTTTCTATTACGCTGTACTTCTTTTCTGTTTCGCTCAGCGTGCGGGATGCGAAACTGAGCGTCTCCATCCTTCCTTGCCTTCGGTCTTGCATCAGGACAGCATCCAGCTCCTTATCGCTGGCATCTGTGGTCAGTACTGTCCTCCCTTGGGGGTCGTACCCTTGGAGTGGTACTGCTCCTGCCACTTCTTTTTTGATGACATCAAATTCCCCTTGCGCTTCCTCTGACCAGCAAAATTCCGTATTGTCTCTCGCCAACTGCCTCATGTGATGGGTCTTGGAGGCGAAGTGCTGCACAAACTTGCTATAATACTCCGCCATTCCTATAAATTACCTGACTTCTTCTTTGTTGGTGGGCGGAGGTGCCTCACAGATCGCTTTCACGTTCTCTGCTTTCGGAGTCACTCCTCGCACTCCTATTTCGTGTCCTAAGTAGGTCACCGACTCCATTCCAATCCGGCACTTGGTCCATTCCGCAGTGAGGCCCTTTCCCTCTAGGATCTTCAGTACTTTGATGAGTTTTACGTCATGGTCAGGTCTATCTCGCCCCATCACCAGGATGTCGTCCTGGAAGTATTGGACGCCGGTTGTGTCCTTGAACAGTTGGTGCATCAGCTTCTGGAATACTGCTGCCGCCGAGGCCAGCCCGAACGGCATGCGGCGGAACTGATAACACCCGAACGGGGTGATGAACGATGTGAGTTTGGGGCTCTCCGGGTGTAGTGCAATCTGGTGGTAGGCTGAGGTCAAGTCTATAGTGGAGTACCACTTGATTCCCCTGGTGCTGGCCAGCATCTCCTCTATTCTGGGCAAGGGGAACCTCTCCACCACAATGTTCTTGTTCAGTTCGCGCAGGTCGACGCACAGCTTGACCTTCCCGCTGGGTTTCTTAACTACCACCAGAGGCGCCAGCCACTCAGCAAACGTGATGGGCTCAATGATCCCCTTTCTCTCTAAGTCCTGAAGTTCATCCCGTACTGCTTCTCTCACTGCCAAAGGCACATTTCTCGCTTTGTGGGCTACTGGTATGGCATCTTCCTTTAGAACTATTTTATGTGAGAATTTCTCCAATCTTCCTACTGTGCCACCAAATACTTTGGGGTATTCACTTCTCCATCTGTCGAGGTCTGGCCATGCTTCCGGTTCCGTTAGTAGTATTTGTTCTTTGCCTCCCGGATCCAGCTTGATGCCCAGGTCGCCTTGGTCTAACCATCCTAGGACCGAAGGACCCTTCTCTGACACGTAGAGCTTGCAGTAAGCGGACCGGCCTCTAAATTCGAAGTTTAATGGTCTGAATCCTGCCATTGGTATGCGGTCACCATTATACGTGACCGGGCGGATGTCCAGCTTCTCCAGTTCTGGGCCTAGACGCGGTGCAAAGCTCTCCTCCCATACCGCTCTCTGGACGATGGTGTAGGGCGAGCCCGTGTCGGCCACCACGCTTATTGGAATTCCTCCTATCGACATCTCTAGGACCGGTTTCATTGTCCTTCTGCCGTCGACACCCAGAACTTGGCCATCCATGCTCAACACCTGATCGTAGATGCAGAGTACCGTGACAACGTCCTCCTCAGTCCCGTCTTCTTGTTCGTTGCTTCCTTGACCGACGTATATCACCGTGCCTTTGGAGGCCTTCTTCCGACATACCTTCTCATAGTGGCCCACTATTCCGCAATACATGCATTTGGCGCGGAATGCTGGGCACTTCCTGTCGTGCGCCTCGTGTGACCAGCTCCCACACCTGTAGCATGGCTTCCTGTTGTTTCCCACTTGTTTTCCCGGGGGACCAGAATAGAATAATACCTGCGTTGCCTTGCCATTTGCTGGGTCCTTTCTCCGACGACCTCTTGTTCTGGTAGTCTCTGCGGGGCTCCTCATCGTCCACTCTGTTCACTATGGTGCTAGGTGCTGTTTTCTTCTTCGTCGCGTCCGCACACCTGCGTGCCAATTCCGCTCTTTTGACAATGACCATCACCTCCTTTAGTGTGGTGTCCCTGCTGGCCCATAGTTTGTCCTGCACTGCTGTGCACGTGGTGTGCATCACCACCTGATTCTTAATGAACTCCTCCTCCCAGTTGTCGTATTTGCACCTGGACGCCAGCCGCTTCAGTGCCGCCACATATTCTTCCACCGTCTCTCCTGGGCGTTGCTTTCTCTGCTGGAAATTGAATCTGTCCACCGATACACACACCGCCGGTCTGAAGTGTTCATTTAGATCATCAATTGCGTGGGCGTACACATCATCGTCCGTGCTTGCTCTCTGTTTTGGTACCAGGCTTTTGTAGATTCTCAGACCTTCCGGGCCTAGGTTTAGCAACAGGATGCGTTTTTTTCTCGTGGGTTTGAACTGCTCTTCATTTTCGTCTTCTAAGACTCCTATGAAATTATCAATGTATTCTCTCCAGTCCTCCCACTTCATGAGTGGTTCTCCGGGTCTGGGTAGAAACTGCACCGGCGCCATTGCATATCCAGCTTGCGCGCTCATCTTCTCGCTCTTGACCGTGGTTGTACACTCCCTTGGCTTCTGGGGCTCCCCGACATGTTGTCTTGCTGTTCCTTGCTTGCGTGGGCCTGGGGACTACCTGCGTCAGCCCCCTCGCTCTTTTGTGAGGTATCCATCGCGGTTCCCCCTGTCTTGTGGGTCGTAGCGTGGTCTGGCGCACTTTGCTGTGCGTCTCTGGGGTCTGTCCACCCTCTGTGGTTAAGCTGTCCCACCCTTCTGGGCGCTCTTGGGCTCTGCCACGCTCTTTAGGGTACCTGTGTGGTAGCTGTTGGTCTTTCCTGGCCCTCTGTTCCTCTGGGAACCTGACTCCGTGGTCCTGCTTGCTGCTGGTGTTTTCTGCCCACCGGTGTAGTTGCTGTTTCCCTCGGTGCTTCCTTGCTGTGGGGGGGGGGGTCTACTATCCCATCCTCGTCGCCATTGTAATGTTGCATAAACCCCCAAGGAAGACGCTGCAGCCACTGTGTAGATAACTACTTATTTATTACAACTTTTCCTAAAGAGCACCGAGCCACTGCTGCTCGTACCCAGCTCTTCGCGCCAATGTCACGCGATGCTCGTGTAGGAGAGTAGGGTCTGCTATCCTATGGTCACCCCAAATTTTTGCTTTTTGCTTCACTGGTTTATGACTTAATGTGGCTGTGGGCCTGCTAATCAGACCCACAGCCTGCTGTTCTCTCTCTAAATTAATGCCAATGCACTCTAGGTGCATTACGAATTGGAACTGGTTCACCTTATTGGCCCCTGTAACAGTGTACCCTAGGTACCCAGGGCATAGGTGTTTCCAAGGCCTACCAGGGGCTGCAGCATGTATTATGCTACCCCTGGCCTGGCCTCTATATTTTGACACAACTGGCTGATCACTCAGCTGGGGCAAGTTGGTGTAATAACCTCTTGCTTAGGTGTAGTATGTCTATACCTAACCTAAAATGGACACATGTGTTCCTATCAGCCACTCCTATGGAAGGCCTCATCAATCCTGGAGGCAGAGTGCTTGGAAATATGTGAGATGGTGCTCTAGCATGAGCTGAGCCTGTCTGCAGCTTTCGGAACCACGTCCTTTAGCTGTTCCATGATACTGCCATACCATATACTCTTAAGTGCATTATAATCCTCGCGGTTACTTGCTAACTTTGGTTTGGCTTTATCAAAACATGTCGAGTAAGATGTCATACGAATTGGAATACTACCCGCTGGCCAGTTCTGGTGACGGGGGTAGCATTACACCCTTCTAAAGGTACACGACATGTACATAACCTAAACCCCGGTTAAAGTTAAACTGGAGCCTCAGCATCACAAAATGGATGCTGCCACCACAGATACAAGTCTGACCTCCTGCTGCTGGGAGTCCTTCCAGCGAGGGAGGCTTGGACAAAGGGTTTCCTGACTTGGGAGGGGCTAGCACCACCCCAGGCAGGATTTTGTATATTGGGTAGGACAGGGCTGAATAGAATGAGACATGCCTGGGGCACACAAGGTGTCCCTGTGCATAAGCCAGTTCAAACCGGTGCTGGAGCTCACCAGCCCCAGCCCTGGTGCGAAGCTGGACAAAGGAAAGGGGGTGTAACCACCCCCCTTCCTGGTCCCACCCAGAGGAGGGACCTAGCAGGTAATCCGGCCCTTAAGAGTAGGAGCTGTGTCCCAAGACTTCAGATCATCCTGAACTCGACTTGAAACTAAGAAGAATACTGGACTTCGACATTCTGCTGCACAGAAGACTGAAGAGAATCTCCCTTGTGGCCAAGGAGTGGCCCCCCTGTGAATACAGGTACCAACCAGCAACTCGACGTCTGCTTTGCCGCCGCCTCCCGCCGGAGCCCGAGCCCAGAGCCCAACAAGACCTAGATTCCCAGGCCTCTCACAGCCCAATCCACAGTCCCTGAAAAGAAGAGACCCGTGGAGGCAACGAGACACGTGGGACCGGCCATCTTGAAAGACCCCCGAGAAGCTGACTGCGCAGCACCCGAGGCATCCTCAATGCTGTGCTTTGGGGTTTTACAAGCCACACCAGCGAGCAGCATCTGCACCGAAGATCAGCCCCCCAGCATCTCCACGATCTGCGTGGGGCCCTTTTGCACTTTGCCACTCGACGTGTCATCCCGGTCGCTAGCCCGTTGGCTGGTGGCCATCTTGGCAACGAAATCTACAATCTACACTATTGGTCTAGTTGCCCCAGACTGGCCCTCGCTCCTGTAAAAAGGAGCAGCCCCTCTGACCTTGCTGGTCCGAGAAACAAGCTTTCTTCACTTCCTGCGTGGCTTGCATTAGCCAAGGCCTGTTTGCTCCAATCAAGTTGCCGACACCGCCATCAGCTAGAGCCTTTGTGGGACAGCTCGTGATCGACTCTTGGACGTCTTCGACCTCTTCGTGTCAACGTGGCTGCGGAGACAAGCTGCACCTCATCGCCTGTTTGCACCCAACATCGCCTGGTTCCTTCCTGGTTCCTCGCCAGTCACTGGCTAGTGACTTTTGAACATTGTCCCCTCTGCTTTCAGGTCTTCACATCTTTGATCCACCCTTGGATCACACCGGACACTTCCCTCCTGGACACCTGCAGCATCTTCATCTCTAGGCACCATCGAACTGCGTGACGAAACCCGACACACTTTGGCACCTATGCACCCGCTTCCTGTGGGTGAGGTAACTCATGAACGCCGGTGCTCCTGTGCTGGTATACACCTCTAGTGCCTTAGTATAAAGTTTGGTAATTCTAGTCCAGTCGGAAGACTCCTAAAACAGTAAGTTTGTAACTTTTAAGCACCATTGACTTTGCATTGGTGCATGCGTGTGCTTTAAGAGCTGCACCCGAGTCCCGCGGGCCTTTCCCGACTTCTTCACTGTTATTCCCGAACAGCTCCAGCAATTCCCCAGGCCCTAGGCCTACTTCCTTTCCCATTAGTGATACTTATACCACTATTTTAGTATATGGTTTGAGTGGCCACCCGGCCTCATCCATATTGTGCAACTTTTGTGTATTTAAACTGTGTTTTGTTTTAACGCATTTGCTTCTGTGCTCATAAAGAGTATAGGGGATATTTGTAGTAAATAAATATATATATATTTTCAATATATATCTGTGTGGTGTCCTTTCATTTGGTATTCAAGGGGATTGTATATGGTAAAACAGCTTGCTTCACATGCCTTTACAGAGTTTAGCCTAAAGACTGCTTTGTCCATGCTACCTCTAGGATAGCTGGTCTATCAAGGTTGACTTACAACCAATATATAAGGTTGGCTTGGCATGGTACAAGGTGATCACTAGAACTAGTGAGCAGCATATACCAGGCCAACTTCTCACATTGGTGAGCAGTGGTTAGGATTTGAGCTTGCTGTTGTTTTACCATCACAATCTTTGAGAGTATCATTTGAAAGATCATACATGTACCTGTTAGGTACATATAAAACAAGACTAGTATACTTAAGTTCTACTGAACTTAGTTGTTGTAGAGGATAGGGAGTAGCACACCCTAACTACAACTACTAGATAGGTTTAGTAGGTAAACACTAGTGTAGGTAGATTGCAACATATCCACCCACACTAGAGCAATGTCTGGAGTAGAGGGGTCCACTGGACCTACCCCTGTTGTGAGTAACCCTCCAAGGGCACCATTCAAATTTGCTATATTTAACTTTAAAGAACTGAGGCAGCTGTGTACCTTAAGAGGTATCAAGACGGGTCCAACCCCTACAGCAGACCACCTCAGAGAGCTTTTAGACCAGTCTGAAGCTCTAAAGACCTCCAAACCAGACCCCACAGGGAATGTGGATGGAGGCTCTCCCACTGAAGATGATAATACTGACACCCCTGTCCCTGTTGTCCAGATAGATGAGGAAGACCAAGTCACTGGAGATACTCAGCCTGAGGAGGAGGAGGAAGAAGAGGAGACAGAAGGGGAGGGCAGTGACTCTGATGATGGTAGAAATAGTCAGGTGCTAGTCAGCAGACGTAACCAGGCTAACTTAAGCCTATTTGGGACTGAGAGTGGGTCCAACCCATTCAGATCCCCAGGTGGACTTAACCAGGAGCAAAGGAGGAGAACGAATCACTCAGGTGAACCCAACACCTCCCATGCTTCTAGAGGTTCTCATGGTCACTCCAGAAGGAGGATGGCAACCCCTCAGAGGAGGGAACATGAGGTCAAAATGAGAGAGGCTGAGCTTAGGATCCAGAAGCAAGAATTAGAAGTTGCCCTGGCCCAAGAGAAACTTGCTAAAGCAAGACAGCCTAGAGAGAGTGGATTAGGATCCACTGGTGGCAGCATTATCCCTAAGGATAAAGACAGGTCTTTTGATAACAGAAACCTGAGTAAGATTGTGCCCCCCTACAAAGCTGGGGATGACATCCACAAATGGATGACTGCACTTGAGAGAGCCTGCAAAGTACAGCAGATCCCTCAGGAGCAGTGGGCAGCAATCTTGTGGCTCTCCTTTTAAGGTAGAGGCCGAGACAGAGTCCTCACAGTTAGTGATGGGGATTCTAGAAACTACCTAGTCCTGAAGAGTGCTCTGATAGATGGGTTAGGCTTAACCACTGAACAGTACAGGTTAATGTTCAGAGAAACCCAGAAGACACAGACTCAGGACTGGTCTGAATTTGTTGAATGTGCCACTAAGGCTCTGGAGGGATGGTTGCTGGGAAGTAAGGTTACAGACTATGAAGGATTGTACAATTTACTGATGAGAGAACAAAATTTAAATAATTGTCAGAACCAGCAGTTGCATCAACACCTGATTGACTCAGATCTGACCTCTCCCCAAGAATTGGGAAAGAGGGCAGACAAATGGGTTAGAACCAGAGTTAAGCAAAATAACCGGAACCAGAACCAGGGTGGTGACCAAAAGAAAACAGACCAGAAAGGTGGGGAGCAGAAAGCTAAAGACCAGAAGTCTTCAACAGGGCCCCAAACTAATACTGAGGGTGGGTCCCAAACTTCCAAGAAGAAGAAGAAATAAGGTCAAAGAAAACCCTGGTGTAGTACATGTAAAAACACCTCTCACTGGAACAGTGAGTGTAAAAAGGGTGGAGCCACCAACACTGCAGCCCCTAAGGCAACTGCACCCACTAGTACAGTCAGCAGTGTTGGTCCACAAACTAAGGGGGTAGTGGGTATCACCTTGGGAACTGAGGGAGATTCTGGCCTAGTCAGAACCCCTGCACAGGCTGTTCTGATTTGTGATGTGGAAATAGATTTGTCCACTACTGTCAGCCCCAGTAATCTGGGCAAGTACAGGCAGACGCCTTTCATTAATGAAAAAGTGGCTCAAGCATACAGGGACACATGTGCCAGTGTCACTATGGTGACACCTAGCTTTGTGGAC
This sequence comes from Lissotriton vulgaris, assembly GCF_964263255.1. Lineage (NCBI taxonomy): Eukaryota > Metazoa > Chordata > Amphibia > Caudata > Salamandridae > Lissotriton > Lissotriton vulgaris. Next base: position 255,677,405 of record NC_141690.1, read on the forward strand.
CCTGGACAATACATACCAGGTGATAATTACCTGTTGACCAATGCCAGCAATGTCACTACTACACATAGGGGTCGATTAGGATGGCGGACGGACCTGCGTCCGTCCGCCACCCCAGAGTAGGAGGGACCGTCCGCAGGGGCAGCGGCGGTCCCTCCTGTGCAATTAGGATGTGACCGCCACCCTGGCGGTCACATCCTGTATTTTTAACATTGTGGCGGGTGCTGCTTCTAGCAGCACCCGCCGCAAGGTTAAAAATGAAAGCAGTGCATTTGCATGCACAAAGCGGCAGGCACCTCGAGGTGCCTGCCGCTTCGTGCACACAAATGCAGGGGGGTACCATAGGTACCCCCCATGTGCACCCCCCACCCCCCCTTCACCCCTGGGGGCCCGCAACGGGCCCCCAAACAAAAGTCCGTATGCCTTTCCTCGGCGGAAATGCCGCCGTGGAAAGGCATAGAAATGCTGACATCCTAATATGCCTGGCGGTGTCTGATAGACACCGCCAGACATGTTAGAGCTTTTCCGCCGCGGTCGGAAAGCGACCGCGGCGGAAAAGCTGCGGACGGTCTTCCTGACCCCCCAACCATCCTAATCTGGCGGGGGGTCTGTGAAGGCTCCGCAGTGGTTTTTCCGCATCCTCAGGGCCGGCGGACACTTCCGCCAGCCCGGAGGATGCGGAAAAACCGCAATCCTAATGAAGGCCATAGTGTGGCAATTGTTAACTTTTCCTGGGGAGGGGTAACTGGCCTAAAAAGAGTTGTGGTTAGTGCAGATCTCCCAGTTAAATGTTTGTTGGGCAATGACCTGGAGAGCTCTCTATGGTCAGAAGTTGAGTACAGGACTCATGCAGAGATGTTAGGGATATCATCACATGTCCTTGCTGTGACCAGGTCACAGGCCAAAAAGTGCCTCTCTGAACCTCAGGTCTTGGATCCTGGAACAATGGACCAAGCACCTTCCAAGAAGAAGAACAGGAGGGTAAAGGCGGCGCCTTCCCAACTGCCTACAAGTGAGGATCAGCCTTCACAGGAAGCTGATCTGGAGACCCCTGAAGGAACTGTCCCTGAAGAACTTGAACCTGATCAGGTTGAGTTTCTGGGGACAGGGGGACCTTCTAGAGCAGACTTGGGGCAGGCTCAGTTAACCTGTCCTTCCCTTGAACCCCTCAGACAGCAGGCTGCTGCTGAGGCTGCTGGGAATGCTCAAGGTACCCATAACGTGTATTGGGATGATGGGCTCCTTTATTCAGAGGGTAGAGACCCCAAGCCCGGTACAACCAGGAGGTTGGTTATACCTCTGCAATTTAGGGGCTTCCTTCCTACCTTGGCCCATGATATTCCTTTAGCAGGACACCTAGGCCAGAACAAGACTTGGGACAGGCTTGTCCCTCACTTTCACTGGCCCCACATGTCTGAAGACACCAAGGAGTTTTGTCGCTCCTGTGTAACCTGCCAAGCCAGTGGCAAAGCAGGTGGTACCACAAAGGCCCCCCTGATACCACTACCTGTGGTGGGGGTGCCCTTTGAAAGAGTGGGGATTGATATTGTTGGACCAATGAATCCCCCTACAGCATCTGGGCACAGATTCATACTGGTGGTGGTGGACCATGCCACCAGGTACCCAGAGGCAAATCCACTTAGGACCACAACAGCTCCTGTTGTGGCCAGGGCCTTACTTGGAGTTTTCTCCAGAGTGGGGTTTCCTAAGGAGGTAGTATCTGACAGAGGTGCCAACTTCATGTCAGGATACTTGACAGCTATGTGGAAGGAATGTGGTGTCAACTACAAGTTCACCACTCCCTACCATCCACAGTGCAATGGGCTTGTTGAACGATTTAACAAGACCCTAAAGGGTATGATCAAAGGATTACCTGAAAAGCTCAGGCGAAGATGGGATATCCTTCTACCCTGCCTTCTGTTTGCTTACAGAGAGGTCCCACAAATGGGGGTTGGCTTCAGCCCCTTTGAATTGTTGTTTGGGCACCCTGTAAGAGGACCCCTGTGTCTTGTGAAGGAAGGATGGGAGTTACCTCTCAAAAAGCCTAAACAGGACATAGTGGACTATGTACTTGGTCTCCGCTCCAGGATGGCTGAGTACATGGAAAAGGCATCCAAAAACCTTGAGGCTAGCCAAGAATTACAGAAAGCTTGGCATGACCAAAAGGCTGTCCTGATTGAGTATCAGCCAGGACAGAAGGTATGGGTGTTGGAGCCGGTGGCCCCAGCAGCACTCCAAGACAAATGGTCTGGACCCCATACAATTCTGGAGAAAAAGGGAGAGGTTACCTACTTGGTGGACCTAGGAACTCCCAGGAGCCCCCACAGGGTGCTCCATGTCAACAGACTAAAGGCATATGTCAACAGGGAAGACATGGGCTTGCTCATGGCTACAGATGAGGGACAGGAGGAAGAGAGTGACCCTCTCCCAGACCTGCTCACTCAGAACCCTGAGGATGGCTCAGTTGATGGTGTGGCCTTAGATGGCAGCCTCACTGAACATCAGCAACGTGACTGTAGACAAGTTTTGCAGGCATATGTTCTCCTTGACACCCAGTCAGACTAACTGGTGTACCCATGTGGTGGATACTGGTGACAGTCTTCCTGTAAAGAGCAAGATTTACAGGCAACCTGACCACGTCAGGGACTGTATAAAGACTGAGGTGCAAAAGATGCTGGAATTAGGTGTCATTGAGCCTTCAGAGAGCCCCTGGGCTAGCCCAGTGGTTCTGGTCCCCAAACCTCACACCAAAGATGGCAAGAGAGAGATGAGGTTCTGTGTGGATTACAGAGGACTCAATGCTGTCACCAGGACAGATGCACACCCTATTCCAAGGGCAGATGAGCTCATTGACAAGTTGGCTTCTGCCAAATATTTGAGCACATTTGACTTGACAGCTGGCTACTGGCAAATCAGGTTAGCTGAGGAGTCTAAAGCCAAAACTGCATTTTCTACCCCAGGTGGGCATTATCAATTTGTGGTGATGCCCTTTGGTTTGAAAAATGCACCTGCCACCTTCCAAAGGTTGGTGAATCAAGTCCTTACTGGGTTGGATGACTTTTGCACAGCATATCTGGATGATATTGCTGTCTTTAGCTCCACCTGGGAGGATCACTTGGTCCACCTGAAGGAAGTGCTAGAGGCTCTGTAAAAGGCAGGCCTCACTATCAAGGCAACCAAGTGCCAGATAGGGCAGAGTAAAGTTGTATACTTGGGCCACCTTGTAGGTGGAGGCCAAGTTCAACCACTGGAGAGTAAGATCCAGACCATAAAGGACTGGTCCCCTCCACCTACCCAGACTCAGGTCAGAGCTTTCTTGGGCCTGACTGGGTACTACAGGAATTTTGTTAAGAACTATGGGTCCATTGTGACTCCTCTTAATGATCTGACATCTAAGAAGATGCCCAAAAAGGTTCAGTGGACAGTAAACTGTCAAAAGGCATTTGATGACCTGAAGAAGGCCATGTGCTCTGCACCTATCCTGAAGAGTCCTGACTACTCAAGAGAGTTCATTGTCCAAACAGATGCTTCTGAGTTGGGAGTGGGAGCAGTGCTTTCACAGCTTAATAAAGATGGTCAAGACCAGCCCATTGCTTTTATTAGCAGAAGGCTGACCCCCAGAGAGAAACGTTGGTCAGCTATTGAGAGGGAGGCCTTTGCTGTGGTGTGGGCCCTGAAGAAATTGAGACCATACTTGTTTGGCACTCACTTCAAGATTCAGACCGACCATAAGCCCCTCTTATGGCTTAATCAGATGAAGGGTGAAAACCCCAAACTACTCAGGTGGTCCATTTCCCTACAGGGGATGGACTTTACAGTGGAGCACCACCCAGGGACTGACCATGGCAACGCAGATGGTCTCTCCAGGTACTTCCACTTAGAACATGAAGACACAACTGGTCAAGGTTAGTCTAATGTCCCTGCGTTTGGGGGGGGGGGGGTTGTGTAGGAGAGTAGGGTCTGCTATCCTATGGTCACCCCAAATTTTTGCTTTTTGCTTCACTGGTTTATGACTTAATGTGGCTGTGGGCCTGCTAATCAGACCCACAGCCTGCTCTCTCTCTAAATTACTGCCAATGCACTTTAGGTGCATTACGAATTGGAACTGGTTCACCTTATTGGCCCCTGTAACAGTGTACCCTAGGTACCCAGGGTATAGGTGTTTCCAAGGCCTACCAGGGGCTGCAGCATGTATTATGCCACCCCTGGCCTGGCCTCCATTTTTGACACAACTGGCTGATCACTCAGCTGGGGCAAGTTGGTGTAATCACCTCTTGCTTAAGTGTAGTATCCCTATACCTAACCTAAACTGGACACATATGTTCCTATCAGCCACTCCTATGGAAGGCCTCATCAATCCTGGAGGCAGAGTGCTTGGAAATATGTGAGATGGTGCTCTAGCATTGTAACGACCGGATTTTCAGACCAGATAGAATCAGACTAGAACACCACCAATCCAGCCGAAACGCAACCACCTCCCTCCTCAGGAGCCATCTATCCAGGCACCTGGGTACCTACCTGAGGATGGGGAATTAGCAATATACAAGCTTAGATCTTCTAAATCACCACTAAATCTATAGGGATTACTAGGAATACTCACTGATTACTAAGGACGTCCATGCCCTACACCACACTCATACCTCATAGTCTCGCGACCACATGGGCCCAGACTAATCTACCCTGGGGCAGTTCTGATTACTTACCATTACACACTGACCGCAACCAGTGCCCTCATTAGACAAGCCACAATCTTGTGGGTATAAACACCAGTGTCCCCCCTGGTGCTCTCACTTTCCTACAAGCCACAATCCTGTGGGTATACACATTGACCGCAGTCAATGCTCTCATTAACGCCTATTCTCTAGAGGCGATCTCATTACACATCGGTATCCCTCCCTATGCTCTCATTAACGCCGCCTTACAACAACAATCACTTTCCTATGAATACCTTCAGCTCTCTCTCTCTCTGTTGGGAAGTTTCTCTCTAATACCTACTGGGAATGTCTCATATATTTTATGACACAAGAATGGCCAAATTACATGGTGTACAACTTATTCTCTATTTCAAGGGCTCCTCTCTCCCTCATTATTCAGTTACCATTTACCTGATCAGGGGTAGCATCTGTTCATGTGATAGTACCTGACTAGAAGACAAGGTTACCTTTACTGTATAAAAACAAGAGGTACACACACTGGTTCACTAAGAACTGGGGTTCCTTCATTATAACAATATCAACAATATAATACTGCACTATCACACATAGCCTAAAAAGTAAAGGGGAATAGACACATACATAGATCTGCGGGGTCTCTTTATTACTATAACACATCCACATGTAACTGACAAAGACTGTAGATAGAACTGGATTGTAACAGACTACACACCGCTGAAAGAAAAGGGGTTAATCAGTGTAACACTACAATAGGGAATCTAGCTTAGGAAATACAGGACAAGGTTAAGATATATATGAACAGGACAGGACTGATATCACCTGATTAGTATGAAGTCTTGTTCTAGCTGTCATCTGGGTTCCTCTCTCGTCTGTGCCTTGGCTCATCTCAGATTCTCTCCTGAACTCTTGGATAACACATCTGCGCTGATCACTTTGCACTGGATTCCTCTCCCCCACGAACTCTCTCCACCTTCCAGCTTCAGTCTAATAGTTTCTGCCGCTCTGATAACGTTCGCTCCACTAGCTTCTTCACTCTGTCTGATTATCTCAGCTCCAATGTCCAATTCACTCCAGCTGCTCCCACAGACTAATCCACGATATAACTTCAGTCTCTTCCAAAAGGCATCACTTCAGACTCCAGCTGATCACAACTCCTTCTGATAAATAACTGCTTCTGACTGCTGTCTTCAGCTCCAAACATCATCTGCTCTCTATTCACATAAAAGCAACTAAACTTCTCTCTGTTCCAAACACCAACTGGCTTCTCTCTCTAGTTCCAACTCACTGACTGTCTGACTGACTGACTTCTCTCTGTTCCAAGCATCGACTGTCTTCTTCTCTCCTCTGCTCCAACTCCCCTAACTCCGCCTCTGCACTTCACTAATATGGAATGCTCTCTCCTCATGGAAAGTTCCAGCCAGCAGCCTCCTCCCACCGATTCCATGTACCAGGCTCCTTGCTCTAGACGCTCCCACAGTGACCAGCTGCTTGTTTCGTCTAGAGACTTGAGCCCAGAGACACTTCCTGATTAGATTCAGCTCTGGCCGGTTCTCTCCAGTTTGCAAAGGGCGAGCAACACCTCATAACTAAAACATCACCTTTACCCTGCAAGCATCTCAGTCTGCAGGGACAGAAAGCAAAATGGAGTCTCTCTAATTTTGGGCCTTGTAGGCCTTGAAAGGATGAAATAACACTTAGCTCTATCAGAGTACATACACAAACCATACCAATATGTAATATAAAGTCAGGACTACAGGATCCACCCTCTACTATAGGTAGGATGATGAAAGGACACATAATTATGTCAAAGCCAATAGGCAATAGATGGATTAGAGTCAAGAATAAGGGATCTATCATCATATTAAGCAGCTATCCTCTAGTTTATGCTTCTAGGTCTGGAAACAGGCCTGAAATGGACCAACACAAGCTAAGAATAGGGATCTAGGATGGTAGCAACTTAAAGTCACCATCACTCAGAAATAGAGCCAAAAACCCGGTCACTACAAGCATGAGCTGAGCCTGTCTGCAGCTGTCGGGAACAACTCCCTTAGCTGTTCCGGGATATTGCCATACCATATACTCTTAAGTGCATTATAATCCTCGCGGTTATATGCTAACTTTGGTTTGGCTTTATCAAAACATGTCGAGTAAGGTGTCATACGATTTGGAATACTATCCCCTAGACAGTTCTGTCGACGGGGATAGCATTCCACCCTTCTAGAGGGACACGACATGTACATAGCCTTAACCCCGGTTAAAGTTAACCACCACAGACACAAGTCTGACCTCCTGCTGCTGGGAGTCCTTCCAGCGAGGAGGGCTCGGACAAAGGGTTTTCTGCCTTGGGAGCTGCGAGCACCACCCCAGACAGGGTTTTGTGTATTGGGTAGGACAGGGCTGAATAGATTGAGACATGCCCGGGGCACACAAGGTGTCCCCGTGCATAAGCCAGTCCAAACCGGTCCTGGGACTTTCCAGACCCAGGGCTGGCGAGGAGATGGACAAAGGAAAGGGGGTGTAACCGCCCCCCTTCCTGGTCCCACCCAGAGGAGGGACCTAGCAGGTGATCCACCCCTCAGATTGGGAATAAGAGTGGGAGCAGTGCCATTGCACAGCAGATCATCCTGAATCAACTTGAAAACTAAGAAGACGACTGGACTTCGACATTCTGCTGCTCAGAAGACTGAAGAGTATCTCCCTTGTGGCCTAGGAGTAGCCACCCTGTGAACACAGGTACCAACCAGCAACTCAACGTCTGCTTTGCCGCCGCCTCCCGCCGGAGCCCGAGCCCAGAGCCTGACAAGACCCAGACTCCCAGACTTCTCACAGCCCGATCCACAGTCCCTGCAAAGAAGGGACCTGTGGAGGCCCGAGAGAAGTGGGACCGGACCTCTTGGAAGACCCCCGAAAAGCTGACTGCGCAGTATCAGAGGCATCCTCGACGTTGTGCTTTGGGGACTGAGAACCCTTGCACCGAAGATCAGCCCCCCAGCACCTCCACGATTTGCGTGGGGCCCTTTTGCATTGTGCCACTTGACGCACCATCCCGGCCACTAGCCACGTGGTCAGCGGCCATCTTGGCGACTAAAACTACAAACTACACTGCGGGTCTGGTTGCTCCAGACTTGCCCTCGCTTCTGTAAAAGGGAGCACTTGCTCTAACCTTGCTGGTCCGAGTGATAAGCCTTTTTCGATTCCTGCGTGGCTTGCACTAGCCAAGGCCTGTTTGCTCCGATCAAGTTGCCGACACCGCCAACAGCGAGAAGCCTGCGTGGGACAGCTCATGACCGACTTCCGGACGTCCTCGACTCCCGGTGTCCACGTGGCTGCAGAGAGAAGCTACACCTCGACGCCTGTTTGCACCCGACATCGCCTGGTTCCAATCTGGTTCCACGGTAGTCACTGGCTAGTGACTTTGAACATTGTCCCCTCTGCTTTCAGGTCTTCACATCTTCAGATCCACCCTTGGATCCACCGGAACTCTTCACATCGAGCCGCCTGCAGCATCTCCAGCTCCAAGCACCATCGACCAGCGTGACGAAACCCGACACTACTTCGACCCTGTGCACCTGCGTCCTGTGGGTGAGGTAACTCAGCAACGCTGGTGCTCCCACACTGGTACACACCTCTAGGTCCTGTGTCTTAAGTTTCAGCTTTCTAGGTCACTCGGAAGGTTCCGAACTAACTAACTTTGTACTTTTTACGCACCATAGACTTAACATTGGTGAGTGCGTGCACTTTAAACACTGCACCCGAGTCCCGCGGGCCTTTCCCGACTTAGTCACTGCTAGTCCCGATCAGCTCCAGCGATTCCCAAGGCCCTAGGCCTACTTCCTTTCCGATTGGTATCTCTTATACCACTTTCTTAGAATATGGTTTAGGTGGCCCCTAGGGCTCATCCATATTGTGCAACTTTTGTGTATTTTAAACTGTCTTGTGTTTAACGCTTGTGCTTCTGTGCTCATAAAGAGTCCAGGGGATATTTGTAGTTAATAAATCTATATATATTTTCAATATATATCTGTGCGGTGTCCTTTCATTTGGTATTCAAGGGGGTTGTATATGGTAATACAGCTGGCTTCACATGCATTTCAGAATTTAGCCTAAGACTGCTTTGTCCACGCTACCACTAGGATAGCTGGTCTATAAGGTTGACTTACAACCAATCATCATAAGGGTTGCTTGGCATGGTACAAGGTGATCACTAGAACTAGTGAGCATCATATACCAGGCCAACTTCTCACAGCGCGCGCAGCCCCAAACATGGCCGCCAGCACGTCACGTCGCCGACGTGACGTGCAACCACTAGACTGCGCCACTACAGAAATGGACGCGCATCTGTCTCCAGAAAGGCCACCCACGGCTATACTGGGCAGCTGCCGACATCTGGACACACCAGATGCAGCCCAAATCGGCCCCCCAGGCTGCCGAAAAGCAGCCCACAGCTGGAACTTCGATACTGGCCCCTCAGCCATTGCCCGAATGCCCGCTTTGCCAATCCAACCTTGTTTGGATGTAATTGGCTGAGGTATCTGGGAGTTCTCTGAGTCTGGCCTCTGCTGCACCGTCTTCCAAGAACCAAGGAAAATTAAACGGCTGTTGTACCTAACAATCTTGTTGCTGGCGAAATATACGTAAATGAGCGCTCAGATTTACGTATGTTTCGCCGTCCTATATGCTGTGCTCTGGCACAACAGCCATTTAATAGTTTTCGTCGTTGGTTTTGAGAATTTAGCCACCAACAAGATTGATGGGTACAACAGCCATTTAATTTTCCTTGGTCCTTGGAAAAGGAGGGTGACGTCCGGGTCGGAGTTCTTATTTGAGCCAGCCTGGTAAATTTTGCCCTTTTTGAATATAACCACAAACAGTCTGATAGCCCTGACGAAGTTCTTGTCTAAAAAAACGAAACGCGTTGGCTGCCTGGTGCTCTACTTTGAATAAAAGAAAGGAAGAATAAATACCAAATTTCCAACATTTCCAACATTGGATGGACATTTAATCATTATTTTTGGATACATGGTTTTGTGGTGCAGCCCACAGTTGTAAAAAAGTGTTTATTTAGGTTATTCTGACTGCTCCTTGGAAACGGCAGGGGCAGTGGTGCTGCACACCCTGGGAGCATAGTGCTCAATCTTTGTTTGACTCGTTTAGGGTATGAGAATAGAGAATACTCTCCTCTACATAGAGGGAGGTGCGTCACATACTTTGTATTGTTTTGTATTGTTTGTATATATTTTTTTGTTTTGTATTTGTATTTGTATTGTATTGTATTGTTTTGTATTTGTATTTGTATTGTATTGTATTGTTTTGTATTTGTATTGTTTGTATTGTTTTGCTGTTTCCCTTTTTTGTTGTAAAAGAGAAGATCATGTGTGTGACCGGCACTTGCGTGGTGCTGGAATTGTGTGATGAGCAAAGAACCCTCGTCCACTGGTTAGTGGCATGCCTCGTCCTGGAGAACTGTCCACATTCAAGGCACGTCTTTGCCTGAATGGCCTCAACCGAGACTGGGAACTCTCGAAGATGTTCTCATTACTAATAAGTGGGATAATAAGAGCTATTGTTAAAATTACCTGGTGGAGCCTCATGTAATTCTATTAGCAGTGCCACTGATAAGATTAAAAACCAGTAGATATTACATAACGCCTATTGTACCCACATCCATAAGTAGACATGTTTCGGCCTACAACGAAGCCCAGATGGGTGTGCATAGTAATAGTTGAGGTAATATACTCACTCAAATGAATGATAATACATCCGGTAATACCCTAAGGAATAGGAAGACCAGGCCCCATACATGGAAAGAAGAAGTACCTAACTGTAGTTAGGAATCCTTAAAGTGTAGGTACTAACTTTATACATACTCACTGATTTCTCTATGAATATTGCTCACTCAGCGTAAGTCAAAAGGAAAGGCTGTGTTAGGATTCCTGTCTCCTTGGCACACCTGCTCCTGCTGTTAATCTTCTCCTGTGGATGAGGATCTCAAATGTACAGTTGACTTGTGGATCTCTGAAATTAAAATCCACGGAGAAAAGATTGTTTGCAAAAGGAATGACATGAAGTGTCATTGATGAAGCAAAGGCTGTCCTACACTGCTTAGCCAAGGTGTCCACCTGATTGTCCACCGTATGCACAAACCGTGCCACCACAAAGATGTGGTTTCCTTTGTTTGTGTAAGAGTTTGTAGCAGAAAAAGCACTTTGCAACCTGCTGTAACTTGGGACTGTGGTGCTCCTTCAAAAGTGTATTTTTCAAATGATTAAGCTCACACAGAGTATAGAGTAGTGCAGGAAGAACAAAAGAAATGGGAACAGAAGGTGGGGGCAGTCCAGGTGTTTGGACGAGAACCCTCACTCACCTGACGGTGACATGCTTCATCATTGGGTTCCTCCACACACTGCGACCACAGGGCACCCAGTGTGGGCTACAACTTTCCCACAGGAAAGGAGCAGGAGTGTTTTTAATAGCACGTCTCTATGTTAATCCCTCTAAGGTAATAGTGAGTGCAACAGAAAAAGTGGCTTAAAACTATCTCAATAAGTGCAAAACAACTTTATTCCCATGTCCTAATCATAGTGAGACAGGGTTATGGATATTCACTCTGTATACGGTCAACATGTTTCTGCCATATGTGACTTAGATGTTCCAGGCATTCTTCAGGACCATAATGTAGTGTCACTCTGCTACATAAACATGTGTAAATAATAATGTCAAAATATAAAAATTATACTCAAGCCTAGATGTTGACCAACAGGGCACAGTAGCAACGAGTTGATGAGTGGGTCAGCTGGCCCTACAAAGGAATCCTAGATAGGCACATATCAAACATATGCATTAATGTAATTTTTTAGAAAAAAAACAATGTGCACCATCACCTTAACCAATCGTGTATATATATTCCCGAGGATTGTATATAAGGGCTTTACCCAAGGGCAATGTGTAAGGTCCAACTCTACCTTCTGCTGTGTCTTTTCACACGTAAAGCTCTCTAATAAGGTATAACAACATAAGTAAAGATGAAGGGAAACACATCGAAAACACACATTTCCAAAAGCACTAAGCACAGTATTAAGGTGGACAAATACTTAAATCTTATCTAAAATCAATCAGTGAATAAAATTATGCATGAATATAGAGGTAAAAGTGAATAGAACGGAGTGGAGGGAATACTTTGCGTGTTATTATGGTGATACGCCCATTGTTCCCTCCTAATACTCCGACTGTATTCTAAGTGTATCCCTCATAAAGCAACAATGTTTATAGGACAATCAAACGTTTATGCACGGGCCAAGTCAGTGCCTGGTGGGGAATCATGTGAATGCATAAATATAGCTTTAAGGAATAAGCTGATCACATTCAAAACAAAGCCCTGACACCCAAGGTATGGTTGTCTGGTATCAAAAACAACTGGTTGTGATAACAATTGAACAAAGCCTCTAGAGCATTGGTACTCACAAACATTTTCGCGGGGGCGCAAACTTTGGTCTTTGGTGTGACCGAGGGCCGTACTAATGCCGGCAGGGGGGTGAAAAGTGAGTGTAGGGGAAGCAAAAGCTTGTACATTAGGGGCCCGATGTAGGCAAATTCCATTTACCGATTTTGAAATACCGAATCCTACCGATTCGGTATTTCAAAATCGGTAAATGGTATGTAGGTCCCAACATCTGGATTCGTTACCGAATGCTTAGCAATTCTTTAATTACCGATTCGGTAAATACCGAATCGGTAATGCCCATTCATTCCTATGGGCTTTGAAGCCCATAGGAATGATTAGGCATTACCGATTCGGTATTTACCGAATCGGTAATTAAAGAATTCACATGGGTGCAGGGGGTATCACTTTGACACCCTCTGGCACCCCCAAAATAGGCACAGGTGCCATGTGGCAGGCAGACCTGCCCTAAGGGCAGGTCTGCCTGTCACATGACATAGGTGTGCATGCACACATGTGCATGCACACCGGAATCGGTATTTTACCATGGATTTGTATTCCATGGTAAAATACCGATTCTGTAAGCCATGTGCAGAAGGTACATTGCCTACCTACATAGCATTTTCGGTAATTTTACCGAATCGGTAAATATTACCGAATCGGTAATTATTTTACCGATTCGGTACATATTACCGATTCGGTAAATTTACCGATTCGGTAATGATACCGATTCGGTAAAATTACCGAAAATGTGCCCCTACATCTCGGTTGTCCTTTACCGATCGGAAACGGACGAAAATCGGTATTTTCGGCCGTTTCGGATCGGTAAAGGGCTACCTATATCGGGCCCCTAGTTGCTGTCTTTAAAAATTAAGGTGTTCCCAAAGTTAAGGGCCTAGTTACTTCCTTTCCCTTACTGCAATTAACCTTTAAATAAGGGCTTGCTCTATATTTAACATTTTTTTCCATGTTAGTACTGAGTCGGATAAACAGCAGCCCAGTGCTACTGCTGCCCAGGGGCCCACATGTAAAGTTCAGGAGGGCCGCATGTGGGCCCCGGGCCGTACTTTGAGTATCACTGCTCTAGAGAGTAGTCACAACCCAGACCGCAGCTCACAGGAACGGTAAATAGACCATTTTACATGTAGCCTCACCTCACATGTGAATTTGTGATAATTGGAGACTCTGGTGGGATTCATGGAGGCGCGAGTCAGGCGCCTGTACTGGGCGTCAATCATTGCGCATGCAAGAGCGTGCTCAGGCTCTCTTTTAATTAAACTCAGGGAAGAGAATTGCTACGATCGTGCCATCAATAAGGGGCATCCTTGCCCACCCGCAGAAACATTTTAAAATTTGGAAGCGATGGGCGGACTATCGTGGCCTGCAGTTGGAATCCACCACTATAGCAGGGCCCCTTGTCTCAGTATAATTTTGTTTCTGTTGGTATAAGATATGGATTCAGGTGTAATAGAGTGATGATGCCTATGATGTGTCTGTATTTCCGAGTGAGTTGCGGATTGAACAAAAATCTTATTGCAACAGGGGGGAATTGGTTATGTTTTGTTTGCTTTGTCGATCTGTTTCCTTTCATCTGTATTGCTTTCCATTTTTTCTTGATTATGTTTTTTGCAAAAGTCAAAGTCATGATGATGTAAACTTATTATGCAGAAGCTTCTGGGGTTCAGAGCTCTGCTCCTTATGTGCTATTTGACCAATAAAATCTGTTTAAAAAAAAAAAATAAGGGGCATCGTTTGCAGTACGTGAGTATAGGTGCAGAGTAGAACCATGAGCGTGTTAATACTCAAGATCGCGGCCCCATAAAACGATAATTAAATAACCCCTTATGTGTTACCTCACCTTCTGTGTGGGGATCAAGGATGTGTGTAGACTGGCGGGAGTAAATGAACCGCAAGTCGGGCGCCTGTTATAAGCGACAATTGTCGTGCATGGTTGAACGCGCTCAGGCTACCTGGGACATTAAGTGAAACAAAAGAATTGCTATGACCGTACCAAAACAAAAAAAATTGACAGTCTGTTCTGCATGCTGTGAGGTGGCTGACAAATGCGCCAGTGTTTCTTCTGGGATTTGTCTAGAAGAAAGAAAGATGTACTCAATCTCCACTGTTCAGAAGCAGGTGATGTTGGTACAGAACTTCTCATGCGTTACATTTGTGTGCAGTGGGGGAAGACCGAGGGTGCAAGTGAGCAAACTACATGCACATACAGAATCTGGGGGCCATGTCATACAGGCTCATGCTACTTGACCAATCACCTGCCACAATTCATGTATTTTTTTTTTTTTGTTTAAGAAATTTTTATTAAGCATTAAAAAATGATACAAGAAACATGTCATGAAAAATTAGGAAAAAGTACATATGAGTATAATAATAATTGAAAGACATCAATCTACAGAAATTTATATAGAGAAAAGAAAGGTATGAAAAGATAGAAAGGAGAAAGAAGAAAGGAAAGGAGTGGAAAGGAGAAAAGAAAAGGAAGAAAGCAGAAGACAGGGAAAGAAGAGAGGGGAGAGAGAGGAGAAAAGGAAAGTAAAATTAAGGGATCATGAGGGACAAGGAGCACGCGGTAAGAAAGGAGGATTGGAGGAGAGATATGAAGTAAAGGGAAGCCATAATAAGTCAGATTTAATTTTCAAAGGGATAGAGGTAGAAGAGGCAATAGAAATTCTATGTTCATCACATATATAATTCCACCATGTGTGGACCGAGAGTTTAGAATTGTCTTTCCAGCACGATAAAATAACTTTAAATGCAAGTGCAATAAAAAGGTCTAACAACTTAGCAGAAGAAGGTGTACTAATATCAATATCATCAGCTAAAGAACCTAAAAATATGTGTGTAAAAGACAATTGTGAAGAAAGAGATAACATTTTCATACATATATTCCAAACTTCAGTCCAAAAAGATAAAACTGGGGAACAATAATAAAGTTGGTGTTGTAGAGTACCAGGGTCTTTAGAACAGGACCAACATAAAGGAGAGGAGGTTGGAGAAAATTTATGGATAGTAACCGGTGTAATAACAACTCTGTGGTAAATAAAAAGTAGGGATTGGGTAATGCGTGCAGCAACAGAAACTTTGAAGAGTCGAGACCATATACGATCCCACAATGCAGTGTCAAAGGAGACATCCAGATCAGTTTCCCAAGCAGTCTCCACTATAGACTTAAAACGGACAGAACAATTAGATAATAAGAGTGAATATACAAGAGCAGCTTTAGGTTGTTGGGTAGAAAAAAGAGGGTAAAGTGGGGTGACAGGAGTAAAAGAAGAAAAAGAATCAGAGGAAGAGGATAACGAGGATAAATGAGATTGAATAGCAGAGATTATAATAGAATATTCAGCAAGAAAAGAGGAGGGTAAGTTAAACTTGTTTTGTAGATCCACAAAAGAAAGGAGAGTAGAATCAAGAAAAAATTGATGTACAAACATTATATTCTTTTCTTTCCAGTGTTTAAAGTAAAATGATTTACCTTTATATCTAAGAAATTTGTTGTACCAAACTACAGATGATAAAAAACATTGTAGAGGGGAAAGGGAAGAGGTAAAAACATTTTGCAAGGTAGATTGGCAATGTTTCAAAATAGGATACTTGGATATAAAGGTACAATTTGACATGAAAGGAACATGTTGAAATGAGAAATCTTTCAAAAAAGAGCGTTCCAGGAGCACCCATTTAGGAACAGGAGTATCAAGGAAATCATATGCCAAGGAGAAGGATTGTTTGATAAGAAAGGCAGAATGATAAGAGCCAAAATCAGGGAAACGAACACCACCTTCATTTTTAGGGCGAACCAACTTATGTAATCCAATGCGGGGATGTTTATTGTTCCACAAAAATTTTGTGCATATTGAATTGATACGGGAAAAATAGGATTTAGGGATTTTGAAGGGGAGCATAGAGACTGTATATAAAACATGAGGGGTAATCATCATTTTGATGGTATCTAATCTACCCCACCAAGAAAGAAATAGGGGAGACCAAATCTGCAGAAGGGATTGAATTTTCTTAAATAACGAATCAAATGTTATTTTAAGGGTATCTTTTAGAGAGGAAGAAAACCATATGCCGAGGTATTTAATTTTAGAAGGGCACCATGCAAAATCAGTATTATTAAACATATATTGAAAACACAAAGAATTAAGGGGAAGCACTTCAGTTTTGGATAAATTGAGCTTATATCCTGATATTGAGGAATATAACTGAACTTCATCTAAAAAGGGAGGGAGGGAAGATTCAGGATTGGACATGTAAATGAGGACATCATCAGCGTATGCTGAAAGTTTAGTTTCGACAGAGGGGAATTTTAAACCCGTGATGTGAGGGTTAGAACGAATACGTTGCAAAAAGGGTTCAAGGCATAGGATAAATAATAAAGGGGAAAGGGGACAGCCTTGTCTTGTACCTCTTGTTAAAGAAAAAAATCTGGAAAATTGATTGTTAACAAAAATACTGGTACGGGGAGAGGAATAAAGGAGTTTGACTAATGCTATAAACTTTGGTCCAAAGCCAAACCAAGTAAGGGTTCGAAACATGTACTGCCAATTAATACGATCAAAAGCTTTTTCAGCGTCTAGGGAAAGGGCTGCTAATGGGGTTTTGACATTTTTGCTGTGAGAAAGGACATTGGAAAAAAGACGGGCATTATCCGCAGCAAGTCTGCCCTTAACAAACCCCACTTGGTCTGTGTTGATTAGGCGAGGGATAATGGAATCAAGGCGAGAGGCAAGGATTTTAGCAAAAATTTTACAATCATAATTTATTAAGGAAATGGGGCGGAAATTCTTACATTGGGAATGATCCTTATCAGGTTTCGGGATGATGACAATGAGGGCGTCCAAAAACGACCCAGAGGCCTTAGCTTCAAAAATAAAAGAATTAAATAATTGAAGGAGTTTGGGAGCAAAAAACGAATGAAAGGAGGAGTAAAATTCAATCGGCAGGCCATCAGGACCAGGGGTTTTTGATTTCTTAAGGGATTGAATAGCTGAGGTAATCTCTTGGAGGGTAATTTCACGTTCTAGGTGTGAAAATTCAACAGGGAGGGCTGGGGGGGATGGGAGGCCGTCAAAAAAAGTCGTTAAGTTAGCATCAGAAGGGTGAGTATCATCGGTATATAAGGCTTGATAGTAGTTGTGAAAAACTTCAGCAATGTCTTCATCGGAAGTGACTAACTTGTTGAGTGAATCGTTAAAAATTGGACCGACAGCTTTGCGTTCAGATTTGATTTTCAAGTAGTTGGCCAACATTTTACCTGCTTTGTTCTGCCCCCCATGATATTTAGATTTTATTTTAAGGAGAGTATGACAAGCTTCATTAGTTATAATTTTATTAAGGTCTGATTTGGCATGGATCAAGTCCTTAAGGGCAGATGGGGATTTGGAGGAAAAGTAAGTGTGTTCAAGTGTTTTAATGTGTTTAAGTTGATCTTCATATTTTTGCTTATTAAGCTTCTTTTTGGCAGAAACATAGGAAATCGTAAAAGCACGAAAAGAAGCTTTAAAAGCATCCCAAGTGTTAGGGATGGAAGTATCCACAGGATCATTTAAGGAAAAATATTCATGAAAAAACTCAGTACATTTTTTCATAAAAGTGGCATCAGATAAAAGAAAAGAGTTAAATTTCCAACGACTAAAAGTGGAGGGACTAATGGATAGATCCAGGGTAGTGTAAACCGGTGCATGGTCAGAAATAAAAATAGAGCCAATAACAGATTTTTGAAGGGAGGGAAGGAGAGACTTACTGATCATAATGTAATCAATCCTTGAGCGTGTATGGTGGACATTAGAGAAAAAAGTATATTCTAGTAAATCAGGATTACACACTTTCCACGAGTCATAAAGAGGACGAGAGGCAATGGCAGATTGGAAGGCCTTATGGGTTTTATCAGGTTGGAATTTACTCGAAGACAAACGATCTGAAAAAGGGTCCAACCACTGGTTAAAATCACCAGCAACGATGAAATTAGGACAGTCAATGGATGCAATAAGCAGTTTAATGTCTTTCCAAAATTTGGGATCTGGACGAACAGGGCCATAAATATTCAATAAGACCATCGTCTTGTTGTGAATAACAACCTTTGCCATTGCCCAACGACCTTCATCATCATTTTGAGAAGAGATAATTTGTGCATTTAAAGCTTTGTGAAATAATATAGCAACCCCTCCTTTTTTGTTGACCGCAGGAGAAAAGACAACCTGACCCACCCATTGTCTTTTTAATTTAAGGGAATCAATGTCCGAGCAATGAGTTTCTTGAAGAAAGACAACCTGTGAATGAAATTTGGTTAAATGAGACAATACCTTCTGACGCTTGACAGGATGACCAAGACCACGAACATTCCAAGAGACAAAATTACACATGTCGGAAGGAGGAAGGAATGGACGAAGAGTGGAGGCAACACACAGCAGGGAGATCACTATATAGGGGGAGACAAAAAATAACGGTTAAACATTGGAGTGGGAGAACGCTCATTTCAAGAAGAGAATGAGAAATGAAATAGCATGGAAGGAAGAGACGGAAAAGTAAATAAAACAGCAGAGTTAGCTTGAGAAGAAGGAAGTAAGGAAAGAAAGAGAAGAGAAAGAGAGAGGAAAGATACATAAAAGAAGGAGATAGAATTAGAAAACAGGTCAAGGCACAAAGGCTTGATCTGAAAAGAGAACAGTAACCAAAATTTGTGAGACGCGGGTACACCAGAGAGAGGACATGACCCACGAGCAATCCATAGACGGACATATTAGAAAGGATAAACACAAGGATGTGAGAAGAAAGTCTAGAACAAAATAGAAGGGGGAGATATGATAAGTGAAGATATATAAATTAAAGCAGTAACGTTGGAAGAGGAAAAACATTGATAGACGAAAGAGCATTAGCTGGCAGTTTCCATGGTGGACGGTGTGATGCTCATCAGGTAGTCTCGAAGATTCTGGGGATCATCATACGACTTGGTACGACCATTGTGTGTGATCTTACAGAAACAGGGATGAAGAATTCCATATTGAATGTTGAGTTGTCTCATCGTGGGACGAAGGTTCAGGAATTCCTTACGTCGAGCATTGGTAGCAGAAGAGAGATCTTGGGAAATGAAGATGTTGTGGCCAGACCACTGGAGACGACGTTTGGCCCTGGCAGCTTTTAGAACAGCCATGAGTTCTGTGAACTCCAAGAATAGCATGATGATTCCACGTGGTTTGGTTGCGTTGGAATTGATACGACCAAGGCGATGCGCTCTCTGGATGTTGAGAGGATGAGTCGATGGGGAGAGTTCCAAAAGTTCTTGAAGAAGTTTCCGAATAAAAGAGACCATGTCTGACCCCTCCAAATTTTCCGGAACACCATAAACGCGTAGGTTGTTGCGTCTATTTCTATTTTCCAAATCTTCGGTGTGCAATTTGAGTTTGTGGATTTCTTGTTCCAAAAGTGGAATCTTGGTTGAGAGGTCTTGGACATCGCTGACACGTTGCTCTAAGTTCAAAACCTTATTTTCCATGACCACCCAGCGCTCCTCGATCTGCTGAAGTTTAGCGTTGGTAGCAGTCATAAACGGTTGAAGACCACGCACCTCCTCAAGGATTGAATCCAGAACAGGATTAGTCGAAGAGTTTATGGGGGAGGGTGGGTCATTCTTTTGTCTTTTGGGTTTTGTTCCTGTTTGCGATAACTTCGGCGAAGTAGAGATATTTGCCATGATGCTGGTTGAAGAAAGGAAGCTTTGTCCAGTAATGCTGTTGAATATGAAATAGAGCGTGGACACCCAAACGTGAAAGGGGCACACCTTGTGGCGAAAAAGAAGGCACTGAGACACACTATTTATCAGTGTGCGAGTGAGGAAGCAGCCACACGAGGACAAACAGGAAGCGTCCACTAACTCAGAGGCTTGATATTGCGGCAAACCATCATGGCATTATGGATTGTCAGATTAAATGAAGTAGAGCACCAAGACATTCACATGGAGGCATAGACAGTGCATTAAGGTAATTGGAGGAGACCGATGGACATTAGAGGTGAGAAGAACAAGAAACCTGTAGGGACGCTGAGGCATTCATCACATTCCTTGATCATTAGTAGGAGGTCAGGCAACCAGAGGCACAAAATGGCGGCCGTTCCACCTCAGAGAAAAAATTGCGCTTTTAAAATGGAAAGCGGTAGTAGCGTCAACAGTGAAAAATAGACCACAGCAACCCATGAGTGAATTAGGATGATATGTAGTAATAGTGCCACAGTAGCGCCAGAGCGAAGGGAGAAAGAGCAGGAACAGCGCAGAGAAAATAGCCGAATCGGCAGCAGACAAAATGGCGGCCGTTCGCGTTGCGCAGCGAAGGAATATTTACCAAAACAAATTGTCCCTGAAAATGAGCTCTTTCCGGCCGGTAAAGTGCTTCATTGTGGAGTCCCCACCTTCCGATGCTGATATCTGTCAAGAAAACCGTCCGACGAGCGGTTTTGACGATGTCTCACGGCATCCGCGGATTGTCCAAAGCGGAGCTCACGGAGGAGACGTCCTCTATCGCCGGCGCGCAAGCCACGCCCCCCCAATTAATGTATTTTTAATAGGTGGTACCCGATACTCCACCATGGGTTGCAACTGAATGTAGCAACTTAAAGAGTAAGTAAAATGCAGACATTCTCCACAAACACTGGCGCTCTAAGTCGAAGACTGACAACTCAATGGTGAACTGCATGCTACAGACATGGAATCGACACATAGAGTTCTCAACATTGACCCATGGAGACATACATTGGCCTCTTAAAGGCACAAATCTGGAATAAGGGTCGAAGGCACAACTATACAAGGGAAACATGGAAGTCAACCAGAAAATCAGAGAGCTGACTTACTAGCAGATAGTTCCAGGAAGTCCTTTCCCGACCTCAAAATCAGCGACAGCGCAATGGGCCTCCCTGCTGAGTCTTTTCTTTACACATTGCATATCGACAAAAGAAAGGAGCCATATTGACACCAATTTATAACAAGCATTTACCATGCAATAATAATAATACTGGATTTTATACAGCGCGAACAGCTACCTCACGAAGGAGGTGTCCCGGCGCTAGTGGAACACAAATGACCTGGGCTGAAGATAGGAAAGCTAGCGTGGCTGGGTGAATAGCCAGGTCTTTAGTAGTTTCTTAAAGCAGGGTTCAGAGGGGGCCTGTTGGATTGCTTGAGGCAATGAGTTTCACAGAGCGGAGACGTTTGCTGAAAAGGTCCGACCGCCTAGTCGGGCCTTTTTTGTGCGCGGGACGGCCAGCTGGACACGGTCGTTGGACCGTAATGCACGACTTTGGAAATATCTTGGGAGGCGGTTTTTCAGGTATTGTGGGCAGGAGCCATACAGAGATCTGAACGCCAGCGTCAGAGCTTTGAATTTTATTCTGTTGGCTACTGGCAGCCAATGCAGGGTTCGAAGATGCGGAGAGACTGACTGCTTGAACGGGATTCGCAGTAGTAGTCTCGCAGCCGCATTTTGAACTACCTGAAGCTTGTGAGTCAGGTATTTTGGGAGTCCAAGGTATAAACCATTGGCATAGTCCAGTCGGGAGGTGACAGTTGCGTGGACAACCGTTTTTCTGCAGCTCTCTGGTAGGAATCTTAGGATTTTTCGGAGGTTTCTCAGCTTGCTCAGGCAGCATCCGGCTACTTGTTGGATATGGGATGAAAAGGACATGTTATCATCCCATCTCACACCAAGATTTTTTGCCGAGTGACTGGGTGAAGGGGGCGGGCCCATCTCCGTTGGCCACCAGAGATCTGGGGGGGGGGAGAGACCCTTGCCGAAGAAAATGACTTCGGTTTTGTTGGCATTCAGTTTTAATTTATTAGTGTTCATCCAGTGTGCTATATCCTGGAGACAGCCTTTGAAATTAGAGAAAGACTCCTGCGTCATCTCAGAGTAAGGAAATACCAACTGGGTGTCGTCGGCATATGAGATTGCCTTGACACCCCAGTTGGCAATTAGCGTAAAGAGAGGAGCCAGGTAGATGTTGAACAAAAGGGGGCTGAGGGTCGACCCCTGCGGGACTCCACAGCTGAGGGTTTTGGGAGTAGAAGAGATCGTTCCAAGTGCCACCTTCTGTGTTCTCTGAGATAGGTAGGAGTTTATCCACCCCAGCGCTCTGTCCTGAATACCTATCTCCGCCAGCCGGCTGAGTAGTCTGGCGTAGTCCACCGTATCGAAGGCGGCCGACAGATCCAGGAGTACCAGCATTGCGGAGTTTCCTGCATCCATCGACCACCTCACAGACTCGGCAACTTCGATGAGCGCCGTTTCTGTGCTAAAGCCGGGACGGAAGCCAGATTGTGTTTCATGCAAAATGTTGTTGATTTCTACAAATTTGCTCAGTTGGCGCTGTATAACTTTTTCCAGCATTTTTCCCGGGGCAGCTAATAGGGATATTGGGCGGAGATTCGTAAGGTCATCTGGGTCCCCATTAGGTTTTTTCTTTAGGGGTAGGAGAGTAGCGTGCTTCCAGACGTCCGGGAATATGCCCGACATGATGGAGGAGTTCCAGATACCTTGAAGTGTGGGGGCGACCGAGTCCGCTATGGCACTCCATAGTTTAGCTGGGCAGGGGTCGTCAGGGGAGCCGGATTTGCAGCGGATAAGTTCTTGCCTTACCTCCATCAGGGGGATATGCATGAACTGGGTGAGGATCTCGCCTGGCCCACCATTATTCGCTATGTCCTGCTTCACAGTTTTTATTATTGGACCAAAAGAGTCATATACTTTTTAAATTTTTTGGTCAAAAAACTCTGAAATTTGTTCGCATAGCGTAGCTGTGGGTACAACCTCTCTTTCAATGCATTTTGGTTTGAAGAACAACTGTACCACTTTGAAGACCTGTTTGCTGGACTGTTCTGCCTGAAGAATCGAGTCCGCATAGAAACGCTTTTTACTTTTTCTGATAGCTTTCCGGAATTTTTTGGAAGCTTCTTTATACCTAGCTTTTTCTTCCAGCCCGTAGCTTGCTCTCCAGAGTCTCTCCAGTTTTTTACAGGCTGCTTTCTCATTCCTAAGTTCTTGCGAGAACCAGGGGGCTGAGGGGGAGTCTCTTTTAGATAGAGCTCGAGAGGCTGAAGCAATGGAGGAGACCATCTTTCCGATCCATTCATTAAGTAGTTGAGCATCCGTATTGGCATTATTTGTCAGGGATGGGGAGGATTGCGCTAGGACAGGGCACATAGTATCAGGAGTCAGTTTTTTCCATTGCCTCTTCAGGTAGTAGCTTTTACTCGCAGCGGGGATGTCATTCACAATGTTCAGTGTAAAAGGGACGAGTGAGTGGTCTGACCATGTCAGAGGGAGAGGAGTCTCAGATAGCACATTCTTGATATTAGACAAGATGAGATCAATAGTTTGGCCCCCAGTGTGTGTAGGGCCCTCATTGATCAGTCTGAGACTGGCCGTATTTAACGTGGTTTTTAGCAATTCTGCCAGGGCACAGTCGGGTTTATCCATATGGATATTGAAATCACCTACCACAATAAAAAGGGGGTGGAGGAGCGAGCTCTGAACAATCGTGTCTAATAAGGTAGTTAGGGAGGGGTCTGCGCCGACCGGGGGGCGATATATCACCAATCCTGCTAGTGATAGCTGAGGGCTCACTTGAAAGCAAAAGTGAAGGCCTTCGATTCCTTGAATAGCAGTGGGGGCTGAGGATGTTAATACTAAATGCTCTTTAAAAATAATGGCTACACCACCGCCTCTTTTTGTCCCAGGGCGGTTGGCGAGGCATATTTTAAATCCCGGAGGGACTGCGAGTGCAATGGAGGTCAAGTTGTCCTCCTTGATCCATGTTTCTGTTAAAAACAGGATATCCCATTCTTGTTCTTCTAATAAAAGCCAGACATCATCTGCATGTTTGGCTAGGGATCTGCAATTAAGTAGGCCTGCCCTAAGGCTAGTTTGAGGTGGGGATTTGTGCTTAGGGGGTATCATGGAGGCCTCCCTGCCAATAGCTATCCCACAGTTGTTACAGATCTGGGGGGGTTCAAAGGTCATAGGGTCTGTGGAGTGAGGGCAGCACTTGAATGGGGGATCGAGCGCTTTAAGGTCCTCACCTGACCACGCTATCCTTCCACCATGTGTTCCACTGCCGGCAGCATGTCTGGCCCCGGCCGCGGTCTGGTCGCGGACGGGCGCAGACGGGCTTGCCTTAGGCGCGCCTTCGGCGCGCAAACGGCGCCCCCGCTGCACCCGTCCGCTGCGCCTCCGGTGGAAACACATGATAAATAGTGGCGGCGGTAGGGGTGTGGCCTGTCAGGTGGTGGGCGTGGCCTGCGTGTCCCAGGGCAGGGCGTCCACTCGAGAAAGTATCCCGTGGCAGAGGGGGATCGAGGTAGGAAAGTTGTCAATCACCTTAAGTACACACTCGAAGTAGCAAAACAAAGTTTAAAATCACTTCAAATTACACAGTAATACAATTTTTAAAAACGCTAGCTAGACTCTCCCGGCTACCGCCTCAGGAGGTCAAAGTGTTCTGCCTCGCGCTAGCAGTGGCGCGCTATTTGAACGTTCTGCGTCTAAAAAGGGGCGTGGCCTGTCAGGTGGTGGGCGTGGCCTGCGTGTCCCAGGGCAGGGCATCCACTCGAGAAAGTATCCCGTGGCAGAGGGAGATCGAGGTAGGAAAGTTGTCAATCACCTTAAGTACACACTCGAAGTAGTAAAATAAAGTTTAAAATCACTTCAAATTACACAGTAATACAATTTTTAAAAACGCTAGCTAGACTCTCCCGGCTTCCGCCTCAGGAGGTCAAAGTGTTCTGCCTCGCGCTAGCAGTGGCGCACTATTTGAACGTTCTGCGTCTAAAAGGGGGCGTGGCCTGTCAGGTGGTGGGCGTGGCCTGCGTGTCCCAGGGCAGGGCGTCCACTCGAGAAAGTATCCCGTGGCAGAGGGGGATCGAGGTAGGAAAGTTGTCAATCACCTTAAGTACACACTCAAAGTAGTAAAACAAAGTTTAAAATCACCTCAAATTACACAGTAATACAATTTTTAAAAACGCTAGCTAGACTCTCCCGGCTTCCGCCTCAGGAGGTCAAAGTGTTCTGCCTCGCGCTAGCAGTTGCGCGCTATTTGAACGTTCTGCGTCTAAAAAGGGGCGTGGCCTGTCAGGTGGTGGGCGTGGCCTGCGTGTCCCAGGGCAGGGCGTCCACTCGAGAAAGTATCCCGTGGCAGAGGGGGATCGAGGTAGGAAAGTTGTCAATCACCTTAAGTACACACTCGAAGTAGTAAAATTAAGTTTAAAATCACTTCAAATTACACAGTAATACAATTTTTAAAAACGCTAGCTAGACTCTCCCGGCTTCCGCCTCAGGAGGTCAAAGTGTTCTGCCTCGCGCTAGCAGTGGCGCGCTATTTGAACGTTCTGCATCTAAAAAGGGGCGTGGCCTGTCAGGTGGTGGGCGTGGCCTGCGTGTCCCAGGGCAGGGCGTCCACTCGAGAAAGTATCCCGTGGCAGAGGGGGATCGAGGTAGGAAAGTTGTCAATCACCTTAAGTACACACTCGAAGTAGTAAAATTAAGTTTAAAATCACTTCAAATTACACAGTAATACAATTTTTAAAAACGCTAGCTAGACTCTCCCGGCTTCCGCCTCAGGAGGTCAAAGTGTTCTGCCTCGCGCTAGCAGTGGCGCGCTATTTGAACGTTCTGCGTCTAAAAAGGGGCGTGGCCTGTCAGGTGGTGGGCGTGGCCTGCGTGTCCCAGGGCAGGGCGTCCACTCGAGAAAGTATCCCGTGGCAGAGGGGGATCGAGGTAGGAAAGTTGTCAATCACCTTAAGTACACACTCGAAGTAGTAAAATAAAGTTTAAAATCACTTCAAATTACACAGTAATACAATTTTTAAAAACGCTAGCTAGACTCTCCCGGCTTCCGCCTCAGGAGGTCAAAGTGTTCTGCCTCGCGCTAGCAGTGGCGCGCTATTTGAACGTTCTGCGTCTAAAAAGGGGCGTGGCCTGTCAGGTGGTGGGCGTGGCCTGCGTGTCCCAGGGCAGGGCGTCCACTCGAGAAAGTATCCCGTGGCAGAGGGGGATCGAGGTAGGAAAGTTGTCAATCACCTTAAGTACACACTCGAAGTAGTAAAATAAAGTTTAAAATCACTTCAAATTACACAGTAATACAATTTTTAAAAACGCTAGCTAGACTCTCCCGGCTTCCGCCTCAGGAGGTCAAAGTCAATAGGTCACGCAGCATTAAAGTTTATGTTACTGGCATTGTAAATGACAATTCTTTGCATTATTTATTTATTTTAATTTGCAATTGGTATATAAACATTGTTTGTGAATAGTTAGCTGTTGCTTATGCTAAGCAAAGTTGGAAGTAATATAGAGTTCTAGTCTTGCTTGTTATAAGCATGCTGATTTAAAGCGCTCTGATACCTGCAGGTAAAGTTTGCGCTATATAAAAGTGAAAACGAATAAATCAATAAATAAATAAAAGCCTACCTTTACCACGTCCGTTCTTATTCTGCGATGCCACATATCTTTGGGTCCCTGTACTTATTAACTGCAGCCGGTTGTGGGAAACCTCCATGGCAGGAACAACGTGTTGCGGGGCAGACACGTGCAATGTAGCCACTGTCCTGTGGCTGCACCGTGGGGTAACAGTGTAGGGGAAGGAAGGCAGGCAGTTGGTAGTGCTGTGCCATAGCAGTGTAGTTGTCTGTGTATGCTGGGCATGGGGGTTGCTATTGGCTGACAAGAAGTGGTGAGGAGGTGCGCCTGCTTCCTGATCTTGGGCAGGCGACAGGTAAAAACAAGCAAGGACAGTGCTGTTGTGGTGTTGAGTGATGATGTGGTTGGGCTGAGTGATGTGGTGGTGTATTAGAGTGATGTGGTGGTGTATTAGAGTGATGTGGTGGTGTCCCAGAGTGATGTGGTGGTGTCCCAGAGTAATGTGGTGGTGCCCCAGAGTGATCTGATGGTGTGCCAGAGTGATGTGGTGGTGTCCTCGAGTGATGTGGCGGTGTCACCGAGTGATGTGGTGGTGTCCCCGAGTGATGTGACGGTGTCCCCGAGTGATGTGGTGGTGTCTCCGAGTGATGTGGCGGTGTCCCTGAGTGATGTGGCGGTGTCCCTGAGTGATGTGGTGGTGTCCCTGAGTGACGTGGTGGTGTCCCCGAGTGATGTGGTGGTGTCCCTGAGTGATTTGGTGGTGTTCCTGAGTGATGTGGTGGTGCCCCTGAGTGATGTGGTGGTGCCCCTGAGTGTTGTGGTGGTGCCCCTGAGTGATGTGGTGGTGCCCCTGAGTGTTGTGGTGGTGCCCTTGAGTGATGTGGTGGTGTCCCCGAGTGATGTGGTGGTGTCCCCGAGTGATGTGGTGGTGCCCCAGAGTGATCTGATGGTGTGCCAGAGTGATGTGGTGGTGTCCTCGAGTGATGTGGCGGTGTCACCGAGTGATGTGGTGGTGTCCCCGAGTGATGTGACGGTGTCCCCGAGTGATGTGGTGGTGTTTCCGAGTGATGTGGCGGTGTCCCTGAGTGATGTGGCGGTGTCCCTGAGTGATGTGGTGGTGTCCCTGAGTGACGTGGTGGTGTCCCCGAGTGATGTGGTGGTGTCCCTGAGTGATTTGGTGGTGTTCCTGAGTGATGTGATGGTGCCCCTGAGTGATGTGGTGGTGCCCCTGAGTGTTGTGGTGGTGCCCTTGAGTGATGTGGTGGTGTCCCCGAGTGATGTGGTGGTGTCCCCGAGTGATGTGGTGGTGTTTCTGAGTGATGTGGTGGTGTCCTTGAGTGATGTGGTGGTGTCCCTGAGTGATGTGGTGGTGCCGCTGAGTGATGTGGTGGTGTTTCTGAGTGATGAGGTGGTGTCCCCGAGTGATGTGGTGGTGTCGCTGAGTGATGTGGTGGTGTCCCTGAGTGATGTGGTGGTGCCCCTGAGTGACGTGATGGTACCCCTGAGTGGTGCCTCTGAGTGTTGTGGTGGTGTCCCTGAGTGATGTGGTGTGAGGGTGAGGGTGTGTGAGGGGGTGAGGGGGTGAGGGTGAGTGAGGGTGAGAGGGTTGTGAGGGTGAGGGGTGTGAGGTTGTAAGGGCGAGTGAGGGTGTGTGAGGGTGAATGAGCGTGTGGGAGGGTGAGGGGGTGTGAGGGTGACGGGGTGAGGGTGATGGGGTGAGGGGGTGTGAGGGTGAGGGGGTGTGAGGGTGAGGAGGTGTGAGTGAGGGTGAGTGAGGGTGAGTGAGGGTGGGTGAGGGTGTGTGAGGGTGAGGGGGTATGAGGGTGAGGAGGTGGGAGTGAGGGTGGGTGAGGGTGAGTGATGGTGGGTGAGGGTGAGTGAGGGTGAGAGGGTGTGTGAGGGTGAGGAGGTGTGAGGGTCCTAAAAGTAAATGGTGGCAGGGTAGACATCATAAGATAGAGAGAAGAGACTGCGTGGTGACTGCGTTGGTCAGTTTCAGAATCAGGAGGGGCAGAGCCAGCACAGTCTACGAGGGATCAACGTGTCTAGAGGCAAAGCATAGCAGATGTAGCATTGCAGCTAGCAAGTCGAGTGTTTTCAAGCTGAGTGTCCCTAGAGAGATGGCAAGTTCAAGTTCAAGTTCATTGATTTGTATAGCGCACTACTCACCCAGAGGGTCTCAAGGCGCTTGAGTGAGGGAGGGTGCATCACTTATCAAATAGCCAGGTTTTTAGCTGCTTTCTGAAGGCGAGGTGGTTCTGTGTGAGGCGGAGGTGAGTGGGGAGAGAATTCCAGGTCTTGGCCGCTAAATAGGAAAAGAATCTTTCTCCCATGGTGGATCTATTGATGCGCGGGATAGTGGCGAGGCCTTGATTGGATGAATGTAGTTGGCGGGTGGGTGTGTAGAAGGATAGTCGTTTGTTGAGGCATTCGGGTCCTAGGACATAGAGGGCCTTGTGTGCATGGGTGAGGAGACGGAAAGTTATTCTTTTGTTGACGGGAAGCCAGTGGAGATCTTTCAGATGACCGGAAATGTGAGCTTGATGGGGGGTGTCCAGTATGAGTCTGGCTGAGGCGTTTTGGATGCGTTGGAGTTTTTCTGTAGTTTGGCTGTGGTTCCGGCGTAGAGGGTGTTTCCATAATCTAGTCGGCTAGTGACTAGTGCGTGGGTGACTGTCTTTCTTGTTTCGGTGGGGATCCAGCGGAAGATTTTTTTGAGCATGCGTAGGATGTTGAAGCATGATGATGATACGGCGTTGACTTGTCTGCCCATCGACAGGGAGGAGTCTAGGATGAATCCCAGGTTACGTGCGTGGTCTGTGGGAGTGGGTGCTGTGCCCAGAGCCGGTGGCCACCACGAGTCGTCCCATGCAGAGGGGGATGATCCTAAGATGAGGACTTCCGTTTTGTCCGAGTTTAGTTTTAAACAACTGTTCTTCATCCATTCGGCTACTTCTTTCATTCATGGTTTTGGCGGTGGTTGGGTCTTTGGTGAGGGAGAGGATCAGCTGGGTGTCGTCAGAGTAGGAGATGATGTTGAGGTTGTGTTGACGCGCGATGGATGCGAGGGGACTCATGGGCACATTGAAGAGGGTGGGACTGAGTGATGATCCTTGTGGTACGCCGCAGATGACTTGGGTTGCCACTGATTTGAATGGGAGGAGGCGGACTCTCTGGGTTCTTCCGGCGAGGAATGAGATGATCCAGTCCAACGCTTTTCCTTGTATTCCGATGTTGTTGAGGCGTTGTATGAGGGTGTTATGGCAGACTGTGTCGAAGGCGGCAGAGAGGTCAAGTAGGATGAGGGCAACTGTTTCTCCGTTGTCCAGTAGCGTTCGGATGTCGTCTGTAGCAGCGATGAGGGCGGTTTCGGTGCTGTGTTTGGCCCGGAAGCCAGACTGTGAGGGGTCAAGAGAATTGTTGGATTCAAGGAAGGCGGCGAGCTGACTGTTGACTGCTTTCTCGATGACTTTGGCCGGGAAGGGGAGGAGTGAGTTGGGGCGGTAGTTCTTAAGTTTAGAAGGGTCCGCTGTGGGTTTCTTCAGAAGGGCGCTGAGTTCGGCATGTTTCCAGCCTTCTGGGAAGGTAGCAGTGTTGAAGGAGCAGTTGATGACATCACGAAGATGGGGTGCGATGATGGAGTCTGCTTTGTTGAAAATGTGATGGGAACATGGGTCGGTTGGTGATCCTGAGTGGATGGAGTTCATTAGGCGGATGGTGTCTTCAGTCGTGATTGGGTTCCAGGTGCAGAGGTTGTGAGATTGCTGATTTGGTTCGGAGGTGGGTGGGGTGGGTTGTTCTTCGGACAGGTTTTCAAAGCTGTTATGAATGTCGGCGATTTTGTTGTGGAAGAAAGAGGATAGGGAGTCGCAGAGGTCTTGGGAGGGGGTGATGTCGTTTGTGCCGGCGGTGGGGTTGGTAAATTCTCTGACGATGTTGAATAGTTCTTTGCTGTTGTGGGTGTTGTTGTCGATTCGATCCTTGAAGGCTGATTTCTGGGTGGATCGGATCAGTTGTTGGTGTTTGCGGATGGCGTCCTTGAAGGTGGTCAAGTTGTCAGTGGTTGGGTTTTTTCTCCAAGTTTTCTCGAGGGTGCGACATAGCTTCTTGGATTTCTTAAGGTCATCATTGAACCAAGGGGCCTTTTTGCCGCCTTGTTTGATCTGGTGGTTTTTCAAGGGTGCTAATTCGTCAGCGCTGTGGGTGATCCATTGTGTGAGTTTGGTGACGGCTTGGTTTGGGTCCGATGATATGGTGGGAGCGTTTTGGTTAAGCGATGTGAAGAGTTGGTCGGTGGTGATTTTGTTCCAGTTTCTTCGAGGAATAGGTTGTGGTGGGATGTGGGTCGTGGTCTCTTTGTAGCTGAAGGGAACGCAGCTGTGGTCCGTCCAATGAAGAGCCGTGGTGTGATTGAAGGTGATATGTTTGCTGGAGGTGAAGATGGGGTCGAGCGTGTGTCCGGCGAGGTGGGTGGGGGTGTCAACAAGTTGTTTGAGTCCGAGATTAGCCAGATTGTCTAGAAGGGTGGTGGTGTTGTTATCGTTATTCTTTTCCAGGTGGAAGTTGAGGTCTCCCAGTAAAATGTAGTTCTCGGAAGTGAGGGCATGTGGGCTGATGAAGTCCGTGATGTCTTCATTAAATTGTGTGCGGGTTCCTGGTGGTCTGTAGATGAGGGTGCCTCTAAGTGGGGTCCTGGGGTCGGTGTGAACCTGGAAGTGAAGGTGTTCGGCAGTTGCGAGGTTATCGTCGGAGCTGGTTGTGATTCGGATGGTGTTTTTATGGGCGATGGCGATGCCTCCTCCTGTTTGGTTGGTGCGGTCTTTTCGGATGATCTTGTAAGCGTCCGGGATGGCTATGGCGATGTCGGGCGCTGATGATGCGTTCATCCAGGTTTCTGTAAGGAAGGTGATGTCCGGTGATGTGGTGTCGAGTAGGTCCCAGAGTTTGGTGGCGTGTTTGTGGACCGAGCGGATGTTCAGTAGGATGTACTTCAGGTGGGTAGGGTCGGAGCTGTGTTTGAAGGAGGAGGATTTGGTGTGAGTCCTGCTGCAGTTGAACTTGCATGAGTGGCATGCGAAAGGTCCTTGGGTGTGTCCTGGGGTAGCTACGCAGCATTGTGGGGAGCGTCAGGGGTTAATGGCGAGGAGAGTAGCGGCGTCATA
Organism: Lissotriton vulgaris; assembly: GCF_964263255.1. Taxonomy (NCBI): domain Eukaryota; kingdom Metazoa; phylum Chordata; class Amphibia; order Caudata; family Salamandridae; genus Lissotriton; species Lissotriton vulgaris. The sequence goes on from NC_141690.1 coordinate 255,709,089, forward strand.
CGTTAAGCGAGTGGGGTGGGTATTGCGAGGACTAGGGGGTCTGGCGCTGGGCGCGGTCCAGGCGCGGACGGGCGTAGACGGGCAACACCGCAACAAAGCATTTGAGGAGCAGGGCTACTGTAAACAAGCATAGTAGGCTTTTACTTCCCTCCAGAAACAAGTTCTCTGCATTGCTGTGGCGGGGGAAGGGGGCAGGCCGGGGGAGCGGCAGAGTTTGAAGTCTGATGCTGAGGCACAGACAAATGGTGGTGCGTGATGTGCACGCGGGGGGGCGGGGGAGCGGCAGCCTTTGAAGTCTGATGCCGAGGCAGAGACGAAGGGTGGTGTGGTATGTGGCTGGCGCTGCTGCTGACATCTGCATCATTCCAGTGGTGCATGATGACTTATGTGTGAGCATGCATCAGAAAGCTTGCACACCAGAAGAATGTCATGGGTGCAATTTGCTTTACTTTTTTTATTTATCAATTCAAGATGGTGGCCGATGCTTGAATCAGTAAATATTTTTTCATGCAAAAGTGCAAATAAAATAAAAAGTTAGAACGTGGGTAGTTAAGGATGAGCAAATTAGGGAAGCAGGTGATGGAAGTCTTTGTTTAACAAAACCAGGAGTGGCTGAAGTCACCCAAGTCATACCTCCAGTTAACAGCACTGCTTGGAAGGAAAACAACAAATTGGCTCGATTTAGGATTCTGTGCATGTCTAAATTAAATCGAACTATTATTTTCCATAATATATACTGTGATCTTTGGGCCGGCCCTTTTAAACTATTGGGTTTACTTAGTCAATCACATCTTGCTAAGTCCTGGGGAGGATTTCTATCTCCTAATGCTATTTCTGCGCCCTTGCAGATCAAAGGAGCGCATATTGCTATAAATGAGGGACCGTTTTATACATCTCTGTCCCTCAGTTGGTTCCTCGTGCTGACACATGTACAAACGCACACGTGCGCATGCTTCTCTTCCCAGGTTACATCCGGAACGGTTGGATTTACCAGTGCCTGTTCTTCTTCAGTAATTTAGCCGTTAAGCAGGTGATGTGTTCATCCAGCCTCAGATTAAGAACTTGCTCTCCGGGATGGAAGGAGCTTCAGAGGCACCCGGGTTTATTTGCTCTGTTTCTCCCTGACAGCATCTCAAGCCCTCGGCGCGCTGCCTGCCTGGCAGTGTGATCTGCGTCCACTCGCGTTACCTGCTGTCGGAGCTGCTCCAATCTTTCCCGGCCAGGTGCCGGCTCAGCCTGTGAACAGCTAAACCATGGCCCACTCCAGTGACAAACGGATAATCCCCGGATCAGCAGCGCCGCTCCGAGGGATAAGGTCCCCCAGGCGCCCCTCCCGCTCCCGATCGATGTTGTCACAGCGTCGGAGGCATCACAGCTCCGCGTACCATGTGCGAGCCCTGTATCCACCGCCTCTCGATGTACAGTTACTCGGGAAGAAGCTGCTGCTCTGTGATTTGAATGAACATTTTAGGAAGAAAGGCCAATTACATAAATTGGCTTTTATATCTGGGGGAATGTTGCCAGTGTGTGGGAGTTGGAATACTTAACATAATGGCGGGAATTAAAGGCGGTGGATTTGCCAGGACGCCCACCTTATTACAGCGGCGTAATGCAGTGTCATGTACATCTAGGTTTGGATCCGCTGGTGCCTCCTTTTGCAGCCTTTCCCTCCAGGTACTGTAAAATATTAAGCCCACGGAGTCATCGGAGTGCAGCGGGGGCATTGTCTCAGCGCGCGAAACTGAAAGGGCGGTGGGAGCACACGAGATGGCCTCGCCGTGAGCGTGCACATCGGCTGTCCCGCGCAAGCTGAGGATCACCGGAGAAGTCACGCTGAGCTCCGAGTCTGAATTGGAGCCTGCTGCCGAGACTGACCCTCTGCGGAGGGACACGCGGAAAAAGCCCGGTGAGTGGTGGGGAGAGAGGGAGGGGATGTGTGTGTTTGTGTGTGTGTGTGCCTGTGTGTGTGTGCGTGCGCATGTCTATTTGTTTGTGTGTGCGTGTGTGTGTGAACAGCATGCCGGAATCGAAGCGCGTGTTCACACGCGCGATCTGATCGGATTCCGGCATGCTGCACGTGTCCATCTCTTGTCTCCCTTTTGGCTCCTTGTAAGCAGAGCCGACAGCAATAGGTCTCGCTGCGACAGGGCTTTCGCCCTCTATCGCAGGTACAAGACCTGCAAAGTGCGCAATCGATAAACCAGCTAGTTCTAGGATAATCGCCCTCTTAGATATCAAGGTCAAATGTTTCACAAAATCTCTGAACAACGAGCTAGAGGAATGGGCAAATGGGAAGTTCTTGATCCCTATTACCCAGTTTGGTGTTAGGCGCAAACATGGAACAAGGAATAACCTAATTATCATTGCCTCTCTAATGCAAGCTGCCAATATCAAATATGCCGAGCGGCTGTTTGTCGCATTGATTGATTTTACAACAGCATTTGATAAAGTGGACAGAGCAAGGTTCTGGCAGAAGCTGTTCAAGTGGGGCACATCAGGAAACTTACTCAGAGCAATCAGATCAATTTATACTAGAACTTGGGTCCAAGTGAAAACAACAGCAAATAGAGTTATGACTGTTAGAAATTGAGATCTCTAGTTGGCAGTGGCTGGCCACAGTCCAAGTAGGGACCCTTCTTCCTAAGTCAGAGTAAGGGGGCTACACCCTTTGATAACCCCTGCTCAACCCTGTGGTAACTTAGCACGAGCAGCTAGGCTTATCTCAGAGGCAGTGTGTAAAGCATTTATGACCATACACAGTAACACAGTGAAGGACACTACAAAGGGACATCACACAAGTAGTTATAAAAAATAAGTATCTTTATATATAGACTTAACCCAAGACCAATAATGGTAAAAAGCCACAATACTGAAAAATGGGGGTACTCTTGAAAAGCTGGAAAAATCAGGGGTCTCTGCGACCCTTTTACTTACAAAGTACCTGGATTTTGTAGCAAAACAGACGAAATGTCGCAAACAAGCCGTAGCGATGATTTTCCTCACGCGAGGCCAGCGATGCGTTGAATCCTTGCCGCAAGGGAGGATGATGCGCCGGTCTGCGGGTTCGTGCGGGACAAAGCGACAGACTTCTTCACGCTAGGCCAGCGATGCGTTGAATCCTTGCCGCAAGGGAGGATGATGCACTGGTCCAGTTGCGTGTGCGATGTTGTTGCGATGAAAAAAAATGGCGCTTGCGAGGGAGCGACGATCCGGATGAGATGCGAGAAAAATGGCGGACGCACGGCGCCCGCTCTGCGATGTCGTGATGCAATGATCTCGATGCGGTGATCCGGGGTTAGCGAGCCTTCGAAAAGCCTGCAAACGTGGGATGCAATGATCTCTGGGATAAGCAAGCACTTTGTGGCCCGCAAGCGTGCAATGCGATGATCGTTGGTTTGCGAGAGCTCGGCGGCAGCAGCGCAATGATTTTTCTTACGCTCTTCAGCTGCGGCGGCTCGCAAACGGGCGTTAGCGACGATTTCAGCACTCTCTTCTCTGTAGTAGAACTAGAGGCCCTTGAACTCACAGGAGCCTCACCTGCAGATAGAAATCCTCGCTGAGAGGAATCAGGAGGCTGGTGGGGGAGTCAGATGTGCCTGTGACTCCAGCAGGAGGCTAGCTCTCTTCTAGCCCTTGGGTGATTGCTTAGCAAAGATAAAAGTCTCTCAAAAGTCCTTTTCCCTCTTCTTCCAAGTCCAAGGGGAATTACTGCAGGCCAATCCAAGAAACAGCACACAAGCACAAGGACAGTCCTCTCCTGCAGATTCCTTCAGTAACACGGACAGAGGTTCTATTTGACATCCAGGAGCAATACCAAAATCAGGGGTTTGGGCACAGATATGTATACCCCAAAAGTCTTTGTTCTCAAAAGTCACTAGTCACTGAACCCAGCCAAAACCAGTTCCGCTCAGGCCTGGAGCACTTTGTTAACCAGGCTGCATCCTTCCTTTAAGAAAGAGGGGTCTGCCATCAGATGCACAGTAGGAGGTGGAGCAAGCATTCACCTTGCCAGGCACAGCCCTATTCAGGTCAATGAGCTACCCCTCCCCAATACTCAATGCAGATCTCTCTATTCCACCCAGGTCTGACTCAGCCTGCCTTGCCCCTCTAAACCCAGACAGTCAATACACATAACAGCAGAGCACACTGAAAGGCATAGGCAAGAAAATACCTACTTTCTAAAAGTGGTATTTTCAAACACAGAATATTAAAACCAACTTTGCTAAAATATGTATTTTATTATTCTGAGCTCAGGCATACTGAACTCGAATTTCTACCATGTTCCCTGGGACAGTTAGGACTATAGGATGTAATACCCAGCCTTCTCATTCTAACCTATGGAGAACAGGTAGCCTTGCAGCAGTGAAAAACAAAATGGAGGGTAATTCACTACCAGGACATGCTACACATATCAAGCCATGTCCTGCCTTACACACACAATGCACCTACCATAGGGGTGATTGAGATGATGCCAAGGGAAGGTTCAGGGGCTGGGAAGTGTGGGCACTTCACAGCCAAGATGGCAGTACTGGACTGCGCGCAGACACTGCAGTGGCAGGTCCGAGTTACACTTTACAAAGCTGCGTCTGTGGGTGGCGCAAACCAGCGCTGCAGGCCCACCAGCAGCATTTGGGTTACCAGCCCTGGGCACACACAGGCCACCCTACTAGGGACTAACAGACAACCCAAATAAGCCAATCAGGAATATACCAATTCACAGTCATATTTACACAGGGAGCATTTGCGCAGTGGCACTGAATGGCAGAGGCACAGCGCCCAGAGCATCTAATACCAGCCAAATCAGAGGAGGCAACAGCAAAAAATGGAAGGAAGACCCATACCAATGGTGCCAGGTCTAACACGTGTCCCCCCCATCTGAAATGTGGGGAGAACTACCCATCTCCTTAGGGGTTCTCTTCACTAAGGTGGTAAAATCTGGACAGACCATTGGCGTCTTCTTTACCAGGGCGGTGTTCCACCGTGAAATCCATACCCTGTAGGGAAATGGACTACCTCAATAATTTGGGATTCTCACCCCTCATCTGCATCAGCCATCTGAGGGCCCTGTGGTCTGTCTCAACCCGGAAGTGAGTCCCAAACAGGCATGGTCTCAGCTTCTTTAGTGCCCAGACCACAGCAAATGCCTCACGCTCAATTGCACTCCACCTCTGTTCCCGGGGAAGTAACCCCCTACTGATGAAGGCTACAGGTTGGTCTAGTCCCTCCTCTTTGAGGCACCTGGAGGACGGGTGCTGCACACATGTAAGTCTTGAGGGCATCAAAAGCTTTCTGACAGGTATCAGTCCAATTCACAATCTTTGGCTGCTTCTTGGAAGTCAGCTCAGTCAAGGGAGCAACAATGTTTCCATACCCCTTGACAAACCTCCTGTAATAACCCGTGAAGCCTAGGAAGGCTCTCACCTGGGTCTGGGTCCTGGGGGGCTCCCATGCCAGGATGGTTTCAATCTTCAGCTGTAGGGTTGCCACCTGGCTACTCCCAACCTGGTGTCCCAAATACACCACAGAGCTATGCCCAATCTGGCACTTACTGGCCTTGATTGTGAGGCCTGCTCTGCGCAGCGCCATCAACACTTCCCAGAGTGGCGCAAGTGGTCCTCCCAGGAGGAACTAAACACTGCAATGTTGTCCAGGTAGGCGACACTAAAATCCTCCAGCCCAGCCAACACCTGGTTAACCAACCTCTGAAAGGTGGCAGGGGCATTCTTCATCCCAAAGGGCATCACACAGAACTGGTAGTGCCCATCTGGTGTGGCGAATGCTGACCTCTCCTTGGCCCCATCAGTTAAGGCGATCTGCCAGTACCCAGACTTTAGATCAAACGTGCTGAGGTACCGGGCAGTCCCCAACCGATCTATGAGCTCATCAGCTCTGGGGATGGGGTGCGCATCGGTCTTCATGACCGAATTAAGACCTCAGTAGTCCACACAGAATCTGAATTCAGGGGTGGCACCAGGCGTGGCAGCTTTTGGTACCAAGACCACGGGGCTGGGCCATGCGCTGCTAGAGGACTCAATCACCCCTAGGGCAAACATTTTGGAGACCTCCTCCTTAATGTAGGCCCTGACTCGGCCAGTCACTTGGTAAGCCTTGTGCTTGACAGGACTGTCTCAGGTGTCCACATCATGGACGCACCACTCAGTGACACCAGGCACCACGGGAAAATAGATCAGAAAATTGCCCTAACAGCTGGTGACAATCTCTCTGCTGCTCAGGGGTCAGTGTGGTAGAGAGGACCACACCCTCCACTGACCCACCCTTCTCTCCGGCACAAACGAGGTCAGGAAGAGGCTCACTCTCCTCTTCCATTCCAGCATCTGTGGCCAGAAGCATGCCCACTTCAGACCTCGCAAAGTGGGGCTTCAGGCGGTTCACATCCAGGACTCGCAAGGGGTTCCTGGGAGACTGAAAGTACACCAAGTGGCAACTGGATTTTTGCGCTTCACCACCTCAAAGGGACCGGTCCACTTATCTTGGAGCGCACCAGGCTCCACTGGGGCCAGTACCCAAACCTTCTGACCAGAGTGGTGTTCTGGTGGTGTCAGCACTTCATTTCCTCCTGGCTGTCTTCCAGATTTGGCGTAGCAATTTTTCTGAAATGCCGAGTCTGGTTCCTGAAGGCCAAGATGTAGTTGAAAACATCTTGGGGAGGTTTCCTGGGAGATTGCTCCCAGCCTTCCTTGACCAGACTCAGAGGCCTTTTTACCGGATGGCCATAGAGCAGTTCAAAGGGATTGAACCATAAAGACTTCTGTGGCACCTTGCAGTAGACAAACAACAAGCATTGTAAGAGGACGTCCCACTTACGTCTCAGGGGCTCTTCTAGGCCCATAATCATGCCCTTCAAGGTCCGGTTGAACATTTCAACCAGACCATTACCTGAGGGGTGGTAAGGAGTGGTGAACTTATATGTTGCCCCACACTCCTTCCACAGGGACTTCATGTACTGGGAGATGAAATTGGCCTCCCTGTCAGACACCACCTCTCTGGGGAACCCCACGCGGGAGAAAAACGACATCGGTGCACGTCCCACCACGGGGGCCTTCACCGTCCTGAGTGGCATGGCTTCAGGGTACCAAGTGGCATGGTCCACCAGGATAAACCTGTTGTCCATGGCTGTCCTGGGATCCAGAGGCCCCACAATGTCAATGCCCACTCGCTCAAATGGGGTACTAAAAACTGGAAAGGGCTGGAGTGGGGCCTTGAACTTTTCCCCACTCTTTCCACTTGCCTGGCAAGTCTCACATGTCCTGCAATGAGTGTCTGAACTCTTGCACATCTGGGGCCAATAAAAGTGGGTGACCAGCCTTTCAAAGGTCTTGGTCTGCCCCAGATGTCTTGCCAATGGATTTTCATGAGCCAACCTTAGTAGGAAGGCTCTGAAGCATGCGGGCACCTCCAGCACACAGGCTGACCCCAGCTCAGCAGCCTTAGGCTCGCTATACAGGAGACCGTTCCCCCAATAAATCAGATGTGAACCAGGCTGGTCACCTGCCGCCTGGGCTGCAGCCTGTTGCTGCATGCCCTCAAGAGAAAGGAAAACTCTTTGCTGCTCCCAAAACGTATCCCTGGTGGGCCCTCCTTCCTGCTGCCAATGGGTCAGCTCAGGCAGGACCCCCTGGTTGGCACTCTGCTCCCCGGTAGGCTCTAGGGCATCCCCCTCGGGGTCTGCTCCCTCCTGGGCTGTGGGAACCAAGGGGGCCGGCTTCCTGTGCCCCCTGCCCCTTCTCTCTAAGGCAGGGATCAGGGCCATACTCTCCAGTCCCAGATCCTTCTCAACACCCTCCTTGGCTGCCATGGACCTAGTGGTAGCACACCCCCACTCAGGCAGACCCAACATTAGTAAGTGAGCTCTCCTCTCCACCGTAGCCCACTAGGAGTACTCTAAATCATTGCCCAACAGACAGTCTACAGTCATGGCGGGCCTCACAGCTACCTGAAGAGTTCCTGAGACCCCCCCCCCCACTGAAAAGGAACCTGAGCCACCTCACATTGGCTCTCTGAGTTGTCTGCCGACATTACAGGGTAGAATGCGTGAGGGACAACCTGCTGTTTGGACACCAACCGGGAGCTGACAGCAGTGACACTGGCTCCTGTGTCCCTTAGAGCCTCCACTCTATGGCTATTGATGGTCACCCACTGCCTGTACTTCTTACTGTTTTCAGGCAGTGCAGGTTTAGGGACCATCTCAAAGTCTCCTGATAAAACAAGGGTCAATTCTACGGGATCCCACCCTTCTGGGGCACCCATCTCTTCCTCTCCCAGGGCTACACTAGCAAGCTGGCGGGGTGGTGTACGGGTTGGTGCAGGTTGGTCCCTCAGAGGACACTGGGGATCAAAATACCGGTGGCCCTCTTGACCACATTTATAACAAGAAAGGGACCCCCTCTGAACAGGCCTACATGTCGGGGGCACTGACCTCTGCTCTGGGGAAGGCTGGGAGACCACTGCTTGGTTCGCTTGGGAATTACTTTGGGGCCCTCTTGGAAACTCCCTTGGTTTATCCCTGTCCACCCCACTTCTCTGCTGGGGACCCTGCCCACCCTTAACGAATCTCCCACTGGACCCTTGCGAACCCGGGTGCTCATCCAGCGGTCCGCCTCCTCAGCAAGCTTCCTAGGGTTAGTTAGCTTGCAATCAATCAGGTTCTGGCGTAGCTCAGGAAAACAGTTACTAGATAAATGCTCCCATGCAATCAAATCATACAGTTGCTCAAAAGTTTCTACTTTGCTACCTTTTACCCAACGCTCCATTGCTCTGCAAAAACAAGACGCATATTCAACCCACGTGGTACCCTCTAACTTCTTGCAGGTCCTAAACCTCTGCCTATACATTTCAGGAGTTAAACCATAGAGGGTCATCAAACCTTCCTTTATGTGGGCATAAACCATCCTACTTCCCTGGGGTAGGTCCAACAAGGTATCCCTCCCCTCACTAACAAAGCCCCCCCACAACCCAGCTCCCCAATCCTTCTCAGGGACCCAGTGGGACACCATGGCTAATTCTTATGCTGCAAACCACTGTCCAATATCTTCACTTTTGTGGAAATCCTTAATAACCTCTTTGGGTATATACACTCTACTCTCAGTATGCACTACAGGTATGCTGCTACCAGAGGGGGAGATCTCTACACTCTTTGCCTTTAATCTCCAACTCCCTCAATACTCTCTCATGTTCAAATTTCATCTTCATTATCTCAACCTCAAACCTCTTGTTCTCTAGGTCCCTCTGACCCTCCATCTTGAGCTTAGCCATCTCCAGATTATGCTGCCTATCTCTCTCCCTGTCCTCCATCTCTTCTGGAGACAGGCCCCTTGAGGACACACTAGGGCCCGGGCCTGAAAGCGCTTTACCACCTACCAAATCTACTACTGCCACCTGCTGCTCTCCTGTATTCTCTCCCTCCTCCCCAGGCTCTCCCACATTCTGAAGGGCATCCCTGGCTTCTAGCCAGGCCTTCACTGCTTTGTAAAACTCCTCCCTCTTAGTGAGGCCTGTGATAGGGACTGTGAATCTTTTGCAAAAATACTTGAGCTGCTTGGCATTGTAGGTATCTAATCTCTCTTCTTCCCAGAAGAGATCCTCAGAGGCATTGGATCTGGGCTTGCCCATTGTAGAAATAACTAGCGATATCAATAAAAAATAGAATCAAAAACTTCAGAAATGTATGTGGTTGCGTTATGGTCTGCACTCACTAGTAGTGTACACTATAATTACTGTATGCGATCACAAATGCAAGTCCAGATCCTCACCGCTGACCACCAATGTTAGAAATGGGGGTCTCTAGATGGGAGTGGCTGGCCACAGTTCAAGTAGGGACCATTCTTCCTAGGTCAGAGTAATGGGGCTAAACCCTTTGATAACCCCTGCTCAACCCTCTAGTAACGTAGCACGAGCAGCTAGGCTTATCTCAGAGGCAGTGTGTAAAGCATTTATGATCATACACAGTAACACAGTGAAGGACACTACAAAGGGACACCACACAAGTAGTTATAAAAAATAAGTATCTTTATATATAGACTTAACACAAGACCAATAATGGTAAAAAGCCATAATACTGAAAAATGGGGGTACTCTTGAATAGCTGGAAAAAAAGTTCAAACAGGGGTTCAGTTCAAAGCAGGGGTCTCTGCGACCTTTTAACTTACAAAGTATTTGGATTTCATAGCAAACAGAAAAAATGTCGCAAACAGGCTGCAGCGATGATTTACCTCATGCGAGGCTGGCGATGTGTTGAATCCTTGCCGCAAGGGAGGACGATGCGCCGGTCTGCGGGACAAAGTGACATACTTCTTCACGCTAGGCCAGCGATGCGTTAAATCCTTGCCGCAAGGGAGGATGATGCGCTGGTCTGGTTGCGTGTGCGACCTTGTTGCAATGAAAGAAAATGGCGCCCCGTGAGGGAGCTACAATCTGGGTGCAATGCGAGAAAAATGGTGGGCGCACGGCGCCCGCTCTGCGATGTCGTGATACAACGATCTCGATGCGGTGATCCGGGGTTAGCGAGCTTTTAAAAAGCCCGCAAACGTGTGATGCGATGATCTCTGGGATAAGCGAGCACTTTGTGGCCCGCAAGCGTGCGATGCGATGATCTTTGGTTTGCGAGCGCTCGGCGGCATCAGCACGATGATTTTTCTTACGCTCTTCAGCTGCGGCGGCTCGCAAACGGGCATTAGCAACGATTTCAGCACTCTCTTCTCTGTTACAGAACTAGAGGCCCTGGAACTCACAGGAGCCTCACCTGCAGATAGAAATCCTCACTGGGAGGAATCAGGAGGCTGGTGGGGGAGTCAGATGTGCCTGTGACTCCAGCAGGAGGCTAGCTCTCTTCTAGCCCTTGGGTGATTGCTTAGCAAAGATAAAAGTCTCTCAAAAGTCCTTTTCCCTCTTCTTCCAAGTCCAAGGGGAACTACTGCAGGCCAATCCAAGAAACAGCACACAAGCACAAGGACAGTCCTCTCCTGCAGATTCCTTCAGTGACACAGACAGAGGTTCTTCTTGACATCCAGGAGCAATACAAATTGTAGGGGTTTGGGCACAGATATTTATACCCCAAAAGTCACTAGTCACTGAACCCAGCCAGAACCAGTTCTGTTCAGGCATGGGTCACTTTGTTAACCAGGCTGCATCCTTCCTTTAAGAAAGAGGGGTCTGCCATCAGATGCACAGTAGGAGGTGGAGCAAGCATTCACCTTGCCAGGCACAGCCCTATTCAGGTCAATGAGCTACCCCTCCCCAATACTCAATGCAGATCTTTCTATTCCACCCAGGTCTGACTCAGCCTGCCTTGCCCCTCTAAACCCAGACAGCCAATACACATAACAGCAGAGCACACTGGAAGGCTTAGGCAAGAAAATACCTACTTTCTAAAAGTGGTATTTTCAAACACAGAATTTTAAAACCAACTTTGCTAAAATATGTATTTTATTATTCTGAGCTCAGGCATACTAAACTCGAATTTCTACCATGTTCCCTGGAACAGTAAGGACTATAAGATGTAATAGCCAGTCTGCCTATTCTAACCTATGGAGAACAGGTAGCTTTGAAGCAATGAAAAACAAAATGGAGGGTAATTCACTACCAGGACATGCTACACATATTATCAAGCCACGTCCTGCCTTACAGACACAATGCACCTACCATGGGGGTGACTGACATGATGCGAAGGGAAGGTTCAGGGGCTGGGAAGTGTGGGCACTTCACAGCCAAGATGGCATTACTGGACTGCACGCAGACATTGCAGTGGCAGGTCTGAGGTACACTTTACAAGCTGCTTCTGTGGGTGGCGCAAACCAGTGCTGCAGGCTCACCAGCAGCATTTGGGTTACCAGCACTGGGCACACACATGCCACACTACTAGGGACTAATAGATAACCCAAATAAGCCATTTAGGGATCTACCAATTTACAGTCATATTTACACAGGGAGCATTTGCCCGGTGGCACTGAATGGCAGTGGCACAGCGCCCAGTGCATCTAATGCCACCAAAAACAGAGGAGGCAACAGCGAAAAATGGAAGGGAGACCCACAACAATGGTGCCAGGTCGAACAATGACCCATAAGATATATACCACTACTGGGGTGAACCAAGGATGTATATTAGGCCCGCTCCTGTGCAACCTCTATGTAGCAGATATAAATGACGCATTATCCTCAGGCCGAGCCTTTCCTCCCAAACAAGCTGACACCCACATTCATTGTCTCTAATATGCAGTTGATACGCTGCTATTCGACCATCCTGCAGTAGGGCTTCAACGATCATTGGAAACTCTTGCACAGTACTGCAAGGAAAACCACTCTAAAACAAAAATTATGGTCCGTGGCACCAGGAGTAACAACACGTACAACAAACTAAAGGTTAAATTTACTATGAAAGATGTACCCTGGGAGGTAGTTCCAAGCTTAAGGTATTTAGACAAAGACTTTAATTAGGCAGGGAAACACGCAACTCATCTAGCATATTTTAAAAATATCTCCCTGTCTATGATCATGTTCTTCAAGAAACTGTCAAAACATGCTTTGCCCAGACCTAACCGGCATTTGCAAAGTAATCGAACCCAAATTTATCCCAACCCCTACTAACTGATGCCTTATTTTTAAAGACAGAGTTGACAAATGGCTGGAAAAGGCACTCATAAGAATTTTTATAAAGTTGTTTCTTCTGCCATTTGCCAATCCATTGTCCCAAATTTGATTCGAATTTGGACTGAAGAAGCAAGCAGTAATGATGAGGCTAGGTTCTTGAGCTCACGCTGGCCCCGGGTGGATCCCTCAGGGCATGATAATCGTGGTCTTCAGGAATAGAAATTTGTATGGAGCCCACAGTATACTCACACAAAAACTGCAGCACAAACTAATGTCTAAGATGCTAGTCAAATATACAAAAGTAATATCATTGGAAGAAGACCGACAAGAACCAGGGCAAATGGCCCATGCGGATCTATCCATGTCTTTCTATCAGGACCAGGGAAAAACCTGATATTTATCCAACTCCATGAGCCCGCCCCTCAAAAAGACACTGCTAAGGATGTGATGTGGGCTAATTCCATCAAAAGCTTACTAATATGGACGCTTAAAAGATCTCACCAACCAACCACAATTGTCGACTGCGCGATTTCAAGCAGGAATCCCTCATGTATGTAATCTGCCTTTGCCCTGCTTAAAAAATGTAAGATGCTATTGGTTAAAACCGATGACTTCGCCATAAACGACCATCTATTGGATCACAAAGCTGTTTACTGAGCCCCTATTTGCTGCACTAATAAACCTATTCGAGGATCTTATAAAGATCTTTAGAGATCGTTAAGAAGAAATAACCCCTTCCACCTGATGCCACTGTATATTTCACTCTATGAACTGTGCTGGTGGTAAGCGTACAAAGTGGCACTGAGCTGGTTTCACGAGGGGTTATCCTCGTTTATTCTTTTGACAGGAGTGGGGAATAAAGGGGATAATTATAAAGCTTATTTGTCCAGTGCTTTCCCTTGATGTTTCAAAGAAGTCTATCCATTGACTTAAACCCACACTCCTTTGGACAGAAGTGTGCGGCACTATAGACAGATTGTGAGGTTACTGGATTTTATCCTCATGGTATGTGCATGGTACCGGCTTGAATTGATGAATTATGACACCATGTGTTTTTATGTTTTTATTATATGCAAGTATCTATGTACTGTTATGGTTTTAAATAACTTAAAACAATAAAAGTTTACCTTACCTAACCTTGCATTACCTTTCCCAATCTCATATTTGAATTTAACCTCGACCCAGGACAGCCCTGGCGGTATCGCCAATGTACCCTTAAAACAGCCCTGCCTTGTGCCACGCATCAGGCGTTACACTAACGCATTTCAGTGTGGTGGTCCCATCACCGAACTGAAATGCAAAGTCATGCATAATAGCACCTCCTCAGCTGTCAAGCCAGAGCATTAGCAGGCATGCACCATAGTGAGACTGAAACTAAGCTGGACTGGCAACAAGCTGTGCACACTGCTCCTGTCATGCTTGAGGGGGGGGCTGGCTCAGAGTCCCCAGCTCTAGCTGCTAATCTGGCACAATGTGACATATTCACCCGACAGCACCACGTGGCTTTGATACATTTGTCACTATCGTCAGGAGTCAATGCCCAGTGACGACTCCCGAGAGATAAGCCAGCCAGGTGAGGTCTGGTTAGGATATCACTCACACACTTTAATAGCCAAGGCGGGACGTCCTGCTGCTACCGGCTGCAGTTCATGAGAATACAGTTGAAGGCTGCATAGGCAGTGCTGCCTGTTCCGCATGTGCCTCGGTAAATTATCTAAAAATGCAGATCCCGCGACCAGACCCAACGTCCCACTGGCAGCTGAATGAGCCCCACGGACCGCAGCGGCCGCTCGAGTGGTTCCTCGGCAGCACAGAGAGCACGCCACCAGTCCACTAGACTTCTGTGCAGAGGTGCACAAGTGCACTGAGCCTCGGATTCATACACGGCCGCGGCGTTTGCCGCAGGAGTCATTGCGCCCCTGAGGTAGCCTATTACCGAATTGCTCGCCAGCCACACAAGGTAAGTGAGTTCCTGGAGTGAGGTAAATCTCTCTCTGCTTCTAATAAAATGGCTTTAAATTAATAGCGCTAGTAGCGCGTGGTCATGCTGATCATCTACTAAGAGGCACGTGCCAGGCAGTGATGTATGATATTAATTTTATTTATTTTATTTAGGTATTTATAAAGGGAGCAGCTACCCCAATGGGGTGTCCATGCGCTAGTAGACAGACAGCATTTGGCGCAGGACAAGGGCACACCTAATCCTGGCAGAAGAATAGCCAGGTCTTGAGAGACATATGAAACTCAAATTCCGACTGGATCAGGCGAAGGTGAAGCCGAAGTTTGTTCAATCATTTGGTGGCACCCACCTCGAAAGATTTACCTCCTGATCTAGTTTTTAGGTCTCGGTTAAGCGCGCGGAAGCGTGTTCTCGCCGGGAACCTATTGTTGCCGTGTCTGCTTTCCAGGAGACAATCCTGGCCGCGCGCATCGCCTTGGAGGCGATTTGAAATGCGCACGCGAACGCGCTCGCTGTGGGCAGCTGCTGTCGTTCATTCACACAGACACACACACACACGAGCGCCCATACAGACACCCCCCCACACATACACACGCGCACACACACACACGAGTGCTCCCCCCCGTCGCACACAGACACACACACAAGTTCACCAAGACCCCCCCAGCCCTTTTTAACTTACCGGGCCAATCTCGGGGGACTCCGCCGCTGCGGCTCTTGCCAGCTCCTTTCAAGGGGCTCCCTCTTGGTCAAGGGAGCCCCGCAACACTTGCGTAACCTCCTGCTGGCGGCCCCGGGGCTCTCCACCGCTCACAGGAGCCCCGGGCCGCGATACGCATTTAGTCCGCCTGCCTCCTTTTCCGGTCCGGACGCGGCCCCGCCCCAGTCACAGGCGACATTGCCTGACTTCCGGTGCGTGCGCCAATGGAGACACAACACTGCAGTAAGGTGTGTTTTGAAGGAAGTTCATGTATGTTTTTTACTTCTTACTTTTATTAATATGCTAACCTTTTTTCCTACCATCCACTATTTTATGTTGTCATTCGTAATAATCTGTGCTTTCCTTATCTTGTATTACCTCCACTCCCTGTGGTCATTCACTTCCCAGGCCTTGTCTTCATGCAGTTTCTAATCCCATATTCTCGCCCTATCTCAAACCGCTTCTCAACTCTCTTTCCATCCTCATTTAGCTTCTTTGCCATTTTCTGGCTTTTGTTGTCTTTCACTGTCTGACTGACGTAACTATCTATCGCCCCTTCTGTCTTACTTTCACTTTCAAACTCTACTTTTCTACGTCCCTTTCTTTTCTTTCACCCCACTGGTTTTGTCGTGTCTTCCGCTCCTTCGCCTTGCCTTCCTTAACTCAACCGCCTGGCTATCTATCCGTCCCTTTTCTCTAAATCTGCCTTGCGTTGTTTTTCTCTTTTACTCACTTTCTCTTGCTCGCTGCACCTTTACTGCATTTCCTACGCTCTCACAACCATCGCTCTCCAATGGTCCCTACAGGTGACGTACCTCGGTGTATGCATTGGATAACAGGCTGTTTAGATGCACAGTCGGCCCCCTAACGCACAGGTGCCAGTAAAGGAGTAGTGAGCCTGGGGGCTGCGGCCTGCCGTGTCCGGCCACGCACTGTGGTTAAGGGGAGGTGGGGGGGCTGCTGACAGAGTGGAAAGTGCTTTTGAAAGCAGGGTGGAATTGGGAGGTCGTGAGTCGGCGGCGTGAGGGAAGACCATCCCAAAGGAAGGGGTGGACGTGTTTCTGCAGATTCCTCCCTCCCTGCCCATGCATGCACACCTTGAAAAGGCCAGCAAGCTTGTCCCTCGAGAGACAAGACGGTGGTATGGCGCCGGACAGCTCGCCAACAAATGTCGGTCCATGCCACCAGTCACTCGGGAGATTATGCATACCTTCACTTCTGGAGGAAGGGACTTGGCAGTCATGGAGAAGGAACTTCATTTTTCTTTCATAAAAACCTATAGAACATTGTTCTCTCCTGATGCACTTCGAAGTAAAATGCGGGCAGCGGACTAGTCGCAGTTTACAACTGAACTATTTGAGACTGTCTGAAGAAGTGCTCTCCGTGGCTACCATTTCTACTACTTCTCTCTTATCTCTGTTCGACCCCTTTCTGTCTTTTTTTTCCTGTCTATCCCGCCTTTTTCTCCTCGCAGCTCTTCTGACGGTCTCGTCCACCTTCTCTCATTCATTCTCTCCTTTTCTGCTCCCCTATCTTGTTTTGTGTGGTCTCTTGATCTATACCTGAACATTTACCCATATATTTGGACGGAGCTCAATAATAGTCTCTAGAAGATGCGAGAAGGGGGCCATAAGGCTTGCACTTTTGTAACATGTAGCACATATTTATACTGTTGAATGACGGCGTGAAGTAAATAAAATGTGTATACGGATGCCTGTTGCCTAAAGACAATGCCATTTATTTAACGATTAAGCTATTGGCAATTGTAAATGACAATGCCATTTATTTATGATTTATTTAAAAAAAAAAGTCATGAGCAATGCCAATAGCTCTACCTTTAATAATGCCGAGACCATTGCATTGTAAATGCTTGTCTTGTTTTAAATCTGGGGGTGACGAGCAGATGCTTGGTGTTAGATCGTAAAGCTCTAGAGTGATTGTAGGGGTGGGGTCTCTTTCTAAGGTAGGCTGATCCTAGACCTTTAGCTGCCCGAAAGGCTAGTGTCAGTCCTTGAACTCAATTCTTTTGGTTATGGGGAGCCAGTGCAGCTCCCGCAGGAAGGGGGATATATGTTGTCTGAGCGAGTCGCCGCAGACCAGGCGGGCTGCAGCATTTTGGACCGTCTGGAGTCTGTGGCGCAGGCCCTCTGACAGACCCAGGTAAAGTCCATTCGCATAGTCTAGGTGCGATGTAATAAGTGCATGGACCACAATTTTGCGAGTATAGCTGGGAAGGTAGTCAATGAACTTTTTAATCATTTTAATTTTGCTAAAGCAGGCGGCAGAGCCTGTCTGAACCTGAGTCCCACCCGACGCCCAAGTTCCTGACCGGCTCTTTGGGAAGAGGGGCAACGTTCAATTCTTCCCGCCACCATAAGTTGGAGGCAAGGGGAGATGGTTGGTTAAAGAATAAGACCTCTGTCTTATCCGCATTGAGTTTTAGAAAATTGCGGTCCATCCAGGTCGCAATATTCCTGAGACAGGCATGCAAGAAAGTTGTAAAGGGATTTTTTAGAGCCTTCGTGTTGGTTTGTTGAAAACCTCACTTCGAGGCAAGAATTGCAGCTATTTCCACTTTGTTATTTCTGTTTGAAAGTTATGACTTTTCTGACAATTTATGTGGCACATTTCCTCATTTACTGTTAACAAATGGATCCGTCTAAGATAAGCTTTGCAGGAAAGAGGTTGGGCCTGATGCACAATGTTTGCATGATGTGTGAGCAGTCTCTCCTATTGTGGGATAAGTTGTGCTCAGAGATTTCCCACCAGCCCACCTCTAAAACATAATTGAGGAAGCAATCGGATTGCACCTGCTTATGAAAAGCAATGCATGCTGGGACTGAGGCCTGCTTGAGACAGCAGAGCTGCAGACCAGCATTTGTTATTGTGGCTTGCCTCTGTACGTGCAGGGGCTTCTCAGCACAGTATGGTCAGCACATGCAGAGGGAGGCACATGGGTCTGCTTAAGTCCACCCATGGAAGATCTATCCTGTTTTTGTCAGAGGATGGTCTTATGAAACATGAGACTCATTTGCAGGCATTATGGCCTCTCACATCCTGGCATAGTCGGGTTCAATTCTGGTGCTTTGCAGCAGTTTTAAGATCTCCTTAGAGTTTCTTGTTGTTCAACTGGGTGTAATTTCTTATATTTATGTTTCCCTCATCTTCATTGCTTGATTTTGTTTGCGTCAAAGTGTCACTCATAGTTGTTGAATGTCACTCACAATTACACTGAAATTATGAAAATGTCACACAGAGCAATCTGAAAGCTTGGCAGCTATGCACTTTGTGTAAAAGGGAAAAGAGGTATAACATTTAGGATATAGCACGACCACCAATAAGATGTTAGGGAGGAAAAATAAGATACTTCATTGGAGTGATGTCAGACACATACAGTCTGCTGTTAGATCATCTCTACCTGACCCCCAAACAGTCGAGCAGCAAGATTTTCTGCCAAAATATAATGTACATTGACTCATTGTTGGGGGACTGGGACACATTGCTAGCCACCCATGGTAAACTGCTACAGGAGTGAAGACCCCAGTTCCAGGTATTGGAACCCGGTGCACCTGCATAAAGCTGGCTTACTCCAGTACACGTTTACAAAGGAAGTGAGGTACCCTACTGATTGTGAGAAGTTGGCCTGATATATGATGCTCACTAGTGCTAGTGATCACCTTGTATCAGTCCAAACAACCCTTATGGTGATTGGTTGTAAGTCAACCTTATAGACCAGCTATCCTAATGGTAGCATGGACAAAGCAGTCTTAGGCTAAACTATTTTGGCATGTGAAGCCAGCTGTTTTACCACATATAACCCCTTGAATACCAGATGAAAGGACACCACACAGGTTGTTATGAAAATAAACAATATATTTATTACTAACAAACACCTCTGAACTCTTTATGAGATCAGAGGGATAAGCACATAACAATACTCTTAAGAAAAATACAATAAGTCGCGCAAATTACAATGTTGCCCTAGGGGTACGGCTAACCATATACTAAGTAAATGGTATAAGTAGAACAATAGAAGAAATAAGGATGCCCAGAGGCTGTAGAATCACTGGGGCTACACTACCCTAACTCTAGGTAAGGAGCAGGAGGCCCACGGGACATGTGTGCAGTGTTAGAACACACACGCGGGTTCCAATGCAAAGTCAATGGGCATGAACAAATTACGAAATAGGTAAGTAAAGACAGTTCCGACTGGTTGAGACTGAAACTACAGGATACCTGGACACTAGGAGAGTCAATCTACCTATGAGCACCAAAATGCTCTTGTTACCTCACCCACGGGCTGCGGGTGCATAGGTGTGAAAGTGTGTCGGGTTTCCGCATTGAAGTCAATGGAGCCTTGAAGAAAGATGCTGCAGGCGACCAGGAGGAAGATGTCCGGAGTGATCCAAGGGTGGATCAAGGAAGATGGAGACCTGAAAGCAGGGGGGACAATGTTCACAGTCACTAGCCAGTGACCCGCGTGGAACCAGGAAGGAACCAGATGATGTTGTCGCGATCAGGTGAAGAGTGGATGCTTGACTC
Organism: Lissotriton vulgaris; assembly: GCF_964263255.1. Classification (NCBI taxonomy): domain Eukaryota; kingdom Metazoa; phylum Chordata; class Amphibia; order Caudata; family Salamandridae; genus Lissotriton; species Lissotriton vulgaris. The sequence continues at coordinate 255,728,894 of NC_141690.1, forward strand.
TGCAGCCACGTGTACCAGGAGGTGTCTTCGACAACCAGGATGGAGGCACGAGCTGTCCCACGCAGGCTCTCACTGTTGGCGGTGTCTGTTCCGGAATTGGAGTCAACAAGCCTTGGCAAAGGCAACCCACGCGGTGAGTGAAGAAGGCGTCTGGTGCGGCCCAGGAGGGTCCGGGGTGCTTTTCTTTTGGAAGGAAGCATGGAGCAACCAGACCAGTGGTGTAGATTTCAAGGTTCGTCGTCTAGGAGGCCACTAGCCAGCCGGCAAGTGACCAGACAACGCGTCGAACAGCAATCAAGCAAAAGGGCCCCACGCAGATCTCGTGGATGCTGGAGGGCTGGTCTTTGGTGCAGGTGCTGCCCGGGGCTGGGGCTTCTCAATCCCCAAAGAACTTTTTCAAGGGTGCCTCAGAGGTTGTGCTGGAAGCGAAGTGCAGTTCTTCAAAGATGGCCGGTCCCACGTGTCTCGTCGCACCCACAGGTCTCAGCTGTGCTGCAGATGTGGGTAGAGGTCGAAGAGGTCTGGGAGTCTGGGTCTCGTCGAGCTCTGAGGTGTGGTTCCAGCAGGAAGGACAACAAAGTTAACCGCTAGGATGCTTGATGGTGCCTGCAGATGCAGGGTGGTCACTCCTTGGCCACAAGGGAGAATTATTCAGTCTTCTGTGGAGCAGAACGTCGAAGTCCAGAGTTTCTTCTTTGTAGTTTCAATTCAGGATAATCTAATTTGGAATGGGACCAGCTCCTACATTTTTTCTGCTAAAGGGCTCTGTACTGTGACTAGGTCCCTCCCATTGGTGGGACCAGGAAGGGGGTGGTTACACCCCTATCCTTTGTCCGGTTTCGTGCCAGAGCTGGGGCTGGAGTGACCCAGCAACTGGTTTGAACCGGGGTATGCACAGGGACACCTTGTGTGCCCCAGGCATGTCTCATTCCTTTCAGCCCTGCCTATCTGGATACACAAAGTCCTGTCTGGGGTGGTTCTAGCACCTCCCCAGGCAGGAAATCCTTTGTCCAGGCCTCCATTGCTGGAAGGACTCCCAGCAGCAGGAGGTCCGACTTGTGTCTGTGGCAGCAGCATCCATTTTGTGATGCTGAGGCTCGGGTTAACTTTAACCGGGGTTCTAGTTACATACATGTTGTGTCCCTCTTAAAGGGTGGAATGCTACCCCCATCGCCAGAACTGGCGAGGGGGTAGTATTCCAATTCGTATGACACCTTACTCAACATGTTTTGATAATGCTATGCCAAAGTTAGCAATAACCGCAAGGATTATAATGCACTTAAGAGTATATTGTTGTTATTGTTATGTATACTTGTAAAGCGCAACATTCATCCTACCAGGATATCACGGCGCTGCGAGATTGAGCAGTAAAACCTAGGGCAATTACCTGGGACTTATTGGTTATTCTGGTGTGGGGAATAATGCAGTTTTTAATTTTTTCTTAAAGATGGGGTAGGAGTCCGTGAGTCGGAGGTTGATGGGCAGATCATTCCAACATTTGGCAGCAATGTGTGAAAAGGCACGTCCGCCCATCCTGGATAGCTTGATCCGTGTGATGGCTGCTTTGGCTGAGGCTTGTGAACGTAAGTTCCGTGCTGGAGCATAGAACTTAATTCTATTCCGTAGAATGTAAGGGCCAGTGTATATATATATATATATGGTATAGCGTTATCATGGAACAGCTATAAGGACATGGTTCTGAAAGCTGCAGCAGGCTCAGCTCATGCTAGAGCACCATCTCACATAATTCCAAGCACTCTGCCTTCAGGATTGATAACGATTCAGAAAATGGGGTGGTGATGAACAGAGTGTCTGAATTAAGCAGACTACTCTTACCCAGTCCAAAGATCAGGGCTTGATCCATCACCGTTATTTATCTCACTGCACCATCCCAGCTCAGAACCTGGCTATATGCAAATCAGTCTGTCCCTGGCCCAGTGCATCATGGGAACAGGGCAGACTAAACTACCAAGCCAATTCTTCACCAGAAAGGAGACAAGCTACCGGGGACCGGTTTCTGGCATTTCAGCCGTCTTCGGCCCGGCTTGCTTGAATCCTGTATTGCCAGAAACCGGTCCCTGGGAGCTTGTTTCCTTCCCAGTGTAAGAATTGGCTTTTGTAGTTTGGTTTGCTCTGTTCCCATCATGCACTGGGACAGGAACAGACTAATTTGCATACAGCCAGGTTCTGAAACTGGGATGGTGCAGTGAGCTAAAAAACGGTGTTGGATCTAGCCCTGATCTCTTGACTGGGTGAGAGCTTTCTGCTTAATTCAGAGACTCTGTCCCTCACCACCCCTTGTTGTAAATATTTTTGTCCACCCTAAGCGTGGAAGGGTATTCTCAGATGTGAGACCCTTGCTCATTGCACCATCAGGATTCAAGCAAACCGGGCCGAAGACGGCTGTAATGCCAGAAACCGGTCCCTGGGAGCTTGTTTCCTTCCCAGTGTAAGAATTGGCTTTTGTAGTTTGGTTTGCTCTGTTCCCATCATGCACTGGGACAGGAACAGACTAATTTGCATACAGCCAGGTTCTGAAACTGGGATGGTGCAGTGAGCTAAAAAACGGTGTTGGATCTAGCCCTGATCTCTTGACTGGGTGAGAGCTTTCTGCTTAATTCAGAGACTCTGTCCCTCACCACCCCTTGTTGTAAATATTTTTGTCCACCCTAAGCGTGGAAGGGTATTCTCAGATGTGAGACCCTTGCTCATTGCACCATCAGGATTCAAGCAAACCGGGCCGAAGACGGCTGTAATGCCAGAAACCGGTCCCTGGGAGCTTGTTTCCTTCCCAGTGTAAGAATTGGCTTTTGTAGTTTGGTTTGCTCTGTTCCCATCATGCACTGGGACAGGAACAGACTAATTTGCATACAGCCAGGTTCTGAAACTGGGATGGTGCAGTGAGCTAAAAAACGGTGTTGGATCTAGCCCTGATCTCTTGACTGGGTGAGAGCTTTCTGCTTAATTCAGAGACTCTGTCCCTCACCACCCCTTGTTGTAAATATTTTTGTCCACCCTAAGCGTGGAAGGGTATTCTCAGATGTGAGACCCTTGCTCATTGCACCATCAGGATTCAAGCAAACCGGGCCGAAGACGGCTGTAATGCCAGAAACCGGTCCCTGGGAGCTTGTTTCCTTCCCAGTGTAAGAATTGGCTTTTGTAGTTTGGTTTGCTCTGTTCCCATCATGCACTGGGACAGGAACAGACTAATTTGCATACAGCCAGGTTCTGAAACTGGGATGGTGCAGTGAGCTAAAAAACGGTGTTGGATCTAGCCCTGACCTCTTGACTGGGTGAGAGCTTTCTGCTTAATTCAGAGACTCTGTCCCTCACCACCCCTTGTTGTAAATATTTTTGTCCACCCTAAGCGTGGAAGGGTATTCTCAGATGTGAGACCCTTGCTCATTGCACCATCAGGATTCAAGCAAACCGGGCCGAAGACGGCTGTAATGCCAGAAACCGGTCCCTGGGAGCTTGTTTCCTTCCCAGTGTAAGAATTGGCTTTTGTAGTTTGGTTTGCTCTGTTCCCATCATGCACTGGGACAGGAACAGACTAATTTGCATACAGCCAGGTTCTGAAACTGGGATGGTGCAGTGAGCTAAAAAACGGTGTTGGATCTAGCCCTGATCTCTTGACTGGGTGAGAGCTTTCTGCTTAATTCAGAGACTCTGTCCCTCACCACCCCTTGTTGTAAATATTTTTTTTTTTTTTCAGGATTGATAAGGCCTGCCATAGGAGGGACTTATAGGAGTACATGTGTCCATTGTGGAGTTAGATAGAGGTATAATATATCTAGAGCAAAGGGTGATTACACCACCTTGCCCCAGCTGTGTTACCAGACAGTTGTGTCTGTTTAGATGGCCAGCCAAGGGTGGCACAATACATGCTGCAGCCCCTGGTAGGCCTTGGGTACACTTATGCCCTGGGTACCCTTGGTACACTGTACAAGGACAGCCAAGGTAAGTTAATGGGTTGGTCTCCATAGCGGCTGTGAATAACTACTAATATGCCCTTATTCCCCCGTTTATGGTATCCATTGTCGGAGTACTGATATTTAGAGAGTCAATGATGCTTATACGGGCAATTAGTGGACAAAATGAAGACTTACTACATGGCTACAATAAGTCAATAATTATTAAAACAATCATAATTGCATCCTTATTAAGGGGGGTTATCACTTCCAATTAACATCAGGCTCCTTGAATAGTTGCGTTTTTTAGGCAAGTTAATAGCCTTTCCTTTTTATTGGATGTTTTACTTACCGATAAAAGCTAAAAAGTCTCATTGAGTCAATATGTCTATTTGTTTTTGTTGGCTGTTTCAGCATGTGCCCAGTGCATTTTTAAATACAAAGACACAGTGGCTCCCTCCAAGGTCCTTAGAAATTGAAAACATTATAATTGGTATGTATAATACACCAGTCTGAGATGACGTAGAATCCAGTGAGGCTATGATTATATGTCTGAGAATATAATTTATATTATTTATAGATATTCATTGTGAGTGATTCCACCATTGTAAAGGAGTACTCCACAGACACTGTAGAACCCCCACGAAAACAGTGAGGTAGGGTGAAAGTCTATCAACACTTTTAATGGACCATAATATAGACTGATATATTTGGAAATAGAATTGTTGCTTTAAGAAAAGTAGATGTCATGGTGCCTACCCACATACATTTAAAATAAACTCCGTTCTCAAATGGTGAAGATGGAGATATACTAAATATATGTTTGTTTGACATTTATTCGTGAAATGCTCAGAATGTACATCGCAGTATGTATCTTTATGAAATGCCGTTATAAATGTATATTTGGTAAACATTAGAATGAATTATAATGAAGAGATAGATCAGAATGGATTTTGGTAGAAAGGTATGATAGTTTGGTGTCAGCAACACGGGTATTGAATAATAACACACATATTTTCCACTCTTTAGAAAACTGTCCTGAAGAAGGTGAAACATCAATCGAATATCACCGAAACGCTGCGTCGACTTTCGTTTTCTGTAATAAAATGTATATTAATTGCTCGTGATTTTTATGTTTTTAAGGATAACTTGTTTTTAAATTGTTTGTATAAATAAACAACACAAATGTATTTTTAATATATCAGCTTTTGGATTCACGTGCATTATTCAAGTGTTGGCTGACACAATGAAGTTTTAGGTTATTTCCTTCAATCAATCAATCAATCAAAGCATTTGTATAGCGCGCTACTCACCTGGAGGGTCTCAAGGCGCTTGGGGAAGGGGGGGGGTCCGCTACTGCTCGAACAGCCAGGTCTTGAGCTGCTTCCTGAAGGCGAGGTGGTCCTGGGTCACGCGGAGGTGGGTCGGGAGGGAGTTCCAGGTCTTGGCGGCGAGGTAGGAGAAGGGCCTTCCCCCAGTGGTGGCTCTTCGGATGCGGGGGACGGCGGCGAGGGCGTGGCCGGTCGATCGAAGCTGGCGTTTGGGAGCGTAGAAGTTGAGGCCGCTGTTGAGGTATCCTTGACGGTATATAATGTTCTTGTTTATGTATTTGTTTTTTGCTAAAGCGTTACTCCAGTACACTCAATGCCGGCGATGCAGGCAAACTGCTGTACTCCACTCTGTGTGGGAATGCAGCAACATTAGTCGGTACTGGACTGAGATATGGATGACATGATCAGTCTCAGAAGACATACTGGTACCATCGAAATGTTTATCAATATAACCTGGTATGTCGGCGTGTATTACACCCACGAACCACAGGCACCGATGGCTAGATCCCTCACTAGCGCGCGCAAAATCCTGCATACCTCGATACTGGAGAAAACCCACTGTACCAACACATGAAGAGTCAATTAAGGAATTAACAAGCAGTGCACTTTGTGAAATGGTGACAAATGGAATGATCAGATGGGCCTTTGCGAACTCATGTTGGAAGCCCTTTAATATCCAATCACCATGACTTTGACAAATCCGCTCCTGATACCCATCACTCTTGATCTCTTGGAGATGTACGAATGAGTCCTTGTTGATTGGTCCTATATGAGCCTCCCTCCAGGCCCTTGAGTGCTCCATCCCACTTGCAGTAGCCTCTTCATTGGCTTCTGCAGCACTAATACACTGGCTCCAGATTCTTGCAGCACTCACTCCCTTCAGGACCCCGCGGTTCTGCCTCCCACCAGGCATCAATAACAGGAGTCTCCAGTCCCAGCAGGCTTCAGTGGATGTACGGAGTCCCAGTCCCCCCTCTCTCCAGGATCCTGCAGCGTTAACAGGCATGCTGCACTTGGTAATGTTGAGGCAGAGCACCAAGGAGCGAGCTCCAACCCCTTAAGGGATGCTTCTACACTAACTCTGACTCCAGCCTTGATGAATGAATGTGCAGCGTTCTATATGTGCCAGTGACACTGTAGGAGTCAGTGAACAATAGCTTTTGGGTACCAGACACTGTAAGGACATGTTAATACTAAGTCTCTCCATGTCCCACTTTTAAATACCATGCACCCCGTCTTGTAGGCTACCAGCCCTACTTAGGGGTGACTGATTAGTATTTAAAGGGGAGATTTCGTCTGTCGACAGGGTTTATTTTGACGGTTGACTTGCAGTTTATTGACTGCTACAGTTAGGCTTCAATGGTAGGCCTGAAGCCATGTTTGCAATGCCACTGTAGTTAATGGCACAATAGGTGCTGCCGTCCACTTGTGGCATTTAACTTCCAGTCCCTGGGTACATTCTGTGCCATATACTAGGGACTACTAGGCAAGTTAAATATGACGATTAGGAATATGCCAAAGTAACCATGTTTAAAGGTGGAGGACCGGCACTTTACTCCTGGTTAGAAGGGATACAGTGCACAGAGTTGTAAAGGCAGCAAAAATATAGAATTCAGAAAGAGGCGAAAAATCCAGGGTGATCCAGCAGAAAAGGTGGATTTCCTACAGGGATGCATTTCTGAAGCTGCTGAAATGCATAGATTTATTCAAAATATGTTGTTCTAGTCTCAGATGTGTGGCACTTGGCAAGACTCCATCAGCATGTGAGTGTCTTACAGATTACAAAGAAGGAAGATGCCAAGGTCAGCTAGGCAGAATCTGTGTTCTTCTGTATTAAAATTGTACATAAAATTAATCTGAATTGACCTTTAATATACTGGCCTACTGGATATTGTCTGAATTTAGCAGACATTATTGGACCTTTCGTGGTAAACTCCAAAGATTTTTGTGTGTTGGGGAATTTCAATATCTATCTGGTCACTATTAACAATAGTTGCAGTAAAGATTCATTTTGCCTCCGCAGCTAAAGTGTCTGGTACCACTTCCGAGGCCGATATCATGGTTATACCAAAAGAAGGGACAGGCAGTTCTGACCCTATGAATTGCAATCATCTCTATGTCCCACCTCTCATAAGACTTCTGCATACTTCGACCCATATCAATAATAAATATAGAGCTTAAAATAATGCTATAATCATGGCCACGCGGCTTGCATCCTTGATCACAAAACTGGCCCATGCATCTCAGACGGTTTTTATTAAGGGATGATTAGTCGGTGAAACTATTTGCTTATTCTATCATTTAATTGCAAATTCTTCTACCTCGTTCTCTACAGCAGCAGTTGGAGTAGCTCTGGATGCAGAGAAAGCCTTTGATAAGGGTTCCTGGCCGTATTTAGAAGCCACCTTATCCAGATATGACCTGGGGGACTTCTTTATCAATCCATCAATTATTGTATGCTAATCCATTGGCCAGAATTTAAATAAACAGTGCCTTGTCACCCCCCTTTGCCTTACAACAAGGTACACGTTGGAGAACCGCAGCCTTAAGGCCCGGCGGGACAGGGTACGCCTAAATCCCCGGAGTTCACCTGCCTTATCAAATACAGAGACACAGACTCTTCGTCTGGCGTAGGAGATGGTATTTATTAGCTGCAGCTAGTACAGTGGTCTTAGAAGTCGTCAATGTAACGAGGTTCAAAAGAGACTGCCACTTAACTCCGTGGCGCACAAGTTTATATACAGCACAACACAATGCAAAAAGGCAATTTCACAAGAGCATGAGCTACAGGCAAACGTTAGAAACAATGTTTTAAGACTAAGGCAACTCAAATTCCCGGTCCCATTTGTCACTCGACCTCTTAATTAAATTACAAATGAATCCACATTATTCAGTTTACGAGCAAAGAAAACACACAGATGTGTGTCGTAGGTGGACAGTCGTGAAACAGGAGAATACAGGAGACATGTAGCGAAGGACAGCAGATAAGATAAACTAAAGGAAACAATGGTGTGAACCAACATGTAGTCCGGACGGGGATTAATCAGCTCAGACAGGAATTAGTGTACTCGGCCAGACCCTGACACTCACTAGTAAACATTAGCAGAGAAGCCACCTGACACGCAAAGGCAGAAACAACAAGAAAAACATCGCGTTCGCCAAGCTGCCTGAGTGAGGGCAACACAAAATGGCGGCGATCACAAAATGGAGGCTGAGTACGAACAAATTCGTAATTTTCAGAACCTCAGACCCTCCTTTTGCCATTACTCAGACAAAGACAAACCAACTCACGCTAATCTGAGTCAGAGTCAACACTGATGTTCATAAGGTCCTCAAGTTGTTGCTGCACCATCTTTCGAATATTCTCTGTCTTCTGAGTAGCAGATTGTGGAACACATAGAGTAGCCAACAGGCCACAGACTGCAGGACCACATTGCACACATACACAACAAGAGAATATGACGGCTAAGATTGCTCCAAGAACTGGCGAGGGGGTAGTATTCCAATTCGTATGACACCTTACTCGACATGTTTTGATAATGCTATGCCAAAGTTAGCAATAACCGCAAGGATTATAATGCACTTAAGAGTATATGGTTTAGCGTTATCATGGAACAGCTATAAGGACATGGTTCTGAAAGCTGCAGCAGGCTCAGCTCATGCTAGAGCACCATCTCACATAATTCCAAGCACTCTGCCTTCAGGATTGATAAGGCCTGCCATAGGAGTGACTTATAGGAGTATATGTGTCCATTTTGGGGTTAGATAGAGGTATAATATATCTACAGCAAAGGGTGATTACACCACCTTGCCCCAGCAGTGTTACCAGCCAGTTGTGTCTGTTTAGATGGCCAGCCAGGGGTGGCACAATACATGCTGCAGCCCCTGGTAGGCCGTGGGTACTCTTATGCCCTGGGTACCTATGGTACACTGTACAAGGACAGCCAAGGTTAGTTAATGGGCTGGTCTCCATAGCGGCTGTGAATAACTACTAATATGCCCTTATTCCCCCGTTTATGGTATCCATTGACGGACTACTGATATTTAGCGAGTCAATGATGCTTATACGGGCAATTAGTGGACAATATGAAGACTTACTACATGGCTACAATAAGTCAATAATTATTAAAACAATCATATTTGCATCCTTATTAAGGGGGGGTTATCACTTCCAATTAACATCAGGCTCCTTGAATAGTTGCGTTTTTAGGCAAGTTAATAGCCTTTCCTTTTTATTGGATGTTTTACTTACCGATAAAAGCTAAAAAGTCTCATTGAGTCAATATGTCTATTTGTTTTTGTTGTCTGTTTCAGCATGTGCCCAGTGCATTTTTAAATACAAAGACACGGTGGCTCCCTCCAAGGTCCTTAGAAATTGAAAATATTATAATTGGTATGTATAATACACCAGTCTGAGATGACGTAGAATCCAGTGAGGCTATGATTATATGTCTGAGAATATAATTTATATTATTTATAGATATTCATTGTGAGTGATTCCACCATTGTAAAGGAGTACTCCACAGACACTCTAGAACCCCCACGAAAACAGTGAGGTAGGGTGAAAGTCTATCAACACTTTTAATGGACGATAATATAGACTGATATATTTGGAAATAGAATTGTTGCTTTAAGAAAAGTAGATGTAGTGGTGCCTACCCACATAAATTAAAATAAACTCCGTTCTCAAATGGTTCAGGTGGAGATATACTAAATATATGTTTGTTTGACATTTATTCATGAAATGCTCAGAATGTACATCGCAGTATGTATCTTTATGAAATGCTGTTATAAATGTATATTTGGTAAACATTAGAATGAATTATAATGAAGAGATAGATCAGAATGGATTTTGGTAGAAAGCTATGATAGTTTGGTGTCAGCAACACGGGTATTGAATAATAACACACATATCTCATTAGAAAACTGTCCTGAAGAAGGGGACACATCACCGAAATGCTGCGTCGACTTTCGTTTTCTGTAATAAAATGTGTCGGGTCACAGCACCAAGGAGTGAGCTCCAACCCCTTAAGGGACGCTTCTACACTTACTCTGACTCCAGCCTTGATGAATGAATGTGCAGCATTCTATATGTGCCAGGGACACTGTAGGAGTCAGTGAACAATAGCTTTTGGGCACAAGACACTGTAAGGACATGTTAATACTAAGTTTCTCCATGCCCCACTTTTAAATACCATGCACCCCGGCTTGTAGGGTACCAGCCCTACTTAGAGGTGACTGATTAGTATTTAAAGGGGAGATTTAGCCTGTCAAAAGGATTTATTTTCACAGGTTGACTTGCATTTTATACACTGCTACAGTTAGGCTTCACTGCAGTGTTTGTACTGGCACTGTAGCGGATGGCACAATAGATGCTGCAGGCCACTTGTGGCATTTAACTTCCAGTCCCTGGGTACACTCTGTGCCATATATTAGGGACTACTATGCAAGTTAAATATGACAATTAGGAATATGTCAATGTAACGATGTTTAAAGGAGGAGGACCGGCACTTTACTCCTGGTTAGAAAGGATACAGAGCACAGAGTTCTAAAGGCAGCCAATATAAGCGCTGGGGAAGCAGGCTGGCGAAGCTGTCTCAACCCGGTGACACTCAGAAAGAGGCGAACAATCCAGGGTGATCAAGCAGAAAAAGTGGATTTCCTACAGTGATGCATTTCTGAAGCTGCTGAAATGCATAGATTTATTCAAAATATGTTGTTCTAGTCTCAAATGTGTGGCACTTGGCAAGACTCCATCAGAATGTGAGTGTCCTACAGATTACAAAGAAGGAAGATGCCAAGGTCAGCTAGGCAGAATCTTTGTTCTTCTGTATTAAAATTGTACATAAAATTAATCTGAATTGACCTTTAATATATTGGCCTACTGGATATTGTCTGAATTTAGCAGATATTATTGGGCCATTCGTGGTAAACTCCTAAGATTTTTGTGTGTTGGGGAATTGTAATATCTGTCTGGTCACTATGAACAATAGTTGCAGTAAAGATTAATTTTGCCTTCTCAGGTAAAGTGCCGGTACCGCTTCCGAGGCCGATATCATGGTTATATCAAAAGAAGGGACAGACAGTTCTGACCCTATGAATCGCAATCATCTTTAAGTCCCACCTCTCATAAGACTTCTGCATACTTCGACCCATATCATTAATAAATATAGAGGCTAAAATAATTCTATAATCCTGGCCACGCGGCTTGCATCCTTGATCACAAAACTGGCCCATGCATCTCAGACGGTTTTTATTAAGGGATGATTAGTCGGTGAATATATTTGCTTATTCTATCATATAATTGCAAATTCTTCTACCTCATTCTCTACAGCAGCAGCTGGCGTAGCTCTGGATGCAGAGAAAGCCTTTGATAAGGTTTCCTGGCTGTATTTAGAAGCCACCTTATCCAGATATAACCTGGGGGATTTCTTTATCATAGTGACCTTGGCCTTGTATGCTAATCCATTGGCCAGAATTTTAAAAAACAGTGCCTTGTCACCCCCCTTTGCCTTACAACAAGGTACACACCAGGACTGCCCGCTATCCACCCTGTTATTTTTTCTGGCTATGGATCCCCTCCTATTGATGTTAAATGAATCCATAGAAACTGCAGACATACTATTTGGCGATGTAGTCTACAAAACAGCTTGTTTGCAGACTACATATTCATCTTTACTGAATCCTCAGACATAGCTATGTCAGCTATTGTGAATAATATCAGTCAGTTGTCCTGTTTCTTTGGATACTCTTTGAACAAAGATAATACTTAAGTTTTACCCTTAAATGTACACTGTCACCCCTCCTATTTTGGTAACTCTAACTTCCAGTGGAAGTACAAATTCATCAAGTGTCTGGGTATCTGTTTTTGCAATGACCTCTCAGAATCAGTAGCTTTGAATGAATTAAAAGCGATTGAAAGAATTAGGTACAACTGGCTACTTGGAGCCCTAAACATATTTCCTGGTGGGCAGGCTAGAATCTATAAAAATTAAGGAGACCCCATTAGTTAACTTCTTGGTTTGCATGCTCCACATTTGATTGTCTCAGAGCTTTTTCTCAATTATTGATGAAAGTACCTCTGATTTTCCTTGGTGTGTTACTGTTTTAAGTGATGCATAAATACGTTACACATTGCATCTGAGTTAAGCATGACTGCTCTGTGCCAGTCTACCCGAAGGTGGAGCACAGGTTAGTTTGGGGTTTGCTTGTGACATCACCCTGAGAAGAATGTGATTGCGGTTTGAGAAGGGTTTCCCTTGCCTCAACCAGTAACCCAGTTTCTTACAGCAACTTATTCTGAAAGGGACAGAATTTTATCAAAAAGTTATACAGATAGCCTTGCAGTTAAGAGTAAACTACGCCAACTTCAGTTCCCTTATGCCATGCTATTCCCGGCCAGATTGCGGGTCGTGGGACCCATGGGTATGCTATTCTTTCAAACACCACAAGAAGCCTGGAATTGGCTGGACACTATACAGGAACGGGGGCCAGGAGGCAACTCGCAGAGGCCACCTGCTGGTGAGGGAGACCCACATCAAAGCCCGACAAGAGCGCCAACCCCGACCGAGGCGAGGGCAGAGCGCAGCAAGGCCAACAGAGCAGTTGCGGAGCTTAGCCAAATGGGATCCAGTCCTGGGTCCACGAGGAGTGATCGGGAAGTCGGGTGATCTGAGAACTCTCCCACGTTGAGCGCGGCGGAGGAATCAGAAATGGAGCTGCCTGCAGTGACACCTCAAACTGCAGACGAGCCCGGTTTATCATGTGGTGTATGGACTAGAGACACAATTTGTCAGAGATCTGTATCCTTTATCAGGACGTTATTCATGGGGACAAATGGTGAACGGAAGGGGACGGGGATCTGGGTGTACATCATTTGAACTCCAGAGTTGGGGTCTTAGGGGGGACTAATCAATTTGGTATGGAGGGAGCCCTGGGAGAGGGGGTTCCGGGGCTAGGTGGCAGCCACTGCACCCATGTATACAATATGTTGCAGTTTGGACGGGAAGGGGGTCACTTCTAACTGTCCTGGGGAAGGGGAGTTGGGTAGTTTATTTGTTGGGGGGAAGTTCACAGGGGACCAGGCGTGACTGCAGGGACCAGACGATAGATCCGCTTAAATTCTGTTCCCATGGGATCTAGCATAGATTATAAATGCATCTCCTTGAATGTGCGGGGAATGCAATCCATGACCAAGAGACACAAGGTGCATTTCTGGTGCGTAGAGGGGCACAAATTGCGTTATTACAGGAGACACATATCAATGCGAGAGAAGGGTCCGCAGTAAAATGACGTTGGTGGGGGCAACTATTCTATACCAGCTCTTCAGCCTTTGCCAGAAGGGTGCTGGTGTGGGTGCTGGCTGGAGTCCCTTTCCAGTGTGCCAGGGAATTTATTGACCCGGAAGGGAGATATGCTGTGGTGGTGGGTAAGTTATATGGAAAAGATATCATGATTAGGAGTATATACGCCCCAAATGTAGATCAGGCTTTATTTTTAGCAGAGCTTTCACGGGTGCTGGCACAGGTGCTGACAGAGCCGGTACTACTGGGAGGGGACTATAATAGTGTTGGGGATGTGGGACTCGACTGGTCGCACCCTCCGCTTCTTGATTCCCCTGCTTACAGAACAGAGGGCACGCAGAGAATGGCAACAACACTGGGGATTGGTGGATTCTTGGAGGGCACAACACCCAGGGGACCAGGATTATTCTTTCTCCTCTCCCATGCATGAGCTGCATGTTCAATTAAATGCCGTGTTGTGCACGCTTGAGGTACACAAATGTGTGAGGAACAGCGAGTATTTGGCGTGCACAGTCTGGGGCCACAACCCCTTATTGGTGTGTCTGAATTGGTCTAGGGTTAGGGCGAGGATCCCCCCTTAGCGGCTGAGGACGGAGCATCTGGAGTATCAGGTTTACCAGGATGATATTAGAACTGTCATTGAACAATACTTCGCAGACAATGCAGGGACGGCCTCCACACTTACAGCGGAATGGGAAGCGTTTAAGGTGGTGCTCAGGGGTAGAAGTATTGTGGCAGTGGTGGGAGTGAGGAGACTACTATTGCAAGATACATTGCAAGCTGAGCAGGCACTGCGTCGCCTCGAACGCACTAGTCTGGAGAACAAGGTGGGGTAGAGGGAGCTCCTTGAGGCTAGGGAGAAGGTGGCCGGACATGTGGAGCGGCTGCGCTGCTTTGACTATAAGAATTATATGGCAAGGGCACACTCGGAAAGGGAGCGCTCCTGGCCTGGCTGGCCAACCCAGCTAAGTGGGGCTCTGTAATATTGGAAATGATGACAGACCAGGGGAGGACACGATATTGACAGCAGGATATTAACCAGCATTTTTGTGACTACTATACTGATCTATATAGGAGTAAAACATATCCCACAGCTGTAAAAGATGAAAAATTCGTTGGCCCTTTGTTAAAAGAAAATATTAAAATTGAACCGTAGTTTATATTAATTTCTGTCTTTTAATCTGCTTGCAAATAAAATGAGCCCATTAGTCATAATGAAATGTTGCTCCATGGTGCACGGCTGGTGCACAGAGGGTTAAATTAAGTTGTCTGAAATTCAGCTGAAACCAGGAAAGAATGACAAGTGAACATGAACGTGCCCATTCTGCTGTAGCTCCAAGTTGTTTAATGATTCACTAGCCTTTCACCTACGTGCAGAGCCAGTTCAGTCAGTTCAGCGAGCCCTTTCTAGGAATCGTTCGCTGACCTAGGACGTGACAAGTTTGGCCTGCCCTTGCCCCGTTAAGTGAAGAGGCGAATTGTTTGCTCAGCACAGATAGCATAGATAGCAAGTGCGTCATTTGTGTTGAAAAGCAGAAAACACGGGCCTCTGCTGATAGTAGATCAACATTGCATATTGACATTTCAAGATAACCGGCCAAGGCAAGGCTGAAAGTCAGGAGGTGGTGGTTTAAAAATTAACCTGTAGCTGCATGGTCAGATGCGTCGCAAATAATGTAAAATGTGAACGTAGACATATTTCTGAAATGCACCTTGATACTGTAATGTACACGTGGACCTAATTCTAGCATGGTCACACCATGATGTAATTTGTTAATCATTAATGTATCCAGGTTCTGAAAATGGTGTATAAGAACTGGCTTGCTTTCTGAAAAAAAACAGATCACTTTGCACTCCTGCAAATTGTCTCAGCTGCAGCTTTATTGGCAATAAAGCCACTTTCTTTTGAAACCTTGTATGTGCCCTTCTTCTTGTCCCTATTAATGAATTTCTTTGCTTTAACAGATGGCGCCGTGACTCGACAGGAACTGATGGTCTCTGCAGGGGATAAAGAACTGCTGTCTTTGGATTCTTCAGGAGCCTTCCTGTCTCGGTGTATTCTGCGCAGCTACTGAGAGGACTTGTTTCCTGACACGCCCAGACGACAAGGCTCCCGTTGATAAGCCTTTGACAAAAGACACCACCAGCTTCCTTTGAGCCATCAGGTGATTTTGCCACAGCTAAGAAGGGTGCATACAACGGCATACAACTGGTCTGATGATCAGGTAGGCAGTGCTTAATTGCACTGAACTCAATTTTATAAATTGAATAGTGTTTTTCTAAAATACATCAGAAAGTACAAACTGAGATTCATTAGGGGTCTCTAGGGTAGGTCTGAGGGCGCCTTTAAGATAGGTGCCTGAGGAGGACTGTCCAACCTGTGAAAGATTATAAGGATCCCAAGGACAGGACAGGGACCGTGGGTGGTCGCCTTTAGACAGAGCATGCTTCTGAAAGACGTCTAAAAATTAAAAATACATATGCATATTGTTGAAATAGGTCATACAACTGTATCTTGCAAAAGTGTTGAAAAATAGTATAAAAAAGTGTGTAAAGTAGTGTACAATAGTGTATTTTAAGTGCACTTTAAAATAAAAGGAAATAAAAAGTGATAGAAGAGGAAAAATAATAAAATTAGTAACTAAATAAAATTCAAAATGCTTAGCAAACTATTTTTGAGCACAGCTAAAGGCCGCAGGGCAGCCTTAGATGTCACTCAACCAAAACCTCCTTGTGGCACACCAGCATGGTACGTGTCACGGAAAAAAGGGTACCATACAGCTATTCATATAGATCAATGGACTCATTATACCAGGAAAAATCCTGATCTACAGTGGCCAGAATATGGGACATTTGACAGAGCTAAAATGCTTTATTTAGAAGATTGTTTAAGGGAACGTGAAAAGAAAGGGAAGAAAGTACGTTTATTACAATGGGATGCATTTCATGCATGGCGGTCATACGCCGCTAACAGATGGCCAGGGGAACCTAGGACAACGAAAGGGAAAGCTTTGGCACATGATAGGCAGAAGGCAAAAGAAAGATGTGTATCAAGTTGTAGGGAAAAAGAAATGGAAATGGATAAATGCCTTACAGTTCACAAGCCTATACCAGATGTGTACCCCACTCTACCTAATGCTCCCTTAGAACAGGAAGATACAGAGGATCCTGTAATAGAGTCATTATTGACAACTCCACCACCATACAGCCCGCAAACAATGCAAACTTCACAAACTTCACCAGCACCACACACACGCACACCACAAGCTACGTCACCAACTAGTAAGACAGTACCTGTACAACTTCAAGATACACCTCTTTCTACCTCTGGTAGACCAGGGTTACGAACAAAAATAACAGAAAAAGAACAGAAAATGATACACGAGTGGGTGATGGACGTTATGAAAAATGGTACTTCTACATGGCGTACTGCAAAAAGTCGCTTCCCCCCAGATTTCACGCCTGCGCTTCAACGCAGTGCTTTGGATAAATTGGACAAGAAAAGTTACAGCTGGTTTAAAGACTGGGAAAAATATTGGCCTGAGGAAGACAGCTACCCCCAACCTGACAGATTGTCCCGTGCTCATAGCAATACAATATCAGCAGCAATAGATGATGTAGGAGCAACAAGCACAGAGATATTAGAAGCTGTCCAGATATTAGCTGAATGGATAGATACTCTTCTGATACTAGAACGAAAATTTACTAAACATAAAAAAAGCAAAGAGGAGGAAGCTAGTACTCTTTCTCCTACTCACAACTTCCCATTAAGAGAAGTACCAGGAAGTCAGGAAGGGAAGCCCACTATTAAAGTTCACACACCATGGTCAAATGTTGAATTACATAGATTTGCACTTCAGTTTCCAGACATTAGACAAGACAGAGAAGAATGGTACAGACAGACAGAAATAATACTAAGAGTTGGCACTCTCACACTGGATGACATAGAACAAATGTTTTCTATAATATTGCCACCAGACATTTGGGGAAAAATAAGGAGAGAGGATGATGAACTTTTAAAAATAAAATGGGAAGATATAACATCAGTAACAAGGAAAGGAGGAGATGATATATCAGATAATATTAGAGACTTACCAGCAAAAATAATGGCTAAAGTAAATACACTGGTACCCAGAAAACAAATAGACTGGTCAAAATTAAATGCATGCATTCAAGACACTGAAGAAACAGTATCTGGGTTTTTCGCTAGAATACAGAAAGTCTTCACAGCTTCAAGTGGTTTAGATACTGAAAAGGAAGCAACACAAAGTGCACTTGTCTCCTGTTTTGTAAATAATTTAAAACCATCAATTAAAAAAGGGATTCTAGAGTACAACCCTACTTGGTCATGCAAACCGCTAACAGAAGTTTTACAATTGGCACAGTATTACGAAATGCTAGGTAAAAAGGAGTTGGAAAGTAAAAATAACAAATTAAAAGAGTTAAAAACGAAAGTTTTGATTCAGCAGGCAAACCAGTATAGTGGCAGAGGACAAAGAAGCAGGGGTAGAGGAAGAGGCCGTGGGGGCCCACAAAGGTCATTTTCTACTCCCCCTACACAGCATACCACCACAAATGAACAAGCACACACACAAGGATGCTTTAATTGTGGGGGTCAGGATCACTGGAGAGCTCAATGCCCACACCCCGTCAAGCAGTCACTAAAAGGGGGTGGGATGGGAAGATCAAGAGGCCGGGGAAGGAGCATGGGAAGAGCTGGATATCAACAGCAAGGACGTGACTCACAACATGGCCCTACAGAGTATCCCCCCAACACAAATTTCTTTGATAATGAACAAATACCAAAAATGCAGGTGCATCACCCTTATGATGGAATATATCAGGAAGGGCCCCAAGGGGAATGGGACTATTATGCACAATAGGGGGGCCCGAGAGAGTTAATACAGAGGATGGTAATCCCTGTAGATCCCACTGGACCATATGTGAGGGGTAAGATTGAAGGTACACCTGTGGAATTACTAATAGATACAGGGGCCACCAATTCCTCCTTGACCAAGAAAAAGTTTCCAGATGTTCCTCTCTCGGGAAAAATAAATAAGTCAGTGGGATTCACCAACATACTTGTAACAAGCCCAATTTCAGCACCCTTGAAATACAGTATAGGCCCAATTCAGGACACGCATTCATTCCTTATATCAGACAAATGTGCATTTAATTTGTTGGGATTGGACTTGCTAAAAAAGATGAATGCCACTATTAAGTGCACTGCAGACGGAGTTTTCTTGGAAGTAGATGGACCAATGACAGAGGAAATGGGCAACTGTTTCCTATCAATAGGAATACAAAATATTGCCGCACAAATAATGGATCAGATAGATTCAAGGATATGGGCAAAACACAAAAATGACACAGGGAAAATGAACATCACACCTGTAACAATTACAGTCAAACAGAATGTAAAATTACCAAGAATACCACAGTACAAAATAGCTCCAGAGGGTCTAAAGGGATTGCAGGATATAATAGCTGACTTACTAAAAGAAGGGATTGTTAAAGAAATACCAGGCAGTCCTTGTAACAGCCCTATTCTTCCGGTCTTGAAGAAGAGCGATGGAAATACTAATGAAAAAAGTTACAGATTCATAGTTGATCTAAGAGAAATTAATAAAATAGTGGTGCCACAGTTCCCGGTTGTCCCAAATGTAGTATCAATATTGTCAACATTGTCACCAGAAATGGCATATTTTTCTGTAGTGGATTTGAAGAATGCCTTCTTCTCAATTCCAGTAGATGAGGGTAGCATGTACCTCTTTTCATTCTCTATAGGCGGGAGAACTTATTGCTTCTGTAGGGTCCCTCAAGGGTTCACAGAAAGCCCGAGCATTTACAACCAGGCCTTAAAGAGAGAACTAGACACATTCAATTTATCACCTAACTCTGTGCTAATACAATATATTGATGACCTGCTGCTTGGTAGCATCTCTGAGGCACAATGTACAACTGACACCATTAATTTGTTAAATTTCTTAGCTGAACGTGGTCACAAAGTTTCACCAGAAAAGATACAATTTGTTCAACAGGAAGTATCCTACCTAGGACACATCCTGTCGAAAGGGCAGAGAAGATTGGATGATAAGCGCATTAAATTGATTCTACAGACACCAGTGCCACGCACCCAAAAACAGGTGCGAGCCTTTTTAGGCATGGCCAGTTATTGTCGACATTGGATTGCTAACTTCTCCTTGATTTCAAAACCCTTATTGGCCCTGACCCACAAGGACACGCCCGAACCCCTTCAGTGGTTGCCAGAACATGAACAAAGCTTCCTTGCCATTCGGCAAGCTCTCTGCTCTGCTCCTGCTTTAGGCCTACCAGACTATTCTAAGTCTTTCCAACTCTATGTTCATGAGTCTGACGGGAGTGCTCTTGGGGTTCTATGCCAGCAGTTTGGTGACCACAAAAGACCATGCGCATATTTCTCTGCCACCTTGGATACTGTAGCCAAGGCTTTACCTTCCTGTATACGTTCTGTTGCAGCAACCGCCTTAGCACTACAACTTGCAGAAAGCATAATAATGGGACATGAAGTTGATGTCTATGTTCCACATGCCGTAGAGCTGATACTAAATAAGACACGTACACAGCACCTCACAAATGCCAGGCTCACGCAGTATGAGATCTGTTTATTTGCAGCACATGTGACACTTCACAAATGCAACGTGCTTAACCCTGCCACTCTGTTACCTATTCCCACTGATGATCTAGTGGACTCAGACCATGATTGTATTTTGTTAACTGAAGAGCAAACAAAAGGGAGAATAGACATGACGGACATAGCCTATGCAGATGCAGAGGGAGAATTCTGGGTGGATGGTTCCTGCCTTAGAACAGAGGATGGAAATACATCAGCAGCCTATGCAGTTGTAACAAATAAAACTGTAGTTGAGTCCTGTAAGATACCCGAGTTGTCTGCACAAGCAGCAGAACTTGTGGCACTCACACGAGCTTGTGAATTATCTGAAGGAAGGTGTGTTAACATATATACAGATAGCCAATATGCCTTTAATGTGGCACATTCCTTTGGAAGACTCTGGAAGGAAAGAGGTTTTATTACCTCACAAGGCACAAAGATACAGCACGGAGTGCTTATCACCAAATTACTTAACTCCCTGGCACTTCCAAAGAAATTGGCCATAGTTAAATGCAGCGCTCACAAAAAAGTTACCGACAAGGTAGGCCAGGGAAATGCATTTGCTGACATAACAGCAAAACAGACAGCAAGAAATAATTCAGCACTAGTACTAACTGTCCAAGAATTACCAGATGAAGTGAAGTCACTAGATCTAACAAGTGAAGGTATAAGACTAATGCAACAAGGAGCAACCGCAGAAGAACAGATGAGTTGGTCAAAGAACGGGTCATTTGTTCAAGGATGTTGGATGAATGGCGCCAAGGATAAATATATGTTACCAGACAGGATGGTCTACTCTATGTGTTTGGCCATGCATGGCCCAGCACATATATGCAGGGATGCAATTGTAAATTGCATGGACAAATTCTGAGTGAACAAGAACATAAGAAAAATAGCACAGGAGATATGTCAAACATGTATGGTATGTGCACAGTACAATGTGGGTAAGACTGCTCCAGTACCCAAAGGCCACTTTCAGAAACCAACAATGCCATTTGAAGCCCTGCAAATAGACTATGTGGAGATGCCCCCTACAAATAAGTATAGGTATATCCAGGTAGTGGTGTGCATGTATTCAAAGTGGATAGAGGCATATCCGGTGAAACACAATGATGCCATCTCAACAGCCAAGTGCTTGATAAAGGAACTGATCCCACGTTTTGGGGTCCCAAAAACAATATTTTCAGACAATGGCAGTCACTTCTGTAATGAACTAATAAAGGTTACATGCAAAGCCTTGGGAATACAGCAGAAGCTACACTGCGCCTACCATCCAGAGGCCGCTGGCGCAGTGGAAAGAAAAAATGGCGTGCTCAAGGCCAAGATAGCAAAAATATGTGCTGACACAAAATTGACCTGGATGGATGCTTTACCCATTGCCCTAATGAGCATGAGGAGCACACCAGATGCCAAGACCAAGCTCAGTGCACATGAAATTGTCACTGGGTTGCCAATGGTAGCTTGGGGAGTTCCAGACAAAAATGCTCTGCCTATGATGACGAATGAACTGTTGAATGATTACTGCATGTCACTTACACGTACTCTTGCTTCTATCAACCAGCACGTGAAGGGAGCCCTTCCAGAGCCGCTGCAGGTCGAGGGGCACAAGTTCAAGCCCGGTGACTGGGTGCTCATCAAAGCATTCCAGAGGTCCAACTGTCTCCAAGCTCGCTGGAAGGGACCACAACAGGTACTACTCGCCACAAAGACAGCAGTGAAGTGCACCAACAACAAATCTTGGATTCATGCCAGCCACGTCAAGAGGGCACCTCCTGAGACTGCATCCAGCCAAGACCCAGGTCAGCAGCACATGCCAACACCAGAACTGATCAAAGAAGAAAAAAGGTACAATTTGAGATCTACAAAGAAGAAGGAGATGAAATGTCAGTAATTCTGGTACCTGATCTTCTGCAGGAAATAGATGAAGTACTACTATTAGATATTATCCTAACAGATATTTTGACGACGATTTTTGACTTTGAGAATAGCAGTGAAGAAGACAACGAAGACGCACTCAGTTACCTT
Organism: Lissotriton vulgaris; assembly: GCF_964263255.1. Lineage (NCBI taxonomy): Eukaryota > Metazoa > Chordata > Amphibia > Caudata > Salamandridae > Lissotriton > Lissotriton vulgaris. Next base: position 255,751,116 of record NC_141690.1, read on the forward strand.
GAGGAAGTATTTAGTCAGCTAGAATACCAACTAATGCAAGATTTAAATAGTCTAGCATTACAAGAAGCCTTGAATAGAGTACTTGCTGACTGAGAAAAACAAACTAGGGTATATTGCACACTACCACCAGGAATAACAGCCTGTCTGCATAACAGGAAGAGACTACAACAATTCATCAGGGAAGTTCTTAGTAAAAAGTGGGCCAGTACAACGTTGAGTAGATGAACTGATCCAGGAGGTATTTGCGAGTCCTCCTGTAACTGCATAGTGCCCGTGCCACTGCAGTAATTAGTAGATGAACTGATCCAGAAGGAATTTGCGGGTCCTTCTGTCACTGCGAGCACCCGTGCTGCTGCAGCAACCAGCAAGGGACTTTTTCCAGATCATCAGGACAGCCAGCTTCAGAAAGATACATTTGGGGTGAGGTATAGTGGACACTCCTGTCGTGTCTTATAGGAATTACATGCATATCTTTGGGAGGAGAGAAGTACCAAAAAATACTCAGAGACCATCTGACATATTAACGAATAGCTGTTCGCAATATATTTTATACTACAGCCTCACCTTATATGTGTTTATGCTTTTTGTGTGTTTAGCTTATATTATAGTAAAGATTCATAGTGATAATTCACAACATAGTGTCATCAATAGCACTACATCCAATTAAAGAAAGTATAAGAATAGATAGATATGGATAGGGAAAATACAGTTCTAAAAATGAAGAGAAAATGGTACAAGTCTAAAATGTGCATATCTGGGGTGATATTCTGTCTGTTATTATTAGCATTAATTACTGTATATCTATTAGATGTGTTCTATCCCATGGAAAAGTTGATCCCAACACCAACAACACCTGCTACAATACCTGCATACACTTTGTCACCTGAAGAAATTGCCCACAGAGAAGATATGCACCACAATTCCTTTGTGACTTTGATGCATCATACCAATAAGATATTAACAAGGGGAGATTGCTGGATATGTTTGCAATTCCCAGCTTCTGTAGACCAAAGTTTGCCCCTGGTTCAAGTCCCACTACCGTTTGCAGCATCCTGTTATGCCATTTACATAACAATAGTAAAAGTAGAACTGATAGCTGTTTTGCAGAATTTAAAGAAAAGTACTGCTGGTGCAGGGACAACTATGGCCCCACCTGCAGGAACATTATATAACAAATATATGGCAGATATTCTGACACTAGGGAACTGCACGGAAGTGACAGAACCAAATGCAACATTTCCCCTGTCTGACATCTTTACTCCGCTCTTTCCAGATAAGAATACAAGCATTAGGATAGCAGGCCCATCAAAAGAAGCAAATAAGAATATACCATTTTTAAAGTTAAAATTAAGAAAACACAACGCAATAGGGAGTATATGTATTAAGAGTAATGGGACCTATCAGGTGGGAAATAGCACAAATGTAACATGACATTTGAAATGACGGCCGGAAATATTAGCATTCCACTTTACGTAGGTGACTCAATTTATTTCATTTGTGGAGAGAAGGCTTATACATGGCTTCCAACAAATTGGGGTGGTTGTTGTCACCTAGGTTTTGTATTACCTGCTATAGCAATAAAGGACACTAAGGAAGTACGAAGGGACATGCAAAGACACGCACCACGGCGAGGCAGGAGAAGTGTGGATCAAAGAGATGCAGCATCACAGATAGCGGGTGACATATTTAAAGGAGTGATACCATGGATTGGTCCAGCTATCAACTCCAGGGATATACGTAGATTATCCAGGCTACTAGAAGCAACAATAAATGAAACAACAAGTATACTTGAAAATATTACAGTAGAGCTTCAAGCTGTGAGATTAGTTTCGTTACAAAATAGAATGATTCTCGACATGATGCTAGCAGAAAGGGGAGGAGTCTGTGCAATTATAGGGGCGTCCTGTTGCACCTATGTCCCGGACTCCTCTGTTACTATCAGGGAAGCAATAAAAAGATTGCATCATATAGGTGTAGAAGCACATCAGGATTCTGGTACATGGGATATAGGAGGTTCACTTTGGAGTTGGTTGAGCGCATGGGGTTGGAAGATAGGAATGGTGTTCATAACAATTTTCCTACTAATAATAGGCTGTTGTCTATTAGTTAATTGCCTGCCAATGTGCTGTCAACTATTGGGACAACTGACAAAATGCCAAGTGAGGAAATTAAAGGAAAAAGAAAGAATGCTGATGCAAACAGTCACTACTGAGTTAATGAACATAGACATTTCTGACAATGATAAGAATGAACAATATAATTATTAAATTGTGATATGCTGCGTGATGAAATTATTTTAAACTGAGGTTCAAAGGGTCGATTTGTAAAAGATGAAAAATTCGTTGCCCCTTTGTTAAAAGAAAATATTAAAATTGAACCGTAGTTTATATTAATTTCTGTCTTTTAATCTGCTTGCAAATAAAATGAGCCCATTAGTCATAATGAAATGTTGCTCCATGGTGCACGGCTGGTGCACAGAGGGTTAAATTAAGTTGTCTGAAATTCAGCTGAAACCAGGAAAGAATGACAAGTGAACATGAACGTGCCCATTCTGCTGTAGCTCCAAGTTGTTTAATGATTCACTAGCCTTTCACCTACGTGCAGAGCCAGTTCAGTCAGTTCAGCGAGCCCTTTCTAGGAATCGTTCGCTGACCTAGGACGTGACAAGTTTGGCCTGCCTTTGCCCCGTTAAGTGAAGAGGCGAATTGTTTGCTCAGCACAGATAGCATAGATAGCAATTGCGTCATTTGTGTTGGAAAGCAGAAAACACGGGCCTCTGCTGATAGTAGATCAACATTGCATATTGACATTTCAAGATAACCGGCCAAGGCAAGGCTGAAAGTCAGGAGGTGGTGGTTTAAAAATTAACCTGTAGCTGCATGGTCAGATGCGTCGCAAATAATGTAAAATGTGAACCTAGACATATTTCTGAAATGCACCTTGATACTGTAATGTACACGTGGACCTAATTCTAGCATGGTCACACCATGATGTAATTTGTTAATCATTAATGTATCCAGGTTCTGAAAATGGTATATAAGAACTGGCTTGCTTTCTGAAAAAAAACAGATCACTTTGCACTCCTGCAAATTGTCTCAGCTGCAGCTTTATTGGCAATAAAGCCACTTTCTTTTGAAACCTTGTATGTGCCCTTCTTCTTGTCCCTATTAATGAATTTTTTTGCTTTAACACAGCGGACGATCTTGCTGACTCGTTAAGATGTTGAACTACCAACTCTTGATGCAGAGGAAGCAGAGGCTTTGGGGAGGTAAATAGAGCTTGGAGAGGTTAGAAGTGCTGTTAAAGCCATGGCTAGGAACAAGACGCCAGGCACAGACGGGTTCCCTATTGAATTTTATGCACAACATCTTGACTTGCTGGGACCCCGGTTGGTTGTCGTGTACAACCAGGCAGATCAGGAGGGGAAGCTTCCGGGAACCAATAGAGAGGCGCTGATTGTTCCCTTATTTAAACCAGGGAAACAGGTGTGTGACAAAATGGCCTATCGCCCCTGTCACTACTTAACCTGGATTACAAAATCCTGAGCAAGATACTGGCTACTCACCTACTGCCATATATGACGGGTCACATACACTGGGATCATGTAGGCTTTATACCATCACGCAATACGGCAATGAATGTTCGGAGATTGCTCCGAGTGATGGACACAAATTCTTATTGTAAAGAAGAGGCTACTATTCTGACAATTGATATCGAAAAAGCTTCCGCTAGCCTAGAATGGCAATATTTATTTAGTGTAATGCAAGCCTTTGGGGTAGGACAGGAGTTTGTGGACTGGACTGCTCTATTATATAAGGACTCCAGCCAGGGTCCAGACTGTGAAATGTATATCGGACAAGTATATGGTAGAATGGGGGATGAGACAGGGATGTCAGGTATCGCCCTTTCTGTTTGCAATGGCTATGGAACCGTTAGCGGCTAAGGCCAGGTCTGGGAATTGGTACAGAGGGTTCATGGTCAAGGGACGGGTCCACCACATAGGAATGTATGCAAATGATCTTATTTTGTTTCTCAGCAACACGACTATGGATCTTGATGGAGCTAGGGGGCTCCTAGCGGCCGTAGAGAGAGCAGCGGGCCTCTAAGTTAACTGGAGCAGGTCCTGTCTATTCCCCGTCACGCAGAAAAAAACTACAGCACCATTGAGCGCGAAACACTTGCTTGCGTATGGGCTGTGGAAAAACTAAAGACATTTTTATGGGGAAAACACTTCGTAATTATTACAGATCATAAACCCCTAATATATATGATGGTTGGATGTGGTCGTGGCAATGGAAAAGCAAGTTCCGGCTACTTTCAAAACGTCAGGAATTTAATTTTAAAATACGACACATTAAAGGAGGATTAAATTGTAGGGCAGATTGTTTATCCCATTTGCCAATTAATGAAAGTGAAGAAGATAGTTTCAATGACACAGAATGCGTGGTTGCACTTATTGATGCCACCGTCATGTGTGAAGGGTCAATCACTGAAAGTGAATGGTTAGAAAATCAAGAAAAAGATGTCATCATGAAACAAGTTTTTTGAGAACATCACTACTAAATGGCCTCCAATGAGAAATTTTACAGCTAGTGCCAAATTAACTCTAGAGAATGGCTTTCTAAAAAGACATGACCTTTTTATACCACCATTAAAACTACGTAAAAAATGTATATTTCTTGCACACAAAGGGCACCCTGGCAGTACTGCCACAAAAAAGATTTTGCGATGTTACTATTGGTGGCGAGGAATAAACAACGATGTTAATAATTACATTATTGACCAATGCAAATAATGTTTAAAGCTGCTAAGCATTGGAAAGTTAGCAAAAGTGAAATGCAACTTGTAGAATATCCTGATGGACCGTGGGCAAAAGTTGCAATAGACTTCTCAGGTCCTTTTAATCTTCTACAAAGCAATTGTAAATATTTAGTTGTATTAACTGTTTACTACTTTAAATGGGTCCATTATGAGTTCATACAAAATATAACAACAGATGTTGTAACTGATTTTTTTTAGAATATTTGCAACTGAGGGCGAACAGAAAATTCTAGTATCTGACAATGGTACACAACTAGTATCTAAAAATATGACAGATTATCTGCAGAAACAAGGAATAAAACAGGAAAAAACTCCTCTTTATAGCCCTTCTTCTAACGGACAGGTAGAAAGCTTGAATAGATTTTTAAAGGATGGTGTTCAATTAACTATAGCATCCCATTTACCAGTACAAGAGTAGATAAGAGAAAACGTAAGCAGTTACAACACCACCACTAATGAAATAACTAAACCCACACCTTTTTACTTAATGAGAGGAAGGAAATGCAACAGTGCATTAACACCTAAATTCAACGAGTGGTTTAGTAAGAACACAAAAAACAGAAGTGGTAAGTGATGAAATAGAGTGAAGGAGGAAATTGTGGCTAAACAAAAACTTACTAAAATATATTGTGATATAAATAACATACCAAAAGAAAAAAATGTCATGAAAGGGGATTGGGTCGTTATAAAGTTCCGAAAGGTGAATCCACTTTCTCTGCTCCATATTGAATAAAAGATTGTTTCTAAAGGTTGGTGGAGCAAAAATGATATTGTTAAATTAAAAGAAGGTCAAGAAAAAATACGAATGAAAGGAAAATCACAACAAAATGAAAATGTTAATGACAGTATGATAGACTGTGAAAATTATTCCTCTAGGAGTTGTAGTTTTTATGATGGCAAAGGTACTTTTAATGCCGCTGAGAGTGAAGAACACACCTTTATACCCATTGAAAATAGTGACGGTACATTAAATGAAAACGACATTCAAACTAATGAAAATAATGCTTTGCAGAAAGAATCCAATATTGTACCTGGTACTGTAAAAGAGAATATTGAGTCTGTAAACGAAAAATGTAATGATAATTTTAACTTTACACAAAATCAGACTACGTCAGAAAGAGCAGTCAGGATTCCCAAACGTTATGATCGTTTTGTTTTAGTTTGTTTTTCTTCTTTGTACAAAAGGGAGATGTTGTACATCTCAATGTGGTTATATTTATGAGATGTAATGCTTCTATATTATATATTAGTATTTCTTCTTTCATGTAGATCTTTTCTTCCCTTTCTGTTATCCTTTTGCCTTACGTCACGATACGTCACTTGGAACCCTCACCGGGTATTTATGTGATGTCATGGAACGTTCATGCATTCTACTTGATTTCCATCACCTGTTCAGACCTGTTAACATTATCTTGCCAGTGGGCCTTTCAGCTATATTTAATGTTAAAATAAATATGTATTTATTCATCTACCACTCGTCTTTCATCTTTTTCGCAACAGGTGTGTCTGTGTAGATGACACTGTCCTTGAGCAGATGAGTGTGCATGTGGGTAAAAGGATGTACTTGACATTTGAGGCTGTAAACGGCCATTTGAGGCTCTATATGTTGTTTTGCTTCAGCATTTTGGGTATAATTAGCTGTGTGGCCTCTTGACATCAATGTCTGGTCATTTATTTATTTATTTATTTATTTATAAAGGGCCATGTGACCTTTGTGGCATTCGAGGATGTAGCCGGGCATCTGAAGCTTTACCTAGTGTCACATGATGCTTCCAGTCCAACCCTTGTGATATGAAGGCTGTGCCTGGATATATGATACATGTGCACGTGTTTAGTTCCATGTTTACATAGCACAGACGTGCCTGTGATGTTCCAAGGCAGGACACTAGAAATATGCCTGGATGACAATTAAAATAAACTTTTATCTTCTTTGGTAACTGGTTTTAGTTTCATGAATCCTGCCCTTGCTGTAATATTTTACTTCAGTAGATTCATTTTCCTTGGGTGAAGGATCTTGCAACATTATGTTATGTGGTATGGAAGGTTGTGTAATATTACTTCCGGTGAAGTCTTTGTGGTCAGATAATTGAAGTGGTCACGTAGAAGTAAGTCGCAGGAAGCAGTATGGTATAATTAATTTGGTAGTTTATTCAGAGAAGCGTAAGTCATCTCTACAAGCCTGAGCCAACCATTACATCTGGAGCTCTCTGAACCCTCTTCACTCCGAGTGTTCCGAGTTCCACATGAGAACGAATGACACAAGGACACACGAGAACACCACCCCCCCCTAAAAGGAACAAGAACATGTTTAACAAAAAGCAAGTCTGAAACAAATTTACCTAAAATGGTTTTCTTTAACTTATTTCAATAATAACTAAAATATAAGCAAAGTCAGTAATCTTAACTCAGACAGTATTTATTCTCAACATGTGTTTGGACTATCTTCTCATAACGTAGTCTTTACACCATACAGGTGCATTTCTTTGCCTATGACTTAACCTACGTTGATTCTTCCACCTATTCATGTTCCCATGAAAAGACGTACTACTTTGTGCCACATTTCCAAGTGGAAAGACCGTACCCCTCTCATTCTGACGTAAACATGTGGCATCGACAAACTGGGGAACCTTCACAATCTTCGACAGACTCCAAACATTGCCATCTGGCAATTCCACAACTTGTTTGCCTACTCGAACAACTAGCATGGGATCAGAAAAACGAGATTCTCCAGATCTAATAAAACCAGATTTTCTTACTCACACCCAATCTCCAACGCTACATGGAACACCGTCAGTGGGATGTTTCACCCTAGATTCAGAACTCTTAACTTTCCCACTAATCAGATCTCTCATCCACTGTTGACTCATATTGCAAATACCCTTTCTCCCTCGCATTTTTTCGAATGGAGATAAATCCCCAACGCTTCTGGGAGTGTTTCTATAATTCCATAAAAGTTTTCTTACAGCATCATAGCAATTTTGACCATTGCATAAAGCAAGTTGTAACCCTTCCTTCAACACCTTAATCCACCTTTCTACCATACCATTTCCCTGAGGGTAATAAACAGATGAACGTTTATGAATTATACCATGATTGTTGCAATATGATTTCATTTCACAAGATGTGAACTGTGCCCCATTGTCGGACAAAATGGAAACCGGAAACCCCTCCTTTTCAAAAATACAGTTAAGAAAATCAATGATTTTTTAGAAGATACATGAGGAACAAATTTCACTTCTGGCCACGGAGAAAATTGATCAATCAAGACTATGGCATAAATAGGATTCTGACCAAAACTCATAGGACCAGCAATGTCAATCGAAACACACTCCCAGGGCGTAGTAGGTCTTGTAACAAGATCATGAAACCTTTTGTGATTTGTCGCTGGCGGTACACTCTAAGCAAAATCTGTCTTTTCTTTCAATAGATCTGTCAATTCCAGGCCACCAAAACTTACATCTGATTCTCCTTTTCATACTCGTCATTCCGGGGTGACCTTCGTGTGCCATCTCAAGCACAGTTTCCCTAAAATCCAGAGGTACCACCAATTGCAAACCTCTTAATAAAATGTCGTTTTGAATTGTCAGTTCTTGAGCTATCTGAAAGTAAGATAACACTTCTTGGGACAAACCAACTTTGTTAGGCCAACCCTTCTTCACAAAGAACATGGCACACTTATAATCGTCATCATTATCACACGCAACTCTCCATTCTTCTTCTCTTATTCAACCATTAGAGACCTCACAAATAGAAACTACCCTGTCAGGATCTTCATCACAGGCAACAACGTTATCATTTTTATTTATTATTTATTTATAAAATTTCTATAGCGCACAAATACCTTCCGGTGTCTCGGCGCTGAAGTTCACAGATTGCAAGGGGTTCCTATTGAAAGTTTACTGATTAAAAAGCCAGGTTTTAAGGTGCTTTCGGAATATTAGTAGTGATGGGCTACGTTTGATATAGGAAGGGAGCAGGTTCCATAGTTTAGAAGCAGCAACCACGAAGCGTTTGTCTCCCCATGTCGCTTTTTTTGTGCGTGGAATTTGGAGCTGTTGGGCTGCAGATGAGCGTAATGTTCGACTAGGTGTGTAAACACTAATGGCCTTTTAAAAAAATTCTGGTCCAATGTTGTTCAATGCCTTATATGTGATACACAAGGGCTTAAACTTTGTACGGCTTCTAACCGGCAACCAATGTAGTTGACGAATGATGGGAGAAATAGATGAATATTTAGGTGTGCCGGTTAGGATCCTTACGGCAGCATTTTGAACAACCTGTAATTTGTTCAAAACTTGCTCCTGCGCGTTCAACAGTAGGCCATTGCAATAGTCCACCTTAGACAATACCAAAGTGGACATTAGGGTCTTGCCTGCATTTGGGGGAAGAAATGGAAGCAATCATCATTAATAGGTAGTCTTGAGAGACAATCGGCTAAAACATTTTTTGCACCAGGAATGTACTCAACCTGAAAATGAAAATCTTGTAATTTATATTGCCATCTAGCTATTCTGGCAGTTGCTTTATTACAACCTTTAGTGGTGAACTGGTCTACAAGTAGGCGATGGTCAGTTGTTACTATAAACCTAGAACCATAAACATACTTGCAAAAATACTCAATTCCCCACCAACAGGCTAGAGTTTCTTTCTCTAAAGTCGAATATTTGTCCTCCGCACCTCGAAATGGCCGGGATGCAAAAGCAATTGTAACAAGATCACCTTTTTTGCTTTTGCATAAGTACTGCGCCTATGCCTACATTGCTTGCATCAGTAATAATGACTGATTCACAAGATGTGTCAAATGGAGCTAAAGCAGGTGCAGAAGCAATGCATTTCTTAATGTAAGAAAATTGATCTTTACAATTGGAATCCCAAAGAAATACTTGGTGATTTTTCATTAAATTTCTTAAATGTTTTGTCTTGTCAGCAAAAGTTGGGATAAATTTGGCATAATATTCAGCTAATCCTAAAAAGGACCTGAGTTGATCTTTATTAGTGGGTTTGGGGGCATTTTCAATGGCGTTGACCAAACTATGCTTGGGTGATATTCCTTTTTTACTAATGGAATGACATAAATAATCAACTGACTCCATGCCAAATTTACAATTTTCTTTGGTTAATGTCAAACCATTGTCCTGTAAAATTGATAAGACCTGGTACAATACTTCTGAATGCTCTTTGTCATTTTCCCAAATACTAATATATTGTCTTGAAGGACATTAGAGAGATTCATAAACAGATTGTGAAGTAGTGTGGCTCACTGGTTAGAGGCGGCAGACCCGAGAGCAGAGGACGGCCCGGGACCAGGGTTCGATTCCCGGCGCGGCAGGTTTCTGGACCAGGGTCAGTGGACTCGATAATTCTCTCGCCTCGGTGCCCACTCTGATCAGCGATCACACTCGGCAACTCTGGGCATTAGCTTGCCTCATCTTCACTAACGGCCCCACCAGACCGCCGGGGATGCCTGGTCTCACCCTGGAGATACCCATTAAGGGACCATCTCTCAGGGAAGCCAGGAAGGGTTTTGCAGCGGTCGAAGCGCCTTGGGACCCTACGGGTAAGTAGTGCGCTATATAAATGCCTATACATACATACATACAGGCCTATACATACATAACACGCTGAAAGACAGAAGAGGCTGAAACTAACCCAAAAGGCATCCTTTTATATCTATACGCAGTAAAAACAGAAGCATCTTTGAGTTTTGAAAACATTTCCCCAATATTCAGAAGGGGATGTCTGTCGACCCAAACATTGGAATTGAGATCTCTCTTGTCGACACACAATCTCACCTTGCCATTAGGTTTATGAGCAACAACAACAGGTGAAAGCCATTCGGAAGATTCGATCTCTTCTATAACATCTAATTCACAAAGTCTTTTCAATTCTTTTTTGGCAGATTCCCTCAAAGATAATGGAATATTTCTAACCTTATGGACCTTTGGAGTTGCATTATGTTTCAAAATGATTTTATGTTCAAATTTTTTAAGTAACCCTAATTTAGGTGAAAAAACATCAGGAAATAATGTTTCCCATTTGTTATCCGTGACCAAACTAACTTGGTTGATGATGTCTGAATAACCCAAAACTTGTTGAGGGTGATTGGGATCTAATTTAATCATTAAATCACGTTGTTGGGGCCATCCCAAATAACATGAGCCCTCTTTTGCAACATAAACTCTTGAATGTATAGTTTTGCCTTTAAATGAAAGGTCAGTCGTAAAATAATCTAAAACATCTATTGTTTTTTTTCCATAGCCAATCAATCTAATATCAGATGGAAGTAAAAGTACATCAGGAAATTCTTTTAACCATTCATCACCAATTAACGTGTGTCTGGCACCAGAGTCAGCCATGACTTTTATAAGATTTGTACCAATTTGTAACATGCAAAATGGAGCATCTTTTTTCTCTTCGTCAATTTCATACACAGCTAATAAATTATCAAAATCGTCGGACTCAGATTCAACTTCATGCACACTATCGGGTTTGGCATTTCTTACACGTGCAGTATTATATTTAAATGTATTTCTACTCCTGCACATTCTTGCAAAATGTCCTGTAGATTTACAATATCTGCATACTTGACTTATAGCCGGGCATCTTTTATCAGTTGCAACATGACCAGGAAAACCACATTTGAACCAAACTACATCTTTCTTGAAATTGTAGTTTGCTGAAAAAGAAGATTTGTTGTGATTGTTCACCGTGGATTTTTTCCTTACAACTTGAACCTCTGATGTTAAGGTTTTCTTTTCCGAAGATTCCTTAGTTTCTTTATCAGACAATTCTTTTATTCCCAACTTCATGTCTTCAAAACGATGGGCTATATCAAGGGCCTTGGTAAGAGATAAGTCTTTTGCATCTAGTAATTTTTCTTGTAACTTAACATCAGGAACAGTATGTACTAATTGGTCTCTCACCATCTGATCATGGGATTCTTGGTAATTGCATTTAGCGGCCAACATTCTCAGGTCTTTTACAAAAGAGTTTATGGGTTCATTTGTCAATTGAAGTCTGCTCAAAAATTTGTGGCGTGCAACAACCTCATTTACTTTTTTTATATATTGCTTGTCAAGTTGCATTATAGCATTTTCATAGACGTCAGTCTCTTCCTTGCTAGAATTGTCCAAAGCTAAAGGAGGTAGATGACTAAGCACTTGCCTGCCTTCAGCACCAAGAGAATGTTTTAAAATTGCCAATTTGCGCTTATCAGTATAACTATCTCCTCCAATTGCCTCCAGGTAGGCTTCAAAACCTTCTCTCCATTGTTTCCATTCCAATTGTGGTTCTCCAGGAGAAGCTAAGAATGGGGGTGGAGCATTAAAACTTTCCATGGTAATAGTGCTCCTTGCTTATAATAAAAATGATAAAATTATGGCAAAAAAAAAATTAAGGTCTGAATGTACTATTGCTCAGTACATAATATATCATCCAAGTAAGCTATTGTGATGTCATAGCTTCTTTTGACAAAATGAGATTCATACACCAAGTGGCTATTGTGAGGTCATAGCTTGCAAGAGTAAAATGTATCTTGACTCAATTGTGAGTCATCGCCATTGTTCTGTGAATAGCAAAAAGAACGCAGATCAGGGTACAGATACGTCACAAACACGGAGTTGCTACGATACGAATACATGCACAGCAACTTGCATTTTCGCGCATGCGTTAAAAAACAGTCCCACCGAGTGTTTGTTGCGCATGCGTTGAAGAGCGCACTGAAGTATCGTCAGCACATGCACAGAATAACGTTGTGACGTTGCGTGCCGGAAACCCAGAAAATGAACAAAATTAAGGAAAAGTCTCACCGCAGACGCTCCGAATGCAGGATTTTCAGAAATGAAAAGCGATTTGTCTTTACCAGCATCGGACAGCACTCCAGATACTATTGCCACCTTGAAAATATAAACTGTAATCTTGGTCCGCAGTCTGCAGGGCTTCAGGCTTGAGGATCAGCTAGGTTCGCCACCCGATCGTCGCCAGTGAAGTGGTCTCATAGAAGTAAGTCACAGGAAGCAATATGATATAATTAATTTGGTAGTTTATTCAGAGAAGCGTAAGTCATCTCTACAAGCCTGAGCCAACCGTTACATCTGGAGCTCTCAGAACCCTCTTCACTCCGAGTGTTCCGAGTTCCACATGAGAACGAATGACACGAGGACACACGAGAACACCACAATAATATATGATTACACTTTCGCGAATGTTTGAAACTGCAGTTGACAGGAAACGTGTCACTGACAAGAGACTTCCGGAGGTCGATGAGGTGGCAACAGCCAAGGCAGTAAACTGTGAGATGTGGTTATGGGGAGGTGAGAGACAAGGTGTAGAATGTTGAGAATGAAGAAAATCTCTTGACAAAAAACATTTTTGTCAAGAAGGGGGCACTCTGATCTGCTATAAAAAAAAAAAATCCAGTGATGGGGTTTTGTTGTAAAAAGACTCGCTTGGCTTAGGGTACTCTGGGTTTTGACTCTGGTGTAGGCGGCATATGCATGCTCTCCAATCGGTGGATCCGCTGAGAATATCTTAATCTGGCAACAGATTCTGTGTTCTCCAAAGATCCATTACTGTGGCTTTCCCAACAATGGGAACAGACATTACCTCATAAGTCCTTTGACATAGCCCTAAACAAACAATTAAAGAGGACCTCATGGAATAGGGACAAACACGTTTTCATCAAAAGAAGCCATGCATGGATGACTCCTATAAACAACCCCGTCCGCATTCATACCTAACAGTCTTACTTAGAACCTTTTATAAACACAAGTTGCTCCATCTTCGCTTGGGTTTGTGTCAAAGAGAATGACTGCCTGCCTCAATGGCTCCCGAAACTGTTCACCTCCAAAGAGACTGACTGTCTGCCTCAATGGCTCCCGAAAACTTTCACCTCCAAAGAAAATGACTGCCTGCCTCAATGGCTCCCGAAACCTCTCACCTCCAAAGAGACTGACTGCCTGCCTCTATAGCTCCCAAAACTGTTCACCTCTCATGAGACTGCCTGCCTGCCCCAATGGCTCCTGAAACTTTCACCTCCAAAGAGACTGACTGCCTGCCTCTATGGCTCCCGAAACTGTTCACCTCTAAAGGGACTGCCTGCCTGCCTGCCTCAATGCCTCCCGAAAAGACTGACTGCCTGCCTCAATGGCTCCCAAAACTTTTTACCTCTGAAGAGACTGACTGCCTTCCTCATTGTCTTCCGAAACCTTTCACCTCCAAAGAGACTGACTGCCTGCCTCAATGGCTTCCGAAACCTTTCACCTCCAAAGAGACTGCCTACCTGCCTCAATGGCTCCCGAAACCTTTCACCTCCAATGAGACTGACTGCCTGCCTCAATGGCTTCTGAAACCTTTCACCTCCAAAGAGACTGACTACCTGCCTCAATGGCTCCCGAAACCTTTCACCTCCAAAGAGACTGACTCTGCCTGCCTCAATGGCTCCCGAAAACTTTCCCCTCCAAAGAGAATGACTGCCTGCCTCAATGGCTCCAGAAAACTTTCACCTCCAAAGAGAATGAATGCCTGCCTCAATGGCTCCCGAAACCATTCACCTCCAAAGAGACTGACTACCTGCCTCAATGGCTTCCGAAACCTTTCACCTCCAAAGAGACTGACTGCCTGCCTCTATAGCTACCAAAACTGTTCACCTCTGAAGAGACTGCCTGTCTGCCTCAATGGCTCCCAAAACCTTTCACCTCTAAAAGAGACTGACTGCCTGCCTCTATGGCTCCCGAAACCTTTCACTTCCAAAGAGACTGAGTGCCTGCCTCTATGGCTCCTGAAACTGTTCACCTCAAAAAAGACGGACTGACTTCCTTGATGTCTTCCGAAACCTTCTACCTCCAAAGAGACTGACTGCCTGCCTCAATGGCTCCTGAAACCTTTCACCTCCAAAGAGACTGACTGCCTGCATCTATGGCTCCCGAAACCTTTCACCTACAAAGAGACTGACTGACTGCCTCAATGGCTCCTGAAACTGTTCACCTCTAAAGAGACTGACTGCCTGCCTCAATGTCTTCCAAAACCTTTCACATCCAAAGAGACTGACTGCCTGCCTCAATGGCTCCCGAAAAGACTGACTGCCTGCCTCAATGGCTCCTGAAACTTTTCACCTCTAAAGAGACTGACTGCCTTCCTCATTGTCTTCCGAAACCTTTCACCTCCAAAGAGACTGACTGCCTGCCTGAATGGCTCCGAAACATTTCACCTCCAAAGAGACTGACTGCCTGCCTCAATGGCTCCCGAAACCCTTCACCTCCAAAGAGACTAACTGCCTGCCTTAATGGCTCTGTAACCTTTCACCTCCAAAGAGACTGACTGCCTGCCTGAATGGCTCCGAAACCTTTCACCTCCAAAGAGACTGACTGCCTGCTTCAATGGCTCCCAAAACCTTTCCTCCAAAGAGACTGACTACCTTCCTCAATGGCTCCCAAA
The DNA here is from genome assembly GCF_964263255.1 of Lissotriton vulgaris. Lineage (NCBI taxonomy): Eukaryota > Metazoa > Chordata > Amphibia > Caudata > Salamandridae > Lissotriton > Lissotriton vulgaris. Next base: position 255,766,371 of record NC_141690.1, read on the forward strand.
AATGTTTACCTCTAAAGAGATTTACTACCTAGCTCAATGGCTTCTGAAAGCTTTTACCTAGCTCAATGGATTCTGAAAGCTTTCACCTCCAAAGAGACTGACTAGCTGCTTTAATGGCTCCCAAAACCTTTTACGTCCAAAGAGGCTGACTGCTTGCCTCAATGGCTCCGAAAAAGACTGACTGCCTGCCTCAATGGCTCCCGAAACTTTTCACCTCTAAAGCGACTGACTGCCTGCCTCAATGGCTTCCGAAACCTTTCACCTCCAAAGAGACTGACTACCAGCCTCAATGGCTCCCAAAACCTTTCACCTCCAAGGAGACTGACTGCCTGCCTCAATGGCTCCCGAAAATTTTCACCTCCAAAGAGAATGACTGCCTGCCTCAATGGCTCCAGAAACCATTCACCTCCAAAGAGACTGACTACCTGCCTCAATGGCTCCCAGCACCTTTCACCTCCAAAGAGACTGACTGCCTGCCTCTATAGCTCCCAAAACTGTTCACCTCTCAAGAGAAAGCCTGCCTGTCCCAATGGCTCCTGAAACTTTCACCTCCAAAGAGACTGACTGCCTGCCTCAACGTCTCCCGAAACCTTTTACCTCCAAAGAGAATGACTGCCTGCCTTAGTGTCTCCCAAAACCTTTCACCCCCAAAGAGACTGACTGCCTGCCTCAATGTCCCCCGAAACCTTTCACCTCGAAAGAGACAGCCTGCCTGCCTCAATGACTCCCGAGACCTTTCACCTCCAAAGAGACTGACTGCCTGCCTCTATGGCTCCTGAAAGTGTTCACCTCTAAAGAGACTGACTGCCTTCCTTAAGGTCTTCCGAAACCTTTTACCTCCAAAGAGACTGACTGCCTGCCTCAATGGCTCCCGAAACCTTTCACCTCCAAAGAGACTGGCTGCCTGCATCTATGGCTCCCGAAACCTTTCACCTCCAAAGAGACAGACTGCCTGCATCTATGGCTCCTGAAACTGTTCACCTCTAAAGAGACTAACTGCCTCAATGGCTCCCGAAACCTTTCACCTCCAAAAGAGACTGACTGCCTGCCTCTATGGCTCCCGAAACCTTTCACTTCCAAAGAGACAGCCTGCCTGCCTCAATGAATCCCAAAACCTCTCACCTCCAAAGAGACTGGCTGCCTGCCTCAATGGCTCCTGAAGCCTTTCACCTCCATAGAGACTGACTGCCTGCATCTATGGCTCCCGAAAACTTTCACCTCCAAAGAGACTGACTGCCTGCCTCAATGGCTCCTGAAACCTTTCACCTCCAAAGAGACTGACTGCTTGCATCTATGGCTCCCGAAACCTTTCACCTACAAAGAGACTGAGTGACTGCCTCAATGGCTCCTGAAACTGTTCACCTCTAAAGAGACTGACTGCCTTCCTCAATGTCTTCCAAAACCTTTCACATCCAAAGAGACTGACTGCCTGCCTCAATGGCTTCCGAAACCTTTCACCTCCAAAGAGACTGCCTACCTGCCTCAATGGCTCCCGAAACCTTTCACCTCCAATGAGACTGACTGCCTGCCTCAATGGCTTCCGAAACTTTTCACCTCCAAAGAGACTGACTACCTGCCTCAATGGCTCCCGAAACCTTTCACCTCCAAAGAGACTGACTCTGCCTGCCTCAATGGCTCCCGAAAACTTTCCCCTCCAAAGAGAATGACTGCCTGCCTCAATGGCTCCAGAAAACTTTCACCTCCAAAGAGAATGAATGCCTGCCTCAATGGCTCCCGAAACCATTCACCTCCAAAGAGACTGACTACCTGCCTCAATGGCTTCCGAAACCTTTCACCTCCAAAGAGACTGACTGCCTGCCTCTATAGCTACCAAAACTGTTCACCTCTGAAGAGACTGCCTGCCTGCCTCAATGGCTCCCAAAACCTTTCACCTCTAAAAGAGACTGACTGCCTGCCTCTATGGCTCCCGAAACCTTTCACTTCCAAAGAGACTGAGTGCCTGCCTCTATGGCTCCTGAAACTGTTCACCTCAAAAAAGACGGACTGACTTCCTTGATGTCTTCCGAAACCTTCTACCTCCAAAGAGACTGACTGCCTGCCTCAATGGCTCCTGAAACCTTTCACCTCCAAAGAGACTGACTGCCTGCATCTATGGCTCCCGAAACCTTTCACCTACAAAGAGACTGACTGACTGCCTCAATGGCTCCTGAAACTGTTCACCTCTAAAGAGACTGACTGCCTGCCTCAATGTCTTCCAAAACCTTTCACATCCAAAGAGACTGACTGCCTGCCTCAATGGCTCCCGAAAAGACTGACTGCCTGCCTCAATGGCTCCTGAAACTTTTCACCTCTAAAGAGACTGACTGCCTTCCTCATTGTCTTCCGAAACCTTTCACCTCCAAAGAGACTGACTGCCTGCCTGAATGGCTCCGAAACATTTCACCTCCAAAGAGACTGACTGCCTGCCTCAATGGCTCCCGAAACCCTTCACCTCCAAAGAGACTAACTGCCTGCCTTAATGGCTCTGTAACCTTTCACCTCCAAAGAGACTGACTGCCTGCTTCAATGGCTCCCAAAACCTTTCCTCCAAAGAGACTGACTACCTTCCTCAATGGCTCCCAAAAATGTTTACCTCTAAAGAGATTTACTACCTAGCTCAATGGCTTCTGAAAGCTTTTACCTAGCTCAATGGATTCTGAAAGCTTTCACCTCCAAAGAGACTGACTAGCTGCTTTAATGGCTCCCAAAACCTTTTACGTCCAAAGAGGCTGACTGCTTGCCTCAATGGCTCCGAAAAAGACTGACTGCCTGCCTCAATGGCTCCCGAAACTTTTCACCTCTAAAGCGACTGACTGCCTGCCTCAATGGCTTCCGAAACCTTTTACCTCCAAAGAGACTGACTACCAGCCTCAATGGCTCCCAAAACCTTTCACCTCCAAGGAGACTGACTGCCTGCCTCAATGGCTCCCGAAAATGTTCACCTCCAAAGAGAATGACTGCCTGCCTCAATGGCTCCAGAAACCATTCACCTCCAAAGAGACTGACTACCTGCCTCAATGGCTCCCAGCACCTTTCACCTCCAAAGAGACTGACTGCCTGCCTCTATAGCTCCCAAAACTGTTCACCTCTCAAGAGAAAGCCTGCCTGTCCCAATGGCTCCTGACACTTTCACCTCCAAAGAGACTGACTGCCTGCCTCAACGTCTCCCGAAACCTTTTACCTCCAAAGAGAATGACTGCCTGCCTTAGTGTCTCCCAAAACCTTTCACCCCCAAAGAGACTGACTGCCTGCCTCAATGTCCCCCGAAACCTTTCACCTCGAAAGAGACAGCCTGCCTGCCTCAATGACTCCCGAGACCTTTCACCTCCAAAGAGACTGACTGCCTGCCTCTATGGCTCCTGAAAGTGTTCACCTCTAAAGAGACTGACTGCCTTCCTTAAGGTCTTCCGAAACCTTTTACCTCCAAAGAGACTGACTGCCTGCCTCAATGGCTCCCGAAACCTTTTACCTCCAAAGAGACTGGCTGCCTGCATCTATGGCTCCCGAAACCTTTCACCTCCAAAGAGACAGACTGCCTGCATCTATGGCTCCTGAAACTGTTCACCTCTAAAGAGACTAACTGCCTCAATGGCTCCCGAAACCTTTCACCTCCAAAAGAGACTGACTGCCTGCCTCTATGGCTCCCGAAACCTTTCACTTCCAAAGAGACAGCCTGCCTGCCTCAATGAATCCCGAAACCTCTCACCTCCAAAGAAACTGGCTGCCTGCCTCAATGGCTCCCGAAGCCTTTCACCTCCATAGAGACTGACTGCCTGCATCTATGGCTCCCGAAAACTTTCACCTCCAAAGAGAATGACTGCCTGCCTCAATGGCTCCTGAAACCTTTCACCTCCAAAGAGACTGACTGCTTGCATCTATGGCTCCCGAAACCTTTCACCTACAAAGAGACTGAGTGACTGCCTCAATGGCTCCTGAAACTGTTCACCTCTAAAGAGACTGACTGCCTTCCTCAATGTCTTCCAAAACCTTTCACATCCAAAGAGACTGACTGCCTGCCTCAATGGCTCCCGAAAAGACTGACTGCCTGCCTCAATGGCTCCTGAAACTTTTCACCTCTAAAGAGACTGACTGCCTTCCTCATTGTCTTCCGAAACCTTTCACCTCCAAAGAGACTGACTGCCTGCCTGAATGGCTCCGAAACATTTCACCTCCAAAGAGACTGACTGCCTGCCTCAATGGCTCCCGAAACCCTTCACCTCCAAAGAGACTAACTGCCTGCCTTAATGGCTCTGAAACCTTTCACCTCCAAAGAGACTGACTGCCTGCCTGAATGGCTCCGAAACCTTTCACCTCCAAAGAGACTGACTGCCTGCTTCAATGGCTCCCAAAACCTTTCACCCAAAGAGACTGACTGCCTTCCTCAATGGCTCCCAAAAATGTTTACCTCTAAAGAGATTTACTACCTAGCTCAATGGCTTCTGAAAGCTTTTACCTAGCTCAATGCATTCTGAAAGCTTTCACCTCCAAAGAGACTGACTAGCTGCTTTAATGGCTCCCGAAACCTTTTACGTCCAAAGAGGCTGACTGCTTGCCTCAATGGCTCCGAAAAAGATTGACTGCCTGCCTCAATGGCTCCCGAAACTTTTCACCTCTAAAGAGACTGACTGCCTGCCTCAATGGCTTCCGAAACCTTTCACCTCCAAAGAGACTGACTTCCAGCCTCAATGGCTCCCAAAACCTTTCACCTCCAAGGAGACTGACTGCCTGCCTCAATGGCTCCCGAAAACTTTCACCTCCAAAGAGAATGACTGCCTGCCTCAATGGCTCCAGAAACCATTCACCTCCAAAGAGACTGACTACCTGCCTCAATGGCTCCCAAAACCTTTCACCTCCAAAGAGACTGACTGCCTGCCTCTATAGCTCCCAAAACTGTTCACCTCTCAAGAGAAAGCCTGCCTGCCCCAATGGCTCCTGAAACTTTCACCTCCAAAGAGACTGACTGCCTGCCTCAACGTCTCCCGAAACCTTTTACCTCCAAAGAGAATGACTGCCTGCCTTAGTGTCTCCCAAAACCTTTCACCCCCAAAGAGACTGACTGCCTGCCTCAATGTCCCCGAAACCTTTCACCTCGAAAGAGACAGCCTGCCTGCCTCAATGACTCCCGAGACCTTTCACCTCCAAAGAGACTGACTGCCTGCCTCTATGGCTCCTGAAAGTGTTCACCTCTAAAGAGACTGACTGCCTTCCTTAAGGTCTTCCGAAACCTTTTACCTCCAAAGAGACTGACTGCCTGCCTCAATAGCTCCCGAAACCTTTCACCTCCAAAGAGACTGGCTGCCTGCATCTATGGCTCCCGAAACCTTTCACCTCCAAAGAGACAGACTGCCTGCATCTATGGCTCCTGAAACTGTTCACCTCTAAAGAGACTAACTGCCTCAATGGCTCCCGAAACCTTTCACCTCCAAAAGAGACTGACTGCCTGCCTCTATGCCTCCCGAAACCTTTCACTTCCAAAGAGACAGCCTGCCTGCCTCAATGAATCCCGAAACCTCTCACCTCCAAAGAGACTGGCTGCCTGCCTCAATGGCTCCCGAAGCCTTTCACCTCCAAAGAGACTGACTGCCTGCATCTATGGCTCCCGAAAACTTTCACCTCCAAAGAGACTGACTGACTGCCTCAATGTCTCCTGAAACTGTTCACCTCTAAAGAGCCTGACTGCCTTCCTCAATGTCTTCCAAAACATTTCACCTCCAAAGAGACTGACTGCCTTTCTCAATGGCTCCCAAAAAAACTGACTGCCTGCCTCAATGGCTCCCGAAACTTTTCACCTCTAAAGAGACTGGCTGCCTTCCTCATTGTCTTCCAAAACCTTTCACCTCCAAAGAGACTGACTGCCTGCCTCAATGGCTCCCGAAACCTTTCACCTTCAAAGAGACTGACTGCCTGCCGGAATGGCTCCGAAACCTTCCACCTCCAAAGAGACTGACTGCCTGCCTGAATGGCTCCCGAAACATTTCACCTCCAAAGAGACTGACTATCTGCCTCAATGGCTCCAGAAACCTTTCACCTCCAAAGAGACTAACTGCCTGCCTGAATTGCTCTGAAACCTTTCATCACCAAAGAGACTGACTGCCTGCCTTAATGGCTCCGAAACCTTTCACCTCCAAAGAGACTGACTGCCTGCTTCAATGGCTCCCAAAAAAACTGACTGCCTGCCTCAATGGCTCCCGAAACTTTTCACCTCTAAAGAGACTGACTGCCTTCCTCATTGTCTTCCAAAACCTTTCACCTCCAAAGAGACTGACTGCCTGCCTCAATGGCTCCCGAAACCTTTCACCTCCAAAGAGACTGACTGCCTGCATCTATGGCTCCCGAAAACTTTCACCTCCAAAGAGACTGACTGACTGCCTCAATGTCTCCTGAAACTGTTCACCTCTAAAGAGCCTGACTGCCTTCCTCAATGTCTTCCAAAACATTTCACCTCCAAAGAGACTGACTGCCTTTCTCAATGGCTCCCAAAAAAACTGACTGCCTGCCTCAATGGCTCCCGAAACTTTTCACCTCCAAAGAGACTGACTGCCTTCCTCATTGTCTTCCAAAACCTTTCACCTCCAAAGAGACTGACTGCCTGCCTCAATGGCTCCCGAAACCTTTCACCTCCAAAGAGACTGACTGCCTGCCTGAATGGCTCCGAAACCTTCCACCTCCAAAGAGACTGACTGCCTGCCTGAATGGCTCCCGAAACATTTCACCTCCAAAGAGACTGACTACCTGCCTCAATGGCTCCAGAAACCTTTCACCTCCAAAGAGACTAACTGCCTGCCTGAATGGCTCTGAAACCTTTCATCGCCAAAGAGACTGACTGCCTGCCTTAATGGCTCCGAAACCTTTCACCTCCAAAGAGACTGACTGCCTGCTTCAATGGCTCCCAAAAAAACTGACTGCCTGCCTCAATGGCTCCCGAAACTTTTCACCTCTAAAGAGACTGACTGCCTTCCACATTGTCTTCCAAAACCTTTCACCTCCAAAGAGACTGACTGCCTGCCTCAATGGCTCCCGAAACCTTTCACCTCCAAAGAGACTGACTGCGTGCCTCAATGGCTCCAGATACCTTTCACCTCCAAAGAGACTAACTGCCTGCCTGAATGGCTCCGAAACCTTTCACTTCCAAAGAGACTGAGTGCCTGCCTCTATGGCTCCTGAAACTGTTCACCTCAAAAAAGACGGACTGACTTCCTTGATGTCTTCCGAAACCTTCTACCTCCAAAGAGACTGACTGCCTGCCTCAATGGCTCCTGAAACCTTTCACCTCCAAAGAGACTGACTGCCTGCATCTATGGCTCCCGAAACCTTTCACCTACAAAGAGACTGACTGACTGCCTCAATGGCTCCTGAAACTGTTCACCTCTAAAGAGACTGACTGCCTGCCTCAATGTCTTCCAAAACCTTTCACATCCAAAGAGACTGACTGCCTGCCTCAATGGCTCCCGAAAAGACTGACTGCCTGCCTCAATGGCTCCTGAAACTTTTCACCTCTAAAGAGACTGACTGCCTTCCTCATTGTCTTCCGAAACCTTTCACCTCCAAAGAGACTGACTGCCTGCCTGAATGGCTCCGAAACATTTCACCTCCAAAGAGACTGACTGCCTGCCTCAATGGCTCCCGAAACCCTTCACCTCCAAAGAGACTAACTGCCTGCCTTAATGGCTCTGTAACCTTTCACCTCCAAAGAGACTGACTGCCTGCCTGAATGGCTCCGAAACCTTTCACCTCCAAAGAGACTGACTGCCTGCTTCAATGGCTCCCAAAACCTTTCCTCCAAAGAGACTGACTACCTTCCTCAATGGCTCCCAAAAATGTTTACCTCTAAAGAGATTTACTACCTAGCTCAATGGCTTCTGAAAGCTTTTACCTAGCTCAATGGATTCTGAAAGCTTTCACCTCCAAAGAGACTGACTAGCTGCTTTAATGGCTCCCAAAACCTTTTACGTCCAAAGAGGCTGACTGCTTGCCTCAATGGCTCCGAAAAAGACTGACTGCCTGCCTCAATGGCTCCCGAAACTTTTCACCTCTAAAGAGACTGACTGCCTGCCTCAATGGCTTCCGAAACCTTTCACCTCGAAAGAGACAGCCTGCCTGCCTCAATGACTCCCGAGACCTTTCACCTCCAAAGAGACTGACTGCCTGCCTCTATGGCTCCTGAAAGTGTTCACCTCTAAAGAGACTGACTGCCTTCCTTAAGGTCTTCCGAAACCTTTTACCTCCAAAGAGACTGACTGCCTGCCTCAATAGCTCCCGAAACCTTTCACCTCCAAAGAGACTGGCTGCCTGCATCTATGGCTCCCGAAACCTTTCACCTCCAAAGAGACAGACTGCCTGCATCTATGGCTCCTGAAACTGTTCACCTCTAAAGAGACTAACTGCCTCAATGGCTCCCGAAACCTTTCACCTCCAAAAGAGACTGACTGCCTGCCTCTATGGCTCCCGAAACCTTTCACTTCCAAAGAGACAGCCTGCCTGCCTCAATGAATCCCGAAACCTCTCACCTCCAAAGAGACTGGCTGCCTGCCTCAATGGCTCCCGAAGCCTTTCACCTCCAAAGAGACTGACTGCCTGCATCTATGGCTCCCGAAAACTTTCACCTCCAAAGAGACTGACTGACTGCCTCAATGTCTCCTGAAACTGTTCACCTCTAAAGAGCCTGACTGCCTTCCTCAATGTCTTCCAAAACATTTCACCTCCAAAGAGACTGACTGCCTTTCTCAATGGCTCCCAAAAAAACTGACTGCCTGCCTCAATGGCTCCCGAAACTTTTCACCTCTAAAGAGACTGACTGCCTTCCTCATTGTCTTCCAAAACCTTTCACCTCCAAAGAGACTGACTGCCTGCCTCAATGGCTCCCGAAACCTTTCACCTTCAAAGAGACTGACTGCCTGCCTGAATGGCTCCGAAACCTTCCACCTCCAAAGAGACTGACTGCCTGCCTGAATGGCTCCTGAAACATTTCACCTCCAAAGAGACTGACTATCTGCCTCAATGGCTCCAGAAACCTTTCACCTCCAAAGAGACTAACTGCCTGCCTGAATTGCTCTGAAACCTTTCATCACCAAAGAGACTGACTGCCTGCCTTAATGGCTCCGAAACCTTTCACCTCCAAAGAGACTGACTGCCTGCTTCAATGGCTCCCAAAAAAACTGACTGCCTGCCTCAATGGCTCCCGAAACTTTTCACCTCTAAAGAGACTGACTGCCTTCCTCATTGTCTTCCAAAACCTTTCACCTCCAAAGAGACTGACTGCCTGCCTCAATGGCTCCCGAAACCTTTCACCTCCAAAGAGACTGACTGCCTGCATCTATGGCTCCCGAAAACTTTCACCTCCAAAGAGACTGACTGACTGCCTCAATGTCTCCTGAAACTGTTCACCTCTAAAGAGCCTGACTGCCTTCCTCAATGTCTTCCAAAACATTTCACCTCCAAAGAGACTGACTGCCTTTCTCAATGGCTCCCAAAAAAACTGACTGCCTGCCTCAATGGCTCCCGAAACTTTTCACCTCCAAAGAGACTGACTGCCTTCCTCATTGTCTTCCAAAACCTTTCACCTCCAAAGAGACGGACTGCCTGCCTCAATGGCTCCCGAAACCTTTCACCTCCAAAGAGACTGACTGCCTGCCTGAATGGCTCCGAAACCTTCCACCTCCAAAGAGACTGACTGCCTGCCTGAATGGCTCCCGAAACATTTCACCTCCAAAGAGACTGACTACCTGCCTCAATGGCTCCAGAAACCTTTCACCTCCAAAGAGACTAACTGCCTGCCTGAATGGCTCTGAAACCTTTCATCGCCAAAGAGACTGACTGCCTGCCTTAATGGCTCCGAAACCTTTCACCTCCAAAGAGACTGACTGCCTGCTTCAATGGCTCCCAAAAAAACTGACTGCCTGCCTCAATGGCTCCCGAAACTTTTCACCTCTAAAGAGACTGACTGCCTTCCACATTGTCTTCCAAAACCTTTCACCTCCAAAGAGACTGACTGCCTGCCTCAATGGCTCCCGAAACCTTTCACCTCCAAAGAGACTGACTGCCTGCCTCAATGGCTCCAGAAACCTTTCACCTCCAAAGAGACTAACTGCCTGCCTGAATGGCTCTGAACCCTTTCATCACCAAAGAGACTGACTGCCTGCCTTAATGGCTCCGAAACCTTTCACCTCCAAAGAGACTGACTGCCTGCTTCAATGGCTCCCGAAACCTTTCCTCCAAAGAGACTGGCTGCCTTCCTCAATGGCTCCCAAAAACTTTTACCTCTAAAGAGACTGACTACCTAGCTCAATGGCTTCCGAAACCTTTCACCTCCAAAGAGACTGACTACCTGCTTCAATGGCTCCCGAAAGCTTTTACCTCTAAAGAGACTGACTGCCTGCCTCAATGGCTCCCGAAACCTTTTACCTCCAAAGAGACTGACTGCCTGCCTCAATGGCTCCTGAAACCTTTCATCTCCAAAGAGACTTACTGCCTCAATCAATGGCTCCCATAACCGTTCACCTCCAAAGAGACTGGCTGCCTTCCTCAATGGCTCCCAAAAACTTTTACCTCTAAAGAGACTGACTACCTAGCTCAATGGCTTCCGAAACCTTTCACCTCCAAAGAGACTGACTACCTGCTTCAATGGCTTCCGAAAGCTTTCACCTCCAAAGAGAATGACTGCCTGCCTCAATGGCTCCAGAAACCATTCACCTCCAAAGAGACTGACTACCTGCCTCAATGGCTCCCGAAACCTTTCACCTCCAAAGAGACTGACTGCCTGCCTCAATGTCTCTCAAAACCTTTTACCTCCAAAGAGATTGACTGCCTGCCTTAGTGTCTCCCAAAACCTTTCACCCCCAAAGAGACTGACTGCCTGCCTCAATGTCCCCCGAAACCTTTCACCTCCAAGGAGACAGCCTGCCTGCCTCAATGGCTCCTGAAACCTTTCACCTCCAAAGAAACTGACTGCCTGCCTCAATGGCTTCCGAAACTGTTCACCTCTAAAGAGCTTGACTGCCTTCCTCAATGTCTTCCAAAACATTTCACCTCCAAAGAGACTGACTGCCTTTCTCGATTAAGTTTATGGGCTCAAGTTTGGTCAATTGCTTTATCCGCACACGAATAGGACGGTTAGGACAAATTCTTCTACTAGTCTAAAATTAAGGCTCTGTCCTACTGATTAGGGCCAAACCCCTTCCTGCTGTATCTAGTGTATGGGCATTCAGCACACCCATCGCTTTTGATTGGCTTTTTCATGTGCCTTGCAAAAATCCTTTCTTGTCATTGGTTTGTAGTTCACATTTGTCCCTCCTTTTGCTGGATAGGTCACGCCCTGGAGACTACCCCTGTTACATGCATTATTTTACGATGGGCCATATAGATAACTGTGTCACGTTCTACTTGTTTGTTAATTTCTTGCTCTACGGTGCTCACTCCCTGCAGCCTTGCCGTAAAGCATGTCCGCGCCTCAGACAAGCTGGTTATTACCAGAAATCTGTGCTAATGTGTTACAGGTGGAGGGAAGTTTTATATCGTAGCTGATGTTCCTTTCTGGTCACAATGCTCTCCAATCCTTAATCTTGTCCAGGGAGCCCAGTGCATCGCAGTTGCTGGGACAGGGGAAGTCTCTATCATTTCTACGCACTAGACTCGGATTAAATCAGCAACCAGATGCTGGTCCCCACCTTGTCTATCTCCTGCAAGTTCTTCATGGTTTGGGTACTGGGTCTCTATAATGTCGGCCTCTGTTGTTGGCTGCCCCCGGTCCTAGCTTTTCCAGATCCTCCAAGTCTTCTTGCTGCACCTGGATCACATTGCCTGCCATAGCTGTATATTCCTAGTCCTGGCTCCATCGGCTGGTCCCTTTGTTATTGTACCTTTTTCTTAGTGGATTCAGGAGCTGGAATAGCTATGATAACACAAGAGTTATTCGAAGAGCTTTGGCCAGGTAAAATCTTGGGACATCCCTGATCGAGCAGGGATTTTTTGAAGATGTTTTAATTTTTAAGAACAGAAAACATTTTAGTAAAGTTTAGGTGGCTGTTAAAGGTCTGTGTATTTTAGGATAATTTCACCAAACGTTGTTCAAGATGGGATTTAGGTCCGGCACAAAATACCACAGGCCAGATGTAGGTAGCCTAATACCGGTCGTTAACGGCCGAAAATCAGTCATTTCGGCCGTTACCGACCGGTATCCGGAAATTGAGATGTAGGTCGGCCCAAAAATACAGAATCGGAAAAAATTCCGATTCGGTAGATTATCGCCTCGGAAATATTACCGAACCGGTAAAATTACCGAATCGGAAAATATACAGAGTCAGTAAAAGTTCAGAATCAGTAAAATTACCGATTCGGAAAATAAGAAATGGAAAAAACAACACCATCGAGATGTAGGTCACCCATAAATTACTGAATTTACTGAAAATTCGGTATTCATGAATCGGTATTTAACATGGATTGAAAGCAGGTGGTAACCAGGTGCAGCCTATGAAAAAGGGCCCCAAAATGCAACACTGGAACCACTATGGCGGCTTTCTATGTCATAGCAAGACGTCTACGGCTACAGGCAGCAGGTGAGAGGGAATGGAGAAGGGAGGAGCAGGTGTACCGCAGAGGATAACACTCTTCCACTTGACAGAGCCAGAGATACTGCAAAGATACAGACTGCACCCCCAGACTATCATGGACCTGATCAGGGACCTGCACCCACTCCTGGACCACCCAAAACCAAGGGCCCACGCCATCCCACCCCATGTTCAGGTGCTCTGTAGCATACACCTGCTTGCACCTGGGAGCTACCCGAGTGTTGTTGCTGCGGTAGGTGGGGTGTCCCAGAGCTGCCTGTCGCGTTTTTTCCGAAAGTTCCTGGATGCCATGATGCTAAGAATGGAGCATTACATCCACTTCCCAGACACTGATGCGAACTTGCTCAGGACCAAGACTGACTTTTACCTCATGGCAAATTTCCCACACGTTATTGGCTGCATTGATGGGACCCACATCCCCATTTGCCCCCAGCTGCCACTGAGCACATATACAGGAACAGGAAGTCATCACACACAATTAATGTACAAGCAATCTGTGATGCCAAGTACATTATCACAGATATAGTGGCCAGGTACCCAGGAAGCACCCATGACTCCTACATATTCCAAAATAGTGGGATCTATACCCGCCTGACAGCGGGTGAATTCGGGGAAGGATACCTGCTAGGTAAATTACCGGGTGACACTCCCTTGATAGATGAAGCAGACGTATGTCAAAGTGTGCCTGTGAGTAATGTATTTTTTTCTTTCACAATAGGGGATAGTGCATATGCACTCCGTTCCTTCGTCCTGACACCCTACCTCAACCCCACAACCCCCAGCCAGAGACGATACAATGTGGCACATAAATCCACCCGGAACATCGTGGAGCGCACATTTGGGCTCCTGAAGAACCGTTCCGCTGCCTCCACAAAAGTGGGGGGGGCACGGCAGTACTCACCTGTAACATGCTGTAAGATCATTTCAACCTGTGCAATGTTGCACAACCTCGCAACTAAGAAGGGCACAGAGGTGGAATTGGAGGACTATGAAGACCATGACGATGAGCAGGCACTACCAGCAGCCAATACAGTAGGAGTACCAACACCCACAGACGGAAGACAGAGACGGGCAGAAATCACACACAACTACTTTTGAGTAAGTATAGAGACAAAGCACGTGTTGTACTGCAATGCACATAGTTTATTAGTTTAAATGTCAGAAGACACAATTGGAACATACTAGTGTGCCTAGCACTACTGGGTGGACGGGGGTTACCTCACCCTCACATGTCCAACTGATTATGTCAGACTCACTGCTTGCGGCCATGAACAGCACAGGCACTCTGGTGTTTACTGCTCCTCCTTATTTCAGGGACAGGGGTGCTGCTCCTGCTACTAGTGGTGACTGTGTCCCCTACACCTTCTGCTCCTGTGGTGGCTGACTGGTTTGTCAGCAGCACTTCCATTGCAGTAGTGACTCTCCCCATCCCCCTTGTGAGATCAGAACAGCAGTGCACCAGCCCCTCCTGCATTGCAACTGAACGGCGACACAGCAGTGAAGTTGCAGTTGCAAGATGCTGCATGCCCCTTGTCTGCTGGTGCATGCGATGGCTCTCCCTGCGCCTTTGTGCACGGTCCTCATGTAGTTCCTCACAGAGTGACATAACACACTGTGACATGTCCCTGACTCCATCGGCCATGTCCCTCATGCTGTCTGCCATTGATGTGATTCCCTTGTTCATGTTATTGAAATTAGTGTTCAAATGGCGCATTTGTCTGTGGACTGCACTAATAGCTTTTGCCTGCAGGCGCTGCACCTTGACCATTGGGGTCTCAAGCCCACGGAAGACACCCTCATCACGGCCACTCACGCTTGCCTCCCGGACCCTACGACGTCTTGTTCCTCCGGATCGGCTTACAGGAGTGGATGTAAGACCTGGTGCATTTCCTGCCATTGAATCTCTTTACTCCTCACACTCTCTTTCCTCATCGGAGGATGTTTGTAGGATCCTTTGCGGGGGAACGTCATGCCTCCTGGGCCTGCAGATGTCTGACACCTCTGTGTCTGCTGGTGTGTTAGGTCGCTGTGACTCACGTTGTGGTGAGTCAAGGAGCACTGGAGATGCTTCAAGTTGCATGGTGTCGTCTGCCTCTGGTGTGGCAGCTGCTTGTGTGCAGGGTGCTGTAGGTGTTGCTGTGCTGGGCCCTGCATCCCTGCCTTCTTGCTCACTCCTATCCCTTTGGGGATGTGTCTTCTCCCTCTCCTGCAGTGACTTGCGTGATAACTCCCCTGTGGACAGATATGGACAGTGTCTTAGTGGTGCTTTCACCGTGTAATTCACTATTAAATCACATTATTATATCACTATTTCCTGCTCCTCCCATTTCTCTGATTGTATTGTGTGGCATGCCTGACATTATTTCACGTTGACAGCTCTGATGGATATTCTTATGACTACCACTCCCATAATGCATTGCAGGTGGGTACTGAAGTCTGTACTGGATTTCCTCAACACATAGCCACATTGGGGGAGGGACACAGGCAGGGGGTGAGGGATGATGGACATGTCCCTTACCTTTCTTAGCTGCAGCTCGGGCTGAGCTGTCTGCATCACCAATCCCCACAACGCACTCTGGCTCCAGTGTGGACTCCACAAGCTCTTACAGGTCCGTGAGAGCAGGTACCCTGTTCTTACCTCCACCTGTAGCATTGGCCTCCTTACTCCTTGCAGCCAATTTTTTCTTAGTAATGATCCTTAGATCATACCATCTCTTCTTGAGATCATCCACTTCCCTGGTGGTCACTCCTATAGCGTTTACTTTGGTCTGGATCCCCAGCCAGGTGTTCCTCTTGACAGCCTCTGGTACCTGCAGGGACTGCTTTCCAAAGATTTTTGGGTAGTGCTTGACGACCTCCTCCACCAGCACCTGAAGTTCCTCAGTGCTGAACTTTATCTTCATCTTCCTCTCTGCACCTTCCCTCTGAGAGTCTTGGGGATCCATTTGTTTGTCCTGCAGGGCTCTGCTTCACAACAGCCTGTCTCTGTCTCATTGCTCTCCTGTGTGATCAGGTACTTTGCACCTGCATGGTTGTGGCCACTTCCTGGTTGTGGGGTGGGGTGGATGCACAGGATTGGTGGATTGCTCTGTTGGTTGGCTGAGGGGCGGGGTGGAGGCACCTGATTGGTTGATACTTCAACTGCCTGATATTTTGTATTCCCGACTCGGTATTTACCGATTGGGTAAATACCGAATCGGTAAATTCAATTCATTCCTATGGGCATCCGGGCCCATAGGATTGCATGTGAATTACCAATTCGGTATTTTCCGTTTTGGTAAATACCGATTCGGTAAATACCGGCTCGGGGTTTCCGAATTTTACCGAATCGGTATTTTTTACCGATTTTTGACCTACATCTCATTTCCCTTTTCTAAAATACCGATTCGGTAAAAATCGGTATTTTAGAATCGGTAAAAAGGAGTTACCTACATCTGGCCCCACGTTTCTATAGTTTGTGAAAATCTGGTAGAGGATGTGTGTGTCAAGTTTACCTCAGTGTTTTCTGATAAACTGGAAACCATTAAAGGGTTCCAACACAAGAACAAAATAAAACAGGTAGCTATTACTGTGAAACACAAACTACACAGTGACCCGTTCTCCATTAGAAAGGATCTTGAGAAATTGTGTGACAATGGAATCATCAATCGTATTGAATCATATCTGTGGCAGTAAGCACTTGTGGTAGCAAGGAAAAGGAATGGTGAGCTGAGAGTTTGTGTGGATTTACACAGTCTTAATAAGGCTATTTAGAAAGATTCACACCCTCTTCCTAAACTCTGATCTGCTTGCATTAGTGGCTGGTGCAAAGTGGTTCTATAAGTTAGATCTAGCCTCTGCGTACTACCAGGTAATGTATGTACCAGAATCTAGACATTATACTGCATTTGAATCTCCAATTGGTACATTCCGATATCGTAGGATGCCATTTGGATTTGGTTAGGCGGCATCTGTTTTCAAGAGAAAAGTGTATCAAGTATTCAGGGAAGTAAAAAGAGTTGTAGCGGTTCAGGACTATGTATTGATTTTTGCAGAATCAAAAGAAGAGCACCAAGCTATTCTTGATCAAATGTTAACCAGAACCGGCTGCTTTCTATCAAGCCTTGACTGAACGTCGCCCTCAGCTCCCTGTGGATTTCAGTCTTGCCCTTTCACAATTCAATAGTTGGATGGAGAAGGTGGTGGTTGATCTTACGCCCCAAGTAAGATCCAAAAGCCGAAACAGGCTTTTGGATCTCATGGTTCTCGCCGGAGCTTAAATTACAGAAACAGCACTTTAAAAGGCTGGAAAGGAAATGTAGGCAGGATTATAGCAAAGAGGCCAAACCTGCTTTGAAATCAGACCAAAAATCAGACTATGCTGCTATCGTATTAGCAGAACGCTCATACTATACTGATTGTATTGCCCGGTCAGGCAATAACGCTAAAGAACTGTTTAAAATTGTGAGAAATTATGTGACCCTGAAAGCCATGAGCAACACCCATGCCTCTTCTCCCGATTGGTGTGAAGAGCTTTCTAATTTCTTTATTAATAAAGTCAGGTCGCTTCAATTGGCTTTCGGCAACCAGGATGCCCAGGCCCCAACTTATTTCTTCTCCTCCTAAAGTTAGCTTTTCCACATATGATGCTATATCGCTGACGGATACTTTGGGTGCTCTATCCTCCATTAAATCTGGTTCTCCAAATGAATCCTGTCCTGCCAAACTTATGGCCAGCACGGCTGTTGTCAATGACCCGCTCCTAAATCAGCTGATCAATACCTCTCTGCCATCGGCCTCTGTTCCCACTGAGTGGAAACAGTCACTGCTTATCTCTCTTATCAAAAAGACGAGACTTGATCCAACCTCCTTTCCAGTTATTGCCCTATCTCTCTGCTCCCTGCTATCGCTAAAGTATGCAAAAAAATTGTTAATAAGCAGTTGACTGCCTTCATTGAACAGCATGGCCTTCTGCTTCCAGCTCAATCTGGCTTCAGGGCCTCGTACAGCGCGGAGTAAGCTTTGGTAAAAATCACAGAAGCTATCTGTGAGACTGTGAATGGTGGGGGAAGGGCAGCTCTGGTCCTGTTGGATCTCTGTCGCTTTCGATACTGTCCCCCGTTCACTCCTTCTAGCCCATCTACAGAAATTAGGTCTCCTGGGCATCACCTGTGAGTGGCTGAAATCGTTTTTAGAAGGCAGAACCCAATAAGTATGGACCCCCCCTTCACGTCCACTACCAAAGCCCTTTTGACAGGGGTTCCGCAAGGGTTGGCTCTGAACCCACTTTTGTTCAATTGGTGCATGACTCCTCTTATTCAGCTGGCAGAGGAACTGGGAGGTAAAGTTGTTGCTTATGCCAACGACACTCAGCTCCTATTCACTTGGAAAAAACAAGAGACATCCACTGCCCATATTAAAACGTGTTTGGCTGCGGTCTTCAATTGGTTTGCATGCGCTCAGCTGAAATGTAATGAAGATAAAACCGAGATTGTATTCTTTTGGGAGTTTCCCCCTCAGGTTTGGCATACTTTCTGGCCAGATGAGTCTCCCAGACCCTCGCCTTCAGGGCTCCCTGTAAAAAATCTCAGGATTTGGTTTGATGAAAAGCTGAGTTTCTGCAACCAAATCAATAGACTAACAGGTACCTGTTTCGGCATCCTCACCCTTCTCTGAACATTTCTGCTCCTTTTGCCCTTAGCAGCAAAAGAAATGGTCGTCCGAGCTCGTGTTACCTCCCGCATTGATTATGCGAACGCACTTTACGTGGGCCTTCCCGCCTATCTACTTCAGGTGGTGCAAAATGCCGCTGCCCATCTGCTTCTTGACCTTCCCAAATGTACCAGTGTCAGGCAACATCTGCCCAATCTGCACTGGCTACCGGCGAAGGCAAGGGTCTGGTAACAGTGCATGCTGCGCTCTTCGAGTATGGCCCCCTCTATCTCAGGAAACGCTTTCAGTTCTACTCCCCTAGCAGACATTGGCATTCCTTCAACATGCTTATGGCAGCTATTCCTAGATTCCGCTTGAAAAGAAAGGGCGGCAGCTCCCTGGCCCATTTAGCAAGTGTGTGATTGTGTACGTGTAATCTTGTGTGTGTGTAATTATAAATGGAATTGTGTGTTGTATTGGGCCATCTTGTTCGAATATTGTACCTCATCTATCTATATTTGGTCTTTTGCATATTTATGTATTTATTGTGATGTTTGTATTTATATATGTGTATATTTATGTTAGCTTTTTATAATTACTTGCAGCCGTGACGAAGTTCCCGTGGCACGTGGGAACGAAACGCGTTTGCTATGTGCCGCTGTTGTTTTCAAAGAAATGTAATAAAAAAGAAGAACATTCAAAGAACTTATATCTTCTTGATTTGTCCATGTAGTGCACCTTCCTTTTTTCTTTAAAGCTTACAGAACTCTAACCGATTTAGGAAAAAGCTAAAAACCTTCCTTTTCAACTGAGCTGGTTTTGTGTTGTTTTATCTCTAATCTCTTTCCCTTCCTGCTGTCTCTTGGGCTCACACCGGGACACTCTTTGAGTAGCTGTGCGCGCTATAAAACTGTGATAACATAAGATAATATTTTGCTGGAGAAAGGGGTAGGCAGTCCTTAACATGGAGAAATTTGCAAAAACAGAGTTGAATATTTGGAACATATTGTTTCTGGAGAGGGCATCGAACCAAGACACGGTTTGGTTAGTGCAATATTAAATGTACATGTTCCCACTGATAGGACATCACTCAAGTCATTCATGGGTATGTGCGAGTTCTATGCTCATTGTATTCCCAATTATGCATCACATATTAAGCCTTTGACTGTTCTTTTGAAGAAAGATGTTACTTTCAAGTGGGATGCCATGTCAAGATTCATTTGAGTGGGTGAAAAAACATCTTGCCAGTTCCAGAACAACATTGTTACAGTATAATTTTTACATTATGTACATCCAAGGAGGAACAAATGTACGTGCTGATTTTTTATCAAGGTTTGCTGTACAAGATGACAATATGGATGACACTGTTGACACTATAGATGAAAATTGATTGCTGCATTGAAATTAGAGGAAATGTTTGCAATTTCAGAGCATGAATGGATGAATGAAATGGAATTGGATGTAGTTATGGAAGGATCACTGAGATTTCTTACTTGTCTGTGTCAACCATTTTGGAAGGTATCAGATGAGTTGTCATTGGATGATGGTCTAATTCTAAGGAGAGAAAAACTTGTACCTCCTGTTGGTTTGAGGTTCAAACTCTTGAGGATGGCTCATATAGGACATCTGGGAGCCACCTTGACAAAAAGACATCTCAGACCAACATTTTGGTGGCCTTCAATGGAAAGGGAATTTGATTGCTTTGTGGAAAATTGTGCATTGTGTACTAGTACAGAGAAGGGTTTGATGGATAGGAAACCACTATTGCAGCCAACTGATTGCTCGTGTAGAGCTTGGGGAAAATATGTATGGATTTATTGGGTCTGTTTAATAGGTTTCCTAATCAATTTCAATTTGCCTTGGTTGCAATGGATTTGTATTCCAAATGGCCAGAAGTAACACTTGTAGCAGAGTCTAATGTCAAACCAGTAATTGAATTTCTCGAAGAAATTCTCTTTCGTGAGGGATATCCTCAGGTCCTTGTTTCTGACATTGGGGTTTAATTTGTTAATGAGGAAGTGGAACAATTCTGTAGATCTGGTGATGTCAAACATTTGAAGATGTCACTGTACTATCCCTCATGCAATGGTTAGGTGGTGCACATGAATCGGTTGCTAGTGAATTGTGTGCAGTGGGCAATCACCAATAAGTGTGTTGTACTGAATGCGGTTCAGTCCATTTTGTAGTTTTACTGGACTAGCCCACAATCGTCCACACAAGTTTCACCTTTCAAATTGTTGAGGGGTAGGAAGCCTGCCACAAAAATATGCCCAAGTTGGATGAGTAAGTGGGTACAGTTTGGATTATAATTGAAGGATTGTGACGTTCGGGTAAAACAAAATGTGGCTGAAGCAAAAAAACTAACAGAAAAATAGTTTGGACAACAGGAATCGTGAAGAAGTACATTTTAAGGTTGGCGACAGGGTGTATATAAAAAAGGTGGATATGTGAGGAAGGGTTAAAAGAAATTCAGTGGACCATTTATGGTGGACAAAGTGTGCGGAAATGCAGACAGAGTCAATGGGTATAATTGGTGGAATGTGGCATGAGTGGACAAGGTGAAATCTAACCAGGATATCACTGGAAACAATGTAGAGACATAAGGTGCGCCTGGTGAAGAAAGGGTGGTTAAAACAAGGAATGAGGAACATAGAAACACTGAAAGCTAAATTTGTGTGTGCAAAATATTGAGATCAATAAATATCATTCCCGAAGTTCGTAGAAGCAGTCGTATCAGACATGTTTCCCTTAGGTTCAGGTCATTTCTTTGGGATCTTGATCGCTTCATTTGAATAATCTCTGGCCAGACTCTTTTGACAGAACTCCATATTTTATTTCCATGCATTTTCCCTACTGTTGCGTAGGCTGGAGTTGGAATAGTTAATGATGCATTCCTAATGTTAGTGCGCCATCTACTGCAAGTCGATGTAATGATTTGCGTAGTAATGCCATTGTGTGGTAACAACGTTGTCGTTGTGACGGCACGCGATATAATGACTCACGTAGTAACAAGTCATTTGAAATCTGATAGTCAAACGGGGTAGTGTTTTTATAGATAAAAAAGGACTTTTGGCTATTTAGGGTATATCAAGCGCTAGGAGGAAGGCTGAGGAGGGGTGTGCAGCTTTAGATGCAGATGGTACTCATCATGTACAAACTGGAGTCCAGTAGATAAAGTTGTGATGTGCTATTGCCCACCAGGAGGAGTACAGTTTAATGTATGAGAAAGAACTTTCCCTGAGGAGTCGAAGGGGTCCAAAATATACATATGTTAGTACGCTGAGAAGGTATTTTCAGTTTGTAAACTTAGAGAGTCTCCAAGTAATCCACAGCCTTATCGCGATCTACCGCTATTCAAAGCATGTGAATCCATGAAAGATCCAAAGATGAATCTACAACAGTGGAGGTGACTCCCTCTTTCAGGAAGAAGGACACTTACTCAAACATAGCATCTTCTCTTGACTAAGGAGGCATACCACTGGGAAAGGGAAACTCTCACAACTGAACAGACAACAGGCTTACCTCTGACTGGCAATACACTATCAATGGACCAGGCAGAGACTGGGGCAGGCATTGCAGCAGGAAGACACTGGGATCTGAGTCAGAAAACACCCAGGGGGATAACTGAAAGAGGAAAAGACTAGCACGGAAACAGAACAGCAAGACCCTGGTACCAGACACACTGGGTCAGGCAGCGACTACCATGGGAAATAGGACACGGAGACAGAGGCACACACCTTGGAGCAGGAAGACACTGGAACCTGAAGCAGAAAACCCCCAGTGTGATAACTGAAAGAAGGAGAGACTAGCATGGAAACAGGACAGCAAGACGCTGGTACCAGACACACTGGGACAGACAGCGACTACCATGGGAAATAGGATGGGACGATACAGACACCGAGGAAGGGAGTGACCAGTTTGTACACAGGACAGCAACACACTGGTACCGATACATACTGGGGCAGACAGTAAACGTGAACGTGGTTACTTATATAGAACACATGGGGGCTGCCTCCTGCAAGTATTAGACCTAACTGAGGCCTTTTGACTCTCTATTTGCTCCCATTTTTTTCGGAGCTTTTGCGGCCGCCATTTTAAGTGTTTTTCCACTGTGCTGTTCAACTCCCTCAGCGCAATGTTGGTGTGCTGCTTTAGCCCTTTTGTCCCCACTTCCCGCTTATTAATGGCTTTATTATGATATTTTCTGAGGAGCAAACTGTTCTTTTATTTTCCACAGTCTCTTATGCTACAGTTTTGGAGAATACAATATTGCTGAGCGAGGCACTTCGTACTTTGCTGTGGTGCAGGTTTTTCTTGCGCTATTCCTAGAATTTCAGCACTCTCCTTTACATCAGCTCTTCAGGTTACGCTCAATTTTTCCTATTTTTGCTCCTCACTTCTCTCGCAATTTTTTCTGTGGAGTTTCTCTGTCGTCCATTTTCTGGTACTGACACATCACCATTTGGTCTTCTCTATACTGTTTACGAACATGGAATAATCACAGAATTCGCAAGGTCCTTCAACTGGTGGTTGTAAAGATACTAAGGCTGGTCCCGGTAAACGCCTTAAACAGGATCCGCCATCTGCCTCTAAATCGCCCCTTCCATTCACGGTGGAAGATATTATGGAGGAACTGCGTCACATTAGGCCTTTTATGTCTGATACTACGGCCTCCTTGCAGGGCATTGAAGACAAATGATCAGGCCTTGACTCCAGACTTTCAGATGTTGAACAGAAGGTTAGTGATGTCCAAGACGGTGCCTAGACAAAATATCGACTCCAAAATATCGACTGGACATAATATCGAGTTTTAAATATAGACTGGACAAAATATCGACTGGACATAATATCGACTACAAAAATATTGTTTTTCAGGTAAGTGAAGTAATATCGACTGTATAAAATATAGATAGCAAAAATATCGAATTTTTAATAATATATAATATTTTATAGTGTATTTTTATGTAATAATATGTGTGAAAAGTGTGTATTAATGTTATAAAATATTTTATTAAATGAATTTTGTTTTTTTAATAATTGCGTAATGTAATTCTGTAGCGGGTTGTGGGTTTATAGGGGAATAGGGTGGGAAGTAATTTAATAATAATTAATTAATTAATATATGTTTGTTAATATTTATAATTAATAATTAATTGATAATTAATTAATAATAATTAGTTAATTAATTAATATAATTTTGTACATATTTTGTATTAGTAATTAATTTGGAAAAAATAATATTAATTATTAAAATAATTACAGCTAATGTGCTAATATATTTACTTTATTGTTATTGTTAATTAATAATTATTTGGTAATTAAATAATATTGATAAATTTTGGGTAAAGGAGTATTTTTAGGGTTCAGGGTCCGTTTTCAGTTTTTGGGTAAAGGGGCATTTTTAGGGTTCAGGGTCAGTTTTTAGTTTTTGGGTAAAGGGGCATTTTTAGGGTTCTGGGTCAGTTTTCAGTTTTTGGGTAAAGGGGCATTTTTAGGGTTCAGGGTCAGTTTTCAGTTTTTGGGTAAAGGGGCATTTTTAGGGTTCAGGGTCAGTTTTTAGTTTTTGGGTAAAGGGGCATTTTTAGGGTTCAGGGTCAGTTTTCAGTTTTTGGGTAAAGGGGCATTTTTAGGGTTCAGGGTCAGTTTTTAGTTTTTGGGTAAAGGGGTATTTTTAGGGTTCAGGGTCAGTTTTGGGTTTTTGGGTAAAGGGGCATTTTTAGGGTTCAGGGTCAGTTTTTAGATTTTGGGTAAAGGGGTATTTTTAGGGTTCAGGGTCAGTTTTGGGTTTTTGGGTAAAGGGGTATATTTTAGGGTTCAGGGTCAACAAATAAGATTGTAAAAAATTATTTTTATTATTTTCATTTATTATTTAATTCTTATAATTTAATTTAAGTATTTTTAAGTATATTTTAGTAATTAAAATTTAATATTAATTTAATTTAACACTGTTTTTAATAAAGTCGATATTTTTTACATCTATATTATTGTTAACGATATTTTGTACTCGATATTTTTGTACTTACCTGTTTGTAGATACAAACTCGATATTTTGACTGTCGATATTTTGTCCACGATATTTTGGCAAGTCGATATTTTGTCCCTCGATATTATTTCAGTGATCCGTCCAAGACGTGGTAACTACTGTTGAAAATCTTACAAAAGAAGTCAATCAATTGAAGAAGACCACGGAGGATTTGGAAAATCGCAACAGGCGCAATAATTTACGCATTTATGGTATTCCAGAAAATTCTGAAGGCACTTGACTTGATAGCGTTCCTGAAACCTCAAGTACTTCAGCATGTTGGTTTCCCAAAGACCATGGACTTCAATATCCAGAGGGCGCATAGACTTGGGCCTCAGAATGCCTCTAACTCTTCCAAGCCACGTGATATTATTGTTTATTTCCTCCTTTATTCAGACCTTATGGCAATTCTTAGTGCGGCAAACAACATAAACAGCTCTTTTGGTCTGGTCACAGAATCTTCTTTAGTCAAGATGTCTCCAAGTCCACCGCCAGTCATCGATAGGAATTTCTTGATTTGAGACCTGCACTTTGATCTATGAACGCTCGCTATAGTCTAATCCATCCCTGTTTCTTCAAGGTTACCTACAAAGACAGAACTCTGAGTTTTGAGGATCCAGCTGACCTTCTCAGATGTATCCATTCACACAGAGGAGAACTAATGGAACTTAGCAAGCCATGATAATATCTCATTATCCCCTAAGTTTGTCTTAATTTTTGTTTGTTTTGTTCCCCACAATTGTTTAATGTTTCCTCATTATTCACTTCACTGTTTTCCAGGTATGTTTCCCTGTCTTGATTGACGGTTGTCCCTACATTCGTTGCCCTCCTATACGTTCTTCATGTGCTGTATTACTCCACGGCCCTGTTTCTCCCTATTGTATGGTAAGCTCCCTTTATCCTTCCTTCTTTTTATTCCTATTTGTAACAAATTCACCACCCCTTGTATTTTATGTTCATGTGTGTATTTTCTCTTCATTTTGTCCCACTTTATTCTTCTCGGGTTTCCTCTTTTGTGTGGCTGTTTTGCCTTTCCTCGCCCCCCTCCTTCTTTAATGTCTTCTCCTTCAAATTGCGTCTTGACTAGAGTCTGCGGACTTTTGGTCATCTTTTTCTTGATATCCTTTCTAGTGGAGTACTATCCTTCACTGCCTTTTTCTCTCCTCTGCTCCTTGTCTCTTTTTCATTCTCTTTCTTGGTCCGCTCTTGTCTTTCTCCAACTCACTATTTTTTTCTCTCTCTCTCTTTTTATTCTTTCATCATGTATCCTTCCATTTTTCAAAGCTTGGCTCCTTTTATAACTTCTGGCTTTTATTCCCCCTTCACCTTCTTTTTACTCGCTATTTGATTCTTCCTTCTCCTTCCATTTCTTCTCCAATCTTTCTTAATCATTCATATTTATTTTTCTATCGTTCTTTCTTTAGCTTCATGTCATCTATTGTTTCTGCTCCTTTTTCACATACTCCCTTTTTAATTCTCTATCTTTCTACATCCCTTTCTCCTGAAAGGATTACGCATCATAACTTGGAATGTTAAGGGATTGCAAATTCCCATTAAAAGACAGCGGGTGTTATCACACCTCGCCAGATTGAACTGTCAAATCGCAATGTTGCAAGAATCTCATCTCAAGACCCAAGATTTATCTATGTTACACAAATATTGGGTCGGTGAGATCTTTTGTGCACTCGCTGTTGATAATAAGAATGGTGTGATTATTTTATTTCATAAATCTTTAAATGTTGTTTTACAGAATGAGTTTTCAGATACTAATGGTAGATGGTTATATTTAGATGTTATAGTTAACACTCTTTCGGGGGCGTGGCTTGGGCGCCGATGGCGATGGTCGCCTGAGAGCTCGGCTCCGGGACTGAGCCCGGGATTATCCTGTTAATCGGAGGCCGCGGGGCACCCTAGCCCCCGCAAATCGTAGCTCGGCCCAACTAGACCCCACTGAGACGACCGGCGCGGCCTGGACGGGTGGTGATCTGCCCGAGACACGAAGTTCGAGGTCCCGGGGAGAGCGACCCAATATGGCGCCCGGACCCCTTTGTCCCCTTGGACGGGGCCATTAGCCTGGATGAACGCCGCTGAGCATAACGTGCCCTCCTCTCATGTATTTTCCAGGAGAGTGAGGAGTTGGACTCTGCCCTGCTGAGACCCTGGTATTGATGAAGGCGCCTGGGCGATCGGAAGCTCCTACCATAGTAAACCCGGACGCCTGGAGGTCCCGGCGGTGGTGACGACCCCCGACGCGGCGCCTGGCTGCATCCCCCGATCGGCCCGATCCCATGGGAAGCATAACCCCCTGGTGCCACAAAGTCTCTGGAGGAGTGGGTGGCCCTCGTTCCGGATCCTCGTCAACCAGACGGCCCTACCCGGCCTGGCGCCGAGTGTCTCCGCCTCCTCCTCAGCGCTCTCAGACGACACGGTGGTGGCGTGAGCCGAACCTGTGGAGATCCACCTGGCCCTGGAGAAGAGGATCACCGGCCTTCATCCCGAGGGCCTCCATTCGGGAGAGTTATAATCGGAGCCCGCACTCGGGGGCACCTTTATCTGAGCCCACATTGTGCGCTTCCCACGATATGGGGAAGCCGAGAGGGGCCAAGGGGCCCACCCCGGCCGCCTCTGACTCGGAGACCCCAGACAAGGAAGGCAGCGGCAACCCGGGGGACGCTGGTGGCGCACCGCTGCAGCAACAATTTGATCGCGTCCTGGAAGCGATTGCGACCACACGCTCGGCCCTTCAGCAGGACATTGCCCAGGTGGCGACGAGTCTGGGCCTTCTCAGGGCGGATCATGGCAAGCTATCGGACAGGGTCAAGGAAGTAGAAGGCTCGGTGAAAACCTTGGAGCCGGCACAGCGCACCTTGGCCGCGGCAATGAAAGATGCTCTAACCCGGATTTCTGCCCTGGAACAGCGAGCGGAGGATGCGGAAGGCCGTAACAGGCGCAACAACATCCGAGTGGTAGGCCTGCCGGAGAAGATCGAGGATGACGACATGGTGGCCTACTTGGAGGCCTGGCTCCGAGACACGGTAGCCCCGGAAGGCCTATCCTCTTTCTACACACTTGAACGGGCTCATAGAGTCCCAGCACGGCCACCGCAACTGGGCCGGGCGCCACGCCCGGTGGTGGCGCGCCTCCTGCATTTTCGCGACAGGGACCTCATCCTCAATGCCGCTAGACATAATGGCCCTTTCAAGGTGGAGAACAGCCAGGTGAACATTTTCCCGGACTACACCTATGAAACCCAACGTAGGCGGTACTCATTCTTGGCGATTAAGCGCGAGCTCCGGAGCGAGGGCATTCAATACTCGCTCCTATTTCCTGCAAGGCTCCGCGTCATTGTAGATGACAAGACTCAATTTTTTGATACCCCGGAGGATGCCTGTAACTGGCTTGAACTGTATAGAGCTGGGAAAGATGGCTTCGCCTCCACATCTCAGACAATGGCGGAGCCGGGACAGCGACGGCGGTCCACGAGGGTGCGGAGTCGCCGGGGCCGTTCAGGCGGCCCTACTACTGCAGAGACATCGACGGAGCGGAAAGGTGTATTGGAGGTGTTGTCTGCCCTTTCTGGGTCAAGAGAGGATGCCATCGCAGAAGAAGAGAACCCTGGTGACGAGGGAGCATCGACGGACTCGGAGAACTCGGTGACGGATAGTACCGGCACACCGGTGATTACACCAAAATCGGTTGAGGACCTTCTTGATGGACAGGGTTGACGGGGTGAGCTGTATCCTTTTGGGTGGGGGCCCGTACCGGGGGTGGAGGGAGCCGATGGTTCAACATGACCGCAGGAGAAGCGGGGGGTGGGGGGCCCTGCCTTTGCCCCGAGGGTTTCCATTACTGTTTAGGGCTTGCTTTAGTCCTGGCAGCCTGAGCATCGAGGGCCCACTGCCACCGCCCAGCCCGCACCTGGCCCCTAAGGCCTTCCTACGGTGGCGACTGTAGGATTAGTTGGGGACGAGGGGAATTTTGGAGGACATGGTTTGGATGGGAACTAGATGGAGTTATTTGGGTCCTGTTCTGGGGAGGGTGGGCAGGGGTTTGGGTAACGTAAATTTTGTTGAGTTTTGGTTGAGGGAAATGGCCGCCATCAGTGTTGGGGGGATTGTTGTTTGCCTATTGCTGGGACCCAGATGGGGTGACTTTGCATGCACAGTATGGGACAATGGCTGACGTTGCTAATGTGAAGTGTATTACTTGGAACGTGCGGGGGCTTCATACCATGTCTAGGCGGCACAAAGTCCACGCTTATTTAGTGCGTAGGGGAATACAAATGGCGCTACTGCAGGAGACCCATCTGAACAAGGCGGAAGGGGCGGCGCTACAGCGTAGATGGAGGGGACAGGTCTTCTACACGTCGTACTCAGCGTATGCCAGGGGGGCGCTAATCTGGATCCGGGCTGGGGTTCCCTTCCAGGTCACAAACTCAGTGGTAGACCCCGAGGGGCGTTACGTGGCCATCTCTGGCACTCTGGGGGGGAGGGACCTGAACGTTTGCTGTGTTTACGCACCTAACATGGACCAGATTGCCTTCCTTTCTAGGTTGTCGGGCTCGTTAGCCCACTTTTTCACGGGGCCCCTCCTGCTCGGTGGGGACTTCAATCAATCAATCAATCAGTGACACTTATAAAGCGCGCTACATACCCGTGGGGTCTCAAGGCGCTGGGGGGGGGGGGGAGCCGCTACTGCTCGAACAGCCAGGTCTTCAGCTTCTTCCTGAAGGAGAGGTGGTCTTGGGTCAGGCGCAGGTCGGTCGGGAGGGAGTTCCAGGTCTTGGCGGCCAGGTGGGAGAAGGACCTTCCTCCTGTAGTCGCTCTTCGGATGCGGGGGACGGCGGCGAGGGCGTGGTTGGCTGATCGGAGGTGGCGTTTGGGAGCGTAGAAGTTGACTCGGCTGTTGAGGTAGCTCGGGCCTTGGTCGTGTAGGGCTTTGTGTGCGTGGGTGAGGAGGCGGAAGGTGATTCTTTTGTTGACGGGGAGCCAGTGAAGGTCTCGCAGATGTCCGGAGATGTGGCTGGTTCGTGGGATGTCGAGGATGAGTCTGGCTGAGGCGTTCTGGATCCGCTGGAGTCTCTTCTGGAGCTTGGCGGTGGTCCCGGCGTAGAGGGCGTTGCCGTAGTCCAGTCGGCTGGTGACGAGGGCCTGGGTGACGGTCTTCCTGGTCTCGGTGGGGATCCACCAGAAGATCTTCCGTAGCATGCGTAGGATGTTGAAGCATGCCGAGGAGACGTTGTTGACTTGCCTGGTCATGGAGAGGGAGGAGTCCAGGATGAAGCCCAGGTTGCGTGCATGGTCTGTCGGTTTGGGTGCGGTGCCCAGGGCGGGAGGCCACCAGGAGTCGTCCCAGGCGGAGGGAGAGGAGCCCAGGATGAGGACCTCCGTCTTGTCCGAGTTCAGTTTCAGGCGGCTGGTCGTCATCCACTCGGCTACCTCTTTCATCCCTTCGTGCAGGTTGGCTCTGGCGGCGGCGGGGTCGTTGGTCAGGGAGAGGATCAGCTGGGTGTCGTCGGCGTAGGAGATTATGCTGAGGTTGTGTTTGCGTACGATGGCCGCGAGGGGGCTCATGTAGACGTTGAAGAGGGTGGGGCTCAGAGATGATCCTTGGGGGACGCCGCAGATGACTTCGGTGGCCTCTGACTTGTACGGTGGTAGGCGGACTCTCTGTGTTCTCCCGTCGAGGAAGGAGGTGATCCACTCCAGAATCCATTCAGTGGTGGATGTGGAGACTGATCGCTCGCACCCGCCCCTCCCTGATTCTCCGGTCCGCCGCGTGGCCAAGGGCCGTGGCGACTGGCAGACACGGTGGGGGTTGACGGATATTTGGAGAGCGCAACACCCCGACACTAGAGATTACTCCTATTTTTCGGGCCTCCACGAGTTGCACGTTCGGCTGGACGGGTTTCTTGGCTCGACTGAACTGGTTTCAGCGGCCGTCCGTTCCGAATACTTGACTAGGACCATCTCGGACCATAACCCCCTCCTGCTGGCCCTTCGCTGGTTTCCGGGGGCGCCGGCGGTGCCCACCTGGAAGTTACGCCCTGAGATGCTCGAGGATATTGTCTTCAGAGCGGACTTAGGTGATAAGATCGAGGAGTATTTCGCGTCCAACGGGGGCTCTGCGAGCTCGAGAGCGCTGGAATGGGACGCTTTTAAGGTGGTGGTGAGGGGTTATTGCATCACCAAGAAGGTAGGTATGAGGCGGGTTATCCTCGATGACTTGGAGGTGGCCGATCGGAAGCTTCGGGAGTTGGAACTCCACCGCCCCGGGCACCCTGAACTCCAGGGACGCACGGCGGAGGCGAAGGAAGCGGTGGCAGCTGAGGTCGAGCGGCTGCGCTGCTTCGACTACAAGGCCTATACGGTTCGGTCCCTTGCAGAAGGGGATAAAACGAGCGCATTGCTGGCTTGGCTGGCTAACCCTACGCGCCAGACCTCACTGACGACATCCATGCGTATGATGGACGGGACCATGGTGCATACTCAACCGGAGATTCTAGGTTGCTACCGGCGCTACT
The DNA here is from genome assembly GCF_964263255.1 of Lissotriton vulgaris. NCBI lineage: Eukaryota > Metazoa > Chordata > Amphibia > Caudata > Salamandridae > Lissotriton > Lissotriton vulgaris. Next base: position 255,797,110 of record NC_141690.1, read on the forward strand.
ACGATCAGTTATACCGCAGTTGTGCTGTCAAAGACCCCGACCTTTTTGAGGACTATTTGGGATCCCTGGAGCTCCCGATGGTGGAGCCTGACGTGGCGAAAGCCCTGGGTTCCGATATCGAACTGGGGGAGATCCGCAGCGCCATCAAAAGGATGGCGCGGAACAAGACCCCGGGACTAGACGGTCTTCCGGTGGAATTTTATGCGACCTATGCCGACCTCCTGGCTCCGAGACTGGTGATTGTTTATAGAGAGGCGAGGAGGCTTGGCCGACTGCCTGGCTCGATGCGGGAGGCCCTGGTGGTTCCCCTCCTCAAGCCGGGGCGAGACTCGACCGATCCGGCATCCTACCGGCCCTTATCGATGCTGACGGTCGATTATAAGATTCTGAGCAGCATCCTGGCCTCGAGACTGGTTGGCCACATGGCCTCCCTAGTGCATGAGGACCAGGCCGGGTTCATCCCCAAGCGCAATACGACAATGAACATCCGCAGGTTGTTCCGCTTGCTGGGTGAACCGCTGATGGGTGCTCCATGCCCAGTGGTCCTGTCGGTGGACCTAGAGAAGGCGTTTGATAGCCTGGAATGGGACTACCTACACACGGTGTTGCGACGGTTTGGCCTCGGGGAGGGCTTCATCAAATGGACCGCGGTCTTATACGCCTCCGTGTCGGCCAGGGTTCGGGCGGGCCCATTAATTTCCTCACAGTACCCGGTAGAAAGGGGCACGAGACAGGGCTGTTCGTTATCCCCACTTCTCTTTGCGCTGGCGGTGGAGCCCCTCGCAGTGCTACTCCGGTCGGGGGCGCATTACAGTGGCTTCTGGACCCCTTCGGGCACGCACCATGTTTCGTTATATGCCGACGACTTGTTACTCTTCCTGGAGGACCCAGTCGAGGCCCTACAGGGAGCTAGGACGGCGCTCTCGGCGTTCGGGGCGGTCTCGGGCCTACGGGTAAATTGGACCAAGACGTGCCTCTTCCCGGTCCGTAGAGGCACCCCTAGTCCAGTCCTTAATGGGGGACTTAGATGGGAACCTGACTGTTTCAGATACCTGGGGGTGTACATTTATCATGATCCATCTGACCTCCTGGACGGAAACATCGCCAGGTGCAGTCGAGCTCTACGGGGGAATATGGACTTTTGGGCTACACTGCCGCTTTCGTTGGCGGGGCGGGTCGCCCTCCTCAAAATGGTGGCTCTCCCCCGACTGCTATACTATTTCCGGGCGCTGCCAGTTTGGATCCCACCGGCCACGTTTAGGCTTCTACGGTCGACGGTGACCGGATTCCTTTGGGGCTCGGGCCGCCGTAGAGTGGCCCTTAAGACCCTGATGAGGCCGAAAGCCGAGGGTGGACTTGCGGTGCCGGATTTCGAGAAATATTATCTGGCGGCGCAGCTCCAGACCCTCACCCAGGAGGTTGCCAGGGAATTTCGAGGCCCGGAGGACAGGAGAGGTACAGGGATGGCTAGGCATGTCCTATCTTTCATAGCTCTACGCCAATGTTTGACCTTACAGGACCTAACGTTGGAGGAAAAGACCATCCGACTGTGCTGGAACCGGGCTCACGCCAGGGGCCAACTCCGGATACCGTACGCGCCGGAAATACCATTGGGGATGCTGACGGCGTTGCCCCATGGCGGGGATTGGTCACGATTGGCGGACTGGGAGGACGCGGGGTTGCAGTTGGTGGGGGATCTTTATGAGGCCGGGGTACTTTTGCCTTTCCAGGAGCTCATTGACCGTTTCGAGATTCCCCCAGGGGACTTCCTGTTGCACTCGGCCCTGGTCCGTGCGATCCAGGCGCATTGGAAAGGCGGACAGGAGGAACCTCCTACGTCTCCGGTGTGCCAATACGTCATGATGTCTGCGGGCACGGTGAAGGCGGTCACCTGCCTCTACGGTAGATTGGTCAATGAAGGGTTGACCCCCCTTACGACCCTCAAGGGCCGTTGGGAGGCAGACATAGGCAAGGAAATCCCGGAAGCGACCTGGTCTCAGCTCGTGCGGCGAGCGTGGAAGGGGACGCGTCACGCCCGTTTTCAGTTGGTCCACTATTATGTACTCCATCGAGCATACCTGACCCCGGCAAAAATCCAACAGTATTTCGCTACGGACTCGGCAGCTTGCCCCAGATGCCCGGCGCCAGAGGCAGACCTCCTCCACATGTTGTGGACCTGCCCGGGTCTGTCCTCCTACTGGGCGGAGGTGGAGAAGACCCTGACGGAGGTGACAGGGAGACCCCTATCGATTGATGCGGCGGTGGGTCTGTTGCATTGGTTTCCACATACCCCCAAAACCAAAATTTCCAGTAAATTTATTGATTTAGGACTTCTCTTGGCCAAACGAGAGGTGACCAGGAACTGGAAGGCACGAGCTGGTCCGACTGGGGGCAGATGGCATAGCGAACTATTGAAGTGGGCGGCGGGGGAAAGTACGCTGAGGTATCAACTGGCTGGGAGACAACGTAGCGAGCGAGCACAGGAGACAGCGCTGGAATGGGAGACACTAGTGCAGGCCCTCAGAGACTATTGCGCCCCCAGCGACTCTGATAGTGAGATGGAAGCGCGCCCTGAGTCCCGATAGGCGATGGTGTTTTCTGTTACTGATACGCTTATCTTGGGTCCTCTTACGAATCCTATTGCGGTTGCTACCATACACTGATGGCGGGGTTGGGTGGGGGAGGGATTTCTTTGCAAGTTAGTGTTTTGTGGGTGGGACTTTCTTTTGGGTTCGGGGGCTTGTTTAGAAAAGCAGATGACGGACGGTGGATTATCCGGACCAGCCTTTCGCTCCTGCTGAACCCCCACTGGATTTTATCGCCCTACTTTTGAACTGTGGGCTGGATGATAATGTATAAAAACGTGCTGCGGGGGGTGGACGGGAGGCAGTCGATTGATTTCAGTGTATTTTGGATACTGGTCATATTTGTAACAGTTTACTGATTCCTGCAATAAAAATATATTTCAAAAAAAAATAAAAAAAAAATAGTTAACACTCTTTCTCTCTATGTAACGTTTATGGCCCAAATGGTGTAGATACATCCTTCTGGAATGGTTTTTCCACCTTCCTTTCCTCACATTCTGCTGAACACTTACTCTTGGGTGGTGATTGTAACCAACTCATGGACCCTTTCCTTGATCGTAAATCTCAGACTAGATATGTCCCCAATAGGATGCAGAAAGGTTTTTATAAGACTATTACCAACAGGGGACTAATAGATACTTGGCGCATCTCTCACCCTGACACTTTAGAATTTTCCTTCTTTTCCCCTGTTCACCAATCACACTCCCGAATTGACTACTTCTTCCTTACACAGCCGGCTTTTCAATATATGAACAAGGTTGAGATTGGCTCCATACTCATATCTGATCATGCCCCTGTTATTCTCGATATAGATTAACCTTCTCCCCCTTCTGCCTCTAAGAGATGGTGCTTAATAACTCCCTCCTTTTGGACTCTCAATTCTCCGAACAGTTCCTCTCTTTCGCCCAAGAATTTTTTCACCTTAACCTTTCCTCCGTCTCCGAATTTCATGTTCTCTGGGATGCTTTCAAAGCCTCCGCCTGGGGTTTCATCATTGGTTTTATTTCTCGGAAGAAAAAGAAAGCTCTCTCCCATTCTTTATTGCTTCTTAAACAAATTAAAGCTCTGGAGCATAAGTATTTTACCACTTCTTCTCCTGATACCTTACCTCTCCTCATTCAAACCAAGATGCATTAGAATAAACTCTCTTGGTTTTCGGCTAGCAATACTCTCCTTAAAGTCAATGCCAAGATGTATGGTGGCTGGCTGCAACAAAGCCGGTAAATCGCTAGCGAATTATTTTAAGATTAAGAAACAAGAGTCTAAAATTGTAGCCATTAAAGATGACTCTGGAACTTTACATTTTTCTGATTCCTCCATACTTGATTGCTTCTCTAAATATTATTCCTCTCTCTATACACCAGAGACTTCTCCACCTTCTGACCTTCTTGATTCTTTCTTTCAAAACATCCCTAAATCTCTCGATAATGTTCCTGACCTTAACTTCCTAGACGTACCCATATCTGTTGCGGAACTCATTGAGGCGATGTCCCTATTGCCCAAAGACAAAACACCAGGGCCGGACGGCTTTACCGTTTGTTTCTTTTTACATTTTAAAACCCTTCTGACCCCTCGTCTATTGTCATTGGTAAACTCCTTTTTGCTCGCTGGCGTGTCCCAGGGTTCTTTTATGTAAGCAATGCTTTGTCTCATACCCAAAAAAAGATAAAGATCCAACTTTGTGTAAAAAGGATAGACCAGTCTCCTTAATTAACACGGATTGTAAAATGTATGCTAAGCTTCTCGCCCTCCGTATTAATAAGGTCATACCCAATTTAGTCAATATATACCAATCTGGCTTTATGAAAGGCCGTTCCATTACAGACAATTCACGTACCCTTCTTAACATCATACACTTAGCCTCAAAATCTGAAAAAGCTTTTGACAGGGTAAGCTGGAATTTTATTTTCGGATCTTTAAGATGGCACGGTTTTAGTCCCACTGTTATTAAACTTATTAAACTATTATATTCTGCTCCGTCCACATCTGTTTGGGTTAATGGTTGTCAATCATGTTATTTCCCTCTTCTTAGAGGTACTAGACAGTGTTGTCCGCTTTCCCTCCTTCTTTTCATTCTTGCCCTAGAGCCCCTTTTGGAGACTATTAGACGCTCTATATGCTATACGGGTTTTCAATTTCAAAATGTCGACATTAAATTTACAGCTTACGCCGATGACATCCTACTTTTTCTTTCTAACCCATCTGCTTCCTTACCAGAATTTTTTTCATTATTAAAAAATTATTCTAATGTCTCGGGTTACAAACTGAATGTTGATAAATCTGAAATTTTACCCTTAAACTAATTTTTCCTCCCCTCCATGTGTACTGACTCTGGTTTTGAATGGTCCTCTTCTCATATCAAATGTCTCGGTATCTTATACTGTAAAAATCTTAAAGACCTTGTTAAGATTAATCTTGCTGAAATTTGTAAAAAAACTTCGGCCCTCATTGACGGCTGGACCCCTCTTTTCCTCTCATGGTGGGGTAGATTGGCTACGATCAAAATGATGCTTCTTCCCATTATCAATTTGTATCTCTCTATGCTCCCTATTTCTCTCCCTAATACCTTTTTTCGTACCATTAATAGTATCCTTATCAAATTTCTATGGAATAACCGCAAATCTAGAATTTCTATTGCTCGGCTTCAACTCTCTACAGATTTTGGTGGAGTTAATTTTCCTAATCTTAGCAGATACCATTCTGCCTTCACTCTGAAACAAGTTTGGGCCTTTCTGTCTCACTCTACCTCTTCTTCTTGCACTGCATGGAGTTCCTTGGAACAAGCCCAATATTCCCCCTTTTCTCTTCTTTCAGCCATTCAGATTACTTTGCCTCCAAAACGCATGTCTTACCCCACTCTTGCTCATTCTAAGACAATAGTTCTCTCTCCGTTTCGCACCCATCCCTCCTTCAACACTCGCTCCACGACTATTCCTATCTGGTATAAAAGACATTTGAAGATTAATAATCGCCCCTTATTTTGGAAGGAATGGATAGATAAAGGTATTTTTACTCCTCAGCAATTGATGAAAGATGGCACTTTCATGTCGTTTTCTGCTCTTCAGTCCCAATATAACATTTCCTAACGCAAACTTTATATTATTTTTATAATAGACTTTTTTTAACCCCTAGCGATCTCCACCGTTTACATTTGCAAGATTCCCCTAAATGTTGGTCATGTTCTCATGTTACGGCAGACTTTCTACACATGCTAATATTATTATTATTTATCATTTCTAAAGCGCACTGTCACCTTGCAGGCATCTTGGCACTAAACTAACTCATGGGCAGAGGACATGAATTGGACAAAGCAGAGACCACATATCTAATTACTCAGGAAACAGCCAGGTTTTAATCTTTCTTCTAAATGGGAGAAGCTCCGCGGTTTGTCTTATATCAAGTGGGAGCAGATTCCATAGTTTGGCAGCTGTCACCTCAAAGGATCTGCCTCCTGCTCTAACCTTTTTAAATCTAGGTACTTTCACCAGCTGGCCGCTGACGACCGCAGGTGCCTGGTTGGGGTATACCAGGTAAATTTAGATTGCATGGAGGCAGGGCCTATTCCGTGAAGAGCCCTGAACACCAGACAGAGGGCTTTGAATTGTATCCTCTGTCGCACAGGTAACCAGTGCAGCTTCACAAGGGCAGCCGGACCATGTGCTCTTCTAGGAAGCCCCAAAGCCAGTCTGGCAGCTGCTGATTGCACCCTCTGGACCCTTTCCAAGAGAAACTCAGGGGAACCCAATAGTAGAGCATTGCAGTAATCCAATCTGCTGAGGATTGTGCACCTTGCCACCTGAGCACGTGCGTGGAATGGTAAAAGTGGCAAGATTTTCCTCAGAGATCGCAGAATAGCAAAGCAGCAGGCGGTCGTTTTGTTGACGTGAGTCCCCATACTAAGTTTATGATCAAGCATGACCCCTAAATTACGAACTGAAGCCACAGGTCGTACAGTAGTCATTGTTTCAGGCGGCCACAAGTTTTCTGGAAACGGGCGGGAGATCTTATTCCCAGTGCTAAAAAGCACCTCCGTTTTGGCAGCTCTTTGTTCTTTCATTGCCTTCTGATTAACACCTTTTGGACCACTATTTGGAGTAAACTTAATGATATCCTCCTTACAAATGTTCCATTCCACATTCAGTATGTCTTTCTGGGCAGTCTCTCCCCAGTTTATGTTAATCATAAGGATGTAGGCCCTTTTATAAATCTGCTCTTAGCTATTTCCTTTCAGATTATTACTGTTAATTGGAAGGATACTTCTAAAATCTCTTACCAAGCATGGTGGAACTTATTATGTCATCATCATAGAATGGACAGAGCATATGCAACCTCCACCTCCTTGTTGATTAAAAGAGATTTATTATGGTTACCTTTAACTAATTTTTTATCTAGAAAGCGGTCATAATCCTTATTGTTAGTACTTTTGAATTGTTATCTTTTTTTAAAACTGTAAATGGTTTGCAATATTTTTCTTTCCCTAGTTTTCTTCCTCTTTTGGACCTTTCTTCCCCCTTCTTTCCACCTTTTCCTCCCTTTTTCTCATCTTTTCTTCTTCTTTCCCTTTTCCCTCACATACATTTTTTTCTAAAATGCTTCTTTTTCTAAGTACAGTTATATTTCATAGGAGATTGTCACTTCGCTTTGTTTTACATTCCACGTTGTCAAATTTCCTATTATTGCTAATATTTTGTACTGATGTTTTAAATTGTTTTTTATTATCTCAATAAACCATTTTAAACTCAAAAAAGAGAGTGAAGGATGTTGTGAGAGGTGGTTGAGGATGTATGACATTACAACGCATGCTTTTACATTGCATGTTTTTACAACGCGTTTTTTACAACGCATACCATTACAACGCATAGTGCTTTTAGGCGCTGGATAGTGAATTGTTTAATTTACTATTCCAACTCCAGTCCCCGTGGATAGTAGGGAAGGTGTTGGATAGTACATTAAACATATTCCCTATCCTAGAGCGCCCCCCAGCGCAATGCGTTGTAATGGTTTGCATTGTAAAGGCACTGCGTGGTAAAAGTTGCGTTGTAAAGGTTGTTTACCGGTGGTTGAGGTAGCAGGGTCAAGGTAGGAGGTAGCAGGGTCAAGGGAGAGCTAGACCAGACCCCAGCAGAGCCGGATCAGAGGCGAGTCAAACCATTGCCGAGTCCTGTTTCTGGCTTGGACCCAAGAGACAAATCAAGACCAGAGTCATGACGCCATTTAGCGTCTTCTTTTTGCAATAAATATCATTTAGAAACACTCTTTTCTTGAACATTTGTGTTTCAATGTAATTCTTTGTATTACACCAGGGCATTAAGTGGCATCAGTTTGTACTGTGCACTGTGTATACAGGCAATATAGGTGTTATATGTGAAACAGCTGCCTATTAAACCACACAGAAGAAAGAGACTTTTATACAGAGCACATCCTGAACGGAGTTCCTTTAGGCTGTTCTCAGCTGCTCAAGGAAAACGAGGCACTGTGAGGGAAAAGACTTGCCGGGGATCACTCTGGCCAAGTGAAGACGCTGGGATTTGAGCGCTGTTTCCCTGTGAAACATTGTATAATTCATGCTCAGCTTCTGGGTGCACATCTAGAACATTGCATATAACTGCACACTTTAGGCGATATGCACAAGAAAGTGAAGGAGAGAGGCGTTAGCCTTCATAGCTTAACGCCTCTATCCTCCACTTCTGAAACGCAAGGCTGCACCATATTTACAAGAATGTTGTGCAGCCGTGCGTTTCTCCCTGCAATGGCACTAAGTCTGGCAACTTAGCACCAAAACAGGCACCCTGGCACCAGAGTGCAAGGGTGTCTGCATGCAGGGAAGGATTTGTTTATGTGTAGGAAGGTGACCCTTCCTACACACAACATGTAAAAAGCAAAAAACGAGGAGAAATAATGGATTTCTTCTCATTTCGTCATTTAAGACCAGTTTTTCCATGGTCTTAATTTTGGCGCTGCCTCCAATGTACGCCACCCTTGTACATAGCGGTCAGCGTCAAAATGAATGGGTGTTGTGGTGGAACGCCCACCGGAACTTCCACTGCCCACCCCTTTCGCGCCTCGTACATAAGGTGCAGCCCCCATATGTACAAGCCCCTATCACTACCACAACAACGATAGACATGTCTTTGTGGTGGCGATAGGGGCTTGTACATATGTCCCTTAGTTTAGTTCTTTCATGTTTTAAATGCACTCTGGTCAACAAACACATCTATCACTTTAGATTTATCTAACACTATTTATATATAAAGAAAAGTCCTTGTAGAGAAAAGTACAAAGTCAATGAAAGGGGGAGGCAGCCGGCTTGTTTTATGCTAACAGGTGGTTTCCCAGATTCAACAAAAAGAGCCCGATTGTAGATGTGGCTGAACCCCTGATACTAAACCGATTATCAAAAGAAAGCGACCTCGGAGATCCCACGGAAGGAGGGGGGAAGGGGGCGCTGGGGCTCAGGTCTTCAGGAGACGCCTGTAGGGGAGAGGATGGTGGAACACACTGATTTACTTCACTTACCAGTTTTTCTTATAGATTCATGAATGAGGAGCTAGGGGGTGTTGGAAGAATCCTCAAATTCAGTATTTGGTAGAATAACACATATATAAAAAGATAATTTATTATATAAATATTACATAGCCGTCCAAAAATAATTTATGGTAAAAAAATGCTAGAAATATCAATCCTCATTTCCTAAAGAGTCAAGGTGGTCCCCTGTGTCTTCCTGGTTCACCCCCTGGGCTAGCGGGGCTCGCGGCTCCAGACTCCGCTTTAGCATACATCACATTCATATTCTGATTGAAGTCCATGCTCTGCGCGCTATGTTTGAAGGCAGTCCAACACTTATCTGTAAAACGGAAAAAATATCCATAAATATATTATCATTTTCACTTGTACTGTACATATTACATTCATAATACCGTGAACACCGGGATAACTTCTGAGGTCACTTTTGCCAGCTTTAAGTTGCTTCTCGTTCATTCTCAGCGGCATTGTGTCTTCCACAGAGACATAGGGCCATATTTACGGGCAATTCACGCAGCACAGCACAGCACAGCACAGCAAGTCACCTGGCTGCACTGAGTGAGAAGGAAAGCGCAGGAATACGCCATATTTAGAAGGATACGATGCATTGCTGTCCTTTTGTCTGACTGGCGCTAATGCGGGCGCCTTTGCACCATGGTGCAAGAGTGCCTGCGTTGTAAGGAGGATTGTTTTTTGCAGAAAGGGGCACCTCTCAGCACAAAAAAACAATCCCCGGGGCTTTTTCCCCTCCTCATTCTGCAGCACACCTAGAAAGAGGAAAAAACATTGAGAAAAAGATATTTCTCCTCGTTATGCCTCACCTGGAGAGATGTAGGTTTTTAGTGCATTCCTGGGCAGTGGCGTAGCTAGGCCTTTGCCGCCTGTGGCGGCCCCTGCGTTTGCCGACCGCAGCGGTCAAATGTAAGAGTGGCGGGGAGAGAGGGAGGTGGGGTGCTGGGGATTCTTGCGTGTGCCGCCCCCGTGTCAGACGCAGGTAAAAGGGAGTTGGCAGACAGCTGCCCCCGAAACTTGTTCTGCCCGGGGTGGATCACCCCCACCCCCCCACTGCGCCACTGTTCCTGGGTATACTGCTTCTTGAAAATCTAGGAGTGCATCAAAATCCATGGATGTTGTGTGGGAACACCCACACAACGCCCTTGAAAACACATTCCTGGCGCAGAGTAATGCAATGCACTAACTAGCTATGAGTAGAATTACTCTAGGTTTAAGAAGCCTCTGACCATCAATTATGTGTCTTTTGCTGTCTCGCCCTAAGTGCGCCAGGTATTCCCAGACGTGGGTCCCTTGCTCACTGTGCCACTGGAATCAAGCTATCGTGGCTGAAGAGGGGTGAAACCCCGAAACCGGTCCCAGGATGCTTGTTTCCGGTCCAGGGAGGACCTGGCTTGGCAGTTTGGGCTGGACTGTTCTCATGAGGCACAGGGTCAAGGCTGATTTACATATGGCCGGGTCTATACTGGGGTGGCATGGTGAGCAAAAGAACAATGGATGTAACCCAGATCTCTTGACTGGGGGGGAATGTTTTGATTTGTTCTGCATTCCGTACGTCTTTTATTTATCCAATACAGCGCACTATTATACTTTCCCCATGCACCGTTTTGGCAGCCTAGCACCAATGCAGGAACCCTTGCACCATGGTCTAACGGTGCCTCCGTTGCAGGCAGGATTTTTTTGTCCAGAAAGGGGCTCCTCCCTGCAGAAAAACAATCCAGAGAGGTTTTTCCTCTTTCTATGTGTGCCGCAGAATATGGAAAGAGGAAAAATGAGGAGAAATAATTATTTCTCCTCGTTATGCATCACCTGGGGAGGCATAAGATTTTGGCAAGTTCCCAGGCTTATAAGTCCATGTAAATCTAGGAATGTGTAAAAAAAAGGGGGGGCTGAACACCCACCGCAACGCCCATGGAACGCCTCCCTTGCGCAGAGTAAGGCAGGGCAGCGATTTGTGCTGCGTTGTCTTTCTCCAGATTTATGAGGCCGCTCAAGGCCACGCAGGGTGACTTTGCGTGGCTTCATAAATCCCAGCTAAGGGTTTTTATTTAGCAATAATACGCTAAATTGGAAATAAATATCTACAAAAAAGTCAATTTGTTGAGAGTTGCGAGATATTTTACTTACACAAAATGACAGCGACTAGCAGCACCAGGAAGAGTACGACAATTAGAACGGCGTATCCCCAGGACATGGCGTTCACGTGCATGCATCGCAAGTTGAAGTCTAAGAGAAAATCAAATATGCATTAAGAAGTTAGCATGAAGTTCATATCACCTGTAGAACACAATATGCTAGGGACATTTTTCTGCCAACACTTCAACAGTACTAGGAACACTTGCCTCACTACAAGAGGCGTGACACAGGCCCCTGAGGTGTAGGGGGGCCCCCAAACCATTAGGACCCTCTAACCCAACAGGAGCACTATACAGCCCAAGGCCAATTAATATCTGTGAGATCCAGGAGACATGCGGGCCCCTCTTCAGGTATGCAGACTTTGGCCTGCATGAATTGTGGCAACAGGCATATTGCCGCCTGCACTGCAGTTGTAGGTGACCAAATGGCTGTGGGCACAGCGGGGAGAGCAGGGGAACCCTAAAAAGAAAACAAACACCTCATCAATCGCCGCGGGTAAACACTGGCACTAAGAGTGTCCCAGCGTATGTCCGCAGTGAAATTACCTCTTTACATCCTGTAGTGGGGCCTTTATATTGCGTTACCACACTGATCACTACTTACCTCATCGGAGCCATTACACGTAGGGGGCCAACCTTCTGCAAATCACTGCAACCTTCCTGAAAAGGAGCAGTGTAACTTAATCTACTAGAAGGTGTTCTATCACTTTATTTTATATGTCCTATCCAGAAGAGGGAATATCAACAAATCATGGAGGCCAGCAGACCTGGAGTTAAGAATAATACATCTCTCATTCTGTAGATATGCCTCCCTTGACGATATGTAGGGCGTCTACATTCTGGAGTGGATGTAAGGGCAGATCAATAATAACAACACATGACCTGCTGGTGCCTCTTTACCCCTTGCTCATCAGGTAATGAACCCCAGAGATGAGCTGGCTACGCTTGACCTCTCCCTGAGGTGTAGCTGGAATTATAGCCATTCTGGACAAAGGATCCAGAACCAGTCCATATAGTGTGGGGGGGGAAGTGGGGGGGGGCTCAACGTGAACATAAATGTGACAGGCAAGGATTTAGCCAACACTTCTACCCTACACCAGACACTGCTGTGGTGAACTACACCCACCTGAGTGCCACTGCTGTGTAATAAACCCAAAGTCCAAACTTAGATACTTCAGCCAAAGGAGCTGATACGTACTGGTCCCCTGTCCCTGGATTCGGATGATGTATGCATTAAGAGAGCCCGGGCTTCAACAGAAATGAGACAGTAGAATTTCAGATAAAACTGTATGTATGTTTGAGGTACTTAACCTAGACAGAGGTAGAAGATTACAGTACAGGGTCAAAGGAAAGGATGCAGTCAGCAAGTGATTGAAGAGGTTGCTGGTTTGTAAACTCTTACTGCATTCTAATACTGTTTTCTTTAAAGAGATGTGTCTTAACTCTTTCCAAGACCTGAAGGATACAAATGTTGTTCCTGAATCTGGGTGTATAGATGGAAAAGTCCTGATACCTTGATACACCCAACTAGTAACCCACACACATGCAGTCACATACAAATGAGAGAAACATCAGTCTTTTATGCACCCAAACCTTAGTGAGCACACAGAGCGAAACAAATCAGGGACATCCTACTCAGAGCCACTGGCCATAACTATAAGTCAAAGCTGGTCTTATATTATAAGGTAGGCTGCAGCTCAAGTCCATTTGAAACAGAAGCTTACAGTGTTTGAGACTCCACTGTTGAGGCTCATTCAGAGCAGCAGTGCAAACAAAAGGCAGTCAAAGAACAAAAACAACAAGGGGTTTTAACAGCCAGAAACACTCTCACAGAGGGCTGTAGTGTAGTTCCTATATTCCCAATAGGCTCTGCGCATTGGAATAATATATCCTATAGATTAGACGTAGGACTTAGGTCGACTAGGTCTCTATCGAATATACTAGACTTAATTGTGTGTGCCAGCTAGCTCAGAGGTCACTAGAAACTTTCTCGAATTCACAAGAAGGGATTAGTCTCTGACAAATGCATAAACATGACAACTTTGTTTCCCCAAGATGAAACGTATCTTCAGAGTCGTGTAAACAATAGATAGATATTTCACTTAGTCAATCGTGCATGCTTCGTTTCACTAGAAGTGCAGAGAAAGTAGAAAGACAGGCGTTTTCAATAAAAGGATTTATTGAACAGTCTTCTTTCTCAAGCATAAGAAATGAACTGCTACAATCGTAAAACTGTTTGTAAAATATAATGCATACAGTATAAATAGTAGAATAAAATGATACTGTAAGAGCATTGTATGGTTCTTAAACCATATATAAATACATACATGAATACAGAGGCTAAAAGTACTTAACTGGTGCTTCTAAAATACGCCTACCCCGGTGTACCTAACCTAAGCCTAGTACGAGGGAAGAAATACGTGAGGTGTAGCATAAATGTAGTATTCTTTTGCCAAGAATCTGCCCAAGATTTTTCTAAGGGTCTAATCAGCTCTGTACCTTAGTTTAGAATGGAGAAGGTCAGTCTCTGGACTCGATTTCCCAAGGGTAGCTTGGAAACACTGGAGCTGGATTTTTTGGCAGGAGAAAAGACAGCGTCTCTCTCAGTGCGTCTGCTGGAGGGTCGGCTTCCTTCGGCACTTGCTATAGCAGGGCACGTAGGGCAATTAGAAGAGTCGAACTGCTCCAAACCACCGTGCGTTTGCTTGGGCGAGTGTGGGCATATTTTTATTTATACCTTGAAGGTGCCGAGTTTGACGTACAGTTGGACATAATAACGTCATCAAAGAGTCTCAGTTCTTTGAAAACTCCACGAGTTCTTGGACAAATCAATATTCAAGCAAGGGCAAGTCCCCGGCTGCTGAAGCAGAGTTTTCCAAGAAATCGTTGTAGATTTTCGGAACTAGTGGAAGTAGCCCTGCCGTATTTGGACTGCATGAGCTATGCCCAAATATGGTTATGATTTCTATGCCTATATAAGGATATGGAGATTTATAGCTATATAAGGGCGTGAATCGTGAAACTTACAATAGGGTCCTAAAATGATACATAACACCCACTCCACGTTATTATGCTCATCTAAATTCAAGCACTAAAACATATAATCTAGAGCAGTGTTCCCAAACCTAGGTCCGCGGACCCCCAGGGGTCCGTTCCACATTCCCTGGGGGTCCGTAGGCAACAGTTTTAAAAGCACAGAAAAGTTTCTTGTAAAATTAGCAGCTTTCCAGCAACAATAAAAGTGTCAAGATCATGCCAGTGATTAATGTACCCGCTGGAGAGCGAGGAGAGTTTTGTTCAGTGGCAGCTTTGACTTAACTAATGTAGCACAGAGGGTTAATGTGCCTACTGCAAAGAACGTGTAACATGCATTTTAAAACGCAGTATTTTATGTGCATAGGTTCGTGTTACTGCTTTTGTCACAGAGATTCTTTCGTTACTGTGCACTTCACAAGTGACAATTGTAATGTAGCAGAGGGACCTATAAACTGTCATCAAAGAGCTGCTTGCAAACTGCATCGTACCAGTTAGTAACTTATGTTTTTCCCCAGTTATTCATTATCCTGATGCTGCTAAAAAGGTTTATTTGGGTGGAAATACATTTCTAAAGTTAGTCAGTGCTAGCCACCATGTTATGTTCTGAATCCTGAGTTTGTGCTTTTACAGACCAAGCACTCTTTAAACATTTTATACCCACACTGATTTACATGTATGATTCAATGTCTCTATATGTGTGTGATGTAAAGTGCTCTGGCATCCTACAATAGTATGAGCAATGCTATAAAACAAATAAAATGTATGTGACAGAGGGGCTATTACTTCAATATAAAACACTAAGGGCCAGATGTATGATCGTTTTTTATATTCGCGAACCCGTTTGCGCATGCAAAAACTATTGGGCCATGTACATTGCCTATTTCGCGAGTCGCAATTTGTTTGCGACTCGCTAAATACGTTTTGCAACTTGATATTTGGAAGGGGCATTTCCTTCCAAATAGCGAGTCTCAGAACCATGTACAAATGTTTTGCGGTCGCAAAACATTTGCAATTACCACCAACTTCAAGTAGATGGTAATGCCTTTGCAAATGGGAAAGGGGCCTCAGGGGACTCCTTCCCCTTTGCAAATGCATGCAAAATTATTTTTTAAGGGTCCAGGGACCTCTGCCTGCCCTTAGAAAATGAAACGAAAATGTTTAATTTCCTTTTTCTTTAAATGTATGGCAAATGGGCTGCATTTTCTTTTTAAAACTGCTTTATTTAAAAGCAGTCCCAAACATGGTGGTCTCCTGAGCCCAGCAGGCCACCTTACCTGGGAGGGCTGGCATTCCCAATGGGCTGCAAATTGCGAGAGGCTCATTAATATTAATGAACCTCGCAATTTCCGACTCCATTGGGAATCCCAAACAGTGTTAAACACACTGTTGTACATTTCACTTAGCGACTCGCAATTTGCCACGTGCCATGTGTCGCCAATTGCGAGGCGCTAAATGAAATGGTCGTACATATGGCCCCAAAATCCTTAGTACTTTGAGTATTTGTTTTGTATGCACACATGTGTATTTTTTTCGAATTACTGTTTTAATATTTGAAATTTAACTCATACAAATTGATTGGGGGTCCCCGGCTTCCAGTGGTGACTCAATGGGGGTCCTCAGGAGTCAAAAGTTTGGAAACCACTGATCTAGAGCATGTGTTTACAACCCCCAAAAATCATATAAAAATGCATTTGAAATGGTTGCACACAAAAAAGGAGTATTTTGTACAGTACACATTTAAGGAAAATGACTTCATTGTAAGCATATGATATGACATTAGCAATGCTAACTGAATAAATCACGAAAATTACATTTATGAAATGGCTCTTAGTTACAGAAGAAAAAGGTCGAGACCATCCCATAGTAGAATATACAAACTGTTTTGGTTTGTGGATTAGGCTAATATTGTTTCTAGGAAGTGTTCAAGGAATTCTTGTTCTCTAAGAATAGTTCTACTTTAAGCAGATTACTCTTTGTGCCAAAGTTAATTTTGGTGTTTGGAAAAAGTCAAATAAATTTGTCGTACAAATAGAGTTCCACACTTGGTAGCTTTAGTTTTAGAAAAAAAAAAGCGAAGGTCGCATTTCAGAGTTTGAAAGAACGCTGTGTGCTAATTTTAAAAGTTATTCTCGGTGTCAGGAGAAAACATTAAGTCATTTTGATATTTGATATTTGTGGAAATTTGTAGAGCGCGGCTATCGCTCCGGAAGGAGAATCTTGGCGTTGAGCATACAGAAGAGAAAAACGTGGCGATAAAATGGATCATATGGCTGCTAGGACCGAGGTATCAGATTGCTGGAACACCCAGGTTTTCAAAAGTTTCCTGAAATGGAACTCAGTTTCAACTAGCCTGAGATTGACAGGGAGGCTGTTCCAGGCTCTGGCAGCTAGGAAGGAGAAGGTTTTCCCCCCCCTGGTTTTTAACTTGAATCTAGGAATTATGACAAGATTAGTTCCTGAGGATCTTAAGCAGCGTGTAGGATTGTAATACATGAAACGCTTAGAAAAGTAGAGGGGGCCTGTTTTTCTAGTAGCTTTGAATACAGTAAGCAGAAGTTTAAACAAAATTCTTTTGTGGAGTGGTAGCCAGTGAAGGACGTTAAGGGCTGCTGAGGCAGAAGACCTTCTGGGGAGTTTAAGCACGAGTCTAGCCGCGGCGTGTTGGACGCCTTGTAGTCTCCTGAGAGTAGACTTCTTCACTCCTGCCATTAGTCCATTGCAATAATCGAGTCGGGAGAGAATTAAAGCAACCACGACTGATTTTCTGGCTGCCATGGGGAGGAAGTCAAAGAATTTCTTCAGTGATCTAATGAGACTAAAACAGCACCCGGCAGTGATGCGGACATGATCATCGAAGGTAAGGGATGCGTCAAATTGAATGCCAAGGTTACGTGCCGAGGAGACAGCGCTCGGAGGGGCTTCTGAATTTTTAGGCCACCAGTCTTTTGGGCAAAAGGACAGGTCTTTCCCTAAAGGTATTATTTCCGTCTTAGCACTGTTGCATCTGAGATGATTTTTGTTCAGCCATAGAAAAACCTCAGAGAGACAATTCTGGAATCTAAGTTCTGCATCAGGGCTGGCAAAGAAATCGTCTACCTCAGTAAAGTTCGACTACTTCATTAAGAAGGTCATTTGTGCACAGATGCGCAGCATCGCCATCAGCTCAACCTCGTTAGCATTGTTCATATCAGATGGTACCTGTGTGCCTGTTGGTCCGCGTATCTCACCTCCAGTTGGATTTGCCGGTGAGATCTCAATGAATGCTGTCATCAAGATTGGTAGCCGTTGGGGGCAACACAACACATGAGCCGTTACCGGACCCAATAAAGCGTCAGCATCCGTTGGCATAACCAATGGTAGTGTTAGACAGACATCTAACATGCATTCCTCTCCACAAAGCAGGCATCGTAGAACAGGTAAGATGCAATCTTGCCAGATTGGTCTGAATGACAGGAACCATGTGGTATTCAGGTCTCTCAAACGAGCCAAGCCAAGGATCTGTGTTATTCTCTCACGATACCTCATAGCCTGGAGCGCATTTTCCATGCGGACTTGGGGATCGCTGGTGGCTGGATTTGCCATAACAGAGCAGGAGAACTACGAGTTCCAAAATGAGAGGCAGGCTACCGAACACAGAGTGGACGAAGTTAGGAAAAATGCCCAGGACTGCTTCAAAGGGTGCTAACAGTCCCCAAAAATGTATCTTAAATACATGTGCAATACCGCTGGTATCAGACATGTTAAAGATACAACCTAACATTTCTGCGAAATGTACTGGGCAGTTTGTTGATAATAATGCATGTATCTCTGCAGAAGTACTTGCAACTTGCAGATCAAACGTCTCTCTGGACGAGGTCAGTGGCACAGTTTTTTGCAAAAGAATGGCTTTCATTCGGCTTAAAGTATCAATTTGTATAGAAGAGATGTTCAGTGAAGGCCATAGTGGCGACTCCCCGTCTGTCTTGGTTTTAGGAAAGAATACTTGCATACAACAAGTGACCCTGGCGACACAGTAACGAGATAGCTTATTCCTGACATCATTCCACAACAGCTGTGATCATTTAACATAATGTAGCTATCATTGGAAAGCTGCCTGAATATTGGATCTATCACCGCTGTGGGCGAACCCTGCAGGTGGCAAGAAAGGTTATTGGAAGAACCTTCGCAGGCTCCGTGTAAATTAATACCTTGACACAATAGTGTCCCGCTTAGTGAGTTTTCACAATTTTTACCACTAACAAATACTTCCTTTCCCCCACTCCAACATTTGTGTGTGTATGGTAAATCCCAGGTCGACTTAATGTATTCTTTAACCAACCTTTCATACAGGCCTGCTGGTATGTGTTTTAAGCAATACTGAAACTGGAAAGTCGTCACTGGTATCTCAATGGTGCCATGTATTATCCATTCAAATGATGGTTTCTCAGAAACGGTCAATGGTAATCTCTCCAGTTTTTCAATGCTCTGCACTTTATAGTATGCTCCCCTCTGTGCCAACGAGATTTGTTTATCTGTAAGGTTAAATACAGTAACAATGAGGTAGTGTTGATTAGACGCAGAGGCACATAGCCAGAACTAAGGTTTTGCAACAGCCAGCCTAATAGCATTATAGAACGTAATTGAGACTGGCCAGGTTGTAGCATTAGGAAGTCCTGTTCCATTTTGTCTATGGCAGATGATGCAATGCTGTCCAAAGGATATATGCTGGACGACAGAGTTGTTAACCCATTGTCAACTACAGAGAGTGATTTCTCTAAATTAATACGATCAATTTCTCGTATTCTTTCAGCTGTTTCCATTTAAGTGACTTTCCATGCTTCATTGTAAGCAGCGTATATACCGGCGACTATGAAACATTTATGACGTGGATTACGAGGTCCAAGTAAGAATTCTCGTAAATTAACGCCATCTTTAAGCAAAGATAAGTGTTGCTTTATTTCTGGAAGTGTGGATTTTTGCAGCCATTCAAGGCATAGTTTTCCTACACTATAAGGTGTTATTTTTCCTGGATATTGTCTTTGGATATATCTTGGATCTGGCCGAGTTACTGTGAACCCTTGTGTCTTGTTCTGAAATCTATCTTGACAGTTATTCGTGTCTGTGGGCCAGATTAACCATTTTTTCCATTCAGCATTTGTTCTGTTCTGTTGTAAAATATAATTTACGTCTACCTCCTCATCTGAAGTTAAATTACTATCAGGTGTGGGCCTAGGTATGGACGGTTTGTTTAAATCTTTTATCTTAGCAATGCCAAGACAAGATGTCTGTTAAACAGTGTCATTTAGGAACATCATTTGTTCTGGGATGATGCAGGCTCTGAACAATGCTTCTAAACCTTGTACCTGCCAGTCTTTTGTGCCCCAAACAGTTTTTGTCTCAATGTTGTCTTTCCAAAAGTCAAAGCCTAAGGTGGACAATTGAGCATGAAAGGCAGTAGAATAAATTTGTTTAGTATTTGTCAACATACTTTTCATGCCTGTCTTATTCACATTTTTAAAGTTAAAACTTTCTGGGTTTGTAACATTAAAACCTGTGAAATATAGAAATTTTCTAAGAAACGTTTTAGAATTACCCTTGGGAGGTGATGGACAATGTTCCAATTGATTATACTTTAAAACATTTCTAGGGTTTGCAGATTTATGCAAGTAATGATGGCCAAAATGATTAAAACAATACATTTCTTCATAATTTGATGAACCTTCTAAGTATTCATGTTTTGTAAATTTTGCTGACATTTCTAAGTCTGCCATCATGTTATTAACAGTCTCAAAGTCTCAATCATCAGAAAATGTGCTTGGTGAGACGAAATCACTCAAGGAAACCTTAAATTGATGAGGAATCTTTAGCAGCTCAACAGGGCCATAAATGTCATAATCAGTTGTATCCCATGCTATTCCACCAGGTAGTGGGACCACTGTGATGTTTACTGATGACCGGTCTCGTTGTTAAGAAGCAAGTTGAAGTTCTTACTTGCTGTGTCCATTTTAATGTGTTTTCTATCTATCAGCTTTCCCAAATTTAACACAAGATTGAGCCATAGCAGGAGACAAAGTACACCTAACACAATCCAGTGTTCAACCCAAGGTGAAACAAGATATGTATTTGTAAGCTCTTGACCAAGTTCCTTTACTTTTTCCTTGAAAGTTTTATTTGCTGGCGTAGTTTCAGGTTCACTAGGATCCTCAGAAAAGTTATCGAAGTTGATAAAGTAACCAGAGGCAGTTCTGTCAATTGTTGGTATTGCATCCGGATTCTTTGAAATCACTGGAGCTGTTTTTTCCTGTGACGTGTTTGTATATTCAGATGCTATATCATTGTAGATGGGAGTTTCTTGACAAACTGTTATTTGGGTTTCAAGAGGCACAAGTTCCATGGCTTTATTGCATAGTCCTTCTTTTCTCACTTTAGAATCTTCAAAGGTGATGAGTCTTTCAGTTTGAACCTCTTGGATAGTAGCAAGATTTGGTCGTCTGCTACATCTTGGGAGTCCACTGGACCTACTACTTATTATCAGCCACATGGTGTGGTTTTACCAGGTCAATTGACACAGACCGGTTCTCCTTTTTACCAGCAAGGGGTGGCAGTAGTACTGTTCTTGATCCGTGGATTGCAAGTACAGGTACTGGTTTTCTGTAAGAAGGCCCAAATTCCTTCTTGTCCACTATTTTCTCCCTGACCAGATCCCCAATCTTTGGTATCCAGACAGGTCTTGCTGGGACAGGTGGTTTTTCTTCAGTGGTCGTTGGCTTTTCGCTGGTATTGCTTAGACTACTTCTTGTTTCATTTAAGTCCTGTAAAACAGCCAAACGATCTTTGATATCAAAGGGTTTTTGTTCCACCACTGAAGTGTGAAGATCGAGGTCTTCAACCAACATTCTAGTACCAAAAAGGATTTCATACGGAGTGATTCCACCCAGAGAATTTCTTGGCAGGTTATTAAGACTACGTTGGACATTTATTAGATGTTTGACCCACCCATCACCCGAACCCAATATCCTAGCTGTTATAGATTGCTTTATGTCATGTTTTTTTCTCTCCACAACTGAATTTCCCTCAGGATGGAATGGACTCGAAAATCGCAATGCAACGCCCAAGCTGGCCATGGCCTCTTTGTAAGCCCTAGAGCTAAACGCAGGACCCTGGTCAGAATGTAGCGTGCCGATTATGTATGTGCCGATAAAGACTCACACATCTTTTATAACAGTTCGGGCGTCAGCTGAGGGCTGAGGCCACATCCAAATGAATCTCGAGCATGAATCCACTGCGACCATGATATATTTATAGTTGCCATCCCTTTGTTAGGGACCAAAGTGGTCCAGGTAAACACACGCTAGTGGTTTATCTGAAATCAGAAGAGGCGTCTGTGCCAGGCGTTTCACTGTTTCCTCATGCACGGCCACCACTATCGCTGTTTTAATAATGACACTGTGGCGGAATGACACTGTGGCGGAAACACCTGCATGTGCAGAGGCGAGCCCTTCATGTGCCGCTAAGATTAGCCCTAACCTGTGTTCCATGTTTGGTATTACTGTACCCCCACTCCAGGGATTCGAGCAAAAGGAACATTATTTGCATCAGTTATATAAGAGTACTTGAGTGGAAAGCCCTTCGGTAGTGTTTTACCACTGTCTTTTATTGAAGCAGTGACTGCTTGCATTATTTCACTGTCTATTTTTGTTTTTGAATGAGTAATTGCAGCTACGGAAGCCGTTTGCAAAGCTGCCTTTGTGGCTTCATCAGCCAATTAATTCCCATCAATGTGAACGCCATCACGCTGATGAGTGTATGGATCACGTGAGTCTTTTGTAGTTCCTTCTGTAAAAGAACTACTTTTTCCCAAAGCATTTTATGCTTGATTGTGCCACCTTTTGTGTCTTTAAAACCATTTTGAACACAGTTCTGCAGATATTCATTGTAAGACTGGACACAGTAATACGAATCGCACACTATGAGTGTGGGGAATTCGCGATCGGTATTTAACAGCGCCATCTTGAATGCATGGAGTTCAGCTCGCTGAGCTGTACAGTGTCCTAGTGACTGAGTTTTTGTTACCATAGGTCTAAATTTACCAACGTGCCGATCTTTAACAATCGCGCACTCAGCACTATAAGCTTGTTTACCCCCAATCGCGGGCTGTGCTGATCCGTCTGTATATATTATACAGCCGTAATGTTCGAGAGGTAGAATTTCAGTAGGCAGAGGACATTCTTGTTCGTATTGGAGAAATTCTTGTGTCTTCAAGTAAGGGTCAAAAACGTATTTAACGTCTGTTGCAGCAAGAGAATTAACCCATTGTATCCATCTCGGATGTAGAGCTTTTGCATTTGGAATGCTTGCCTTTGTCACTGTCTCTAAGGCAGGTACAGGTGTAACGACTTTTATGCGTTTACCCTGTGCGAGGGCTCTCTCCTTTGCTACAGCAGTCTAAACCGCTGTCAGAATTTTTTCTGTTGAAGTGAATTTCATTTCAGCTTGTGTGTACAAGTGTGATTTGTAAGCTATTGGTACCTTTTCACCTTCATTAAAGGTTAGGTAGGTGAATCCGCATCTCCCTGGGATGATTCAGATTACAAGGTTGCGTACATTGTCGCGTGTTTGTAAGTGTGTTGTTGCTAACATGTGTGTTTGTACTGAAAGCAAAATTTCTGTGTGTTTTTGAGTCCAATTATTTGGTTTGAAATCAGGTTTGATTAGTTCGTAGAGAGGTTTAACCCTTTCTGCGTAATTCAGGATATAAGTTCTTCCGAAGTTTAGGAATCCTAGAATTGACTGAGTTTTTCAGCATTTTTGGAGTTTGGAGCAGTGCACATTTTTCTAGCAAGTTTGCTGCCAGGCTTTTGCCTTCCCTCGAAAGTTCGTATCCCAAGAATAGAACGTTGAGGTGGGCAATTCTTGATTTTTTAAAGTTGAATTTATATATTTCTGAGGCGATCCCAAGTATTATGGTGTTCACCCTGTTCAAGTGCCTGTCCAAATCATCATCTGTAAAATAGATGTCATCGACATAAGATAATGCCTCATCATCATACATTTGTAGTAACTCTGTTACTCTGGCTGAAAATAATCCAGGATTATTCTTAAATCCCTGGGGGATACAGCAAAATTGACGCTGTGTCCCCATTATTAAGAAAGCGGTCAAGTACCTGCTTTCTGGTGCAATGTTTTGACAGAAGAAACCATTTGAAATATCTAAAGTAGTTTTATATTTCTTCCGAACTATATTATTCATTAGTGCTGCACTGTGTGAATTTTGCACTGCAAAAGTTTTGCAACAAGAGTTTAAATGTCTGCAATCCAAAACTAGACGATATGTTTCGTCTGGTTTGGAGACTGGAAACAGGATTGTTCATTGACGAGGTGCATGTTTCAATCACCCCTTGGTATTCAAGTTGATCTAAGATCTCCCTGACTTGTGTTTTAGCTTCCTGCTTCACTGGATACTGCCTTTGAGCAGTATGTTGATTTTTCAACTGGATTTTATGGTGAGGAGAATCCTCATCCCATCCCACATGAGTTTTATATAATGCCGGACCCTGGGCTACAGCCCATTTTCTGGCATAGGTGTATTTTTTATGAATAGGAATATGATTAGAGAAGGCTGGCATAATGATCTCTTCGCCATGTGGGCACTCCCTGGCAAATTCAGGTGGCCAGTCTTTTTCAGCTGGAAGAATGTCATAACCTTTAGATAATTTTTCTCAAAAGAGTGCTTTTATCTTCCTAGTTACATCCCCCTCTATTCGGAGTGTTACTTCATATAACTTATGGGGTACACTAACTCTGGTATCGGCAGTTTCAACCTTAATGCATTCATTCAGATCCACTGTCTCCAGATGATCTTTCAGAATCCTGCGAGCTATGGTGACCTCTGCTGCGCTGTCCAGCATTGTCTGGGCCCACTCCCCGTAGTTGAGTTGTGTCCTCA
This sequence comes from Lissotriton vulgaris, assembly GCF_964263255.1. Lineage (NCBI taxonomy): Eukaryota > Metazoa > Chordata > Amphibia > Caudata > Salamandridae > Lissotriton > Lissotriton vulgaris. The sequence goes on from NC_141690.1 coordinate 255,821,325, forward strand.
AGATCCTCTGCATGTGTGATTTTAATACTGGCTACCTTCTTTTTGGAGAATTGAGTTTTCTTATTTTTTGGAACGTGCTGATTGTCTTTGGACTTCACGCGTTCTTCTTTTTGTTCTGATCATCCTCTTCTTTCGGATTTCTACAAGAAAGTCTGAAAGGTACGAGAGGATCGTGTATCAGTATCTTGATATCTATCAGGTTTTCTTATATTATCCCTATTTCTAAGGTTATATCTCTTTTCAGAGTGCTCCTTTTGAGGAGATCTACCTCTGGACTGAGAGCGCTTATCTTAGGAAGTGACTATCTAGTATTTTCCCATTTCTTTTTAGAAGCAGTTAGATTGTTTTTGATAAAAACTTTTTCAGGATTTTCTGTTAGTTCAGGCTTTACAAGTTTCCCTCCCAAACTATCTCTTCCTAGTTCTTCATAGGATTTTTCAATAATTCTGGCAAGTTCATATGGTTGCTCAGTAATATCAAGTTCTTTTAATTTCTGGTGGATTGCCACTGATGCTGCTTCACCTTTAATGTTAGCTAATAAGATAGCTGAGACCTGTTTGAAATCTTTCAGTAATTTCATACCTAGATTCAGGGCCGGTTCTGGACACTATTCATTTTGAATCTGTCTCAGAACGTCTGGTATTACCGCCATATATGGGACACCATGTGTTTTTGTGTAGATTGAAGCAAAGACTGTACCCCAAGTGTCACAGTCCTCTACGTGTGGTGCAATCCCCATTGGTAAACAGATTGTTAGAATCCTGTGTTTCTCATGAGGTGTACTATCGGGAAATACTGTCTCTATTTGAGTAATTTTCTGGGCTAACCAGAATGGAATTTGTTCCCTTTTTGCCGGCAACTTACCAATTACTGACTGCATAGTCTGTGGTGTGATTTTGTTTGTGTTCCCCTGATGAGGGGTGTGCTGTGGAATTCTTATAGCAGGTTGAACTGTTAAGGTCCGCATGACATATTGTACCAATTGTCTATGTATTTTAATTAATTGTTTTAGCTGACCTAACAGTTCTACATCTGACATTCTTTCAATGTTAGGATGGGTGTATAGCTGGCTAGTCCCGGCCATGTAGCTCCTGGTCTACCAAGTGGACCGAGCCTGGTAATGTGATTTTGATGTTGTAGGGCGCCTTTAAACCAGAACTGGTGCTCTTAATGGAATTTCAACGTCCTCGAAAGGAACGTATTCCTCTGGAAGTTCCTCCATCTTGTGTGTTGTTGGATTTGCCTGTGGAAAGACAATCCATGAATAGAATACCTCTGTCTGCCGATATTCATGTGCCTCTATGACAAATATAACCGTACCACCTCTCAGTGATAGGACATTTTCTATAAGCTTTATAGCTATGGCTTTTCTCACGTTTTCCGGGATGATTATAGCTTCCGGGTCATTTTGTTGGAACCCTGTAACGTCTAAAACCGGTTGGGCTGCAGTTCTTGCAGCTCCACTGCTCTCTTCGTAGCTGAAGCACACAAGCACAATTTAACATGTAAATTACACGAAGAAGAAAAGATATTTTTGAATTTAGTACAGCAAAGGAGACATGTCTTTCAAAGAAGGGCTTCTGAAACGAAACCTCGGATACCTCAATGGGCTGAGAAAGAAGAGATTTATGCAACTGGCAAGACTCATGCTACTATGTCCCTGGACTTTGAAAAGAAGGGAAAGATCTGCCTCCATAGATTAAAGACAGAATATAACCATGCTTTTATTGGTTGCAGTGAATGCAAATATAGTTTCTTAGTAATTGGGGGATGGGGACTAAAAGGGGGAACTGATCCAGTATTTCCTGGAATCTATTATTTGTGTGGAAACAAAGCTTATTTCAGGCTGACTGACCATTGGTATGGGATTTGCTACTTTGGAATAGTTTTTCCAAAGGAGTATCATGTAAAAGGAATCACTGGAAGCAATGAAGATGATAAAGGACTAACACGCTTTAAGAGAGCTTGTTTTTCTGAAATATATTCAGTGCATTGATACCTTCAGTGGGTGTACTTCTGAAATCACTGAAAACTTGTAAATTGTCTACAGTAGTTGATCAGTTATCAACTAACACTGCTGGTTGATTTATGATGATCAATACCGAAATGGTTACGATTAGATCTATGGTTTTGCAAAATCGACTTGCCCTTGATAACTTATTTGCAAAAGAGGGCGGAGTCTGTCAAATGTTGAAGGTGCAACATTGTTGCACCTATATACCGGATAAAAGTGTCGAAATTTAAGGATATGTTAAAAATATTACAAAATTGGAGGAATATTTGAAACCACTGGAAGTTCATTGTGTATAGAAAAAGTTTACAAATAGTATTTGTACAACAGATAGTTGGTTTTCTAACATAGGTAAAAGTATTATAGGTCAAATATTATTGCCAATAAAATTGATAATAATATTGATAACACTGTTAGTCTTAGCTATAATGATATGGTTCAAATGTTGTAAGAGAAGTATGAAGTGAATGAAAAGGAAAAGAAGAGAAAATAAGATGAAATAGAGTTGGAGGAAATAAAAGGAGACCTACACAAAAGAATGAGAGGATTACATCATAAAAACAAAAAAGAAAAGAATGAAAGGGTTGAAGAGGGAATTGAGATGTGCTAAATGTCATCAGAGAGGGGATTGATGGAGCGAGGTTTCGTATAAAGAACCTTGCTCGGAAACAAACTTTTCATTAACCTGTAATACAGTAATACACATCGCTGGTACATACTAATAAGCAAACACTGTTCGTACACTTTTAGTCTAAGAGAAGCTTGCCTATGTGTCTTACTGACAAGTAACCTGTGTGACACTAAAATGGCTGCTAAACGCGAGATTCTTGGGGGGTAGTGGCTGGCCGAGCTGTGAATGCTGCTAAGCGAGCTCCGTCGGCCGGGAAGAAATTCTTAACGTTATACTGCACATGGTATGCCATAGCGGTGCCAAGTAGTCTCCCTGGACTGGGGAACCTCCGGTGTTTATGGTGGCATTAATTTCATGAGAACGCAGGTGACGTGCTGTGGACAGGAGTGGCTGGACTGCGAGCGCAGTGAAGGCAGGGGTCGGGCTAACTCGATTTTGAAAAAGGGGGTGGTGATGGACAGAGATTCTGAATGATGCAGAATACTCTTACCAAGTCAAGAGATCATGGTTTTAATTCATCACCGTTTTTTAGCTCACTGCACCATCCCAGCTCAGAACTTGGCTATATGCAAATTAGTCTGTTCCTGTCCCAGTGCATGATGGGAACAGGGCAAACCAAACTACCAAGCCAATTCTTATACTGGGAAGGAAACAAGCTTCCGGGGATTGGTTTCTGGCATCACAGCCTTCTTCGGCCCGACTTGCTTGAATCCTGATGGTGCAATGAGCAAGGGACTCACGTCTGAGTATACCCTCCCACACATAGTGTGGATAAAACCGATTTTGGAAAAGGGGGGTGGTGATGGACAGAGATTCTGAATGATGCAGAATACTCTTACCAAGTCAAGAGATCATGGTTTTAATCCATCACCGTTTTTTAGCTCACTGCACCATCCCAGCTCAGAACTTGGCTATATGCAAATTATTCTGTTCCTGTCCCAGTGCATGATGGGAACAGGGCAAACCAAACTACCAAGCCAATTCTTATACTGGGAAAGAAACAAGCTTCCGGGGACTGTGTAGGCCTACCTGGTCGGAGATCGGATGTCGGCGGTCAGCGGTGATGGTGGCCGGAGGAGTGAGATACATCTGCGCCGACCCCCGCGATAACAAGTGGAGCTAAGGTACCGCCGGAGGCAAGTGGAGGACTGTATCCCACTATTTAAGCGAGGCGATGAGAGCAGCTGGCGACATCTCTTCGGCGTCCCCCACAATGGCGACCTGAGGTGGCAGAGAGGATTGCACAACCGCCAGGCGATATTGATTAACTGCCCCCCCACTCGGGCCGGGCAATCGGGACCCCGTGACGAGCAGTGACGGTGGACGGAGAGCGCCGCTCATGGGGGTCGGGGCTGGCTGGTGCCTGAGTAAAGTGGGCGCGCTGAGGCTGAACGTCGAAGGAGGGCAGGGTGTGTGGCGCACCGGCCCAGCAACGCGAGTGTTGCCTATACCGGAGGACTGCTGAAATACGGTGAGGAGCACAGCTGTGAACAGAGGGATATGGCGGGTTCCGCATCCTCACAGGTCAGGTGTGACGCACCCGGGGACATTAGCTAGTCGGACTTGTTCCGAGGAGACATCGCTGGAGTGCGGCGGCCTCCATTTTAAGAGACTGGTGCCTGTGCTCCTTCCATAGAGACTCTGTTGTGGTTGGCGCTTCACACAGGCCCCTAAATAACATGCTCACACAAGCTAAAGGAACATATGCTGGAAAATTGGTCACACCATATATCACTGTGCCAAATAAACTGAGATAAGGCTGCGTGCAGAGACTGTATTGGCCAGGAGTTATCCTTATGTTTAAGCTGGTACGAAGAACACTGATTCATTTCTGTGGGCTGGAATACTGGTTGTAGAGCTCTGTCTGTAGCTAGGAGTGTGATGAGGAAAGAGTCCTGACCATATGTGCGACCCTCTGTTCTCTGATGCTGTGCTGACCAGGCAGTTGCCTGACAACATCGGGCAGGGGCCTTGTCTCCAATTCTCGGGGGCGACTTAAGCGCCCTTAAAACTATGGGTATATGGTGTGGTGAATGCTGATTCTACCTGCACTGGAGCGCGGTACAGGAGGTTATCGTTGTTTGATCTAAGGTGCATTGTGTATGAGTTCTTGTGGGGGCCAGATACAGTGACCTGGCAAATCACAGTGGTGGTGCCCTTGCCTGTAAATCTGTGGGTGCACAGCGGATGCGCAGCTGAGAAAGTGGTGTGAAGTGCAGTGGTGAGGTGGTGTGAGCACTGTGCGCATTGCTGGCCGCTGGCGACATGGGCAAGCCCGACGCTAAGCAATCAAAGATAACCTTTGAAAACAAGCGCTCAACCAGACACACTGACCAGGACCCTGATGCGCAGGGCGACTCAGCCCAAGGCCCACAGTCGGAGGATCAAAGGAAAGATCTGCGGACATTAATGCTAGAAATGCGCTCCAGTCTGCGCAATATAGACACAAAGCAGGATAATTTGACACTGCAGCTAGACTCTGTAAGAAATCAGGTGACCACACACGAGACTAGGCTGGACAGCTTGGAGAATAGGCCCACTGAATTCCATGAGTTCCAAACCGAAACAAAGGAACAACTATTGCATATGGATAAATTATTAAGTGTGATAAGGGCCAAGAATGATGATTTGGAGGCGAGGTCCAGAAGAAATAACCTCCGAATTACAGGTGTTCCAGAAACCACTGCTATTACTAAAATGGAGGTATTCGTGTCTGACCTTCTGGATGAGTTGTTTGACCTGCACCTGTCCCAGGTATTTGTGATTGAAAGGGCTCATAGATTTCTAGGCCCGAGGCCCCCTGTCGACGGAACACCACGTCCAATATTGGCCAAACTCCTAAACTACCAGCCCAGAGACCTCATCCTGCGCTTGGCAAGGGAAAAAGGACAAATCAACCACAAAGGAAACAACATATCCTTCTACCTGGATTTCACCCCGGCGGTGCAGGCAGCGCGCAGAGAATTTCTCCCAGCTAAGCGTATCCTCATGCAGGCGCAGATCCCTTATTCCCTGATCTACCCAGCTAAACTAAAAGTCTCGCACGATGGGACTGCCCACTATTTTACAGATGCTAAATCTGCGCTGAAATTCGCTAAGCATGTAGGTGGTAGGAAGTCCAAAGATGCCAAAGCTGAGGAGGGATGCTCCAATGGCCGAGTAAGTGACAATGATTGATAAGTTGCTAATCTGACGCCTAGCCTACTTGTAATATTTTAAAAATGTGATTTGCTGATAGTTTTATTCTGCTGAAAGAAGGTCGAGCACACGTGGTTCATCGGGAATCAGTAACTGCACATTGCAGGAGGCGGATCCCCAGTAGTCCAGGGGCGCTAGTTGTAAATTATCCTTTATTTTTCACCAGATTCAGCGGTTTGCCTACCTGCATTACTCCCGGCCACCCTGTGAAAACAGGGGAGTCTGCCGGCTTCACCCCACCCCATGGGAAATTGTGTTTGCAAGTTTTTAAAGTTGGAGCTGGGAAGGGTATGCTACACCCTTTTTGGGGGGGTTGGAGTTGGTGGAGGTGGGGGTTGGTTTGTTTGGTTTTATGCCAGTGTGCTAATGTCGGTCGCTTTGCAGTTACACACTGGACTGTTTATCAGTTGCGGAGGGATGGCATAAGAGTTAGCGGTGAACATATCTTGCGGGAAACGTGCTAACACATTGAACATCATTACGTGGAACGTTAGGGGGTTGAACGATGGAGGAAGGCTAGGCTAGTACATGCCTATCTAGTAAGACACAACATTGACATCTGCTTTATGCAGGAAACGCACCTCAATGTGAAGCCGTCGACTCGACTGCGCCACAGCAGATGGGGAGGCGCACATTTTGAAAGGGGGTTGACTGGCGGGGGGGACACTGCATATATTGATCCTAAAGGGAGATGTGTGATTATGAGTGGGAAGCTGGGCGATAGACCTATCATACTGGTAGCTGTGTATAGCCCAAATATTGATTCCCTGACTTTTTTCATGACATTTGGTCACACATGGCTGCCACACAGTAATATGAGGAGGTGACTTCAACTCCGTACTGAGTGATGACTTCGACAAACATGGCTCAGCTCGTCCCTTACATCCCCAGGCGGGTACGGCCTTACAAGATATAATAGCTGATGGAGACCTCTTGGATATCTGGAGGATCCGCCTCCCTGGGCTCAGGGAGGGGACATGTATTTCCAGTCAACATGAGGCCTGGTCCCGTTTAGACTTTTGGTTGGTGTCGCGAGATGTCACCACTTGGACACTTGAAGTGACCCACCTGGCGCGCTCGCTGTCAGACCATGCCCCCTGTCTGCGTAGATTGTCCCTGCCGGGAAGCCCGCTGCACGCTTTCACCTGGCACCTACCCCCACACGCACTACTTGACGAGGCCTTCAAAGAAGAGGTCCGATCTGATGTTACTGAATATTTTGCTCTTAATTCTGGATCGGTTGACACGCAAGCCTCGCTTTGGGAGGCATTCAAGGTAGCGATAAGAGGACAGTGTACAGCTCGGCAGGCTGGTGTGCTTAAAGCTATCAGGGGTACTATTGCTGACCTGGAAGGTCAAATATGGGAACTCAAAGGGGGCAATTTTACTTTAGGACAGACACCGCTACGGCTGCACTACTGAAGGAGAAGTTGTTGGAGTTTGTGGAGGAATCGCAGAGAGAGGTCAAATTTTTAGGCAAATATGCCAAAGCTAGGCGGTATGGTGAGGACGACAGGCTGGGCCGCACGCTTGCGGGTATGATCCGTCAGCCTAGATCCACTTCCTTTGTGCACGAGATTAATAGGGCTAATCGAGACACCACTAGAGGCCAGTCAGAGGTTCTCAAAGAGTTCTACACATTCTATTCTTCCCTATACACAGCCACCCAGACTTCAAATGGGATGGTATGCAAGAATTTTTAGATTCTATTGCACTAGTGTGGTTTAACAATACACATAGAGTTTATATGGATCTCCCCATTACGGTGGAGGATGTGACACAGGTCATAAAATGTTTACCATTAAATAAAGCCCCAGGACCCGATGGCCTGACGACCGCCTTTTACAAAGCGTACGTGGAGGAATTGGCCCCTAGATTACTAGAAGTGTATGAAGAGGCATTGGAGGCGGAGATTCTTCCACCATCCATGAGGAAAGCAGTGATTATAACGTTGTTGAAATCTGACAAGGCAGAAACAGAGATTGACTCGTACAGGCCCCTCTCCTTGATCAATGTGGATGGAAAGATCTATGCTAAATTGCTTGCGAACAGACTCCAGCCGCCCCTTCAGATGATTGCTCTCCCCGATCAGTGGGGGTTTATACCTGGAAGGTCAACTTCGCGCAACTTGCGTACACTGTTTTCAGTGCTGCACTATCTCCACCCGAGTGTACAAGCCGTGGCCGTTTTTTTAGACGCGATCAAAGCGTTTGACACGCTTGAATTGCCATATCTGATTACAGTACTGACACGCATGGGACTGAGCCCTCAATTCATAAATTGAATCCGGCTGTTATACACAATGCCGCTAGCCTGGATCAGAGTCAATGCTTTAATATCCGACTCTTTCCAGATATCGAGGGGCATGAGGCAGGGTTGCCCTCTATCGCCCCTACTCTTTGCTATTGCTATGGAACCCTAGGCTGCCAGGATTCGACAGCACCACACAGCAAGAGGAATAGGTTTTAGCACACGTAGCTTATTGATTTCGCTTTATGCAGACAATGTCACCCTGTACCTTTTAAACCCCGAAGAAAATTTGGACCCAGTCCTTCGAGAGTTTATCAGATTCAGAGGGCTGGCTGGCGTCTCCATTAACTGGGCGAAGTTGGTAATTTTTCCATTGACTGATGGTACCCCAGAGGTGGCATCGGAGTTTCCGCTGAGGTGGGAGGTCGAGGCGGTCAAGTATTTGGGGGTGTGGCTGAGCCGTAGTCTGCAGAAGATTTGGAACTTGAACTTTGGTAAGGCGTATACATGGTTGGAGGGGAAGGTAACAATTTGGTCTAAACTGCCCCTATCCATTGCTGGGAAAGTGGCACTGACAAAAATGGTCATTCTGCCGAAATTCTGTTTGTAAAAGTGCCGATCCCCCTCACTCAACTCTTCTTCTCACGTTTAAGATCCAAATTGTTGGCCCTAGTGTGGGCGGGCGGACAGGCCAGGGTTTCGTGGGACCTACTGATGCTTCCATTACGGCAGGGTGGTTTGGGAGCTCCAGGGGGGAGTGTGGGGGGGGTCAGCAAAACCATGGTTGAAAATATGACACTACACACTTTTGCTGACTTGTATCCAGATGACGAGTTTAGGACGCCCCCTGCTAGAACCGAGGATCGCGAAGTGTCATTTCCAGAGCTGTTTCTATACCATAAATTGAAAACTGCATGTTGTTCACTCTGGTCGGGTTTCCCTGTTGCCCCCCCCAGCACTGTCAGCTTTAGAGGATGTCCTAACAACGCCTTCCTCACGTAAGCTAGTCACCCGCCTATATACCACCATGCAAAATACAGCCCTGGTTGTTCAGCCGGAGTCCCTACATCAATGGAATAGCGAACTTGATCCTCCAATGACAGAAGAGCAGTGGGTTTTCTGCTGTAGGCAGCTGACCGAACTCTCCCCAAACTATAGACTTCGTCTCATTCATTTTAAATGTTTACATAAATATTACAGGACATCAGTCAGCCTCTGCCGCATGCGACTAAGGGAGGATGACAGGTGTTGGCGTTGTGGCTACACATCAGCATACTTCTTGCATATAGCATGGGACTGCCAGAGGTTGAGTGTTTCTGGCAGGAGATATTTACAGCGGTTAACCAGATAGTTGGCAGGACAGATGCCCCTTCCCTGATGTTGTGTTTGCTTGGCTGCGTAAAGGATACACCACCTAAACAGCGCAAACTGCACGCACTCCTTTTACTGTACGCGAGACGGCAGGTAGCTACTCGCTGGGGGAGGAAGAGGGTACCGAAGTTCCAAGACTGATTGTCTTATGTGACAAATGGTCACACACAACTTGGAATATTCTGGGACATGATGCCCCCATCTTCAAGACCAAGTGATATTTGAGAGACCTTCTTGAGCTGGGCACGCACAACAGATGGAACTCCTGCATCCAGCCCGGGAGCAGATATTCAATGATATGTTTCATTAATACACAGATCTGGTGTGCTATATGGCTGTAAGATTGCAATTGGGAATGCTTTTGTGGGGGCAAATGCAGATGACTTATGCTCTGTCGTTCTCCTCTGATGTGTCACGTAATATATGGATTTACCCACGGGATGATTAACGCTTGAATTAAGGTATATATGGTTTTACTGCTGCTTGATCTCCAAATGCTATTTTTCTTTTTTGTATGCACCATTCCTCTCGTGTACCTCTAATGCCTTGGATTGTAACATTCTGTACATTGTGGAACGACAAAATGGCTGGTTTGTGGTTGGAACTTCTGTTCCTCTTGTTTGTACTTAACTTTTGTATAAACTTCAACAACAAAAAAAACAACAAAAAAACGCAGGATTCTTTATTGTGCATGCGTCTACTGCATCTATGTAGTATGACGTTCTGTCGCTTGGAGGGAAATTTTGCAGCTGCGCAGTTGCACTTAAAATGGCCACTTGAAACTCACATGATAATGCGCATGCTTTGCAGGAACTAATTCACGCAAATTCTACTAAGCTGTTTATGCAAAAGATGTTATAAGTAAATGGGATTAGAGTAGAGATAGGTGGTATACAGTGAAATCATTTATTTTTGATTCTGGCATATTTCTTTTTGACCTCTCTATTAGTTCGTATTTGGGCCTCAGACCGACAAAAACCCCACTGGTCACGTGCATGGTGCACATGTGCAATCACCACCGTCAGAAGCCATATCGAAGTACTTGAACCTCAGCCAAAGACACACTTGCTACATATCCTAGGAAAGAAGAAGACCTCCTGAGAAATTGCCTGAAATTAAATAAATTGTATTCCTTTCATTGATAAAGACGTGAAACGTGGGTGGGACATAAAGCTTGAGAAAGTAAATTAAAGGGTGGGAACCTTAATCAATAAGACTAAAGAAAATGTATTAAACTTACCATGGTGTGATGATCATTCTTTTTGCTTATCCAATCAGAAACGGGGGTTTTCGCAAATCTGAAACATTTGGGGAGGTACCGGTCACTGGGAGGGTATAAATGAGGTAGTTTAGTTAGTGGGGTTCTGGAGATGCAGAGATGCTGAGAGACTGAGATGCTGAGAGCGGACTCAAAACCCAGAACTTAGAACCAGAACGATACTTAGAGAACATCGCAGAAGAATGGAGGAGGGAATTAGGCAAAGACTTAGAGAACATCGCAGAAGAATCGAGGAGGAGGAGAGAGCCAGAGAGGGGTGTGACGCAGGCGTCGGATCTAGAAGAGGTCACCTGTCCTGATTACTGACCTGGATCCTGTTCTGAACCTGTCCTGGGTCTTGGTTCCCTGACCTGTCCCATGGGACCCTATTCAGCTCCTAGGCCGAGGAGTTGTTTTTCACACCATTCTAGGTAAATATAATCCTGTGGGGTATGTCCTTGTACTGCTGTCTCTGTTTCCTCCCTTTCCAGGTGCTGTCATCATTAGAATTGTCTAAAGATTTCTGATTTAACTGGTTCTTTCTTTGGAGAAAACGGTGTCTTAACTTGTATTCATGCTCTTGGTTCACAAAATAATTCTTATATAAACATTTAAAATTTTCCAGAGACTGGGGTCATTTAAAAATATTGTAATTATTATATTTCTCCTATATAGCTAACTACTTGGTTCCCTGACCAGAGGAAAGGTTTGGTAAGGAATTATAAGGCACATTCTTTTCAAAGGTATATCTAAATTGACACCAGCGGTATTTACTAGCAATGTGTATGAATGTTTATGGGCCCAGGTGAGTATGTGTATTGCGAGTATCTCTAGCTGGTAATCCGCTGAATCAATTGCATCTCATTGAAAAGGAAACAAAAACAAGTATAACAGATTCAGCACAAATATAGGGTATTGTTTTAAACATTATGAAATAATATATAGTGCACAACAGGATGTGGATGTTTTAAGACTCGGGGGAGGGGGGTTTCTGAGAAAACTCTCTAAATTGCAGACTAGCAAAGCGCAAGCCTTGGTTGCTAATGTACGAGTTACTTACCTTTGGTTACAATGTACTGGTAGAGATGTTGTCTAGCCGCAGATTCCTTAACTTAGAATATCCCCAGGCATCAGACTAATCCGGAAAACATTTTGCAGCAGCACCTCTGCGCGCCGGGAGACGGAGCCACACAACCCCGCCCTGACATCGTCCACGGACGTGACGTCAACGAGGTCATATAAGTCCCTCCCGGCTTGCTGACTTCAGTTTTCTTCTGAGAAACTTGTCCGCGACACAACGCGGAGCCACCAACAAAACTGTGAATGTATGGGAACAGTGTGCGAATGATAAAAAATCTGTAAAAGAAAGAAGTCAGATGGTGCAAAACACCATCATAAAAGACAGTAGCAGACACTGTCTACATATACGAGAAGAAGAAAGGGCAGAGCAAAGCTCTGAGCAGAAACCCCGCAAAGCGAAGCATGGACCGTCTCCAAAGGCTGAGTAACAAGGGAAGAAATCGCAACAGGCAAGATAGATTGTTATTACCACGTAGAAGTGTGCCGACCAACAAGGACGGAACACAGGAAAAACAACAGTCTACTGCGAAAAGGTATGAAAAGAATGGTATTCCCTATAGCAAGGGAAGGCCAAAACATAGCCCAACAGACCTCAAAGAAGGTGACTATAGAGGAGACAAGGGTCCTGACTCAATGGAGATGGTGGGAGGGAGGGAAGGCAGCAGGAGAAGAATGAGACTCTCCTGATGAAGGTGAATGAAAAGGCACAGTTTTATAGGAAAGAAGCCACCTGGAGGGAGGCAGCCCCTATGGCAATTCTGAAAGAGGTCACAACAATGTGAGCACCTTGAAAGAAGACTAATGGCAACTGAAAGGAGGCTAAGTGGAGAAACCCACCTGGCAAAGTCCACGCAGAACGGGGAGGATGGGTGGGAGTTAAAGAATCTGCGGCTAGACAACGTCTTTACCAGATACATTGTTACCGAAGGTAAGTAACTCGTACATCTGATAGAGACATCTAGCCTCAGATTCCTTAACTTAGAATAGATACCACAGCCATACCCCCAGGGGGATGTGGGTCTGTAACAGAACAACAGAAGGTGCCCGAAGCACTGAGCCGGCAACAGAGTGACGGACCATGGGGAAGGATGTGGCGGAACAGCCAGACAGCAACCCAAGTGGCTCGAAAGTGCAAAAGACAAGACATCCCAAACTGCCAGAATTGCACGACACCATACCCGTAAGAGTATGAGATGTATAAACAACAATAGTCATATTCCAGCCAATGGTGCATTAAAGGGACACCAACGAATGTAAGCGGATTTCAAGAAGAAATATAACCAGAGCCTATTAGGCCAGCCCACGCAAGGGAGGCCGGAAAGGCCACAGTCAGGAAACGAAGGGCAGAGGCAGGAACTGAGCAACATTGTAGAAGAGCTGGTGGGAACAAAGACACTACAAGTGCACACCTAGTCACCAAAAAGTGTGACTGGGGCGGATAGTAGTACTCTGAATCACGCTCACAGCGGACCAAACTAGAACATGCACAGAGCAGACAGCCACGGTGAAAGCTAAAATGAGCATGGAACCTCCCACCCAGGGAGCTTGCAGGTCGAGGTGAGAACTCATGAAATACAAAGAAGCAGGGTGCAGCACCAGAACTGTCCCGCAGGCACAGGAGACATAGAGAAGGGTGACGCCCAGTAGAAAAAACACATCCGAAGTGAGTGGCCCCAAAGGCACCGAAAGAGCCACTAGGAGCCGTGAATAGGAATATGCATAACTGTTGAGAAGAACCTCAGATCTCCAGACCACTTCCTCCGACTGTGAGGGGAAATCCCCCCGTATAGAAGAGTGGGACTGTATAGAATAGGCCAAGAAGATGCATCGTGAAGCAGTTGGACCATCCCAGGGAGTGGGACACAACGAACCCTGGGTGCTGCAGATGCAGGAAAAGACACCAAAGCGCACTTATAGGTGCTAGAAAAGACACTGCTGTGCAGAACGAGGGCAAGCTCGAGCACAATCACTGACTTGCTCCTTGAAACACAGAGACATAGGACCAGACTTCACAGTAGCGAAAAGAGGTGGAGAGCAAGGGGGTGTGTGAGATACGACCACGCAACTACGGGTGCCGTAGGAGGAACCCACCTAGTGCACCTATGGCAGGAGGTAGCCGCATTTTGAAGCGTGTTGAAATACAGTCAAAGAGAATGAGGCACATATGTAAGGCATGGCGTAAAGGAGACAGCGCCAAAGGCACAACACTAAACACTGTGCAACGGCAACAAAGTTCAATGGTAAGACAAGGGCGTCATTGGACACAGACAGCCCAAAGGTTCCTCCATGCCCGCATGACGCATAGCAGAGCTATACAAAAGCATACAGGTACTCCATTTGGAGTATGTAACATCCCCAAGAACCATGGGGGAACACCTCTTAGGGCAAACCACAATCAGAGGACAGAACACAAATAATCTGTGGAACACTGCCACAGTAGGCTTACCGCCAGCCTAAAAAAGCATGGTGCAACTAGTGGACGCCAATGCAACTAGTGGACGCCCAATAAATGGCCAACCAACCCAGATCATGGGAAATGGAAACCTTTAAGATACAGGCCTATGGGGGACAACAAAATCCCGCAAGGAGGCGCTGAACAGCCGAATCGGCATTGACATCAAATAAAAGGACTCCATGAATGGGTAGGTCAACAAGGCTTTCCCGGGTATTCTCCGGAGAAACGCCATCTCAGAACCAGGCATGGCGCCATAGGGCCACCGAAACAGCAATAGCATGGCCTAAGGAATCAGCAGTATCCAAGGCCGAATGGATTGTATATTCCGCCAAATCACGGCCATCACGGAGAAGAGGAATGAGGTCAACACAAGCGCCTTCAGAAGAGGCTGATAGAAGAGACTCAGCAGAGTCCCAAAGGGCATAAGTAGCCTTAGCCAAGACACACACTGTATTTAGTGATTAAAGAGCTGCGCTAGTGGAGAGGAAAATGTAACAGCCCCACGACTCTAACCATCTGGACTCCCAAGAGGGAGGGAGCAACAGCTGAGGCAAGGAAGGAAAAGCAGTTTACAGGACAAACCCCTGAACGTCTGGACAGAACCGGCATTGCCGAGCATTGAGGCGAAGCCAAACTCCCCAGGAAACCTCTGGAGAGGAATCAATAATCCTGCGTCGGTGCCGGCGCCTGGGCGACTTTGGCCGACGCCGACCCTGCCCCGTCTGGCGCAGACTCGTCCTCGTCTGGCGCCGACTCGACCTCAACCACGATGAGTTCCACTTCTGAAGAAGAAGGGGACTGCACCTGAGCAGGGAAGCAAGCCTACAACGCCGGACCTGCGCCAATCCCGCCTTGACACAACAGGCTCCCACCCTGAAGTAAGGGACGGGGCCGGAGTCCGAGAGGCTAGGCCTCAGCGCTGTACCACGGCCACTCTGGCTTCCGAAGCCAGCGAGGCCTCAGCGCCGAACCAGCGCCGGCCCAGCCTCCGAGAAGGCAGCCGCCTGTCCTGAAGGCCGAGGTGGGCTCGGAGTCAAGCTGTGAGCACTAGCAACCACCTGCAAGGCCACAGGGTGGCCCACTGGGCTATGCAAAAAACACAGGGCTATGCGGCACGGCAGGGGTGCTCTGGGTTGAACAGGGGGGACCTCACCAGGCCGCGCCCTGACAACCCCATATCTCCATCATCCCTAGAGGCAAGGGGCACAGTCGGCCCCGGGGGCGAACTCGTAGGCGCATCCGCCGGAGACCCCGCACGTAGCGGAGGCTCCGAGGATGCCCCAGGGAGAGGAGGGGATGCAAGGGAGGCCTGCAGGACCACTGCATAGACCTCCATTTGGGTCCAAGTCGACCCACGCCAGGATAAGGTGGATAAGGAAGGGGCGACTCCCGGGGGTGCACGTCCGGAGGATTCCAGGAACCAGTGCCCCATCCAACAGAAGGAAGTGAGGTCGAGGACCGCAACGACATGCGAGGTGAACGACGCACCTGGGAACCAGAGGGCGACCGACGCTGCAAATTGAACCCACTGTCAGAGGGGCCTGCCGCCGATGAGGAGGCCGGGGCCGACAGGACTCCGACCGGGACAGAGGAGCCGAAAGCAGCTTCATCCTGTGCTCCTGCAGCGACTTGGCTTGAGGTGTTGGTAGGCGTTGCAGTCCGTCGAGTAGTGGTGTTCACCCAGACATCACATACAGATAAGTTGTGGGTCCGTCCCGGACATTTGCTGCGAACAAGAGGTACAAGTTTTAAAGCCCGAAGGCATCGCACACTGTTCCAAGAAAGCGTCAGAAAAGGCCCTGAAAACAGGCCAGAGGAACCGCTTACTCCGGATCTGCGTTGTACGCGGAAAAGAAGGAAACTGACGTCAGCACGCCGGGAGGGACTTATCCCCCACATGCATCAATCTAGGATTTTGCATTTCTTAAATAGCGAAAATTAAGGAATCGCTATTTAGGAAATGCAAAATGCTATGCATCAAGAAATCCTAAAAGTTTTTAGGATTTCTTAATTTTCGGAAATTGCGATTCCTTAATTGCGAAGTGCAATTAAGGAATGGCATTACATTGATTCCTATGGGCCTAGAGGCCCATAGGAATCAATGTAGTCAATTGGAAGGCAGTAGCAAATTGCGAGTGGCACTTAGAAAATTTCATGGGTGCAGGGGGGGGTCCAAAGGACCCCCCCCTGCACCCCTGAAATGCATTTGAAAGTGCATGTTTCACACACACATGTCCTAAGGACATGTGTGTCTGTAACTGGACAGTTTAAAAAATGCATTTTCAAGCATTTTTAAACAATTTCGCAAATTACCACGAGGTTGAACCTCGTGGTAATTTGCACTTCCAATTTGAATAATCGCATTTTTTTTTTTAAATGATGCATAGCTTTTAAGGAATCGTAAATTTGCAATTCCTTAAAAGCAATCGCATTTTTGGAATTCGGTAAAAATACCGAATTACTCAAAAATGCTTGATGCATGCCAAACACATATTTAGGAAGTGCAAACGGCCGAATTTACCGATTCGCACCGTTTGCACTTCCTAAATAGGTTGATGCATGTGCCCCTATAAGACCTCGCTGATGTCACGTCCGTGGACGACTTCAGGGCGGGGTCATGTGGTGCCGTCCTCCGGCGTGCAGAGGTGCTGCTGCAAAACATTTTCCGGATCCAGTCTGAGGCATGGGGATAATTTAAGTTAAGGAATCTAAGGCTAGATGTCTCTATGAGATACCTCTCTTAAAGAAATCAAAGACATTGTGCAATCCTTGGCTAATGGAAAGGCTTGTGGATAAGAGGGCCTGCCAGCTGAACTATATAAAAATGTTGCCTCAGTATTAAATCCTGAGCTTGTAAAAGTAGCCAACCAAATTTTAAAAGAGGTTGAAATCCCGGTTTCTTTTCGCACGGCAGTTGTGGTTAGCTTTTTCAAGAAAAACAAGGATAAGGAAGATTTTAATTCATAGAAACCTATAAGCCTTTTAAATGTTGATTACAAAATTATAACTAAACTTTTAGCAAATTGAATGAGTTATACACCCGAATCATTGTGGTTTTGTGCATTTGAGACAATTATTTTTCAGTACATATTTTCTGATTGAGGCTTTAGATTATTTCTCTCAAAATAAAAATATGGCTCAGGTTATGTTACTAGATGCCAAAAAGGCTTCCAATTTAGGGGGTGATTAGGAAGTCCACCCTAGCGGAAACGGGACCGCCCGCCAGCAATGAGACGGTCCCGACACCCAAATCATGATGCAACCGCCACCGTGGCGGTCGCATCAGGCATTCTCAACACTGCCGCGGGTGCTGCTGGCTGCAGCACCTGCCGCAATGGTGAAATGCAATGTTGTGCATTGCCATGCACAATGTGGCAGGAACCGCGTGGTGCCTGCCACCTTGTGCAGGGCAATGTAGGGGGGTACCTTAGGTACCCCCCAAGTGCAGCCCCCCACTCCCCTGGGCGCCCGCAACGGGCCCCCAAAGTAAATCCCCACCAGCCTTTCCATGGCGGCATCGCCGCCATGGAAAGGCCTTGATTTCCACATATCCTAATATGGATGGTGGTGCCTGCTAGGCAACACCAGCATAGTGTGGCACAAATCCGCCCGACCAGCAATCGGAAAAGGGACGGATGCACTTTGCGTCCACCGCGATACCCCCAGCCATTGTAATATGGCAGGGGGGGTAAATCTGGTTGCAATGGTGGGTGGATCGCCCGCCATCCTAATCAGCCCCTTCATGTGTTGGGAAATCCTTTTTACTATCCTTGGTGAGTTTGGGTTCCCTTCTAAGTTTATTGCAATTATTTTTAGTTTTTATAAAGGAGCATCTCCACACAAATAATCATCAATTCCAGTAATATTGGTTCTTGTAAGGTTAGCAGAGGGACAAGACTGGGCTGTCCTCTGTCACCTATACTCCTTGCTCTTTTTACAGAGTCATTAGCTATAGCTGTTCATAGTAATGTTATTATGGCACCACCATTGAAAGAGATCCTTAATATTAAACTCTATGCTGATGTTATAGCCTTGTTTCTTAAACCCGCTTTAGAGAACCAAAAGAGAGTGTTTGAAATTCTCCAAGAATACCAATTATTGGGAGGCTATAAGATAAATAAATTAAAAACTGTGCTTTTAATATGAAATAGAGAACTAGGGGCTAGATGTAGGTAAATTAGATTTACCAATTCATAAATACCGAATTTTACCCATTCGGTATTCATGAATCGGTAAATCTAATGTAGGTAATCATTCGGTATCAAATACCGAATCGGTAGGAATCAGTATTTACCGATTCGGTAATTACAGAATCGGTATTTGCCATTGATTCCTATGGGCCTTAAAGCCCATAGGAATCAATGGCAAATACCGATTCGGTAATTAACGAATCGTTAAAAATACCGAATTGCCATGGGGGGCAGGGTGTTACTTTGACACACTGTAGCACCCCTGTTTCTGGCTTGTGTGCCATGTGACACACATACATGCCCTTAGGGTGCACAGATATGCATGTACACAGGAATTCGTTATTTACCACCCAATAATATTGGGTGGTAAAGAATGAATTCTTAACGGCCTGTGGCACTGTTTACTGTGCCACCTACATCTGATTTACAGAATCGGTAAATTTACCGATTCGGTATTTTACAGATTCAGTAAATTTACCGAATTGGTAAATTTACTGATTCTGTAAATCTTAAAACCCCTACATGTCAAACACCAAATACTGGTCGGTAACGGCCGAAATCGGCCGTTACCGACTGGTATTTGGTCTCCTACATCTGGCCCTAGACACTTTATTAACTGAATTTCATTCTTAAGTCAACTCAATGCCCAAGAGATATCTAGGAATAAAGGTTTCAGAAAAAGATAACGATTTAAATTTTTGGAACTATGCTCCCTTAATAAGTAAGATTAAGGGGTTGCTTGCAAAATGGAGCAATTTATCTCTTTCAATAATGGGCCATTGCTGCTCTGATACGAAAGTCAATTTTACCTCTGTGCAATTTTGTTTTTGCAGCCATTTCTAATGCTGTAAGGATAAACTTGTTTAGAGAGATGTAGGGTATTTTTTCAGCATTTTGTATGGGCTAACAAAATGCCTAGATTAGCAATGGATACATTATAGTGCATGCCAGTGAATGAAGGAGAGCTGGCCTTCCCTGACTTCAAAGAACATTACTTAGCATATTTTGCACATACTACATACAGGTTTTTTAAATCCCCACACGCAAGTATGTTTGATCATTTTGTCTCTAGAATTCTTTTTTCAGAAAGAAATATGAAACTGTAGATTATTTACGCCTTACAAACGTTACCAGAAAGTGAGATATAAGATTCTACAGTGGACCATTAAACATAAGCAGCAAATGCTTAGGCATTACGATATCCCTTTTATTAATTGAGTAACTTATTTGACAGGCATATATATATATTTTGGGGATCAAACCCTTTTAGAGAAACATTTTGCTTCCAGGTGGGAGAGTAATGGATATCGTACGGGATGGGATTTTTTAGATGCAGAAAATTGGAAAAGCTGGAGGGAGAAGTAGAGCCTAGCACTAAGTATTTTAAAACAGTGATGCAATGTTCCTCTATTAAGATTAGACATTTTTATAGGATATAAACCCCAGAGATATATTGGCATTTATGGAACTAACTGAGAACCTGATAAAATCTAGGACTTGCAAATCGATTAGCTGGTGGGTTTCTTCTCTACGCAAATACAAGGATGCTAAGCTGTACGAGAAGGTGAGTGATAAATGTCAGTCTAAAGAAAATCTTTAGATTTTTAGTACAACTTGGGATAAAATAAAGACTTTCACTTTTACCCTATTTAAAAGGTGCGCATTTGCGGCAAATGCAATTGTATACCAAGTGGCTGCTTTATAGAACTCCGACCCTATTCCATATACTTAACGCTCAGATTTCTGCAAATTGTTTTAGATAATCTATTCGGGGGGGGGGGTTTGAACCCAAATTAGATGGGGTTGTTCAAGATTAAGAAAATTCTGCTGGGCTGAGATTGATCATTTGTTCTTGCACAATAGATTTGGAGCACTCACTAGATGTTCATTCAGTCAGTTGTCTTGGACTATTCATCTGATCCAAACATTGGCCTCTTACAAAAAGAAACAATTATACGTTATTGTTTTAATAGCCAGATCATTAATACTTCAAAAATGGCAGTCTGAAGGAATTCCAAAATTTCAACACTGGTGGTCCAAACTATGTAGAATTAGGGAGTCTGAAAAAAGATATGCATTAAGATCAGGATCTTACAGAAAATGGGAGGCATTCAGTTAGGAGGCTTTACTGACCATATGTACATGTAAAATTATGAATGGTTTTTCATCAAGTTGGTGGGGGGTGGCTTTCTAGTGCTCTATTGTATGCATGTAAGTTTAATACTAAAAATTGTTCCCACTTTTTTTATCCATCCAATTTTTAAAGTCGTTTTTAAAAGAATGTAATGATGTAAATACTTTTTTTATATCTGATTATTGTTTCTGAAAAGGTTGAACTCTCTAATTTTAAAAAGAAAAAAATAATAAAGAGGCTAAAAGAAGCCTCAGAGCTGTTCTTAGAAAAATCCAGGCCCGGAATTGGATAAATATTCTAAATATGTTAGGCTTAATGCATTGGAGGGAAGGTTCTAATCAGTACCATATTCAGTACAATTCCAATGAAGGAAAGTCTCTTTTGGGTTTCATGATCAACAAGCCACTCCTTTACAAGGTCAGAAGGTTACCGGTCATGTGGAGGTCATCTATGACTGACTGCGTTGAGAGTGACAACCATCAACAGCTAGTTGAAGATAGGCAGCAACCACCGCCATTACTATGTGAGCACTATTTTGTGATTTCCTCCGTTCTTTATGCCTGGCCTCAGCGGGCCTTTTCATTTCATAAATCGGTCATTGTTTTATTTGTAACTAGTTTTGTACTGTCACATTCAACACGGTTAGGTCAAAAGGGGACTCGTTATCATTAATTTAGGAGAGATTAGGATGAAGATAGGTAACGTTACAGTTAATTCTGCATTGTGATTTGCCGAGCCTAGGTAACATTTTGCTCACCTCATGCGGTCAGATTTTTACCCTGTATTTTTCCATAAAAGAGGGCTAGTTTTAGAGTATTGCTTTTCTGATTCATAGAGAGCAGACTCACACAGATTTATTGCATTCTACTTAAGAGAGGCCTCAAGTCTCATACTACATCTATTAGGGGTGGAGTCTGGCCACAGACTGAAATGGCTGCCTATGTGTAGAGCACCGAGACTACGGGGAGAGGAATTTCCACACAGATGTCTGAATAGGTCCATGGAGCCAGAATGAAACCAACATGAATAGGACAACAGCGATGTAACTTATTTTCCACACGAGAAATTAAAGTTAAACCCAGTGTCATGTCGCCATGCCTGTCTTGGCTGTATCCCAGGGTTAGGCATGGTAGGAACGGGAAGGGGAGGAGTCGGACAATGCAGATACTTTCTCAGGGTCAGGCTATAGAATTTGAGAGTCGATTTGTGGAATTCACATTGGTCATGGTTAAGTGTGAGATTGGCGTTGAGTAAGGCTTGACACACCTGGTCCAGCGCCTTGTCATGGTCTTTCTAGGTCTCTCTGAATACCAAAATGTCATCACTGTAGTTGAATGCGTTTGGGATGTCCTGTACTACTTCCCGAATAGTCGCTTGAAAGATTTCGGTAGCTGACGAGATCCTGAAGTTGAGGCGCTTATATCTGAAAAGTCCTTGATGTGTAGTGAATGTGGTGATGTATCTTGATTTCTCATGCAATTCAAGTTGGTGATATCCCTTGTTGAGGTCCAATTTTGAGAATACTGTTGCTCCATTCAGGCGTGTGATCATGTCGCTGATGTGGAGTCCTGGGTGCCGACCCTTTAGATGGCTGTATTCAGGGCTTGCATGTCCACACACTTTGTTATCCTGGCCCCTCTTGGGCACGACCACTACTAGTGATACCCATTGGGGGGTTCCTGTTGATCTTTCTATGGTCTTGGAGTTCGTCATCTACCGCTTGCTGTAAGTGCAAAAGGCACCTTCCTGTGATGTTGAGCTACTGGTGTCACTTTCTCGTTGATATGTAGTTTGACCTTGAAGTGAGCTACCTTTCCTAAGCCACTGAATAGTTTTGGGAACTTGTTTACAATGTCTGGTGAGTCGCTACTTTGTATAGGATCTCAACTAACTTTAGTCGTTCTGCAGTTGGCAGACTGAGAAGACAGTCTGCTGCTTCAGGGCCTTCAATCACATGAATTTGTGCTTGAATTTTCCCATCCTTCTATGTCCGCATGGTACGTAATTGTCCCAGACATGGCAGTGGTACTCTTTACATCCAGGTGTAGACTCGTACTGCAGCTGGTTCCAGCTTTGGTCTTGGATTCATGCTATGGTACTCGGTGGTGCAAATATAGCTGAGTGATGCGTCTGTATCTAAAACAAACTTGGCGGAATGGCTTCACATTCGGATGTGCAATTGTGGGTATTTTTTTCAGTCTGTCCGGGTCTGCTACCATGCACACATATTCGTCACTGTCTTGTGCTATGAAAGTGAGAGAAGACGACTCTCTGGACGTTGACCGTCGGGATCAGTATGAGCTGTATGACTGAGTGCTAGACCTAGACGAGCATGTTGAGTGATCCCTTTGTCCTTGTACAGCCCTCACGTGGTGGCATGACCCTGTGTTTTGCTTGGTCTGCCTCATTTCTGTACGAAGGGTTTGGCAGGCAGCTTCAAAATGATTGTCTTTCCCACATCGGTGGCATTGTTGACCAATGGCTAGACACTGACCTGTGTGAGGGTAGTCTTGACCACATCGGTAACACTGTGGTGGTTGTCTCCGAGAGTGACGATTCCTGGTAGCGCTGCAAGGAGACTTCATGTGAGGTGACCTTTGTCGTATTCTCTGCAGCGGAGAGAGAGAGAGAGAGAGAGAGAGATGTTCTGTCAGTCTCGTCTGTCCTTCTCCCCAGTCTCTGCTTCCTACTTTTTTCTACGTAGTTTCTTGATCCCCTTGCACTCTTTCTTTGATCGTCGTTTTCTGCCATCATCTTTGTTTCTGCTTTTCCGTTGTCCTCCAGCTGCTCTCAATTTGCCAGCTGCTCTTGTTCTTTGTCGTTGCCCTCTCTTTGCGGCCTTCTCTCTGTCCTTCCGTTGTTCTCTTTCCGTTCCCTTTTCTTCCGGCTCTCGTCGTCTTGACCATTGCTTTCTGCCCTCTGTTTTGCTTCTTGTTCCTTTCTTTCTACCACCGCTTTTTGTTGTATTTGTTTCCTCAATGATTCTCTTTTGTTCTCTTCCTCTTTCCTTGTTCTCTGAGTCTTCTCTTTGCTTGCTCTCAGACTCTCTGTTCTCGTCATTGTATGTCATTGTTATAAGGCCCATCGTTTGGGCTGTGCGGTTGCTCATCAGGCATGGCCCTGGGACCTCGCCTTGTAGAACATGAATGTCCTCCTTCTTTATTCTGTTCTTGTATCTCAGTTCCTCTGTGAATTTTCCCAAATTAGTTATTTGTTTCCTTGCCCCCCAGGTAAAAATCTTTGTCTGCGACGCTTGCAGTGCCGGTTTTACTTCCATTCTTTCATATTCCGATATGCACATGACATTGCATGTTGCACCACTGTCCAGTATAAAGTCTGTTTCGTGCTCTCCTACTCTTATCTTTGCCTGGTCTGTCTTTTCTCTGGTGCTTCTGTCTTCTGGCTGTGTTGTCTCTCCTGCTTCTTCTTCCTCGCTCTGCTCAGTGCGCGTCTCCGACATGTGGTATAATCTTTCCACTTTCACTTCTTCCTCTGACCCTCGTGATGAACTTCTCCTTTCATTGTCAACATACCTGACATGTCTTACTGTCGATTCCTGTCGCCTTCCCGTTCTCCCCTTGTCATCTCCTCTGAATTGTGCACCTTGGCACATGCTGGCGTAGTGATTTCTTCCACCACACTTTCTACACGTCTGGCCAAGTGCTGGGCATGGACCTCTGTGTGGAAATTCCATTCCACACTTGTAGCATGTTCTTTCTGGTCGTCTTCTTTCCTTTTGTTCCCTCCAGTCATTCTTCCATCGGTCTGTGCGATATGTCGTGAAGTGTACGTTTTCTCTTTCAGCGCTCTTCCCTCTTTCCATTTCTTTGGCATGTTCCGTTGCTCTCGCCTCTGCTCTCGCTAGGGACAGGATGTTCTCCAATGAGGTCGGTTCCTTTAGTATTCTTGCTCTGAATCCAGTGTCGAGACAGCCTTCTATGATCCGTAGTCTGATCGCTTGCTCGTTGTCAAATTTATCAAACTCACAATGAGTTACCAACTTTCTCAGTCTTGTTGCGAAGTCATCTAGTGTTTCGCTGGCTCGTTGACATGCAATGGTGAACGTATATCTTTCGAAATCAATGTTGCGCTGGGGGTCGAATTTGGCTGTTAGACATTTCTTTAGTTGGTCATATGTTTTTGTTTCCTCAGTAGGCAGTGTCACCAGTAGTTCTTCCACGTCATCGCCTGCTAAGTTCAACATTAATCCTAGCTTCTTTCCGTCTGCTACATCTGTATCTTGTGCATATCTTTCAAACCGTCTGATCCATTTCTCCCACCTTATCCCTGTTTGTGGCTCCGATAGGTTGAAAGGTAGTGGTCTCCTGTATTGCGCGCTGGGCTTTGGATCTGCCATTCTTTCCTTCTTTCTTTGGTCGGCTCCTTTCTTTTGTTTCCTTTCTCTTCTTCTTTTTCTCTTCCTTATTTTATTTATTTCTTTATTTCTACCTCTTCCTCTGTGATTTCAGCGCTCTTCTTGGCACTCTTTTGTTATTTCTTCTACTGTCTCTTTACCTTCTTTATTTCTCTTATGTGTCTTTGTTTGGTCTTTATATTTCCTTTTCTTGTTGTTTGTGCTTCTTTGTCTTTTTCTTCTTCTTTACTTCTATTATTTTTGTTGCTCTTTTATCTCCTTACTGTCTTTTTTTTTTTTTTTCTTTGCTTCTATTTCTTTGTTGCTCTTTATCTCTGTTTTCAATGTCTCTTTTTCTGTCAATTTAGTCTTTTCCTTAGGTTTTTTTTTTTTGCCTGGCCTTGTGATGGCCGCCTTGTTATTTCTGGTGTCTTTTCCTTTTTTGTCCCACACAAAATGGCTGCCGTCGCTCTCGCGAGATTTCGATCGAAAATCTCGCCTTTCCTGACTCCAAGATGGCCTCCTTGCTGATGCTGTGCCTTGATTGGTCCAGCCGCCTGGTTCAAAGATGGCCGCCGAGACTTCTGAGCTCTCGCGAGATCTCGCGCATCAATTCAAACGAGCTCGCGCCTCAATTGCAAGTGGTCGCGCTCTTACCGCGATCTGTTGTACGCTTTCTTGTTCGTCGGGGTGAGCACCTGCGTCGCTTCTTCACTCTTCGTCCTGGCGCATCCAGGGTGGGCACCTGGTATTCTTCGATGCTGTCCAGCCCAGACACGCGATGTTCCGATGTTCTCTGCGTTGGTCCGTTTCTGACCCTCGTCGCCAGTTGTCGTATTCTCTGCAGCGGCGCCACACAGCACAATATATTACAGACACAGGTTAGTTCCAATATGCTTCCTTTATTTACGATTACATGAGCTGGTCACATGTACGTCCGTCCTGTTGCTCGTCCTGGTCAATACTGTCCTCTTCCTGTCCCCTGGCCGGATGTGGTGTCCGGTGACCTGGTCACCTTGTCATGACCCACAGGGTCCTAGTGTCCTACTGTCGGTCGCCCATCCCACCCATTCCCGACTTGTGGCATTCCAAATGATGCCTTGGCTCTGTGTGATATTGTACACAGAGAGCCTGTTCTCTTTTCTCCGTCTTACTGGCTTCCATCTTTTTTGCGTGTTCCTCTGCTTGATCGTTGAGCCGAGTGAGCTCCTCTATCTCGTCAAGGGAGTGGTGCTTCTTTAGTAGTCGACGGCGTAGTGATTCAGATTGGCATCCTTCAATAACGTGTAGGCGAAGTGCGTCTTATGTGTTGAAGTTGTCAAACTCAAAATAGCGGGCTAGGCATTTGAGACGAGAGATGAAGTCGCCCATGGGCTAGTCTCGCTCCTGAGACGCAAGCTTGTAGTCTAGGTTCCGCTTGTAAAGAAACTTCTTGTTCAGGGCTTCTCTCACGTCTCCGTAAGCCAATGCTGGGGGCAACTCTTTGATGATTTGTCCAACATCTTTGTCTATTAGATTTCGTAGGGCTATGAGTTGTTGATTGGGGTCATGGACTTGTGACCCTTTCATGAAGTCTTCAAAGTCTTAAAGTCAGCTTTTCCACTTGGGCCCTCTACTGTTTCCCAAAGTCAGTGTCAAGGGCTCAGGAGGACGCAGGTACGATACATACCCCCATGAGGACTGGTCTGGGCTGTGGGTCAGCTTGTGCAGGGCCAGGCACTGCCTGTTGCGAGTAGTCAGGGTCCGACATGGTGGACGTGGGTGTGGCCCCAGCAAGCCTCCGTCAAGTCTGCGGGTCTCGGTATCACTTTCAGCTGGCTTCAGGGAGTATTTGTGTAGGTTGCCTGACTCCAAGATGGCCGTCGTTTTGATGATAAGCTTAACCAATGTATTGTACCTGGCTCTAAGATGGCAGCTGTTGGGACACTTCCATGTTCTCTGCAGAGGTATCTTTATGCAGCTTACCCCAGGCTTTGTGGAGTTCTTTCAGTTGGGCACTTCTGACATCAGTGATTTTCAGGCTCTCCACTCTACCTCCCGATCGTGGGTCGCCTCTGCATGCGGGGCTGCAGCTAGTACTCCTTCTGGCAGCACTTGAATGCTCCGCTCGTGACTCACAGTAGCGTGTGCTTTTTTCTTGGTGTCCGATGGTTGCTGTGCACGGTGGGGCTCGAGGGGGGTGACTCCGCATCCCACTCTCGTCGCCAGTTTCTTGTCCCCGGCCCAAACACAGACACAGGCTGCCGATTTCAATACTTTATTTCCTCGAGTCCCTGAACAAACTGCGTCCGCGACTCCTCCCCTGAAGCCCAGTCTTTCCTTCAGCGGAGCCTCACAACTCATTCTGTCAGGAAACAGTGAGCTGCTTAAGAGACTTTCCTTGCTTTAAAACATGGGGGCTACTTCAGGGGGATTTAAAGCGCAGGAGTTTTCCTATCAGCAGAGTGTGCGGAGGTAAAATTAGAGCATCATTTCTGTAGCTGAGAGAGTCTGTGAAAAACGACCCACTCTGTCAGGAAAAAGCCTGATTCTAAAGAGCTAAGAGAAATTCCCTTTCTTGAAGTGGAAAGGCTGATGTGCGTTTTTGAATTTTGAACTTTCAATCTGAGGTATTTATTTCTCTTCATTTGCAGCTTAGACTCTATCATGCAACATAGCAAATCCTAGCAGCAGAGGGTGTAGAAGAAACCTGGCTAGGCAGGGGAAAGCTGTGTGACATTTCTGATCACGATTTAAAAACATGCAGTCATAATTTAAGTCTGTGAAAAAAATGTCTCATTCGGTCAGGAAACACAGCAGGGGAGAGCTGTGTGACACTTCTGATTTCTGAGTGACAGTTTTTCAGCAACCTCTGTTTTAAAACAGGCAACCATCATTTTTTTAGGCGACTGTGAAAAAATGACTCATTCTGTCAGGAAACACAATCTGATTCTGAAGAGTTAAGGAAAATTCCCTTTCTTGAAGTGCAAAGGCTGCTAGGTATTGTTGAATTACTACTGTACTTCTCACAGGGCAAGCATATGGGAACATTCACACCTGAGGTATTTCTCTTCATTTGACAGCTTAGACTCGGCTACACAATTATGTAGACAAGAGAATTCCTATCAGCAAAGGGTGTAGAGCGAACTTAGATAAACAGGGGAAAGCTGTGTGACATTTCTGATAGACTGTTTTTAGCACTCCCTCTCTGGAAACATTCAGCCATAATTTGAGAATTCCAGAAGTCTGTCCATATCTAAATATCTATTTGCGTTTATAGTGTTACTACCTAACTGCTTTTTGAGGCGACTGCATATCATATTTGGTTACTAGACAGTACTTATTTCTTGTTTTCTCTAACATTGAAGTATAACAGTATGGCCAGTGGAAAACCTAATAGAAAGCCTTTGTTTACACAAGTAGTAGGGAACACTCTACCTTTGGGCACTTGTACTACTGTCCAACAGGACACTGCTTCTATGGACCTTATTTTAAAAGAGATCTCTGCCGTGGGACAACGATTGGGATTTATGGATGTCAAAATCTCAGATCTCGCGACAGAAATGAAGTCAATAAGGATGGACCTAAACTCTTTTCCTACCAAAGTGGAAACTCTAGATAAACGAACCACACTTTTGGAAGAAAGATTAGATAATGCAGAGTATTGGGGTCCAGTTATCCGGCATTTAAAACAAAAAGTAATAGATTTAGAAGACAGGGCCTGAAGAAATGATGTTGCTTTTATAGAATTCGAGGAAAAATTGAAATGAATAATGACGTAAAGAGCTAGCTACTAACCTTTATACCATGGCTAGTGAACATATCTTTTGAGCATCCCCTTGAGTTGCAGAGAGCTCGCAGGATTCGGTCAACCACTTCACCTTCAAATCTTGAATCCAGACCTGGATCAATTATTGCGTGTCTCCTGCATCATGAACAGGTCCATCACTTACTAGCAGCAGCTCGTAAACATGGCCCATATGACTTGGAAGACCATAAAGCATTTATTGCTGCGGACTTCTCCACTAAAACCAATGCCAAACGAAAAGCATTCAAGCAACTTAGACCAACACAGTGGAAATGTGATTTTAAATATGGTCTTTTAGAACCTGCTACAATGTGGATCCCAATGGATAGGTAATCAAGGGATTACACAGAGCCTGAGGATCTGGTATGCTTCAGGGACAGTTTAGAGGACCAACATATGAACTTAACACCACCACCCCTAACCGAAACAACAATGAACAGTCAACTTCAATTGCAGAATGATCCTCAAAGCCCACGTACTGGTAGATTACACGTTTGAACCTTTAAGAAACAGTCTGACTTAGATAAAGTGGTCAGCTGTGTAGAAGTACTCACACAGGAAAATAACAGACACAAATCGAGATCACCTCTGAAGTCATCTACTTTTTTGATAAAGAATCTGATGATAAACCTTCCACTGTTGCTTCTTCCAGCTAGATGGGTATATATGCATGCTATGTATTAATATAATTTTATTACTGTTTTACTCCAGATATACATCTGATGGATATGATTCATTTCATTTTCTCCTACATTGTTGTTCAATACACCATGTATAGCTCACACTGTATTTGTATATACAAATCTCCTAAATGAACTTTATAACTTCATGGCTTGGTTCTTTTCATAATCTGTTTACCACAAGTGGTTTTCTCCCCTGCGGACTCTGTGTCTCGCACTGAGGTTTAGACCCACCGGCGAAAGATATACATTGTTTGATCTGTAGTGTTCTTTTCCTTTTGCAGCAGGTAGAAAGGTGTACTTACACCAATTAGAGTTTAGTATTAAAAATATTTTTTTAAATCACATTTGCACATATTGGTTTCAGGTTAATGCACTTTGGCTCACAAACTCTGGCTTTCCAAGGATGCTGGAGAAGACAGAGTAGCCTTATCCTTAGATGCCAGAGAAGGCCTTTTACCGTATTGAATCTATACTACTATTATAAAGAGAGAACACAAACCTTTGAGCCAGGTAAACTCGGGAACCACAGCGCCAATCAAAACACCCAATACATCATAGGAAACGTCAGGTTAAGCAGAAGGACATAGGCTATATACCATAAAAAAATATACCTTAGAAGGGAAAAGTATGTTCTTTCAGAAAGTAGTCCCTTGGAAGTAGCGCCATGTCTGAGGTGGGCGTGTGCATGTTATGCGTGCTGACATCACAATCACGGGTCCGCCATTGAAGTAAAGTAGTAAAGTGCTCGGAGAGCGGACTGGAGCGTGGCCAGAAGCGGGCAGGACAGGAGCGCCGAACCGAGAGACTCCGGAGTCCTGCTTTCCGCACCAAAGAAATGCCTTGCCTGGGATACTGGCGCCCTTTGGTGACTGGGCACCGTGATTGCCAATGCATATGCGGTGAGGTGTGCTGGGCATAACCAATTTGTTTCCTCTGACCTCGTATGTGTGCCTATGACTATTTTATGCTTCATGCTGCTCGATTGACACTTGCAACATTTCCGTGGCTGTGGCCTTGATTGGGTTGTTTGAACTGTTGTCCGGTTGTTGGCACGGACTGTTCAAGGAGCACTTTCGGTCTGAGCTTCCACATGAAACGCTCGCTAGCCAAACGGGAACACGCGGGGCTGCCTAGGGGGATTATGGGTCTTGCAGTCCCGCTGGGAGGAGTAGCAATTACCCGGAGGCGGCATTTATGTCAAAATTAGACACAGCCTGTGTTATTAGAGCCCCGTGGCTTTGTTACAAGCCCAATCAATATCTGTTTACCCCATGTTTTTGTTCCTGCGTGCATTTGGAAGCATAGTTCAAATTTCACTCTGTGTAACATTATTGTAAAAACCGGACAGGTTTTCTTTTGTTTAGATACGAGGCAATGTGGTGGATGCAATCAAGTATTAATATTATTGGCAGCATGACTTATATACAAAATACTTTTAAATTATGCAGTTCTATTTAGTATTATCTGATTTATCATCAGCAAGGCAGCATGTTCTGATAGTATTGGCGCCATAATTCAGAGAAACATTTAAGCACCTCAGCTGGCCATTACGACATGTTCATATCGAGAGGCAGATGACATACACATATTTCTACTGTGCATATATTAGGAAGCTGATGCACTTTAATTACTGACAATACAAACTGACTATGTATTATGCTGTTATTCGTTTTGATGAATTTTTTACACTTTGCATTTTATACATATCTTTAGAAAAGTATGTGTTGCCAGTTTTATTTGCTTTTGCACAGTCTATCTTTTATGTCTACTCATACCTGAAGGAAGGAGGCGGGCTATATATATCTGAAATATTATGGCGCCAATTAGATTGATAAACATGTCTCTCTGTCATTGCGGGGTCGTGGGAGACCTGACTTTGAATAAATAAGCCTTATACCTACATACCTGATGTACATGCCTCTTCTTCGTTGGAGCAGGACTGTCTTTTGGATATATCTATATCTATACTACTATTATAAAGAGAGAACTTGCACCTTTTGGCCAGGTAAACTCGGGAACCACAGCGCCAATCTACACACCCGATACATCTATGAAAATGTGTAGATGGACGTAGGCTATATAAATAAAATTTAAAAAAAAGTAAATTACAAAAATTAAGTTTGTAAACAAAGTAGTCCCCTGAAAGTAGCGCTGGCCGCGACGCGACATGCGTGATCACGACGAAGGAGGAACTGCGGTGCAGTGACGAGTGGCTGTGCAGTGAGGAGCGGCGGCACAGGTAAGGAAAGGGAAAGTGAGACTGTGTGATGCAGGGGGAGGCAAGAAGGAGGCAGCAGTAAATGAAAATGTCGGAGCGCGAGTGAGTCGGGCGGGAGAGGGGCGCGAGTGAGTCAAGGCGGGAGGGGGGCGCGAGTGAGTCGGGGCAGGAGGGGGGCGCGAGTGAGTCGGGGTGGGAGGGGGGCGCAAGTGAGTCAGGGTGGGAGGGGGGCGGGAGGGAGTCGGTGCGGGAGGGGGTCAGGGCGGGAGCGGGTGTACTGCCCCCAGCCCCTTTCTGCCCCAGGCAACGCTGGGGCGGGCTGCTAGTTGAACTATATGTTCCATACACTACATAGGTTGGGATTAGACAACGAATATATCTCTATGGTCAAATGGTTATATGAGACACCATCCGCACAAGTGAATTGTGGGGGTTTCCTTTCAAAATCTTTTTTAGTGCAAAGAAGAACCCGCCAGGGTTGCCCTTTAGCGCCCCTTTTATTCCTTCTTGCACTTGAACCGCTAGCTGCTGGAATAAGACAGTGTTCACAAATAGTAGGCATTCCTACACTAGCAAGGATCTCAAGAAATACTGCTTTATGGCGATGACACATTGCTCACACTTACTGATCTGTCTACTTCACTCCTCACACTCATGTCCACCATTTCTCGCTTCTCAATCATTTCTGGCTACAAAGTCAATTGGAATAAGAGTGAAGCTCTCCCACTGTCCAGGGGTACAACAAAAGCAGCTATTTTGGGCTATAACTTTCAATGGAAAGTGGACCGCCTGAAGTATCTAGGTATTTATATCAACACAGATTTAGAACGTATGATTCAGGGTAACTTAGATCCGCTTATTACCAAAACGAAGTGAGAGTATGAAAAATGGTCTCTTCTTAACCTGTCCATTTGGGGGAGAGTACAAGCAGTGAAAGTGAATATGGTGCTTTATTTCACTTATGTTTTAGGTATGTTGCGTTATAACAGTTAAAATATCAATATTGTGAGATAGCGACAAAGGTATTAAAACTTTTATTCGGGGATCTCTGAAACCTAGACTTAAAATCTCCAAATAGATTGTTCACAGGCGATTTAGGGGCCATAGTTTACCGTGCATTGAGCATTACTATGCAGCCCTCCATTTATCTCGGTTGGTTTATCTTTGGCTCAGAGAGGATGATCCCCCACTATGGGTTCTCATTGACAGACAATACTTATAGGCAACTTCAGGTTTGCATATGTTTTACACTCAGAAATCCCCTGCTTTACAAACACCCAACCCTATTATTCAATCAATGCTTAAGATTTGGATACATGCCCACAAACTCCTTAAGAGTAACCCAAGACTACCTGGAATGGCCCCCATATGGTACAACGCTGATATTAGAATAGGTAAAAAGACAATTTCATGGGATATATGAGAGAGAGTAGGTATTCTAATGCTGGATCACTTACTCACTTTAGAAGGTGAGCTTAAAACTGTTCAAATGCTTCAAATAGAATTTCAACACCCAACCTCCCAAGAGGGGAAATACTTACAACTAAAACAAGCCCTGTTTTGTGTACTAGGACCATATCTGTGGATAGTTGAGGATTCCCCAGTGTAATAATACTTAAACATGTGGGGGAAATTCAAAGACGCAGTCTCTGGATTTTATAATATCATAGTGCATAAATTACACTCATGCCCATTACTAGCACAACTTCATGTCAAATGGCAAGGGTTAATTACCATAGTTTATTCCGATGAGGAAATGGCGGGTGTTATTACGAACATGGATAAGACAGAGAGTCCAAAATGAAATTTACTCTCATCAAAGTTCTTCTTAACTGGTACTGGTTACCTCAAAAACTCAAGACAGCAGGTTTACTACACCTATCTACCTGTTGGAGGTGCCCACTGGAAGACTGCGATATGCTACACATTTTATTCTGATGTGCAATTCTGAAGGAATATTGGCCTTCCATAACTGCCTCTCTACACAGAGCTATACATGTGTCCATTCCTTTAACAGAAAAAATCGTTTTATTACATGATATTACTGATCTCCCAAATCTAACAAACCATACAAGACGAGCTATTGCATAATTTGTATATTAAGACAGTGGAGAACACCACAATGTCCTACACATGATGAATGGCTTATTGAAATGTATTAAATGGCATCATATGAAAAACACATTTATAGATTGCAATGTTGGAATTTTCATCCAAATTTGGAACCCCTTTCTAGCTAATACATATTCTATTTCTGGTAATTCTGGTATTTCAGATTTTCCTTCTAATTAGATAATAAGGAAGCCCCTTCCTTTTTTATCTCCTTATTAATTCATTATCATCGTTATTTATATTCATGGTGTTGCTGTTATCATTAGGACTGTTGATGCTTTAGCCATTAACACTGTTATTTTAATTAGAACTTACTGTTCACCCATTGGACATAGTTGAGTTTGTAGGGATATCTCCACTTGAAATGTTACATTTGTATGATATTATCTCCAATATCTTCCGATTATCTATAATATATGGTTTACTATATGTTGTATACTTGCTACATGATATCTTCTCTTGTCCATCCTTCCTATTTCTTCCTATCCAGGTTTTATGAGTATCTCAGATATTGTATCTTTTGAAATCTGTATTATGTTTTG
The DNA here is from genome assembly GCF_964263255.1 of Lissotriton vulgaris. Classification (NCBI taxonomy): domain Eukaryota; kingdom Metazoa; phylum Chordata; class Amphibia; order Caudata; family Salamandridae; genus Lissotriton; species Lissotriton vulgaris. The sequence goes on from NC_141690.1 coordinate 255,855,599, forward strand.
GTGTTTAGAAATCTGAGAAGTTAACATTTCATAGTATTTTATTGTGTGGCCATAATTTGATTTATTGTTTATTCTTTTTTGTATGTATTGTTTATATACTGACATGTATTTTTCAATAAATATATACAACAAAAGAAAGAAAATACTACATCTATTAACTTAACGCTAGTTCTTAACTTTTGCTACCTATTTTTGAGCCTTATGCTAATTCCCTGTAAATGATTTATTATTCATGATTTAAAACTACTCATATATTGCTTTCTGTTTATTTAACGTATGTCTTTAATTAAACCTTCATGGTTTCTATGTTATACTGGTAACAATAAGGTTTGTTTAATTGATTCTGTTACTTGATTTGCTGACTAAAATCTAATCTACTTATGGTCACACTTCCTCGTGTGTTCTAGAGAATAACACAGCCCCTGATTGTGTGTGTGGGCTATTTATCTTTAGATCATCTCGGCATTCATTTTTCCACTGAAAACAGAGTGAGCAAGCACTTTTCCATGGTGTCACAGCAGGATAAAATCCTCTTGTTTTGTCACTGATGTGATAAGAGACCAGGGGCCCGATGTAGGTAAATGGCATTTACCGATTCGTAAATACCGAATTTTACCGATTCGGTATTTACAAATTGGTAAATGCTATGTAGGTATTTTTACCGATTTTTTTACCGAATCTGTAACATTCGGTAATTACCGAATCGGTATTTACCGAATCGGTAATTGCCATTGATTCCAAGAGGCCTTGAGGCCCATAGGAACCAATGTCAATTACCGAATCGGTAAATACTGATTCGGTAAAATTACCGAATTTACAAAGGGGACAGGGTGTCACTTTGACACCCTGTTGCACCCCTGATTCAGGCTTGTGTGCCATGTGGCACACATACATGCCCTGAGGGCATGTACATGCACAGATGTGCATGTACACAGGAATTCGTTATTTACCATGCAATAGTATTACATGGTAAATAACGAATTCCTAGGGGCCTGTGGCACTGTTTCCAGTGCCACCTACATATAGATTTACCGATTCGGTATATTTACCGTTTCGGTATTTTACAGAATCGGTAAACTTACAGAATCGGTAAATTTACTGATTCTGTAAAATATAGGCCCCCTACATCTCAATCACCAAATACCGGTCGGTAACGGCCGAAATCGGCCTTTACCGACGGTATTTGTTGACCTACATCTGGCCCCAGATGTACTAAAACCTTTTAGTGTTCACAAAGAGTCCTATTCGTAGAATCGGGCCAGTTACGACTGCTAAAAAGCATTACTGCATGTACAGAGGCTCTATTTGCGATTCAGTAACATGTTACGGAATCTCAAATAGTGTTTAGGGAGTCCCTTCTAATTACCAAATAGAAATGTTATGTGTGAATGGTTTGCAACCGGAAGGCAGTCGCAAAACATTCACATTTAACTGACTCCATGAAGGAGGTGGTAACCCGTTTGCAAAGGACCTCTTACCCTTTGAGAATATTTGTTTGTAAACCTATATTTTAAGACCAGGCAGTGGTACCACAGACCACTGCCTACTCTTAAAAAATGAAAAGAAAACTTTTCATCTTTCTTTTTGAAATGCATCCCCTTTTCCTTTCAGAAAATGGGCTGCGTTTTTTTTATTTTTTAAAGCAATCACAGTCATTTTGGTCTGCTGATCCCAGCAGACCACCATCGTTGTGAATTTTCGCCATTCCCATTAGGCCACAAAGCGAGACATGAATTTTATGAGGTAGGCCTATTTGCAACCCACTGGGAATCTCAAAATGTGTCGAAGACACACTTGCATATGGGTGTTTGCAATTTATTTATTGCGAATCACAAAAATATGCAATTTGGAAATTGCAAACTGACTTTTTTGTACATCTTTTTTGTACATCTGGCCCTTACACTCCAGAGCTTATCCTAATGGCTACCAATGGGAATTAGAAATACACAGCAATTACACTGCTTCACAGCAGCTTGTATTTTGGCGCCTCCAATGTGATTTGGTGTCAATCTTACTGTGGAAGCCCCCTCTCCCTCTTTGTAGGACAAAGGTATCCGATGGTGAACAGCTCCAGCACAAGCAGGTTGCACGATGATACCTAGGCTTTGTTAATAAGGGTCATCACAGAGTCCACAAACAACAAAAGCTATAAATGCTTTATAAAAAACAGGCTTAGAGATCACAAGACATTATTATGATTGGATAATTGAATTGTTGCACCTCACCGGGAGACGTCAGATTGATGGTGGCGTTCAACTGTCCCAACACGCCACACAACACGCTGCATTGGTAACAGCCACAGGCCATGTCTCGAGGTATGCGGAGTGTGTGATTGTCGGTTAGTAGATGGGATTCCGGCAAACTAGATCCATCTCTGGTCCAAGCAATAGAACTCCCACTGCCGGTGGAGTTGCAATAGAGAAGAACTCCATTCTCTGAGGGAAGGTGTGCAATGGAGACATGGCAGACAGGATCTGAAAACAAACAATAAATGGTTGATAAATGGGTATCCATAGTCAAATTCTCAAGTATAGTCTTCTTGTAAAAAATGTAATGTCTTTCTACTGATATTTATTCTTTACAATGGAAGTTTCAAATAAATAATCTAGACCTATAGAAGTCTAGCTTTCATCCCTAGTCGCACGATCTTCACACTTCCTAAATTGGTAGCAGAGCGACATAAGATATTTAAAATGACAAAGGATTCCACTGATTGGATACTATTGTACTTAAACATCCTGTCCAAATTTGTAGGGATGTGATCAGTTTATTTATTGATTCCGTTTTTTGGTATAGTGCAAAAATTATCCCAAAGGGAGTTGGATTACTTTACATACGACTTGTGAGGAAAGCATAAGCATTTGTAGGTCAAGAAATTTTGATTACATGAGCATTATAAAACAGCTTGCAAATGCAACATGCAAATGAAGATCTTTTTTTGATAAACAAGATGTAGGGTCTAACACATATATCTTCTGTTGCGCCCCTCGGAATGGAAAGTGGCTTGTATTACAGGGCATTTCTACACAGAGGTTGGAATTAATAAATATATATATATTTGCTACGTATCATCAGCAAGAAAAGACTAACAGCGGAAGTATGTCTTCACTATTTGTTACACACGTGACACTGGTGATCACCACTAGGGGGTGGTTTTGTTTACACCATAAGTATAAAAAAGCATTATTATTCTTAACATGTTGCAGCGTGAACAAGGGCTCTTTAGCTCGAAACGCGTCGCTGGTTCTGTTGGAACAATAAAAACACCTTTTGCTGTCTTCGTTGGTCCGTTCCTCATTTCTGCTGGCGTGGAAGCGGTGTCTGCGAGCGCAGAGCGTGCTGAGGAGGAGCTTTTGTTTCATATTGGACGGAAGTGGATTTGCTTCCGTAACGGACCCCTTCATCACAAGCTGACAGCCGCTTTCAAATCACCTTTTTTGGATCTCGAGTGGGAATTCCCGGGGTGAACTGAAATCTAGCCAACTGTAATTGGCGGTTGGAGCGGCCCCACAGGATCGCGTCGGAGGACGCGGGACACGGAGCGGTTCCCGCCATCTGCGTGCGGTGAGTTTTTCAAACGCAATGCTAGCCGGTGGTGAAGTTGTCAAGCAGCGGATATAAAGCGGGTGGAAGAATTACGTTTGCCTGCTAGCTTTCCATATAAATAACAGAACCGAAAACAACATGAACGAAGAGGAAATAGATAAACTGCGGGAAGAAGCTGCTCTCACATTGTTTGATGGGACCGACAATCCCTCAGGCCATGACAAAGTACCATCGCAGGGTGATCGTAACATCACGCAAACAAGGGATTTAAAGCATTTATTTAAAGAACTAGAAAAATTGCACAAGGCAGAATGCACAAAATGGTGGGAACATAAATCTCTAAGTAAATATGAAGAAGTTGGTCGGGTCCCTCGTGGATTACGTATTTTATTGGCACCCAGTTTTGATAAGCCTGATCCGGCGATGCTGCAAGAGTGGGGGGAAAGTAATCTGGCCGCGTCCATGAATCTTGTCTGCATACTAATTAAATATGCTGTTAGTGACCGAGCAAAACTGTTGGATCAAATTAGGGCTGTGGAAATGGAAATAAATGCTTGCCCGGAACCTCTAGAAATCAAAAACTTTACGGACAGCATGAATGAGCAATTACGTAAACATGAGGAGAAAATTAAAACCCAAAAGTCTTCCAAGTTTACTCGCGATGCAGACGACTACCGTTACGGCAGGATTTTTACATTCTCGCGAAAATATAACACAGCCAAAAGACAAGCATATACAAAGAAGAAAAATGCTGCGGGAGTCAATATCAACAATGTTACATCAGCCACCAGTGCCAGCATAGTAGTATCAGGTGCTACTAACAACGAGGGGGCCGAACAAAACAGCGAGGCCTCATCTGTAACAAGCGCATCTAGTGTGGAATCATTATCATCTGGCTCCACGAGCTCGGATTTAAACTTAATGGGACTGGAAACACTCAATCTCCAGCAAGAAATGGAATTTGTGGTAGAAGAGAGGCTCCAAACTCTGAGGTCTTGGCAACCCAACTCGCAAACAGGCAAAGGAGGAACCAACGCCGGAAAGCACGACGGCGCAGATGGAAACAGCGCCGGTGCGCAGCAACAACAAAAGAAAAAGAAAAAAAATGGGGGAAACGCCGTTAGTGGACAATACCATCATCAATCTCTCTAACGTTACCCTGAATAAAGCTGAGGAACAACTACTTTCGTTAGGTTTGAATTATTCACCTATACAGAGTTTTAATTATGCCATGACCAGAGTGGATCTCTTTTGCTTTATAAGAAAACTAAAATTAAAAAAACATTTTGCCTTAGAATCTGCTAAAGACCTTAACAAACCAAACAACCTGAATGAGGAGTCCAATGATATAAATGAATTATGTGCGTCAGATACTCATACTTTTTTGGACGCCAATGACTTGCCTAACTCCCCCAATAATTCGGAAATAGACCCCGAAGAGGCAACACAGAGTCGCCTAAGGCGAATATCCATCTCTCAAAAAGGTGCTGGTTTGAGTCCTTTTCGTAGCAAATCGAAGTTCACCCCTTTAATGTCTAAAGATGCGATCGACATCTTTCATGACTGCGTCACTAATGATATCAAAAAACTCTATACTAAAGTAAACAACAAACATCGGAAAAAAGAGATACATATGAAATGCGCTTATGATAAGTTGATGAGGAAATTGGGAGATAATCCGGACATCGTGATCAAAAAATCAGATAAGGGGGGTAATCTGGTGATTTGGCCCAAACAGGACTACATCAATGAGGCCAAACGCCAACTTGGAGACCCTTTATGCTACATCAAAGCCTCACAAAAAGAATATGAGAACGCTACATCTAAACTCCACAAGATGTTAAGCCAATGGAAAAGAGAGGGTCTGATTTCATCTGAAGAGCATAAATTTATGTACATTAATTTTCCTATCCTGCCTTCTCTTTACCTTATCCCAAAGGTACACAAAGCTATACAACATATACCCGGCAGGCCAATTGTATCGGCCATAGGTAGTGTGGGTGAGAAAGTGGGGGAGTATATTGATTTTTTCCTCCAGGATTTTGTAAAACAACTCCCCAGCTTTACCCGGGATACTAGTGACTTTATAACGAACATTTCTAGCATTAAGTGGGACAGTGATATGTGGCTTATCTCATTGGATGTTGAGGCACTGTATACCAGTATAGATCACGAACAAGGGCTTTCCGCAGTACATTACCTCTCCAGCAGACCAATTATGTACTATGAACACAATAAGGTCATCTTGTGCCTCATGGAATGGTGTCTCCACAACAATTTTTTCTCCTTTGGTAAGGAGATCTTTAGACAGCTTAGAGGAGTGGCGATGGGGGCCTGCTTCTCTCCCAGCTATGCGTGCTTGCACGTTGGCTGGTGGGAGGAGCAGGTCCTCAATGTGCGCCACAAAGCTTGGATGGAGGGCCATGTGAGTTGCTTTCTGAGGTACATTGACGACATATTTATTGCTTGGAGAGGAAGTAAAGAGGAAGCCCTTTTATTCATCCAAGATATCAATAGCAATTCACTCAATCTCAACTTCACAGCGCATATTGATAAAAATAGAATTCAATTTCTAGATGTTGAGGTGTATGTTACCAACGGTACACTTAACACTACACTTCACAGGAAACCAACAGCGGGCAACGCTACACTGCACGCAACTAGCATGCATCCGAAACATACCATTTCAGGAATCCCGTATGGTGAAATTTTAAGGTTAAAAAGGATCTGTAGCTCCCCTTCAGACTATAATAATTGTCTAGGAGAACTCATGACAAGATTAAAAGCTAGGAGCTATTCTGACACAGTTTTAAATGCAGCCATCAATAAATCCTTATCCAGATCTAGGGAGAGTCTCTTTCCTACACCCACGTCTGAGACTGTACACTCTAACAGTATTGAACCCCAGTTGGATTGCCCACGTCTAATCATAACTTACGGTAGAGAGGACAGAACAATTAGGTCCATTATGGATAAGAACTGGCCAATCGTTCTAAGTGATCATATACTCAACACCAGATTGGCTGTTTCTCCCACTGTGACTTTTAGACGCGCGAAAACTATGGGCAATTCTTTGGATAAGACAGCCTCTGAACTTAAAATGAAAAAACCTTGATTACGTCCTACCAGAGGTTTTTATAGATGCTCTAGTTGCCGTGCATGCAAATTCGGTGCTACCACTACACACTATTCCACCCCTTTTAGTACAGTTTCCAAACCGATCACTGGTAACTATTCTTGTAAGACAGATCATGCTGTCTATGTCCTGGCGTGCACCTGTGGGCTTAGATATGTTGGCAGCACTAAGCTCCAGGTGCATGTCCGGATATTACAGCATCTGCGGGCTATACTACACAGTGACCCGGCTTACCCGGTTGCCCGACATTTTAAACGGGTACACAATAATGATCTGAAATGCCTTAGTTACTTTGTTATTGGAGCAGTACCATGCTTGAAAAGAGGGGGTGATCGTGAACTGCAGCTTAGAAAACTGGAGTCCAGATTTATTCTTGAGCTCGATAGCCGTTGGCCTAATGGGCTCAACAATATTGAAGAAATGCACCATTATCTGTAAATATTTATTTGGTTGCAGCTTATCTGAGCTATCTGTATTTATCCAGTTTTCTTAAATGTGTGGTCCTTGTTCTCCTAGTTAGGTTCCCTATTAGGAGTTACACTTTATTCTAGTACCAACTTGGCTGATAACATTCTATTGTTCATTGTACCGATCTGTTGCTTAGTGGTTTCTGTGTTTATATATCTGAAATCTTATGATATATGCGATATATATGCATGTTTTACACTTCCATCTGTTTTATTGGTATTTTACAGTTCTGTATTTATTCTGACATTTAAGTCTCTTAAACTTAGTGCCTGTCAAGTTATACATTTGGACTGTATTATTCTGAAACACGATGCAATATTTTTCACTTTTTGTATAGGTCTTTTACTGTACAGTTGATCTTGATATGTGTGTATATATATGAGATATGGTATTATTTTTACATATTCTCATTTTTAGTTTTTTTGATATAAAGTTTTACCATTTGTAATTTTTAGAGAACCTTCTATTTAATAATACAGTAAATCATGAATTCAGGAAATTGAGAATGTAGATTAACATGAAGTATTAGGTATCTCTGTTCTGATGGTAATGCGGCTTATCCTCGCACTTTGCACTTTTTTGAAAATGTTCTCACTTTTGCACTTTTTTATACACTTTTTGCATTTTAACTTGCGCTGCTATAATGTATTGACTTGCACATGTAACATACAATATTTGATATGATTCATTGAGCCTTTTTTGATGGTATATTGATTGTTTGCATTTTGTGATATTTTGGGCTTCAATAACCAACTTAATTTAGCAGTTGGGTTACTACTTGGATTTAACCAGTAATTGTATTTTTGCTATGTATCATGAGCAAGAAAAGACTAACAGCGGAAGTATGTCTTCACTATTTGTTACACACGTGACACTGGTGATCACCACTAGGGGTTGGTGATGTTTACACCATAAGTATAAAAAAGCATTATTATTCTTAACATGTTGCAGCGTGAACAAGGGCTCTTTAGCTCGAAACGCGTCGCTGGTTCTGTTGGAACAATAAAAACACCTTTTGCTGACTTCGTTGGTCCGTTCCTCATTTCTGCTGGCGTGGAAGCGGTGTCTGCGAGCGCAGAGCGTGCTGAGGAGGAGCTTTTGTTTCATATATATATATATATATACATACATATATATATATATATATATATATATATATATATATATATATATATATATATATATATATACATATATACATATATACACACACACACACACACACACACAAAATATATAGATTTATTTTTTTACTGAAAAAAACAATGGTTAAAGTAACCTATAATCAGGTGTAATATTAAGTTCTGTTTTTTTAAACCTTAGACCTTCACTGAAAAAAACAAAAGTTAAAGTAACCTTATAGTTAAGTGAATTTGTCATTAATGTTCTGAACTAAACCAATAAACTTCACTGGTTATAGTTACCAGCACAAACTATAACTTGCGCCCCTGCGCACGGTTTATGACCTCACATATAACATCACTGCTGACATTTTCTATGGCATCATTTATGGTATCACTGATGACAACACTAATGATATCAGCCAATTAGTGTGTGTATTTGTTTTAAAGTTTACATAGTGGATCCACTTATTTAAATAAAGAGGAGTAGCCAAATGCCAGTGTAGCCAGGGGCCAACATTTTGATGGGGAGGTGGTATGCAACCTTTACAACGCAACTTTTACCACGCAGTGTTGTTACAACGCATATATTACAACAAAAACCATTACAACGCATTACACTGGGGGGCGCTCTAGGATAAGGAATAGTTTTAATTTACTATCGAACACCTTCCCTAGTTTCCACGGGGACTGGAGTTGGAATAGTAAATTACACTATTCACTATCCAGCACCCCCAAGTGTAATGCGTTGTAAAGGTTTTCGTTGTAAAACTTGCATTGTAACAGCATGCGTGGTAAAAGCATACGTTGTAACGTCATACATCCGGGGAGGTGGGTGTGCGGGAACCCCTCCCTGGGCAGATTTTGTCCCTAGGGGCCTTATCCCCTGGTGTCTAGCAACATTATAAAGGGGAGGAGGGTGTCCGGAATTCCCTCGCCAGGCTGATTTCGGCCCCAGGGATCCCATCCTCTGGGGCCCTGAAACATTTTTAGGGGGAGGGAGGGCGTGCGGCCCTCCTCTCCGGGCGAATTTCTGCCGGGGGAACCCATCTCCCAGACCCACCACAGTGATGCTGGGGGAACGGGGGGCACAAAGTCCCTGGGACCACAGCTGGGACTCTCACAGACCCAACTAATACAATTATTTAGCTCAACGAACTCAAGAGCTCCAAGAAGGACTGCAGAGCCCGTGAGAAAGCCTGGCGCAGAGAACCAACACCGGACAACATGACTGCCCTCAAGCTCGCCACCCGAAAACACCACCAACTGATCCACAACACCAAGAAAACTGCATTCAAGGAACGACTGGACAACAACGCACACAACAGCAAGGAACTCTTCAACATCGTTAAAGAGCTCTCCAACCCCAACGCTGGAAACAACGACATCACCTCTTCGCAAGACCTCTGCAACTCCCTTGCCTCCTACTTCCACAACAAGATCGCGGACATACACAACAGCTTCAGCACTCAACCGACGCACACCACGACCGAACCACCGCCCCCCACCACCACCCTCCGCGATTGGACCCCGATCAGCACCGAAGACACCATCCGCACGATGAACTCCATCTACTCCGGATCTCCGACCGACCCTTGCCCTCACCGCGTCTTCAACAAGGCCGACGCTGTCATCGCACCCCACCTGCGGGACATCATCAACACCTCCTTCAACACCGCTACCTTCCCGGAGAGCTGGAAGCACGCCGAACTCAGCGCCCTACTAAAGAAGCCATCAGCCGACCCCACCGACCTCAAGAACTACCGTCCCATCTCGCTGTTCCCGTTCCCCGCAAAAGTCATCGAGAAGACCGTCAACAAGCAGCTGGCCGCCTTCCTCGAGACGAACGGATCCCTCGACCTCTCGCAGTCTGGCTTCCGGGCCAATCACAGCACCGAGACCGCCCTGATCGCAGCAACCGATGACATCCGAGCCCTGCTCGACAACGGAGAAACAGAGGCCCTCATCCTCCTAGACCTCTCCGCGGCCTTCGACACTGTCTGCCACCATACCCTAGTACAGCGCCTCAGCAATGTTATGTTATGTTATGTTATTGGCTTTTATACCGCGCACAGCTGCCCCAGCAAAGGGGCGTCCTGGCGCCAAGAAAGGTCAACACAACATCACACAGCGCATAAAGGGAGATCAGAAACATAAGTTAAAAAAGAAAAGTTTTGATGGCACGTCTGAATTGCAGTAAATCCTCCATAGCTCGGATTTCACTGGGAAGAGAGTTCCACAGTTTGGCCGCCACTACCCTGAAGGAGCGGCCACCCATCCTGCACAGCAAAAAACGTGGAACCACAGACAAATTCTGACCCATCGATCTCAAGGATCGAGAAGGAACATAAGGGGTCAGTAAATTCGTCAAGATCGGTGGAGCCATACCTTTCAAAATTTTAAAAGCTAGGCAAAGCACCTTAAACTCGATCCGACGAGCGACAGGCAGCCAATGGAGTGATTGCAGTGCTCTAGACGTCGGGCAACGACGGGGCAATCCCAGAACCGCTCTTGCGGCCGCATTCTGCACACGTTGCAGCCGCATGAGTTCTGCCTTGTTCGCACCTGCAAGTAAAACACTGGCATAGTCTATCCTGGATAGGATCGAGGCCTGGACTACCAGCTGTCTAGTGGCGGCGTCAAAAAATTTGAGCACCGGCCTGATACCCCTAAGTATGCCAAAACAGGAGGCAGCCACCCTCTTAGTTTGGCAGATGAAGCTCAGTGTAGGGTCCAACCATACCCCGAGGTTTTTTATCTCTATGGCAGGAGAGGGTATCGTTCCTAACTCAGGGGGCCACCAGTTGTCGTTCCACCATCCAGGTTGCTTTCCCACCACCATCACCTCAGTCTTCTTTGCGTTCAGTTGGAGACAAATTAAGTTCATCCAATTTGCCACCGCACGTAGCCCCTCACAGAAATTGCGGGCGTCCACAGCTGAGTCTCCACTTAGTGTGACCGCCAGCTGCGTGTCATCCGCATAGGACACCATTGTCAGGCCCCAGCGTTTGACTACCGCAGCCAGCGGACTCACGTATAGCTTAAAAAGAGTGGGGCTCAAGGATGAGCCCTGTGGGACTCCCAAGGTGAGCGGGTGGGAGGTGGATTTGCCAGGTGGTATCGCTACCTGAAAGGATCTGTTGGTAAGGAAGGAGCGGAACCACCCTAACGCCGTGCCCCTAACCCCAGCTTCCACTAACCTCCGCAAAAGTATCTCGTGGGACACCGTATCGAAGGCGGCACTCAGGTCTAACAACAGGAGTGCCGCTGTTCGTCCGGTGTCCAGCACGGAGCGCAGATGTTCAACCATGTATAACAAGGCGGTCTCCGTGCTGTGGCCTGCACGAAATCCATTTTGCGTGGGATCCAGGATGTTAGCTTTGGCAAGATGGTCGGCCAGGATCCTATTCACGTGGGCTTCGGTGATTTTAGCAGGCCACGGTAGCAGAGAAATGGGGCGATAGTTTTCAGGTTTTACAGGATCTAGGGTAGGCTTTTTTAGGATGGGAGTAACTACCGCTTGCTTCCACTTGGTGGGCACCACCCCTGAAGTCAAAGACGTGTTAATAAGGGCCAACAAGGGAGGACGACATATCGCCTGCATGTTTTTGAACTGAGTCGGAATGAGAGGATCTGCTGGGGAGCCGGATTTAATTTTTTGGCTCAATAGATCGAAACCCTCCTCAGAAAGGGGGGCCAGCAAATCCAGAGTCGGAATATTGTCCTTTATACCGACATCTAAGTCCAATAGATGCCCGGCCGTTGGGAAGGTGCGGTAGATGGTAAGCACCTTTTGAACAAAGAAGGAGGCCAGGCTCTCACAATGAGAGTCTGTACAGATTTCAGCAGCAGAGGCCCTCTTAGTCGTCAAATCTTTTAGAACCTTAAAGATAAGTTTAGAGGGGTTAGGGCAGTCCCGGAACTCCTGCGCATAATATGCAGCACGCGTTCGGCAGACCGCTCTATGGTATGCCTTGGACCGAGTGAGATAGCAGGATTTGCTCACGGGGTCATAGGCTTTTCTCCATGTCGGAATCCAGGAGAAGGCATTGGAATGGATCACCTCCTTCCTCGCCGGAAGGACACAGAGAGTCCGCCTCCCCCCCGTTCAGATCAGAAGCCACCGAAGTCATCTGCGGCGTCCCTCAAGGCTCCTCGCTGAGCCCAACCCTCTTCAACGTCTACATGAGCCCCCTCGCAGCCATCTCACGCCAGCACAACCTAAACATCATCTCCTACGCCGACGACACCCAGCTGATCCTCTCCCTCACCAACGACCCCGCCACCGCCAGAGCCAACCTACACGAAGGGATGAAAGAGGTAGCCGAATGGATGAAGAACAGCCGCCTGAAACTGAACTCGGACAAAACGGAAGTCCTCATCCTGGGATCCTCACCCTCCGCCTGGGACGACTCCTGGTGGCCCCCCGCCCTAGGCAACGCACCCAAACCAACAGACCACGCACGCAACCTGGCCTTCATCCTGGACTCCTCCCTCTCCATGACCAGACAAGTCAACGCCGTCACCTCATCGTGCTTCAACATCCTACGCATGCTGCGCAAGATCTTCCGGTGGATCCCCACCGAGACCAGGAAGACGGTCACCCAGGCCCTCGTCACCAGCCGTCTGGACTACGGCAACTCCCTCTACGCCGGTACCACCGCCAAACTCCAGAAGAGACTCCAGCGGATCCAGAACGCCTCAGCTCGACTCATCCTGGACATCCCCCGTCGCAACCACATCTCCGGATACCTGAAAGACCTGCACTGGCTCCCGGTCAACAAGAGAATCACCTTCCGTCTCCTCACCCACGCACACAAAGCCCTGAACAACCAAGGCCCAGGATACCTCAACAGCCGCCTCAACTTCTACGCTCCCAATCGCCAGCTTCGATCAACCGGCCACGCGCTCGCCGCCGTCTCCCGCATCCGAAGAGCCACCACAGGCGGAAGGTCCTTCTCCTACCTCGCCGCCAAGACCTGTAACTCCCTTCCGACCCACCTCCGCCTGACCCAGGACCACCTCACCTTCAGGAAGCAGCTCAAGACCTGGCTGTTCGAGCAGTAGCGGACCCCCCCTCTCCTAGCGCCTTGAGACCCTCCGGGTGAGTAGCGCGCTATATATAAATGCTTTGGTGATTGATTGATTGAACGAAGATAGAGGTGAATGACTTTTCTGATATTCTCCCATGATGTTCTGAAATCTGGAAGTTAGCAGCAAAGCCTGGTACCATAATGTAATGGTCAGTGATGCCTTATCTTTGTGGCTGGGCACATGTTGCATATAGAGTTTTTACCACAATTATGGACATCACCGCAATTACCACTTCTTCATTCATACTGGTCTGTGCCATCAAAAGGTTCAAAGATTTGCTATACCCCGGCCCTAGGTAGTCAAGAGTGAGTCGCTTTGAAAGGGTACTTTATTGTTAACACTTTGCCTGTTTGCCTGTTGTGCTGCCAACGCATCTTTGGACCCGCGCTCACCTCTTGGATTCAGCGTTGCAGCTCGCCGAGGGTCCTGCTGCTGACTCTGCCTGCTTTCTACTGGGGCACTTCAGGGCGAGCCTTGGGAGTTGGAAGGCTTGAGGGCTGCGAGCGTGCAGGGACTACCTGATCCAGGTGTCCCTGCGAGACCGATTCCATCTTCCGGTCCGCTCTCCCTCTAGCTCCGCCCCCCGCCCTTTCAAACTACCATAAACAGTGTGTGTTCTCCCGCAGCGCGGGACGCAGCTCGGGGCGAAGACCGGGCAAAGAGCGGGCCGTTTAAGGCCGTTCAAGGACGGCAGAGGACGGCCCAGGCCCCGAATCCCTGTCTTATCGCCCTGAGACCATCAACCAGGTAGGCCGTTTGTTACTCAGCCTTCCCTGAGGCTACAGCTACCTAATACCTGGTATAGCCTGTTAATTGCTAACGCCAACTATGCGGCACAAAACAAGAAGCTGTACCAAAAAAGCTACGGAGGTAGCTCAAGTGACTGGCCCCATTGACCTCTTTATCTCACGGGTAACAGAGACAATCGACAAGAGCATTGTACTCCTAGAGAAAAGAGTCTCCCTCGACCTTATGAATGCCAAGCGCTCTTCCCTGGGCTCCCTTGTAAATGCAAATTCACCCTCTCAGCAAGCTTCGAACAATTGCTCCTTGCCCTTGCCCTTGACCACTATGGGTACTGTTACAGTACCGAGTGCCGTCGACTTGTCAGTTACCTGTTCAGAATCGGACCCGTCCTTTGTGGATCTGGAGGCGACCCCAGACCTAGAAGCCTGTCGGACACCCGGAGAGACGGAGCCGGGCCTGGATGGGTTAACTGCCAAGTCGACCCCTTATGTCCCCAGTGATTCCAGGGGAAAGGTTACTTTTATCCCTTCAAAGGTAGTAACTAAGCCCAAAACCAAGGAGTCTAAATCTAAGGAGAAGACTAAAGCCAAAGCTAGCAACCACAATTTGGTGACACCTACTCCACATACAACGCCTGGCATCCCATGCTGGGTCGAAAACATGGTCACGGACCTCAAGCATGACCTTGAAACTACAATAGCGGCCCAAATTAAACCCTTGATTTCTAAATTGGACAGACTAACATCGCTCATTAATACTAAATGGCCCAATAAGATCAATGAGCCTGGGCCCGTTCAGCAACAAGGGTACAGAGAACCACCTCCCAATCCCCAACCGCCAGCTAAGGTCACCAAGTCTACAGCTGACAAAGCGAAAAATTTTCCACCTTCCAAAGAACAATCTGCTTCACATCCTCCCCACTCAGTGAATAACCTTGCTCAACCACTACTAAAAGCGGTGAGCAACTCTCCACCCGCCCAGCAACCAGCTGCTGGTTTGAAATCTACCACTCCCAAAGCCACGGACCCCAAAGGGAAACCTGTGAACATCCCAGCCCCTCACTCTACCAATAACTCTGAAGCCCCCAAGCCAAGGCAGACTCGTTTTAAGTCCATTAGTCTGCCGCCAGAAGTTTCTCCTTTTGTGGTTGTGTTGACTGCTGTCCCCCCACTGAAGGAAGGAGTTAGAGAGACTTATGTAGAGTTAAGAAATAAATGTGCCCAGTGGCTCCAATTACACAGACCTTTACCCAGTAGTATGAGTGGGGAAATTCTTACTGTGCGTAGAGGAGATTGGGTGGGTAGGAGTAAGAAAACTATACCATGGGATGTAATTACTGTCAATTTTAGGGATGTGGGGGCTGCGACTTTCATTTGTAATGCACCTAACAGCGGTCCAGCCACCCAGATTAAACCACTCCCCCTATCTTACTTTCTCCCCAATTCGACAAGGCCCAACTTCCATCGGCCAAGTAATCAAGGGCCTGTACGTCCCCCTCATCATTATGCCTCTAACCATTGGCAGCAACCGCCTAACTTTCCATCTTTTGTCCCGCATCATGCTGGTCCCCAGTGGCAACAACCTTTCCACCCCTTACCTCCTTTTTTCCAACCTACCCAGCAGTGGCAACAACTTCCCCAGCCACCACTTATTAATCAGCAATGGCAACAGCCATGGCAGGATCCGTCCCCTTCTTTGTCTTTCAACCCTTCCTATACACAGTTCGCCCATCCAAATAGGTACTGTGTATTGGATGAGGTTGATTGACTTTCTCCTAAGGGAGGATTAGATACTAACCTCCCTAGTGTTAACATCAGTACGAAGGATCCAGTGCTGGACTCATCTTTCCCTATAAACTTAGAGGTGTTATCACCTACATTAATTAGGGACAGAGCTGATCCATCTAACTGCCAATGCACTGTGATCTCAGACGGAAACTTAGCACAGGGCAAGTTAAAAATCCTTAGTTGGAACCTTGCTGGGATCTCAAGGAAATTAGGTCTCCCGGAGTGGAATGCCCTGGTCGATGACCATACAATTTGTATATTCCAAGAGACATGGGCCATTGAACCATTACATCGGGTGGGGTTTGTCACTATTTTTACACCAGCAGTAAAATCCAAGGCAGGGAAGGGGCGGCCATCGGGGGGGCTTATTATTTGGATAAGTATCCTCCTTAATTGCAGGATAATCACTAAGAAGCCAAGAACTCCGGATATTCTTGGTGTCTCATTATTGGGCCTACGGGGAAGCATGATTGTTGACCTCTATAATGTTTATATCAGGGGAACTAAAAATGGGTGTATTTCACCTACAATGTTGGAGCTTGAGGCTCAGTTAGGAGAGCAGAGTGGACTTGGGCATATCCTAGTAGAAGGGGATTTTAACTGTACATACGAACCACTTCCCCTAGAAGGAGTACCAGACCTAGGAGAAGAGGATAGTAGATGGGGTATCCCTACCCTCTCTATCCCACCCATCAAACGCTGGACTCGCAGTGCAATCCACCTAAATGCACTCACATTGGAGTTTGGCTTAAGAGCTGCCAACGGTCGCACTCGATCTGATCTGCAGGGTGCTCCCACATTCAACAGAGTTGGTCAATGCACACGGATTGACTATATTCTGCTGGATAGGGGCCTCTGGAGTCATGTTAATGACATGGTTATCACCAATACCATAGAGAGCGACCACAATCCACTCTCTCTATCTCTAAAAAATCCTTGGCCCATTGAAGCATTGCCAGTCCCTCTAAGCCGCCAACAGGGGATTACTGTTGCCACTTGTGGCAGGCGTCTAAAGTGGAGTAAGATTATGTGCAACACCGATAAACTATCTGCAATAGATGAAGTGGTTAAGGGGATGCAAGTCGAAATTTGCTTGATTGACCTAACTATAGCAGCAGACAAGGCCACCGCTACATTTGAAGCTGCTGTAAAAATCATAGTAGACCTTTTTTGGGTCCAATTGCCCTCAGGGAAACAAAAATCTCTACTAAAAACTAAAGGTAAACACGATTGGTATTCGGCAACGTGCAGGAAGGCCAAATCTCGCCTAATAGAGGCAATTAAAGGGAAGTCCCCTCCACTAATCCAAATTGCTAGAAGAGACCATAAAAAGGCCCTACAGGTAGCTAAAAGGGAGTGGGAGGATGCCTACTGGCTAACCCTTAAGGAAGCCAGTATGAAAAAAGACTCTAAATCCTTCTGGGATGCCATTAGGGCACGAAACAGACCGGATAGTGACCTCGTAACCTGCAACATTTCGGGGCAGGTATGGGAGGCCCATTTTGCCAAACTTTATTCCTGCCATAATGATCTGAATGAGAGAGGGTCTGTCCAATCCTCTCCTTACATTAATTATATTCCTCTCCCCAGTGATCCTGAATTCACACTGAAGGAAGTAGAATATGCTATTAATTCCATTATCCCACAAAAAGCTGCAGGACCCGATGGTATCCCGGGGGACTTGTTAAAATCTGATGGTGTTACTTGGGGCAAATTAATCCACTCCCTCCTTCTCGCCATTTGTAGGGGTGCCCCCATTCCCGCGTCATGGAAGGGGGCAGAGGTGGATCCCATCCATAAGAAAGGCCCAAGGGATGACGTAAGCCAAAAAGTTGTTGGTAAAGTTATTCTGCTCAGGATACTTAACTGGGTAGATGAAAATAAAATACTTACCGATTTCCAGGCCGGTTTTAAAGTAGGCACTGGAACGATAGAGCAGGCTTTCAGACTTATGATGATTTACTGGAAGGTGGTAGTGATAGGCAAGGGCAGTCTTTATCTCGCATTTATCGACTTAAAGACTGCCTTTGACCTTGTTCCCCGGGACTTGCTATGGAAGGTCCTGGCTAATATGGGGCTCCCACAGTATCTACTATCCCTACTAGTTAGGCTTCATCAGGACAGCTTTGCCCAAATTAGGTGGGGTTCAGGAGGGGAGAAAACGGGCTGTATTCCGGTCGAGAGAGGGGTCCGCCAGGGATGTGTTCTAGCTCCCACCCTTTTCTCTTTGTACATCAATGGGGTGGTCGAGCACTTACTTAAATTTCCATCTGACGAACCATCCCTGGCGGGGGTTCGTATACCGACCCTTCTCTTTGCGGACGACACGCTCCTAATCTCTAAAACCCCCATGGGACTACAGAAACTCTTGGACAATTTCCAATCCTTTTGTACTGATCGGGGCTTGGTTATAAACACCAATAAAACAAAATACCTTGTTCTTAACCCCCCCAAACAGCAAGTGCGTCCCCCTATTTTAAACACTGAATCCCTGGAAAGGGTGAAAGTATTTGACTACTTAGGGATACGCATTTCAGACAAAATGGATTGGACTCCTCATCTAGACAAGATGCTGCTGAACCATAAAAGGATCACAGGTGCCCTATTGAGGGAGCAACGTTCCAGTTCGTTGAAACCAATAGGAACAGTCCTAGAGATCTATGCCGCCAAGGGTGTCAGCTCTGCACTTTATGGAGCTGAACTTTGGAGCTTCGCATCTTCACTAGCTCTTCAAAAATCTGAGAATAATTTCTGTAGACAAATAATGTCCCTCCCTCAAAGTACCCCACTTTTACCCCTATTCATGGACTTTGGCTGTACTCAGATTGGCGAAATCGCGAAATTTCGTCCTCTCTTATTATGGGCCCGTATTTGGCGGGTTGAGGAACTTAGTGCCTACGCCAGAGGCCTGGAAGAAATAATGGCATCACCACATTGGGCCAGAGTTAAATGGCTAACAGACATGAAATCCTTATTGTCGAACTTGGGCCTATTGGACTCTTGGTCAAGCAGAACCTCTCCACCAAAACAAGTACTCAAAACCCTTTATCGGGATTGGATTTGCTCCCAAAGGCATTCTAGCACATCCATTGGCAGGCTTACTGAGGATTTTCTGAAGTTTAAAGACATTCCCAGGCGAGAACCCTACTTAGATATAATCGGGAAACCGTTTGCCCGGTCTTTGTATTTTAAATTCAGAACGGGTACTTTGCCATTGAACACTTTTACCAAAGCATGGAAATCCTGTCCACACAAAACCGACCTGTGTCCTTCATGTTTAGCCCACCCAGAGACATTAGCACATTTCCTATTTGTCTGTAGCGAATATGCCAATCCAAGAAGGGCGTGGCTGAAGAATTTGTGCCGGCAACTGGGAACCAGGAGCCATGATGTGGCAATCAGGATACTTGTTTCGGACAGTTATGTACCCTATGCCTGTGCCTTAGCTAAATTTTTATTCTGGGCTTGGGCTATTCGAGCCAGAAAGCTTAAAAACTCTGTTTAATCTTTTCTTAAATTATTTTAATTCTAGCAAATGTCATATTTGTTGCTATTAACTGGATATGTCTCATTAATTTTATTAATCATCAATCTTTTTTAACTTGCTTTTATGATAATGAAATCTTATCGAAATAAAGCTTTTTGACTTTGACTTTGACTTTATTGTTACACCAAAGGTGCTCGTTATCTAAAGTTACACTCTTCTGAAACCCACAGTCTAGAGCAACATCTGCATATCCATGAGAAGAGCCCAACCGCTGCCCCAGTTTAGGAAAGAGTTGAAGACACACCTCTTTAAAATGCACCACACAACTATATATATCACGGTGAACAGTCAAAATATCGAGTCCAAAATATCGATTGGACATAATATCGAGTTTTAAATGTAGATCGGACAAAATATCGAATGGACAGAATATAGATATCAAAAATATCGTTTTTAAGGTAAGTAATGTAATATCAAATGTTAAAAATATAGAAAGATAAAATATTGAAGTATACAATATAGAATATTAAAAATATTGATTTTTTAATAATATCAAATTTTTTATAGTGTTTATGTTACAATATGTGTGAAAAGTGTGTACTTATGTTATAATTAATTTTTATTAATGATTTTTGTTTTTTTCTTTTTTGCGTAATTTAATTCTGTAGCGGGTTGTGGGTTTATAGGGGAATAGGGTGGGAAGTAATTTAATTATAATTAATTATGTAAATTTATTTATTGGTATTAATTTATACTTAATGAATTTATATTTGGTAATTAATTATATTTTAATTGGTAATTAATTTTAATTAATTGATTAATTGATAATTATCTTAATTTTACAAATTTATTTTCTGTAGCGGGTTGTTGGTTTATAGGGGAATAGGGTGGGAAGTAATTTATTTATAATTAATTAAATAATTAAATTAATTTAATTGTATTTAATTCTAATTGATTGCTAAGTAATTTTTATTTATTAAATAACTAATAGGTAATTAGTAAAAATTGGTATTAATAGGTAACTTACTTTTAAATAATTTTTTATATATTAATTTAAATTTTTTACAATAATATATGAAGTATTTAGTTTCCCTAATGTTGCATTCTCTGGAGTGGGAATATTAATTTTTACTCCTACGCTATCCAACGCTTTCCCTACTGTTGCACTCACTGGAGTGGGAATAGTCATTTTTACCCCTACGCTATCCAACGCTTTCCCTACTGTTGCACTCTTTGGAGTGGGAATAGTAAGTTTGACCCCTACGCTATCCAACGCTTTCCCTACTGTTGCACTCTTTGGAGTGGGAATAGTAATTTTTACCCCTACGCTATCCAACGCTTTCCCTACTGTTGCACTCACTGGAGTGGGAATAGTAATTTTAACCCCTACGCTATCCAACGCTTTCCCTACTGTTGCACCCACTGGAGTGGGAATAGTAATTTTAACCCCTACGCTATCCAACGCTTTCCCTACTGTTGCACCCACTGGAGTGGGAATAGTAATTTTAACCCCTACGCTATCCAACGCTTTCCATACTGTTGCACCCACTGGAGTGGGAATAGTACATTTTACCTCTACGCTATCCAACGCTTTCCCTACTGTTGCACCCACTGGAGTGGGAATAGTAAATTTTACCTCTACGCTATCCAACGCTTTCCCTACTGTTGCACCCACTGGAGTGGGAATAGTAATTTTAACCTCTACGCTATCCAAAGCTTTCCCTACTGTTGCACCCTTTGGAGTGGGAATAGTAATTTTTACCCTTACGCTATCCAACGCTTTCCCTACTGTTGCACCCACTGGAGTGGGAATAGCAATTTTAACCCCTACGCTATCCAACGCTTTCCCTACTGTTGCACTCTTTGGAGTGGGAATAGTAATTGTAATTGTAATATAGCTTTATTTCGATACGGTACATATCATAAAAGCAGTACAAAACATCAAATAAAAACATTACAGAAATACATAATATAAAATACCGTAGGGAATCGTAGTAAAAACAGTGAGACACAAATTACACATTTAAGATATCCTTCAAGATATATACGCTAGTGTATAATGCAGTTCACAAAAAGCCCATTACGGAATCAACAGCTTCCTTGAAGTTCTTATACGCCATGCCCAGCCTAGAAATTTTGCCATGCAGCATGCAAAGAATGGGCGGGCATCTGAGCGCAGTATACGTAGGGCTTCTAGATGTGATCTTGTTCCTAGACTCCTACACAAGGGCTTTAGCCATTTCAATCTAGGAGCTGCATAGACACTACACTCAAACAAGAGGTGGGCGACAGACTCAACCCTTAAATCACAAAACGGACAAAACGGGACCGTTTGGAGAGGAGGATTCCATGAGGAAGTTAACAATCCTAGGGGGAGAACACCCACCCTGAATTTGAAGTATAGTGATCTGTCTCCGGAGTTGTGAATTAAGTCCAGATAAGGTTCCCTGAGGGGGAGCTCTTTAACTAGTAAGAACTGGGCAACAGATTTGCAATGGTTGGAGTTACGCATTCTGTTATTTTTTACCCATAACCAGTAAACGTTCTTTAGGAACTGCTTGGGCGGTGCTGTTTTGTTAACCCAGGCGTCTCCTAAACCCAGCTCATAGAGCAGTCGTTTAACCTCCCTGAACCAGGGTACCTTATTGCAACCTGGAAGGGACAACAGATCTTTTAGAGCGTCAGCGTAACTACACAATTCTGGGACATTCCATATCCGGGTCCAAAGTAGCAGGGGGCGTAGTTTTGCTTGTTCACAAATTGGGCGAGTACCTGCATCCAGCAGGAGGGGGATTGTAGGAGTACTGTGGGGTAGCCTCATCAGATCTTTATGAAAGTTGTTTTCAAGATGGGCCAGGGTATCGACTCTCTGCGTGCCCCACAGTTCTGCGCCATATAGAGCTGCGCTTACAACCCTTGCTCTATAGATATCTAGCACTGCCCCAATTGGTTTCAGGGAAGAGGCTCGTTGTTCCTTGAGCAAGGCTCCTGTGACCCTTTTATGAGTCAGAAACACCTTTTGGTGGTGTGCCTTCCAACTCATTGAGTCACACAGACGTATTCCCAGGTAATCAAATTCTTTGACTCTTTCCAGAGGGATAGAGTCTAAAACAGGGGGGGCGACGGATTTCTTGGGGGGTTAAGGACAAGGAATTTGGTCTTGCTTATATTTATAGCCAAACCCTTGGTGTCACAAAAGGATTTGAAGCTAGAAAGCAATTTCTGAATGCCCGCTGGGGATTTCGAGATCAGGAGGGTGTTGTCCGCAAACAGGAGCGTTGGAACTTTTCTCCCCGCCAGAGTAGGTGCATCCGCAGGGTGTTGCAGCAGATGCTCCACCACTCCGTTGACAGAGAGAAAACAGAGTGGGGGCAAGCACACACCCCTGGCGGACGCCCCTGTCTACAGGGATGCGAGATGTTTTTTCTCCCTGAACACCCCACCTGATCTGGGCGAAATTGTCTTCATGGAATTTTCTAAGCAAGAACAACAGGTAGGTGGGTAACCCTAATCCATCGAGGACATTCCATAATAGTGCCCGCGGGACCAGGTCAAAGGCCGTTCTCAAGTCTATAAAGACTAGATATAACGTGCCCCCTCCCAGCACCACCACTTTCCAATATAACATTAGAAGCCGGAATGTTTGCTCGATGGTGCCTGTCCCTGTTCTAAAGCCTGCCTGAAAATCGGACAGGATCTTTTCCTCATCGGCCCACTGCAAGATCCTACCCAGTACCACTTTGCCCGCAACCTTCTGAGTTGAATCCAACAGACTTATAGGGCGATAGTTGGCTGGGCCGTCCCTGCTGCCTTTCTTGAAGATAGGCACAACTTCTGCACCCCTCCAAGAGTCAGGAAAAGATCCTCCTAGCAGAGCCTCATTTAGAAGTGAAGCGATTAATCTGCTCCACACTGCTGGGTAGGATTTCAGTAAATCACCTGGGATCCCATCAGGACCTGGAGCCTTATTGGAGACAATACCCCTAATTGCCCTTTCAACTTCCTGGCTAGTGAAAGGGCCATCGATGGCAAGGGGATTAACTATTGGGCTGGACAAAGATCCCGGACATGGAAGAGACAAACCCAATGCAGCAGAATATAGCTTGGAGAAGTGGGCAAACTAAGCGTCACCCGAGATATTACAGGTTATTTGCTGGTCGATGGGCTTATTCCTTGCTCTTAGGAGATCCCAAAACCCTTTGGAATTCTTCATGCTACTTGCCTCAGTTAGGTCACACCAGAAGTGATAATCATAAGCCTCCTTTGCCTCAGCCACTATTTTTTTGTAGGATTTCCTTGCGGAACTAATAGCGGCTGGGCCCCTACTCTTTACCGCAGAAATGAGCTCCCCCTTAGCAGCACGACATTTAGGGGAATACCATTTGTCTCTAACCTTGGAGTCACTTTTGGAAACCACCCTGGGCTTAGTTTGTGGAATGATAAACAGTTTGCTCAGTGCTACTATGGTCTCTGTAAATAGTGATAAAACTTTTATACTGGATGGACTTAAAGCGTCAAGCCGAGGCTCCACCACAGACAAGATGGTCCCGGCTTGCGCCAACCTTGCCTCGTCTGCTTTGACTTTTGCCCACTTCAAACGCCTGCCACAATTGGGCGGAACAATTTCATGTGATGACTTCCAGATATGGACTTGCTTATCGTACTTCTTCGTTTGCCAAAGGGAAGAGAGGGTTAGGCAAAGGGGGTTATGATCACTATCGCAAGATGCTACAACCTCCATGTCTAGGTGAAAAGGCCAGAGATTATAATTCAAGATGATAAAGTCAATTCTGGAGGTGTGGCCCGTCCTGTTATAAGTATGAGCACCCATAAGGTCCGATTTTGATCGACCGTTCACTGATCTCAAGTTGTGTTCCATACAAAGTGCATTGATGTCTATCGCACTTTGTGTCCATTTAGGAATCGGGTCAAGGGTCAGGATCGGGATTCCTCTTCTTGTGTCTTCGTCAAAAGAATCCAAAATATCTTCTTTTGCCAAGGGTTCAAAACAACAGTTAAAGCCGCCTGCAAGGAGAATATAGGAGTCGATCTTGCACGCGGCTAGGTCGTTGCTAAGACCTGTCTGAGGTAGGCTTGATGTCCCACTCCTGGCGCCCCTCAGATACAGATTGAAAACCTCTAACATCCTTCCCCCCTGGCAATGTATTGAGATCCTCTGTAGGTCAGAAGAATGTGTGGACCTTTGGCTCACTTTTAGACCCAGAGCAATGCTGACCCATATTAGAAGGCCTCCAGACGGGCGACCCTTTGAACGACTTTGTTGGAGAGCTGGGACAAAATAGGTAGTAAATCCTACTCTATATTTTGGTTCCTGAGACCAGGTTTCTTGCAGGATACAAATATCAAATGGCTCTAAGAACACATTCCATTCTGGGTTATCAAAGTTCCGATTTAGCCCTGCCACGTTCCAACTTACAATCTTTAACGGGGGTACAACTATGGTAGATTGGCTAAGAAAGTGAGCAGATGCAGATAGAATAGGCACAGCCACTAGAGGTAGCCTTTCTAAGGGCTCATTTTGGGAAATTTTTGGGGAGATTTTAGGGGCCATGATTTCCTCAGGCTGGGTTCCCACAGATAGTGTGGCCTGGATGGGAACCTTGGATAGAATGTGGGAAGGTGCCAACTGGTCATCCCTACCTTGTGGGTTAAAAACATCCAGATCAGTCAGGTCAGCTAGATCTGCGCCACTCGCAACTATCGACCCCCCCTCAAGAATTGGGCTATATAATGTTCTTACTAAGCCAGAGGGATGGACAGTGACTAAGGGTTCAGTACCTGCACAAAGGGAATCGGAAGGCCCATAAGCTGGCAATGGTAGTACATTTCCCGCTGTGTGGAAACCAGAATGCCTGGAGAGTCAATCTACTTCCTCCAGGCCTCCGAATCTATTTGAAATTGGGAAGCCATTCCAGTGTGAAAGAGGATCCACACGATGGTTAGGGCGGTTTCTCCTTGGTTGGTGATGAACTAATGACCAGTTGTCCGTCTGATTATATATGGAGCGTGGGGGATAGAAAAAGGACAATGGCCTAGGAATGACAGAGGACCCTTCACTGCAGGGCCACGAACATATATGCTGAGCCGTGTGTGGATCATCAAAAGTTACAACTATACAATCCCCCGGATTCGTTTTCCTTGTTGGGCCCACCCAGGAAGTTCTGCGCACCATCAGGACTTTACTTCTGCGGCCATTGGGAATAGGTCTATTGACATTAAGCCAATGAATTATTTTATTTTTCAGAGACCAGTGATTCTCATATTGGCCGCTGTTAATCTGGGGAACTCCCGTCAGCACAACTACAAAGTCGTTGGCCTCCGGGGGAAGGTCAATATAGCCCCCTCTAAAGTTATTCTTTACCTGGAGATCCTGGGTGGGCGGTATAATCGCCTCGCCAAGATGGAGTTTTGAAGTTCCAGATTTAGTGTTAGCAGATAAGTGGGTGGAAGCCCGTTTGGGGGCCTTAGGGATTGTGGCAGTTGAAATTTGGTCCACAGCCACAGTCCTCGGTTTGGGGACCGGGCGTGCAGTGCTAGGTATGGTAGGGAGAATTTGGTGTACTTGTGATGTGGAAGCTGGAGGAGTAGCATCAGCTACAGGGAGACCCTGGTTCTCAAGACTTCTCAAACCGAGAGTGGCCAGAGCAATAATGCTCTTTTCCATCTCGAGTAGGTTGTTTTCGATTCGTGAGAGTCTGAGATCTAAAGGGGAAAGAAGCTTTTTAAGGGATTCCCATACCAGATCTATGAATTCCCTATCATTGTTGCCCAAACCATCTACCTGTAAACCCTCAGATTCTAAGGTGATATTGGGTGGCTCGACGGTTGACCCCGCCCCCCTCCCTCCGTTGGGGGCTGCTTCCCAAGAGGCCGGACACCTTTGGTAATAGGTGTCGAGCCTTTCGTCAGTGCCAAATGTTGTGACACCGCGACTTTCGCCTTCTTCCGTGAACGAGAGCGAGGCTTCCGATTTGGTTGGGTAGCACTAGAGGCATTAAATACCACTGGAGGGGGAAGGATAGGAGTGTCATTCTGAGTGCAAGAGGTGGCAGGTACACTCGCTTCCACTAGATTGGGTTGTAGGACATGGTGTGGAGAAGGGACAAGTGAGAGCGGGGTCGGGTGAACCTCAGCCTGTGAAATTATACAATGGGGGATAGGAGGGCGCTCTGGAGTAACCGCCGCGGCTATGGGGCCCAAGGAGGATTTTTTGGAAGTAGCAATAACCTCAGACAGTCTTCTAGCAGCTGCCAACTCAAGAGATACCCGAGTTTGGAGTTTAGATATTTCCTGATCTATGGCGAAGTTGGTGCGGGTAATGAAGTCATCCATAGGACCACTAATTGGATGACCACCTTTAGAGGCCTTGCTCCTGGTTATTCTAGTGCACATACCTTAAGTGAGGGGCAAAGCCAGTCAACAAATAATGTGGAATGGAGGACGAATAGTTGAGCTTTATGGTCCTCAGTGGTATGGAACAAAGGGCGAAAGAGGATGGGCCAGTCCAGTCCGCTCAGTCCTCGAACGGCCTCAAACGGCCCGCTCTTTGCCCGGTCTTCGCCCCGGTCTTCGCCCCCGCGCAGCGTTTAGTGCCCGTATTTGTAGATCCAAGGTCAATGGGCGGAGTAGGTGAAGGTGGGGCGGGGCGGTCAGGGAGAGCGGGGCCAGGTGATACGGCCGCTTACACCGGGACTCCTGGGAGTGTGAGTCCCGGTTTCCACTCGCAGCCCTGCTGCCTCTCAGGAACCCCACAGAAGCGCCAAGCAGAAGAGGAAGAAGTCTGAAGCGGGACCCGCGGAGTGGGTTCCGCGAGCCGTGGATAGAGAGCCTTTACGATCCGCAACACAGTCCAGGTATGCAAGGAGTGGGAATAGTAATTTTTACCCCTACGCAATCCAACGCTTTCCCTACTGTTGCACTCCTTGGAGTTGGAATAGTAATTTTTACCCCTACGCTATCCAACGCTTTCCCTACTGTTGCACCCACTGGAGTGGGAATAGTAATTTATACCCCTACGCTATCCAACGCTTTCCCTACTGTTGCACTCCTTGGAGTTGGAATAGTAATTTTTACCCCTACGCTATCCAACGCTTTCCCTACAGTTGCACCCACTGGAGTGGGAATAGTAATTTTTACCCCTAAGCTATCCAACGCTTTCCCTACTGTTGCACCCACTGGAGTGGGAATAGTAATTTTAACCCCTACGCTATCCAACGCTTTACCTACGATTGCAATCTTTGGAGTGGGAATAGTAATTTTAACACTTCTGCTATTGTACGGTAATAATATTGGATATTATTTAATTATTTTATGTTACTATATATGTTTTAACAAATGTGATTAAAAAAAATTATAACTTTTATTAATTATTATAAGTTAATTTAAGTATATTTTAGTAATTAATTTTTAATATTAATTTAATTTAACATTGTTTTTAATAAAGTCGATATTTTTATAAACTATATTTTAGTAAACAATATTTTATACTCGATATTGTTGTACTTACCTGTTTGTAGATACAAATTCGATATTCTGTCTGTCTATATTTTTTACACAATATTTTTGATAGTCGATATTCTGTCCCTCGATATTATGTCAGTGATCCAAAGCGCCCACCTGCCTTTAGGCACTAACGTCTGACTGTGCCCTACAAGTACGTTGTAAACATAGGAAACTGTGGAATGTGGTTAGGTATAATTTTACACTATAGCCTGGTGTGAAATTATGTGCACAAGCAAACAGGATTATGCTCCTGGGGGCATGCCAACTCCAGTTGGCTCGTTTCTTTAATTGTTCCCATTTATACTCTATCCACATAGTTATCTACCGCACTGCGCATACAGAGCGATCTGCACATTGGTGGCCAGTTGTGCCCAAACTTGGAAAAATGCAGGTATTTTGGCTTTCACACTGAAACTTCAAATTTTTCCTTTTATCTCGAAATTGGCAGAGTAAAATGTCACCAAAGTAAGGAAGGATACCCAGTGACCAATAAAGAAAGGGGCTGACCAAAATCAGTAAGCATATGCTGCAGATAGAACTGTTCATGCAGTTCAACTTGGGAAGATTGCTCACAAAACTCTGTGGCTACAAAAATGATTGTTCTGCACTTCTACTAATATTTCAAGCTGCCAATAACTAACAAAACCACACCTACTTACCTCCAACACTACTCTAAGCTAAAGCTACTATCACAAAGGAACTGCACATATTTGCAAAAAACCGAGATGATACCAAAGCCAACGACAACCCTGGAGTCAAGTCCTTTAAGGCAGCTAAAGCAGCCAGGCCAATGGCTAAAATGAGATCTCCCAACCCCTCCTTTCTTTATCTTGTGGGCAGTGCTGATAGGAGGTCTTGCAAAATAGCCAACGCTGGCGGTGGGAAAACCAAATGAAGTACCCAACAGGTCTCATCCAGCTCTAAGACGAGGGGATTTGTCTAATACAAAGTAAATAGTAACTATAACTTGAGCTGGGCGAGTGCCTGGTGAGTATGGAGAAGATGGTTTACCATGCGAATGGGAGACTGGGAAAAGGGGAACATGGAAGTATCCGGAGTCTGCGATGCAGAGTGCGTGTAAGGCCTATAAGGATGGAGGATTATCAGGTAGACTGGTAATTTCAGTCTCTCCAGTACATATTTGTATGTATATATTGGTAGTGGATTACATAAATGTTTTATTTCCACTTTCTCTTTTCTCTTCTGGTGTTGGGTTCGCAAATACATTTCTTTCTCTCTTATTTCTATTAAATAGTTTCACACTCCTATCATGTGATATTTTTCTTATTATGAGGAGTGTGAAGTGACGCATTCTGTGTTAAAGAACCTTTATAAGAATATTTCTTTCTGCAACTTTGCAATGGACGTTTGTCCAATGTCCTGTTACAGTTGGCTGGTGATTCCCTTCCTGTGTGTTGGCACTTAACTAAAGTCATTTTAGGTCATTTTACCTCTTGTATATACTTTAGTATATACTTCTTATATACATAGAACATGCCCATAGGCTTCCCATTTGCTGGCTCCCTTGTCACTCTCATATTCCTTCTCCCCATTTGTCCATGGCATGCATTTGTCATGCGTCTTCCTGTGTTTAGCCATCCCTGAGAGCAGGGACTAAGTACAATATAAATACACAGGTCACCATTTTAACATCTGTTAAGGAACTCCTTTCTTCTTTCTTGAAAAGCAATTCACAGAATTGGTCCTGCTTTCACCCATTTGCACTGTTTTTTAAACATGCGTGT
The DNA here is from genome assembly GCF_964263255.1 of Lissotriton vulgaris. NCBI lineage: Eukaryota > Metazoa > Chordata > Amphibia > Caudata > Salamandridae > Lissotriton > Lissotriton vulgaris. The sequence continues at coordinate 255,885,253 of NC_141690.1, forward strand.
AAATCTTGTCATCTAGTCACCTTTTCTGTGCATTCAAAGAGCAAGTCAAGGGGGCCGTGGCTTGCGCGCAGCACGAGATGGACGACTAGTTGTGGAGCTCCTCTTCGCCGTCTCCCGACTTCAGACATTTCGGGAGAACTTCCCTGTTTCTTCGGCCCGAGGGCAGATTTAACTAACTTATGATGCGGTGAGCGTTTTGGCTGTTTTTCTGCCATTTTCTTCGCTTTTTGGGCATTGTGCATGGCGTGACTCGGCTCTCATCATGATGGCCGCCATTTTGCTTTTTATTTATTACCGCGCCTCAGAGCCTCACAATGCGCTTTCATAATTTCACCACCGCCTCATGAGATTTTATTGTTTTTCTTCTTCTGTGCACACCGAGGGAGTTACTTTTTTTTGTCACCTGCCACTGCAATGAATCTGCTTTGTATCTCTATCACTTTCTCACATTCCTTGTGAACTATCCCCTCAATGAGCAGCCACCATTTTGCGTTTCTTCTTCCTCAAGTTGAACAAATGCTGCAAACCCAATTACCATATCTGTTATAGGATTTGCGATTTCTCGACTTATTTGTGCTTCTTCATACCCCTTTGAATGAGGCTTTTTCGTCTCCATTAACTCTGGAACCTTAGTTCCAATAGTTCTGGACTCCATTTTAACAATATTCACCTACAGACAGAAAAAAGAACTCCCTCTTGACCTAAATCACTTTACTACTGGGAACAGCCTCAATTGTGAAAGGCATACATAAATCACATATCCATACATTTTTGTTTGTTTTCTACGTTTTTTTATTTTTTAAAGTCTTTTTGTCATACATTAGATCATTTTTTTCTTTTTTCTTTTGTGAAAACAGGTACTTATTCACTGTATTTCATATTATTTATTGTAAATACATATCAAGAAATACATTTTATAATTCCATTACATGAGAAAAAGTTATACACATCTCTTTAAAAAAACGAGACAATTATTGTACACCAGGTCGAGAACCACAGACACATACACTCACTCACACACCCTACTCATACATAACTCCACTACAACCAAAAGACATCCTGTTGTTTTGCACTAGTTGTCCACTAAACAATCACAGTGGTTGGATCGAAGTATAGAAATGGCCGCCGCATTTCGGTGGAAAAACTGCACTGAAGACCACCTTCATCAGGACCAGCCAGTGGCAATTTTAACAGTGTGTCTCGAAACCTGGAATTAGTGTCTTGTGGTGATGTGCATTGCGCAACTTGGAACTGTCCTATGTCATCGTGAATGTTCCTTGTACAGTGTTCTAGTTGGGGCAGTTATTTCCTTGCCATCGACCTGCCTGCTGGGACGGCTCTCCCTTCACCTTGCAATAAACCACGATTGAAGAGTACCTTTCCTGTGTCCCATCTACATTATTTCACTGGCGACAGAGGACGGGATCCACCCCTCGACGATTAGAACTGTTCATTTTTTTTTTTGCCGTTTTTTTTTCTTTATCGACAACATCAAACTGTGAGTACATTTACAAAGTTATTTAACTGGGATTGACCAGGGAGAGCCGTACCCACTTTTAGACCTACGATTACACGGTCCAACTTAAAAAAAAAGAGCTAACGAAGGGAAAACCTGAGGAAACCCATCTGTTTCCTACACAAAAAAACCTTCTTGAGTAAACGACTTGCCGAAGATTTTCCTCGCTCTTACAAACACTTAACAAGCAGCAATTCCATCGCATTGGGAACACTAAAAGAGCTGTTTTCCTCACCACGTTTCACGAAGCTCACAGGACCCTCCACTCAGGCTGCAGTCACTACTATGATGACGTGGTTGAGCCTGACATGAGTGACATCACCTTCTGATGCGTGTGGTCGACCTATCACAAACACGCTTAGACGTTTAGAAAACATTCAATGGTTTCAGATCACCATAGCAACTGAATTTACATACCGACTGAAACCAGCGCGAAGACATTGCTTGTATTACGTTATGAAAAGCTTCAAGCTCTCATTCTTTTTACACAGCGCTACACATGTGATTGATTTACCTCATCTGGACATCGAACATCTGTGCCTTATAACAAAATAAATAAACTCCGAGATCAAATCGCTCACCCTGTCATGTAACGCTGCGCTGACACACACAGCTTCTACACGTGTTTGTCAAGCATTTCACAGCGTTTGAAATGCAGAGTTCGTCTGTTTGAACAAATTCTCACGCTGCCTCGGAATTCAAAACGAAAAACAGGATTTTCCATCTCATACTGCCATCTAGTGACAGAAACTGGAACTAAATTAGAATTGGACAATATATTTTTTTTTTCTCTTTCTCCTTTCTTCAACACAACTCATTGCTTCTGTGATGCACACACAATTATTACAGTGTGTACAATTTTTGCGGCATATTACTTCTGTGATATGCTCACATTTTTGTGGGTAGAAGTAAATTCTGGGGATTTCACATTTTTCACGACTAGTACATATTTTATTTTATTGAAGGTCCAGAACATGTTCTAATTTTCAAACAACTTTTATTGAAGCCAATCCAAACTATCAAAATTAATCTACATCTCATCAGTAACTAATCCATTTAACTATGCAAAGTGTCACCCCACCAGCTCCATTCTTGCAGGTACCTGGTGATCCTCCCTTGGAATGGAAATTATGGGTCAGATCGTTCATGGCCTACTTGGGTGCCATTGATGGTCAAAGATATAGACCGGAGAGGAAAAAGAACCTCATGTACTACCATTTGGGGGTCGAAGGTCAAAATGTTTTTGACCATTTACCTCCATATGATCCACCTGAGGGTCAAGATCCTGATGAGTTTGAAATAGCTAAGGCGAAATTAGAGAAATATTTTACTAAAACAAAAAACTTAGTTGTACATAGGTATAAGTTTTTCACAAGGACACAAAAGAGTGATGAAAATATCGATACCTTCATAACTGCTCTAAAAATGTTAGCTGCAAATTGTGAATTTGACAATTTCACATCACAGCTCATTAGAGATCAGCTTGTTGCACGTTGCTATTGCAAAGAAATTCAAAAGAAGTTGCTAACGTGTAAAGACCCCTCATTAGATAAGGCGGTAGATATAGCTAAAAGCATAGAAACCTCTATGGATGATGTCAAACAGCTGGAAACAGCCTTGTCCAATACCACAATCTCTGGTGCTATGTCCAGTACCACGATCTCTGGTGCTATATCTAATTCTCCTGCAACCAGAACTCCTTTTATGCCGCGTGGCAATTTCAGAAGACCCTATTCTTCTAGAGGTGGTAGATTCAGACAGTCTGACTCTAGAATGTTTTTCTATAGATGTGGTTCTTCCTCTCATGTTTCTTCTTTTAGGAACTGTCCTGCAGCCAACCAACAGTGTGGACAGTGTGGTAAAATGGGGCATTTTGCTAAGATATGCATGAGAGGCAGGAGAGGAGGCACAAGAGGAAATGTTCGATGTGTCATCAATGATGAAAGTATGAGCGAGAATGGTGACAATTTTTCGTATGAGGATGATCTTTCTCATGAAGATGTCATGCATCAAGAATATGTGGTAGTAGTCATGGATTCCCATGACAAAAGTATTTCTCATGACATCCCTGATCCCGAGGTTGATGTTATCATTGGAAAAGATCACGTTCAGTTGCTAGTCGACACTGGTGCACGCATAACCATTATTTCACAAGATAAATACACCAAATTTTGGCATAACAAGAGTTTATTACCCCCAGATATCCTTACTGTGGCCTTTGAAGGCAGTAGGATTAATTTACTTGGATTTTTCTGGGCCGACATCAAGGTGTTAGGAGTAACTATCAAGGGGAAGGTATATGTGGCCAAGAAAGGAATTAATGTTCTTGGTCTTATCCACCAAGCTGAAATAGGTCTAACTATCAAGCCAGGATTAGCTAATCCAGTTTTCATCGACAAACAGATTAAAGACACTCCTGTTTCCGCGATTACTAATAATACACTGTGCACTCATGCGCACAACACTTGGGAACAAAAGTTTAGTAAAATTTTTGAGAACCGTCTTGGAAAAATCACTAACTTTCAGCATACCATCAGAGTAAAGGACAATGTTGTTCCTACCAAACACAAATTACGCAATGTTCCTTTGAGCATCAGAAGCGATCTGTCTAAACATTTGAAGGCTCTGTGTGATCAAGGGATCATTGAAAAAGTCGAATCTACTCTGTGGCTTTCCCCCATTGTCTTAGCCAAGAAGAGGTCAGGAGATTTGAGAATGTGTGTTGACTTACGCACCCTAAATGAAGCCATTTGGGTTGATGGGTTTCCTTTGCCACGAATTGAAGACCTTATTGCCAAAGTGGGGTCATCTTCGTGGTTTACGAAACTCGATCTCAAGGCTGCCTATCATCAGGTAGAATTAAATCCTCAATCTAGACATCTCACTGCCTTCGTCACCCCTGATGGTGTTTTCCAATTTTGTCGTCTTCCCTTTGGGCTGGCGTCAGCCGCAGCTGTCTTTCAAAGACTTATGTCGGAGATGTTTGCCCATAATCCCAATGTAGTTGTCTTTCAGGATGACATTCTCATCTTTTCCAAAACAGAGAGTGAGCACGATCAAGCGATTAATGAAGTTTTCGAAGTTCTCGAGAATAGAGGTCTGACCCTGCAGAAAGCTAAGTGCATTTTCAAGGCCAAAGAAATAGAGTATTTAGGACATATTATTTCAGAAAAAGGCATCAAGCCTAGGCCTGGTTTAGTTAAGAGTATTACTGAGGCTCCAGCTCCTCAAAACAGAGAACAACTGTTGTCTTTCCTCGGTTTGTGTGAATTTTAAGCAAAATTCATGAAAGACTTCGCAAAAACTACTGAATGTTTCAGGACCTTACTGAAGAAAGGAGCTGTTTTCGAGTGGTCAGAAGAATGTAAAAAAGGTTTCCAGATTATCAAAGATCATATACTTTCAGCTCCAGCTTTACAGGCATTTGTTGAAGGAAAACAAACTTTTGTCACGGTTGATGCGTGTGAGTATGGTTTGGGTGCAGTTCTTTCCCAATGTTCTGGCGGGAAGGAGTATACGGTCGGCTTTGCCTCCCGTACTCTTCGTCCTGTGGAACGGAAATATTCGGTCATTGAAAAAGAACTTCTGGCATGCACATGGAGTGTGGAAAAATTTAAATCATATCTGTGGGGCAGGTCTTTTGTTCTCAGAACAGATCATCGACCTTTAGTTGATATCTTAAATGGAAAAAATGTCAAACGCACAACAGCTCGTTTAGCAAGGTTGTCCACGAAATTACTTGAATTCTCTTTTAGCGTCGAATACATACCTGGGGGAAGAAACAGCAGAGCTGACTGCCTTTCCAGGCTTCCCATAACCGACAGTGATGAACAAGATTGGGAGACTGAGGTAGAGGAATGTTTTGTTGCTAATGTCTGTCAGGAACCCATTTCTTTTCTAGAGGATGATTGGATCAAAGCACTAAGTAATGATGTAATCCGTAAAGAAGTTTCCTCCCTTATCAAAAAGGGGTGGCCGAAAGAGAAATGTCTTTCTCCCGATCTCCAAATGTTTTGGAAAATTAACACTGAGCTCTCAATGGAAAATAGTGTAATTGTCCGTGGTGACAAGTTGGTTCCTCCATCATGTTTTAGAGAGAAAATTATTTTGGCAGCACATTCTGGCCATCTCGGCGCTACCATTACTAAAAGAAAAGTGAGGTCGGATTTCTGGTGGCCAAAAATGGACTCTCAGATAGATGAGATGGTCAGACTATGTCCACGTTGTAGTGCCAGTGACAAGGTATTAGTGTTGGAAGGTCTTGTTGAATCTAAGGTTTCTGTTCCAGGTCGTGCTTGGCAGAAGTTAGGAATGGACTTCTTGGGACCATTCCATGTCCTTCCCAACAACTCCAAATATTTTTTGGTTCTCATTGATCATTTGTCAAGGTGGGTCGAAGTTGAACCAATCAGTATACCAAATTCCAAAAGTGTCATTGATTGCTTGAATAGTATCTTTTTGAGAGAAGGTTATCCAGAGGAAATATTAACCGATAACGGAGTTCAATTCATCTCTCATGAAATGAACTCCTTTTTGAGGTCGTGTGGTATCAAACACACCAGAACTCCTCTTTATCATCCGCAAAGCAATGGCAAGACTGAAAGATTTAATAGAGTTATCGTGGAGTGTGTTCAGTCTGCTTTCAAATCTAGAAGTTGTGTATTTAAAGCAGTTAAAGATCTTGTATGGTCCTACCGCACTTCCCCTCATTCTGCTACCAATTATTCCCCTTTTGAACTCATGAGAGGGAGGAAAGCTTGTTCACAAGTATATCCCTTCTGGATGGTAAGAAATTTTCACCAAAGTGGCGACATGAGCAATATGTGGGATGCTGCTCATAGAAAATCCTCTGATGTGTGTTCTAAACAGGTTAAACCTGGAAAGAAAATGTCTCACAACATTCAGATTGGAGATTGGGTTAAAGTTAAAAATCCTGTTTTAGTTAGGAAAGGTCTTTCAAAGTTTTTAGATTCTCAGCAAGTAGTGGATACTCGCAAGAATGCGGTCAGATTGACCAATGGCAATTGGTGGTGTACTTCCCAAATCGCAAAAGATCCCTCTGGTTTTTCAAGTAATGTCAACTTTAAAAATGTTTCGGAGGGGGATGGGGTTAGGAAAAGTACTAGAATGTCTGTCAGACCTAGCAAATTGCGAGATTATGTTTAACCCTGTTGTACTTTTCACTTGAATCCAACAAGCTGCGAAGTTATGTTCAACCCTATGGTATCCCTCATTTACTTTCCCATGATCTGTGTTTTACTCTCACTGTAATTGATGTTTTGGTGATTCTCTTTCCAAAAGAGGGGAGGTGTGGTGATGTGCATTGCGCAACTTGGAACTGTCCTATGTCATCGTGAATGTTCCTTGTACAGTGTTCTAGTTGGGGCAGTTATTTCCTTGCCATCGACCTGCCTGCTGGGACGGCTCTCCCTTCACCTTGCAATAAACCACGATTGAAGAGTACCTTTCCTGTGTCCCATCTACATTATTTCATGTCTCTTTGTTAAAATATTCTGTATCAACATGCCAGTACAGGACTCCTTCACACCTCAAATGACTGCCAAAGATTTGAGTTTGGTAGCCTGGGATAAAATATTTTCCAACGTCCTTCACACTCACAATGAAGAAATCAATTAGAGAGGTGAGCAGCTTCCTTCATAGATCGTCATGGAAAGATTGACAGAATGCTCTTGCTTGTTAATCCAGAGTCCCCTTTAAAAAGATAGCTCCCAACATCCTTCTAGCTTTCTGTATGCTGTATTTTATGTCGGTCTACACGGATCCTAAATTTAATTAGTCCTCTTCTTCATACACGATAGCTCTGGTAGACTTATTTTGTGTTCATCGAATACCGACGTTCTGTGTGCGTCCCAGAGCTCCGCCAGAAGTTACGCCTCAATCGTATTTTGAATACCTAATGTTGGTTCTAAAATAAAACAACTATATATTTTTATACAAACCATTGGCCTAGAGTTCAGTTCTTGAGTGCGTGAGACCATTTGCTGACTGAGTGGGTACAATAAATGCTTTCCACTGCCCTCTGATACTGCCTTACTGCTCGAGCAAGCTTCCACTTTAGAGAGTAAGGTTATATCTAACTTTTGCCTCTGCCAAACCTCTGGGGACTGTAGACTCTGTGCACACTGTACCTTACTTTGGTCTAGTATATACAGAGCCACTTTCTTACAAATGCACAATGGAAATCGCACTGTGAGCACAAGGTGGTGGAATTGTTTCACAGGTTTAACAGATCAGGAGACAGAATGCAACATCATATACCATCCATCCATCTACACCCTTTGTGTTCTAATGTCATTCGATGAGGCAGGACAAACCAAGTTACACTCCACGCAAGGCCTCTCCAATGAGCAGCTTGTGAGCTGCTGGTAGCGCTCACGCTGCCTGTAAGCAGCTCTCCTGTGTGCAGCCCAAGTCTATGAAAATAGAACAATTATTGAATGTACGCCACAGTGTATATTTGCAGAACTCAAAGGCTGATGTTTGTCGAAAAAAAATTGGTTTCCAAAATATAATTTGAACCAGATTTTGAAGCATTAAATCATTTGGGAAGACATTAATAAAAGGACTACTTTTGAGCCACAGGCATTGCAGTGTTGAATGTTATATACGACCCATGTAGAGGTATTCAAATAAACAACGCTTTTTAGGTCGAGCGTACAGTGCTTGCGCTGTAGCTTAGCGACCTATTGTTTATACTTTAGGAGTTGAACTCCACCCATTTTTGCCGATAGCTTTTTATTTGTTTAAGTTGGTGTCGTTTACAAAAACTGGCTTGCTAATGGACAATCTGTTGTCTTTGTCCCTCCTTCTCGTTTCCGGTTTTCGCCATGCAGCACCGGCCAAGGGCATATCATCATGGGACTTATCTCTGCTTTTTTGGCTTTAAAAGCCAGAACAGCGCAGATTATGTTTCTGCCCTATCAACAATCGCATGTTAGCACCCTTTTTCCCTCCTCCTCCCTTTGCATCTCTAATGAGATGCAAAATGGGCGTTTCTTCCTAAAGTAACTGGAGAAATGTCGCTAACCGACATTTCTCCAATTATCAATGGGCATGCTAACAAGCATAGCCATAAGAAAAGTAGCGCAAACCGCAGTTATCGCTACTTTCCTTACGCCTGCTTTTAGTTTGACTTAGCCATGATATCCAATGGAAGGTGGATATCATGGTTAAGTCTACCCTGCCCTATTAACAACGTAGCGCCAAATGTTATGCGATTATCGCTGGATTCCCAGCGATAATTGCACATTTGGCAGCTAACTCGGTTACTTTTATCGCTCTGGAGATAGGCGTCACTGATAGCGCGCTATCTCCGCGATAAAAACAAGCGATAGCCGGCGATAATTATCCTAGCGCTAAGTGTGCTTAGCGATAATTATCGCCGGTTGTTGATGGTAGGCAGGCGCGCAACACCCATTGGACTCACCGAGCTTCAACCCCCCCCCCCCCCCCCGTCATGTGTGGCAGACCGGGATGAGACAGATCCCGGGCACACAAAGAGCCGCACCCGAACGTTTCACAGGTCTTTAAAAGACCATTTGAATGTTAATTAGGCCTTGCTGTTGTTTCACACATTGTTGGAGGCCCTGCAGCTCCACTCTGCCTAATGATTAAAGTTTCAGCCCCCCCCCCGAAATTTTTTCTTAGCCCCCCCCCCCACCCCCGAAATTTGGCTCTAGTTGCGCCTCTGATGGTAGGCCCCTACTTTTCTTCATCTTGTGTTGTCCTGCCTCAGTGCCACATATGGTACATGTCCGCCTCGCTTTGCATTTGTAGAAATGGTATCTCTCCCTTGTTATTTTATGGACCTCGGCCGCGCTGTGTAACATGAGTAGCAGCGCCGTTACGGAGGATGCAGGAGCCAAACTGTGCTGAGTTCCTCCTCCTCTGACTCATTATGTCCCGCTGCGTCCTTCCTGGGCTCGGGCTCTGCGGGAGAATTAATGCTTGAACTCAGGGCACAAGTCGTAAAAAAAGAAGTGGGGGGGGCGCTGTAACCGGAAGTGATGTCACGACAGGAAATGACATCACGAAAGGTGCCGAGCTACTCGTCCCAGAGAGGCCAAAGAGTGAAGTACAGCTTTTTAGGTCTCGGGCTTCGAGACCTATTGTCACGGAGTTCACTCTCAACGGAGCCAGAGCGGTGAACGAGCGCCGATTGCATCTCGTGGACGCGCACGCCGAGCCTCCTGGAGCCGTGCACATCTCTTGCTCCACATTCACACTCACGGAAGCACACACTCACGCACGCACGCACACACACACACACACACACACACACACACACACACACACACCTCCCTCTCTGCCCACTCCCTCTCTGCCGCCCCCCCCTCGACCCCCACTCACCGGGCTCTTTCCCTCGCAGCGGGTCAGTCATGGCAGCAGGCAGACTCGGTGTCTTCTCCGGGGATCTTCAGCTGATGTGCACGCCCACGCTGGTCTCGTGCGCGCCCGCCACGCTGTTTGACGCCTGTTGATCCACAGCTTGTTGCTTACAGCCAGTGGGTTGAACTTGAATGTACTCGACAAAATATCCTTATATAACTAAAAAGTGAGCATTTTCTTCATCTCACGTTTGTAAAGGTAACCATGAACACCAATTGTGTTAAAATATATTGAATACAATAGATCACCTTCCACTCGCCCATACATATACTTTAAATTCCTTATTCATATTATTAGAACAAAGCAACGCAGAAGATAATTTTTGGTTGTCTGTGGGTGGGGAGATGGGGTTAGCACTCTCTGCCCTCTTTTCCTATCATTGACTCTTTGGCGCCTATAGGAAAAACCCAAGCTGCTTATACTTAAGAAGAATTCTGCATAAGGATTATTATAGTGTGAGTGCAGAGTGCGCACAGTTCAGAGTGCGCAGAGTGCAGAGTGTGAAGTAGTGAGTGCAGCATGAGTAAGTAGAGTGTGAGTGCAGAGTGTGAAGTAGTGAGTGCAGAGTGAGTGTGCAGAGTGTGAATGCAGCGTGCAGAGTGTGAGTGCAGAGTGTAAGTGTGAGTGCAGAGTAGTGAGTGCAGAGTAGTGAGTGCAGAGTGTGAGTAGTGAGTGCAGAGTGTGAGTAGTGAGTGCAGAGTAGTGAGTGCAGAGTGTGAGTAGTGAGTGCAGAGTGTGAGTAGTGAGTGCAGAGTGTGAGTAGTGAGTGCAGAGTGTGAGTGCAGAGTGTGAGTGCAGAGTGTGAGTAGTGAGTACAGAGTGCAGAGTAGTGAGTACAGAGTGCAGAGTAGTGAGTACAGAGTGCAGAGTAGTGAGTGCAGAGTAGTGAGTGCAGAGTAGTGAGTGCAGAGTAGTGAGTGCAGAGTAGTGAGTGCAGAGTAGTGAGTGCAGAGTAGTGAGTGCAGAGTAGTGAGTGCAGAGTAGTGAGTGCAGAGTAGTGAGTAGTGAGTGCAGAGTAGTGAGTAGTGAGTGCAGAGTAGTGAGTAGTGAGTGCAGAGTAGTGAGTGCAGAGTAGTGAGTGCAGAGTAGTGAGTAGTGAGTGCAGAGTAGTGGGTGCAGAGTAGTGAGTGCAGAGTAGTGAGTGCAGAGTAGTGAGTGCAGAGTAGTGAGTGCAGAGTAGTGAGTGCAGAGTAGTGAGTGCAGAGTAGTGAGTGCAGAGTAGTGAGTGCAGAGTAGTGAGTGCAGAGTAGTGAGTGCAGAGTAGTGAGTAGTGAGTGCAGAGTAGTGAGTAGTGAGTGCAGAGTAGTGAGTGCAGAGTAATGAGTAGTGAGTTCAAAGTAGTGAGTGCAGAGTAGTGAGTAGTGAGTGCAGAGTGTGAGTGCAGAGTGTGAGTGCAGAGTAGTGAGTACAGAGTGCAGAGTAGTGAGTACAGAGTGCAGAGTAGTGAGTGCAGAGTAGTGAGTGCAGAGTAGTGAGTGCAGAGTAGTGAGTGCAGAGTAGTGAGTGCAGAGTAGTGAGTGCAGAGTAGTGAGTAGTGAGTGCAGAGTAGTGAGTAGTGAGTGCAGAGTAGTGAGTGCAGAGTAGTGAGTAGTGAGTGCAGAGTAGTGAGTAGTGAGTGCAGAGTAGTGAGTGCAGAGTAGTGAGTGCAGAGTAGTGAGTGCAGAGTAGTGAGTGCAGAGTAGTGAGTGCAGAGTAGTGAGTAGTGAGTGCAGAGTAGTGAGTAGTGAGTGCAGAGTAGTGAGTAGTGAGTGCAGAGTAGTGAGTAGTGAGTGCAGAGTAGTGAGTGCAGAGTAATGAGTAGTGAGTTCAAAGTAGTGAGTGCAGAGTAGTGAGTAGTGAGTGCAGAGTAGTGAGTGCAGAGTAGTGAGTAGTGAGTTCAGAGTATTGAGTGCAGAGTAGTGAGTAGTGAGTGCAGAGTAGTGAGTGCAGAGTAGTGAGTAGTGAGTGCAGAGTAGTGAGTAGTGAGTGCAGAGTAGTGAGTAGTGAGTGCAGAGTAGTGAGTGCAGATTGCAAAGTAGTGAGTGCAGATTGCAAAGTAGTGAGTGCAGATTGCAAAGTAGTGAGTGCAGAGTAGAGTAGTGAGTGCAGAGTAGTGAGTAGTGAGTGCAGAGTAGTGAGTGCAGAGTAGTGAGTAGTGAGTAGTGAGTGCAGAGTAGTGAGTGCAGAGTAGTGAATAGTGAGTGCAGAGTAGTGAGTAGTGAGTGCAGAGTAGTGAGTAGTGAGTGCAGAGTAGTGAGTAGTGAGTGCAGAGTAGTGAGTGCAGAGTAGTGAGTGCAGAGTAGTGAGTGCAGAGTAGTGAGTGCAGAGTAGTGAGTGCAGAGTAGTGAGTGCAGAGTAGTGAGTGCAGAGTAGTGAGTGCAAGTAGTGAGTAGTGAGTGCTGAGTAGTGAGTGCATAGTAGTGAGTAGTGAGTGCAGAGTAGTGAGTGCAGAGTAGTGAGTAGTGAGTGCAGAGTAGTGAGTGCAAGTAGTGAGTAGTGAGTGCTGAGTAGTGAGTGCAGAGTAGTGAGTGCAGAGTAGTGAGTGCAGAGTAGTGAGTAGTGAGTGCAGAGTAGTGAGTGCAGAGTAGTGAGTGCAGAGTAGTGAGTGCAGAGTAGTGAGTGCAGAGTAGTGAGTGCAGAGTAGTGAGTAGTGAGTGCTGAGTAGTGAGTAGTGAGTGCAGAGTAGTGAGTGCAGAGTAGTGAGTGCAGAGTAGTGAGTGCAGAGTAGTGAGTGCAGAGTAGTGAGTGCAGAGTAGTGAGTAGTGAGTGCAGAGTAGTGAGTAGTGAGTGCAGAGTAGTGAGTGCATAGTAGTGAGTAGTGAGTGCAGAGTAGTGAGTGCAGAGTAGTGAGTAGTGAGTGCAGAGTAGTGAGTGCAGAGTAGTGAGTAGTGAGTGCAGAGTAGTGAGTAGTGAGTGCAGAGTAGTGAGTGCAGAGTAGTGAGTGCAGAGTAGTGAGTGCAGAGTAGTGAGTGCAGAGTAGTGAGTGCATAGTGAGTGCAGAGTAGTGAGTAGTGAGTGCTGAGTAGTGAGTAGTGAGTGCAGAGTAGTGAGTGCAGAGTAGTGAGTGCAGAGTAGCGAGTGCAGAGTAGTGAGTAGTGAGTGCAGAGTAGTGAGTAGTGAGTGCAGAGTAGTGAGTGCATAGTAGTGAGTAGTGAGTGCAGAGTAGTGAGTAGTGAGTGCAGAGTAGTGAGTAGTGAGTGCAGAGTAGTGAGTGCAAGTAGTGAGTAATGAGTGCTGAGTAGTGAGTGCAGAGTAGTGAGTAGTGAGTGCAGAGTAGTGAGTGCAGAGTAGTGAGTAGTGAGTGCAGAGTAGTGGGTAGTGAGTGCAGAGTAGTGAGTAGTGAGTGCAGAGTAGTGAGTAGTGAGTGCAGAGTAGTGAGTGCAGAGTAGTGAGTAGTGAGTGCAGAGTAGTGAGTGCAGAGTAGTGAGTAGTGAGTGCAGAGTAGTGAGTAGTGAGTGCAGAGTAGTGAGTGCAGAGTAGTGAGTGCAGAGTAGTGAGTGCAGAGTAGTGAGTGCAGAGTAGTGAGTAGTGAGTGCAGAGTAGTGAGTGCAGAGTAGTGAGTAGTGAGTGCAGAGTAGTGAGTAGTGAGTGCAGAGTAGTGAGTAGTGAGTGCAGAGTAGTGAGTAGTGAGTGCAGAGTAGTGAGTGCAGAGTAGTGAGTGCAGAGTAGTGAGTAGTGAGTGCAGAGTAGTGAGTGCAGAGTAGTGAGTAGTGAGTGCAGAGTAGTGAGTAGTGAGTGCAGAGTAGTGAGTAGTGAGTAGTGAGTGCAGAGTAGTGAGTAGTGAGTGCAAAGTAGTGAGTAGTGAGTGCAGAGTAGTGAGTGCAGAGTAGTGAGTAGTGAGTGCAGAGTAGTGAGTGCAGAGTAGTGAGTAGTGAGTGCAGAGTAGTGAGTAGTCAGAGTAGTGAGTAGTGAGTGCAGAGTAGTGAGTAGTGAGTAGTGAGTGCAGAGTAGTGAGTAGTGAGTGCAAAGTAGTGAGTAGTGAGTGCAGAGTAGTGAGTAGTGAGTGCAGAGTAGTGAGTAGTGAGTGCAGAGTAGTGAGTGCAGAGTAGTGAGTGCAGAGTAGTGAGTAGTGAGTGCAGAGTAGTGAGTAGTGAGTGCAGAGTAGTGAGTAGTGAGTGCAGAGTAGTGAGTGCAGAGTAGTGAGTAGTGAGTGCAGAGTAGTGAGTGCAGAGTAGTGAGTAGTGAGTGCAGAGTAGTGAGTAGTGAGTGCAGAGTAGTGAGTAGTGAGTGCAGAGTAGTGAGTAGTGAGTGCAGAGTAGTGAGTGCAGAGTAGTGAGTGCAGAGTAGTGAGTAGTGAGTGCAGAGTAGTGAGTGCAGAGTAGTGAGTAGTGAGTGCCGAGTAGTGAGTAGTGAGTGCAGAGTAGTGAGTAGTGAGTGCAGAGTAGTGAGTAGTGAGTGCAGAGTAGTGAGTAGTGAGTGCAAAGTAGTGAGTAGTGAGTGCAGAGTAGTGAGTGCAGAGTAGTGAATGCGGAGTAGTGAATGCAGAGTAGTGAATGCAGAGTAGTGAGTGCAGAGTAGTGAGTGCAGAGTAGTGAGTAGTGAGTAGTGAGTGCAGAGTAGTGAGTAGTGAGTGCAAAGTAGTGAGTAGTAAGTGCAGAGTAGTGAGTAGTAAGTGCAGAGTAGTGAGTAGTGAGTGCAGAGCAGTGAGTAGTGAGTGCAGAGTAGTGAGTGCAGAGTAGTGAGTGCAGAGTAGTGAGTGCAGAGTAGTGAGTAGTGAGTGCAGAGTAGTAAGTAGTGAGTGCAGAGTAGTGAGTAGTGAGTGCAGAGTAGTGAGTAGTGAGTGCAGAGTAGTGAGTAGTGAGTAGTGAGTGCAGAGTAGTGAGTAGTGAGTAGTGAGTGCAGAGTAGTGAGTAGTGAGTGCAAAGTAGTGAGTAGTGAGTGCAGAGTAGTGAGTGCAGAGTAGTGAGTAGTGAGTGCAGAGTAGTGAGTAGTGAGTGCAGAGTAGTGAGTGCAGAGTAGTGAGTGCAGAGTAGTGAGTAGTGAGTGCAGAGTAGTGAGTGCAGAGTAGTGAGTGCAGAGTAGTGAGTAGTGAGTGCAAAGTAGTGAGTAGTGAGTGCAGAGTAGTGAGTAGTGAGTGCAAAGTAGTGAGTAGTGAGTGCAGAGTAGTGAGTAGTGAGTGCAGAGTAGTGAGTAGTGAGTGCAAAGTAGTGAGTAGTGAGTGCAGAGTAGTGAGTGCAGAGTAGTGAGTAGTGAGTGCAGAGTAGTGAGTAGTGAGTGCAGAGTAGTGAGTGCAGAGTAGTGAGTAGTGAGTGCAGAGTAGTGAGTGCAGAGTAGTGAGTGCAAAGTAGTGAGTAGTGAGTGCAGAGTAGTGAGTAGTGAGTGCAAAGTAGTGAGTAGTGAGTGCAAAGTAGTGAGTAGTGAGTGCAGAGTAGTGAGTGCAGAGTAGTGAGTAGTGAGTGCAGAGTAGTGAGTAGTGAGTGCAGAGTAGTGAGTGCAGAGTAGTGAGTAGTGAGTGCAGAGTAGTGAGTGCAGAGTAGTGAGTGCAGAGTAGTGAGTGCAGAGTAGTGAGTAGTGAGTGCAGAGTAGTGAGTGCAGAGTAGTGAGTAGTGAGTGCAGAGTAGTGAGTAGTGAGTGCAGAGTAGTGAGTAGTGAGTGCAGAGTAGTGAGTGCAGAGTAGTGAGTGCAGAGTAGTGAGTGCAGAGTAGTGAGTGCAGAGTAGTGAGTGCAGAGTAGTGAGTAGTGAGTGCAGAGTAGTGAGTAGTGAGTGCAGAGTAGTGAGTGCAGAGTAGTGAGTGCAGAGTAGTGAGTGCAGAGTAGTGAGTAGTGAGTGCAGAGTAGTGAGTAGTGAGTGCAGAGTAGTGAGTAGTGAGTGCAGAGTAGTGAGTGCAGAGTAGTGAGTGCAGAGTAGTGAGTGCAGAGTAGTGAGTGCAGAGTAGTGAGTGCAGAGTAGTGAGTAGTGAGTGCAAAGTAGTGAGTAGTGAGTGCAGAGTAGTGAGTAGTGAGTGCAGAGTAGTGAGTGCAGAGTAGTGAGTGCAGAGTAGTGAGTGCAGAGTAGTGAGTGCAGAGTAGTGAGTGCAGAGTAGTGAGTAGTGAGTGCAGAGTAGTGAGTGCAGAGTAGTGAGTAGTGAGTGCAGAGTAGTGAGTGCAGAGTAGTGAGTAGTGAGTGCAGAGTAGTGAGTGCAGAGTAGTTAGTAGTGAGTGCAGAGTAGTGAGTGCAAGTAGTGAGTAGTGAGTGCTGAGTAGTGAGTGCAGAGTAGTGAGTGCAGAGTAGTGAGTGCAGAGTAGTGAGTAGTGAGTGCAGAGTAGTGGGTAGTGAGTAGTGAGTAGTGAGTAGTGAGTGCAGAGTAGTGAGTAGTGAGTGCAAAGTAGTGAGTAGTGAGTGCAGAGTAGTGAGTAGTGAGTGCAAAGTAGTGAGTAGTGAGTGCAGAGTAGTGAGTGCAGAGTAGTGAGTGCAGAGTAGTGAGTGCAGAGTAGTGAGTAGTGAGTGCAAAGTAGTGAGTAGTGAGTGCAGAGTAGTGAGTAGTGAGTGCAGAGTAGTGAGTGCAGAGTAGTGAGTAGTGAGTGCAGAGTAGTGAGTAGTGAGTGCAGAGTAGTGAGTGCAGATTGCAGAGTAGTGAGTGCAGATTGCAGAGTAGTGAGTGCAGAGTAGAGTAGTGAGTGCAGAGTAGAGTAGTGAGTGCAGAGTAGAGTAGTGAGTGCAGAGTAGAGTAGTGAGTGCAGAGTAGAGTAGTGAGTGCAGAGTAGAGTAGTGAGTGCAGAGTAGTGAGTGCAGAGTAGTGACTAGTGAGTGCAGAGTAGTGAGTAGTGAGTGCAGAGTAGTGAGTGCGGAGTAGTGAGTAGTGAGTGCAGAGTAGTGAGTAGTGAGTAGTGAGTTGTGAGTGCAGAGTAGTGAGTGCAGAGTAGTGAGTGCAGAGTAGTGAGTTGTGAGTGCAGAGTAGTGAGTGCAGAGTAGTGAGTAGTGAGTGCAGAGTAGTGAGGAGTGAGTGCAAAGTAGTGAGTAGTGAGTGCAGAGTAGTGAGTAGTGAGTGCAAAGTAGTGAGTAGTGAGTGCAAAGTAGTGAGTAGTGAGTGCAGAGTAGTGTAGTGAGTGCAAAGTAGTGAGTAGTGAGTGCAGAGTAGTGAGTAGTGAGTGCAGAGTAGTGAGTAGTGAGTGCAAAGTAGTGAGTAGTGAGTGCAGAGTAGTAAGTGCAGAGTAGTGAGTAGTGAGTGCAGAGTAGTGAGTAGTGAGTGCAGAGTAGTGAGTAGTGAGTGCAGAGTAGTGAGTAGTGAGTCCAGAGTAGTGAGTGCAGAGTAGTGAGTGCAGAGTAGTGAGTGCAGAGTAGTGAGTGCAGAGTAGTGAGTGCAGAGTAGTGAGTAGTGAGTGCAGAGTAGTGAGTAGTGAGTGCAGAGTAGTGAGTGCAGAGTAGTGAGTAGTGAGTGCAGAGTAGTGAGTAGTGAGTGCAGAGTAGTGAGTGCAGAGTAGTGAGTGCAGAGTAGTGAGTAGTGAGTGCAGAGTAGTGAGTGCAGAGTAGTGAGTAGTGAGTGCAGAGTAGTGAGTAGTGAGTGCAGAGTAGTGAGTAGTGAGTGCAGAGTAGTGAGTGCAGAGTAGTGAGTGCAGAGTAGTGAGTGCAGAGTAGTGAGTGCAGAGTAGTGAGTAGTGAGTGCAGAGTAGTGAGTAGTGAGTAGTGAGTGCAGAGTAGTGAGTGCAGAGTAGTGAGTAGTGAGTGCAGAGTAGTGAGTGCAGAGTAGTGAGTGCAGAGTAGTGAGTGCAGAGTAGTGAGTAGTGAGTGCAGAGTAGTGAGTAGTGAGTGCAGAGTAGTGAGTGCAGAGTAGTGAGTAGTGAGTGCAGAGTAGTGAGTGCAGAGTAGTGAGTGCAGAGTAGTGAGTAGTGAGTGCAGAGTAGTGAGTAGTGAGTGCAGAGTAGTGAGTAGTGAGTAGTGAGTGCAGAGTAGTGAGTAGTGAGTAGTGAGTGCAGAGTAGTGAGTAGTGAGTAGTGAGTGCAGAGTAGTGAGTGCAGAGTAGTGAGTAGTGAGTAGTGAGTGCAGAGTAGTGAGTGCAGAGTAGTGAGTAGTGAGTGCAGAGTAGTGAGTGCAGAGTAGTGAGTGCAGAGTAGTAAGTAGTGAGTGCAGAGTAGTGAGTAGTGAGTGCAGAGTAGTAAGTAGTGAGTAGTGAGTGCAGAGTAGTGAGTAGTGAGTGCAAAGTAGTGAGTAGTGATTGCAGAGTAGTGAGTAGTGAGTGCAAAGTAGTGAGTAGTGAGTGCAGAGTAGTGAGTAGTGAGTGCAGAGTAGTGAGTGCAGAGTAGTGAGTGCAGAGTAGTGAGTGCAGAGTAGTGAGTGCAGAGTAGTGAGTGCAGAGTAGTGAGTGCAGAGTAGTGAGTAGTGAGTGCAGAGTAGTGAGTAGTGAGTGCAGAGTAGTGAGTGCAGAGTAGTGAGTGCAGAGTAGTGAGTGCAGAGTAGTGAGTGCAGAGTAGTGAGTGCAGAGTAGTGAGTGCAGAGTAGTGAGTGCAGAGTAGTGAGTAGTGAGTGCAGAGTAGTGAGTAGTGAGTGCAGAGTAGTGAGTAGTGAGTGCAGAGTAGTGAGTAGTGAGTGCAGAGTAGTGAGTAGTGAGTGCAGAGTAGTGAGTAGTGAGTGCAGAGTAGTGAGTGCAGAGTAGTGAGTGCAGAGTAGTGAGTGCAGAGTAGTGAGTGCAGAGTAGTGAGTGCAGAGTAGTGAGTGCAGAGTAGTGAGTGCAGAGTAGTGAGTGCAGAGTAGTGAGTGCAGAGTAGTGAGTGCAGAGTAGTGAGTAGTGAGTGCAGAGTAGTGAGTAGTGAGTGCAGAGTAGTGAGTAGTGAGTGCAGAGTAGTGAGTAGTGAGTGCAGAGTAGTGAGTGCAGAGTAGTGAGTAGTGAGTGCAGAGTAGTGAGTAGTGAGTGCAAAGTAGTGAGTAGTGAGTGCAAAGTAGTGAGTAGTGAGTGCAGAGTAGTGAGTAGTGAGTGCAGAGTAGTGAGTGCAGAGTAGTGAGTGCAGAGTAGTGAGTGCAGAGTAGTGAGTGCAGAGTAGTGAGTGCAGAGTAGTGAGTGCAGAGTAGTGAGTAGTGAGTGCAGAGTAGTGAGTAGTGAGTGCAGAGTAGTGAGTAGTGAGTGCAAAGTAGTGAGTAGTGAGTGCAAAGTAGTGAGTGCAGAGTAGTGAGTGCAGAGTAGTGAGTAGTGAGTGCAGAGTAGTGAGTAGTGAGTAGTGAGTAGTGAGTGCAGAGTAGTGAGTAGTGAGTGCAGAGTAGTGAGTGCAGATTGCAGAGTAGTGAGTGCAGAGTAGTTAGTGCAGAGTAGTGAGTAGTGAGTGCGGAATGCAGAGTAGTGAGTGCAGAGTGAGTGTGCAGAGCAGTGAGTGCAGGTGCAGAGTGGTGTGTGCTGTTGAGTGCAGAGTGGTGTGTGCTGTTGAGTGCAGAGTGGTGTGTGCTGTTGAGTGCAGAGTAGTGAGTGCAGAGTAGTGAGTGCAGAGTAGTGAGTGCAGAGTAGTGAGTGCAGAGTAGTGAGTGCAGAGTAGTGAGTGCAGAGTAGTGAGCAGTGAGTAGTGAGTGCAGAGTAGTGAGTGCAGAGTAGTGAGTGCAGAGTAGTGAGTAGTGAGTGCAGAGTAGTGAGTAGTGAGTGCAGAGTAGTGAGTAGTGAGTAGTGAGTAGTGAGTGCAGAGTAGTGAGTAGTGAGTGCAAAGTAGTGAGTAGTGAGTGCAAAGTAGTGAGTAGTGAGTGCAGAGTAGTGAGTAGTGAGTGCAGAGTAGTGAGTGCAGAGTAGTGAGTGCAGAGTAGTGAGTGCAGAGTAGTGAGTGCAGAGTAGTGAGTGCAGAGTAGTGAGTAGTGAGTGCAGAGTAGTGAGTGCAGAGTAGTGAGTAGTGAGTGCAGAGTAGTGAGTGCAGAGTAGTGAGTAGTGAGTGCAGAGTAGTGAGTGCAGAGTAGTGAGTAGTGAGTGCAGAGTAGTGAGTGCAAGTAGTGAGTAGTGAGTGCTGAGTAGTGAGTGCAGAGTAGTGAGTAGTGAGTGCAGAGTAGTGAGTGCAGAGTAGTGAGTAGTGAGTGCAGAGTAGTGGGTAGTGAGTAGTGAGTAGTGAGTAGTGAGTGCAGAGTAGTGAGTAGTGAGTGCAAAGTAGTGAGTAGTGAGTGCAGAGTAGTGAGTAGTGAGTGCAAAGTAGTGAGTAGTGAGTGCAGAGTAGTGAGTGCAGAGTAGTGAGTGCAGAGTAGTGAGTGCAGAGTAGTGAGTGCAGAGTAGTGAGTGCAGAGTAGTGAGTGCAGAGTAGTGAGTGCAGAGTAGTGAGTGCAGAGTAGTGAGTGCAGAGTAGTGAGTGCAGAGTAGTGAGTAGTGAGTGCAGAGTAGTGAGTAGTGAGTGCAGAGTAGTGAGTGCAGAGTAGTGAGTGCAGAGTAGTGAGTGCAGAGTAGTGAGTAGTGAGTGCAGAGTAGTGAGTAGTGAGTGCAGAGTAGTGAGTAGTGAGTGCAGAGTAGTGAGTGCAGAGTAGTGAGTAGTGAGTGCAGAGTAGTGAGTGCAGAGTAGTGAGTGCAGATTGCAGAGTAGTGAGTGCAGATTGCAGAGTAGTGAGTGCAGAGTAGAGTAGTGAGTGCAGAGTAGAGTAGTGAGTGCAGAGTAGAGTAGTGAGTGCAGAGTAGAGTAGTGAGTGCAGAGTAGAGTAGTGAGTGCAGAGTAGTGAGTGCAGAGTAGTGACTAGTGAGTGCAGAGTAGTGAGTAGTGAGTGCAGAGTAGTGAGTGCAGAGTAGTGAGTAGTGAGTGCAGAGTAGTGAGTAGTGAGTGCAGAGTAGTGAGTAGTGAGTAGTGAGTTGTGAGTGCAGAGTAGTGAGTGCAGAGTAGTGAGTGCAGAGTAGTGAGTTGTGAGTGCAGAGTAGTGAGTGCAGAGTAGTGAGTAGTGAGTGCAGAGTAGTGAGTAGTGAGTGCAATGTAGTGAGTAGTGAGTGCAGAGTAGTGAGTAGTGAGTGCAAAGTAGTGAGTAGTGAGTGCAAAGTAGTGAGTAGGGAGTGCAGAGTAGTGTAGTGAGTGCAAAGTAGTGAGTAGTGAGTGCAGAGTAGTGAGTAGTGAGTGCAAAGTAGTGAGTAGTGAGTGCAAAGTAGTGAGTAGTGAGTGCAGAGTAGTAAGTGCAGAGTAGTGAGTAGTGAGTGCAGAGTAGTGAGTAGTGAGTGCAGAGTAGTGAGTAGTGAGTCCAGAGTAGTGAGTGCAGAGTAGTGAGTGCAGAGTAGTGAGTAGTGAGTGCAGAGTAGTGAGTGCAGAGTAGTGAGTAGTGAGTGCAGAGTAGTGAGTGCAGAGTAGTGAGTAGTGAGTGCAGAGTAGTGAGTAGTGAGTGCAGAGTAGTGAGTGCAGAGTAGTGAGTGCAGAGTAGTGAGTAGTGAGTGCAGAGTAGTGAGTGCAGAGTAGTGAGTAGTGAGTGCAGAGTAGTGAGTAGTGAGTGCAGAGTAGTGAGTAGTGAGTGCAGAGTAGTGAGTGCAGAGTAGTGAGTGCAGAGTAGTGAGTGCAGAGTAGTGAGTGCAGAGTAGTGAGTGCAGAGTAGTGAGTAGTGAGTGCAGAGTAGTGAGTAGTGAGTAGTGAGTAGTGAGTGCAGAGTAGTGAGTAGTGAGTGCAGAGTAGTGAGTAGTGAGTGCAGAGTAGTGAGTAGTGAGTGCAAAGTAGTGAGTAGTGAGTGCAAAGTAGTGAGTAGTGAGTGCAGAGTAGTGAGTAGTGAGTAGTGAGTGCAGAGTAGTGAGTGCAGAGTAGTGAGTGCAGAGTAGTGAGTGCAGAGTAGTGAGTGCAGAGTAGTGAGTGCAGAGTAGTGAGTAGAGAGTAGTGAGTGCAGAGTAGTGAGTAGTGAGTGCAGAGTAGTGAGTAGTGAGTGCAGAGTAGTGAGTAGTGAGTGCAAAGTAGTGAGTAGTGAGTGCAAAGTAGTGAGTAGTGAGTGCAGAGTAGTGAGTGCAGAGTAGTGAGTAGTGAGTGCAGAGTAGTGAGTGCAGAGTAGTGAGTAGTGAGTGCAGAGTAGTGAGTGCAGAGTAGTGAGTAGTGAGTGCAGAGTAGTGAGTGCAGATTGCAGAGTAGTGAGTGCAGAGTAGTGAGTGCAGAGTAGTGAGTAGTGAGTGCGGAATGCAGAGTAGTGAGTGCAGAGTGAGTGTGCAGAGCAGTGAGTGCAGGTGCAGAGTGGTGTGTGCTGTTGAGTGCAGAGTGGTGTGTGCTGTTGAGTGCAGAGTGGTGTGTGCTGTTGAGTGCAGAGTGCTGTGTGCTGTTGAGTGCAGAGTGCTTTGTATTGGCAATGTAAATGACAACGCCATCTATTTATGATTTAAAGAAAAAAAAGAAATGTCATGAGCAATGCCAATAGCTCCACCTTTAGTGAGTGCAGAGTAGTGAGTGCCGAGTAGTGAGTAGTGAGTGCAGAGTAGTGAGTAGTGAGTGCAGAGTAGTGAGTAGTGAGTGCAGAGTAGTGAGTGCAGAGTAGTGAGTGCAGAGTAGTGAGTGCAGAGTAGTGAGTAGTGAGTGCAGAGTAGTGAGTGCAGAGTAGTGAGTAGTGAGAGCATAGTGGTGAGTAGTGAGTAGTGAGTAGTGAGTGCAGAGTAGTGAGTAGTGAGTGCAGAGTAGTGAGTGCAGAGTAGTGAGTGCAGAGTAGTGAGTGCAGAGTAGTGAGTGCAGAGTAGTGAGTGCAGAGCAGTGAGTGCAGAGTAGTGAGTAGTGAGTGCAGAGTAGTGAGTAGTGAGTGCAGAGTAGTGAGTGCAGAGTAGTGAGTAGTGAGTGCAGAGTAGTGAGTGCAGAGTAGTGAGTGCAGAGTAGTGAGTGCAGAGTAGTGAGTGCAGAGTCGTGAGTAGTGAGTGCAGAGTAGTGAGTGCAGAGTAGTGAGTGCAGAGTAGTGAGTGCAGAGTAGTGAGTGCAGAGTAGTGAGTAGTGAGTGCAGAGTAGTGAGTAGTGAGTAGTGAGTGCAGAGTAGTGAGTGCAGAGTAGTGAGTAGTGAGTGCAGAGTAGTGAGTGCAGAGTAGTGAGTGCAGAGTAGTGAGTAGTGAGTGCAGAGTAGTGAGTGCAGAGTAGTGAGTAGTGAGTGCAGAGTAGTGAGTAGTGAGTAGTGAGTAGTGAGTAGTGAGTGCAGAGTAGTGAGTAGTGAGTGCAGAGTAGTGAGTAGTGAGTGCAGAGTAGTGAGTGCAAAGTAGTGAGTGCAGAGTAGTGAGTGCAGATTAGTGAGTAGTGAGTGCAGAGTAGTGAGTAGTGAGTGCAAAGTAGTGAGTAGTGAGTGCAAAGTAGTGAGTAGTGAGTGCAGAGTAGTGAGTAGTGAGTGCAGAGTAGTGAGTAGTGAGTGCAAAGTAGTGCGTAGTGAGTGCAGAGTAGTGAGTGCAGAGTAGTGAGTAGTGAGTGCAGAGTAGTGAGTAGTGAGTGCAGAGTAGTGAGTGCAGAGTAGTGAGTGCAGAGTAGTGATTGGTGAGTGCTGAGTAGTGAGTAGTGAGTGCAGAGTAGTGAGTGCAGAGTAGTGAGTGCAGAGTAGTGAGTAGAGAGTGCAGATTAGTGAGTAGTGAGTGCAGAGTAGTGAGTGCAGAGTAGTGAGTGCAGAGTAGTGAGTGCAGAGTAGTGAGTAGTGAGTGCAAAGTAGTGAGTAGTGAGTGCAGAGTAGTGAGTGCAAAGTAGTGAGTAGTGAGTGCAGAGTAGTGAGTGCAGAGTAGTGAGTAGTGAGTGCAGAGTAGTGAGTGCAGAGTAGTGAGTGCAGAGTAGTGAGTGCAGAGTAGTGAGTGCAGAGTAGTGAGTGCAGAGTAGTGAGTGCAGAGTAGTGAGTGCAGAGTAGTGAGTGCAGAGTAGTGAGTGCCGAGTAGTGAGTAGTGAGTGCAGAGTAGTGAGTAGTGAGTGCAGAGTAGTGAGTGCAGAGTAGTGAGTAGTGAGTGCAGAGTAGTGAGTAGTGAGTGCAAAGTAGTGAGTAGTGAGTGCAGAGTAGTGAGTGCAGAGTAGTGAGTAGTGAGTGCAGAGTAGTGAGTGCAGAGTAGTGAGTGCAGAGTAGTGAGTAGTGAGTGCCGAGTAGTGAGTAGTGAGTGCAGAGTAGTGAGTGCAGAGTAGTGAGTAGTGAGTGCAGAGTAGTGAGTAGTGAGTGCAGAGTAGTGAGTGCAGAGTAGTGAGTAGTGAGTGCAGAGTAGTGAGTAGTGAGTGCAGAGTAGTGAGTGCAGAGTAGTGAGTGCAGAGTAGTGAGTGCAGAGTAGTGAGTGCAGAGTAGTGAGTGCAGAGTAGTGAGTGCAGAGTAGTGAGTAGTGAGTGCAGAGTAGTGAGTAGTGAGTGCAAAGTAGTGAGTGCAGAGTAGTGAGTAGTGAGTGCAGAGTAGTGAGTAGTGAGTGCAGAATAGTGAGTAGTGAGTAGTGAGTGCAGAGTAGTGAGTAGTGAGTGCAGAGTAGTGAGTGCAGATTGCAGAGTAGTGAGTGCAGAGTAGTGAGTGCAGATTGCAGAGTAGTGAGTGCAGAGTAGTGAGTGCAGAGTAGTGAGTAGTGAGTGCGGAATGCAGAGTAGTGAGTGCAGAGTGAGTGTGCAGAGCAGTGAGTGCAGGTGCAGAGTGGTGTGTGCTGTTGAGTGCAGAGTGGTGTGTGCTGTTGAGTGCAGAGTGGTGTGTGCTGTTGAGTGCAGAGTGCTTTGTATTGGCAATGTAAATGACAACGCCATCTATTTATGATTTAAAGAAAAAAAAGAAATGTCATGAGCAATGCCAATAGCTCCACCTTTAATGATGCCGAGACCATTGCATTGTAAATGCTTGTTTACAGGGGGGACGGTGTCACCCTGGTAAAATAAGTGGGGGGATGCCGTCCACCCGCTTGGTACCCCGACTAGAGCACTGCTTGAACTCTACTGGCTCAAAGGAAAACGCATTACAATCTAATGCAGTGCATAGGAAACCAGGTTGGAATCACGGCCTCTGCTTAACATCCTGGTATTCTGGCCAAATCGGTTTTCTTTCCATGTACCTCCCGAAAAAGGGGTACATGTGTACCATTGTTTCTGAAGTTGTAATTTAAGTCTTGGCGCCGCTACAACATCTTGGGCTATTTGCACTGTCTATTCCACATTCCTGTCGGTAGTTGAGGGACTGTAAAACTAAAAGATAAGATCTCTTCCCCCAGAAAAGACAGGCAGCTTTTAACACTATGCAGGGAGGCTTATTGTTATATCCTGCTCTTCCTCTCTCTTTGTCCCTCCTTAGTGTTAGTGTCTGCTTGTCTATGTCATGTCTCTGTGATGTCATCCAGGATTCTACCTGTTGCTGTTCAAGGGATTTATCAGTTACCTGGAGGCTGAGCAGGAAGTTATCTGCTCCCGGTGGGGTTTCATACCATATTACATTCCTACCTGAATGCTGTACCTTCAATCTAATCTCAAGAATAAATATACTACATGAACATTACAACAAGGACCCTTCATCTTTATTTTACTGAATTTAACACTGGCGACGAGGTAAAAAAGGACCCATTTAAAAGAAAAGGAACTTCAGTGAATTTAAAGAGATCATCATTGCAACCAAAGACAAGAAGAGAAACGTTTAAAATAACTTTCCTGCTTCTGGGTACCCCACCGGTGTCTGAATCCAACCGACAGCCTCAACCCAGAGCATTGGAATAACCTTTGCTGAAGTAATACTACTACTATATCATCTGGCACTAGAGCAAACCTAAAGGACTCCCTGTTTTCATCTAGTGAGTCAGCGTTTTACGTGGGTAACGTTGCTGCTGCTGGCTGTCCTAGGTGTGCCTGTGCTACTTCTGCAACCTCCTGTTTAAATGGAAGTGTGCCTGTAGTATTTCTGAAATCTGCTGTTTAAAAGATTGTCAGCTCACTTTGTGACTTCAGTGTATTGCCTGCGCAACATATGCCAATATGCTGTTTAAAGGTCTCCTGTTTACAAAAGCGCTACTAACTAGGACCGTTACATCCTGCAATTAAAATTAAAGTCTGCCTGCATCAATCTGTGTGAACTCCGTGTTTTGGTACCTTGGAGGTTGTGCACTGGCAGCTTGAGTGAAGAGACGGCTATTCAACTTTGTTATTTGGCTTGCCGTGTGGCCTACGCTGAGACCTGATGCCTATTTCTGACAACCACGTCCTGAGCATACTCTGCAAACTGTGCTGGAATTCACATGCCAGCGCTTGGCTCTACACCATTTGGGAGTCTGTCTACATTCCTGAGTTCGAGAATTGGAACTTGATCTGCACACCATTAACTTCTGACATTACACTACGTTTTTGGATCTACAACCCGGGTGAGAAATCGCTCACCGGTGTTTGCTGCTTCATGATTTATTTATTTATTTATTTATTTTCCTGGGGAAAAAAAGGGTGTTTTCCAACAAGGTACTGTTTGATTTTCTTTACATTTTCCCATGGAGATTTCTACAGAGCTGTTTGTGTCTCCCTTCTTTCAAATGACAACGGTGACTACTTTTATTATTTTGATTTGTTATGTTTAAGATGTTGTAAACAATTTAGCATATTTCCTAAGTTATGCAATGTGTTGTTTGTGCTGTAATTTATCCCTGAGTGCATTATTCAAGTACTTTGCGTGAAGGATTTGCCTGCTTTATTATTATTGTTTTAATTTACAGTGCGTGTGTCAGTCATGATGTTTCTTTTAAGTACTGTGTTGTGCTAAATATCGATTATATGCTCTATGCTTATAATTCTGGTTCTAGGTTACATATGAGGTCCTCCATCCTTTAGCTGCTAGCGCCATGAGACCTTGCGGTGAACTGCGCGCTATATAAGAATGTATGACTATGACTATATGTATGCTGTTACATGTTCTTTTCTGTGTGAATTTGCAAGTGATACATTTTGAAATAATTTATTCTATTATTGCCTACTTTACTGGAGCCACGTTTGTGCTCAACCTTTGTTGAGGAGCTCATTTGCTTTCATTTTGGTGATGATTTGTAGGCGTTTTGCTTATTGGGGTCATTTATGTGCTCAACTATGTTGAGGTGCTCCAGTTTGTTTTCATTCTTAGTGATGATGAGCTAGAGTGATGCTCAATTTTGATGTTTATTTCTGTTATGAACCACTGTATAGTGCTCTATTGTTAGAGGTGTTCATGTGCTTGCTATTAGAAGCCATAGAGGCTCAATTTTATTGTCATTTCAGATAAACCACTTATAGTGCTCTATGGTTAGAGGAGTTCATCTATTTACTGTCAGGAGCAGCAGGGCTCAGTTTTATTGCTGATTTTCTGTTACTTACTGTGAGGAGCTGCATGGGCTCAGTTTTATTCTATTGATAGAGAAGTTGCGCATTTTCTGTGAAGAGCCGTTTTGTCATGAACCACTTTTACTGTGCTCTATGTTTAGAGGAGTTCATGTGTTTACTTTGAGGAGTTGGGCTCATTTTTATTGTGCTTTATTTTAGAGGAATAGAAAATATTCGAATTTGAGGAGTTGATATTTCATTTTCTATCCACGGTACTGAGCCATACTGTACCTTTGCTCATTTGTATTGAGATGTTCAGTTTTCATTTCATTTAAGCTTACATCCTTTTGTTAGCTTACGGTGCGTGTACAACCTTTGTACCTGCGCCCCTTTGATGTTACCTCTTCTTTCCATTACGTTGAAGAGGGTGTTTATTTCCTGTGCATATATGTTCTTTCTTCTGCTTTTCTGCTTCTGCCATCTGTTTCATCTTATCCATTTTTTCAATTAAAGGAGGGAGGTGTGTTATATCCTGCTCTTCCTCTCTCTTTGTCCCTCCTTAGTGTTAGTGTCTGCTTGTCTATGTCATGTCTCTGTGATGTCATCCAGGATTCTACCTGTTGCTGTTCAAGGGATTTATCAGTTACCTGGAGGCTGAGCAGGAAGTTATCTGCTCCCGGTGGGGTTTCATACCATATTACATTCCTACCTGAATGCTGTACCTTCAATCTAATCTCAAGAATAAATATACTACATGAACATTACAACAAGGACCCTTCATCTTTATTTTACTGAATTTAACACTTATCTTTGTATTACTTTGTCAAAAGCAGATGTTGTGAGCCATGTGAAGGAGCAGCAGACTTTGGCTTAATAAAATATTATTTGTGGCAGCAACAATATTATTTCGTTCAATATACATTCCTTCTCTCTTTTGTGCCGAGAACAAAATACTTGTTCAATTAGTACACACGCTGTAGTGATACCAAATTGGATGCTGCGTGTAAATTATACGAACACATACTTATTACGTTTAAAAAAAAAAGTCTGAAACATATCAGTGCTTTTTTTGGGCTGGTAGCTATAATATGTTTTTAGTAACAAACGCTTTATTTATACTAAATAAGCATTAGCTAGCACGTACTTGTATTATTTGTAAGAAATATGTCAACAGTATTTCCATATTTGTAGCAGGGTGCTACTTTTATGTTGTGGCCAAGTTATTTCTTTATTTAGCATGGACTCATAACAGGAAGACATGCAATGGAAGCATTGCTCCTGGGATAGATATATTTGCAGCACGCAGAAAAGCAGAGCACATCCCTGAATAATATTTTTTTGCCACTGCGTATTATTCATCTAAATTAATTTGAGCACTTCTACTTTATTTGTGGGTAATGTACTTTGCGTTTATGTAAAGTGCTTAAATTCCTTGGTGAGGTAACGCTACATAAATCCTCAATAAAGTAAACATTTACTGACTAAACAACATTAGCAGGGCCTTCAATCTGGCTGGGGCCCAAGCGCTGAGTAATTCAGCTTTCTCCACACCACTAATATTTTTGTTGTACAATGTTCATATCAAACGGCAACATACAGTTATTATTTAAAACATTAAAGGGGCAGTTCCCAGTCTCTAAATTTTAGTTTAAACCATGCAAATTTTTTTTGGGTGGGGGCTCTGTTACATGCAGTTTGTTTTCAAATATGCACTTCATTTGAGGCACAGAGGCTTATTAAACAAATAAATGATTGATTTGCATTTGTACAGCTAATAACCCTTCCTTGACCACCTGACACACTAGAAGTTGGCCTCAGTAGAATACAAGCATTCAAACACCGACACCGCCCTTATACATTTAACAAGCATTGACATAGCAAATAGGTATCGCCTTTGGGACCTGCTGCATAACTAAATACTTATAAGGTCCCAAAGGCGAGACCTATTGGCTTTGCCAATGCTTGTTGTCCTTATCGCTCGCAACCTTGGCTGATGGACCGAGGTGGATGGTTCTAGGAATCTTGACTAAGGTGATCAGTAATGTTGTTGTATCAACTTTATTTCAGCTAATACAGCCATAAAAGCAGGGAGTACAAAAAGAAAAACATTTGCAATAATTATCTACAATGTATTATAGCAGAAATTAGTTACAGGTTCAGATTACAATAGATAAACAAGCATTTGCAATGCAATAGGTCTCGCATTAGGAAAGTTTGAGCTGTTGGTATTGTAAATGGCAAATTTTATATTTATCTGTTGGTTTTGAAAATACCAAAATTAATAGCTTTGTCATTTACAATGCCAATAGTTTTAACTTTCGCAAATGTGACACCTATAGCATTTGTAATGCAATATGTGTTGTATTTACGTGACTTAGATGTTGAGTGCAGTGTAATTATGTGGCGTGTAATTATGTGGCACTGAGTGGTATTTGGAGTGCATGTTGCATTGAGTGCAGTGTAATTATGTGGCACTGAGTTGTATTTGGAGTGTATGTTGCATTGAGTGCAGTGTAATTATGTGGTGTGTAATTATGTGGCACTGAGTTGTATTTGGAGTGTATGTTGCATTGAGTGCAGTGTAATTACGTGGTGTGTAATTATGTGGCACTGAGTTGTATTTGGAGTGTATGTTGCATTGAGCGCAGTCTAATCAGTAGAGTGTAATTATGTGGTGTGTAATTATGTGGCACTGAGTGGTATTTGGAGTGTATGTTGCATTGAGCGCAGTCTGTGAGAAGTTGGCCTGGTATATAATGCTCACTAGTTCTAGTGATCACTTTGTACCATGCCAAGCAACCCTTATGATGATGGTTGTAATTCAACCTTGTAGACCAGTTATCCTAGTGGTAACGTGGACAAAGCAGTCTTAGGCTAAACTCTGAAAGGCATGTGAAGCCAGCTGTTATACCATACACAACCCCCTTGAATACCAAATGAAAGGGACACCACACAGATATATATTGAAAATATATATTGATTTATTAACTATAAAATCCCCTGGACTCTTTATGAGCACAGAAGCACAAGCGTTAAATCACAAGACAGTTTAAAATACACAAAAGTTGCACAATATGGATGAGCCCTAGGGGCCACCTAAACCATATACTAAATAAGTGGTATAAGGGATACCAGGAGGAAAGTGAAGAGGCCTAGGGCCTTGGGAATCGCTGGAGCTATTCGAGACTGGAAATAACTAAGTCGGGAAAGGCCCACGGGACTCGGGTGCAGTGTTCAAAGTGCACGCACTTTACAATACAAAGTCTATGGTGCGTAAAAAGCACAAAGTTAGAAAGTTAGGAACCTTCCGAGTGACCTACGGAGCTGAAACTTAAAACACAGGCCCTTGGGATGTGTACCAGTGCAGGAGCACCGGCGGAGCTGAGTTACCTCACCCACAGGAAGCGGGTGCACAGGGTCGAAGATGTGTCGGGTTTCGTCACGCTGGTCGATGGTGCTTGGAGCTGAAGATGCTGCAGGCGGCTCGATGAGAAGAGTTCCGGTGGATCCAAGGGTGGATCTGAAGAGTTGAAGACCTGAAAGCAGAGGGGACAGTGTTCAAAGTCACTAGCCAGTGACTACCGTGGAACCAGATTGGAACCAGGCGATGTCGGGTGCAAACAGGCGTTGTCGGGTAGCTTCTTTCTGCAGCCACGTGGATACCCGGGGTCGAGGACGTCCAGGAGTCGGTCACGAGCTGTCCCACGTAGGCTTCTCGCTGTTGGCAGTGTCGGCGACCTGATCGGAGCAAACAGGCCTTGGCAAATGCAAGCCACGCAGAAGTTGAAAGATGCTGTTCACTCGGACCCGCAAGGTCAGAGCGGGTGCTCCTTTTCACAGGAGCTTGGGTAGGTCTGGAGCAACCAGACCTGCTGTTTAAATCTTCGGGTTCGTCGCCAAGATGGCCGCTGGCCGCGTGGCTAGTGGCCGGGATGGCGCGTCGAGTGGCACAGTGCAAAAGGGCCCCACGCAGATCGTGGAGATGCTGGGGGGCTGATCTTCGGTGCAAGGGCTGCTCGGTGGTGGGGGTTCTCAGTCCCCAAAGCACAACGTCGAGGATGCCTCAGAAGCTGCGCAGTCAGCTTTACGAGTGTCTTCCAAGAGGTCCGGTCCCACGTCACTCGGTGCCTCCACGGGTCCCTTCTTTGCAGGGACTGTGGATCGGGCTCTGAGAGGTCTGGGAATCTGGTTCTTGTCGGGCTCTGGGCTCGGGCTCCGGCGGGAGGCGGCGGCAAAGCAGACGTCGAGTTGCTGGTTGGTGCCTGTGTTCACAGGGTGGTCACTCCTTGGCCACAAGGGAGATTCTTCTTCAGTCTTCTGTGCAGCAGAATGTCGAAGTCCAGTCTTCTTCTTAGTTTTAAGTTGATTTCGGGATGATCTGCTGTGCAATGGCACTGCTCCCCCTCTTATTCCAATCTAGGGGGTGGATCACCTACTAGGTCCCTCCTCTGGGAGGAACCAGGAAGGGGGGGCGGTTACACCCCCTTTCCTTTGTCCAGCTCCGCGCCAGGACTGGGGCTGGAAGGCCCCAGAACCGGTTTGGGCTGGCCTATGCACGGGGACACCTTGTGTGCCCCGGGCATGTCTGATTCTATTCAGCCCTGTCCTACCCAATACACAAAATCCTGTCTGGGGTGGTGCTCGCACCTCCCAAGGCAGGAAACCCTTTGTCCAGGCCACCATCTGCCGAGTTTCGGTCAGCAGCAGGAGGCCAGACTTGTGTCTGTGGTGGCAGCGTCCATTTTGTGAAGCTGAGGCTCTGTTTAACTTTAACCGGGGTTAAGGCTACACACATGTCGTGTCCCTCTAGAAGGGTGGAATGCTATCCCCGTCGCCAGAATTGGCGAGGGGATAGTATTCCAATTCGTATGACACCTTACTCGACATGTTTTGATAAAGCCAAACCAAAGATAGCATTTAACCGCGAGGATTATAATGCACTTAAGAGTATATGGTATGGCAATATCCCGGAACAGCTTAGGGAGTTGTTCCCGACAGCTGCAGACAGGCTCAGCTCATGCCAGAGCACCATCTCACATATTTCCAAGCACTCTGCCTCCAGGATTGATGAGGCCTTCCATAGGAGTGGCTGATAGGAACATATGTGTCCAGTTTAGGGTTAGGCACAGACATACTGTACCTAAGTAAGAGGTGGTTACACCGACTTACCCCAGCTGAGTGATCAGCCAGTTGTGTCAAATATGGAGGCCAGGCCAGGGGTGGCATAATACATGCTGCAGCCCCTGGTAGGCCTTGGATACACCTATGCCCTGGGCACCTAGGGTGCACTTATACAGGGGCTCATAAGGTGAACCAGTTCCAATTCGTAATGCACCTAGAGTGCATTGGCAGTAATTTAGAGAGAGAACAGCAGGCTGTGGGTCTGATTAGCAGGCCCACAGCCACATTAAGTCAGAAACCAGTGAAGCAAAAAGCAAAAATTTGGGGTGACCATAGGATAGCAGACCCTACTCTCCTACATAACCCCCCCCCAAACGCAGGGACATTAGACTAACCTTGACCAGTTGTGTCTTCATGTTCTAAGTGGAAGTACCTGGAGAGACCATCTGCGTTGCCATGGTCAGTCCCTGGGCGGTGCTCCACTGTAAAGTCCATCCCCTGTAGGGAAATGGACCACCTGAGTAGTTTGGGGTTTTCACCCTTCATCTGATTAAGCCATAGGAGGGGCTTATGGTCGGTCTGAATCTTGAAGTGAGTACCAAATAAGTATGGCCTCAACTTCTTCAGGGCCCACACCACAGCAAAGGCCTCCCTCTCTATAGCTGACCAACGTTTCTCTCTGGGGGTCAGCCTTCTGCTAATGAAAGCAATGGGCTGGTCCTGGCCATCTACATTAAGCTGTGAAAGCACTGCTCCCACTCCCAACTCAGAAGCATCTGTTTGGACAATGAACTCTCTTGAGTAGTCAGGACTCTTCAGGATAGGTGCAGAGCACATGGCCTTCTTCAGGTCATCAAATGCCTTTTGACAGATTTCTGTCCACTGAACCTTTTTGGGCATCTTCTTGGATGTCAGATCATTAAGAGGAGTCACAATGGACCCATAGTTCTTAACAAACTTCCTGTAGTACCCAGTCAGGCCCAAGAAAGCTCTGACCCGAGTCTGGGTAGTTGGAGGGGACCAGTCCTTGATGGTCTGGATCTTACTCTCCAGTGGTTGAACTTGGCCTCCACCTACAAGGTGGCCCAGGTATACAACCTTGCTCTGCCCTATCTGGCACTTTGTTGCCTTGATAGTGAGGCCTGCCTTCTGCAGAGCCTCAAGCACTTCCTTCAGGTGGATCAGGTGATCCTCCCAGGTGGAGCTAAAGACAGCAATATCGTCCAGATAAGCTGCACAAAAGTCATCCAACCCAGTGAGGACTTGGTTCACCAACCTTTGGAAGGTGGCAGGTGCATTTTTCAAACCAAAGGGCATCACCACAAACTGATAATGCCCACTAGGGGTAGAAAATGCTGTTTTGGCTTTAGACTCCTCAGCTAACCTGATTTGCCAGTAGCCAGCTGTCAAGTCAAATGTGCTCAAATATTTGGCAGAAGCCAACTTGTCAATGAGCTCATCTGCCCTTGGAATGGGGTGTGCATCTGTCCTGGTGACAGCATTGAGTCCTCTGTAATCCACACAGAACCTCATCTCTCTCTTGCCATCTTTGGTGTGAGGTTTGGGGACCAGAACCACTGGGCTAGCCCAGGGGCTCTCTGAAGGCTCAATGACACCTAATTCCAGCATCTTTTGCACCTCAGTCTTTATACAGTCCCTGACGTGGTCAGGTTGCCTGTAAATTTTGCTTTTTACAGGAAGACTGTCACCAGTGTCCACCACATGTGTACACCAGTTAGTCTGACTGGGTGTCAATGAGAACATATGCCTGTATGCCTGTAGAACTTGTCTGCAGTCATGTTGCTGATGTTCAGTGAGGCTGCCACCTAAGGCCACACCATCAACTGAGCCATCCTCAGGGTTCTGAGTGAGCAGGTCTGGGAGAGGGTCACTCTCTTCCTCCTGTCCCTCATCTGTAGCCATGAGCAAGCCCATGTCTGCCCTGCTGACATATGCCTTCAATCTGTTCACATGGAGCACCCTGTGGGGGCTCCTGGGAGTTCCTAGGTCCACCAAGTAGGTAACCTCTCCCTTCTTTTCCAGAATTGTATGGGGTCCAGACCACTTGTCTTGGAGTGCTGCTGGGGCCACTGGCTCCAACACCCATACCTTCTGTCCAGGCTGAAATTCAACAAGGACAGCCTTTTGGTCATGCCAAGCTTTTTGTAATTCTTGGCTAGCCTCAAGGTTTTTGGATGCCTTTTCCATGTACTCTGCCATCCTGGAGCGGAGACCAAGTACATAGTCCACTATGTCCTGTTTAGGCTTTTTGAGAGGTAACTCCCATCCTTCCTTCACAAGACACAGGGGTCCTCTTACAGGGTGCCCAAACAACAATTCAAAGGGGCTGAAGCCAACCCCCTTTTGAGGGACCTCTCTGTAAGCGAACAAAAGGCAGGGCAGAAGGATGTCCCATCTTCGCCTGAGCTTTTCAGGTAATCCTTTAATCATGCCCTTTAGGGTCTTGTTAAATCTCTCAACAAGCCCATTGCATTGTGGGTGATAAGGGGTGGTGAACTTGTAGTTGACACCACATTCCTTCCACATAGCTGTCAAATATCCAGACATGAAGTTGGTACCTCTATCTGATATTACCTCCTTAGGAAACCCCACTCTGGAGAAAACTCCAAGTAAGGCCCTGGCCACAACAGGAGCTGTTGTGGTCCTAAGGGGAATTGCCTCTGGGTACCTGGTGGCATGATCCACTACCACCAGTATGAATCTGTGCCCAGATGCTGTAGGGGGATCCATTGGACCAACAATATCAATCCCCACTCTCTCAAAGGGAACCCCCACCACAGGTAGTGGTATCAGGGGGGCCTTTGTTGTTCCACCTGCTTTACCACTGGCTTGGCAGGTTTCACAGGAGCGACAAAACTCCTTGGTGTCTTCAGACATGTGAGGCCAGTGAAAGTGAGGGACAAGCCTGTCCCAAGTCTTGTTCTGGCCTAGGTGTCCTGCTAAAGGAATATCATGGGCCAAGGTGAGTAGGAAGCCCCTAAATTGCAGAGGTATAACCAACCTCCTGGTAGCACCAGGCTTGGGGTCTCTAGCCTCTGAATAAAGGAGTCCATCGTCCCAATATACTTTATGGGCACCTTGAGCATTCCCAGCAGCCTCAGCAGCAGCCTGCTGTCTGAGGGGTTCAAGAGAAGGACAGGTTAACTGAGCCTGCCCCAAGTCTGCCCTAGAAGGTCCCCCTGTCCCCAGAAACTCAACCTGATCAGGTTCAAGTTCTTCAGGGACAGTTCCTTCAGGGGTCTCAAGATCAGTTTCCTGTGAAGCCTGATCCTCACTTGTAGGCAGTTGGGAAGGCGCAGCCTTAACCCTCCTGTTCTTCTTCTTGGGAGGTACTTGGTCCATTGTTCCAGGATCCAAGACCTGAGGTTCAGAGAGGCACTTTTTGGCCTGTGACCTGGTCACAGCAAGGACATGTGATGATATCCCTAACATCTCTGCATGAGTCCTGTACTCAACTTCTGACCATAGAGAGTTCTCCAGGTCATTGCCCAACAAACATTCTACTGGGAGATCAGCACTAACCACAACTTTCTTTAGGCCAGTTACCCCTCCCCAGGAAAAGTTAACAAGTGCCACACTATGTGTAGTAGTGACATTGCTGGCATTGGTCACCAGGTAATCATCGCCTGGCATGTATTGTCCAGGGTCCACAAAGTTAGGTGTCACCATAGTGACACTGGCACATGTGTCCCTGTAAGCTTGAGCCACTTTGTTGTTAATCAAAGGTGTCTGTCTGTATTTGCCCAGGTTACTGGGACTTATGTCAGGGGTCAAATCTATGTCCCCTTCACAAACCAGAACAGCCTGTGTAAGAGTTCTGACTAGGTCAGAATCTCCTTCAGTTCCCAAAGTGATTCCCACTAAACCCTTGGCTTGAGGACCAACACTGCTAACTGTACTAGTGGGTGCAGGTGCCTTAGGGGCTGCAGTGCTGGGGGCTCCACCCTTTTTACACTCACTTGTCCAGTGAGAGGTGTTCTTACAAGTTTTACACCAGGGTTTCTTCTGACCTTCTTTCTTCTTCTTCTTGGAAGTTTGGGACCCACCCTCTGTCTCAGTTTGGGGCCCTGTTGAAGACTTCTGGTCTTTAGTTTTCTGCTCCCCACCCTTCTGGTCTGTTTTCTTCTGGTCACCACCCTGGTTCTGGTTCTGGTTCTTTTGCTTAACTCTGGTTCTTACCCATTTATCTGCCCTCTTTCCCAATTCTTGGGGAGAGGTCAAATCTGAGTCAACCAAATGTTGATGCAACTGCTGGTTCTGACAATTATTTAAAATTTGTTCTCTCATCAGCAAATTATACAATCCTTCATAGTCTGTAACCTTGCTTCCCAGCAACCATCCCTCCAGAGCCTTAGTGGCACACTCAACAAATTCAGACCAGTCCTGAGTCTGTGTCTTCTGGGTATCTCTGAACATTAACCTGTACTGTTCAGTGGTTAAGCCTAACCCATCAATCAGAGCACTCTTCAGGACCAGGTAGTTTCTAGAATCCCCATCACTAACTGTGAGGAGTCTGTCTCGGCCTCTACCTTCAAAGGAGAGCCACAAGATTGCTGCCCACTGCTCCTGAGGGATCTGCTGTACTCTGCAGGCTCTCTCCATTGCAGTAATCCATTTATGGATGTCATCCCCAGCTTTGTAGGGGGGCACAATCTTACTCAGGTTTCTATTATCAAAAGACCTGTCTTTATCCTTGTGGATATTGCTGCCACCAGTGGGTTCTATTACCCCACTCTCTCTAGGCTGTCTTGCTCTAGCAAGTTTCTCTTGGGCCAGGGCAATCTCTAACTCTTGTCTCTGGACTCTCAATTCAGCCTCTCTAATTTGAGATTCTCTCAATTTGGTCTCATGTTCCCTTCTCTGAGGGCTAGTCATCCTCCTTCTGGAGTGACCATGAGAACCTCTAGAAGCATAGGAGTTGTCAGAGTCACCTGAGTGAATCCTTCTCCTCCTAGGCTCCTGGTTAAGTCCACCTGAGGGTCTGAATGGGTTGTTACCTGATTCATTCCCAAGTTGACTTAAGTTAGCCTGGTTCAGTCTACTGATCAGCACCTGACTATCTCTGTCATCATCTGACTCACTGCTTTCCACCTCCTCCCCCTCTTCTTCTTCCTCTTCCTCTACATCTACTTGAGGAGCTCCAGTGATGGAGGCATCCTCATCTACTAGGATGATAGGGGCAGGGGGGTCTACAGTGTCATCCTCTGAAGGATGGCCTCCTTCAGCATTCCCTGTGGGGTTTGCTTTAGAGGTCTTTAGAGCTTCAGACTGATCCAAAAGCTCTCTTAGGTGGTCTGCAGTAGGGGAAGGCCCTGTCTTCAGACCCCTTAAGACACAAAGCTGTCTTAATTCCTTAAAGGGAAAAATAGCAAATTTGGATGGTGCCCTTGGAGGGTCACTCTCAACAGAGACATTCTCAGTGGAACCCTCTGCTCCAGACATTGCTCTAGTGTGGGTGGATGTGTTGCAATCTACCTACACTGGTGTTTACCTACTAAACCTATCTAGTAGTTGTAGCTAGGGTGTGCTACTCCCTTTGCTCTACAACAACTAAGTTCAGTAGAACTTAAGTATACTAGTCTTGTTTTATATGTACCTAGCAGGTACCTGTATGATCTTTCAAATGATAATCTCAAAGATTGTAATGGTAAAACAACAGCAAGCTCAGATCCCAATCCGCTGCTCACCAATGTGAGAAGTTGGCCTGGTATATAATGCTCACTAGTTCTAGTGATCACTTTGTACCATGCCAAGCAACCCTTATGATGATGGTTGTAATTCAACCTTGTAGACCAGTTATCCTAGTGGTAACGTGGACAAAGCAGTCTTAGGCTAAACTCTGAAAGGCATGTGAAGCCAGCTGTTATACCATACACAACCCCCTTGAATACCAAATGAAAGGGACACCACACAGATATATATTGAAAATATATATTGATTTATTAACTATAAAATCCCCTGGACTCTTTATGAGCACAGAAGCACAAGCGTTAAATCACAAGACAGTTTAAAATACACAAAAGTTGCACAATATGGATGAGCCCTAGGGGCCACCTAAACCATATACTAAATAAGTGGTATAAGGGATACCAGGAGGAAAGTGAAGAGGCCTAGGGCCTTGGAAATCGCTGGAGCTATTCGAGACTGGAAATAACTAAGTCGGGAAAGGCCCACGGGACTCGGGTGCAGTGTTCAAAGTGCACGCACTTTACAATACAAAGTCTATGGTGCGTAAAAAGCACAAAGTTAGAAAGTTAGGAACCTTCCGAGTGACCTACGGAGCTGAAACTTAAAACACAGGCCCTTGGGATGTGTACCAGTGCAGGAGCACCGGCGGAGCTGAGTTACCTCACCCACAGGAAGCGGGTGCACAGGGTCGAAGATGTGTCGGGTTTCGTCACGCTGGTCGATGGTGCTTGGAGCTGAAGATGCTGCAGGCGGCTCGATGAGAAGAGTTCCGGTGGATCCAAGGGTGGATCTGAAGAGTTGAAGACCTGAAAGCAGAGGGGACAGTGTTCAAAGTCACTAGCCAGTGACTACCGTGGAACCAGATTGGAACCAGGCGATGTCGGGTGCAAACAGGCGTTGTCGGGTAGCTTCTTTCTGCAGCCACGTGGATACCCGGGGTCGAGGACGTCCAGGAGTCGGTCACGAGCTGTCCCACGTAGGCTTCTCGCTGTTGGCAGTGTCGGCGACCTGATCGGAGCAAACAGGCCTTGGCAAATGCAAGCCACGCAGAAGTTGAAAGATGCTGTTCACTCGGACCCGCAAGGTCAGAGCGGGTGCTCCTTTTCACAGGAGCTTGGGTAGGTCTGGAGCAACCAGACCTGCTGTTTAAATCTTCGGGTTCGTCGCCAAGATGGCCGCTGGCCGCGTGGCTAGTGGCCGGGATGGCGCGTCGAGTGGCACAGTGCAAAAGGGCCCCACGCAGATCGTGGAGATGCTGGGGGGCTGATCTTCGGTGCAAGGGCTGCTCGGTGGTGGGGGTTCTCAGTCCCCAAAGCACAACGTCGAGGATGCCTCAGAAGCTGCGCAGTCAGCTTTACGAGTGTCTTCCAAGAGGTCCGGTCCCACGTCACTCGGTGCCTCCACGGGTCCCTTCTTTGCAGGGACTGTGGATCGGGCTCTGAGAGGTCTGGGAATCTGGTTCTTGTCGGGCTCTGGGCTCGGGCTCCGGCGGGAGGCGGCGGCAAAGCAGACGTCGAGTTGCTGGTTGGTGCCTGTGTTCACAGGGTGGTCACTCCTTGGCCACAAGGGAGATTCTTCTTCAGTCTTCTGTGCAGCAGAATGTCGAAGTCCAGTCTTCTTCTTAGTTTTAAGTTGATTTCGGGATGATCTGCTGTGCAATGGCACTGCTCCCCCTCTTATTCCAATCTAGGGGGTGGATCACCTACTAGGTCCCTCCTCTGGGAGGAACCAGGAAGGGGGGGCGGTTACACCCCCTTTCCTTTGTCCAGCTCCGCGCCAGGACTGGGGCTGGAAGGCCCCAGAACCGGTTTGGGCTGGCCTATGCACGGGGACACCTTGTGTGCCCCGGGCATGTCTGATTCTATTCAGCCCTGTCCTACCCAATACACAAAATCCTGTCTGGGGTGGTGCTCGCACCTCCCAAGGCAGGAAACCCTTTGTCCAGGCCACCATCTGCCGAGTTTCGGTCAGCAGCAGGAGGCCAGACTTGTGTCTGTGGTGGCAGCGTCCATTTTGTGAAGCTGAGGCTCTGTTTAACTTTAACCGGGGTTAAGGCTACACACATGTCGTGTCCCTCTAGAAGGGTGGAATGCTATCCCCGTCGCCAGAATTGGCGAGGGGATAGTATTCCAATTCGTATGACACCTTACTCGACATGTTTTGATAAAGCCAAACCAAAGATAGCATTTAACCGCGAGGATTATAATGCACTTAAGAGTATATGGTATGGCAATATCCCGGAACAGCTTAGGGAGTTGTTCCCGACAGCTGCAGACAGGCTCAGCTCATGCCAGAGCACCATCTCACATATTTCCAAGCACTCTGCCTCCAGGATTGATGAGGCCTTCCATAGGAGTGGCTGATAGGAACATATGTGTCCAGTTTAGGGTTAGGCACAGACATACTGTACCTAAGTAAGAGGTGGTTACACCGACTTACCCCAGCTGAGTGATCAGCCAGTTGTGTCAAATATGGAGGCCAGGCCAGGGGTGGCATAATACATGCTGCAGCCCCTGGTAGGCCTTGGATACACCTATGCCCTGGGCACCTAGGGTGCACTTATACAGGGGCTCATAAGGTGAACCAGTTCCAATTCGTAATGCACCTAGAGTGCATTGGCAGTAATTTAGAGAGAGAACAGCAGGCTGTGGGTCTGATTAGCAGGCCCACAGCCACATTAAGTCAGAAACCAGTGAAGCAAAAAGCAAAAATTTGGGGTGACCATAGGATAGCAGACCCTACTCTCCTACACAGTCTAATCAGTAGAGTGTAATTTATGTGGCGTGTAATTATGTGGCACTGAGTGGTATTTGGAGTATATTTTGCATTGAGTGCAATGTAACTATGTGGCATGTAATTATGTGGCACTGAGTGGTATTTGGAGTGTATGTTGCATTGAGTGCAGTGTAATTATGTGGCACTGAGTGGTATTTGGAGTGTATGTTGCGTTGAGTGCAATGTAGTTATGAAGCATAATTATGTGGCACTGAGTGGTATTGTGTGGAGTGTGTTGCATTCAGTAGAGTATAATTATGTGGCGTGTAATTATGTGACAGTGGTATTTGGAGTGTATGTTGCGTTGAGTGCAGTGTAATTATGTGGCGTGTAATTATGTGGAGTGTATGATGTATTCAGTAGAGTGTAATTGTGTGGCATGCAATTATGTGGCACTGAGTGGTATTGTTTTGAGTGTATGTTGCATTGAGTGCAGTGTAATTATGTAGCATATAATTGTGGCACTGAGTGGTATTGTGTGGAGTGTGTGTTGCATAGGGTCCAAACCATGAGGCGAGCCCTCACCTCCCCCCCCCCAGACACTTGCTTGTTGTTTATCAACTTCATGTTACGCAATCACAATCCGGCCCTTGAGCCCAGGCTCCTTCCTGCCAGTGAGATAGATGGATGATGGAAGGCCTCGGGACGATGCATGTATGGATGAAGGGTCACGCCCCCGCGGCCGGATGTCATGAAGGGAGAGAGGCGGGATCTGTCAGTCAGTCTGGGAAGTTGATAAAAAACAGTCCAGCCCACGTGCCCCCGCCTGTCAGTCCCGGGTGAGGCAGTGCAGCGCCCCCTGCCGCCGGACCCCAGTCACGACCGGCTCTTGATGGCGAAGGGGGCGGGCGGCTGACAACAAAGAGCCGTTGTAGTGGGCTACGTTAGCATGCGATAGCAATGGAATCTTTTCGTGCCTGTCAACCTCCAATACCCCATGATGGGGTTTCCATGTGAATTTTACCAAGCCAGACTTCTGATAACTGAAATAATCATTGTACCCACCTCCCCCCTCTACTAACCACATAAAGGTGGATTATATTTGCAGAATAAACTTCCTTCGCCTTGTTTTTAACAGACTGCCGTGACACCACACCCTTACTGATGAACTTCGGGGTGGCTTCCCTGCCTTTCATTTCATCATCTTATCTGCATGCAACACTCGCAGTTACGCAGATGTCTAAACTTGCTCAGAGAAGCAAAAAAGATATACTTGCCCAGCCTCTGCTTTCAAGATCATGACGCACCCACTTTACAGTTCCAAGTGCAAACATATTTCGCGAGATTTTTGCTTATTGTAAAAAGAAAGAAATCACCGCCGCAGCCCTGCTCCGTGAAAACCGGAAGTCAGGCACTTTTGGCCCAGACGGGGGCGGGGCCTGCAATCCAGCAGGAAGTTCCGCCCTCCGCCGCCGAGGAAGCAGTGAAGCCGGCCGACTCCGACCAGCGCTGCAGAGGAGACACGCCGAAAGAGCCCGGTGAGTGGGAGGGGGGAGGGGGGTGTACGCGTGTGTGTCTGTTCGAATATGTCTGTGTGTGTGCGCGTGGGTCTGCGTGTGTGCGCGTGGGTCTGCGTGTGTGTATGCAGTGTGTGTATGCAGTGTGTGTGGCTGGGTATGTGCGCATGCGTGACTGTGGTTTGTAAGACGGGGGAGGGGGGTGCGCCGCTTGTATGTGCCTGCGTGTGTTGTGCCTGTCTGCGTGTATGTGTGTGTGTGTGGGTGGGGTGAGGGGGCGGCAGCGTGTGTATGTGTGCGCGTGCGTGCAGAGGGGTGGGGGATGGCTGTATCTGTGCCGTTAATGCGTGCGAGGGAAGCGAGTTAGGGAAGCGAGTTAGTCTGCGCAAGCGCAGCTTAGAAAGCTCGCTCCCGAGGTGAAATCTGACAGAGTGAAAGCGCGCGTCTGATTGCTGTCCAGTCTCCTAAATACGGGCAGCATAAGTTGTCGAGCTGATGCATTCATGCTTCGCATGAATGCCACATCAGCTCGACCTAAAAAGGGGGCAGTCAACAATTAATTCATAACAGGATTTTGCAA
The DNA here is from genome assembly GCF_964263255.1 of Lissotriton vulgaris. Taxonomy (NCBI): domain Eukaryota; kingdom Metazoa; phylum Chordata; class Amphibia; order Caudata; family Salamandridae; genus Lissotriton; species Lissotriton vulgaris. The sequence goes on from NC_141690.1 coordinate 255,927,839, forward strand.
TACCATATTAAAAACACGATCTCATTCAATAATTTATATAAAACAAAGTTGTTTATACTAAAAGCCAGATTTAAAACCTTTAAAACACATTAAAACACATTAAGAGTATAAACCCAGTCCTATCTATGATGGATTATGTAGTATAGAAGAAGCTACGGTCCCCAATGTTACATTACAGCTTGTAACCAAGCCGTTTTCTAGTTAAATACACATTGAATAGAAACCTACTTATGCAAAACACTATCAGTTGAGAGGAGTTAGACTTAATTATACGTTCTGCTTCTTTATAGGATCTAACCCCCATGTTTTTACAGAGGGGTCTGATCCAACGGTCTCTGGGTAACTTATAGACTGGGCAAAAGAACATTAGATGGACATCATCTTTTTTTGCATTTTGTGAGCAGAGAGTACAAAAACCACTATCATTTTTGCCCCCCCACCCACAAGTATTTGCATTCGTCTGGAGCACCCCATATCTGAATTGCAAATATAGTGTTTTCGCTGATGGTGGTCCTATCTCGTCCATAAAAGATTCAAATCCAGCATTGTCCTTTACATTCAGGAATTTCTGGGTTAGTGTACCAATGGACGAACTATGAAGTAGCTCACCATTCACATACGACCAAAAAGCAGACTTTAGAAGGTTTTGCATGGGGGTGTCATATTTTGAGGCTCTTCCCAATAATGGGATAGCCTCAACCTAGTGCACCAAAGAGAAATATGTTTTAACCATGCAATTTTCTTGTACTCATCAATCTGAATAACTTCTAACAGGCCACTTTTGTAATTACTCAGCTCTGGAGTAATCCAAAGCCTTACCCAGTACAACAAGGGCCTTAGGATAGCATGATAATCTGTCCGTTTAAGGTCAATATCCAGAAACACTGGAACTAAAGGAGTTCTAGTTGGAATTTTTAACAACCTGCGTATGAAGTGATTCTCTTCCCGTTCAAAATTGCTTTTGCAACAATGCCCCCAAACCTCAGCACCATAAAGTGCCGCTGATTGGGCCTTAGCCTTAAATACTTCAAGTGCCGGCGTAACTGCTTTGGAATGACTTGCGCCGTGTACTTTTAGTATAGGCATCGAATTTTGTTTAAAGGACAGTCTACTTTTTACAAGATGCTCCTTCCAAGAAAGGGCACTGTCCAACATAATACCTAGGTAATTAAAACTCTCAACATACTCCAATTTTTGATTATTTAAGGTCAAATTCTTCCTGAAGGACTTTTGTGGGTTTATGGACATATATTTAGTTTTTGACGAATTTATTTCTAACCCCTTCTCGACACAGTATCCATAGAATTTATTTACGAGATTTTGGAGACCCTTTGGACTCTGGGAGATGAGGATTGTATCGTCGGCAAAAAGAAGTGCCGTAATTGCCTCGTCTCCCAGCTTCTGGGAGTCGTGAACACAGTCTCTCAAATATGCAGGTATGTCATTAACATATAATGAGAAAAGTGTGGGCGCCAACACACAGCCTTGGCGTACGCCACGATTCACAGGGATGGGCTTGGATACTTCACCTCCCATCCCCCATCTGACTTTGGCATAATTCCCTGTGTGTAGTTTAATAAGTTCTTGAAGTAACTCGCCGGGGACCCCCATATTTTTTAATGGGCACCACAGAAGATTACGTGGGACGAGGTCGAAAGCGGCCCTCAAGTCTATAAATGCCACATACAGGCTCCCCTTTCTTATTTTAACGTATTTCCAACAAAGGCACGTGAATCTAAATACTTGATCCACCGGGATCTTATCAGGTCCTGGGGCTTTACCTGCTTTAATTGCCTGTAATGCCTGCATAGTCTCCTCTAAACTAAAACATAAAGGGACACTGCTCAATGCTAGGTTGCTCTCTGGAACTTGTGGGGGCAACTCTTCTTCACCATATGAATAGAGCTTAGTAAAATGGTCACACCAAATTTTCTCGTTTAAGTAAATATCCTTTGGCGATCTACCCTTTCTATTCCCCTTCGATATTATGCTCCAAAAGGTTCTTTGATCTCTCAATTTATCTGCAGTTAAGAGATCATCCCATAGTGCATCATCCCACGCTTTTTTTGCCTGAGACAGGGTTTTGTTATATGCATACCTACTTTCTCTTATGCAATATGGTTTTTTAGTTTTAACAGCCTAAATCAAGTGGGTCTTCGCTAAACTGCATTCTTTGTTGTACCAGGGATTAACTAGCTCTAAATGATTATCATTTAGGTTCTTATCCCTTTTGCAGATTTTACTCAAAAAGGGAGTTAAAGCATCTACCAGTTGATAATGTAAATCTAACACACCATGAGTGCCTAATAAGGGCTTCTGGTAAGATGCAATGGTATCAGAAAAGGCATTATAAATATTTAGCATCGTAGAGTCCTTAGCCAGGATATAAGGCCATCTCAAGGCGCGTCTATTATTTGATACTTGCAGTTCCCCGGAAGAGTCATTCAATACGATCTCTTCAGCAGATTTAAATTTAAAAGGTTGGGGGTTTAACCATAGTTGAAGTGGTAAATGGTCGCTCTGTGTCCTGGTATCTATTTTAAAATCAATAGCTAGGTACCAGAGACTCAGAGAGACCAATATAAAATCTATGTGTGACTTAGAGTTACCTTTTGAAAAGGTTGGGGCTGCTGGTCTATCAGACTGAAAACGGCCATTGCATGCCCTTAAGTCATGCCCCACAGTCAGCTGTAAAATTTGTGTTGCTGCTACAGTGCATTTGGCTAACCCTATGGAATTCAAAATCGGGATATCATTTGCTATATCCTGATCCTCAAGTAGATTATCAAGGCCCAACATTGGTTCATATTTACAGTTGAAGTCCCCCCTACTACCACTAATGGATTTGGTCCTAATGGGTCTAGAAAGGAATCCAGTAGCTCTACTACCTTCGATTCCTTGTTATGTGGATGTGGTCTATTATATATGTTTATTAAATATTCAGATTCCTTTTTTCTTGTCGCTATCTTAATTTCCAATAAATCCGGGGAAGGAATGGACAGTTGAGTTACTTCTATTTCTAAATTAACTCTTACCCAGATCACCAGCCCCCCTGACGCTCTCCTTCTTACTGACGGAATTGCATCACAATAAAAAGCTTTGTACCCAAGCCTGTGCGGGATATCTAAGGCCCAAGTCTCCTGGAGCAGAATAACATCATAATTTTCTATGTAGGTACACCAGTCCAAGTCCCGTAGATTTCTCGCTAACCCTGCTACATTCCATGATATTAATCTCACAGGTTTATTTCGTTTAGGGCTGAGTGGGACTGCATTCAACAATGTGTCTTGTGTAGATATACTATCTGGAGGGAAGGTTACAATACTTATTCCTTGCATTGGAATGTTACCATCAATAGTACCCTCAGACACAGTGCTACTGGTACAGCATAACCCTACATCTGTTGGGCTGCCATTATTTTCCCCAGCACATTTAGAAATCTGATTGCTCGCCACAACCTCAGCCATTAAAACAGGAACTAGTCTAGGGCTATAATTATTTATTGGAATAGACACCGCTATCTGTGATAGTTCAGGCTCTGAATTATTTATATATAACTTCCCCACATAAAAATTGGAGGACTCCCCCAAACCTTTACTACCAACTGACGACAGTCAATCATTCTGATCCAAGCTACTTAATGCATGATATCTGTTTTGTGTAGGGATCTCAAAGATTGGGCCCGTATTAGAATGCCCACTTCTTGAATAGTGCAAAGGACCCTTGGCTAAATGACTATAGAAGTATCCCAGAGGATGCACACCCAGACTGTTCTCACACCTTTTCATAATAATAATCTTTATTTAGATATTACACAGATATCTTTAAAAGAAACTTACAAAGTACACATTATATACAAGCTTTTAAAATTGGGAGAAAGCAAGCAAACGCTTCAGTGGCTATTAAAAAAAAATGGAAGCCTTCCTCATCCTGGACCTCCTAATTCTGTGACATTTTAAAAAGGAACAAGCAAGAACTTAAAAAAGTTTATGTAAAAAAGCTGTTCACCCCTTTTTAGTTACACTGACTGTCAAAATACCGCATGCATATCGAAGACAACTGGAATTCCTAAGGAGCAATTCGATGTATTAGACTGTCAGGTTGCACAACATAATATCATTTCGTGTCTCTTCCCTTAAGTTTTATTAGCGGGCCTCTTTTGAGTTAAGGGAACGGTATGCTTGTAGGATAAAAGTTGTTAATCCTAGATTTAAAACAGTATTTTCAGGGTTCAGAGCCACGATAATGGCTTGCCTACATGTCCGCACACCCAACCTATTCCATTCTGCTTTGAGTTTAAGCTTACGCTGGGAATTAAAGGCAGGGCAGAGGCAAACCACATGTAACAAAGTTTCAGATGCCTTACTACACCCTCTACAGGTTAGGTCATCCGCCGTTCGTCGCCAAGAAGGCAAATCTTGCAGGAAGCGCCAGTCACCCATTCTAATTGCCATTAAACTTTGTTTTATGTACAATGAATATGTGCAAGGCAGATAGGTGGCCGGTGCTACCCGCTCGTAAGAATTGACAAGGGCCCAAGCATGCCTACGTTTGGAAAAGAGTGCTTTGTCTATTGCGAGGGAACTAATTCTCACACATTTTTTAATGACTGTTTTGAATGCAGTCCGACTGGGGTTGAGAGCCCAAAGGTCGCTCGCTGACAATTGATTAATATAGTCCTTGAAAAGTCGACCAAACGTACATCCTGGATTTTTCTGGGTGATTTCTAGCCAGACTAAGGATTCCAGTGTGCCAATGTCCGCTTGTCTCAGTTTATGACAGAGGTTTAGGTATGAGCCGATGTTAGAGGCCTCATAATTTAATAGCCCAAGCTCTAGTCTTACCTGTGCTGCAGATGCGGAGTTTGGGAGATGGAGTACTTTTTTATAGATTTTTGTTGTGTGTCGATTTAAGGCAGTGTTTAATTTGCCCCTGAATAACTCAATTCCATATGATAGAGTAAGGCCAATTTTTGCTCTCAAGACTTCTAAGAGTGGCAGGAGAGTTGGGCCAGAAAGATTTTTTGAGATCTTGGCTAATGAGACCGCAAGGGTCATAGCTTTAACTGCTATCTCATTCCGATGTTTGATGAGGTTATCCCTAGAGTCCAGATGGACACCTAGGTACTTATATGATTGACCTATAGCGAGGCGTATGTTGTTATATGACCATCCTCCGCCCGCATGATATTTACTACCAAAGGGGACAACTTGGGTTTTCTTTAAATTAACCTCTAGTTGATTTATGGTCGTATAAATGAGCAGTTTATCGAGGAGCCTTTGCAGCCCAACCCTCGTAAGGCTGAAAAGTGCCAGATCATCGGCATATAAAAGGTTGCTTAATGCCGTACCTCCTATTTTTGGGGAATGACTGTTGGTTTCGTCCAGTGTAGTTGACAGATCTGCTATAAACAGATTGAAAAGCATTGGGGCCAGCACGCATCCCTGCTTCACACCTCTGGTTGTCAAGATTTTCCGCGAGAGATGCGTGCCGGACCCAGCTTCACCCTAACCCAAGTATTCGAATGGAGTTGAATAATTGCGTCCAATAGTCTATCAGGAATCCCCCATTTCCTCAACTTTTCCCACAAAGCCGCCCTTTGGGACCCTATCAAACGCGGCTTTAAAGTCGACAAAGCAGCAAAGCACTGGCCTAGATGTTGAGAGTGCTTTGTCGACAATAGTTGACAGTGCTAATAGATTGGTCATTGTCCCAGAGTTGGCAACAAAACCTGTTTGGTTCATTGGGATCAGTTTTTGGTCCTTTGCCCATGTCCTCAGCTCCTCCAGGAGGAGGCCAGCGTAGTGCTTCGCCTCTATATCCAAAAGTGCTATAAGTCTATAATTGTTAGGAGAGGCGCGGGGTCCCGATTTATAAATAGGTTGGATGATTGCACCCCGCCATGAGTCTGGGATGGTTGCAGTTCTTAGAGCATAATTGAAGAGGTTTGTCAACAAGCCTGACCAGAGAGCTATATCAGATATAAACAGTTTCTGTGGCAGGCCATTTGGGCCCGGCGCTCCATCTGATCTGGCTCTTGCCGTAGCAACCTTTTCTTGCGACATCTGGAGGTCCTCGTTGGCAGCGTGAGAGCGCTCCGGGGCTGTAATCTGCATATTACTAGTTTCTGTGTCATTCTCACTTAGAGGGCTGTTCTCTGTTGTTCCTGAGCATTCTGGAGACCGAAAGTGCTCTGTAAGGAAAGTCTGTCCGCTCTCTTAACTGGAGAGCACCGTACTGATACATCCATGGAGTCATCTTGTAAATCCTGGTCCATTATGTCCTGATCTACGACTAATACTGTCGGAATCTCCATTGGAGGCATATCAGTAGGAACATCCAATTTAGGAGAAGAAACCACAATTAGATCACTTCCAACACCAAGGGATGTAGTAAGTATCAAGGAAGGATCTTCCAAACCCAGTGATTTCCTTCTGTCATTATTGATCTTGCTCACCATTTTTACTAAGTAGTTATCCATGGTTGGTTTATTCTTAGCCATCATCGGTAATCGAACAAACCCCGAAGAAATTTAGCCAGTTGGACTGCAGTTTGTTGGGGGTTAGCGTAAGGTTGATAATAGGATACTAACCAAAGCTTTTAAAAGTACTTCCTGACTTAGTATAATACAATCATAATATGAAACTACAATGTTCAAAAATCATTATGTCTCAAAGAGCTTACTTCTCAGTAGGCACAACCAAGGGGGGTGGCCCAGCCCAGCCTCGTTCTGCCCCAGACTGCCACAGACTGTCCCGCCCTTGTCCCAGGCTTCTCGCGGGGCTCCAGGCGCTCTTCCTGCTTTAAGCGCCTCCAGGCGCGTCGGTGGCGTGGGCGGAATGCGCGGCCCCCAAGGCTGCTGGGATATGTAGTGCCGTTTCCCTCACGGCGTGACCGGGCCTTCTCTGGCCGCAGTACCGGTAGTGACCGCCGTTGCACTCCCGGCTTGTGTTCCGGTCTCTTACTCTGTCTCTTACTCTGTACTGTCAGTAAGGGGGATTTGGGGGGCAGCCGAGCCACGAGGTCTGCCCCCCGGGCAGGTTTGGGAGGGGGAAGGGGTTTCATGGGCGCGGCCATTTTGACGCCGGTTGGGCTGCCTGGGAGAGCCCAAAGGCAGCCCAAATATAACTAACAAGCCCAAAAAGGGCTACTTAACGGGGCTTCACTTCCGCCCAGCCACCATTTTAGGTATTGTAACCTGGTGGCTGGGTGTGAAGTATTTTAGCTTGTCGGTTGGAGCTGTGTAGGTCGTTGTCGATTTGTGCTTCGTGATGTCGGGCGCAGAGGATATACGTGTACTCGAGGCCATCCGCCTGCTGAGTGAAGCAGGGCGGATGGACCTCTTGGTGGGGCCGCGGGAGGCGCGGCCGCGGAGGCAGGCGTCGTTCGGGGTGGCGGCGGCCGTTCTGGCCTGCTCGCCACCGAGGAAATCGCAAAAGTTACAGGTGAGTCTCCGGGGCCGCGCCGATGTCAGGAGCGCGGCCCCGGATGACGGAGGGTCGCGGGTGAGGCGCGTTGCCAGGGGCGCCACGCCGCGTTTCCAGGGGGCGGTGGGAGGCGGGGAAGCGGGCGGGCTGCAGGACAGGGAGGCCGAGCGGGCGCGCGTGGAGTCGCGCGGCCGCCCGGGTGTTAGCAGAGGTAGCGGGGGGGCCGGGAGGGGTGGCGGGCCCTCGGTAGGGAGCGGGAGGCGCGAGGGGGAGGCGGGGGACAAGGAGGAAGGAGCGTGGGCGGGGTGGGGGGGGAGAGGGGGAAGGCAAGGACGGGAAGGATGCGTGGTGGAGGACCAGGCCATGAGGAGGCGTACTGAGAGCCCCTCGCCGGCCCGGCAGGGGGCGGGGGAGAGGGGCAGGAGCGCGGTGATGAGAGGAGGGCAAGGGGGAGGGGCGGGGGTCACAGGCAGGGGGCGGGGTCAGGTGAGGACGGCTGTGGGGGGGCTGGGGAGTGACCAGGGGCATAGGGGGGGGGGGTCCCCGCTTCTTTTTGATTCGGAGGAAAGCGAAAGGGAGTGGGAGGGGCTGGATGTGTTTTCATCATGGGAGGAAGGGATCAGGGAGGCCCGCATGGCGGCGGAGGGGAAGGAGGCGGTGGCGGAGGAGGCGGGGCCGTCAAGGCAGGCAGAGGTGGTGTATGGGCAGGGTGGCGGCGGGGAGAGGGTGGAAGGGTGGTGGGTCGGGGCCGGGGGGTAAACCGCGGGCGACGCAGGAGTAGGGGGGCTCTGTTGGAGCGAGGACGAGAAGGAGGGGGGGGCAGGGGGGAGCTGGGGGAAGTGGCGCTGGGCGGACGAGGCGGAGCAGTGGCAGGGGACCAGCACACCAGCAATACCTTTTTTATTGCAGGGAGTTAGCCGGCGCGGGGAAGCAGACTTGGTACGGCTTGGGGCGGCCCAGCGACACCAAGGAGAAGGGAAGGCGGAGCCTCCTGCGGCGAGCCTGGAGACCACGAGGGATCACGGCGCGGCTGGCTCAAGAAGGCCCCAGGCGGGCTCGCCGGTCCCAGCACCCACAGGGCCCAAGCGGCTTGGGGGACAGCAGCAAACCTGGAGCAACGCCAAGGAGGACTATCTTACTTTGAGCGAGGGCAGAGGCGAAGGGAGGGCCTCTGGCAGGTTTAGGTCGGCGCCGCCGGTGGCGCGCCGGAAGTAAAGATGGGGAGGTGTGGAGTTGGTGGACGGAGAGGATAGTGTAGAGGAAGGTGAAGTGAGAGAGGGGCCGGGCGGACGGGGGTCCGGTAATGTTGTTGGTTCTTTGTTACAGGTGTCACGGGGCCTGGGTACTGCGGCGGCCCGGACACAGTCGGGAAGCAGATTGGCGGACAGGAGAGTCGAGGAGCGGCGAGGGGAGGCTTTGCTTGCAGGTAAAAGCGGGGAGACGCCGCGGATGGTGTCGGTGGGGGTGGGGGGAGGAGGGGAGGTGGGGGCGGGTGATCGGTTGTGCAAGGGGAGGTATGTGGTGGACCGGGGCGTGGGGACGGATGTGGCTGCGCTGGGGGGCACGGGCGGGGGCACCGCGGGGTTGCCGGAGGGGAAGGTGGAAAAACCGGACATAGGGGGCAAGGCAGACAGCGCAGCAGCGGGCAGCGCGTCAGCAGAGGAGGAGGGCGCGAGAAAACCTGACAGCAAAGAGTTAAAGTTTAAACGACTTCCTTATATGGGGGTCACGAAGCCGCTAGGGGCGCATTTGATGGCAGCTACTAAGGAAAAGATATGGAAGGCAGAGTATGTGGAATTGTTAAAGCTGTTACATAGGGAAGTGCGGTCGAAGGAAGGGTCAAAGGAGGAGGAGTACGAGCTACAGAAGCGCCCGAGGGTGCCGCTTACAATTGAGAACTGGACGGCGGCATTTCTGATTTTCGCGAGTGTGTATTGCGAGAAATTCCCAGAGAGGTCGGTATCCCTGTTTAAGTACATGGACGTTATCCAGAAGGCGCAGATTACTGGGGGGGGGTACGCGTGGGCGCAGTACGACGAGGAGTTCAGGGCAAGAATGGAGTGGGACACGGAGGCGAAGTGGGGCGAACTGGATTGCGATTTGTGGCAGCACACGATGGGTCTGGCGGGGTCGGGCAAAACTATCTTTACCGCCAGCGGGCTCCCGATAATATATCAGCCCTTTCAAGGGCGCCCCACCCGAGGAGGGGTGGGGGCGGGAGCCAAGAGCCAGCCCGGGACCGCGGGGCCCTGCTGGGACTTTAATAGAGGGGCGTGTGCCAGGGAGCACTGCCGTTTTCGACACAAATGCTCAGGGTGCGGGAGGTATGGGCACCCTGCGACACGCTGCTGGGGCCCGCCCGGTCAGCAGTATGGCGGCGCACACACGGCGGCGGGAGCGGCACGACCCGGGGGCGGGCAGCAGTCTGGGGGCGGCCGGGGTGGAAAAGGGCCTGGGCCGAAGGGCTCATACGCCGGTTAGAGTGGATAAGTTGACGGCGGCCCTACGCAATTACCCAGACGCGGGGGCTGCGGAACGTCTACGGAGCGGGTTTCGAGCTGGGTTACGAAGGTCCGCGGGTGCGTCGGTGGGCGGACAATTTGCGGTCAGCGCGGGAGCACCCGGAGGTGATACAGGCTAAACTAGACAAGGAAGTACAGGAGGGGCGCATGGCGGGGCCTTTTGAGGACTGGCCAATGACGGACTTGATAGTGTCCCCTATAGGTGTAGTGCCCAAGAAGGAGGCAGGGCAGTTCTGGCTCATACAACATTTGTCGTGGCCGGACGGCGGGTCTGTCAATGATTTTATCAGCGAGAGCGAGGCCACAGTGGTGTTCTCCTCGGTGGAGGCGGCAATGGCTTTGGTGGTGAAGGAGGGAAGAGGCGCAGTGATGGCCAAATGTGACATCAAGTCGGCTTTCCGGTTACTGCCTGTTCACCCAGACAACTGGGGCCTACTGGGGATCCAGTTTCACGGCCGCTGGTATGTGGACAAGGCGCTGCCGATGGGCTGCTCGATGTCCTGCGCGCTTTTTGAATGTTTTAGCACGTTCCTGCAGTGGTTTTTTACGGAACGCACGGGTCACCAAGGAGTCACGCACTACCTGGATGACTTTTTCTTGGTCGGGGCGCCGGACTCCACGAACTGCCAGGTAGCTCTGGACAGGTTTCAGGAGATCATGGTGGACCTGGGGGTGCCGTTGGCACCGGAGAAGACAGTGGGGCCAGGCACGGCGCTGTCCTTCTTGGGCATTGAGATAGACTCACAAAGGATGGAAGCACGGCTGCCGGGGGACAAAAAGCAACAGATGCTGGGGCTGCTGCAGGTGATGGTGGCCAGGAATAAGGTGACAGTGTTGGATGTGCAAGTGCTGCTGGGGCACCTCAACTTCGCGTGCAGAGTGGTGCGGGTCGGTAGGACGTTTTGCAGACGCCTCGGCCGGGCTTTGGCGGAAAGGAGGCCTCCACATCATCGCGTGCGCGTGTCGGCGGGGGTGCGGGGGTGCGGGAGAATTTGCGGATGTGGCGTTTTTTCCTGCACCAGTTCAACGGAGTGCCCTTACAGCGGGACGTGGACTTGGTGTGGGATGTGCAGATCTTCTCGGACGCGGCGGGTAGCAAAGGTTTCGGGCTCTACTGGAACGGGAAGTGGTGCGCAGAGAGGTGGCCCCCGGAGTGGTCGGGGGGCGGGAGGAGCATTGCGTTTCTGGAACTCTTCCCTTTGATTGTGGCGATCTGGCTGTGGGGAGAGGTGCTGGCGCATCGTCGAGGACATTCAATGTGGACAATATGGCAGTGGTGCAGGTGGTGAATCGCCAGTCCGCCAGGGATGAGCAAGTGCTGAAGCTGCTGCGGGTGTTTGTGCTGGGCTGTTTGCGACATGATATTGCTTTTCGCGCGGTGCATGTACCAGGAGTTGACAATGACATTGCGGACGCTCTATCTCGTTCGCAGTGGGGGAGATTCCGTGGGTTAGCCAAGGACGCGGAACGGGACCCGACTCCACTGCCGGCGCAGATGTGGGACATAGGCAACACCGGATGTTGCAGCTGGTTCTAGGATCCTTGGCAGAGTCAACCAGGACAGCGTATGTGGCAGCCTGGGGGGAGTTTGTGGCGAATGGGGCGCGGTGGCGGCCGCCTGGCAGGGACAGGCAGGAAGAGGTGGTGCAATACTTGCTGGAATTGATTGGAAGGGGGTTGTCGAGAGTGACGATAGCGGGTAAGCTGGCAGGGATCAGTTTCATGGGTAAGCTACTGTGGGGATACGCCCCGTCCGCAGGTGAATTGGGGGCCAGGATGTTGGAGGGTTGGGCGCGGGAATGCGGGCGGGGGGGGGGGGTGGGGGAGGTGCGGCGGCCGGTGTCAGTGGAAATGTTGGGCAGAGTGGTGCTGATGCTGCCGCCCGTGTGCAAGGATGACACGGAAGCATGCTTGTTTGGGACACTGATGGTGTGGATGTTTGCGGGGGCCTTCCGGGTGTCGGAGCTTTTGGGCTCCAAGGCTGAGCGGGCGTGGAATGGGCTGAGGTCCAAGTGTCGCAGTCGGAAGTGCGATTGTGGTTGCGAAAGTCCAAGACGGACCAGAGGAGTGTGGGGGCCTGGGTGACCATGGAAAAAGGGGGAGAGGGCAGTGAGTGCCCGGTGCTTTGGGGCAGGAGATGGAGGACGGTGGGGGATGCGAATGGTCTGGTGTTTCAGCGCGCGAATGGGAAGGGGGCGACGGGGCGTCAGTTGTTGGGAGTGTTGCGGAAGGCATTGGCGAGATTGGGAGTGGATGGGCGGCAATTTGGCACGCATTCTTTTCGAATAGGGGCGGCATCCGAGGCGCACCGACGGGGGCAGGGGAGGGGGGCCATCATGCGCTTGGGTAGGTGGACATCAGACTGTTATCAACGCTATGTGCGCGGAGCAGACCCGGCGGGTGCGCGCGTTTTGGCATTGGGGGGGACAGTGTTGATTGACATATGTTTCTCATTCCAGGTTCGGTGGCGGGACCCTCGTCCCGAGAGATGTTGATCTGGATTGTGGGTCACTTGTTTGTGAAGAGGGCGAAGCTGCAAGCGCAAGACAGCTATTTTGGGGATGGTTTGGGGTTCAATCCTGATTTGTTCAAGGTGTTTTGGTCGGGGAGGGGGGGATGAGATGGAAAGAGCTGGTTACAACCCTGAATGGTTTAGTGTGCGGGGGGCGGTGCCCCGACGTGTTGGTCCTCCATTTGGGGGAGAACGATCTGGTGCAGGAGACAGGCTTGGTGCTGATGAGGGCGATGCGGCGGGATCTAGCGGAGCTGCGCAGGTGTTGGGCGGGGTGTACGGTGGTGTGGACCGAGTTGGTACCGCGCAGAGTGTGGCGAGGGGCGGTGAAGCCGCAGGCGGTGGACAAGGCGAGGCGGAAGATAAACGTGGAGATGGTGCGCTTTTGTCGTCATTTGGGTTTCACGCGCATTTGGCACAGAGACATTAAATATGATGCGCCGGAGATGTTTAGAGGAGATGGAGTGCATTTGTCCCGGATGGGAATGGATCTATACCTGTTGGAGCTTCGGGAGGTGTTGGCAAAGTTGTTGGGGGTGCGACGGGAGTAATGCGTTGGTGACGTGCGCGGAGGTGACGGGGCGGGGGGGGGGGGCAGGGAAAGAGGGGATGAGGTGTAACCACCTACCCCACTTTCCCTGGGTGGCGGAGTTTGGGTTGATGTTGGCCAAGTTTGGCTGGAGTTCGGGTCTTTATCATGATGTTTGGGGATTTGGGGAGCGGGAGCGGGGAAAGGGAAAACAGTTGTGGAGTTACATTAGAGGGGCTTAGTTACAGTTGCAATAAGGCAGATAGGTCTGCAGGTTTGACAGGGTTTGGAGTTAAGATGTAGGGGAGAAAATGGATACATGACGATGTTATGGAATTTGTATATCTGTATATGCAGGGTGGGGGGATTGTATCATGTGGGGATCGTAGGGGTGGAGGGAGACACAAACCTAAGGGGTCAGGTAACTCGATGTTTAGAGAGGTTTAGTTTTGTGAGGCGGTTGCCAGTGGGTAATACATGTGATGTGCACCTGTTTCAAATAAAGCGGCCTTTTACACACAAAATGGTAGTCGGTCTTGATTGCCCCCTTCATCCCTCCCAATGTGAACTTGTATGATATGTAATTGATATAAAAAGACGGTAACTCCTAAACTTGCATGATATGGTCACTATTAAAATACTAATATTAGTTTCTGGCAATGATTTTTTTTTTCGACGCAAGTAGCACTTCCTGCATAAAAAGTTGAAGACCCATGTAACAATGACAGACTGATATTAGGAATAAACGTGTTGTAACAGACAGGGAAAAAAACCTTGTACAGTCACTTGCTGAATGAATAAATGAATGAAAAAAGCATTTATAAAATGCGCGGCTACTCCGTAGAGTGTTGCGTCGCTGCTAGGTATACCTTCCTACTACTACCTAGGGAACACTTCACTGCAGAATAGCCAGGTTTTGAGTTGCTGAAGGAAGGTTTCCAACGAGTTTACTAAAAACAACAGACCAACAAACATTTGAGGTATGCACATTATGCGGCCCGAAGAAACAGGAGGCTTAAAAATACAAGATGGAGGCGGGCCTAGTTTAGGCCTTGTTTGGCCCATGCTAAGAAATCAGTTGTGTAACGTGCAACTTTTTCGTTTTTGGTAAAAAGCATTTATGTTACTAAGCAGATAGTATTAAGAAATATCTTTAAAAACACTACTGTGAATTACTGTTTTTCTTATACTCTGCACTTGGCACATAAAATGCTACAACGGCCGCAGTTCCCTACTTACCAACAACACGTAGATGGTAGTGACGAGTCGGCTGCTCATCACACTGTAATCTGTAGAAGCCGGCATCTCCAGTCAGAACATTCTGTAATAAGAAGGCGCCGCTGCACGTCGGTTTCACGCGGTCTCTGTAGTGGGCGTAGACTTGGTCCGGGCAGGTACGTCCATCTGAATAAACCACATCCTTTCCTTGGGGAGCGGACTTGTCTTTGCCAAGAAAGCTCCATTCACAATAGTCTTTAAAGGGGCCAGCAGAAAAGGAAGCGCTCTCTCCCCTGGTTCCAAGCACTAGCTCTGCACCTGTAACACGAGGAAAAACAGATACATGTCTGAAGCTCTCACTGCATGTCCAGAAATGCCTTATCATACATGGAATGAAGGTGTCACCCATAAACATTCAATTGTCACATGAACACACCAAACAATTGGAAGTGACACACAGAAGCATATAGAAACCTTGGCGGGTAGGCACTGCCAGCATTGGAATGCTTGCAAGGCGGGGCCTGGGGCGACAGTGTGAAGGAAATGAAGCAACATTACCCTGAGCTGCATTCCCTCTTCCCCCCTCCACTGCTGGCTGCTAGGACGTGACGTGTGTGTGTTTCGCATGTTGGGTCACACGGAGGGTGTTCGGTTCTCTCTCCGCCAGGCTGTCACTAAGATGTGGAAACTGAACTTTAGGTTGGCACCGTGCCCGCTCTCTACATTACTAGACACATTCCTAGCATTACCGTAGCGCGTCTACTATCAGCGCACCCAGAACTGAATAATCTGGCACGGTGCACTGCCTACCTCTCTCTGCATTACTAGTGCGCTGATTGACGCTGAACATCCTGTGATTCTGGGCAAATCACTTAATCTCCCCGTGCCTAACAAAAATGAATGTGTCCTCATGTAACGCAACTGGTTGTAATGATGCACTTTCCTCCCCCAATAACTCTCGGAGTCGGATGGTGGTACCAACCTCTTTATTCAGGTACATACATACAAGGAGCACAAAGCATGTCCTACGCCCAGCCTGCTCGCGCTCTCAATGCCGCGCTCCGCCTGCCGCGCCTCTACGTCAACGTACGTCACGTAGCCACGTGACGTACCATGCTAGCGTGCTCACTACATATCTCCCTTTTTTCCAACGAATTACGTGAACAAGTCCTGACTCATATCATAGTCTCTGAACCTCACTGGTGGGACCACCGGTCTGCCCCTTCTCGTCAGTCTTACCGGGGAACTTGCAGTCGTTGCTTCTTCCCTTTGTCCACTCTCTAGCGCAGCCGCGCTAGGCACACTCCGACTGCTGTCTTCCTCCGGCTGACACTCTGCACTTGCCCCTTGATCCTCGTTACTACTTTCTCCAAAGTCCGGGCCCTCACCTCCATAGTCACTGGAGTGGTCACTGTTGCTCTCACTCTCTTCCATGTTGCCTCTGCTTCTCCAGTTGAGTATCTTATTGCACCTGGCCATGCGATCCTGCGACCACACATTTCCATCGCTCAGCAAAGCCGCCCGGCCCTTGATTTCCACAACTCTCAGGGGCCTGCTGTACTTACTTTCCCCTTTTTTCTGTAGTGTGGGCAATCTTACTCTCACCCATTCCCCCTTTTCGAGGGCAGTGTCTTTTACATTCCTCCTCGCATCGTAGTATTTGGTATACACTGCTTGTGCCTTCTTTAGATTAGCTTGCACCACTGCCGGTGACCACTCACTTTTAATGACTCTGTCTTTCCATATCCTGTTGTCTTGGGTGAACGGCTCCCGGCCCCTCAATATCTGGAAAGGGCTGTAGCCAGTGTTCGTGGGAGTTATCCGATACGCCCACACCATGTGCCATATCTCCGCCTCCCAGTCTTTGTTGTCTGCAATAGCTGCTTGTATCGAGCCCATCACCACTCTATTGAAGCGCTCCACCAAACCATTCCCCGCCGGGTGGTATATGGATGTGTGTTTAGACGCTATTCCGTTTCTTTGCATAAATTGGTTCCATCTGTCAGAGCGGAATTGGGGCCCATTGTCACTAAGGACACACTTTGGGATGCCCTCTCTCACGAAGGTCTCCGCCATGAAGCTCACTATCCTCTCAGTGTCCATTGTTTCTTCGATCTTTAATTCCGGCCATTTTGAATAGCGATCCACCATTACACAAATGTATTTCTGTATACCTTGTGCATTCAGCACTGGCCCTAAAATGTCTATGGACAGTTCCTCCCACGGATTTTGTGGAGGATCAATCTTTCCCAGGGCAGGGCGCAATGGTTTCAGTGTTTTGTCCGCGCCCTGGCACCTCGGGCATTCTCTCACATGTCTTTCCGCTCTTATGTCCATTCCTGGCCACCAATAGTTCTGCTTGGCCCTTAGTTTCAACTTTCCCACTCCCAGGTGGCCTTCGTGTAACATGTCCATCAACCTGGATACCATCGTTGCCGGGGGTATGACTCTTTCCCCTCTGTATACAAACGTGCCCTGGTCATCCATAGATAGTTCCTCTCTCACCTCGAAGTAGGGGACGAGGCCACGCTCTAATTTACATTTGTCCGGCCAGCCTCTTACAATGTAGTCCTTCACTTTCTCCAGATTCGGGTCTCCGTCATATGCCGTTTTCCATTCCTGTTTGCTGATGGATACTTCGAGGTCCTCGGTGAGTGCGACCCACTCTTCCCCCGCCTCGGGGCATTCTGTACTGGGCTCCATCGCTGCCGCCCTACTCAGGTAGTCCGCCACTTTGTTCCTGTTCCCTGGAATGTGTTCAACATCATAACGGAACTCCATTAGTTTGAGCGACATTTTCGAGATCTTCGGTGTCGCTTCCGCATGTCCACTCGATGTGAGCACTTTGAGCAGGGGCTTGTGATCGGTCCTCAACCGGAACCTTGTGCCCCACAGGAATTGCCGGAACCGGGACATGGCCCACACCACTGCCAACATTTCCTTTTCAATCACACTATATCTTTTTTCAGTGTCATTCAGGGTGCGGGATGCGAAGCATATGGTTTCGAGTCTCCCCTGGCCTCGGTCTTGCATGAGGACTGCCCCCAGTCCTTTATCACTCGCATCTGTAGTGAGTATGGTGCTTCCTTGGGGGTCGAACCCTTGCAGCGGAATTGCCCCTGCCACTTCACTCTTTATCATTTCAAATTCCCTTTGAGCTTCCTCTGACCAACGGAACTCGCTGTTCTCTCGGGTTGACTGCCTCATATGGTGAGTTTTCGAGGCGAAATGTTCAATGAATTTCCCATAGTATTCCGCCATCCCCAGGAATGATCTGACCTCTTCCTTGTTGGCTGGTGATGGTGCGTCGCAGATCGCCTTTACATTTTCACTCTTGGGAGTCACTCCTTGAGCACTGATTTCGTGGCCCAAGTACGTTACCTTCTCCATCCCTATCCGGCACTTGGCCCATTCTGCTGTGAGGCCCTTCCCTTCCAGGATGCCCAACACCGCCTCCAGCTTTCTGTCGTGGTCCATCCTGTCTTGGCCCATCACCAATATATCGTCCTGGAAGTATTGCACTCCCTTGAGGTCCTGAAACAGCTGATGCATGAGTTTTTGAAACACCGCAGCCGCCGAGGCTAGTCCGAACGGCATGCGGCGGAATCGATAGCATCCGAAGGGAGTTATGAAGGATGTCAAGCTGCGGCTCTCTGGGTGTAATGCTATCTGGTGATACGCTGAAGTTAAGTCTATGGTGGAGTACCACTGAATACCCCTTGTGCTGGCCAGCATCTCCTCTATCCGGGGAAGGGGAAACTTCTCCACCACTATGTTTTTGTTCAACTCACGTAGGTCCACGCATAAACGGACCTTCCCATTCGGTTTCTTCACTACCACCAACGGCGATAGCCATTCGGCACAGGCTATCGGCTCAATGATCCCTCTTTTCTCCAGCTGTTGTAGTTCTTCCTTCACGTCGTCCCTTACTGCTAACGGGATGTTTCTCACCTTGTGCGCCACCGGTACAGCTCCCTTTTTGAGTATGATCTTGTGCGCGAATTTGTCGAGCCTGCCCACTGAACCTCCAAAGACCGTTGGGAACTCCTTCCTCCATTTATTCGTGTCCAGCGCTTCCTCCGGCTCCGTCATTAATATCTGTTCCTTGCCTCCCGGGTCCAGCTTGATGCCCAGGTCTCCTTGGTCGAGCCACCCTAGGACGGAGGGACCTTTCTCGGAGACATACAGTTTGCATCTGGCCTCTCTGCCCCTGAACTCAAAGTTCAGTTTCCTGCACCCGGCCATGGGGATTCGATCACCGTTGTAGGTGACGGGACGTATGTCCAGTTTGTCCAGCTCGGGGCCCAGTCGCGGAGCAAACTTCTCTTCCCACACGCTCCGGGGGATGATGGTGTAAGGCGACCCGGTGTCTGCCACTACTTGGATTTCGACGTCTCCGATCTTCATTTCCAAGACTGGTTTCATCGTCCTTCTTCCGCCGGTGCCACGGCCTCGGTCGTTTATGCTTAAGATTTCGTCGTAGATGCAGAGGACTGTGACCACCTCTTCCTCTGCTGCCTCTTCTGGTTCCTCCGCTTCTTGGGCCACGTACTTCACTGCGTTCTTGGCTGCCTTCTTCCTGCACGCCTTTCCAAAATGGCCGACTATTCCGCAGAACATGCATTTGGCGCGAAGAGCGGGGCACTTCCGGTCGTGCGCCTCGTGCGTCCAACTGCCGCATCTATAGCAAGGCCGTTTGCTACTTCCGGCCTGTTTGCCAGGGTTGCCTGGGCTGTTCCGCCATTTGTCGGGACCCTTTTCTGGCTGTTTCCGTGCCTGATTATCCTTGTGGCGTTCTTCATCATCTACTTTGTTCACCGTTCCACTGGGCACGATCTCCTTCTTCGTAGCCGCTGCACACCTTCGTGCCAGTTCCGCCCTTTTTACTATCACCAACACATCCTTGAGCGAGGTGTCCCCCGCTGCCCATAGCTTGTCCTGCACGCTCGTGCACGTGGTGTGCATCACCACTTGGTCTTTTATGAATTCACTTTCCCAGTTGGCATATTTGCACGAGACCGCCAGTTTCTTCAACGCCGCCACATATTCTTCCACCGTTTCCCCGGGTAGTTGCTTCCTTTGCTGGAAGTTAAACCTGTCTACTGAGACACACACTGAGGGTTTGAAGTGTTCTTCTAGGTCTTCCAGCGCGTGGGCATACACGTCGTCATCCTCTGTCTCTCTCTTCTTCGGCACCAAGCTTTTGTAGATCCTTAGGCCTTCTGGGCCCAAATTTAGCAGCAGGATGCGTTTCTTTCTCGGCGGCTTGAACTTCTCCTCGCTTTCGTCTTCCATCACTTCTATGAAATTGTCTATGTATTCCTTCCAGTCCTCCCATTTCATGAGCGGTTCCCCTGGTCTGGGAAGGAACTGGACTGGCGCTATCGCGTAGCCCGCTTGTGCATTCATCTTCTCCGCCCGGGCTGCGGGCAGCGTACCTTCCAGGCTTCTCGGGCTCCCTGGTGCACCGTTTCGTTCTTCCTTCTTGAGCAAGGGTGGAGGGCTGCTCCTTTCAGCCCCTTCCTGTACGGGTGGAGTAGCCAGTGCGTATACCGGTGGGCCTTGACCGCGACTGGCTTCCTACCTTGGTTGTTCAGGGTTCTTCGACCGTCGCTATTTGTGCTCTCGGTGCTCTGTTCTCCTTGCTGATGGTTGCGTTGCGCTCCTTGCTGTGCCCTAGGAGGGTGGGGTCGCTGTGCGTACCCTCGGGCCTTCCTCGTTTCTCCTGCACCACCACTCCGTTCCGCCGTGCTTCTCGTAGTCTGCGTGGTGGGGGTCGTGGGTCGGTATCCCACCCTCGTCGCCACTGTAATGATGCACTTTCCTCCCCCAATAACTCTCGGAGTCGGATGGTGGTACCAACCTCTTTATTCAGGTACATACATACAAGGAGCACAAAGCATGTCCTACGCCCAGCCTGCTCGCGCTCTCAATGCCGCGCTCCGCCTGCCGCGCCTCTACGTCAACGTACGTCACGTAGCCACGTGACGTACCATGCTAGCGTGCTCACTACACTGGTGCTATGTACAGCGCTCTGATACCCGATTCGGGTCATGTTCGCGCTATGTAAAAGAAAAAAACAGGCTTCGAACCAGGCCTAAAAGAGGAAATCTGCCTGTGGTGTAAGAGTTTGTATTAAAATCCTACTGCTGGCTGATTACCATCTCCAAACACTTGTAAACACATTCCCAGCACAGTTAACATGGCTCGACTGGTCAGTCATCACTGAAATCCAGCTCCTGATCGAGTGACGTCACCTAGTCGCTGCTGTTCCTTGAACACAGCTCACAAGTTTCTCCAGCACACAGCTGAAATAAACAAAGTTACTACCCTCAGATATAAGTTGTTTATGGTGGTATCCCAGTTGTTTCATTGGCCATATATAAGCAAATTAGAGCACTGCAACTGTTTTAAGGCAGTTTCTTGATCATTACATCCGACCACAAGCATTGGCAAAGCCAATAGTTCTCACCTTTGCAAAAGCTTTTGGCTTTGCACCAATGTGTTTTAGCAATGCTGTACACCAGCGTGGTTGCTGCATGCCTGAAAGTTAGTGCCATAGACAGAGCTTTAAGTGGGCCGGGTCTCACCGGATCTGAGCACCAGCAGTTTTTTAAAGGGGGCCTTGAAACGGGTCCCTATCGGGCTCTGCTTTGTGCCCTGGCACAGGCGGTCCGTTTTTTTTCCGGACTGCAGTGACAGTGGGCACATCACACTGCACTCTTCTCTCTAGTGGAGAAGTTACGGCATGATGTCATGCCAGGTGAGTGTTACAGGGGAAGTCAAATCCTTTATAGGGAGTCATTTTCTCTTCGATTTCCCTTCTCTTTTTGAAACTCAGGAGCAGCATCATTGTTGTGGTGTCACCAGAGGCTGTAAGTGGAAGCTTTTTCAATATTAATACAAGCCATAGTTGCAGCTCATTTATCTTATGTAACGAACAACCATTGACAAAGCCAATAGTCCTGACTTGTTGTAGGTATGATGTTACTTGTTGCATCATATATCTGGATGTAATGACAGGAACAGCAAAATACAAGGCGGGTGGCACACTATGCTAAGCACAGATTTGTAGCTTACGTGTTTTTATGCCACGCCCTTAATTAAATTGACCACGCCCCATTTGAGAGAAACTCCCCCTTCCCCAGTTTTGTCATCCCACTTAAAGCCATGGCTGTATAGGAGAGTGGCGTGAAGTGCCGTAGAGTGGAATGGCGATGATTAGTGTTGTAGAGTGGCACAGAGTGTCGTGAATTTGAGTGCCACAAAGTGGAGCAACGTAGCATGCCATACTGTAGAGTAGCGTGGACTGATGTAGAGTACATTGGCTTAGAGTGTTGTAGAGTAAAGTGGTGTAGGGCGGAGTGGCAAAGAGGACATCAGAACAACACTCAGTGGTGTACAATGTAGGGTTGTAGAATGCAGTGGGGTAGATTAGAGTGTTGCATAGTACAGTGATGCATAGCAGAGTAGAGTGGCGTATAGTACTGTGGTGCAGTTGTAGAGGTACAGAGTAGAGTGGCACAGAGTGCAGTGGCGTAGAGTTGTGCAGATTGTGGTTGTAGGTTTGACAGCTGGTGTGTGTGCCATACCCGTATTGTCCTCTTCTTGTTATTTTTCCCTACGCATGCAAAGCACAGGTTTTGACTATTAAGATTACTCGTTACAATAACCAACTCTCTTCGGACACTGTCGGCGAAGGGTAGGCGTAGTTTCATTGGTCACCAGATGTTATGTAATGTAATGAATGACGGCCTCCAGGAAATGCTGTTTGAAAAGGATTTATTCCACAGATGGAGCCCACGACCAGAATGGGAGGATAACCAATCAGCAGCAATTGAGTGTATATATATATATATATATATACATACATACACACACACACCCATTCAAAAACCGTTAAAGTCAAATGAATAAATAAACGATATACAATTTACAAAACCACTACAAACGTGTTGTAGCTTTCACTCATAAATGTTATGAGTGATACAGATAATTGTTTCGGTCGTCATTTTGGCTGGGATTATTTATATATGTTAAATCAAAATATTTAAAGCAAAGAACATAGGTATCAAGTTTCGCCTCTTACTTAGACGAGGGGAGTTTTGAAAGCAGACAGCTCGAGCAGCCTTATTACTCTCAACCTCTTAAATCTCAAAGGGTGAGATTGTGGGGGTCTGGAGGGCGGTCATTGCTATCTCAGAAGTGTCACATTATTTGAATGTATATACGAAAAATGCATGCATACGTGTGTGAACATACATGTATATGTCTGACAATGTAAATCTTAATACTGACGCATGTATAGAGATGTATACAAACACACAGATGTATGGTTTATACACAAATATTACGAAGAATAATGTATATATATATATATATATATATATATATATATTAATTTTTAGTTTAAGAAAAAAAACTCCTCCTGTCCCTTCACTCCGTCTCAATCTCAAACCTTTCAGACTGCAATGATCGCCCAAACACCCTACCTTAAACCTCCTTCTATCTGCGCATGCTCACCATTCCTAATATTGTCTCACTTCCTCCCTTCTCTAATCCACCTGAATTGATCTGTCCCTCGTTCAAAATACTGGAGTAAATGCGTGAGATCGGAGAGAACAAAGTTAACAAATTTACCACAACTAATCCTACAAGGGAAAAGGATCCCCAAGTTACCAATCTACTACCGATTTACATATAGCCTTGGGCTCCGTAGTAGCGTGCTACTCGCCGCAATGCGCTTCAACACCTCGACAGGGGTAGCAAGCGCTATCTAAATAATGTACAACACACGCACGTTTGTAGACCTATGTGGTGCATATTTGTTTAAATCAAGGAGCCATTTTATAGCGTCGCGAACTCCAGGGAAGGTTTTTTAAGAGCCATGGAAAGTCCCCTCTTAGTCTTAATACAGTGCTCTGACTCGGTCTACAGTCAGTCACGCGACTAGAAGCCTCTGCAAAGCAAGCAGCGCTACCTCTATTCAACAATGTGGAGTAAATCTAAACGGACCACAGATCTAACCGCAATCGGATCATCTGGCTTTTGTGTTCTGGATTACAAGCCACGTGATTACACAAGATTTCGACCTCGGAAGCATGAAGGGTTGATTCCAAGGTGTGACACGCGGAAAGACTCGCAGCATGCGCGGACCCACCGAGCTCTCTCTCTTTTCTTCTAACTTGTGGCGCCCCTCCGGAGGTGTCCTCGCGCCTGTCATCCTTGTAGCAGAGAGTGTAGTAGAAACAGCAGCACACCACCAGCAACAGCAGCAGCAGCATCAGTGGCCCGGCCATAGCGCCTCGGAGGAGAGATCATTCACACGTATAGCGCACAGAGCTTGGTTTGTAGGCGCTCTCTCCACTCCTGGCCTCTTCGTGCAGCGCTCACACCTCCACACTGCGCTCTGTCTGTCTCCCGCTGGGTAGTGCTCTTTCAATAGGTGGGCGGGGCAGTGGGAGTCACCCGAGCCGAGTGGGCAGCAGATGGCGTCACCAGTGCTGCCCTGCCACGTCCCTCCTCTAGACGGATGTAGCATTATCAGTCATAACCAGCAGGGGGCCTCGGCGTGCCGTTCCTGGAGACGGCACAGTTGGGGAGAGGTTGTGGCCATATGACCAGAGCTGCCGCCTTTGGAGGTGGGGAACTCAGTGTCTAGCATATATTGCAGTATTATACCTCTAATTGTACTTTGTTTTCCCTTGTAACTTGCACACTTGTCACTATTTCCTCCTGTAATGCACGGTTTGCTACCTCATGTATTGTTTGCTCACAATTGTCACTTTTACCTCATTTAACTCGTATTCGTATTCAAAAACTTTATTCGATACATAAAATGAATCATAAAAGTATTGAACATACAATCGTATCACATTTCAGATAAGAATACATTTATACTAGTCATTTAAAACTAATTTGTAAACACAGTTTGTTTTAAAAGAGACATAATAATAACAGTGACAGAGATTCAAAAAGATTACAGTTTAAAATTTTACAAATATTCTTAACCTGTGAAGCTACCCATAATTCTTTCTGATCTTTAGGGAGATTCTGATAAAATTTAACATTGCACAACAGATTTCCACAGAAGATAAGGATAACAAATGTTCATAACCTTCCTTGTAAGTACAAGGTTCCCTACCCTTCAGAATAGATTTAATAAACCGGAGTCTTGGCTCTTTATACAGGGAGCAGAAGAGAACCAAATGTAAGGTACTCTGCCTGTCCTTGTTACTACAAGGACAAGGGGACAGTCTCTCAACCCAGCCCCCTTGTTTAGGGAAAGCAAGTAAAAAGTGGAGGGTCTCCAGCCTAAACCGTGTTAAAAGATATCGCCATTGCGCATTAAGAGTAAATGTTAGATAAAACTGCGGGTGTGGTTTATAAACATGAACGGTTCCAGTGCCAATTTTATCCATAAAAGGCTGATTACCTGCCTTCACAAACTTTGATTTTATCTCCTTTTTATAGTTCCCATTGATTTTCTCAGGGCTGTTGAAATAAAAACCAAGTTCGATTTTGTTCAGCATATTGCAAACATAAGATAACCAGGGGATCTGTTTGGAATTTTCTAAGGCCATGCAATCAGTAATAATTTCTTTTGTTAATTGCAGGTCCTCTGATTGCCAAATTTTACCCCATAAAAGTAAAGGGGACATACTGATTATATCAGATACGCTGACCATACCATACCAATTTCATCATGACAGAAGGTGTTTGAGGTGCTTTTAGGAACTGCCAAGACCCTTTTTTATGAAGTTATTTTCCACCACCTGTATTGCGGCAGGCATTTCAGTCCCCCACACCCCTGCCCCATAGGTGGCAACAGATAGGCACTTTGAGGTGTAAAGGGTTCTGAGATGCATAATGTGTTTTTGCCCCAATTTAACTCATCATCTGCTTTTGTAATTTTCTCCTCGTGTCAGTTCTGTTCCTATTGTGAAGCGCTCAGACGCCTTCGGGTAAAGTCCGCGCTATATAAAAACGCATAAATAAAATAAAAAAAAAAATAAAGGTTGGATTCTCGGCGTCCACTCAGCTCCTGTGATTCTGGGCACTTAATCTCCTCGGGCCTTCCAAAAACGAATGTGGCCTTGTGTAATGTAACTGGTGCTCATGTAAAGCGCTCCAATACCTTCGGGTGGAGTTTGTGCTATATATAGCTGCAAAAAAACAAGCATTGGCATAGCCAGTAGGTCTCGCCTTTGTGATCTTTTAACAAAAAAAAAATACGAAGTGTAAGACTTCACGTTTACTGCATCCTAAATACGAAGTAAATGTAAACGTGAAGTCTTATACATCATTATATATATTTTTTAGTTACAAGGTCCCAAAGGCGAGACCTATTGGCTATGCCAATGCTTGTTTAAGTTAGTAGTTAATGCGTCTGTCAAATGGCATGATTTGTTTGCAGGAGAGAGGATAGCTCACCTTTCGGGAGATCTTCACTAATCTGAAATGAGTCATTGAAACACAGGGTGCAGTAGATATTTTCTTATTAGTGCCAATCGTTGGCCCTATTGAAATATATATCTCCCTGAGTGGCTTTATCCATAGCGTTGGTAGGGCAGACTTAGTCCCGGCCAGTCTTTCTTCTGTGATTCTGGGCAAATCACTTAATCTCCCCGTGCCTGAATGTGTCATGAATGCTCAGCCAAGCCACATCCAGCCACGGATGGGTGCAGACCGGCCAGCCCATGGCCCGGGCTTCACCCGCGCGCGTCCTGCGCCGCAGGAGACTGTCCACGCTTTTCAGAGGGAGCCTCCTTCTCGGTAGAGCAGTGGGGTACTGAGTCCCACCCCAGCACAGCTCAGTAGAGTGACAAGCAGGCAAACAGCGGTGAAAACAAGTGGCATGGCATCCCACGCTGCGGGAAACTGTCCCCACCTTTCAGGTGGAGGAGGCTCCCCCCCTGCTCCCCCATCTCCTCGGTAGAGCAGTGACCGCTGAGGGACTGAATCCCAGCACAGCCCAGCAGAGTGACAAGCAGCGCAAACAGCGGTGAAAACAAGTGGCAAGGCGCACTAACCATCTCTCTCGCCTGCAAGTGCAACTGTTCAGATTATTCCAGGTCCCCAAAGCTAAAGGAATGGCTTGGGAGCAGGTATTAGCAATTTTTAATGTATGTTGTATTCATAAACTACCCTTGCTATGTTATGTTATGTTATGTTATACAGTTTATTAAGCGCACAGCTGCCCCAGCAAAGGGGCGTCCCGGCGCTGGTCCCAAGTGAAGAAACATAGCTGAGGTAGAGAAAAGGCGGAGAAACACTATTTCTCCGGAAATAGATACGTTTTAATGTCTTTTCTGAATTGCAGAGCATCCTTTATCTCTCGAATTTGAACAGGAAATGAGTTCCAAAGTGTTAGAATTGGGACCCCCGGCCGGCCAATGCTCACGCCAAGGTCAGTCAGGGATCGCCATTTCTAAGGTCAGGGCAAGGGAGTTACACACCAAGATAACCCCTGCTCACCCTCTAGGTAACGTGACGCGAGCAGCAAGGCTAATCTCGGAGGCGATGTGTAAAGCGTTTGCGCCAGCGCACAACAGCAACAACATACTAGGCACACCACAAAAGAAACTCCACACAAGGTTATATCAAAAATAGCCTTTGTATTATAATAAAAAAACACATTAGATAAAACATACACTTTACAATGTGCCAACAGGCACGGGCAAGATTTACAAGGGATTATGTGCAGGACAGGGCCACCTGGACCACTGTCAGGGGTATGCACTTTTTAGAAATAGCACTTGTAGGTATAACACTTAGCACATAAACATATAATGAATGTAGCACACAAAATATTACATGTAGCACACAACCAGGACTTCCTGGTAAAGGGTAAATACCTCCTACGCAACCCTAAACACTGTAGGAAAATCACGCAGGGAACTAGGACCTTATCATCAGGACCTATGGAAGGAAAACCATCACCTAAGCAAGTCATATTTAGCAAAGGGAAGGAAACCTAAAATAATCACCTAAGCAAGTCACATTTAGCAAAGGCAATAAAACATCAACAATCCTCTAAGCAGGTCACTTTTAGCAAAGGGGAATAAAAGCATAAAGAATCACCTAAGCAGGTCACTTTTAGCAAAGGTAATGACACAAACATTCCTCTAAGCAGGTCACTTTTAGCCAAGGGGGATAAAACATAAAATACCTAAGAAGGTCACTTTTAGCAAAGGTAAGAAAGCATAAATCAATCACCTAAGCAGGTCACTTTTAGCAAAGGTAATAACACATAAACAATTGCACATGAGACATTAAAAGCCTATTCAGAGGTGCAGGTAGAACATTTGCGCAGGAATCATATTAGCATGTAAACCATAAATTGTGCAGGGTGCACGTAGCACAACACTAGAATTGTCCCTCAGGCCAACTGGCCTCGCAAGGGTTGAAATGCCCTGAGTCTCAATGTCAGGGAGGCTGCGCAGGCAGCCAAGAACACAAGCCTAAACGTAGCAACTGTCCACTAAGTGCTGGACAGTTGTGAATCAAAGATGGCCAACGTTGGAGCCTCGTGGGCTCAAGAACACAGGTGAGGGCAAGTACTGCGTGGGAGCCTCGGGGCTCTGACCACACTCGTGTCCCATAAGAGCCTCTCAGGGCCCCCAAAGCGCTCTAAAACAATGAAAATGCCCCAGAGCCTCTCAGGGCTCTACCTTAATGAACTGGCACTCGAGCCTCGCAGGCTCGTAAAACAATTATGGGCGGTGAGGGGGCTCGGAACACCGGAACTGGCCCTCGAGCCTCGCAGGCTCGTGAATACTACTGCTCAAGTACCGTAGGAGCCCTGCTCGGGCTCGACACAAAGATATGCCCCTCGAGCCTCTTGGCTCCAACAAAGAAATGCCGCAGACGTTGGAGCGGCCCTCTGTCAACTGGGGCCGCTCGAAGGATCAGGAGAACCCGCCCCTGCACTCGCCGGGGCTTCACTGGTGCTGCGGGGGGTGGGGGGGCGGGGTAACACTGCTGGCTCACCTCTTTGGCAGCGCGGGGCTCCTCTCCTCACGGGAGCCTCGGGGACACGGCCGGCTGCTTCTCTCTTCGCTGCTCGGCTGCGGGGGCGGGACTTCCGGTTCACCTTTCCCGGGCCGCGCTGCAATTGGCCAGTCGGCCCAGCATTTCCGGGTCGCACTAGGCAGCGGCCCGGCAACAGTTTCTCGGTGCCCCTGGGTTGGGGCGGTGATCACGGGCAACGCCGGGTGGGCACCAGCTTCCAATTAAAATATAAAGCGAGGTGGGCACTCGCTCGAGCAGGCAAAGCGCTAGTAAGCGCTCGGGGGCAGAACCATCAGCGCGCCCAGCGTTATAATCGAAATAAAGCGCTCCTTAGCGCTAAAGGCAGGTAAAGCGCTCCCCAAGCGCTGTAAGCAAAGAAAAGCGCTCTCAGCGCTAGACAGGCAGGGAATAGCGCTCACAGCGCTAAAAGGCACAAATAAATTGCTCCCAGCGCTGGGGACAAGGGTAGAGCGCTTCCAGGCGCTCCAAGCAAAAAGTCAAGCTCCAGCAGGGTCTGGAGGCAGGCAGGGGGGCAAGGCAGGGCCAGAGCCAGCTCACTGGGTCTCCAGGCAGGGAGACAGTCCAAGTGGCGGTCCTCCTGGCCCCAGCAGCAGCAACAGCCCCCTCTGGCAGGATCAGAAACGAGAACCACATTCATGGGGACACAGCCCCTTCTTATACCGTGAAATCCTTTGTTTCAGGGTGCAGGGTGGGGGGAAAACCAGTTGCAGCTGGCTTGGGAGTACCCTTGATGGCCCAATCACCCCTTTCATTCACTGGGGA
Source organism: Lissotriton vulgaris (assembly GCF_964263255.1). Lineage (NCBI taxonomy): Eukaryota > Metazoa > Chordata > Amphibia > Caudata > Salamandridae > Lissotriton > Lissotriton vulgaris. Next base: position 255,956,843 of record NC_141690.1, read on the forward strand.
GGCTTGGGTCGTTAGACGCACCACAGGGGGGGCGGAGCCAGCATTGTGTGGGGAAAAACCCAGCCCCATTCAGGACACAGGTGCACTCCTCCCACAAATCACTCATGCTAATCTCACACTCACCACCGGGCAGACCCATCCAGACTTCCTGGAGCCTGGCATGCCAGCCAGCTCCAGCCAATCACGCTCCAGCACCCTCACTGCACACACACATCAATGTCTAGAAGTAGCACTTCCCTTCTAGACACAGCTTGCACATACCCTCGCGCAGCCTTCATTCTCACGAGTTCACACATACCAAACTCGAGCCTGCACTCCGCACGCATCAGGAACTAATATGGACACACACATTCCCCATGCATTCCTATGGGAGGGCAGGCCAGCCATACTACACGCACACACTTTACCCTGGGACACAGGGAAAAAGTGCGCAGAGACCCAAAAATCACTAACACTGGGTCACAAATAAAAGCAAAAAGATTAGGGGTGAACCTGCCCTAAGGGCCAAGTCCAACACAAAGCTTAGCCGCTAGGAACCGAAAGGAATGACCTCCTGCTCTACTGCGTTTAAACCAAGGTACAACCAACAGATTTTGTCTTGCCGACCGCAGAGGCCGCGTGGGCATGTACAAATTAAGCAGTGGGCTCAGCAATTTAGGAGTGGATAGTCTAATGATTTTAAAAGCGATACACAAGGTTTTAAACTGTATCCGCTGAGCCACAGGAAGCCAGTGAAGTTTCCGAATGGTGGCCGATGTTGGACTAAAACGTGGCAAGCCTATTAATGCTCTAGCAGCAGAATTTTGGATACGTTGAAGGCGGGTAATTTCCGCCTTATGAGCACCAATAAGTAGCGAGCTAGCATAATCCAGCCTTGAAAGTACCGTCGACTGAACAATTAGTTGTCTGGTAGCGGGGTCGAAGAATTTCAAAACTGGCTTAAGGCTGCGTAAAATGCCAAAACACGTGGCAGCAACCTTTTTCGTATGGACAGAGAAACTGAGCTCTGAATCTAACCAGACTCCCAAATTCTTCACTTCATTCTTCGGTATAGGGGCTGTCCCCAAAGAGGATGGCCACCAATGGTCGCCCCACAGGCCCACATTCCTACCAACCACCAGCACTTCCGTCTTAGCAGCATTTAATTGGAGACAGTTAGCTGTCATCCAATTAGCAACTGCTGCCAGTCCTGCTGTTATCTCTAAATTAGATTAGCAGCACCAACATGTGGCTGTCTGTCCTAAGTGCGGTGTTGACAATTAAGAGCCGGTGCCGAGCACCGAAAACTACTGACTAACATTATGCACTGCCCTGCCTCTACCCCCAAACCACCCACCCGTGTTTTGTTTTTAACAAATTACGGGAACTGGTATAAATGTCAGTTCCTATTGAGCCCAACCACTTTAACCACTGTTCACATGCTCTTTCAGGTGCGGCCGGGAGATGTCCAGCAAAGAGGTTTTCATATGGAGCACTATGATCGTCTGGACCTATTTGAGCCTTAGAGTAATGGCCCTGGAGAAAGAAGAAAGGAACAAGAACCATGGATAGCCTCAAAGAGAGAGCCCACAGGAGTGGGGCACTATGCAGAGGATCATTTTTGAGGTTTATAAATGGATAGAGACCTCTTCCTTAGATAGGATGCCAGGAGGAAGCCTTGGAGATATTGGGGTTTATTACAGGTTTTTTTTAAATCTTGTGATGCGCTGTCTCATGCAAGACCCTTTGTTACCTTACAGGGGTCTTAGAAGCCACTGACTACTTACCGTTGATTGGTTTCACCGCCACTCTCATTTGCTGTGTTACTGATGGTTTTTGAGCGCTTTTGGTATGTTTACTCCAATATTGGATCTTTCATAGATTCACATGCTTGAATTTTTCCCAGTCGTCGAAGTGGGAGTCCCACAGTACCATTAGAAAGCAGTGCAATTTTAAACATAGTCTGGAAAGGCCATAACATCGTTAAATTTAGTAACACATCTTTATCATTTTAAAGAAAAGAGATTACACTTTAAGCTTCAACCATTCAAGTTGTATCACCCTCTATAACACTCCTTTCAGAAGCCTCTGTCTCTTAGATTTTTTTAGGTAGTGCAGAGTGGTAGTGCAGAGTGGTAGTGCAGAGTGGTAGTGCAGAGTGCAGAGTGGTAGTGCAGAGTGGTAGTGCAGTTTGGTAGTGCAGAGTGCAGAGTGGTAGTGCAGAGTGCAGAGTGGTAGTGCAGAGCGGTAGTGCAGAGCGGTAGTGCAGAGTGGAAGTGCAGAGTGCAGAGTGGTAGTGCAGATTGGTAGTGCAGAGTGCAGAGTGGTAGTGCAGAGTGGTAGTGCAGAGTGCAGAGTGGTAGTGCAGAGTGCAGAGTGGTAGTGCAGAGTGGTAGTGCAGAGTTGTAGTGCAGAGTGGTAGTGCAGAGTGCAGAGTGCTGAGTGGTAGTGTAGAGTGGTAGTGCAGAGTGCAGAGTGCAGAGTGGTAGTGCAGAGGGGTAGTGCAGAGTGCAGAGTGAGAGTGCAGTTTGAGAGTGCAGTTTGAGAGTGCGAGTGGTAGTGCAGAGTGGTAGTGCAGAGTGCAGAGTGGTAGTGCAGAGTGGTAGTGCAGAGGGCAGAGTGGTAGTGCAGAGTGGTAGTGCAGAGTGGTAGTGCAGAGTGCAGAGTGGTAGTGCAGAGTGGTAGTGCAGAGTGCTAGTGCAGAGTGGTAGTGCAGAGTGCAGAGTGGTAGTGCAGAGTGGTAGTGCAGAATGGTAGTGCAGAGTGGTAGTGCAGAGTGGTAGTGCAGAGTGCAGTTTGAGAGTGCAGAGTGCAGAGTGGTAGTGCAGAGTGGTAGTGCAGAGTGCAGAGTGGTAGTGCAGAGTGCAGAGTGGTAGTGCAGAGTGGTAGTGCAGAGTGCAGAGTGGTAGTGCAGAGTGGTAGTGCAGAGTGGTAGTGCAGAGTGGTAGTGCAGAGTGGTAGTGCAGAGTGCAGAGTGCTGAGTGGTAGTGCAGAGTGCAGAGTGCAGAGTGCAGAGTGGTAGTGCAGAGTGGTAGTGCAGAGTGGTAGTGCAGAGTGGTAGTGCAGAGTGGTAGTGCAGAGTGAAGAGTGGTAGTGCAGAGTGGTAGTGCAGAGTGGTAGTGCAGAGTGCAGAGTGGTAGTGCAGAGTGCAGAGTGGTAGTGCAGAGTGGTAGTGCAGAGTGGTAGTGCAGAGTGCAGAGTGGTAGTGCAGAGTGGTAGTGCAGAGTGGTAGTGCAGAGTGCAGAGTGGTAGTGCAGAGTGGTAGTGCAGAGTGGTAGTGCAAAGTGGTAGTGCAGAGTGGTAGTGCAGAGTGCAGAGTGGTAGTGCAGAATGCAGAGTGGTAGTGCAGAGTGCAGAGTGGTAGTGCAGAGTGCAGAGTGAGAGTGCAGTTTGAGAGTGCGAGTGGTAGTGCAGAGTGGTAGTGTAGAGTGGTAGTGCAGAGTGGTAGTGCAGTTTGGTAGTGCAGAGTGCAGAGTGGTAGTGCAGAGTGCAGAGTGGTAGTGCAGAGTGCAGAGTGGTAGTGCAGAGTGCAGAGTGGTAGTGCAGAGTGGTAGTGCAGAGTGGTAGTGCAGAGTGCAGAGTGAGAGTGCAGTTTGAGAGTGCAGTTTGAGAGTGCGAGTGGTAGTGCAGAGTGGTAGTGCAGAGTGGTAGTGCAGAGTGGTAGTGCAGAGTGCAGAGTGGTAGTGCAGAGTGGTAGTGCAGAGTGGTAGTGCAGAGTGGTAGTGCAGAGTGGTAGTGTAGAGTGCAGAGTGGTAGTGCAGAGTGGTAGTGCAAAGTGGTAGTGCAGAGTGCAGAGTGGTAGTGCAGAGTGGTAGTGCAGAGTGGTAGTGCAGAGTGGTAGTGCAGAATGGTAGTGCAGAGTGGTAGTGCAGAGTGGTAGTGCAGAGTGGTAGTGCAGAGTGCAGTTTGAGAGTGCAGAGTGCAGAGTGGTAGTGCAGAGTGCAGAGTGGTAGTGCAGAGTGGTAGTGCAGAGTGCAGAGTGGTAGTGCAGAGTGGTAGTGCAGAGTGGTAGTGCAGAGTGGTAGTGCAGAGTGCAGAGTGGTAGTGCAGAGTGGTAGTGCAGAGTGGTAGTGCAGAGTGCAGAGTGGTAGTGCAGAGTGGTAGTGCAGAGTGCAGAGTGGTAGTGCAGAGTGGTAGTGCAGAGTGGTAGTGCAGAGTGGTAGTGCTGAGTGGTAGTGCAGAGTGCAGAGTGGTAGTGCAGAGTGCAGAGTGCAGAGTGGTAGTGCAGAGTGCAGAGTGGTAGTGCAGAGTGGTAGTGCAGAGTGCAGAGTGGTAGTGCAGAGTGGTAGTGCAGAGTGCAGAGTGGTAGTGCAGAGTGCAGAGTGGTAGTGCAGAGTGCAGAGTGAGAGTGCAGTTTGAGAGTGCGAGTGGTAGTGCAGAGTGGTAGTGCAGAGTGGTAGTGCAGAGTGGTAGTGCAGAGTGGTAGTGCAGAGTGGTAGTGCAGAGTGCAGAGTGGTAGTGCAGAGTGGTAGTGCAGAGTGGTAGTGCAGAGTGCAGTTTGAGAGTGCAGAGTGCAGAGTGGTAGTGCAGAGTGGTAGTGCAGAGTGGTAGTGCAGAGTGGTAGTGCAGAGTGCAGAGTGGTAGTGCAGAGTGCAGAGTGGTAGTGCAGAGCGGTTGTGCAGAGTGCAGAGTGGTAGTGCAGAGTGGTAGTGCAGAGTGCAGAGTGGTAGTGCAGAGTGCAGAGTGCAGAGTGGTAGTGCAGAGTGCAGAGTGGTAGTGCAGAGTGCAGAGTGGTAGTGCAGAGTGGTAGTGCAGAGTGCAGAGTGGTAGTGCAGAGTGGTAGTGCAGAGTGCAGAGTGGTAGTGCAGAGTGCAGAGTGGTAGTGCAGAGTGCAGTTTGAGAGTGCGAGTGGTAGTGCAGAGTGGTAGTGCAGAGTGGTAGTGCAGAGTGCAGAGTGGTAGTGCAGAGTGCAGAGTGGTAGAGCAGAGTGCAGAGTGGTAGTGCAGAGTGGTAGTGCAGAGTGGTAGTGCAGAGTGCAGAGTGGTAGTGCAGAGTGGTAGTGCAGAGTGGTAGTGCAGAGTGCAGAGTGGTAGTGCAGAGTGGTAGTGCAGAGTGGTAGTGCAGAGTGGTAGTGCAGAGTGGTAGTGTAGAGTGGTAGTGCAGAGTGCAGAGTGCAGAGTGGTAGTGCAGAGTGCAGAGTGCAGAGTGCAGAGTGGTAGTGCAGAGTGCAGAGTGGTAGTGCAGAGTGCAGAGTGGTAGTGCAGATTGGTAGTGCAGAGTGGTAGTGTAGAGTGGTAGTGCAGAGTGCAGAGTGCAGAGTGCAGAGTGGTAGTGCAGAGTGCAGAGTGGTAGTGCAGAGTGGTAGTGCAGAGTGCAGAGTGGTAGTGCAGAGTGGTAGTGCAGAGTGCAGAGTGGTAGTGCAGAGTGCAGAGTGGTAGTGCAGAGTGCAGTTTGAGAGTGCGAGTGGTAGTGCAGAGTGGTAGTGCAGAGTGGTAGTGCAGAGTGCAGAGTGGTAGTGCAGAGTGCAGAGTGGTAGTGCAGAGTGCAGAGTGGTAGTGCAGAGTGCAGAGTGGTAGTGCAGAGTGGTAGTGCAGAGTGGTAGTGCAAAGTGCAGAGTGGTAGTGCAGAGTGGTAGTGCAGAGTGGTAGTGCAGAGTGGTAGTGCAGAGTGCAGAGTGGTAGTGCAGAGTGGTAGTGCAGAGTGCAGAGTGGTAGTGCACAGTGGTAGTGCAGAGTGCAGAATGGTAGTGCACAGTGGTAGTGCAGAGTGCAGAATGGTAGTGCAGAGTGGTAGTGCAGAGTGGTAGTGCAGAGTGGTAGTGCAGAGTGCAGAGTGGTAGTGCAGAGTGGTAGTGCAGAGTGCAGAGTGGTAGTGCAGAGTGGTAGTGCAGAGTGCAGAGTGGTAGTGCAGAGTGGTAGTGCAGAGTGCAGAGTGGTAGTGCAGAGTGGTAGTGCAGAGTGCAGAGTGGTAGTGCAGAGTGGTAGTGCAGAGTGCAGAGTGGTAGTGCAGAGTGCAGAGTGGTAGTGCAGAGTGCAGAGTGGTAGTGCAGAGTGCAGAGTGGTAGTGCAGAGTGGTAGTGCAGAGTGCAGAGTGGTAGTGCAGAGTGCAGAGTGGTAGTGCAGAGTGCAGAGTGCAGAGTGGTAGTGCAGAGTGCAGATTGGTAGTGCAGAGTGCAGATTGGTAGTGCAGAGTGGTAGTGCAAAGTGCAGAGTGGTAGTGCAGAGTGGTAGTGCAAAGTGCAGAGTGGTAGTGCAGATGGGTAGTGCAAAGTACAGAGTGGTAGTGCAGAGTGGTAGTGCAGAGTGCAGATTGAGAGTGCAGAGTGGTAGTGCAGAGTGCAGAGTGGTAGTGCAGAGTGGTAGTGCAGAGTGCAGATTGGTAGTGCAGAGTGGTAGTGCAGAGTGCAGATTGAGAGTGCAGAGTGCAGAGTGGTAGTGCAGAGTGCAGAGTGGTAGTGCAGAGTGGTAGTGCAGAGTGGTAGTGCAGAGTGGTAGTGCAGAGTGCAGAGTGGTAGTGCAGAGTGGTAGTGCAGAGTGGTAGTGCAGAGTGCAGAGTGGTAGTGCAGAGTGATAGTGCAGAGTGGTAGTGCAGAGTGCAGAGTGGTAGTGCAGAGTGCAGAGTGGTAGTGCAGAGTGCAGAGTGGTAGTGCAGAGTGCAGAGTGGTAGTGCAGAGTGCAGATTGGTAGTGCAGAGTGCAGATTGGTAGTGCAGAGTGCAGAGTGGTAGTGCAGAGTGCCTAAAACACATTGCCATTTACAATGCCATTATCTCTAACTTAAAACAAACCCGAGCCCTAATGCATTCCTAATGCTTGTTATTATTGATCTTGCCTGGAGCTGGATTTACCTGCTTTTGGTTCTCGCATAATTTTTAGATAAAGAAATTCTTATTCTTATACCAAACTGATGTGGTGTTCCTTTTGTGAGTGCTTTTTATTGCGTCACCGCTGTCTCATGCAAGACCCTTTGTTACCTTACAGGGGTCTTAGAAGCCACTGACTACTTACCGTTGATTGGTTTCACCGCCACTCTCATTTGCTGTGTTACTGATGGTTTTTGAGCGCTTTTGGTATGTTTACTCCAATATTGGATCTTTCATAGATTCACATGCTTGAATTTTTCCCAGTCGTCGAAGTGGGAGTCCCACAGTACCATTAGAAAGCAGTGCAATTTTAAACATAGTCTGGAAAGGCCATAACATCGTTAAATTTAGTAACACATCTTTATCATTTTAAAGAAAAGAGATTACACTTATAAGCTTCAACCATTCAAGTTGTATCACCCTCTATAACACTCCTTTCAGAAGCCTCTGTCTCTTAGATTTTTCTACCGCACACGTGTGACGGAGTCCCCACTTATCTCTGCTCAGTGTACCTATTACCAGTATCTAGAGTTATTCCCATCTACTTTATGCTACCACTTACCTGCTGCTTCAGATCTCACTCTACAATGTCAGAGCAAACAAAGAAAGGTCTTTTTAGACCATGTGGGATCTGTGGCAAGAACATATTTAATTTAGAAGATCAGCTCTAAGATTGCATTTACTGCCTCTACCAATCCCACAGAGTGAAGGATTGTAAGGTATGTCATACCTTTTCTTTTAAAACCCTAAAAGACAGAGAGGGGAAGTTACTGCTGGGCTAGAAAAGGTTAAGGCTAAGAAGGACCTTGTTTCAGAGGATGACAATGAGGATTCTTCCTCATCCTCCAGGACAGTTCATAAAAGGGAGAGGTTAGAAGTTCATTCTCCTCAGGAGCCTCCCAGAAAGTCTTCCGAAAAAATAAATAAATAAAAAAGACTCACCATGGGTCTCCCAAGGAGCGAAGTCCTTCAGAAAAATTTCATAGAGAACGTAGTACCTCAGAAGAACATTCTAAAACTCATAAAGGAAATATTTTCTGGTCTGAAAGGTCTGAGCCTCCTATACCTTCACCCTAGTTTCCCACAAATTAAAAAAAAAGCTGTCTTCACTGTCGACAGAGAGATTGTCGACCACCCGATCAATGTAGAAATAGTCTACTATGCTGTCAACGACAAAAACAACTATGGCCGTGTTTACAACCACAGCGACTGTGACAACGGTGATTGTGATCGGATGACTGTTGATGACCACCACATCGTCGACAATACAGTCTATGCCACTCATCCTGCCGACAGTCAAACTAGTCTCTGCTCCATACATGATGACACCATTGATGGTGAAATCAATACTAGTGACAGTGCCGGTAAAACCGTCTTTGACTACCTTGATGTCATCAAGCCCAGACATGGGTCCCTTGCTCACTCTGTTCTCTGGATTCAAGCTAGCCTGGCCAGAAGCCGGTCCCAGGATGCTTGTTTACGGTTCAGGGAAGACCTGGCTTGGCAGTTGGGCTGGACTGTTCCTATGAGGCATAGGGTCAAAACTGATTTGCATATAGCTGGGTCTGAACTGAGGTGGGGAAGTGAGCTAAAGAACGATGATGGATTCAACTACGATCTGTGACCAGGGTGAGTGTCTGAAAAGTGTCATCTCTCCGTCCATCTCCTTGTGTTTGCTACCTTAACGACATCGTCAACTAGGGAAAAATTTCAAGAGATACCAAAAGAGATGGGGGAAAAACGACATGTCTAATGCCAGAACATACATCTCCCATCAAAGTCTCACCCCTACCACCCAGTCATCTCCTGAAGGAGTATGATTCAGAGGATGATACCCCATTTTGGGTCGCATGCAGTCCGTCAGAAGTGCATGTAAAATACCAGCAGGAGGATGATGAAGAGGAAGAAGGCTACTATGGCCAAGAATATTATTCCCCTCAAAAAGAGGGTTTACATTACCAGGAACAGTTTCAGCCTCATTGTTGGACCTGTCAGCCTTAGGGTGGTCTTCCCCTACCTTTTTGCCCTTTTGCCTCCCATTTTCACCATACCTTTTGTTGGACTTAGGACTCTGGGCGCCTCACCACTGCTAAACAGTGCTGAGGTGCAGGTGCTCTCCCCTAAAACCTTGTGAGGCTGGCATATCTGCCACAAGCCACTGCTACCGCAGTAAGGCTTAATCCTCCATAGGCTAACATTGGGAACCTCCCCTTATGGGATAACTTCTGACAGGGACCTAATAAGTCTGTCATGTTTGGTCTTGTTGGACTCGGGGCGCGGAACCCTTTCCAATGATATATAGGGTTTGGGCATTACTACGCTAGGGATCCCACTTTTATAAAGGGGACCTTTTCCTGCCTACACTTAGATTAGGCTGCAGACTCCCCCTCCCCTCTGCATACTGATAGCCTGCCTGGGTTGGGAGGTGGGAGTGGTGATTCACACCTTCTTCCCTGGGATGAGCTGTGATGGGCTGTCCACTGTAGCCTAAACGGCCTGTCTCTCGTCACTTTGACAGCTAGTCAGGGAAGGCAGGGAACATACCAGAACTCCCTGGACTCTTCCAGAAGCCCCAGCCCCCAGACCCTTCCAGAGACTTCCACCACTTTCTAGCCCCTGGACTGTAGAATATATAAGGGAGGGTCCTGGCCTCACATTTTGGTTACACTGCTGGACCTGGAAGAATCCCTGCTGGAGTGAGGACTGCTGCGCAGGAGGATTGCCTTTGGGAAGGAGGCTGACTGCTCCAAGGAACTGCTGCCCCACAACCTGCTGAGCTGCCCTACTGTCTGCTGATCCTGCCCTGCAAGAGGAGACTGAAGAAAACACCACCAGAGTGTCTCCACCATATTCACAAGAACTGCCTTTTTTGGACTGTACCCCTTTTAACTTAAAGAGAACTACCATTCTTTGGACACATCGTTTTAAGGACTGCCTTTTGGGGAAAGCAACTCTCATAAGGACTTGTCCCTGCACCTCTGTGCCTGCAGACAGCATCACTGGCCCTGGAACCTTTGGAGATTGTGTCTGCCGCCTGGGGTGTGTGGGATCCTTTTATTTAGCGCCCCCACCCGTGCAGCGCCTGCTGAGCCCGAGGCCCCAGGGGGAGAGGAGCCTCGCACCCACCACCCCAGGTAACGCCTCAGTGCAACCAGGCTGCGGCGAGGGGGCAGGGTGCGGGTTGGCCGGGTACCTGGAGTGTGAGCTTTGTGCTTGACTGGGAACCGTCCTTCACTGACCGGCCTACGGGGGCATAATTACTTGGTAATTGACACTGGGGCATTTTTTCGCATCACCAGCAGCGCCTGGGCAGCCGCACTTCCTACGCTGGGAGCATCATTTCTATGAGAGGCACACTTATTACGCTGCAAGGCAACTTTGGCCTAAGAACCTTCCCCCAGTGAATTTTGACCATAAGAACCTACCTCAAGTGAACTTTTGCCATCCAAGGACACTGTGAGAAAGACATTACCAGCAGGAGCCCTTGGCACACATGAGCTTTTGGTGATTTGATCAGGCCTGGGAACTGGATTCATTCTTATTGATTATTGATCTTGCTTGGAAACTGGAATCCTTTTTACTATTGATCAGGCCTGGGAACTGGATTAATTCTTATTGATTATTGATCTTGCTTGGAAACTGGAATCCTTTTTATTATTGATCTTGCCTGTAGCTGGATTTACCTGCTTTTGGTTCTCGCATAATTTTTAGATAAATAAATTCTTATTCTTATACAAAACTGGTGTGGTGTTCCTTTTGTGAGTGCTTTTTATTGCGTCACCGCTGCTGCGTGTTGCACAAATACTTTACACATTGCCTCTGAAGTTACGCCTTTGCTGCTCTGCGCCAAGCTACCAGGTCAGAAGCGGTGGTCCCTCCTTGGACTAGGGTGCATACCCCTGCCAACTAGAGACCCCGGTTCTAACATTGGTGGCAGCGGTGGGATAGGACTTTTGCTTGTGTAACACCACGCAGTGACTCAGTGTACACCACAACCCTACACCTGACTCCACTGAAACCTTTTTTTGTCTATCCTCTCCAATTGGCATTTTTATTTTAAAATTCTCCCTGACTGGCTGCTCTTTTGCAAAGTTCTATTTGCCAAGTTCCATTGGTTTTCTCTACGAACGTCTGAGGTCCTACCTGGCAAGATGGAATTTGAGCTGGCCAACCTGGAAACTTACACGGCGGCGCAGCTCAAGGAATTCTGCGAGGAGAAAAGGGTGCCCTTCAAGCGGAGCGCCAAGAAGACGGAGCTTCATAAAGCCTCGAGGGCATGGGTAACGGCCCACCCAGAAGGAAAAGGAGAAGGGGACGGGCGGGGAACGGAGCACGGCGCCACAGGAGAACTTGACCTGCTGCCCTTGCTGGAAAATGGCAACTTGTTACCAGGTACAAGGGTACCTTCCAGGGCAGGCAGTATTGTGTCAGTAAGGACCCTGTCCTCAGAGGAATTGGAGGACAGGAGAGAGGAGAGACAGTTTAAATTGGAACTCGCCAAATTGGAAAGGGAGCCTGAGAAAGAAAGGTGGGCCATAGAGGAGAGGAAACTTACCCATGAGCTCAACCTGAAGGAACTGGAAATTCGAGCCCTACAAGCAGGGACGAACAGCATCAAGAGTGGCGGCAGCATACCTACGGAAGCTTCACGTGAGTCCAGGGTCTTTATGCCTAAAGATGTGATGGCCAGTTTTAAGGTGGTGGATAATATTGATAAGTGGTTAGCTGCCTATGAGGTGTCACTAAGAGCCCATGGGGTCCCAGAGAGTCACTGGGGGGTGGTCTGTACAAGTACATACCTCCGGAAGTTAGGGATACCCTCCTTAGCCTAGAAAAGGAAGACCAGACCAACTATTATGTTATGAAAGAAGCATTGCTTAACAGGTTCTGCCTACACCTGAAAGGTATAGGCAGAGGTTTAGGAATAGCCACAAACCTCCCACACAGAACTGGGTAGATTTCCTGGACTACACTAGTAAAGCTTTAGAGGGCTGGGTGCGGGGCAGCAATGTGAATGACTATGAAGGATTGTATAACTTGTTTTTAAGAGAGCATCTTCTAGAGAAATGTTTTCCAGAGCTGCGCCAACACCTGGTTGACCGCAAGTTGACCAATCCTAGGAAGCTTGCGGAGTTCAAGTTCAAGTTCAAGTTCGGCATTTGTATAGCTCCTCATAAACCCAGGGGGTCTCAAGGCGCTTGAGGAGGAGGGGGAGGGGGTAAAATATAATCTATTATATGTCGAATATCCAAGTTTTCAGTTGTTTTCTGAATGAGAGGTGGTTCTGAGTGAGGCGGAGATGGGGTTGTGGGTCGTAGTCTTTTTGTAGCTGAAGTGAACGCAGCAGTGGTCTGTCCACTGGAGAGCTGTGGTGTGGTCGAAGTCAAGTCAAGTCAAATAATTTATATAGCGCGCTACATACCCAGAGGGTCTCAAGGCGCTTGAGGAAGGGTGGGGAATTACTTGTCGAATATCCAAGTTTTAAGTTGCTTTCTGAATGCTAGGTGGTTCTGAGTGAGACGAAGGTGAATGGGAAGTGAGTTCCAGGTTTTAGCTGCCAGGTAGGAGAAGGATCTTCCTCCCATGGTGGTTTTGTTGATGCGTGGTACAGCAGCAAGGGCTTGGTTGGAGGAGCGTAGCTGGCGGGAGGGGGTGTAGAAGGAAAGTCGTGTGTTGAGGCATTCGGGTCCAAGTTCGTAAAGTGCTTTGTGTGCGTGGGTTAGGAGGCGGAATGTTATCCTCTTATTGACGGGGAGCCAGTGGAGGTTTTTCAGGTGACTAGAAATGTGGTCTTTACGCGGGATGTCTAGTATGAGTCTGGCTGATGCGTTCTGGATGCGTTGGAGTTTTTTCAGAAGTTTTGCGGTGGTACCGGCGTATAGGGTGTTACCGTAGTCCAGGCGGCTCGTGACCAGTGCGTGGGTGACCGTTTTTCTAGTTTCGGTGGGGATCCAGCGAAATGTTTTTTTGAGCATGCGAAGAATGTTGAAGCAAGATGATGAAACGGCGTTGACTTGTCTGTTCATCGAGAGTGAGGAGTCCAGGATGACGCCCAGGTTCCGTGCGTGGTCCGTCGGGATGGGTGCTTTTACAAGGGCCTCTGGCCACCAAGAGTCATCCCAGGCGGAGGGGGGGGTACCTAAGATAAGGACTTCTGTTTTGTCTGAGTTCAGTTTCAGACGGCTGTGCTTCATCCACTCGGCTACTTCTTTCATTCCTTCATGTAGGTTGGTTTTGGCGGTGTTCGGGTCTTTGGTGAGTGAGAGGATCAGTTGAGTGTCATCAGCGTAGGAGATGATGTTGAGGTTGTGTTGGCGTGCGATGGTCGCGAGGGGGCTCATATATACGTTGAAGAGGGTGGGGCTGAGTGAAGATCCTTGTGGCACGCCGCAGATGACTTCAGTGGCCTCTGACTTGAATGGGGGAAGGCGGACTCTCTGGGTTCTTCCGGTGAGGAACGAGGTGATCCATTGCAGTGCTTTTCCTTGGATTCCGATGTTTCTGAGGCGTTGTAGGAGGGTGCTATGACAGACTGTGTCGAAGGCTGCGGAGAGGTCAAGGAGGATGAGGGCGACTGTGTCTCCATTGTCCAGTAGAGTTTGAATGCCGTCTGTTGCTGCGATGAGTGCGGTCTCAGTGCTGTGTTTTGCTGGGAAGCCGGACTGTGAGGAGTCGAGGGATTTGTTGGTTTCGAGGAAGGCGGCAAGCTGGTTGTTGACAGCTTTCTCGATGACTTTGGCCGGGAATGGTAGGAGCGAGATGGGGCGGTAGTTTTTGAGTTCGGTGGGGTCAGCTGTGAGTTTTTTCAGAAGGGCGCAGAGTTCGGCGTGTTTCCAGCTTTCCGGGAAGGTGGCGGAGTTGAGGGAGCAGTTGATGTCTTCTCGGAGGTGTGGTGCTATGATGGAGTCTGCTTTGTTGAAGATATGGTGAGGGCATGGGTCTGTGGGGGATTCTGAGTGAATGGAATTCATCAGGCGGATGGTCTCCTCAGTGGAGATAGGGTTCCAGTCATTAAAGATGTTCAAGGGGGTGAGGGTACGGCAGAAGGTTGGGAGGGTTGGTCTCCGGGTTGGTTGTCGAAGCTGTTGTGGATGTCTGCGATTTTGGTGTGAAAGAACGAGACTAGGGAGTCGCAAAGGGTTTGAGAGGGAGTGATGTCGTTCGAGTTGGCTGAGGGGTTGGTAAATTCTTTGACTATGTTGAATAATTCCTTGCTGTTGTGGGCGTTGTTGTCTGGTCGGTCTTTAAGTGCAGCTTTCTTGGCAGTCCGGATCAGTTGGTGGTGTGTGCGGGTGGCGTTTTTGAAGGCGTCCTTGGTGCTGGTGTTTGGGTCTTTTTTCCAGGCCTTCTCAAGGGAGCGACAGAGTTTCTTGGATTTCTAAAGATCATCGTTGAACCAGGGAGCGTTTTTGCTGCCTAGTTTGATTTTACGTTTTTTCAAAGGTGCTAGGTTGTCGGCGCTGTTGGTTAGCCATTGAGTGAGGTTAATGGCTGCTTGGTTGGGGTTCGAAGAGTGGGCAGGGGGGTTTTGAAGAAGCGATGAGGAGATCTGGTCGATGGTGATTTTGTTCCAGTTTCTTCGCAGAGTAGGTTGAGGATGGTTGTGGGTTGTGGTCTTTTTGTAGACAAAGTGAACGCAGCTGTGGTCCGTCCAATGGAGAACTGTGGTGTGACTGAAGGAGATATGTTTGCTGGAGGTGAAGATGGGGTCGAGTGTGTGACCTGCGTAGTGAGTGGGGGTGTTAACAAGTTGTTTGAGTCCAAGGTTGGCGAGATTGTCCAGAAGGGTGGTGGCGTTGCTGTCGTTGCTCTTTTCCAGGTGAAAATTGAGGTCTCCCAGTAGAATGTAGTCCTCGTAGGGGAGGGCGTGTGGGATGATAAAGTCAGTGATGTCTTCACTGAATTGTGCACGGGGTCCAGGTGGCCTGTAGAGGAGGGTGCCTCTAAGTGTGGTCTTGGGGTCGGTGTGGATCTGGAAGTGAAGGTGTTCGGCGCTAGCGAGGTTGACGTCTGAGCTAGTTGAGATGTGGATGGAATTCTTATGGACGATGGCGATGCCTCCTCCTGGTTGCTTGGTGCGGTCCTTACGGATGATCTTGTAGCCTTCTGGGATGGCAATGGTGATGTCTGGGGCTAAGGAGGCGTTCATCCATGTTTCTGTTAGGAAGGCGACGTCCGGAGAGATGGTGTCTAGTAGATTCCAAAGGTCGATGGCGTGTCTGTGGACCGAGCGGGTGTTGAGTAGGATACATTTTAGGTGATTGGTGTCAGATCTCTGTTTGGTGTTCGTGGATGTGGAGTTGGTCTTGGTGCCGTCATACTTGCAGGAGTTGCATGTGAAGGGTCCATGGGTGTGTCCAGGAGCGGCTTGGGCGCAGTTGGGGAGACGGCCGGGATTTAGGGCTAAGAGGGTGGAGGCGTCGTATGTAATGCGGGTGGGGTGGGTGGTACGGGGGCCAGGGGGTCTGGCGCTGGGCGCGGGCTTGGCGCGGACGGGCGTAGACGGGCTTACCTTTGGCGCACCTTCGGCGCGAATGGGGCATGACCGCTGCGCGTGACCGCTGCGCGTAAAAGCATCTGTCATATATGGATAGTGGAGGGGGGAGGGGCGAGGGAGGAGCAGCCGGGAGGCGGGTGCGGTGCTGATAGGCGAGGCTAAACAACAACAACAAGTAAACACACAAAATGGCAGTGATCCAAAGAGCGCAGGACGAGACGGGGTACGGCGCTACAGTTATCAAACAAATAGCAGTGTTAACCAAATCTGCTAATAGGCGCTACAGAGAGCAGAGCGTGCACGGCGAGGTTTTAACGATACCAGCAGAAGCAGGCTGATGTGCAGGGAGCAGCGAGGGGAGCGACCGCTTCGCCGAGGCTCAGGACGGTCACAGCGCTATTTCCGGCAGTGTGGGGCTTTAATCTCTGTGGGAGGGAGGAGCAGCCGGGAGGCGGGTGCGGGGCTAATAGGCGAGGCTAAACAACAACAACAAGTAAACACACAAAATGGCAGTGATCCAAAGAGCGCAGGACGAGATGGGGTACGGCGCTACAGTTATCAAACAAATAGCAGTGTTAACCAAGCCTGCTAATAGGCGCTACAGAGAGCAGAGCGTGCACGGCGAGGTTTTAACGATACCAGCAGAAGCAGGCTGATGTGCAGGGAGCAGCGAGGGGAGCGACCGCTTCGCCGAGGCTCAGGACGGTCGAAGGAGATATGTTTGCTGGAGGTGAAGATTCGATCGAGCGTGTGCCCTGCATAGTGGGTGGGGGTGTTGACAAGTTGTTTGAGTCCGAGGTTGGCGAGGTTGTCCAGCAGGGTGGTGGTGTTACTGTCATTAGTCTTTTCTAGGTGGAAGTTGATGTCTCCCAGTAGAATGTAGTCCTCGGAGGGGAGGGCGTGAGGGGTGATGAAATCAGTGATGTCTTCGCAGAATTGTGCTCGGGGTCCTGGTGGTCGGTAGATGAGGGTGCCTCTGAGTGCGGTCTTGGGGTCGGTGTGGATCTGGAAGTGAAGGTGTTCGGCTGCCGCAAAGTTATCGTCGGTGCTGGTAGAAATGCGGATGGTGTTCTTATGGACGATGGCGATGCCTCCTCCTGTTTGCTTGGCGCGGTCTTTACGGGTAATCTTGTATCCGTCCGGGATGGCAATGGTGATGTCGGGAGCAGAGGAGTTGTTCATCCAGGTTTCTGTGAGAAAGGCGATGTCCGGCGCTGTGGTGTCGAGTAGGTTCCATAGTTCGATGGAGTGACAGTGGACCGAGCGGGTGTTGAGCAGTATGCACGTCAGATGGTTGGAGTTGGGGCTCTGTTTGTGTTCTGGGGGTAAGATGGGTTTCTTGATGGAGTCGAACTTGCAGGAGTGGCAGGTGAATGGGCCATGGGTGTGTCCGGGGGCGGCTTGGTGGCAGTTTGGTAGGCGGCCGGGATTAAGGGCATAGAGGGCTGCGGCGTCGTATGTGATGCGAGAGGAGATGGGGTTGCGGGCGCCAGGGGGTCTGGCGCTGGGCGCGTTCCAGGCGCGGACGGGCGTAGACGGGCTTACCTTTGGCGCGCATGGGGCGCGACCGCTGCGCGTAGGTCCATCTGTCATAAATGGTTGATGGACGGGGCGGAGCGAGGGTCGCTCAGCTGGGAGGCGGTAGCGGTGGGGAGGGACTGGCTCAACAACAAAATGGCAGCAGCACAACCAAAATCGAAACACGACGAGATTGGGACACAATCGCAGTATAGCGCTATGATATCAAGCAGGCACAATCGCAATATAGCGCTATGATATCAGGCAGCAATGTGGCACAGATCAAGCAGCAGGCAAAGCGATCTAAGCACAATCAAAATTAAGCCAAAGCGCAGTGAGCAGTATAGCGCTATGAAATTAAGCAGCAGACAGCAGTGTGGCGCTACGATGTATCAGGCAGCAGGCAGCAGTAAAGCGCTACGATACCAAGCAGCAGATAGCAGTAACCAGTAAGTCTGGGAGGTCAGGGAGCGTGGGGAGCGTCCATTTCTGAGGAGGTCAGGGTGGAGGAGGCGGACACCTGGGTCAGTACCAGGGTGTCCAACAAGGGGTCTGGGGGGGACTCCCAAAGGGGTGGTCAGGGTTCCCACCAGAGGAAAGAGGGGGGAGATGAAAAGAAAGATTTCTCCAAAGGCCCCCAAAATAATTCACAAGGGAAAGGGCCTGGGTCCCAGCCCCAATCTGGCCACCAGAAGCCCACTTATCCTGACAAAGGTCAGCAGTCCAGAATTGTCCGGTGCTATGAGTGTGGTGAACTTGGACACTACAAGGGGGATCCCAAGTGTTGCAAGAGAGCACCACAGGCCACTGGAGGTAAAAACCCCGGGGTGGCTAGTGCTTGGGGAGGAGCTGTCCCTAGGTGATGGGAGTGAGGGGGCAGGGCTTGTCCTAGTGTCTCTGGGAGACAGTGAGATGGTTCCTAAGGTCCATGTGCCCTCAAATACTACCAAGTATAGGCAGTGGGTCACCCTCAATGGTCGGGGGGTGGAGGCCCTAAGGGAAACAGGTGCCAGCATGACTATGGTAAGGAGTCAGCTGGTGTCCCCAGAGCAAATAATTCCCGATGCGTTCCACCCAGTTGTGATGGCTGACAACAGGGGGGGGTCACTATCCCATAGCACAGGCTCCATTTGAGTGGGGATGGGTTTCAGGCCTTTTAAGAGTTGCTGTGAGCCCTGCCATGCCAGTGGACTGTCTGTTAGGGAATGACCTAGAGCATACTGCCGGGAAGGAGGTAGAGCTCAAAGCGCATGTGGAGATGCTGGGGTTGCGGGAGTGGATTTGTGCTACCACATTGTCTATGGCTGCCCGGAAAGGGAGCCAACCAGGGCTGGAGCCTGGAAAAATGTCCCAGCCAGCTGCTAAGAAGGGAGGAGCCCGAGGGCGTGGGAAGCCCGCCCCGGGGCAGTCACCCCGTGAGATGGATGGGGCACGTGAGGAGGTTGCACCGGAGTCCACGGAGGGGGACGTTGGTCCCTTGGGGGACTTACCTACCCCTACAGAGTGGCAGGTGGAAGGAGGGCCCACCAGGGAGGAGTTTTGCCGGGCACAGATAGAATGCCCCACCCTTGAGGGCATGAGGCGACAGGCCGAAGCCCAAGCAGCAGGCAATGCCTCCGTGAAGTATAACATTTACTGGGAGGATGGGCTCCTTTACAGTGAGCCCAAGGCTCCTGTGCATGGGTCATCAAGGGCCCTAGTGGTCCCCCAGTGCTACAGGGCTTTTCTTTTGGAATTGGCTCATGAGATCCCTTTGGCAGGACACTTGGGCCAAGACAAGACCTTTGCTAGGCTTGTCCCACATTTTTATTGGCCGCAGATGAGGGTCTCCTCAGATACATTCTGCAGGACCTGTCTGACCTGCCAAGCTAGTGGGAAAACAGGAGCTAAGCTGAAGGCTCCCCTGGAACCACTGCCTGTCGTTAGCACCCCCTTTGAGAGGGTGGGCATTGATATTGTTGGGCCCATGGATCCACCGACTTCTTCTGGTCACAGGTTAATCTTGGTTCTGGTGGACCATGCCACCCGGTACCCAGAGGCTATTCCTCTGAGAACCATCACTGCACCTGCAGTGGCCCTGGTCCTGATGGGGAGTTTTACCAGAGTGGGTTTCCTGAAAGAGGTGGTGTCCGACAGGGGCACCAATTTTATGTCTGCTTACATGCAATCCATGTGGAAGGAGTGTGGGGTTACTTGTAAGTTCTCCACCTCTTATCACCCACAGACTAATGGTCTTGTGGATCGATTTAATAAGACCCTAAAGGGCATGATCAGGAGTCTGCCTGAGGAAAAAGTGGGACGTCCTCTTGCCCTGTTTGCTGTTTTCATACAGGGAGGTACCGCAGAAGGGGGTGGGTTTCAGCCCCTTCGAGCTCTTGTACGGTCACCCCGTTAGGGGACCTCTCAGTCTAGTGAAGAATGGGTGGGAGAAGACTCCAAGGAGGCTTCCCCAGGATGTAGTGAGCTACATGCTGGCCTTCCGTAGCCAAATGGCTAAGTTGTGGAAACAAGCTTCTGACAAATTAGAGGCCAGCCAGGCGGTGATGAGGGAATGGTACGACCAGAACTCTAATCCTGTGGAGCTAGAACCTGGACAGAAGGTGTGGGTCATGGAGCCTGGGGAGCTTAGTGCCCTCCAGGATCGCTGGACTGGCCCGTATGAGATATTGGAGAAGAAGGGTAAGGCCACTTACCTGGTGGACCTTAAGACCCCCAGGCAACCCCACAGGGTACTACACGCCAACCGCCTCAAACCCCACCATGAGAGGTCTGAGCTCACCTTACTGATGGTGACTGATGGGGCCGAGGAAGTGGAAAGTGAACCTCTCCCGGACCTCTTTGCTTCCAAAGAGAAGGATGGATCGGTGGAGGGAGTGGTCCTCTCCCCATCCTTGACTCCTGAGCAACAGAGGGACTGCCGCCAGGTCCTGGGGCAGTTCTCCTCAGTGCTCTCCCTTATCCCTGGGATTACCCACCTGTGTACCCATGATGTGGACAAAGGAGACAGTCCCCCTGTCAAGTCCAAATCTTACAGGCTGTCAGATAAGGTAAAGGCCAGCATCCAGAGTGAAGTCACTAAGATGCTGGAGTTGGGGGTGATAGAGCCCTCCAACAGCCCTTGGTCCAGTCCGGTGGTTCTGGTACCAAAATGTGCCCCACCGGGCCCCACACCAGAACTTAGGTTCTGTGTGGATTACAGGGGACTGAACTCTGTGACTAAGACTGATGCTTATCCTATCCCTAGGGCGGATGAGCTCATTGACCGGCTGGGGGCTGCCCGATACCTGAGTACCTTTGACCTCACGTCAGGGTACTGGCAGATCGCCCTAACAGACGGAGCTAAAGAGAGGTCCGCCTTTTCCACCCCAGAGGGCCACTACCAGTTTAGAGTGATGCCCTTTGGACTGAAAAATGCTCCTGTGACCTTCCAGCGGTTGGTGAACCGGGTCCTCTCCGGTTTAGAGGCCCTCTCTGCTGCCTACCTGGACGACATAACTGTCTTCAGTAGCAGCTGGGAGGACCATCTGGGTCACCTCCAGGAAGTGCTTCAGGCCCTGCAGCAGGCAGGTCTGACTATCAAAGCCAGCAAGTGCCAGATAGGGCAGGGGTCGGTAGTCTACTTAGGACACTTGGTGGGCGGGGGCAAGGTGCAGCCCCTACAGGCCAAGATAGAAACCATCCTGGCCTGGGAGCCTCCCAAAACACAGACTGAGGTCAGGGCATTCCTGGGCCTCACAGGTTACTACCGAAGATTTGTCAAGGGCTATGGCACCATTGTGGCCCCCTTGACTGAGCTAACCTCTAAGAAATACCCTAGAAAAGTCATTTGGACAGAGGCTTGCCAAAAAGCCTTTGACTCTCTAAAGCAGGCCATGTGCACAGCTCCTGTGCTCAGGGTCCCTGAATTCTGCAAAGAGTTCATTGTCCAAACGGACGCCTCAGAGCATGGCATAGGGGCAGTACTTTCGCAACTCAATGAGGAGGAACGGGACCAACCGGTGGCTTTCATCTCCAGGAGGCTACTCCCCCGAGAACAGCGTTGGAGTGCGAAAGAGAGGGAAGCCTTTGCGGTGGTCTGGGCTGTGAAGAAGCTGAGGCCATACTTGTTTGGCTCCCACTTCCTGATTCAGACTGACCACCGGCCCCTCAGGTGGCTCATGCAAATGAGGGGCGAGAGTCCCAAATTGTTGAGGTGGTCCATTTCCCTACAGGGGATGGACTTCAGGGTGGAACACAGACCCGGAGTAGACCACACCAATGCTGACGGTCTCTCTAGGTTTTTCTGCCTTAGTGATGAGAACTCCCTAGAGGTTGCGTAGTTATCCCCACTTTCAGCTGGTGGGG
The DNA here is from genome assembly GCF_964263255.1 of Lissotriton vulgaris. NCBI lineage: Eukaryota > Metazoa > Chordata > Amphibia > Caudata > Salamandridae > Lissotriton > Lissotriton vulgaris. The sequence continues at coordinate 255,977,982 of NC_141690.1, forward strand.
ACATGTGTTGGAACTGTCAGCCTTAGGGTGGTCTTCCCCTACCTTTTTGCCCTTTAGCCTCTCATTTTTAACTTACCTTTTGTTGGACTTAGGACTCTGGGCGCCTCACCACTGCTAAACAGTGCTGAGGTGCAGGTGCTCTCCCCTAAAACCTTGTGAGGCTGGCATATCTGCCACATGCCACTGCTAATGCAGTAAGGCTTAATCCTCCATAGGCTAACATTGGGAACCTCCACTTATGGGATAACTTCTGACAGGGACCTAATAAGTCTGTCATGTTTCGTCTTGTTGGACTCGGGGCGTGGAACCGTTTCCAATGATATATGGGGTTTGGGCATTACTACGCTAGGGATCCCACTTTTATAAAGTGGGCCTTTTCCTGCCTACACTTAGATTAGGCTCTGGAGACTCCCCCCTCCCCTCTGCATACTGATAGCCTGCCTGGGTTGGGAGGTGGGAGTGGTGATTCACACCTTCTTCCCTGGGATGAGCTGTGATGGGCTGCCCACTGTAGCCTTAACGGCCTGTCTCTCGTCACTGTGACAGCTAGGTCAGGGAAGGCAGGGAACATACCAGAACTCCCTGGACTCTTCCAGAAGCCCCTGCCCCCAGACCCTTCCGGAGACTTCTACCACTTTCTAGCCCTTAGACAGAAAGATATATAAGGGAGGGTCCTGGCATCACTTCTTCGTTACACTGCTGGACCTGGAAGAATCCCTGCTGGAGTGAGGACTGCTGCGCAAGAGGATAGCCACTGGGAAGGAGGCTGACTGCTCCAAGGAACTGCTGCCCCACAACCTGCTGAGCTGCCCTACTGTCTGCTGATCCTGCCCTGCATGGGAGACTGCAACATCACCTCCAGAGTGTCTCCACAACATCCCAAAGGAACTACTTTTCTTTGAACCACACTTTAAAGAGTCTTCAACCTTTTAAAGATTGCCGTTTTGGGACTGCACCCTTTTTAAGCTAAAGGAAAACTACCTGTCCTTGGACCACAGCGTTTTAAAGACTGCCCTTTGGAACAGCAACAACACTCTCAAGATTTGCCCTGCAACGCTGTGCCTGCCCTCAGCACTGCTTGCCCCGTGATCCTCCCGAGGGCTCTGTGATTGCCTCTGCTTCTGGTGCAAGCCTACTGACACTGGCCGTGAGGTCAGCGCCACTGGGACCGGAGCGCGCTGTGTAGCTCTGAGAAGCGAAGCGCTGTGTGGCAGGAGGCTCCGTCGTTGCCCCGGACTTGGAGGCACTGTTAAGCGCTGTGCTAAAGGAGCGCTGTGTGGCTGTGACCCCCTCTCGTGCAGCGCCTGCTGAGCCCGAGGCCCCAGGGGGAGATGAGCCTCGCACCCGCAACCACCATCCTCAATGCAACCAGGCTGCTGCGAGGGGGCGGGGTGCGGGTTGGCCGGGTACCTGGAGTTTGAGCTTTATGCTTGGCTGGGAACCGTCCTTCACTGACCGGCCTATGGGGGCATAATTACCTGGTAATTGACACTGGGGCATTTTTTAGCATTACCAGCAGCACCTGGGCAGCCGCATTTCCTACGCTGGGAGCATCATTTCTATGAGAGGCACACTTATTACGCTACAAGGGAACTTTGGCCTAAGAACCTTCTCCCAGTGAATTTTGACCATAAGAACCTACCTCAAGTGAACTTTTGCCATCCAAGGACACTGTGAGAAAGACATTACCAGCAGGAGCCCTTGGCACACCTGAGCTTTTGGTGATTTGATCAGGCCTGGGAACTGGATTCATTCTTATTGGTTATTGATCTTGCTTGGAAACTGGAATCCTTTTTATTATTGATCAGGCCTGGGAGCTGGATTCATTCTTATTGATTATTGATCTTGCTTGGAAACTGGAATCCTTTTTATTATTGATCTTGCCTGGGGCTGGATTTACCTGCTTTTGGTTCTCGCATATCTTTTAGATAAAGAAATTCTTATTCTTATACAAAACTGCTGTGGTGTTCCTTTTGTGAGTGTTTTTACTGTGTCATCGCCGTTGTGTGTTGCACAAATACTTTACACATTGCCTCTGAAGTTACGCCTTTGATGCTCTGCGCCAAGCTACCAGGTTGGAAGCGGTGATCCCTACTTGGACTAGGGTGCATACCCCTGCCAGCTAGAGACCCCGGTTCTAACACCCTGCCACCGTGACTGTTTGTGTGAAACGTATTCAATGCATATTCACTACTTATGCTCCTGCGGCCATCTTCTCTGTTTACTCACTGGAAAAGGCAAGACAAAGTCCGCGGGCCACCAATGAAAGCCTGCCGGGCCGCTGACAGCCCGCGGGCCGTACTATGAGTACCCGTGGTGTAGTGTATCGCAATATGTGGTGCTTGCCCACGTGGTACACGACTACCTCAGTCTCACCGGTAACCCCCATGCACTGATTTAACACAACCCACTAACCTGGCAGAAAGCATCAAACTCTGTGGCCGCTGTACCTGGTACACAGATGTGTACCAGGTACAGCGGCGTAGCTTGATCAGTAAAATTGGGGGAGGTGGTGGAGGGGTAATTTTCAGATTTCCCAACACTACAATCACGTTGGAATATAATGTTAAGATACTTTGTATGACAAGCAGGCTGGACAAAAAGGGTCCAAGGGGCACTGGAAGGGGAGAGGAGTGGATCGGTAGGAGTACTAAGTGAGCGAAATCAATATTGTGTAAAATAATCCATTTTTTTAATTATGGCTTTCAAAACAGAAATGAGAGAGAGAGTTTGGGTGCGTTTTTGTGTATGTAAAACATCCTGGTGAAATCCGACAGACACCTCACCATATCGGACTGAAAGCACTTGTGAAGGAGACAGTGGCAGTGTCCCCGACCCGCTTGGCGAGACAGGTCTGTCTTTGGCAACAAAAGATTGTATAGCGCTTTTTAACATTGAACTTTTTTAAATAATTACTTGTGCTAAATTGTTATTTACTTGTGCGAGAAATACAATATCCCCTGCACCACACGCCATTACTGACTTGGCTTTAGTTCCGGAGCCGCCTCCCTATTCCACCTCGTGGGGGCCAGCAGTCATTTCCGGTCTGCCTGCACGAAGAGCGGTTAGCGCTCTAGTGCATTAAACTTCTGGGCTATTTAGCCCTCGCAGCCTCGCGAGTGCGCAGCGGTCGCGCTCAGCTCCGCCAAAGACCCGCCAAAGACCCGCCAAAGACCCGCCAAAGACCCGCCAAAGAGCTGCCAAAGAGCTGCCCGTCTGCGCCCGTCCTCGCTAAGGCAGCGCCAGGCGCCAGTCCCTCTGCTGTTTCGGGGCTGTAACCTGTGCGGTAAGATGTGCTACTCTAAGCAAGAGCTGCTGAATCTTCAACATCATACCTGTACTTGTACCAGGCGGAACCCAGCGCATATCTCGCATCCACTGCCACACCCTTCCAAGCTATGCACTCTCACTAAATTAAAGCCCAAACATCCTCAATCCACACAGACGGCCCTCAGGTTGGGACACCTTAACGTCAGATCGATGCAGAAGCATCATCAAGACATACACGATCTCCTATCAGACTACTCCCTTGATGCCCTGTTTATGACCGAGACGTGGCTCCATGATGACATGGACTCGGTCATCAACCTGGCCACCCCCACGGGATTTACCACATATACCTTGAACAGGAATTCAAGAGGGGGCGGACTAGCGCTCATAGCTAAATCGCACCTCGCCTGCCAATTAGTTAAAGCTGATATTAAGGGCAGCGAAAGTGCTAGATTCTCTATTAAAGCCAATCCACAATTTTGCGCGACCGGCCTCTTGATTTATAGACCCCCCGGCGCCGACACTCCATTCATTAACTCGCTCCTACAGTACCTGGCCACTAACATCACTAAAACCTCCAATCTCACGATCATAGGTGACCTTAACCTACACCTTGATCGGGACACTGAGCCTAAAATCATCACCTTTCTTGCAGACCTTGCCGCCCTCCAGCTCAATCAACTCGTGAGTGGCCCCACCCACAGAGCGGGACACCTCCTTGATCCCATCTTTTCGAACATCGCGAATGGGATTGCGGGCACACCCATTCCCATGGCTTGGACAGACCACCATCTGGTGATCATGACTGTCCCTTGCAAACCTGCCCCCGCTTCTGTGCCTACCCCTCAAGTCCAGAAGCGTCCGTGGAGAAAACTCCGCCTGGAAGATCTCCATAATCTCCTGAGGACAAATCCCCCTCCCCCGAGTGACGACCTTGACTTAGGATACGACCAGTTTTGCCACTGGATTACTCAAGCATTGGACACCCTGATCCCAGCTAAATGGATCAAGGCCCGTGCCCATGTGGCTAGCCCCTGGTACAATTCAGAATTAGCCACTCTGAAAAAAGAATGTAAAAAGGCAGAAAGAGGATGGAGGAAAAATTATGATACCAACCTCAAACATAAATACGTTCAACTTCAAAAAACCTATCATCGTCATGTCTGCAGAACAAGGGCGGCGTATTATGCCACCGAAATCAACAGTAGGACCAACGCTTCGAAAACTGTCTTTAAAATTTTAAAAGACCTTACTGCAAAAAAAAAACGCCATTACTGCCGCCACCTCTCCGGACCTATGTAATAATATGGCCAATTTCTTTACCGACAAAATAAAGAAAATTTACGATACCTTCCCCAATTCCCCCCAGATCTCTGTTACTTTGGACCCCACCAGACCCTATCTCTCCTTCCTCCCTACACTAGAGCGTGAGAGCTTTCAAAAAATCTGTAAAAAAATCAAATCTGGCTCCCCGGCCGATCCCCTAAAACCTGAGACCTTTTGTGAAGCCAATGAGCTTGTCACGGAACCTATACGGAATATCATTAACCTGTCTCTTTCCACTGCCAAAATACCCTCTAAATGGAAGCAGGCATGGGTATCTCCCATCTTAAAAAAGCCCACCCTAGATCCCACTCTTCCTGAAAATTTTCGGCCTATCTCACTTCTCCCCTGGCCAGCTAAAATTATAGAGACACACGTTAACATCACCCTCACCAATTTCCTCCTAACCAATAACATCCTGGATAACTCCCAACACGGGTTTAGAGCTGGTCATAGCACCGAGACAGCCTTGCTCAGTGTTACAGAGGACCTCCATGCCATTCTTGACACCAGCGGAACGGCAGCACTGATCCTGTTGGATCTCAGTGCTGCCTTCGACACGGTGTCACACTAGGTCCTTCTGATGAGACTGGAGGAAATTGGAATCACAGGGACTGCCCTGGGATGGTTTAGAGACTTTCTTTCCAACAGATCCTTTAAAGTCTCCACCCCCCCTTACCTCTCTAAAGAGCACAGCACTGGACAGGGGGTGCCTCAGGGGTCATCACTGAGCCCCACCCTGTTCAATGTTTATGTTCGACCGCTAGCAGAAGTGGTTAAAAAGCATGGACTGGCGTTAGTGTCTTACGCAGACGACACCCAGTTGGTGGTAGCTCTCAATGACAACAACGGTTTGGAGGCCCATCACTTCAAACAGACCCTTACTGACATCACCAACTGGATGACGGTGAATTTCCTCCAGCTCAATGCGGGGAAAACAGAGATACTGCTCCTGGGGAAAAACACGCATCCTAGGGCGAAAGCTGGTGGCCCGACACCTTGGGCCAACCTCCTAAGCCCAAGGAATGTGTTAAAAATCTGGGAGTCTGGGTAGACTCGGCATTGAAATTCACCCAACACACCAAAAAAGTGGCAGCCACCTGCTTCGGCATCCTGCGCAATCTAAGACCCATCCTGAAGTTCTTCGACTGCCACACCCGCCAGTTAATTGTCCAAGCTACCATCCTTTCTAGGCTGGATTACGCCAGCTCCCTTTTACTGGGCGCTAATCTGGCGGAAACTACCAGACTTCAGAGAGTCCAGAATGCTGCTGCCAGGGCCCTGGTAGGTCTCCCCCGCCACTCCTCGGTGGCTGGAGTCCTGAAAAAACTGCACTGGCTCCCGGTGGGAAAAGGATTCAGTTTAAGGCACTCTGCTTAGCCTTCAAAATCCTTAAAACCGCCTCTCCCCCGATGTGCGCCCCCTCCTGGCGGAGTATATTCCTAGGAGGTCACTTCGTTCAGAAGGACAACATCTTGTGGTCATTCCCCGTACCAAACTGGCCAGAATGGGCGGCCGATCCTTCAGCCTGCTCGCTGCCAAGCTTTGGAACAGCCTACCGGAAACAATCCGTGGCATACAGGACCTTCTGGCTTTCAGGAAAGCCATCAAAACCCACCTCTTTCAGTAATCTCCCCTTCTCCCCTCTGGTGCTTTCTTTTTTCTGCCTTCAGCTTCACTCGCAGCGCCGGGACGCCCCTTGGCTGGGGCAGCCGAGCGCTATATAAATCCCAATAACATTAACATTTATCAAAAAATACATTTACTGGGGGTGGGAGGTGTAACACCCCAAGCCCCCCCATTTTAGGCTATGCCCCAGACCAGGTAGTGATGTGCATGGCATGGTACAGGTTTCACTGGGACGGCTTTTGCTTCAGCCATGACCTGGTATTACATGGTAGCGTCCAAATCCCAATGTGACGACTTTGCCAGCTTCTTTAATGAAAAAATCGCGAAAATTGACCGATCTCTCGGCACGTTGCCCTCAGACCACCCCGCTCCAACTTCACATTTAAGACCAACAATCACATCCACTCGCTGGTCCTCCTTCCAACCTATCCAGGTTGAAGTGATAAGTAATCTCATAGCCTCCGCCAAACCCTCCACCCACTCCCTTGATCATCTTCCCCCGAGAGTGACCAAAGACTTGAGGCTCACTCTAGCCCCGATCTGGGCCAAGATCATCAACAGCTCTCTGAGCGAGGGCTCCATCCCGGACTGCCTTAAAACAGGTCAAGTCACGCCTCTACTAAAAAAACCGGGCCTTGACATACAGGATATGAATAACTTCAGACCAGTCTCGAACCTTCCACTACTATCCAAAATCTTGGAAAGATGTGTGCTGTCGCAACTTTCCCAGCACTTAGAGAACACAAAGCTTCTAGACCCACATCAATCAGGGTTAGAAAAGGCTGCAGTACTGAAACCGCAATACTTAACGTCCTAGACGATCTTCACATGTCGCTCGACTCCAACCATTGCAGCCTTCTCATCCTCTTAGACCTATTGGCTGCATTTGACACAGTCGATCATGCCCTACTAATCAATGTCCTAAAGGAGAGAGCAGCCCTCGAAAAGACTGTCCTAAAATGGTTCTCCTCCTTTCTTAACAACCGCACACAAAGAATAAAAATTAAAACCTGCGAATCAGACATTCTTCCCATCAGCAGAGGAGTTCCTCAAGGGTCTGTACTCTCTCCTCAACTCTTCAACATTTACATGGAGCCCCTCACCATAATTCTAAGGAAAGCTAACATCCCCTTCCACCTTTATGCGGACGACACGCAACTCTATCTGGAAACCACATCGATCTCGGACATCCACAGACTGAACCACACACTTACTGAAGTTCAGCTCTGGCTCTCTTCCAACCACCTCAAACTCAATGAGGAAAAAACTGAAGTGCTCCTAATCTCTAATAAAGAAGAAAACCCCCAAATTCTTGATTGGCTCAAAGCCTTAAACGCTCTAAATGTGCCGCTTGTTCCATCGAACTCCATAAAATCCCTAGGGATCACCCTTGACCCCAAATTGGATATGAAAGAACACATCTCAAAAACTGCCAAAAGTGCCTTCCTGAACCTGAAATTGCTCTACAAATTAAAACCATTCCACCCCACAAAAGACTTGAAACAGGCCACGCAGGCTCTGGTCCTCTCCAGAATTGACTACGGCATTGCCACTCTGACTGGAACAGCCAAATCTCACCTACGTCCTCTGACCTCTACCCTAAATGCAGCTGCAAGAATGATCACGGGAACAAAGAAATATGAACACATCACCCCAGCTCTGAAGGATCTGAAATGGCTCCCTATCGACCAACGAGCTAGCTTCCGCACAGCTTGCCTCACACACAAAGCCCTGCATACGGGCAAACCGGAATACCTGGCCAATAAGCTCAAAAGGGCCGGGCAGTCTAGAAACCTCAGAAGCTCCAACACGCTATTACTCATTCCTCTGAAATCCCAGAAACTCTCAACATCTAGCAAATCCTTCAGGGGCAATGCTCCCAAGATATGGAACTCCATTCCCCCACACATCAGAATGACCGCTTCCTTCCCGAAATTCAAGAAGCTACTCAAAGTCCTCTTCCTTGAGCGCTCCGGAACCAACTAGAACTAAACCTAGACTTTATAGTTTCATGTCCTCGCTCACCCCAGAGCTTATTGACTTGCCTACGAATCTACGCCCTGGTTCACGCCTGGCTGCTATTGTATAGAGTGTACTCACTCTTGTGTTCATTGACCTGCTTTTTGTCCGCTTTATCTGTCTAACCCATGTATATTTGCTGTGAAGCGCTCTGATACCCTCGGGTCCAGCCAGTGCTATACAAAACTTTAATAAATAAAAATAAATAAATAAATAAATGACCCATGCATGGCTGGAGAGGGGCGCACAAGGCGGGATATGTCTGGTGGTGCATGTGGGGATTGTCTCTTCCTGGTATGTGGGGTTGGGCGGCCATAGGCGGGTGATCTGTGACTGCTTACGATGTGATCAAAAGGCAGTCTTGCATCAAAGGGCTGAGTCTAATTCCAGGTCACCCCCTTAACGTAATATATTACCTTGGGCAGAAGGGTTGGTCTGCCTGAGACGTTTTGAAAGCAGTGTGGATACAAACAAAGAACTGCTACTGTGTTCTGAGCCTCCGCCGTTCTCTGGGACAGAGTGGCCAATCTGGTGTCCTATATTCCTGATTGGATGGTGGCCATCACCTGCTGGAGGCAATCATCGGATCGGGAGGCTTCAATGATGTCCACCAGCAAGATAGGAAGTGGACGTGACCACTCCACCACGATTCTCACATACTCTTCGGATTCCTATTCTTCTTGAGGAGTAGCAGGGCAGGCATGCCTTGAGAGGTAATCTGCCATGTTGTGTACTCCCAGTTGGTACTCTACAGAGAAGCAGTATTCTTGAATCTGGAGTATCCACTTCTCAATCCTCGGCAGAGGGCAAACTTTTGAAAAGTGGCAGTGGGGGTTAATGATCCATGCTGATGACAAATGGGTGTCGGTAGAAATAGATTAGTAAAAGCCTGCATCCTCAATAAATTGCGATCTCCTCCTTCTCGATATGGGAGTACCGTTGCTCAGTGGGAGTCAAAGCACGGCTGTCATAGGCAATGGGAGACCACACTCGGCATGGCTGTCTCTGGGACAATACTGCTCCCAGACCTGTAGGCCTGGTATCCACGGACAGCTCTGTGTCCTTGCTGGGATCAAAGTAGGCAAGGGGGGTGTCGGCAGACAGGACGTGCTTGGTGTCTTCGAAAGATTTTTCTTGATCATTGCCAGGGGCTTGAAGCCTTTGTGAGTTCCCATAGTGGCCCAGTAAGTTGGGGCAGGTTCTGCATGAAACAGCCACAGTAAGTGAACATTGCCAAGAAGCTTTTCACTTCAGTGATGTTGAAGGGTGCAGGCGCATTCTGGATGTCATGGACATTGACAGGGTCTGGGGCGATCACATTAGCAGAAAAACAGGTATCCGAAGAAACATATTTCGTCTTTCGAGAATTTACACTTTTCCTTGTCTAACATAAGGCCACAGTTTTGCAGTTGATGGAACACGCCATCTGTGCAGATGCTCTTCCAGTGTGGGAGCTTGGACCATAATGTCATAACGGACGTTCATTTGTGTAGTTTCTATAAATCCATATAGGATCTGTACATTTAGACAACATACACTGTGGGATTGGGGTCCAGACTGATTCCCGACACACCCACCGGATATGTCAGCCTGTATACTAACTAGATCACAGTGCCACGGTAAACTCCTCTTACCAAGGAGAGAATAGTTCTTGGCAACTAACGAACTTGATAACCCTGTCCCATTAGGAATCGTGGAAACAGTACAGTACTTTTCGCTCAGTCACTCGTGCTCAATTTGTCTCAGAGAGATACACAGAATAAACCGTGGGAAGGTTTTCAACAATCATTTATTGAACCAGCGTCATTCTAGTGTAAAACAGGTGTGCTGACACAATCATAAGACAGAAACAGATATAAATGATTATAAACACCAACAGAGTAAATGGATAAATACATGCAAGCATATAAATAAATGACAGTAATAATGCGTACTCCTGCGATGCAACCCTAACTAGATGTACCTAAGTGTACCTAGCATGTATGTAGGTGTAGTGCCAAGAATCCCCCTAGGATGAAGCCACCCTATTACCTGAAGTGAGAGACTGTGGGACCCCGTCTTGGTCTCGAGATGGACACCCCGCAAGGGATATCAGACCACTGCGTGTTGGAGTGTCTGCATGCAGGAACCTCAGCGTCTCGCGTCAGTGTATTGGCATGGAATTCTTTCTCCTCTGCCTGCCCCTGAAAAGATATGGTGTATATATACCCAAAAGGTACCCTCTAGGGTTCTACCTTGCAGTGTCATGTCAGCCGAGGATAACGAAAGGGATCCCCCTTATACATAGTTATTATGCAGAAGATGGAAATCCTGCTGTGATTCTAAGAAGCCTCATGCATAATTAATGAGGCTTGTATTCTGAGAAAATCCCACAATATATCATGCAGTACCTAACTAGGTAAAAGGTCAATACCAAAGAACCGTTATGTAGTACAATGGCTGGGGAAATATAGGTGAAAGGGTAGGTGACTACCGAGGCCTTCATTGTGGTACATTACAAAACATAACAGTCCAGGATGCTAAGTAGGCCTGCCAGCACTCCTCGGATGATGTCCTGAAATGCCTTTGCTGCACTATGTCCTGAAACACCTTTGATGCCGAACTTGAGGCGTTTATAATGGTGCAGACCCAGGTGAGTGGAGAAGGTGGTCAAATTCTAGGACTCAGGTGTGAGGAGGATCTGGTGGTGCCCTTAGTTTAGGCCCATCTTTAAGAACCACTGGGATCCTGCTGGCTTCCCCACCATGTAGTCCACGCTGGGCGTTAGATGACGCATCCTCTTTGTGAGGGTGTTCGGGAGCCGCATGTCGATGCATATGCTCACCTCCTCCGACTGCGTTGGTTTGCAAAGACGATGGGTGATACCCACCGGGTGGGCCCCTCTAACTTCTCGATAATGTCAGCTTTTTCAGTTTCATTAGCTCGGCCTCCACTTTAGGCCATAGTTGGAAAGCTACATGGCGATGTCTCAGGGCCACCGGTTGCACTGACCGATCAATGTGGAAATTAACAATTCGGTTCTTTAGGCATCCAATACCCTCGGAAAAGTTGTTCAGACTCTACAATCAGCGAGTCGAGGGTGCTGACATGGACTCCAAACTCAAACTGGACCAATTATAATCGTTCAACTGTGTGGCAGCTAAGCAGCATGTCTGCCCGCCTTTAGTGACACAAACTTTGGTCCTTGTGAGTTGTTCTTGGTGGCTGATGGTAGTGGTGATAACTCCTGCCAGCAGGAGGCACGTGGTGGGGAGCAACGTTGGTGGCGTCGCCATGCCTTTGTGTAGTGCCATGGGCAGGATGTTGATCAAGGCCCCAGTATCAAGTGCCACTATCAGTGGCCTGTCTACCATGACTTGACACCTTAGGGCCCGGCAAATGTGCCTTGGGTCAGGCTCTACAATGTGGATGACATGGGCCGTCTCCTTTGATTTGTCGTCGTCTTCGGCTGCCACCGACTGGATGTCTACTTGGTTGGAAGTCTTCCTTCTGGGCCCTTTTTGGGCTGGTGTTCATCTACAGACATTTGCATAGTGATTCGTTTTGCCACAGGCTGAGCACTTCTGTCCTTTTGCTGGGCAGTCTCCTTCATGCGGGGTGGGGCCACCACTCCACCTGCATGGTCTGGCCCTTTGTGGCGTCTTGGGGTGATCTTTTTTTTTAATTTGCTCCTACTTGGTTGAGGGGGTTCGGATTTGGTGGCCCGTCGGAGCTTGGCTTTCATGTGGGCGGCTCGTGACTTCGACAATTCTTATGATCTGCCCATGGGGAGGATATCGTTCATCGTCATGCTAGGCAGTTGCAGAATGTGTTCACTTAGTTTAGCTGATGCACAGCCCCAGAAGAACTGGGCGCGGATTTCATTCTGCTTGTCGGGGAGGGTGCACGTGGCCACCAAATCACAGAGCCTGGCATAGAACTGATCTGGATTGGCTCGAGGTGCGAAGTGGGCAGTCAAAGCCGCCTTGAGGGTGGTGTAGGTATGCCGCGGTCCAGCCTCATATACATTCTTGGACTGTTTTTGAATGGCTCGAGTCCGACCATTGCAATGTATGTCTCTAGATGGTCCTACCACGCGGCCCATTTGGTGGTGTGGGAGGATGGTGCAACAGCAATGATGAAGTTTCAATAGTGGGCTTGGACATCATGGATGTGGCTGTCTAGTGTTGATGGCTACGTTTGTCTGTGTGCTGCTGTGACACAAGCCAATGGGGACGTCAGTTGAGGTCAGCCTCGAAGTGGGGTTTCCGGTCTGCTCCTCCGTTGATGACGTGCAGGCCATGTGGTTGCTGGCTACCCTCGGGCCTCCTTTACCACTTTTGCTAGGGCATTGGCCAGATCCTTGCATTATCTCCTTCCTCTTTTTGCTCATGGGGGTTGTTTGGCAGCAGCTGTATGGTCCTGGGCTGATGTAATGCACGGTATTTATTAAAAAATATATATATATATATAACAGTCTTCTATAGAGGGAACATGACCCCTGGGGGTATCAGAGCGCTTTACAATTGAGCGAGAAAGAGGAGGCATTTGGAGCAAACAAGGTAATCAAGAACGTACAAGAAGGAGTAACTCTAGGCCAAGAGATCAAAATACAATTGGAACAGTCAAATAATACACAAGGGTGAGGGAAACGTGTCACAGCAGGCCGGGAAATAGGAGGCTTTAGGGTAACTAACATAGAGCTTTACAATTGCGCAAGAAAGAGGAAGCCTGAGGAGCCAGCAACAAGGTAAATATCAAAAGGTACACAAAGTAGTAACTCTAAACCAACAGATCAAAATTCAATTGCAGCAGTCAAATAGTAAACAACGGTGAGGAGAGCGTGTTAGTGTGTGTCTGGAAAGCCGGGGTTCTAGGGCAGAAATGTGTTCATCAATAGCACTTTAACTTTCTTTTTAAAGATGCCATTGAGGGGTTCAGTCTGATCTCAGGGGGCAAGAAATTCCAGATTCTCAGAGAGATACCTGACAAAGCTCAATTGTAAGTTTTCTTTTATAGAATTTCTGTGGCTTGAGCAGTAAGGTGTTGGCACTTCCAGAGGATCTGAAGCCACCAGATTACTCGAGTTTTTGTGCAAGGTATATCGGGGTGTTGAAGTGTAAGGCTTTATTGGTCATGCCAGCAATTTGTAGCTGTATCCTTGCTTCATATGGATGCGAGTTTAGGGATTTCAGCGCAGTCGTTATATGGTTGTTTCTTTTAGAACATGTAATAAGCCTTGCAGCAAAGTTCAGAGAGGCCCTTGGTAGAGCCATCTTAGATCTGGGAAGGCCGCAGAGAGTTGCGCTTCTATAATCCAACTTGGAAATCACTATGTGTATGATCACTCCCTCCAGCCTAGGGCATTTCCAAAAATTGTGCTCGCTGGTGGGTGCGAGATGCACTGTGGGCGGTGGACTGCCAGCTGCGGGGCCACCGTAGACTCTCAACTTACTTCAAAAAACGCTGTAGCTGCAAAACAGGGTCACACTGGCCAGCAGCGACACGGCTTCCGGCTGATGAGGGTGTCGGCGACTCAGGTCGTTCCAAGCGTCGTCTGAAGGATGGTATATCCTGTCTATTGTCACGAGCTGATGTGTTCCAGGCCTCAGTGTTGCATCAAACCCAGACCTGCACGTTAGATCATCACGCTGTGCAGGGGCATTTTTGGGCAACACATACTAGTACCGTACTGGCACGGGACTGCCTGTGTGCAACCCAGCCCGTTTAGTTATTACCGTGGTCACATGACCGCATGCAAAACCAAATGGGCAGAAGAGACTTGGGTGTGGGGCGCGGACACCCCTGTGTGGCATATTACATTACACAACCTTACCTGCATGACATTAAGAGCTCTATGGTAAGAAGGTGGTCACTTAAGTGGCCTGGCCATGTGCCAGTTTTTAAAAAATGGGGCACACTGAAATATGCAAGAATGTAACCCATTCTGTGTCCTTTTTCTAGTCATCTATAAACCTTTTTTCGGTATTGCGCCATAAAAGCACATAAAATAAAAATAAGAAACAATAATATAAAAACAATAAAAAGCAAGAACTATACAATGGCTAAAATGTCCTAAAATTCATTCAGTAGCAGTGCAATAAACATAGTCCAGGCATATACCTTGATGATCATTAGGACCCCTCTACAAACATCGCTAATCCCATCACATCTAGCTTGCAAATATAAAAACAAAGACACTCGACAGGGGCAGCCCTTCAGGTGGCTAACTTTTTGGGCTGATTCTCCACATATTCAACAAAAAACATGAGATGGGGTTGTAATAACTTTCTTTGTTATGTTCTGAATTCCAGCTGGTGTTGGGTGTTCTGGTCTCCTTGGTAATGTCTCTGTTGAGACAGTTGGAGACTCGGGGACCGACGAGCTGGCAGTGTCGCTTGGTGGTGCTGACATTACTCAATTACACACATTACTGTTTAAACACAGGGTGTTATACTATTTCCTGGGGGTATAATGTCTGAGGGAGAAGCACCTCTATACACAGACAAATATATAGCCAAAAGTATTAGTGGCCCCTCACTGTTTTCTGCACAATCTAACAAAACAGTCAGTCCAAAACAGATTTTCCTAGAGAAACTTGAGAAATTAAAAAAGAAGCATGTAAGGACCGAGCTGCATGCATGCTCACCGAATATCTGAAGGCTGGAATCATACCTCAACTATTGCAGGTGAGGAATGTACCAGGTATTTCCAGAGAGGACCCAAAATTTAAAGCAGGGTTTAGTCATATCTCCAAAACCTGCTCACGCCACTGTATGGTGCTGGGAGTAGAGACTGAGGTAGAACACGCCAAAGCTGAACTGAAAGAAATAGAAGACTTAGAATGAGAACTTCTAGGAGGTGACGGTGTAGCAGACGCCGAAGCACTTCCTGAAAAACTCAACAAAACCGTTGATGAGTTTAACACACACGAACTAAAGAAAAAGGTAGGCAAAGTAACGAAAGATATACAAAACTTTACCAAAGAAAAAGCCTACCCCTATCTTAGAGAAGACTACTATACCACTTTATCAGCCCCGAACAGACAGAACACGTGGGGACTCTGAAGTCTCGGACGTGCAACCAGGTCCGAGCCGCTCTGACAACCACCCAGGTCAGCGTTTTTTTAGAAAGAGGCCCACGAGGCAAAAGCAAGACATGATACCAGTACCCAGGGGAACACCAGACCAGGAAGAAACACTACCAGTGGGGCCCCCAGCCATAGTAGGATGTCCAGAAAGAAATATGGAAAAAATACCCATTTTTAATTTGTCACAACATCTTCTATCCTCAGGAGAAATTTCACTTCTTAGCAGAGGGTTATCCTTTGTGATTACTGAAAAAAACTATATATTTGACCTAAAAACAGAGTTGTTCAAATTCTTTAGAAAAATACGACTAAACATTTTTTCAAAGACAAGAATTTTAATGCACAACAATCAGTTACAGGCCTACGACCACCTTCCACTTTCTATCCCTCAAATTCTATGATGCCACCAGAACAACTAACTTTTGAACAACTTACACAAAATGGGCTAAAATATATTAAATCAGTCAGATGTTTAATCCCCTACAGCATGGGTACTCACAAACTTGCTCTCGGGGGCCAAATTTACAGTGTGGTTTGTGTCCAAGGGCCGCACCGGTGGGGGCGGGGTCAGTGGGGGAGGGGGTGGGGCTAGAGCAACAAAAAAAAACTGTGACCATGAGGTTGAACACAGGTCCCTGCAGCAGACGCCTTCGTCCACTGAGCTACCAGACCCAGCATACACCTCTCTCTCCCTCCCTCGCTCCCTCTCTCTGTCTCCCTCCCTCTATCTCTCTCTCTTTGCCTCCCTCCCTCCATCCCTCTCTCTCCCTCTCTCCCTCCCCGGTCTCCCTCTGTCTCTCTCACTATGACTGTCTCACTCCCTCTCTCTCCCTATCTCGCCCTCATTCTGACTGTCTCACTCCCTCTCCCTCTCCTTTCCTCTCCTTCCCTCCCTCACCCTCACTCCCCTTCCCTTCCCCCTATTCCCTCTCTCCCTCCCTCACTCCTCTTCCCTCACTCCCCTTCCCTCACTCCCTCCCTCCCTCCCCTTCCCTCACCCCCTCCCTTACCCCCTCCCTCACTCCCTCCAGGGCCGGCTCCAGGTTCAAGGTGGCCCTGGGCAGGGAGCGTAGGTGGGAGGCCCCAGAAGAGGGGGTCCGGGCGGGACGGAGCGCCGAGGCCAGTGAAGAGGGGGGGTCAGGGTGTTTGGAAGTGGAACAGAGCCAGAGGCCACCAAATCCCTGCCAGGGGCCGCCACGCAAATATGTATCCATCCTCAGAGGATTATTATGTTAAGGATATATATTGGCGTGGCGGCCCCTGGGGTTTGGCAGCCCTGTGCAGGTGCACAGCTTGCACACTCCTAAGGCCGGCCCTGCTCCCTCCCACACTCCCTCACTCCCTCCCCTTCCCTCACTCCCTCCCCTTCCCTCCCTCCCCTTCCCTCACTCCCTCACTTCCCTTCCCTCACTCCCCTTCCCTCACTCCCTTCCCTCACTCTGTCTCCCTCACTCTGTCTCCCTCCCTCTGTCTCCCTCCCTCTGTCTCCCTCTGTCGCCCTCCTCCCTCTGTCAGTCTCTCTTTCTCTGTCTCCATTTCTCGGTCTACCTTTCCCTCCCTCTCCCTCTGTCTCTTTCTTCCCTCCCTTTCCCTCCCTTCCTCTGTCCCTCTACCTCCCTCTGTCACCCTCTGTCATCTCACCCTGCTGTGTGTCACCTGGCCTGAGACAGCTTCCCCAGCCTGCTTCCCCAGCACGCACAGACACACAGCCCCACCCGAGCACTTCACAGGTATTTAAAAAGATCATTTGCATGTGAATGGGGCTTTGCTGTATTTCACCTCCTCTTAGCGCCCCTGCAGCTCCACTCTGGCCTTGCTGGAATGAATCGCCCGGCCCCCACAGAGCAGCAGAGTGGTTGCAGACACTCTTTGAAAACACGGGTACGATGTCTCATGGTCCGCGGCCGCCACGGAAGGCTTGCCGGGCCGCTGCCGGCCCGTGGGCCGTACTATGAGTACCCGTGTCCTACAACATCAGTCTAGCAGAGAGAAGGACATTACAAACCCTAAGAAATGATAAAAACATAATTCTCAAACCAGCTGACAAGGGAGGAGGCATCGTAATTCAATGGCATAAAGATTATGATGCAGAGATTAATAAAGAAATCTCAGACCAAAAACACTATAAAGCCTTGCCCACCAATCCTCTGTCTAACATTAAGACTGAAATTCTCAAGCTGGCCACAAAAGCAAAGAAATTACGATATATCACCAAAAAAGAATTTGAGTTTCTTAACACTGAGAGTCCAGCCCTCCAGTGTTGTACACGTTATCGAAAATTCACAAAAACATCACTAACACTTCTGGACGCCCAATTCCATCAGGCTGTGGTTCAGCACTGGAACTGATTGGAAGATATATAGATTTCTTCTTTAAAGACTTGGTACCTATACAAGAGAATTATGTGAGAGACAGTACGTTTATGATAAATCTAGTGGATAACAGACCCTTTAATTTAGAAACAAACTAGTTAGCCACACTAGACATCACAAAACTATACGTCAACATACCTCAAGAAGAGAGCATTCTACTAGTTGAAAAACTTCTAGAGACACACACCCATACCCCTTACAAATTCCCACAAGCTTTATCCTCTCTCTACTACGGATGGCATTGCAATACAACTATTTTTTAGCCGAAGGGAGATACTACCGGCAGTGCTCTGGGACATCAATGGGAGCTGTTTTTGCCCCAAACTTAGCCAATATCTATATAGATCGCATAGAACAAACCTATTCCCTGTCTGCACAGAATGCTTATCGTACCAACATAAAGGGCTGGAAGCGGTACATCGACAATATTTTTCTAATTTGATCTGGCACCGAAAAGGATTTTCATGAATTTGTTAAATATATGAACACTGTTCAGAAACATCTTACATTCACCTCGACTATACACAGATCAGAAATTGCCTTATTAGACCTCACAATTAAACATAATGAGTGTACATTGTAAACTGATCTTCACAGAAAACCGACTGAAAGGAATACTTTCCTCTCATATAACCGCAACCACCCCATGCACTAAGAGATGGGTTACCTTTTGGGCAGTTTTTGTGCTTCCACAGAAACTGCTCGCGCTAAAATGACTAAATAAGGGAGGCACAAACCCTAAAAGCTAAACTTGTAGCGAGGGGTTACCGTTACCCCAAAAAGATAGTGAGGAATGCCTTGAAACAAGCATGGCTCTGTCCAAGAGAAGAATTATTGACCCCTAGAAAGAAAATCAATCTGGAAAAACTGATTTACGTCATCACATTTGGGATACATGCCAATAAAATACAGAAACTAATCATAAAGAACTGGCATCTTATACAGAATATAGATTCTACAATGGAAAGACCCATGCTTGCATTCAAACGTGGAAAAAACATTAAAGATCACCTGGTTCACTCTTCACCTCAAGGCAATATAAGTCTAAGATCGAAGACACTAGAATCAGCTTGGGGGTTACCTGAAATCAAGGGTCACCGTAGATGTGGCAACCTTGTAGCATGGGCCTCACTTTTGAAACCAACATCTTTGAGCACGGGAACATCAAACATTCTCTCAGTTTCTTTTCCAATTGCAACACACGGAATGTAATATATTGTATATGGTGCCCTTGTCATTTGCCATACACAGGACAAACTAGCCAACACCAAAGTAGAATAAGGTGGTCCATCCCCAATGCTCCTCTGGTAGCCCACTACAGTGAGAAAAACCACACTGCAGACGATCTTAGATGGCAAGTAGTGGAAACAGCATTTCTACCTGAACGAGGAGGTGATTTGACCCATATACTACAAAGAATGGAATGCCAGTGGATAGAACAAACTAAGTCAATTGATCAGGGACACAAAACAAGGGAAGAATGATGTGGGTTTGTGTCTAGTTTAGCTAACTGAAGTCCTGTGTCACTGACCCTAACCACTATCAATCAATCGATCAGGGAATTGTAAGCGTGCTACTCACCCGTGAGGGTCTCAAGGCGCTGGCGGAGCAGATCGTTTCAGCTGAAGAGCCAGGTCTTGAGGGTCTTCCTGAAGGTGTTCAGGGAGGGGGCACATCCGATGTCTGCCGGGAGTTTGTTCAAGGTTTTGGCTGCAATGTGAGAGAAGGATCTTCCGCCTGCTCTGGTTCTGTGGATGCGTGGGGTTTCGGCCAGTGTGAGGCCGCAATAGCCAACTAAATAATACTGAACAGACTGTGCCTGCTCAGACCACTGTCGTGATACACTATGTGTTCCCAAGTACAGACCGGATTTACACCATGACAACTGATGTGTACAAGGGTTTATGTATCGCAGCAGTGATGTCCTACACGAAGCCTTCTTATGCCTCCAATGTATCTTGTATATTCCACATGTAAAAGTTCTTGGCACTGCATATGAAGATTGAAATTATCTCGTTTACGGCTATGTCATGAAATAATTGCATTGATGAATGTGTATTTAATATGCTAAATTGTTGTATCTGTATTGCGGAATTTATTCTGTGTTAAAACCGGATTAACATGATTAATACATCACATTGGTGAGGTCTATGCCACTACCTCGCATACGCTCTATTAGGACTGATTCTGCACACCGATTATGTGCATACATGCACATTAGCAACTATGTTTTCCTTACATGTCGCGTGCGCCACAATGAGACAGCCCTAAATATACTGCAGCGTTCCTTCAATAGACATAGAGAACATCCCCGCCATGCCTTTGGATAATGTATCCAATACACTGGCTTGTGTCCTAATTTTCGTTTTTTACATCCAAGATCACCTTTATTTATTTTTCGTGCCACTCGCCAATTATTAAATGCAAATTGTAATCTCTCGCATTCGAGACAAATTCCGAAAATCATTTTCTTCTAGTCAAGCCTGCCCGCATGCGCTGCTCATGACCAGCAGAGCTTGCATGTGGACTATTAATCAAGACCAGAGAACAGGATCGGTCTTGCCATTTCCCAAGCAGAGACGGACGAGTGCAGGTATCCGAGCTATCGCGACGCCGGCGA
Source organism: Lissotriton vulgaris (assembly GCF_964263255.1). NCBI lineage: Eukaryota > Metazoa > Chordata > Amphibia > Caudata > Salamandridae > Lissotriton > Lissotriton vulgaris. Next base: position 255,998,284 of record NC_141690.1, read on the forward strand.
GAATTTTCCGCCACAGATTTACTATGAACCAGGGCCGGACTGGCCGTAGCGGGCACTGGGCGTTTCCCCAGTGGGCCGCTATGGTTGCGGCCAGTTTTGGGCCCCCGGGGGCAGTATTTGGTACCGGAGGTCGGCATTATCACCCCCTGTAACAAAATCAGCCGAAACCGTCCCTTCGCAAACTGCTCGGCTGCACCTCCTCACTGCCCAGGGAGGGCAGCCGAGCAGTTTGAGCCGGTTTCGGTTCCCATTCCGGCCCTGCTCTGAACCCTTCGTTGGACTTCTTGCAACAAATTAAATATCGGGAAGAGACTCCTCGTGACACACAATGGTTTCTGCCACAATTTTACTTCCTGTATTTTTAGGAATCCTCAAAGGAATGGAGGAACCTTTACTGCAGTCTACTAAAGACCCCACATACTGTTTCACACCGCCAACTAATTACACGGTAAGATAATGGTTAAGCAATTAACCTCCTCTATGCCATACACTTTACAACATTGATCTTGACAGGGCGTTGTGATACCTTTTTCAGACACTGCCTTCTGGACAGGTATCTCTGATTGTCAGCTCCCTTCCCTCCATAGGGTAAGTTGTACACGCCCTCCTTGTTGCTACCTGGTACTCTCCTGTGATATAAATTCCTCATGTAAATAATCCTTTTACCCTTTACCTATACAGTGCCCGGATGGGCCCTATGTGAGTATCCCTTGCTACCCTTCACTCCCAAGGGAGATCACCACACCACTGTCAGTCACCCACAGGTATGACCCTGTTTTTTTCGTTCTGTTATTCAACCAGGTTCTGTCCTTCCCTTACATTGCTGCCCACTGACGCATTCATTATCAAATTGCAGGTGTCATTACATTGATAGGTCCTGATGAGATCCCGCATTGCTAGTTGGGTCGAAACGCCGTCGACATCTTGAAGCGAACCAATGCTCAGCCCCTATGATTCTACTAGGAGGCTGCCAACATTGATTGTGTATCTACTGAATGGTCGCTTCTGTAAAAATATTGAAACCTTGTTTTTATGTCACTAAAAGTCACACTCCGTACATATAAGTTTCACTTTTCACTTGGGACACTTCGCACTGGAAATTTTGTGAAAAATGTGAATTTATGATATAAAAAGACATTGTTTCTCTACATAGTCTGTGTTACATGTCATTTCTTTTTCTGACATCTATGTACCTCCCTTTTACTGCAATTGTGCATATATATATTATAATATCAATGTGGGGTGTGGGATTCGGCGGGCCGGAATAACAGGCGGGGAGGCCAGATATAGTGCGCTATGTTTAGCGAGGTTTATTGTAGATACAGGTAGGGAAGGCTTATAAGTCTCTGAACACAGGGCGATCGATGGAGTTCTCCTGGGAAAGTCAGAGGTAGAGATGTCTTCCGGTCGGTGGGGGAAGGGAAGGGCTCCGTCCGCTCCTGACGTCCTCCGGGTAGGGTAAGGCTTCCCTCGCGGTACTGCCGTGGGTCTTTGACTTCTGCAGGTGAGCCTCGGAGGTTTGGGGCGAGAGAAAAGATAATAGAGGGCCGTTAGTCTTGCACTCCTCTCGGTCTGTACAACTATCACCGACACCGGGAGGTGGGGACACAGAAAGTGGAAAGTGAGGGACGGGTAGGACGGGGAGGTGAAAGAGGCCGAAGAATAGGAGGGAAGACCAAGGGTTGACAGGGTGTTCGAGGTGTAGGAAGGTGGGGACCTATCTATCAATATATATACAGTGCTCTCGTGCTCTAGTAGGTGCAGGGCTATATTATTTACACTTAATTACAACTATCTACAAACGGCACACGGAGATGGATGACGGTTACTCACGTGGCCCGCCGCAACTCCCTGGTGAGTTGCGGCCGCTCTCCAGCAACCTCCTGAGGACTCCACCAGTCCTCAGACCACACGTCGCCGTCGGCGTCCTCCTCCACGTCTTTCGGTTGGAGCTCCGGCTCCTCGTCTCTCCCTCTCAGCTCCGGTTCCTTCCTTGCTGCCTCCTGCCACAAGTCCGCGGGTTGGAACGCCCTTCGTTGAGGTTCGTTGGTTTTTATACCTTCCGGGATGTAGTCGGGGGCGGGACTTCCGGGTTCAGGTTGAACTGCATCCGGGTGTCGATCTTCCGGTTTCTGGTTTCGGCAACCCTGCAGTGGGAGAGATAGAGAAGAAGTCCTATGGAGAGGGAACAAGGCATCATCTATGTTAGACGGACCCCTCCCCGCGCGAGGATGTCGCTTAGCTACGGCAGGTACGGTGACCTTTCCACATCCCCTTTCCCTAGCTGTCTTTCTTGTAGGGGTGGAAGCACAGGGAAAGCGAGAGAGGTAATCCGCATTCCCCTGTTCCGCCCCTTCCCTATGTTCGGTTGTGAACCTATAGGGCTGAAGGGAAAGGAACCATCTAAGGACCCTGTCATTATGGCCTCGGTTGCGGGCCATCCACGCCAGAGGGGCATGGTCCGTGTAGAGCACGAATTCCCTCCCCTCTAGATAATAACGGAGACTGTCCACTGCCCACTTTATAGCTAGGGCCTCCTTCTCTACACAGGCATAGTTCATTTCTCTGGGGTAGAGCTTCCTGCTTATATACAGAATGGGCCTTTCATTCCCACTGGGGTCTCTCTGGGACAGGACGGCCCCCAACCCCTGATCGGAGGCGTCTGTTTGGAGGATGAAGGGTTGGCTATAGTCAGGGCTTACAAGGACTGGTCGGGATACTAAGGCCTGTTTTAAAGTTTCGAAGGCCTGCAGTAAGGGTACTGAGGGATGTCTTAAGGCCTCATCTGTCTTGGTACTTTTCTTCAGCAGATCGGTCAGGGGGACAGCTGTTTGGGAAAAGTTCGGTATGAACCGTCTGTAATACCCCAGAAGCCCCAGAAAGGCCCGGAGTTCTGTTTTGGTCTGAGGGAAGGGTATGGAACGGATGGCCTCTATCTTGTTGTCTTGGGGTCGGATGAGACCTTCCCCTAAAAGATAGCCCAGGTATTTGACGCTTTGGGCGGCCAAGGTGGTTTTGGCCGGGTTTATAGTAAACCCACTGTTGCCCAGAGCGGCACCACCGCCCGGAGGTGCCCCAAATGTTGGTCCCAGGTGTTGCTGTGGATCACTATATCATCCAAATAAGCCCCAGCATAGAGGGAGTGAGGCTGTAGGACCCTGTTCATGGCCCTCTGAAAAGTGGCGGGGGCGCCATGTAGGCCGAAAGGCATTACTCTGAACTGAAATAAGCCCTCAGGGGTAGAGAAGGCAGTCTTTCGTTTGTCGTCCTCCTTCAGGGGTATCTGCCAGTACCCCTTGCATAAGTCGAGCGTGCTGATGTATTTTGCGGCTCCTATTCTTTCCACCATCTCATCAACCCGTGGAAGGGGGTAGGAATCAAATCGCGAGACTTTGTTTACTGCTCGAAAGTCTATACAGAACCGCACCGAGCCGTCGGGTTTGGGGACCAGCACTATCGGTGAGTTCCAGCTGCTAACCGACGGCTCGATAATGCCCATCTGCAACATCTGTTCTGTTTCCTTCTTTATGATGTTTCTGCGTGCTTCCGGGACCCGATAGGGCCGTTGTCTTACAGTTACCCCTGGATCAGTTTGGATGGCGTGTTCCACTAGGGTTGTACGTCCTGGCAGGGAGGAGAAGACATTCTGTACCGGAGACAACATGGATTTTAGTTCTTCTGTCAAGGACGGGGGTAGATCCGGGTCTATGCAACCCTCAAAGGAAAGGGGGTTGTGCACTGGTTCACCAGATAAGGCAGGTCGGGGCCCCTCCCACTTCTTCAAGAGATTGATGTGGTAAATTTGCCTAACTCCTCTGGTAGGCTCGGTCTCTATTTCGTAGGTGACGGGGGTCACCTGACGAAGGGCGGTGAATGGACCCTGCCATTGCCCTAGGAGCTTGTGGTCAGAGGAGGGCAGTAGCAACAACACCAGATCGCCAACAGCCAAGACCCTCTTCTTGGCTCCTTTATCGTACTGTTGTTTTTGGGATGTTTGGGCCTTTTCCATGTGTTGCCGTACAATGTCCCGGACTTGAGTGAGGTGGGTCTTTAGATTTTCCACGTACTCGGGAAGGGGCCGGGTACGATCCGGTTCTGCCTCCCACGCCTCGCGGGCCATATCTAGGAGGGTTCTGGGAGGTCTTCCATACAACAGTTCATATGGGGAATATCCGGTGCTACTTTGGGTTTTGCACCGAATAGCGAACAGTGCCAGGGGCAACATCTCTTCCCACCGCTTGCTTTCCAATTCCAACAGCTTTTTCAGAGTAGCTTTCAGGGTAGCGTTGTAGCGTTCCACTAGCCCATCCGTCTGTGGGTGGTACGCTGAGGTTCTCAGCTGCTTGATACCTAGCTGGGAGCATACCTGACGCATCAAGGCGGACACGAACGGGGTTCCTTGGTCCGTTAAAATTTCTCGTGGAAATCCTACCCGAGAAAAGATAGATACCAGGGCTTTCGCTATGTTCTGGGTGGTGGGATGTTTCAGAGCGACAGCTTCCGGGAAGCGGGTGGCATAGTCCACCACCACCAAAGCATACCTACAACCGCTCCTGGAGGGCAACATGGGCCCGATAAGGTCCATTCCTACCCTGCTAAAGGGTATGTCGATGAGAGGGAGGGGCCGGAGGGGTGCTCTTGGGGGTCTGTAGCGGCTATTCCTCTGACAGATGGCACACTCCTTACAATATTGTTTGATTTGGCTATATACGCCCGGCCAGTAAAATTTTTCGAGTATTGCCTGTCCTGTCTTCTGTTCCCCGAAGTGGCCACCCAGGAGATGACTATGCGCAAGGAACAACACCTTGTCCCGGAATGGAACCGGAATAACCAACTGTGAAGGTTTCTGGGGGTCTGTTTTTCGATACAATAGGCCCCTAGAACGGAAGAAGTAGGGACCTACATGTAGCGGGTCCTCGTTGTCAAGCGCCTGCCCCCAGGCGTTTTGCAGGATGGGATCTTCTTGCTGTGCAGCTCTAAATTCACGGTCCGTTTCCCAGGGATGCAGTGCCTCTTGGACTGGATATGCTTCTGTGTACCTCCTTCTTTCCTTTTTCTTTTGGTTTTTGGTTTTGGTCTGCTTCTCGGAGGAGGGACCAAAGGGGTGGTTTTGGGAAAAAGGCGCTTCCTTCCACCATTTTTCCAAGGAGTCGGTAGTGTCTTTTAGGAGAAGGGGAAGACCACTATAATCACTACCCAGAATGGCTTGTTCTGGCAAGTTAGGGATCAGTCCTACATTCAGGGTTCTTCCGTGGTCAGTACTGGTTTGTACCGTGACTCGGGCTGTGGGATAGCTTTTGGTGTCTCCATGTACGCACTTGATGGCTACTGATCCTGTGAAAGGGCCGACGGGTTTCGGCATGTCTTGAGGTCGCACTACGCTGTGTCTACATCCAGTGTCGGCCAGCGCCATAAGGGGTTGGTTGTTGATTTTCACAGGACACCTAAACGGTGGGGGTGAGGTTCCCGCGGTGAGACACACATAATTCCGAGTCACCCCGATTTCCATAGGCTCCTCCTTCTGGGGGCAGTGACGGGCAATGTGTCCAAAACCACCGCAGTGGTAACATTGGGGTCCAGGTGGGTTTGGTCGAGGCATCATAGGATAGGGTACGAAAGGAGCAGGTTCTGCTTTTCGGGGAACGGGTGGTCGTGGAGGCCGGATGTGGCTTCCATGCGAGCTCCGAGGGAGGTGTTCTTCTTTGTTCTTCTGAACTTCCTGGGCTTTGCTGTAGGCACTGGCTATCTCGACTGCTCATTCGAGTGTCAGGTGAGCATGTTGTCGCACCCACTTTTGGGTGCTCGGATGAAGGGAGGCGAGGAATTGTTCCAGGTTTATTTTAGCGACTATCTCCTCCTTAGTTGACGTGGTAGTTTTCAGCCACCGGGATGTCAGGTCCTGAATGCGATATGAGAGTGCCCGAGGAGTTTCTTGGGGCCCCTCTCGTACTTGCCGTAGGCGGATCCTATAGGATTCCTCGTCTATCCCCAGACGCTCGAGGATGCATTTCTTTATGTCGGCATACGGCGTCTGCCCCTGTATATTGGCCTGTTGATAGGCTGATTGTAACTCCCCGGTCAACAACGGACCCAAGTAATGACCCCAGCGATCTTCAGGCCAGTTGGCGGCTTGAGCCAGTCTTTCGAAATTCGTGAAAAAAAAATCGGGGTCTTCCCCCGCGACATATTTCTGGAGGACGACCGATGGTAATGGAGCCAGAGGCCTCTGTTGTCCCATCGCCTCCGTGAGCTTCCCTAGAGCCTGGTCCTGTGCAGTCCCTTGCCCTTTCAGGACGTCGTGGAGTTGGCCCCGGTCGTCCTCGGCGGTCTTCAGGAAGCGTTCCATCATTTGTCCGAGCTGCTCCTGGCTTTCGGCCAGCTTCTTGACTGCGGCCTCCATGCCTCCGGGATATCCCACTTCTGACACCACTTGTGGGGTGTGGGATTCGGCGGGCCGGAATAACAGGCGGGGAGGCCAGATATAGTGCGCTATGTTTAGCGAGGTTTATTGTAGATACAGGTAGGGAAGGCTTATAAGTCTCTGAACACAGGGCGATCGATGGAGTTCTCCTGGGAAAGTCAGAGGTAGAGATGTCTTCCGGTCGGTGGGGGAAGGGAAGGGCTCCGTCCGCTCCTGACGTCCTCCGGGTAGGGTAAGGCTTCCCTCGCGGTACTGCCGTGGGTCTTTGACTTCTGCAGGTGAGCCTCGGAGGTTTGGGGCGAGAGAAAAGATAATAGAGGGCCGTTAGTCTTGCACTCCTCTCGGTCTGTACAACTATCACCGACACCGGGAGGTGGGGACACAGAAAGTGGAAAGTGAGGGACGGGTAGGACGGGGAGGTGAAAGAGGCCGAAGAATAGGAGGGAAGACCAAGGGTTGACAGGGTGTTCGAGGTGTAGGAAGGTGGGGACCTATCTATCAATATATATACAGTGCTCTCGTGCTCTAGTAGTTGCAGGGCTATATTATTTACACTTAATTACAACTATCTACAAACGGCACACGGAGATGGATGACGGTTACTCACGTGGCCCGCCGCAACTCCCTGGTGAGTTGCGGCTGCTCTCCAGCAACCTCCTGAGGACTCCACCAGTCCTCAGACCACACGTCGCCGTCGGCGTCCTCCTCCACGTCTTTCGGTTGGAGCTCCGGCTCCTCGTCTCTCCCTCTCAGCTCCGGTTCCTTCCTTGCTGCCTCCTGCCACAAGTCCGCGGGTTGGAACGCCCTTCGTTGAGGTTCGTTGGTTTTTATACCTTCCGGGATGTAGTCGGGGGCGGGACTTCCGGGTTCAGGTTGAACTGCATCCGGGTGTCGATCTTCCGGTTTCTGGTTTCGGCAACCCTGCAGTGGGAGAGATAGAGAAGAAGTCCTATGGAGAGGGAACAAGGCATCATCTATGTTAGACGGACCCCTCCCCGCGCGAGGATGTCGCTTAGCTACGGCAGGTACGGTGACCTTTCCACAATCAATCATTGAGTGTCCACAGGAACCTCTGTTTTTTGTCAAATTACTCAATAAACAGCTTCAAATCTATCCAGTGTCCATCCTTTCAACAGACTGTAAATCGTATAAGTTTACTGGCCGCACTTCTCAGGATCCAAATCGCTGTACTACAGTCCCTGATTCCCAGGTAATGGCATAGCAGTAGAATCCACTTCCTTCCATACCCATGGTAAATCAGAAAAAAAATGACAATGTGTTCCTTGGATTTGATCACCTAGGACAGAAGGGACAACACGCATCCAACTTTTCGGGCACACGCAGCCATTTTGCCATTACTGAACTGAGTGGCAAGCTGCCTACCCGAAATTTCATATATAATGTTTTAGGAGGCTCAATCTCGTTCAAATATCCTTCACCTATGTAGTCATCTTTGAACTCAAGGAAGGAGACAGTAAGGGTACCCATCCTAGCATGTCCGAAAGTCAGATCATCAATATAGCCCCAAGATATACCCTTTAGGAATTCTTTCAGGACCCCAGTGGCTTACACGGGGGTAGATCAGAGGTTTCCACACTCCATCTCGGTCAGTTGATGTTTTATAACCCTGAGCCAGGGGATCTTAGAAGCCCCAGGCCACCGTAGAATATCCTTCAGACCCTATTGGTGTGGCAAAAGTTCTGGGGTCGCCCAAATCCTACGCCAATACAACATCGGTCTAAGACACAGTCTATCAGAAAGAGATCTGAGGCCCAAGTCAGGCCGTAGGGGAACAAGCAGGGTACTGACAGGGAGGTAATAAGAAGTCAAAATAGAGATTTTCCATTATCTCCAGACTACTCATATACTTATGACCCCAGAGTACCCCAGCACAGAGTGTCGCCCCAAGGGCTTGGAGAATATAAATTTGGAGGGGTGGAGATACAGGATGAAATGAAGAGCCTTGCTGTGACCTCTCGATCCCACCTGTAAATGCCAGTATTTGTAAAGCGCACAGCTACCTCCAACAGAGGTGTCCCAGCACTGGGGGCCGTCGGGAAGATTAAGCGAGCTATTGCCCAGAGTCACATGGTGCTGGGTTAACCTGCCGCCAGACCCTGTGGTCCGGAGTCAGGCACCCTGGCCGCTGCACCACACCTCTTCCACCTGTATGTTGCTCCAGCTTGAGTCTACACGTTTGACTGTGGGGTAACAAGTCAAACTACTCCATGAGCGTGACTCCTAGATAATTAAATACTTGGACTCACTTTAAGGGTACACCACTAAAAGTCAGATGGGACGTGCCAACGGGCAGGGGTTAAAAACCATGTACTTAGTTTTACTAAGATTAATCTCTAGGCCCCTCTGCTGGCGGAAGATCCCAAATTGCTACAGGAGCGTCTGGACCCCCAATGGAGATTTTGAAATCAAAAGAGTATTGTCTGCAAACAGGTAGACCGAGACCTTCTCATTGGCTAGACTTGGGGCGTCTTTCTCACACAACCCAAACTGGAGCACTAAATCATTAATATGTCAAAGAAATAAGGTTGGGGCTAGACCACACCCCTGCCTTACGCCCCGATTGACTGGGGCGGGGGCTGTCAGTTCTCCCTGTGGTCCACACCTGACCTGAGCAAAATTGTTTGTGTGGATCCTAATATTAACATCAAGGCCGGACTTAGGACACCTATATCCGCCATCACCGTCCACAGGAACTCCCTAGGTACGAGATCAAAAGAGGACCGGAGGTCCACAAAGATCACATATAGGCCCCCCACCCCCAAAGTAACGTATTTCCAATAAATCAGTTGAAGATAAAAAACAGCTGATCAATGGTGCTAATACCATCCCTAAAGCAGGCTTGAAAAGGAGACAGCATTACCACATCTGCCAGCCAGTCTTGCAACCTTTCCAGTATAATCTGGCTAAATGGGCCTACTGTTAGATGGAACTGAACTAGAGTCCTTTTTAATGATCAGGATTATCTCTGCGCTGGCAAGGAGGCCTGGGGAAGCCGCTCAGTATGGAATTAAAACCAAGGCGTGGTAGGGGCACCAAATATCCTTTCAGTCATAAAGAGGTCACCAGGGATCTCATCTAACCCAGGTGCATTGTTAGGTGTGAACCAATCTGTTGCTTTATTAAATTGGCCAAACTTCTAGGGCGTAGAGCCCCGGGTTAGAAGCTCCTGAAGAAGCACTAGTTGCGATACTACCCCTGTCAGGGACCAGTGTCCCTACTATCTCACGCTCACAGGGATCCGCACCAGCCTTACAATGTACAGTTTAGAAAAGTGGTCACCCAGGTAACTGCAGGGATGTTAATGTCAATTGGTGTGAGGGCCACTACTGGGCCAGGTCAGCAGTTAGTGGGGGCATCATCAAAACAGGGTGGTAGGCTGACACATCCTCCACCGCAGCGTGGCCCTCCTCCTGAATAGCAGCCTGAACTCCTGAAGTGGGGCTTCCACTAGCCCTGAGGACAGTAGGGGGGCCCTAGATGAGTGCAGGGCCCAGCACACAGGCCCAAGTGGTGGTATCCCCTTGCAGCAGGTCCCCTCACATCCTGTCCCAGCTCTGTCTCTCCACATGACAACTCTACTGCTCTAACTATACCAGAAAGGCTGGAAGCATCCAGAATTCTCAGGCGAACTAGTTCTAACTGGCTCAGGGGGAGGAGTAGAGCAACCTGGGAGCCAGACTTTCCCTCCAAATTCAGGGATGGCTGGGTACCTAACATCTAGACTGTTGGACCCGGCCTCGTGGCGTGGTCCTACCCCTCCCGCATGGCGGGCCCCGGACCACATCGGCCCTCCATCCAGCCCGGGTCGGCCCTGGGCACCCCTCTGCACGACCTACCAACCACCAGATCCGCCACCCGGCGGCCCACAACCACTGACACGGCACCCTCGGGCCGCCCCAACAGTACCGGTCCGGTGCCCACCAGGGACCCACATTCCAGGCCCGACGCCATCTTGGGCCATCACGTCACAGACACGTGGTCCCGGCCCAGCCACGGCCACAGCCCCAGCGAGCCCGCCATCGAGGCACCAAGAACCTCCGGGTGGTAGAGTGGCCACTCAACCAGAGACAAGAGGAGGGGAGTTTCGATGGCTCTCCAACCGTCCCCGGACGCCTGGTATCGATCGCCCTCCGGCCTCCCTGGGCACTGGCTCCGCCCCCCTGCTGGGTGTCTGGACACCATCATCCCGGCCCCTCTGACCTCCAGGCGAGAGGGTCCGGACATCAAAGGACTCCATACCTATATCTGGGCCAGCCCCGGAGTAGGCCGGGAGTTGTATCCCGGAGTCGAGAAGCCCTGCTGACGCTGTCGCGGCTGACCCTGAGACAAACTCATCTTGCTGTTCTACCTGGAACCTGCTGGCGCTGCCGCGGTCCATCTTCGCTGTAACCATCTTGGAACCTGCTGGCGCTGCCGCGGTCCATCTTCGCTGTAACCATCTTGGAACCTGCTGGCGCTGCCGCGGTCCACACTCGCTGAACCATCTTGGAACCTGCTGGCGCTGCCGCGGTCCACACTCGCTGAACCATCTTGGAACCTGCTGGCGCTGCCGCGGTCCACACTCGCTGAACCATCTTGGAACCTGCTGGCGCTGCCGCGGTCCACACTCGCGGAACCATCTTTGGAGCCTGCTGGCGCTGCCGGGGCCCAACCTTCCGGAACCCCCCAGCTCGAGGATTGAGAGCTGTGCGCAGGGTCTCCTTGCAACCGACCATCTATAAGACTGTCCCGCTACCTTACCCCTTTGTCACGAGACTTTCCAGATCTTAGGAGCGGCTGTATATATTGAAACAATACTTATTGCCAGATAAAGATAAAGCTTGAAAACTCTACCTACGTGTGGTGTACTTTTGTAGTGGTGTGGTTACTCTGCTGTACGATCCTAAGAGAGGGCCCTCACGTCGGAGGCCCCTCAACATCGCTCGGTCCCTTCTCTGAAGGAGGGGTAGACCTATGGGTGGGCAGTCAGACACCTTCTGCTGCCCCCGGGTTCGCCTTTCTAACATAGACCGCTAACCTACGGCAGTCAGGTGGCACAACGCACAACCATGGCATCCATTTTAAAAATAGCAGTTCACCAGGGTACATGTTTACAATGGGGGAAAATAAGTGTACACACCATTGCATTGCATTTAACATTACACAGGGCTTCTCAAACCTCACATGGCCTATTCAGTAACCTTTACCATGGGGGAGACATCCTACATTAGGGGGGCGAAAAGCAAATTTTTTGGGGGGGAAAGGGCCAAGTCCAACAGCCACCACTTTCAAGGATGCGCCAAAAGGAACACAGGTCTTTTTGTTTGCAACCGGTTAACATGGCCTCCCATTCCCTTTCTCTTTGAGCACTTAATACAGCAGCTTTGCAGGAAAACCTGACTTCTTGGATCAGGTTCCTGTTCCCATCTTTGGTGGTGAAGGACAGGCCTCGCCATTCTACATGGTTTGGAGTCTCAGGAAGCCTCTTTATTCTCCTTGGGAAGGGTCATAGACTGCACCGAGAACAAATTCCTAAAGGAGGCAAACATGGTGTTGTGAATATCACAATTCTCGTCAGAGAGTCCGATTGCAACAGGTCAGCTCCCTCAGGCTGCACAGCTTCCAGGCCAGTGGTAACCCCCGGATAAACCTGCGTCAAAACTGCTGGAAATCTGCTCAGAGCTCCGCCGTAGCCTGTGCGATTGCTCGTTGGGCTGAGCCTTCTATCCAAGGGTTCAGCGATGGAACTGCAACTATCAGAGCCCAGTGATCTCAGTGTACGGTCCAGAGCGCTGTGTTATTGTCATCACCTGCTTGTCAATCATTATAGGCCAGAATCTAATGTCCAAGAGAATACAATCAATAAGGCTAGTCCTACAGGAGCGGTTGAAGGTGGCTCCCCTCTCTATCTGATATGGATCCCCCGTTACAAGCTCAGAGGCCCCTATTCTAGGTGAAAGTGTTCAGCTGTAAAGCAGCAGGTGTCCACTTCTTAATCGGTGGAAAGGAGAGAGCAGGAACTAGTTAGATCCTGTTCACCAGCCTGGATTTCAGAATTAATTCTGACTGGCTCAAAGTTACAATTAAAAATCATCCACCACAATTTTAAAATAGTCAGCCAGGAGGGTCACCAAATGAGCATTAATCACATCAGTGATTGGCATTTCAACTCTGCTCCTCCCATGCCTGCAATAAGCATTGTATGTACAAACAAGCATTGGCTTAGCCAATAGGTCTTGCCTTTGGGACCTTATTTAGCCATCCAGCACATTGTCCATGGTATTAATCTGACCCTCACAGAGAGTCACCAACAATTTGCATACACAAAGATCAATGCAACATGCTTGCACCTGTACGTCAGCGACATAATGCAGTTTGAGTAGATGGGGTAATTTAAAAAGACAGCAATCACCCGCTGTGCCCCACACTGCACTCTCTTCCTCTGTGCCCAATACCACACTCTCACCTGCTGTGCCCAATACCACACTCTCACCCGCTGTGCCCCCACGCTGCACTTTCGCCCGCTGTACAACACACTGCACTCTCACCCGCTGTGCCCAACACTGCACTCTCACCCGCTGTGCCCAATATCACACTCTCACCCGCTGTGCCCAATACCGCACTTTCACCCGCTGTGCCCCACACTGAATTATCACCCGATGTGGCCCACACTAAACTATCACTCCCATGCTCCACACTGAACTATTTCCGTCTGTGCCCCACATTGCACTCTCCCCCGCTGTGCCCAACACGGAACTCTCCCCCGCTGTGCCCAACACTGAACTGTCACCCGCTGTGCCCAACACTGAACTGTCACCAGCTGTGCTCAACACTGAACTCTCCCCCGCTGTGCCCAACACTGAACTCTCCCCCGCTGTGCCCAACACTGAACTGTCACCCGCTGTGCCCAACACTGAACTCTCCCCCGCTGTGCCCAACACTGAACTGTCACCCGCTGTGCCCAACACTGAACTCTTATCCGCTGTCCCCAGTACTGTACTCTTACCCTTACTGCTACTACTGGACGGCCACTTCCTCTGCCCCTTTGCTGCCTAGCCTTTGCAACCGCCCCTCCCCCCCCCCGGCCCGATGGAAGTGCGGGTTCTTTTCCGTTGATGGCTACAATGTAGCGAAGACTGACAACAAAGGTACTCTACTTGTACACTCCACAACGACACGTGGGTAGAACTAGTAACAATGCGCCATAGTCATGACTGTCGTCCTCTCTTACTCTCGCTTTACTCCCTCTCTTTCAGTTTATCTCCTCTCTGCCTTCCAGACTTCTCACATTCACCTCCCACTGCTCACCTCTGTCCTGTTGCGGAGTCGGACCCTAGTCTTCCAAGGATGGATGGAGAGAAGGTGTGTGTGGGGGTGCTGGGCTGGTGCGGGGAAGGGGCATAGGAGGAGCACAGGAAGCACCACAGGGGGCAGCTCCCCAGAGCTGGGCGCTTGAAGTGTCCGAGAATAGGGTAGCGTGTGTGTGTGGAGGGGAGAGGCTGTTGGGGAGGGCGTTTCTGTGTGATTTTTTTTACGCATTCCCCCTGTCCCCACCCTAAAGAAACCCCACTGTACGATCGAAGACAAAGCAGTGCTTTATGACTTTGGTGCTATTTCACGATGAGGGGGCGTGGGGTCATCCACCCAGGCTGAACACTGCAAGGCAGGCTGAATGGAGGGAGCGGGGGAGCTCAAGAGACGAGTAGCGCAGTCCAGAGAAAAGGACAGGGCGTGATGGGGAACCAGTGGCAGAGGGGAGTGACAGTGGAGAAAAGGACAGAGCGTGGCACAGAACCAGGGTTAGAGGGGAGTGACAGTGGAGAAAAGGACAGAGCGTGGCACAGAACCAGTGGCCGAGGGGAGGGACAATGGAGAAAAGGACAGAGCGTGGCACAGAACCAGGGGTAGAGGGGAGTGACAGTGAAGAAAAGGACAGAGGGTGGCAAGCAACCAGTGGTAGAGGGGAGTAAAAGTGGACAAAAGGATAGATCGTAGGTGAGACAGACTGCAGATATATACAGAAGTCAGAATAGACACACAGAAAAAGAGACATGCGACACACTGTGATTAAATGCATGAGACAGCAGACATTAGAAACAAGGATCAGACATACATCAGAAAACTGTAAAATTAAGCAAGCAAAACACGAGATGAAGCACGGTCTCCGGAGGAGTGTTTCACCAGTGGACGGCTGGGGAAGGTTCAGTAAGCGTGAAAGTGAAAGCATTTCACTCGCGCTTGGAGCTGAATGGCAAAGAAACAAGCTGGGCCAGAGAATTGAAAGGCATGTCAGCCATTGTAAAAGATAAACGCGGTAATACCAAAAAAAAGTGCTTAGCGGCTAATTAAGAGACACTGTCTCCTGCTGCAAGTAAAAGATCCAATCCCAGTGGGCGTGACCTAAAGAGGACAAGGTGGCAACCAGGAGGGACTAAAAACCATCCGGTGAAAATCAATGAAGTATGTTCAGCATAAGTAGTGACGAAAACCGTATTGATTCCAAGAAGCCATCGCATGGCAAGCGAAGCGCAGGCGCGCTGCTAACGCCAGGCGAGACCTAAAAAAACACCAAAAAGAAACTGCAGAGTGATCAATAACTTTTGGCACACACAGCAAAGTGTTTTTTTATCCCTATTGCCAGATGGATCTGGAACGAAAGTGTAGGGACAAGCCAAAGTCTCTTGAAAAAGACAGATGTCAGAATTATCAATCAACTGACACCAGTCAGGGTAGGATATTTTGGACACAATTACAGTGAGATTCCAGGAGACTAACTTTGTGGATGGATTTGTAAGTGCGCTGGAAAATGGTATTCTTCGGGCTTCTCGGAGTGCAGTGTTGGAACCAGCAGTAAGAGTATGACCAGAAGTATTGGGGAGGGCGGCCGCATTCACAGCCCCTTTTTAGGTCGAGGTAATATCCGGTCTGCCGAAGGCAGAACCGGAAGTACCGAGATTTAATGTTTCTTAGTGTGGACTATTTGTCCCGCCTCTGTTTTTGCCTCTCTCCCATTTGCTGGCTTCCTAAACGGAGGCCAGCCATTGGAGGAGAGAGCTGTCCCTCCGAATAGGCTCTGTCCTTTTCGGATTTGGAGGTGTGTTCAGTGTTCTTCTTTCCACTTTTAGGCCACGCCCATTCTGAGAACACCGAACACGCCCCCGAATCCGAAAAATTTCGGAAGCTTGAGGCCGCCAATTTTTTGATTGTGTGGCTCAAGCAGGATCAAATGAGGACGCCTCCCTACAGCTTTGCGGCCCGTGCGGGGTGCCTAGTGCTGAGGGGGGGGCGTCTATTGCGGTTTCGCGCTGCGCCTGGGGCCGTGTTGCAGCGGTGCTACTCGGGGGCCTTGGACCGCTGGCTGTGTGCTTTTGTGGCTAGTCCGGACTCGAGGCGAGACGTCCCTTTCGGTCCCCCGTCCTGTACATCTTACGGCCCGGGGGGTTTGGTTGCAGGCCTCCGGGCGGGGTGAGTGAGCGTGTGCGAGCTGGTTGATCTGCGGGTCTCTGGGAGGTGGTGGGGCGGGGTTGTCGAGGTCTTGTGTGGCCGTGCTGAGTCCAGGGTCGGCGCTTTTGTGGTAAATAAAATTACCAGGACTATTTTTCTATACATTAAATGACAATAAGGATAGCTCAATAAATGAGAGGCAGAGTCCGTGGTATCTGAGTCATACAGGCTTTAATTAAGTGGCTCGAGCCAATGGACATTGGGTTCCATCACCACTGAGGTTCAGGAAGGGATATTCAACATTTCATTAACATCATACAATATATATAGTAAAACTGTACAGTTGCATTGAATACAGTAGGCGTAACAAGTGAAAAAGAGAAAGATAAGAACATATGGGCGTAAAAGAAGGCGTGCACAGGGCGTGCACGGAGGTGTGTGATGTAGACGTCACAAGAGTGTCATAGGTGGGTGGATGCATAAGAGAAATCTGCAGGGTCAGCAGGAAACTTTGACACACATATGCGCATATGCGCGCGCAACTGGCATGACGTGATATTGACGTGTAACTGGGGAGAGCTGGGGGTTTTGACTTTAGCACTAGTAGAGGAGACTGAAGTCTGGGATGTCAGAACGACCTGTACCTATAGCATATCTGGTATCTTGTGTTTGGAGTACATGTTGCTTGATTGTAAAGGCCATCAGGGCAAAGGCTGCTCATCACTAAAGGCTAGTGTATGCATATATTTCTTTATGTATTGCGTGGGACTGTAGGTCTTCTATGGAAACTAATTCAGTAAATCACTTGCAGGGAGACAGAAAGACTGGACTCTATTTTCTGCAGGCAGGATAGGTTTATCCTGTTCGTTAGCTAGGAATGTGGATCCGGGGAGCTGAACAGATAACTGTAGGCAAAATACCATCTTGGCAGGCAGGCCAGGCCGAGCCGGGCACCGCGTTGCTTGGCAGGTAATAAGGGAAAGGTCGGGGATGTAGGCGGGGCTGCAGCTTTCAGAGTGTTTCAGGAGGCTTGAGGCCTGGATTTGTGTCCGGGCACTGTGGAGCCTTAGAAACGGGTGCATCTCGATGATTTAACGTGCACCATGTAGAGGCGTTGGCAACATAGGCCTAAAAGCCTAATTCACGTTGCCTTCATGGAGGACTGGACAACTGACATGCTATTGTTGGACGCAAATGCAAATGCGTCTTTATTTTAAATAAGGAGGGAAAATGCATGGAGGTCATGCACATATACTACACAATGGGGTACACGTAGGGGACACATAGCAGGGTAAAATTTCATTTTCCTCATTCCCTCCTTGTTCCCTACGTTTCCCTCAGGTAACATCAATATTCATGAGACCATCTATCTGTTCATATAGCATCATTTGCTCGTCTTTTTTCATTCGGGTACGGGGTCGTGGACGTGGACTGGGAATACAGGCTGTGGTGCACAAGCCGCAAATCGCTGGGCCACATTGTAAACAGAGACAACAACTGAATATGATCAACAGTACTACTCCTAAAAATGACAGTACTTTGCCATCCCCATGCAGATATTACACTCCAGAGCCAACCGGACCAAGTCCAGGTGCCTGGATTCTGGTGTAGCTGATGAGCTATTTTATGAAGCCTGGTTATTGCTGAATAC
Organism: Lissotriton vulgaris; assembly: GCF_964263255.1. NCBI lineage: Eukaryota > Metazoa > Chordata > Amphibia > Caudata > Salamandridae > Lissotriton > Lissotriton vulgaris. The sequence goes on from NC_141690.1 coordinate 256,015,800, forward strand.
ACTGATGGTGCGTTATTAGGAATGAAAACGCAACAACTGGATCCGATGACACTACAAGCTCCGCCCCTATCGGCCAGGATGACGTCAAGGACAAGGCGATTTTGAAGAACAACAAGTCTCATAGCAGACTGCTCTTCAGTTAAGTTACCTAAGGCAGAAGTAGTCTCATTCACTACTGCTTCAAGGGTTCTGGTTAACCTGCGTATTAATTTACTATTCTGGATGGGACCTATGAAGAAAAAGAAACCTCTATTGAAATCCGTATACTGTTCCAATGTAGTTTCAGTCTGATCGACAATTGGGGACTCAATCTCCCTCCTATGTCTGACATGAACTAGATGGGTATTTCGGTAATAATCGGATGGGGCTAGGAAAACTGGTGGCAGTAGGAATGCAATATAACATGTTCCATCCCAATCTAAGGGTAAGCGTACATAAGCTGTCTGACCACAAATAAAATAGGAATGACGGGAAGCTTTGAAAGTAGACTTCCCTTTATCACTGAATTCGACCACAGTAGTACAATCACTGTGTCCTAGGTGTACTGAACCATTCTTTCTGACACATAATTCACCTTTCACTGGTAGAACTGTTATAAAAGGCAAGTCTGAATTAGTCTCGGACAGAACGTTCAAAATCATGAGGTTAAGGGAAAAATTACCTAAATCATATACTTCATTTTTTAGATCGGTCCCTGTCCGTTGGGGAAGACCGTCCTTGTCTGGGAAACAGGCTTTATTCATAACCGTATTCAGAAGGGAGACTGTGGACTTACTGCCTAATGGTGACATCAATGCAAACCATGCTCCACACGAGCCATTGTGTGAAAACGGATAAGGAAAAAGGGGCAGAGCTCCCTTCATTTTCTGGTAAGGGGGGAGTCGGCCACATACCCAGCAATTGGTGGCATTGCTGGTCTGGTGCGAATGGTGTAACATACGGATAAAAGTATTGTTGCGCAGTGCAAGTCGATAGGATAACTCGTGAGGGGGTAGTTCACTAAATGTGTGTTCTACAGTGTCATTAGAGGAAAGATGTTCATGCGAACAAAACGGAGGAAAGAATACATGTAACGTCCAACTTATACATATGATCATAAGACTCAGAAAAAACATAAAAAGCAATGTAACGATGCATCTGCTTCGGAGATTTTTACAATATTTCATTTTCTTGAATTTCTGTCTATCTCTCTCACTATGTAGGTCTATCTCATACATGTCAGGAACCTGTCTAACTGCTTCACCCGAGGGGGACTTAAACAATTAAACGCTGTCTGACTTACTAGACCTCAGTTTGCAGACCTGCTGCAGAGTTTTCTCTAACAGGGGAAGTTTAGAGTCAGTATCTGGGCAGTCCTTGGGAAAAGTCTTTGGACACAGTCCATGAAAACGTTTGATATGGCTGGAATGGAGCCAGCCTTTCCTTCCTTCCAGCTTTACGGCGGTCCTTGTGGTCATCAGAACTTGCTTCGGCTCCTTCCAGCGGGGCTCTAGAGGGCTTGAGCGATCGAAATTGCGAACCAAGACGAAATCACCAGGGACGATTTCATGCGGTTTCACCTGGGTATTGTCCGGGAAGGCAGCCGCGACCTGTGAACGACAAGAGAGTAGTGCAGACATCAAGGAAGCCAGGTAATCTGTCAGCATGTTACTATCAACATCAGTTATTTTACGAGGCATAGGTGTACCCCACATGTTTGGGGGACGACCGAAAATAATTTCATACGGTGATAAACCAGTTCTGGAGTGGGCTACCATACGCATATAAAAGAGGGCAACCAGCAGGGCTACCATCCAATCTACACCTTTTTCTGCACAGACCTTCGCTAATCGTGTTTTCAGAGTTTGATTGTGTCGCTCGACGAGGCCAGCTGCCTCGGGGTGTCGTACGCAATGGAATTTCCACTGGTACCCTAACAGGAGTGATACCTGTTTCATGAGTTCGGATGAGAATGGCTGTCCATTATCTGAGTACACGACACGGGGCAAACCATATTGTGGGAAAAATTCACGAACCAGCTGCTTGGCAGTGGTCACGGCAGTGTAATCTGGGACTGGATATGCTTCTGTCCATCTGGACAGGGCACATACAACTACGAGGACGTACTTAAATCCTCGACAGCGATCCATCTATATATAATCCATCTGGAGGACTTCAAAAGGGTGGTCAGGAGGATGAAATCCACCTTGTTCCACGGGAATACCTTTGCCTGGATTGAACTGACAACAGATCATGCAGGTACGCACTTTCTGTTTTGCTGCTGCTCGTAAATGCTTGTTAAACCAAAGGTTCTGGATGCTGTCTAACATGGCTTTTTCTCCTAAGTGTGCTGGACTATGTGCTGTATTAATGATAACTTGAACCATAGAGTCGGGGAGAAACCATGTGGCTTTTCCCTTCGTCATCAATCCCTGATCTGTCTGGACCCCTCCTTGTTCAGTCCATTTCTTGATTTCGTCTGGGGTAGCATGTGTCTGTATGTCTAGTAGATCTTGTGTGGGATCCCTGACTGTCATGCAAGTTGTCGGTGATGAAACGTCTGTCTTTGTCGTGTCAGCTGGAATATCTGGAGTCTGTGCTGTAAGCTTGGCTGTTCGATCTGCCAGGTCGTTACCCTGGGAGATGGTATCAGTAACTTTCGTGTGTGCTTTGCACTTCATGATGGCTATGGCTGTAGGCAAGTGTATTGCTTCTAACAGTGCTTGAATGAGGGGACCATGCTGAATCTTGGCTCCATGAGAGGTCATAAAACCTCTTTCTTGCCAGAGGACTCCAAAGTCGTGAACGACTCCGAATGCATAACGTGAATCTGTATATATATTTACTTTCAGGTTCTTGGCTCGTATGCAGGCTTGGGTCAGAGCGATGAGCTCTGCTGCTTGGGCGGACAGGGTGTCAATACGATGTGTTTCTATAACTTCAGTTTCAGTAGTCACTGCATATGCGGCCACTAACTCTCCTGTACTTGTTCTCATACATGAACCATCCACATAAAGTGTCAGGTCTGGGTCTGGTAATGCAATGTCTGTCAAGTCTTGTCTTGGCTTCGTCATGGTGTTAATAACTTCCACACAGTCATGTGTTGCAGAGTCTGCTGTAATCGAGGGTAACAGTGTAGCAGGGTTCAATATGTTGCAGCGTCTGATCTCTATGTGTGGCTGAAACAGTGTCAGTTCATATCCTGTCAATCGTGCTATGGTCAAGTGCTGAGTCTGTGTTCTGTTTAAAAGAACTTCCACGGAGTGTGGAACCTGTACTGTCAAAGGATGTCCTAACACTATGGAATCGCTTTGTCTGATAGCTAAAGCTGTGGCTGCAACTGATTTGAGGCACGCAGGCAAGGCCTGGGCTACTGGATCCAATGTACTAGAAAAATAAGCACAAGGCTTGTGTTGTCCTGCTTGATCTTGTGTCAGAACAGATAATGCTGTACCATCACGTTCAGTGACAAAAAGTGTAAAAGGTTTGCTGTAACATGGTGTCGCTAAAACAGGTGCTTGACATAGAGTTTTCTTTAATTCGTCAAAAGCAAGTGTATGTTCCTGAGTCCAAGGGAGGACAGTCAATGTCGCTGCCTCCTGTGTTGTCAACTGTATCAGTGGCTTGGCTAGATATGCGTACTGAGGGATCCATTGTCTGCAGTAAGAAGTAAGGCCAATAAAAGCTCGTACCTCCTTCTGTGTCTTGGGCTGTGGAAGATGTGCAATTAACTGGATACGGTCAGGTGTCAGCTGTCTACCCCTCTTGGACAGCAAGTGACCAAGGTACACAACTTGCTGGACACAGAATTGTAGCTTCGAAGGGGATACCTTGTGCCCCTTTTCTGCCAGGAAATACAAAACTGTCAGTGATGCACGTTCGCAGTCACGTTCTGTACGGGCTGTGATCAATAGATCATCAACATACTGGAGCAGGGCAGTGGCAGTTGGCATGTGAATACTGTCTAGTTGTCGTTTCAGTGCTTGGCTGTAAATACTAGGACTTTCTGTGAATCCTTGAGGTGCACGTGTAAATTTGAAACTTCGGCCATTTAAACAGAATCCGAAAAGATACTGGCAGTCCGGATGGATGGGGACACTAAAGAAGGCGTTCTTGAGATCGATGACAGTGAAGAACGCAGCTTCGGAATCAATGGCAGTCAATAGGGAAGAAATATCTGGGACCACTGGATACTGGGGTATGATGCATTTGTTAAGTTCTCGAAGGTCGATCACCAGTCTGTAGACTGGAGGTGCATTTGGGTCAGTTTGTTTAAGAATCGGAATGATAGGGGAATTACATACATTGGAGTCAGTTTCTACAACCACTCCTTGAGCAATGAGCTCGTCGATAATTTTCAATAAGGCTGCTACAGCCTCAGGCGGCAACCTGTATTGTCGGATTCGGGGTAGTACAATTCCTTGTTTCAGAGTGACACGGTATGGTGTAATGTGCATGCAACCTACATCAGTTGGACCTTGCGCCCATAAATGCTGTGGTACATTCTGCAATCTCGGATCAAAATCTCTTAACGCATAATGTCCTTTAAAATCACGTAAAAACAATCTCACTCCTTCCGGAGAACAACAAATCACTGCTCCTAGTTCTTTCAATGTTTTAATACCAAGCAAGTTTTCTGGACATGATTTCGTAAGTAACAAGTCTGTAGTGCGGGACAATGGACCAACTTCTAGGGAAACTGGTTTCGATACTTCATTAACAATAGGCTTTCCTGAAAATCCCAGGGAAACATTTCTTGAGCCTGAGAGGGGAGCCCCTGGAACCTCGTCATGACTAATGGTAGTTCTACTTGCCCCTGTGTCAATCAGAAATTTTCTGTCTTTCCCTAATACCTGACTGTGCACATAGGGACCCTCTTGATCTACAGGAACCTCGATAAGAGGCAAGCCAACCTCCCTCTCTAGGCTGTTTCATGAATACTGCTGATAATCGGGATAATCTGACTGTGCATACTGGTACATTTGCTGTGTAACTTGTTGTGTGGCAGCTATGGGCTGCGGTACGGCTACTGTCTGTTGTGCGTTCTGTGGAGGTTGCGTGTTTTGCGGAACATGTTCCTGTCTAGGAGGACGCGGTCTTTCTTTCGTCTTACCAGTAGCTATATTGTGTTTCAGAACGGCACATTCGTTTATATAGTGACCTGGCTGTTTACAGTAATTGCATGTCCCTTTTACAGGAGCTGCAGAATGACTGGTCTGTGTTGTACCCCTCTTCTGACTATCTGCTGGAACAGACTGTGCAACTAGTACTTTTATTTTCGTGTCTTTCATGCGTCTCTTTTCGTGTTCCTGCTCCTCTCTGATTCGGTTCTGGTGGTACTGTAACATTTGTAACATTTGGGACGGGGTATTAGCTTGCCAGGTACTCTCAACCTTCAGTACTCGATTTTTAACTTGTGGTAAAGAATTCTCTACTAATTTGGTAACAAAAAGATGTGGATACGATTCACTACTTGTTTTCAGGCCGCTATTAATAATGAAACATTTCTCGAATCTGGAATAAAAATCACTAGTGTCTTCGTCTTGTTTCTGTTTACAGGCTGAGATGGCATCCCAGTCTTCCTTTTTAGTAGCTAGTAATCTTGGCAAAACTTGTATTAACAACTCGGGCAATGCTTTGGCTTTTTCCCCGAGACCAGTACCAGGAATTCGTGTTTTATCTTCGTTTTCTAATTCTGCCCAGTCAATCTTTTTCTCTCCCACCTCCCATTCTTTTTCTTTAAGTTTTTCGTAAATGCCCGCAGGCAACAGGACCTTTAACATTTTAATGATATCGGGATACGTATACTCTCCCATGCGGAGCATGTCTTTTAATTCACGATGGAACCCTGCTGGATCCTTATCGTGACAGGGCACTAACTTTTTCATTTCCAATAGTTCTATTTTCGTTAAGGGGGTGTAAACAAATACTCGTTCGAGCTCACCTCCTGTTGTCCGAACAGGATGAACTTCTCGCAAAGGGTTCTGTCTGTCTATGTAAAATGCTTTCCTTACTGGGGGTGGAACAGGAACAAAATGTGGAGTCAGGAACGTTCTGTATTTGTGACGTTGTTCTAAAATGACATTAGTCAAATCGGTACTTAGGCCTTTCCATCTGTTTAGGAGTAACTCGTCCAATACATTATATAGGGGACCTGGATCAGAATGCTGACTTTCATACAGTGTAATGAGGTGTTGGATCATGTACATACCCACTAGTCGCTGTTCGTCTGGAGAAAAATTCAAAAACGTTCGGGCCACTATGTCGTCTTTATATATGCTAGAATTACTAGCCCATTGAACTGCTGATCGGGCTAGTTCTTGTTCATGCATGGTACTAAGCTCACTGTAACCTATTTGTTGTTTCAGGACTTTATCGGTGGCTTGGAATAAATGCTCAAGAGAACATTGTTCTGGTATGGGAGGAAGAAAAGTTTTCTTGCACTCTAGGCGTATGGGTCTGTCAAAGGGTCTCGCCCTACCTACGTACGCTATTCTATCTGGGTTCTCTGTTTCTACATCTTCTTCTGAAGTTTCACCCTCTTTCTCGACTTCTCTCGTTGCTCTTTCCCTTTCGTGTATGCCTAGAATTTCTTTACGAATCTTTCTATACATGGATTCTATACAACCTTGTTTACTATGTTTTCCGTCTGCTATGTTGTCACTCCATTTTATCAGGACTTTCATCTCGTCTTTGCTTTTACCTGGCTGGTCTTGTTCCCTTATCAAACAATTTATCAGAAACTGTAAGATCATATTTTGAGTCTCCACCTTCCTGTGTGCCATGGCCTCGTGAATACTTTCTGGTCTCTCCCCCGTTCTGATAAAGTGATATATGTTGTCTAAATGTTCCCTCATGTCTGGTAAGATAGTCAAATAGTTTGTAACACATCGTAGACGTATGGAATATAATATCATCTGGTCTTCGCCTGGTACTGGATCATATCTGCAATCAGTAAGGTACTGTTTGAGGGCTGCGTATGTAGTTACTTTTGGCGTGCGTTGTAATGCAGCTTCTCTCAGCGTTATTCGTTTTACTTGAGGCGGGGTGATAGGGATACCTCCCACTGCTCCTCCTGGAATGTGATCATCAATTAATACTGGGTGTGCTGTCGCTGGTGGTAGTGTAACTGGTAAAGTAGGTGTAAGTAATGTAGGTTGGTCCTGGGTTACTGGCGGATTAAAAGGATTGCCAGGACCAGTGGCTGGAGGAACAGTAACAGGAATCGCGTTATTAACAGGGTTGTGAGGTTGAGCAGGTGGAGGAGGATTCGTGATTGCATATTCTGGGACAGTGTCGTCTAAGTAGGAAGAAAGGAAAATTTCAGCTGCGGTCGGTTTATGACGTAGCTTAGTCGGGACCAATGGTGGCGGCAAATTACAGGGTACTTCCGGGGTCGCCTTAGGCAGGCCCTCGGTGAGAAGGGGATACATGCCTTTAATAAGGGCATTTCTTTGGCGGTCTGATTGTTCTGCTCTAATTCGTTCACCTTCTTCTAGTAATTCTTTTTCTTGGGCTTTTTCTGATGCTTCCCTACTTAGTTCTGCTTTCCTGATTTCTTTTTCTGTTCTTTTATGCGATTCTTTACGCCACAATTCTATGGCATCTTTCTGGGATTGTCTGGCTTTCCTTTTCCATAATGCTTCTTCTACTCTCATGATGCACTCAGCATCCCATGTTCCTGAAACAGGCCATCTATATTTCTCCTCCAGATTTTTGGTGTAATCTACCCATAAGTCTAAGTACAGTATGGCATCTAAGCCATGTTTATGGTACATGAAATGTCCGGGACTGTCCCTAGGCGGGACGGGAACTGCTTCCTCGAGTATCCCTTTCCTGGTTCCTATCTGACGTAATTTCGAAAACAGCGGCATATCTGTACTTACTTGAACTTGAACACAATAAACACAGTAATGAATTGCAAACGATCATTCATACCACGACATCAAACATATTAAAAACATTTCGAACAGATACTACCTAGTACATAGAAAAACATAATACTGGAAACCTCGAGAAACAATACTAGAAAACAGAATTACTGGATGCACTGCTAAAACAGTACAGAACATACCGGTCCCATAAAGAGACACGTCATACCGTATCCACCTAAGTGAACACGTCTGGACCGGGTCTGTGTACCCAGACCCGTCTTGACCGGGCACAAATTAATGAACCCGTCTAGATGCGTTCCCAGCAACGGTACTCACCGGGAAGCAAAACTGAAGGCCTCGGAAAACTCGACACTGGACTGGACTGGACTGCTACGATGTCTGGTTACTGCTACGCACTACGCATGCGCTTCGGAACAGGTGGGCCTCCGGATACCTCGGACCTTGCTCTCTCGGCTTGGGCTCTGGTCGGGACTCTCCGCATTCCTCACCGCCTCGTCTGGATGCTGGACCGCAGTCTCCGTCTCCTCCGTGGGCCTGAGGGAGTTAGCAGGAAAACCCGCAGGTGCGCATATGAAGGGGTCCGTCACGGCTGTAGAAGGGGTCAGGGGCCTGCGTTACATCGCCGGCGCGTGGGGAAGGGGGGTGTCCCTGTTCGGGCGCCAGATTATGTGGTAAATAAAATTACCGGGACTATTTTTCTATACATTAAATGACAATAAGGATAGCTCAATAAATGAGAGGCAGAGTCCGTGGTATCTGAGTCATACGGGCTTTAATTAAGTGGCTCGAGCCAATGGACATCGGGTTCCATCACCACTGAGGTTCAGGAAGGGATATTCAACATTTCATTAACATCATACAATATATATAGTAAAACTGTACAGTTGCATTGAATACAGTAGGCGTAACAAGTGAAAAAGAGAAAGATAAGAACATATGGGCATAAAAGAAGGCGTGCACAGGGCGTGCACGGAGGTGTGTGATGTAGACGTCACAAGAGTGTCATAGGTGGGTGGATGCATAAGAGAAATCTGCAGGGTCAGCAGGAAACTTTGACACACATATGTGCATATGCGCGCGCAACTGGCATGACGTGATATTGACGTGTAACTGGGGAGAGCTGGGGGTTTTGACTTTAGCACTAGTAGAGGAGACTGAAGTCTGGGATGTCAGAACGACCTGTACCTATAGCATATCTGGTATCTTGTGTTTGGAGTACATGTTGCTTGATTCTAAAGGCCATCAGGGCAAAGGCTGCTCATCACTAAAGGCTAGTGTATGCATATATTTCTTTATGTATTGCGTGGGACTGTAGGTCTTCTATGGAAACTAATTCAGTAAATCACTTGCATGGAGACAGAAAGACTGGACTCTATTTTCTGCAGGCAGGATATGTTTATCCTGTTCGTTAGCTAGGAATGTGGATCCGGGGAGCTGAACAGATAACTGTAGGCAAAATACCATCTTGGCAGGCAGGCCAGGCCGAGCCGGGCACCGCGTTGCTTGGCAGGTAGTAAGGGAAAGGTCGGGGATGTAGGCGGGGCTGCAGCTTTCAGAGTGTTTCAGGAGGCTTGAGGCCTGGATTTGTGTCCGGGCCCTGTGGAGCCTTAGAAACGGGTGCATCTCGATGATTTAACGTGCACCATGTAGAGGCGTTGGCAACATAGGCCTAAAAGCCTAATTCACGTTGCCTTCATGGAGGACTGGACAACTGACATGCTAACGTTGGACGCAAATGCAAATGCGTCTTTATTTTGAATAAGGAGGGAAAATGCATGGAGGTCATGCACATATACTACACAATGGGGTACACGTAGGGGACACATAGCAGGGTAAAATTTCATTTTCCTCAGTTTGGTTCCAAGCCTCCGGGTGGGCTAATTCCTTGGGTAGCGGGGGGCTCCGTGGGGGGAGCGTGTGCATGGTTTTGGTGGCTGCGGGTCTCTGTGGGGTGGGGGTGGGGGTGGGGGCAGGGTTGGCGAGGGCTAGTGTGGCCATGTTTACCGGCTTGCTCTCTGTTTGCGGGCCACGTGGGGTGGTGGGGCGAGTGGGTCTGGGGCCGTTCCGTGGGGGGGGAGGGTGGTTGGGCAGGCAGCTACAGCCTTCTTGGCTCGTGGGCCCGTTGTAGCAGCGGAGAGTGCGGGGTTGCCGCGAGGCCGTCCGGCTGTCTGGGGGTCATCATTTGGGAGAGGGCGCAATCGTCCGGCCTCTGGGTGCCATTCACCTTTTTTCTTGCGGAGAGGCGCGCCCTGCTGATGCTTCTGGTGCCCCTCGCTCCCGGTCGTCATGGGCAATTGCACCAACTTAGTGCCCAGTCCCCGGCCCTCCCTGAAGCACCCCGGTGACGGGATACCTCAGCTCTGGGCTCTGGACTTCCAAACCACTCTTACTGAGTCCCGGTGTGCCTGGCCCGGCGGTTCTCCCACCTCTGCTGGAACGGTCTGCTGCACGATGCACAGTACTCTGCTCCCTGCTTCAATAAAGGGGTTGACGGCGGCTGTGATGGCGATTAAAAGCGGGATGATGTGGGTGATGATGATGGCGGTATAACGCGGACCAGGGCTCAAATTCCACCCTCGCTCCGCTTTCTGTTCTGCTTCTTTGCCGCACCCACGCTCTCAAGGGCCGACCTGATCCTAAACAAGTCAGCCGATCGGCTGGATGGGGACAAGTGGGCTCAGAGGGGAGCTTAACCACCACCGCTACCGGCTACAACTCGCGGTCGCGGTCCGCCGTCCGCCAAACTCATGCTCGCTTTTGGTTCCCAACAATCAATTGTACATTGTACTCAATATTTTTCTTAGACAACCATACACCTACAAGCACAATCTGTCCCTCAGCAATTCACTGTCCTCACCACAGTATCTTTTCCACTTGTCTTTGGAAGTCACTTCAGCCCCAACGCCCTGTAGCAGCCAGTACTGTGCTAGTGCACAGCCTCCATCCTCCTTACTCACGTCGGTTCACCAGAGACATCTCTGCCAAAGGAAGCCTACACAAATATTTGCCATCACAGTCATCATCTCTGGAATGCATTCGCACCTGTATCCTAATGTATGTATTTATTCAGCCGAGCTTGCTCACTTTGCATAATTTTCCAACTTCTTCCACTTCTAGAATAGGATCAAGCATCTTGTGACCAGTTTGCAATGTGATTTCTTGCTTCGCTTCCGTCACCCAGAGTGTAAGATATTCAAAAGGCAGAGAAGAGGCTCAATGTTCCTTTTCGTAACAGAGTTGTTTAATTCTGAAGAAGAAAAAGGAAGAAGCAAAATCCACCACTCTGCCTGGCTCACCCCTCCCCTGTGAAATGATTGTTCTTTTTAAAAACCGAAAGCATCAATTGAAATACAACATTCGATCAAAAGAGTTCAAGAGGCTAATTATTATTTCTGATTTCTCAATTACTGACTCTCCCTGCTGACCCTAATATCTCTTGCAAGGGTTTGACTTTGTTAGACGCATTTTCTACAAATGTTGCATAATATTCTGCAAGCCTGGAAATGAGCTCAACTAATAAAAAATATTAATCAATCCCTGAACGCTGTCCTTACAAACAGCCAGCACTGGATTCTCACCACATTGGGGGGTGCCTGGCGCCTCTTAAGCAGCCGCGCATGACTTATTCCAATAGCGGATGATTTAGCTCAGTCTGGAGAGCGTTGGGCTGTAATTATTAATGGTCCCAGGTTTGATCCCGGGTGGTGTAATAGTGGCAATGGTCTAGTTGCCCTACGCACCTCACACACACACACATCCGCCGGCCAGGCGTGGCCTGCGGGGGCCAATAAAAGAAGGACGGGCGCTCGGGCACGTCACTTCCGACACGACTACTGGTGTCCGTCTGATTACTGGTGCTGCTGCGCGCCCTGCCTCTGCGCACCGAGCTGGGCATTGATAGGCCTGAGGGGCATTACAGAGCAGGGTACAACATTGGCGACGAGCGGAGGGGGCCCAACCCTCGCCCGTGCTCCGGCAGGCTGTCCGGAGCGCCCCACTCCATTTCACGGTGCCGACCGCGTGTTTGCCTGTAGCACCAACTGCCCACCCCTGTGGCCACCCAGCTGTCCCTGCATTCTCGCCTGGACCCTGGTACCGTCCCCACTGCCTTCCGGGGGACGCGGCGACAGAAATCGGCAGAGCCGGCCCGCTCACGCGACTGATTGCCAATACTCACGCATCTCGCGTGCGTCGCGGACCGGCACATTGCCCTGCTCATGCTCACGCTTTGCGCGTGAGGCGCGGAAAACGCCCTGCCGATGCTCACGCATTGCGCGTGAGGGGTGAAAACGGCTGGGAGTGTGACCTACTGCGCCCTGGAGGAAGATTCACAGCTTTCCTGGGATCGGAAGGGACCCCTGACAAGTCTCCAGTACTCAGAGTCCAAAGAAGGCCCACTGATTTCACGACAGAGACGAGGTGAGCCGCGCAACTGCCACGCAGCGTCATAGACCCGGCGCAACGAGGGAAGTCTAACAGCAGGGGGCACACAGCATACCTCACCCAGGTACACCATCGCCATGGGGGACGAAGAGGCACCAGCCGCCACCATCAACATTCCATTTCAACACGCCGCTTCAGGGGTGCTGCCACCGTTTAGTGAAGCGGAAGACCCGTCCACAGCCTCACCGAGGTGGAAGGTGTGGCTTGAAAGACTAGAAAATGACTTCATAGTCACAAGGGAGACAGACAAAGCAATTAAAAGGTCGCTCCTACTACACTACGCAGGGGATGAAATATTCAGACTGTTCAAACACCTGCCTAACACGGGGGCGGCGGACAATTACGACGCGGCGGTTGCCGCCCTCAACGGCCATTTTGACCCCCAACTGAACGTTGACTTTGAAGTGTTCAAGCTGGGACAGGCACGCCAGAGGGAAGGTGAGACGATGGACCAGTTCCATGCTCGCCTCAGGGAATTAGCCAGTTCCACTGACGAAGACCAACCAAAAGCCATAAGGAGACAGATCATTCAGGGATGTCGAGACAAGGCACTGAGAGGGTCCATCCTACGCAAACCAGGGATCTCCTTGGAAGACATCCTCATTCTGGCGAGGTCTCACGAACTTTCAAACGTCAGGGCCACCGCCATGGTACAGGCGCTACACAAACCCCAGATCAAGACAGAAACCATCAAGGTTGAAAGGGCAGACGCGGTGCGGCCTCAACCACGTGGAGCACCACAGAGAGAGTTCCGAAGACACCCAGATCATCGGAAAGACCCGCCCCAAACGCGATGTGGATACAGCGGGTACGAGCCCCACGCAGCCAAGGACTGCCCAGCCCAGGGGAAAACGTGTGAAAACTGCGGAATCCCAAACCACTTCGCATCTGTGTGCCGCAGAAGGAACACCTCAAGAAACTCCAAGAAGCCACGGACGCCGACCAAAGCTGTTCGTCAGTTGTCGCTGGCCGACCCACCGCCAGCGAAAGCCGAGAGAAACCTGCCTACGGTGTACGACGACTCGGAGTCGGAAGATGAAGAGGCCTACATTGTCTCATTTGCACGAGAGCTCAAGCGACGACGGCGGCCACAACCAACGTGCGTCGTGCAGATGGCGGGAAATTAAGTCAAGGCCATCATTGACACTGGCGCCACTGTCAACGTAATGGGCCTGCAGCAGTTCAACAAACTACGCCCGCGGCCCCTGGTGGTGCCGTCCAAGACAAGGATATTTGGCTACGGAGCAGACACTCGTTACCCCTCAAAGGAAAGATCACGATACCAATTCAAGCCGATGAATCCGAAGTGATGGCGACAGTCCACATAATTAACCGAGAGGCCGACATGCTGTTAAGTAGTCACACCGCTGAAGACTTGAAACTCATAGCCTTCGCCAACCGCATCAGATCACATCAAGTGGAGGAACTACTGGGACGATTCCCCGAACTATTTCAAGGCTTGGGCTGCATAAAATGCGAACCAATCAAACTGCATATTGATAAATCTGTCACCCCCACTGCCCTGCGTCATCGCAGGATACCATTCCACCTACGCCCCCTGGTGGAGAAGGAACTGGAGAAACTCGAGAGCCTGGGTGTCATAGAGAAGGTCACGGGGCCCACCCCGTGGGTATCGCCGATGGTTATTGTGGAGAAGCCTAAGCAACCCGGCGAAATTCGCCTATGCATTGACATGCGGCTCCCAAACGCAGCGATCAGGAGGGAGAGACATCTGACCCCCACTATGGATGACATTGTGGCTGACGTGAACGGATCGAGGTGGTTCTCGAAAATAGACTTAAACGCTGGATACCATCAATTACCATTAGCGGAGGAAAGCCGTTTCATCACCACCTTCAGCACCCATCTGGGCCTCCGACGCTATAAGCGATTACATTTTGGCATATCTTCGGCAGCCGAGGTGTTCCAAAACACCATCAGGGAACTCCTGTCCGGGCAGGCGGGGGTAATAAATGTCAGCGATGACATTTTGATACACTCCGCCACCGCGTCAGAACACAACAAACAGCTGCGGGATGTCCTAAAGAGACTGAGTACCTACGGAGCGACACTCCACAAAGAAAAGTGTCAGTTCTTTCAGCCCTCCATTGAATTCTTCGGTTACGTCTTTAACCAGGACGGCATCCAGATAGATCCGAGGAAGTCTAAGGCCATCAAGGACGCTCTAGCACCAAAATCCCCGACGGAGGTAAGGAGCTTCCTCGGCATGGCCACCTACTGTGGCCGATTCATACCGGGCCTGGCCACTCGGAGCGAGCCGTTACGAGCCCTGACCAAAACGGATGCCACATGGCAGTGGGGCCCGAAAGAAGACGAAGTGTTCCAGGGAATCAAGGACGCTCTCCTGGAGAAGGCCACCCTGTCATACTTCGACCCCACGAAACGAACAGAGGTGATCGTCGATGCCAGCCCGGTGGGCCTCGGTGCTGTCTTAACCCAAGAACATGAACCCGGCCAGTGGACAGCATTAGCTTTTGCCAGCAAGGCCCTAACCCCAACTGAGACTAGGTATGCCCAGATCGAGAGGGAGGCTCTCGCCATTAAATGGGCTTGTGGCCATTTTCATTTGTACTTACAAGGACATTCCTTTGTTATGGTTACTGACCACCAACCGCTGGTGCCCCTCTTCATGGGAACTGCCCCACACCCACCACCTCGCATTGAACAGTGGGTAATCCAGTTACAGTCATACGAGATGGACGTAGTATACCGTCCAGGGGCCAAGATTCCCGCGGACTACCTGTCACGCCATCCATCCCAACTGGAACCAGAATCAGTGGACGATGACTGTGAGGAATTTGCACAGTGGGTGGCACTCGCCTCATGCCCGAGAAGCATGACAATAGAGGACATCAAGGAAGCAGCGGCCGCTGACAATGTCTACCTGAGATCTTGTCAGGCCGTGCAAGAAGGTTCGTGGACCGACTACCTACGCCCACCCAACTCCTGGCCCGCGGAAGATAAGGAGGCACTCACGAAGGTCTGGCGAGTCCGGCATGAGCTAAGTGCCACGGAGGATAGAGTGTTATTAAGGGGTTCACGGCTGGTAATTCCACAGAGCCTGAGACGCCGGGCCGTACAACTCGCCCACGGAGGCCACCAAGGCTCGACCAAGATGAAGGCACGCATGAGGGAAAAGGTGTGGTTCCCAGAGCTGGAAAACCTAGTGGAGGAATATGTGAGAAACTGTATGGCCTGCCAGTTGACCAGTGACCCTGAGAGACCCGAACCGGTGATCACAGAAGAAGCTTGCATGTCTCCCTGGACCAAAATCAGCATAGATTTTGGAAGTTTCCCGGGGGAAGGACATACATTAGTAGCCATTGACTCTTACTCCAAGTACCCGCTAGTAGAGAAGGTGGCTTCCACGGCGTTCTCCCACGTGGGTCCAGCGTTGGAAAGGATATTCTCCATGTTTCGGATACCCCTCGGAAATACGGAGTGACAGCGGACCACCCTTCCAAGGGACCGAATTCGCCACCTTCCTCAGGACAAGGGGAATACATCACCGTTGCATCACTCCTCAGTGGCCCCAGGCAAACGGGGATGTTGAGAGATTCATGCGGACCCTCAACAAAGTGTTCCGGATAGCACTGGTGGAACAGGCCGACCCCGAACAACGACTGCATGAATTCCTACGGGAATATCGGGGCACCCCCCACTGTACCACGCAAAGAAGCCCATGGACCCTCATGTTCCAAGGGCCACGGAGAGACCTCCTCCCTACTGCCCCGGGCTGGACACCGCCCCCAGTGGAACTGGAAGAGGCACAGGAACGGAGACGACAAGGAAACCAGAGAGCCAGCCGGTGCAGAAGAGCAGCTCCAAGAAACCTGAGCCAGGGCAGCTGTTTGGGAAATGTAATAAAAAATTCGATATGAGGCGTGGCTGTAACAACAAGGGCCTTTTGCGTGTCTGACTCTGTTGTTTAAATCCTGACTGCTTATTATGTTGTCATGTCCTTTCTTCAATTTCCGTGCAATAAATAGCCTATATAGAGCGTCTTAAATTCAGGCAGCATGAGATATAAACAAGGCAGGCTCTAGTTATGTCATTCATTTTAGGACTTAGGGACGGGCAAGCCTTACATTTGCTGGGCTAGCATATATTTTACTGGCCTGTGGTTTATATTTGCAGCATGTGTAGATTGCAAAGGCCAAGCTGCACTTAGAGAAAGTGAAACAAGACGTGCTGCATAAAAACAACGTGCAGTTTTATTTACCCTCATTAATCCGTTCACCCTGCTGCAGGCATGGGATGGGAAGGGGTTCATTATGTACAGGGGACAGATCATGTTTTGGGATTGGAAGTGCATTGATGTGATTCACTTTGTGGTACTGTGCTGTTCATTCATCTGTTCATCCTGAGCTACCCGAGGTTTTAACTTCTTTTACGCATGAAGCGCATAAAGGCGATTCAGTTCAAAGCGCTAAGAAGGATACATATGTTGTCTGTTCATCCACCTGCAGACTGGGCTCTGCGTAAAGGGAAGCAGTCTGCAGTCCAGTTTCTTACAACTAGGAGGTGCCTAGAAGTCATTTATTTCACATTGAGGCACTACATAAGTGTCTTCAATTATTCGTTCATTCTGCTTAGACAGATGGGAAGCAGAATTCGCAGTTTTCTTATCAGAAGAGGAAGGTAGCGGTTTCCAGGGGGTGGGGATGTTCATGACGGTGACCTGTAGCGCCAGGGTCATGACAGTGCACGGGTCTGTGCAGCGCACCTAGAAAAGCCCAGCTTCGCCTTACTTCTCTTCCCATCAACGTCATTAACTAGCTCAGTGGGTTAATGCATTCACTGCAGAGAGGTGTGTACAACCTGCTGGTCGCAGTTATACATTTTAAGGTTAACTCGACATTTCATCATTTAAAAGGCGATGAAATCAGTATCGTTCTTCGAGGATTAGTGGCCTAGTTACAGCCCAGAGAAGCCCCTAGAGTGTAGCCACCTCCTGTAGGAGGACAGAATTTATTAAACTATTGGGACGGGGTCTATACTTCCGTGCGCTGCCTCTTTGTGTTTCTTTATTCGCATTTGTAAAGCGCCAACCACCATTATCAAGGCACTTTGAGCACATGTTCTATTCGGGCGCCCTTACTTTCAGGTCTGGGAAAGCCATCAGACTGCAGGAAGTTTGGTTGACAGGGTGTGTTTGGTTTTGTGTGGTTGCAACATATGTTCTTTGTTTAGAGTTGGTGGAAGTGTGTGTGTGAGGTGGGGTTAGTTCAGTTAACGTCACCAGAACCCTGCGTTTTAGATTCAGAGGTGTCCTTTCAACATTAATAATACACCTCCAAGGAGCAAAACAGAGCGTTGCACAGAACATATTGTTGCAGCCGAGGCTTCCAAACGTCAGGGTTTGTACATAGAACAGCTGCTGCGCGGTGCCCGCTCGAGACCAGATCACAAAAACAGGATGTGGTGGGCGGGGGCGGGACACTGTTGGACAGCACAATTCGCAGTTTCATTTTTTGATATTTACTTTTTGAGGCACCATGAATTTAACTTGCCAGAACCCCTTGCATTTCTTGTGTTTGGGGAGGTTTAAACGATGAACTGGCCACAGTCGATTTGGGGATACCCGAGATCTCTGCAGAAGGCACTGAACCCCACCCCAGGCTGACGTGTTTGGCACTTTGAATCTGACAGCCACGCTTCAGTTGTTTTTGTTCGACTGTACAAAGCTGTCTGGCAGGACACTGCTCTCTTTAAATATAAATATGCATTTTCTGAAGAGGAATTTGAGACTGTGGAGATTTTAAGGGCTCTAGATTTGGGAAGATCAGGAAACTGGCTTGCCCAAGATCACACAGTTTGTTCAAGTGGCGCTTCCGAAATTTCACCAGGTATCACCTGGTTCCACAAATGTATCCAAATGTCACATCTTTCCCCTGCTTCTCTCGTGAAACTTGTTTACCCAGACACACGATCCTCGCCTGAATCCCCAGACGCTCCGAGTCTTGGCATGTGCGACTGTCACAAGCGAGCGGCCTTGCGTTCTTTCACAGTGTGACCGGCTTCTATTTATGGGAGCGTAAAGTGCCGCTAACACCGCTGACCAGCAGACCCCCTAAACATAAGACGCCCAGGCTGGGCATAAGAAACGGGTGCAGGGAAGGGTCACGCTGGGATGGGTATTTGTGTGGTGAGGTCCTGGCCCCAGTCCGTCCTTGAAGAAACACGGAGACGGAGGGCAGCAGGCATTTGAGGATTCTCAAGGTTTAATTGAAGTTTGGCAGGGCTGGGGCAGAGTCATGCACAGACTGGCACACCAGTTATTTATAGTGTTTAGAAACCATGCTGGTGGCACTAAGTGCTGGTCCTAGCAACCTTTGACCAAACCGCATGTTTGATTGCGAATGTGGTTTTTGCCACATTTTCCGCATAATTATTTTTAATCACTTTTGTTGAGAAAAATCTTTAATTGCATGGGCAGGGTGCCTCAAAACACGAGAGCCACGACACGGCAAGCAGTGGGCAACTGTACACCAAACAAATGGCTATGCGCTTTGTAGGAAGGTGGATATCTGACTATGGTTGCCCCCAACTTTTTGCCTGGTGTTTTGCTGGTTTTCGACTTAGTTGGCCTGGGATCCTGCTATTCAGGACCCCAGGCTTCCTGCTCTCTCTGTTAAAATGGACTCCATGTACCTTAGGTACATATCTAATTGGATACTGGGTCACCTTATCAGTCCTTGTATAGTGTACCTTAGGTACCCAGGGCATAGGTGCACTCAGGGCCTACCAGGGGCTGGAGCATGTATTATGCCACCCCTGGCTGGCCATCCAAACCTGACATAATTGGCTGATCCGTCAGCTGGGGCAAGGTGGTGTAATCACCCTTTGCTTTAGATATAGTATACCTATATCTAACCCTAAAATGGACACATATCCTCCTATCAGTCACTCCTATTGCAGGCCTTATCAATCCTGAAGGCAGAGTGCTTGGAATTATGTGAGATGGTGCTCTAGCATGAGCTGAGCCTGTCTGCAGCTTTCGGAACCAAGTCTTTTAGCTGTTTCAATGATAACGCGTACCATATACTCTTAAGTGCATTATAATCCTCGCGGTTATTTGCTAACTTTGGTATCGCATTATCAAAACATGTCGAGTAAGGTGTCATACGAATTGGGATACTACCCCCTCGCCAATTCTGGCGACGGGGGTAGCATCCCACCCTTCTAGAGGGACACGACATGTATGTAACTGTGAACCCCGGTTAAAGTTAACCCGAGCCTCAGCATCACAAAATGGATGCTGCCACCACAGACACAAGTCTGACCTCCTGCTGCTGGGAGTCCTTCCAGCGAGGGAGGCTTGGACAAAGAGTTTCCTGCCGTGACAGGATTTTGTGTATTAGGTAGGACAGGGCTGAAAGGAATGAGACATGCCAGGGGCACACAAGGTGTACCTGTGCATACACCGGTCTAAACCAGTTCCCGGGGCACTCCAGCCCCAGTGTTGGCGCAAGACCGGACAAAGGATAGGGGGTGTAACCACCCCCCTTCCTGGTCCCACCCAGAGGAGGGACCTCGTCGTAGTGAGCCCCCTTTAGCAGGATAAAGGTAGGAGCTGGTCCCATTCCAAATTAGATTCCATTTTTGAAACTTTACAAGAAGAAACTCTGGACTTCGACGTTCTGCTCCACAGAAGACTGAAGATATCTCCCTTGTGGGCAAGGAGTGTCCACCCTGCAACTGCAGGCACCATCAAGCGTCCAGCGGCTTCACTTTGTCGTCTTCCCTCGAGGATCCAGACTTCAGAGCCCGACGAGACCCGGATTCCCAGACCTCTCCGACCTCTACCTACATCTGCAGCACAGCTGAGATCCGTGGGTGCGACGAGACATGTGGGACCGGCCATCTTGGAAGAAACTGCACTTCGCTTCCAGCACGACTCCCGAGGTAAACTCGACCAAGTGCTTTGGGGACCGATAATCCCCAGACCCGAGCAGCTCCTGCACTGAAGATCAGCCCTCCAGCCTCCACGAGATCTGCGTGGGGCCCTTCTGCTTGCCTGCTGCTTGACGCGTTGTCTGGTCACTTGCCGGCTGGCTAGTGGCCTCCTAGACGACGAACTTCGACACTTTCACTGCTTGTCTGGTTGCTCCAGACTGGCCCTTGCTCCCTTCCAAAAGAGGAGCACCCCGGACCCTCCTGGTCCACTCCAGACGCTGTTTCCACTCACCGCGTGGGTTGCCTTTGCCAAGGCCTGTTGACGCCGATTCCGGATCCAGCACCGACAGCGAGAGCCTGCGTGGGACAGCTCGTGCCTCCATCCTGGTCGTCGAAGACACCTCCTGGTCCACGTGGCTGCAGAGACAAGCGTCCACTCTTCACCTGATCCCGACGACGACATCTGGTTCCTTCCTGGTCCCACTCCAGTCACTGGCTAGTGACTTTAAACATTGTCCCCTCTGCTTTCAGGTTCTTCTCTTCACCGATCCACCCTTGGATCGCACCGGACATCTTCCTCCTGGTCACCTGCAGCATCTTTTCTCCTAGGCTCCATTGACTTCAACGCGAGAACCCGACACATTTTGAGACCTATGCACCCGCAGCCCGTGGGTGAGGTAACGAGAGCATTTCGGTGCTCAAGGGTAGTTTAACTGTCCTAGTGTCCAGTTCCACAGTCGTTGTTGTCCTATCTAGTCAGGATTGTCCGTACTTACCTTTTTACTAAACTGTACTGTCCATAGACACTGTTACGCATCTCGCGTGTGAGTTCACACTCTGCACACGCGTTCCGTGGACCTCCTATTACTTACCTCAAGTTAGGGTAGCGTGGTCCCAGCGATCCTACAGCCTCTGGACATCTCTATTCCTCCTAGTGACTTTCACATTCCACTTACTTAGTATATGGTTTGTCGTGCCCCTAGGGCACCATTGTAATTTGTGCAACTTAAACGTATTTTTGCCTAAGAGATTGTCATGTGCTTAGCCCTCTGATCTCATAAAGAGTTCAGAGGTGTATGTTAGTTAATAAATATATGGTTTATTTTCATAACAACCTGTGTGGTGTCCTTTCATCTGGTATTCAAGGGGTATATTGTGGTAAAACAGCTGGCTTCACATGCCAAAAGAGTTTAGCCTAAAGACTGCTTTGTCCATGCTACCATTGGGATAGCTGGTCTATAAGGTTGACTTACAACCAATCACCATAAGGGTTGTTTGGACTGATACAAGGTGATCACTAGAACTAGTGAGCATCATATATCAGGCCAACTTCTCACATTGGTGTGCAGCGGTTGGGATTTGAGCTTGCTGTTGTTTTTACCAAATATAATCTTGAGATATCATTTGAAAGATCACATAAGGTACCATAGGTACATATAACAAGCTTAGAAATACTCTGAGTTCTACTGAACCAGCTGTTGTAGTAGAAAGGGAGTAGCACACCCCGACTACAACTCTTAGCAAGGGATCAGTAGGAACACCAATAGTGTAGGTAGGTGTATCACTTACACCTCACTAGAAAGCATGTCTAACCATGGAGAGTCCACAGAGACTCCCCTCGTGGTTGGTGACCTTCCACAGGTCCTTTCCAGATATGCAGCACTCAGTTTCCAGGAGATGAGACAATTGTGTACCTCCAGGAAATTGAAACAGGGTTCTAACCCTACCACTCCTTTTCTGTTAGGTCTCTTAGAGACATATGATGCTAGAAGGGCTGCTAACCCAGGCCCCTCTAATCCAGATGGGAGCATGCCCCCCTTAGAGGGAACCCTTGGTGACCCAGACTCTAATCCCCCTGAAGCAGAAGATGCAGATGGGTAGGAAGAGGAAGAGGAAGAGTCATCTGGGGATGAGGCAGTCAGAGGTCCAGTAGTAGTCAGCAGACTCACAAGGGCCAACTTAAGCCTGCATGAAGGTGGTACTGGGGGACCCCCAGGACTATCCTCAGGCAGGGTTAACCTTGGGAATAGACGAGTTGGGTCTCGCTCCAGAGGCTCTAACAGATCTATTCACACCCATGTCTCTCAGGCATCTTTTCACAGAGGGATGACATCCCCTCAGAGAAGAGAGCATGAAGCTAAGATGAAGGAAGTCAGTCTGAGGATTGAGAGGGAAGAACTTGCCCTTGCCAAAGAAAGACTTGCCTTTGCCAGAGAGCAGAAATTGTGTGGGGCAAACCCCACTGGTGGCAGCATTATCCCTAGAGATAAAGACAGGAGTTTTGATAAAAGACACCTGAGTAAAATAGTGCCCCCCTTTAAGCAAGGGGATGACATCCACAAATGGATGACTGCTCTGGAGAGGTCCTGCACTGTACAGTGCATCCCCCAGAGTCAGTGGGCAGCTATATTGTGGCTCTCCTTTGAAGGTAAAGGTAGAGATAGGCTCCTCACTACTAGAGCTGAGTATGCCAACAATTACCAAGTCCTGAAGAATACACTGGTTGATGGGTTTGGCCTAACAACTGAACAGTACAGGTTGATGTTCAGAGACACCCAGAAACTCAGTCTCAGGATTGGACTGAATTTGTTTATTGTGCCACTAAGGCTTTGGAAGGCTGGCTACTGGGAAGTAAGGTTACTGATTACAAAGGATTGTATAATCTAATTATGAGAGAGCAAGTCTTAAATAATTGTCAGAACCAGTTATTACACCAGCACCTGGTAGACTCTGATCTGACCTCTCCACGAGAATTGGGTAAGAGGGCAGACAAATGGTTCAGAACCAGGATTAGGCCTAAGAACCAAGGTGGTGACCGAAAGAAGGAATCAACCAAGCCTCAAGAGAAGGGTGGGAATAAATCTACAGATCAAACCACATCAGGGCCCCAAAAATCCTCTGAGGGGGGTGGGTCCCAGAATCCTTTCAATACCCAGAAGAAACCGTATTGCCATACCTGCAAACAGGTAGGCCATTGGAAAACTGACAGTAGTTGCCCAAAGGCCAACAACAATAAGGAAAACATACCCCCAGGTAACACTTCCAAGCCTCCTGTTACTACTAGTAGTAATCCTCCAGGTGGTGGAAGTGCCCCCAAGAATTTGGGTGGATTTACTTTGGGAGTTCCTGGGGACTCTGGCCTAACCAGGTCCCCTGACTTAACTACTCTTGTCTGTAAAGATGGCATGGGGTTTGCCAACTTCTCTGCTTGTCCCAACACTTTGAGCAAGTACAGGCAAGAGCCCCTCATCAATGGTCTGAAAGTTGAGGCCTTTAGAGACACAGGGGCTAGCATCACCATGGTGGCTGAGAGCCTAGTCCCCTCAAGGCAACTTGTACCTGGAGCCACATACCAGGTGACCAACATTGATGGAGTGCAGAGAGATCATCCCATGGCAGTGGTAAATCTCAGCTGGGGAGGTGTCACTGGTCCCAAAAGAGTGGCAGTGTCATCAAACTTGCCTGTAGATTGCCTACTGGGGAATGATTTAGAGATCTCAGCCTGGGCTGAGGTTGCGCAAGAAATCCATTCTAAAATGGTAAACCTCCCTGGAAAGGTTAGGGGGGCTGTGATGGCCACAGCCCCAGTCCAAACAGATTCCTTCCCTGAACAGGTTGGCAAGGCTGTGATGGTAACAGCCCATACCCAAACTGAGTCCCCTCCTGAAAAGGTTGGTGGGGTTGTGATGGCTACAGCCCAAACTCAGACTGATAATAGTGTTGTGAAGCCTGAAACTATGGATCACTCCACTCAAACAGAGAGCATTGAGGAGGAAGAGAAATCTCCCTCCCACCAGACTTTAGGAAAGGATCAGCCTCCTCAGAGAACTGATCTGACCCCTTGTGAAGAAACTGCCCCAGAGGTAGTCAGGCCTAGCCGGGCAGAACCCCTGATGTCAGTGGACCCTTCCAAGGTGGGACCCAGTCTGGAGCAGGTAACCTGCCCCTCTCTACCCTGCCTCAGTCAGCCCAGGGCTGTAGAGGTCAGGGAGGCCAGTGGTGGACCCCAATGGGCCCCCTGTCCAAAAGAACTCCCCAATCAGCAGATTAAGGGCACTGAAGCTAGCAGTACTAGCCAAGTGCAAATAAAACAAACTCCTGAGGGATCCCCCTTAAACTTAGCTAGAGACCTCCCACAGACGGACACTGTTGGGCACAGCCAAACTTGGGACCTAAGGGCCCCAGACCTGACCTGTTCCTCCAGTAAGCCAAACAGAGGGACCCAGCCTCCAGCTTTAGGTAGCCAGAGGTTGACCCTGAGAACCCAACACAATTTAGTCATGGAAAGAAAGGCATATATGGTGGATGGTGATTGGAGGAAGTTGAGCCCAACAGTAGTGGAGCCTCACTTCAGTACTCCATCTCAGCACCAGCCTTTACTTTGCCAAAACACACCACAGGTAGAGATTCCCTATGGTGGAGATCCTCAGATACCCTTAGGGTGAGGGATTGCTTAGTGGACCATGAGATAGGGGGTAACTATGCCAGTGCTGGTACTTCCTTATATGGCCACTTAGGCAATATAGGCTTACCTGGTCAAGGATAGCCTTATCTCCTTTCGTTTGGGGGGGGTTGGGGGGGGGGGTATGTAGGAAGGTGGATATCTGACTATGGTTGCCCCCAACTTTTTGCCTGGTGTTTTGCTGGTTTTCGACTTAGTTGGCCTGGGATCCTGCTATTCAGGACCCCAGGCTTCCTGCTCTCTCTGTTAAAATGGACTCCATGTACCTTAGGTACATATCTAATTGGATACTGGGTCACCTTATCAGTCCTTGTACAGTGTACCTTAGGTACCCAGGGCATAGGTGCACTCAGGGCCTACCAGGGGCTGCAGCATGTATTATGCCACTTCTGGCTGGCCATCCAAACCTGACACAACTGGCTGATCCGTCAGCTGGGGCAAGGCGGTGTAATCACCCTTTGCTTTAGATATAGTATACCTATATTTAACCCTAAAATGGACACATATCCTCCTATCAGTCACTCCTATTGCAGGCCTTATCAATCCTGAAGGCAGAGTGCTTGGAATTATGTGAGATGGTGCTCTAGCATGAGCTGAGCCTGTCTGCAGCTTTGGGAACCAAGTCCTTTAGCTGTTTCCATGATAACGCGTACCATATACTCTTAAGTGCATTATAATCCTCGCGGTTATTTGCTAACTTTGGTATCGCATTATCAAAACATGTTGAGTAAGGTGTCATACGAATTGGGATACTACCCCCTCGCCAATTCTCGCGACGGGGGTAGCATTCCACCCTTTTAGAGGGACACGACATGTATGTAACTGTGAACCCCGGTTAAAGTTAACCCGAGCCTCAGCATCACAAAATGGATGCTGCCACCACAGACACAAGTTTGACCTCCTGCTGCTGGGAGTCCTTCCAGCGAGGGAGGCTTGGACAAAGAGTTTCCTGCCTTGGAAGGTGCTAGCACCACTCCAGACAGGATTTTGTGTATTAGGTAGGACAGGGCTGAAAGGAATGAGACATGCCTGGGGCACACAAGGTGTCCCTGTGCATACACCGGTCTAAACCAGTTCCTGGGGCACTCCAGCCCCAGTGCTGGCGCAAGACCGGACAAAGGATAGGGGGTGTAACCACCCCCCTTCCTGGTCCCACCCAGAGGAGGGACCTAGTCGTAGTGCAGCCCCCTTTAGCAGGATAAAGGTAGGAGCTGGTCCCATTCCAAATTAGATTCCATTTTTGAAACTTTACAAGAAGAAACTCTGGACTTCGACGTTCTGCTCCACAGAAGACTGAAGATATCTCCCTTGTGGGCAAGGAGTGTCCACCCTGCAACTGCAGGCACCATCAAGCGTCCAGCGGCTTCACTTTGTCGTCTTCCCTCGAGGATCCAGACTTCAGAGCCCAACGAGACCCGGATTCCCAGTCCTCTCCGACCTCTACCTACATCTGCAGCACAGCTGAGATCCGTGGGTGCGACGAGACACGTGGGACCGGCCATCTTGGAAGAAACTGCACTTCGCTTCCAACACGACTCCCGAGGTAAACTCGACCAAGTGCTTTGGGGACCGAGAATCCCCAGACCCAAGCAGCTCCTGCACTGAAGATCAGACCTCCAGCCTCCACGAGATCTGCGTGGGGCCCTTCTGCTTGTCTGCTGCTCGATGCGTTGTCTGGTCACTTGCCGGCTGGCTAGTGGCCTCCTAGACGACGAACTTCGACACTTTCACTGCTGGTCTGGTTGCTCCAGACTGGCCTTTGCTCCCTCCCAAAAGAGGAGCACCCCGGAACCTCCTGGTCCACTCCAGACGCTGTTTCCACTCACCGCGTGGGTTGCCTTTGCCAAGGCCTGTTGACGCCGATACCGGATCCAACACCGCCGACAGCGAGAGCCTGCGTGGGACAGCTTGTGTCTCCATCCTGGTCGTCGAAGACACCTCCTGGTCCACGTGGCTGCAGAGACAAGCGTCCACTCTTCACCTGATCGCGACAACGACATCTGGTTCCTTCCTGGTTCCACTCCAGTCACTGGCTAGTGACTTTGAACATTGTCCCCTCTGCTTTCAGGTTCTTCTCTTCACCGATCCACCCTTGGATTGCACCGGACATCTTCCTCCTGGTCGCCTGCTGCATCTTTTCTCCTAGGCTCCATTGACTTCAACGCGAGAACCCGACACACTTTGAGACCTATGCACCCGCAGCCCGTGGGTGAGGTAACGAGATCATTTCGGTGCTCAAGGGTAGTTTAACTGTCCTAGTGTCCAGTTCCACAGTCGTTGTTGTCCTATCTAGTCAGGATTGTCCGTACTTACCTTTTTACTAAACTGTACTGTCCATAGACACTGTTACGCATCTCGCGTGTGAGTTCACACTCTGCACAAGCGTTCCGTGGACCTCCTGTTACTTACCTCAAGTTAGGGTAGCGTGGTCCCAGCGATCCTACAGCCTCTGGACAGCTCTATTCCTCCTATCGACTTTCACATTCCACTTACTTAGTATATGGTTTGTCGTGCCCCTAGGGCACCATTGCAATTTGTGCAACTTAAACATATTTTTCCAAAGAGATTGTCATGTGCTTAGCCCTCTGATCTCATAAAGAGTTCAGAGGTGTATGTTAGTTAATAAATATATGGTTTATTTTCATAACAACCTGTGTGGTGTCCTTTCATGTGGTATTCAAGGGGTTATATGTGGTAAAACAGCTGGCTTCACATGCCAAAAGAGTTTAGCCTAAGACTGCTTTGTCCATGCTACCATTAGGATAGCTGGTCTATAAGGTTGACTTTACAACCAATCACCATAAGGGTTGTTTGGACTGATACAAGGTGATCACTAGAACTAGTGAGCATCATATATCAGGCCAACTTCTCACACGCTTCAGCACGTGCGTCTGTGCACGTAACACGCACACAGGTGCATCAAATAGTCTATCCAAGACCAGCCAATATCAAGTATAAACCATAAACAGCGTAAAGTAGCATCTGTTATTTACAGCGCTTAGAAAACAGCACAAGTGTGGTATATAGTGCTATGCAAAACAAGGAGTTATAATTATCTCTAAATGCATTGGTCTACTCCAAACGTACAGGCCACTCTGCCAAAAATACCAGCCACCCACCAATCCCAGAACAGAGGCGAAGCTTTTGGCAATGTAAATGACAATGCCATTTATTGATTGTAGTCGTGGGGGGGTGTGCAGGCCGGAATAACAGGCGTGGAGGCCGGATAATATAGTGTGCTATATCTTAGCAGTCTTTATTATAGTACATAAAGTTAGGGTCGTGGAAGGTAAAGAAGCAGGGGGTAGGGATGAAGGTGGTGTTCCGGGTTGTCGTCTTCGGGTGAGGGAAGGTCCAGGAAGAGTCTTCTTGAGCGTCTCAGGGGTAGGGGTGATTCTTCTTCTCCTTGCCGGTCCGGTGGTCCTCGGAGTTAAAGGGAGAGAGAACAGGGCGGTTAGTCCTCAAACACAGGACTATCAGAGTACTGACACCTACACCAGGGTTGTGTGGAGGGCAAAGCGAGAGTGAGGAAGGGGACGGTAGGGACGAAGATGGGAGGGGTTACGAGCGGGAAGGAAGAAGGTGGACTGGGTGAGGGTTCCGGTGTGGGGGTTCACTACTCTACGTGACACGGGCCGTGGTATATAAATATATACAGTGCTCCTAGGGGTGCTACACGGTGAGGGGATACGCTATTCACAGTAATATACAGGTCAACCTGGGAGCCAGGAGACAGGGTACTCACATGCCCCGCCGTAACTCTCCATTGAGTTACGACCGCTCTCCAGCGTCCTCCACCGGACTCCACCAGTCCTCTGTCCAGACTTCGTCGTCTTCTCTCTCTTCTTCGTTCTTCTTCACAGGGGCGCTGCCGTCCGTCTTGTGCCACGAGCCGGATTCTCTGCGCTCTCCGCCGTCTTTGTTTCCTGCTTTTTCTTCTTCCGTCAGCGGGTAGGGGGAGGGGCTTCCAGGGTCACTCGGGAGTCCTTCCGGTTTCTCGTCCTTCCGGATTGGGTCCTGTAATGAGGGAGGAGAAAATGGAGTCCAGGTTGCCAGGGACGCCGTCGGATCGGTCCGCGAGGCTCGGGACCTCGAGGGAAGCGCTGGGTCACTCAAGGTAGGGACCGCCTTTTGTTCACATCCCCTTCCCCTAGCTGTCCTTCTTGTACGGGGTGCAGGGGGAGGGTATCGGGACAGGTAGTCGGCGTTACCCTATTCAACTCCTTTCCAGTGCAATGTTTTGAACCTATAGGGTTGGAGGGACAAAAACCAACATAACACACGGTCGTTATGTCCTTTGTTGCGGGCCATCCATTCCAACGGAGCGTGATCGGTATACTAGACGAATTCACGACCATCCAGATAGTAGCGGAGGCTTTCTACTGCCCATTTGATGGCCAGTGCCTCTTTTTCTACCACCGCGTAGTTCATCTCCCTTGGAAACAACTTTCGGCTTAGAAAAAGGATGGGTCGTTCGCCGCCGTTCTGGTCCCTCTGGGACAGAACAGCCCCGAGACCCTGATCGGAAGCATCGGTCTGCAGGATAAAAGGTAGGGTATAGTCTGGGCTGATAAGCACAGGACCGGACAACAGGGACTGTTTAAGGAGGTGGAAAGCTCGTAACATACGAGAGTCTGGGTGCTTCAGTACGTCTTCGGTCTTTGTTGCCTTTTTCAAAAGATCTGTTAGTGGGGCTGCGGTCTGTGAGAAGCCAGGGATGAATCTCCTGTAATAACCCAGGAGACCAAGATATGGACGTAGTTCTTTTCGTGTTTGTGGAAAGGGGATTGACTGGATGGCTGTGATTTTATTGTTCTGGGGACGGATTACTCCCTCCCCTAACAGATAACCCAGGTACTTAACCGTTTGGGCAGCCAGGGTGGTTTTTGCGGGGTTAATGCTGAACCCATAAGAACCCAGGGAGGAGATGACCTCATGTAGGTGATGTAGGTGTTGCCCCCAGTCATCACTGTAGATGATTATATCATGTAAATAGGCTCCCGCATACTGGAAATGTGGTTGTAGGACGTGATTCATGGCTCTTTGGAAAGTAGCGGGAGCACCGTGAAGGCCGGAGGGCATCATAGTGAATTGATACAGTCCATCGGGGGTAGAAAAGGCTGTTTTCTTCTTATCCTCCTCTCTCAATGGGATCTGCCAGTACCCCTTACAGAGGTCCAGCGTACTGATGTATTTCGCCTTCCCTCTACGTTCGATCATCTCGTCAACACAAGGGAGTAGGTACGTATCAAAGGAGGAGATTTTATTCACCTCTCGAAAGTCAATGCAAAACCTGATCTAACCGTTCGGCTTGGGGACTAATACAATGGGTAAATTCCAGCTACTGATGGACGGTTCTATGACCCCAGGTGCATCATCTGTACTATCTCTTCTCGGATAACGGCTGTACGGGCTTCAGGGACCCGATAGGGTCGTAGACGTACCGTTCTTCCGGGCTCGGTTATGATAGCATGTTCGATTACAGAAGTGCGACCCGGGTAGGAGGAGAAGATCTTTTGTAGTGACCTCAAAGATGTCCGTAGATCCTGTTTTTGGTCTTCGGGCAGATCCGGATCCATGCACACTTCATAGGGCAATACCGAATCGGGTTCCGTACCAACCAGTACAGGAAGAGGACCGACCCAAGCCTTCAGTAGGTTTACGTGGTAAATCTGGGAGATATGTCTGTTGGGGTCTGTTTCGACTTCGTAGGTAACAGGCGTTACTTGTCGAAGGATAGGTAATGGGCCCTGCCATTGTCCAAGTAGTTTGTGATCAGAGGATGGGATCAGGAGAAGAACCAAGTCACCTATGGCAAAAGACCGTGGTTTGGTGCCCTTATCGTACTGGTGCTTCTGATTGGCTTGTGCAGTTACCATGTTCTGCCTTACGATGTCCCGTATTTGCCCCAAATGTGTCTTGAGGTTTTCTACATACTCAGGGAGGGGCCTGGTTCGGTCTGGTTCGGCCTCCCAGGCTTCCTTGGCCATATCCAACAGGGTACGTGGGGGTCGCTCATATAAGAGCTCATAGGGTGAGTATCCTGTGCTGCTCTGTACCTTGCAGCGGATCGCAAACAGCGCTAGGGGTAGCATCTCCTCCCACCTCCTACTCTCAAGAGCCAACAGTTTTTTCAGAGTAGTCTTTAGGGTGGCGTTATAACGCTCGACCAGCCCGTCTGTCTGGGGGTGGTAAGCGGAGGTCCTTATCTGCTTAATGCCCAATTGGGAACACACCTGCCTCATAAGGGTGGACACGAAGGGAGTCCC
This sequence comes from Lissotriton vulgaris, assembly GCF_964263255.1. Lineage (NCBI taxonomy): Eukaryota > Metazoa > Chordata > Amphibia > Caudata > Salamandridae > Lissotriton > Lissotriton vulgaris. The sequence goes on from NC_141690.1 coordinate 256,046,768, forward strand.
CTGGTCGGTTAGGATTTCCCTAGGGAAGCCTACCCTAGAAAAAAATCGAGATTAAGGCTTTGGCTATATTTTGGGTTGCGGGTTGTCTTAGGGGTACGGCCTCTGGAAAGCGGGTGACGCAATCGACCAGTACTAGCGCTTATCGACAACCGCTTCTGGAGGGCAACAGGGGGCCTATGATGTCCATCCCTACTCTACTGAAGGGTATATTGATAAGGGGTAGAGGCTGTAGGGGTGTTCTGGGGGGTCGAAACCTGCTATTCTTTTGACACACCGGGCATGCACGGCAGTACAGTTTTATTTGTTGGTAGACCCCAGGCCAATAGAATTTATCCAGGATAGCCTGTCCTGTCTTCTCGTCGCTAAAGTGGCCGCCCAGCAGCTGACTGTGGGCGAGAAACAACACTTTGTCTCGGAAGGGTCCCGGGATAATCAGCTGTGGTGTTTGTTGTGCCCCTCCCTTCCTATATAAAAGGCCGTTCTTTCTAAAGAAATAGGGACCTACTTGTAAGGGGTCTTCATTGTCCAGGTCACATCCCCAGGCGTCTTGGAGGACGGGATCCTCTTGTTGGGCGGCGCGGAATTCCCTGTCGGTTTCCCAGGGGTGTTCTTCCGCTCGGACAGGAAAGACAGTGGCATGGCTCCTCTTCTCTTTCTTCTTTTGAGTTTTTGATTTGTAGGGTTTGTTTGAGGGTTCTTGGCTTGGTTGGTCATGTGGAAACGGGGCCTCTAACCACCACTTTTCTAGGGAGTCGGTGGTCTCATGGAGAAGACGGGGTAACCCAGAGTAGTCGCTGCCCAGTATTACCTGCTCCGGGAGGGTTGGAATAAGGCCAACGGTTAGCGTAGTACCCTGATCCATAGGGTGTTGTACCCGAACCCGGGCGTTGGGGTATAGTTTCATGTCGCCATGAACGCACTGTATGGCTACCGTACTGGTCACTGGACCTACGGGGTTGGGCAGCTCCTGTGGACGGAGTACACTTTGTCTGCAGCCCGTATCCGCAAGGGCTAGAACAGGGTGTCCGTCGATCCGTACCGGGCAGTGAAACCTAGGAGGGTTCGGTTCTGCAGCAATGCATACAAAGTTCCGGGCGAGGCCCACCTCCATTGGTTCGTCTTTCTGGGGACACACTTGGGCGATGTGTCCGTATCCCCCACAGTGATAGCACTGAGGACCGGGTGGGGGTGCCTGTGGCATAACAGGGTAAGGGAACAAAGGGGTTGGCTCCGGTTTCTTGGGTAGGGGAGGTCTCGGTGTTCGGGTCAGGTTATGGGACTGGGGACGGTGTGAAAGTTCCTCTTTTGGCCTCTGAAAGTCTTGGGCGCGGCTGTAGGCACTGGCGATCTCTACCGCACTCTCCAAGGTGAGACGGGCGTGTTGGCGAACCCATTTTTGGGTAGAAGGATGTAGGGAAGCCAGAAACTGTTCCAAATATATTTTGGCGAGGATGTCTTCTTTTGTCGCGGAGGCAGATCGCAACCAGCGATCGGCCAGATCCCGGATGCGGAAGGACAGTGCTCTTGGCGTTTTTTGTGGTCCTTCTTTTGCTTGACGCAGCTTTACCCTGCAGGTTTCGTCGTCTATGCCTAGACGTTCCAGGATACAGGTTTTGATTTCTGCATAAGGTGTTTGGCCCTGTACATTGGCCTGTTGGTACGCAGCTTGTAATTCGCCGGTAAGTAGTGGACCTAGATAGTGTCCCCAGCGATCAGGGGGCCAGGCAGCGACTTGGGCTAGCCATTCGAAATTAGTGAAAAAGAAGTCTGGGTCTTCTCCCGGGACGTACTTTTGGAGAACCACTGAGGGGAGGGAAGTGACAGGTCTTTGATGGCCTAGTACGTCTGTAAGTTTTCCCATAGCTTGGTCCTGGGCCACCCCTTGCCCCTTCAACACGTCATGCAATTGTCCTCGGTCGTCCTAGGCGGTTTTGAGGAACTGCTCCATCATCTTCCCCAGCTGTTCCTGGGTCTCGGCGAGTTTCTTTACCGCGGCCTCCATGCTTCCGGGCGATCCCACTTCTGACACCAACTGTAGTCGTGGGGGGTGTGCGGGCCGGAATAACAGGCGTGGAGGCCGGATATAGTGTGCTATGTCTTAGCAGTCTTTATTATAGTACATAAAGTTAGGGTCGTGGAAGCTAAAGAAGCAGGGGGTAGGGATGAAGGTGGTGTTCCGGGTTGTCGTCTTCGGGTGAGGGAAGGTCCAGGAAGAGTCTTCTTGAGCGTCTCAGGGGTAGGGGTGATTCTTCTTCTCCTTGCCGGTCCGGTGGTCCTCGGAGTTAAAGGGAGAGAGAACAGGGCGGTTAGTCCTCAAACACAGGACTATCAGAGTACTGACACCTACACCAGGGTTGTGTGGAGGGCAAAGCGAGAGTGAGGAAGGGGACGGTAGGGACGAAGATGGGAGGGGTTACGAGCGGGAAGGAAGAAGGTGGACTGGGTGAGGGTTCCGGTGTGGGGGTTCACTACTCTACGTGACACGGGCCGTGGTATATAAATATATACAGTGATCCTAGGGGTGCTACACGGTGAGGGGATACACTATTCACAGTAATATACAGGTCAACCTGAGAGCCAGGAGACAGGGTACTCACATGCCCCGCCGTAACTCTCCCTTGAGTTACGGCCGCTCTCCAGTGTCCTACACCGGACTCCACCAGTCCTCCGTCCAGACTTTGTCGTCTTCTCTCTCTTCTTCGTTCTTCTTCACAGGGGCGCTGCCGTCCGTCTTCTGCCACGAGCCGGATTCTCTGCGCTCTCCGCCGTCTTTGTTTCCTGCTTTTTCTTCTTCCGTCAGCGGGTAGGGGGAGGGACTTCCGGGATCACTCGGGAGTCCTTCCGGTTTCTCGTCCTTCCGGATTGGGTCCTGTAATCAGGGAGGAGAAAATGGAGTCCGGGTTGCCAGGGACGCCGTCGGATCGATCCGCGAGGCTCGGGACCTCGAGGGAAGCGCCGGGTCACTCAAGGTAGGGACCGCCTTTTGTTCACATTGATGATTTAAAAAAAATAAAAAAAATGTCATAAACAATACCAATAGCTCTACCTTTAATGATGCCGAGACCATTGCATTGTAAATGCTTGTACAACAAGTTCCCTATCATCAACCACAGAAGATAAGCATCAATTGATGCTATCAAAGCCTGACAGAGGAAGGTGTCTGTTCGAGGTAGGAACAGAAAAACCGCAGAGTATGTCCGACATACCTGGTTAGAACCCGCAGCCACCCCTCTGCCTAGGTGGGCCAGATTTGTAGAAGAAGCCTAGGGAAATAATACGGGCCAAACCTGAATGCCTACAATTTATGACAACAAAATCCCCACCTATATGCTTTGTTGGACCCCCAACCCAACCAACCCTCCTCACAAATAAAATATAATTGAACTCAGAAATGTTAAAGTCAGTATGCCGGAACAGCCAGTGGCAAATGTTCTTTGTATGCTGTGAGCGTGATTCCTCCCCAGAGGGACAAGGAGGATGTGCCCCAGTCAGGATGTCCATATAAGGGCAGCAATCAGGGGAAAGGCTCAAATAAAACAAGTTGGGATTAGGAGTTAAATTCTTGTTTGTGCAGACCGTTCACAACGCTAGGCGGACCTGCTCGCCCCCGCTGGTCTTCACCACTGCCCACACGACCCGAAGCTCTCACACCTTTAGATGCAAGGGCTGACAACTGTTACTATGGGGGCACACTGTAGGACGGTACAGTCCTTATGTTGCGGGCAGTGCTTGCGTCTGTAGGCCTGGCCTGGCTAGGGATAGGTGGCTGAGCACATACCGACTGCGCCAAGGAGTCTTTGTACATGACGGAAAACTGCAAAATAGTATATTCTAAACTGCGAATCCTGTCCACCAAAGGAGCGACGCACTCAGTCACCAGGAATTTAAACTTCTCCAGAACACCTTCTTAGTCGATTTTGGAAGCCTCAGAGTACCCCATCGGAATGAAGTGGACCCAGCAATCTCTCTGGATCTGCTGATGGATTGATCCGTGGGCCTTTGTCCAATGGATGGCCCAGAAGCGACCCATTGCTTCATTAGGTCTCGGGCCTAGCGTACACTGCGCAGCAGCATCGCGCAGCCAGAGTCCTTTTCTGGGGGTTTTGAAAATGGACCTGGAAATTCCACGCAGCTCGTGTGTGTTATTTCCTATGTCCATTTTCATTGGCCTTTGCGTGCGTGTACTTTTAAAACAGAACACGCAATAGGCCATGGGCGGTCGCGTAGCTCCGCCCATGGCCTATTGGTGTCTGTTACGTGCACCAGAGGCCATATGCCTTCAATTATCGCGGTCGTCATGGCCGCGATAATTGAAGACATATGCTCGCAGTGGCGCGTACGCACCACTCGCGGGCGTTTTTTTAATTAGGTCTTGTTAGTTCCTTACTGTAGAATCACAGGCACCGCCCTACATGTTCTGCTGTTTGAACAGAATGCCGATCAACCTAGTTGTTTTATTTTAAGACTTCCTTTTGAATCTATACTGATCACCCAAGCAATTTATAAGTGTCTCTGTTGCCAAAAAGGAACGTATGTAATACTAGCAAAAATGCAGCAGAGTGCTATACATATTTTTAAGGTTTATGCAGTTGTGCACCTGGCTTTTAAACAAACTGATGTTCGAAGCATTTGGTACTAAAGATACGTGGAATATGCGTGTAACGGGAGACTGATCTCTCTCAGGCGATTATTTGTTTTCTCCTCATTGTTAAATAGTATTTTGTAGCTACTGGAGTGAGATCTGAACTCTCAGATCAAAAGATGAAGTCAATAGAAGAAAAATACTTTTAAAGTGCAAGACTTTTTTAATATCAGTGGGTTCTTTGGAACAGTGAGCTGAGCGTTACACCCAACCATTGCAAGTGTCAGGCAATTCTGTCCGATTTGGTCCCAAGTAATGCAGCCATCTTGCATCCCTACCCCTCTTTTAAGATGAATACGTTTGGTTGTAACCTATAACTTGTGAACCTCCTGTTTGGTATTGTTGGGGAACGAGGGTGTGTTTAAAGAAAATAACCCGGTCACTGTTTTGTTCTGCAACTTCTTTATTTTTAGCAGAATCTCACCCTAAGGTGTTTAATCCTTGGGTGCTATATATACTTTTTTTATATAATGGTACAGAAATTTTCAATTTTTGAAAAATGTCCTAGGTTTACTCGTTGCCATACAAAAAGACATCTATTTACAAGTGCTGAAAACAATTATTGCAATACAAAAACATTGAAACACATTTGTCAATTATACAATACGTTTGTCAAACCGCCATCGTTATCAAATTTCATGGTTGTACCCTACCAACTAATTTAACCAGGCCTACGTGTTACTGTTTTACTCAAAGTTCGACCTGGTCACGCAAAGGCATTCAACTTAATATATTCCATTAGTTTCATGGAGATATTCTTAAAGCCTTTTGCGGGAAAAGCATTCGTGATTGGGACGAATGTGTGGGTGTGGCAGAACTCGAGTGCATCGTCCATTTCCTTGTTTGATCTTCCATCTTCTGCTCAAGTCGTGATTAGTGGCCGAGCAATCCAATGGAAAGCCTAGTGCTTTTTTAGCCAACTGGGGCCAACTTTCCAACTAACCCATCAGAGAAGATCAAATGAGAATTTTCTCAAATGTGAGACGTGCTGCATCATTCTTAAGTTGTCAGACACTGTAAATAACTTGTGTAACTGTCCTTGACACCCCCTCCACCGGCCCCCAACTAATTCTTTGCCCTTTTCCTGGCTAATCAGATAGCTGGATGTTGCTGAGATACTTTCCAGTCCAGGTTTTACTCTTGCAAATAGTTGGTAACAAGAATGTTAATCTATATTTCATGTTTACCAAACAAGACCACCCTCCTTGAATTGCAATGTTTTTTTTACACATGCATGAAAGCCTAGTACTAAAAAGATTGTGTCTTAGTGTCATAGTCATTTGCCAACCATATGTACTACCAACCTCAAAAGGAGGAAAGACAGAGCCAGGCCTAGGAGGATATCTCGGTTTCATTTTGTTGAGCAATCTTATTTGATACTTTTGTGGAATACACGCCAGGAGCCTTACTGTTTCTATCCTTTAATCCAAAAGGCAGCAGTGAGGCCTTGGTATTGAAGGGCTATGCTGGCCATAGGTGCTGGGAGGGAGGAGGGCTGAAGGACGGTTATAGGTGCAGAGGACACGCTGCAGAAAACCTTAGCCTCTCGAGGGGGCAGGGATGAACTTCTAGTTGACATGTGTAAGCATGAACTCTGTGGTGTGGCTGCGCTGCTCACACCTGATAGAAGACCCCTTGGGCCTCATTTATGAGGCTGTGCGTCACTTTTACGCCGCTGGCGCGTCACTTTTTGTGACGCACCAGTGGCGTAAAAAATGCGCCTTGTTGTGCCATATTTACAAAGTGACGCATCTAGGCAGATGGGTCATTTTGTAAACCCCTGCGCTACATTATACCTGCGCCAGGTATAATGTATGCAAGGGGGGCGTATTGACGCAAGGAAGGGTCGTAGAAGTGACGTAGTGAAATCTATGAGATTTCACTGCGTCACTTTTAGGACGCCGTTGCGTCAAAATCTTGCGCCTGCCTCACAGCAGGCGTACGACTGATGCAGGCCCTTTCACATGGGGCTTGCCCAATGTGAAAGGACGCATTGCTGGAGTTGCGTCACTTTTGTGACACACTCCAGCAATGCGTCACTTTTGCGCTTACAGATACGTCAGAAATACTGACGTATCTGTAACTCCTTGCGACATGATGCGTCATACAGTAAATATGACGCATCAGAAATTTCGCAAGGAGTGCGCACTGAGAAGTGACGCATCGATGCTTTCACGCAGCGATGCGTCATTTCTCATAAATGAGGCCCCTTGAGTTTTTGGGACTGAGGCAGCAGCTCACACTTGACATGGAGCAACTTGAGAACTCGGTACCGGGTGAGATCAATGCAGTATTAATAGCATGAAGAGAGCATGTGGCCTAGAAATATGGCCCAGGGAATGAAGGCAGAATTGGTCGCCCGGTGGTTAGATCCAGCGCACTTCTTTTGATTTTCTCTGTCTACATCCGCATAATTACTTCTAGGTCACATGCTCTGCTCATGACACGTAGATTACTTGCGTTTTGTATCCTTCATGCGCGACACATATCCGGGTTTGTACCTACAACAATCCCCTGCTAATTAGGCCTTTTTCTGAATTCTATAATTGTAAAGAAAAATCGAGTGAACTCATTATGCTTGAGGCCTCTGGAATGAAGGAGCTACACAGGCCTGACTTCGGGCAGGCTGAGATCTGCGGGTTGGATGGGCTTCTCACACCTGGCGAGAGCTGGCTTGAGAAGTCTGGCCTGGTATGAACTGCTCATAGATACCTTGAACAGCTTCAGGTAAGCCCCAGGCTCTGTGAACTACTCCCGTCTGATCCAGGATCTCTGGATTCTGTGGGCTACTTCCCCCAGATATGGGCAGCTAGAGATGTCCGGGCAGATGTCCATGCCTACCTGTGTCTTGAAAGCACCCTCATTACTGCGTAATATTAGTATTCCTTGGGTGATCAGTATTCTTAAGAGATGCCCGGATATGACATGCCAGGCCCCTGCCTGGAAGAACACACTCTTAATTGTGTCTTCAGTAATATATAAAAACCCAGCTGGGTTATCCACGTTGCTGAGCTTGGAAAGCTAAAAGCATGATTTGGCTCACTAGGTTTGCAAACAATTGGTAGACTGGTTCCTCCTTGGTGTCCCAGCCTACCGTGCTATACCTAAAACAACGACAAAATAAATAAAAAATGGCGGCCCTTGTGACCTTTTGGTTACACCTAAACAGTGCATTCCCCTAGTATTCCACTTTAAAGACACTTGCGCTTCTCTTGAAGCGGACACGCCTCAAGATGACGTCTTATCAGCTTGTATGCAGAGTTGTTAGGCGTGGTAGCTCTGTGCACGCTGCAAAAAGAATATAACGTGTGCATGCTGCTTACGCATCCTTGCCTTTTTAATAACGTTTGTGGAACCTGACCAAATGCATGTTTTGTTTTCATTTTACCGACAGAGGTGGGAAGTGGAGCCTCGCCTGCCTCGCAGGGACTCCCTCGTGTGTCCTGTAGGTTACACGCAGATCTATATAGCCAGCGCCTATAGATCCCGAATTATCTTACCTGGTCCAACCTTGTAATCTTCTTGGTGGAGACGGATCTCTGCGGTAGATGCATTAACCCGCTGAGTAATAAAAAAAAAATGGGCGGATTATCTCGGACCAAACTTAGAGAAATATAAAACACAATAAATAGTTTATTGCACTGGCCCTTGTCTTGATATTTTCAGTAATTTATTGGAAATTGACATTTTGATAAGCCCTCGTGTCTCGCTATTTTCACGCTGTTAGTTGTTTACATTTGAACTACCATGGTCATGCAGGTCGCCATAACATGGAACCCAGCTTTCACTGCGGGCTGCAGAAAGATTGAGGTTAATTTACTACGTGTTAATAACTGTTCAGAATTACTATTACATTAATCTGCAAAGTACACTGGGCAATGGCTGAGTGAATATCTGCTAGAGCAAGTCTCCCTCAATTCCACAAGACTATTTCTATTAGCTGGCAAACCTTATGAAGGGAATATACAACCCCTATGTAATGTTTGCAGTCTAGTTGTTCACACGCACGCACCCCTACATCCGCAGGCCAGACGTGGCCCGCGGGGAGTTAATAAAAGGGGTGGCGACCGCACGAGGCGTCACTTCCGACCGTGACCATTAGCTCTGGTGTCCATGATTGCTGCTGCGCAGCCTGCCCCCGCGCTATCCACAGGCGCCCCGTCGAGGCCTAGGTGCCCTCGCCTAGGAGCAAACAACATTGGCGACGAGCGGAGGGGGCCCAACCCTCGCCCGTGCCCTGAAGCACCGTGTGGAGCGTCTGACCCTCCCACGTGGCACCGCGGCGCACCGGCCTGCTGCCCGTGCCTCCCTGCCGACTGCCGCTCCCCACCCATGGCTGCCCGCCTACCTGCCACCACTGCGTGCCTGCTACATCACCGGCGGCTCAGCGGCAGTCTCCCCGCCAAGGCTGGCGTTCCTCGGAGGACGTCGCGCAGTACGTCACTGAAACCCCACGCATCTCGGCTGAGTCGCGGAGGACATTGCCAAACAAAAAAACACCCGTTTTCAAGGCTGCTGTGGCCTCCTGAAGAGCCTGGGGACTGGAACTGCCCTCCTGTGGGTTCCCATTGCCCACACACCTGGATACTCCGGCCTGCTGCTTCCCGGATGCCTCACCACCCCGCGAGAACGCCTGAGGAGGCCCGGAGTGACCGTGCCACCATCACATGGTAAATTGTGTGAAGGGTGGTCATTAATGAAAAAAATTGGTTAATATTAAATACTTTTAAGTTAATGACCATCAAATAATTAGTAATTATTAATTGTTATTCTGTAATCAATTTTAGGTGTGTGTTTTGGTGTTAATATGTGTAAATGGTGTGAAAGGTGGTAAGTAATTATTTTTTTATTGATTGATTAATAAATAATAATACATTAATCTTCATTAAATAATTACTAATTATTAACTGTAAGTGTGTGATAAATTGTAGGTGTGTGTTGTGAATTATAGTGTTAAACATTGGGTATTTTTTTAAATTATCTTTGTTAATAATATATTTGAATTTATATATTAATTATGTTAATATTGGAAAATTAAATTTAATAAAAATGTTGATGGTTGTATTTTTTATTATTTTGGGATCCAGCGCTTTTCCTACTGTTGCACTCGTTGGAGTGGGAATAGTAATTTTTACCCCTCTGCTATCCAGCGCTTTCTCTACTGTTGCACAATTATTAAAAGCAAACCCGATTTAGCTGAACTATTTGGACCTACAAAGTATTATAAAAATTGTTAAACCACTCCTAGAAAAAAAAAAGTTAAAATAACTTGCTGTTGACACCTGCCGGTTTCAAGTCCTCCTTACTACAGAATGCAGAACTTCACCAGTATTTTGGTGAGCAGGAACAAAATAGTTAGATAGTCATAAGTGTCTCACTGCTTTTCTGATACCCAGGTACAAAGACCGTATACCAAGGGGGGTGGCACAGCCTGGCCTCTTTGGCCACGCCGGGCGCAGACAGGCCCACGTGTGTCCCAGCGATGTCAGCGGCTCAGAGCTGCTTTTCTCTGGACCCTGACCCGCCATCTTGTCCATTCCCTCGTCCTTTACCCTTTTCCCTCGTTTCTCCCTTGACGATCCACAAATGTTTCTTCCCTTTTCTGTTTTGCCTTTTCTCCATACCCTTGTATCCCTCCCACCCTCCCTTCGTACTGTGACTGCGTCCCCCTCTGACCCCACTTAATGGAACTCTGCTCTCCTGTTAAAAAAAAAAAAAAAATTCTTTAATTTTATTTTGGGTCCTGACCTGAGAAAATCTACTATGTGTATATATATGTATATAGAGATAACTCTAACCACAAGTATATGCAGTAGACCTTTGTAATCTCTACCATTCCTATGTGACTCTTAGAGTATATCCATTTGTATCTCTTCCTTGAGTTACTTTACTACTTGTACATTTGCAATTTTTCTTTCTGTTTGTATCTCTTCCTTGTGTGACTTTACAACTTGTACATGTGTAATTTTTTCTGTTTGTATCTTTTATGTAACGCATGTAATCCTATGTCCTTATGTTTTGCAACTGGCTCTTATGTAAAGCGCTCTGACACCTTTGGGTAAAGTATGCGCTATATAAAATCGCATTAAATAAAAAAAAAAATATGGTCAAAAGGAAAGGGGAGAGAAGGAGGAAATAAGCCGTGCCAAATACAAGCGTACAGTAAGGAGAGGGGGTGGAAGGATAAGTTCCTCCAACGCCAGGGTAGCCCGCGAACGGGTGTGAACGCCGACACCACGCCCCCCCCCCCACGACACAAGGCCCACCCAGAGAGACAGTACTGCTGGTCAGACCCCGCCGCAACCAGCCGACATGGCAGACGACGAGGCTGCCACGACGGTCTGCATTCCCTTTCAGCACGCAGCGTCTGGGGTCCTACCCCCCTTCAGCAAGCTAGAAAACCCTGCAACGGCGGCCCCCAGATGGAAAATCTGGATAGAACGGCTGGACAATTACTTCAGCACGACTAGAGAAACGGATACAACGGTTAAGAGGTCCCTCCTCCTTCACTATGCTGGGGACGAAATATCTAAGCTGTTTAAACATCTCCCTAACACAGGGCCAGCAGATGACTTCGATGCCGCAGTAACTGCGCTCAATAACCACTTTGACCCGCAGCTAAACCCAGATTTCGAGGTCTTCAAGCTAGGTCAGGCACACCAGAGAGAAGGAGAAACCATGGACACCTTCTACGCCCGCGTCAGAGAACTAGCCAGCACGTGCACAGACATAGACCAGCCACAGGCGATTAGGAGGCAGCTCATCCAAGGGTGCCGGGACAAGACGCTACGTGGCCTCATTCTAAGGAAACCAGGTATCACGTTGGAGGACATCCTGATACTCGCCAGATCGCACGACCTATCAGATGCAAGAGCCACAGCCATGGACCAGGCGCTGACCAAGCCCCAAGGAAAAGTGGAAACCATCAAGACAGAGAGGGCGGATGCCGTGAGAACGAAACAAAGAAGCAACCAATTCCGAAGGCCCAGAGCGGAGACACCCAGGACGAAGTGTGGGTACTGTGGCTACAAGCCTCATGTGGCAAAGGATTGCCCAGCCCTAGGGAAGACCTGCACAAACTGTGGCATCCCCAACCATTTTGCGGCTGTATGCAGACGGCGCAACAATGCCAGGAACTTCCGTGGGCAGAGACCACCTGCGAGAGCAGTCCAACAATTGTCGATCACAGACACTGAAACACCGGATAACGCACCGAAGAAACCCGTGAGATACTTGCCAACAGTCGAAGATTCGTCCGACGACGATGACGAGGAGGCATACATAGTGTCCTTTGCGAAAGAACTGAAACAACGGCGTAGGCCCCAGCTGACATGCGTAGTCCAGGTAGCCGGAACAGATGTCAAGGTAGTCATCGTCACTGGGGCCACAGTCAATGTCATGGGCCTACAGCATTACCGAAAGCTACGCCCTCGCCCGCCATTAGTCCCGTCCAAGACCAGGATATACGCCTACGGGTCAGACACACCTCTGCCGCTAAAAGGAAAGATGTTGGTGCCCATTAAGGCGGATGACCTCGAGGTAACTGCCACCATCCACGTATTTGACAGAGAGGCCGATACCCTCCTGAGCAGTCACACGGCCGAAGACCTGAAGCTGATTGCGTTTGCCAGGAGGATCAGAACACATCAGGTAGAAGAACTCCTAGCACAGTTTCCCAGACTGTTCAAAGGTCTAGGCTGCATAAAGTGCGAGCCCATAAAACTACACATAGACAAATCAGTGAGCCCAGTTGCCCTGGGACATCGACGGATCCCTTTTCACCTGCGACCACTTGTTGAACAGGAGCTGGAGAAGCTAGAAGAGCAAGGGGTCATCGAGAAGGTATCCGGATCCACCCCATGGGTATCCCCGATGGTCATCGCGGAGAAGCCCAAACAGCCAGGAGCCATCCGTCTCTGCATAGATATGCGCCTACCCAACAGGGCAATAAATAGAGAACGCCATATAACTCCCACGATGGATGACATTATCGCGGATGTCAACGGATCAAAATGGTTCTCGAAGATCGACCTGAACGGCGGGTACCACCAACTACCTCTGGCGGAGGAGAGCCGCTTTATCACAACTTTCAGCACACACCTGGGTCTCCGAAGGTATAGGAGGCTGAACTTCGGCATATCCTCCGTGGCAAAAGTGTTCCAGAACACCATCAGGTAACTACTGTCAGGGTTGGCCGGAGTGCTCAACGTGAGTGACGACATACTCATCCACTCTGCCACCGCAGCGGAGCACTACAAACACCTCCGGGAAACCCTGAAACGCCTCAACGCCTATGGGGCGACACTCCATCGGGACAAGTGCCAGTTCTTCCAACCTTCCCTGGAATTCTTCGGGTACGTGTTCTACCAAGATGGCATCCAAGTCGACCCCCGGAAATCACAGGCTATTAAAAACACCCTGCCCCTACCACGCCGACGGAGGTAAGAAGCTTCCTGGGTATGGCTACATACTGTGGGCGATTCATACCCGGCCTCGCCACCCAGAGCGAACCGATTCGTGCCCTCACCAAGACGGAAACTGTCTGGCAGTGGGGTCCGAACGAAGAAGAGGCCTTCTAAAGCATCAAGGAGGCACTCCTGGAGAATGCTATGCTAGCATACTTTGACCCGGCCAAACCAACAGAGGTACTGGTGGACGCGAGCCCAGTCGGGCTAGGAGCGGTACTAACACAAGAGCAGAAACCAGGCCAGTGGGCCGCACTAGCCTTTGCCAGCAAGGCCCTCACCCCGACAGAAGCCAGATATGCACAGATAGAGCACGAGGCGCTCGCCATCAAGTGGGCCTGTAAACATTTCCACCTCTACCTCAGAGGGCAACCATTCACCATGGTGACAGACCACCAGCCACTGGTTCCTCTTTTCAGGGGGACGGCACCCCATCCACCACCACGAATCGAACGATGGGCCGTCCAACTACAACCCTATGAAATGGAGGTCACATACCGCCCAAGATCCAAGAACCCAGCCCATTTCCTCTCAAAACACTCGGCTCCAGCGGACCAACAAGAAGACGACGATGGCTGCAAAGAGTTTGCACACTGGGTAGCCCTCACCTCGTGCCCCCAGCGCATGTCTCTAGAGGATGTGAAGGAAGCGGCAGCCACCTATGCTGTATACGCCAACACCGTCAGGGCGGTACAAGAAGGCTCCTGGACCGACTACCTGCGACAAGCGAATGGCTGGACCCTGGAAGATCGGGAGCTGCTCACAAAGATGTGGCGGGTCCGCCACGAGCTGAGCGCCACAGGGGATGGCGTCCTGATGAGAGGGCCTCGGCTAGTGATCCCGCAAAGCCTCAAGCATCGAGCTGTCCAATTAGCTCACGGAGGACACCAAGGTGTTGTCAAAATGAAGTCCCGAATGAGAGAGAAGGTATGGTTCCCGGAGTTGAAAGAAATGGTGGAGGAGTGTGTCAGGCAGTGCATACTTTGCCAAATGACAGGGGGTCCGGAGAAGCCCTTACCGGTCATCACCGAAGAAGCCTGCACTGTACCATGGTCAAAGATCAGCATGGACTTCTGTAGCTTCCCAGGGGGTCGACACACACTTGTCATCGTGGACACCTACTCGAAATACCCAGTGGTAGAGCCAATTGCATCGACGGCGTTCAGCCACGTAGGGCCTGTCCTAGAGAAAACATTCGCGATGTTTGGATTCCCGCAAGAAATCCGCAGTGACAACGGTCCCCCATCCCAAGGGGCAGAAGAATTCGCCACATTTCTCCAGAAATGTGGGATCACTCATCGACGCATCACCCCTCAATGGCCCCAGGCAAACGGGGATGTAGAAAGATTTATGCGTACGTTGAACAAGATGTTCCGAATATCCACAGTAGAGCAAGCAGACCCAGAACACCGGCTGTATGAGTTCCTGAGGGAATAACGGAGCACCCCCCATTGCACGACCCAACGGAGCTGGTGGGCTCTGATGCTCCAAGGACCGCGGCAAGACCTCCTCCCGACCACACCGGAATGGTCGTCATTCCCCCTTGACGCAGACGGAACGCAAGAACGAAGACGGAGGCAAAACCAAGAGGCGAGCAGACGCCGCCGAGCCACCACCAGACGGCTCAGGCCTGGGGCGACGGTCATCCTGCGAAACCGACACCAAGGAGGGAAATTCCAGATGCGTTATGAACCTGGCGCCTGGACAGTAACAGCAACCAATGGCTCAATGATAACATCTCGAAAGGGGATGGAGAAAGTATCCGGAATACATCATGGTTCAAGTAGGTCCCGCCAGAACACCACGCGGAGACCATCATCCACCAGCCAACATCCCAAACCACGGACGAAATTGAAGATGATGCCGAGGCGCCTACCACCTGCCCATCCGGTGAAACCCAAGACATCACTCCCTCTTCCCTTCGCGAGACAGACCCTGGAAGTCAGGGTCCGTCCAGCCGAGAGGGGCGCACTGGCTCCCAGCGATACCATCAACGGCCAAATCCATGCCCGAGCCAGAAACTAAAAGACTATGCCTGTTCATAAGACCCCGGGCGCCCGCGGGCCCGTGGGCGTCAACGTATTTGGACTGAAAGGACATTCAAGAGGACTAAGTTAGATAGGGATGTAATGTTTGCAGTCTAGTTATTCACACGCACGCATCCCTACATCCGCAGGCCAGGCGTGGCCTGCGGGGAGTTAATAAAAGGGGTGGCGACCGCATGAGGCGTCACTTCCGACCGTGACCACTGGCTCTGGTGTCCATGATTGCTGCTGCGCAGCCTGCCCCCGCGCTATCCACAGGCGCCCCGTCGAGGCCTAGGTGCCCTCACCCAGCAGCACACCACACCCTGTTGCAGACTCACTCAGAAAACAGTTTTTGTTGACGTAAATTAGCGTGGCTTCTCAGATCTTTCAGGAAAAAGACTCCCAATTTGTACAGGCCATGTTCCTTAAAGTAACCCCGTCTATTTCTTGAATGCAGCTTCTCTGTACATATCAGGCCTTATTTTTGTTGACCTTTAGCTTCCAACCAGCTTTGGTCTTCTGAGAAACTGTCGTCCAAACTACTACGTAGGCAGAAATATACAGAGAACTGAAATCTGCAGCGGCAATAAAACACAGTTTTTTGTGTCTACATCCTTATTCCCTACATAGTTGTTGCTTTACTGTCATCTGGGACTAGCCAGTCCAAGGCCTGGTTAGGCAATCCGCATTTGCAGTTACTTTGTTATTAATGTCAAACCTATTGTACCTTAACTGCGAAGCTGCTGGGGCAATGGCCCAACTCCATTGATCTGTGATGGTGCGGTGGTGCAGTTGACCCCCATCAAGACACGCATCCCTTCAATTCTGGGTACTGATTAACTTGTCAGGCGCATAAACATTGTGCAATGGTTTTGGATTTTCTTTACCTACTGGAGTGCCAGGGCAACAATGTCCTGGAATTTTGTCACCCTCTTGACTGACTGGCTGGTTTTTGTGCTAAAGGGTCTCTAGGCGGTCTGACTTCTGTTACCTGTTGCTGTTTCGCCAAATTCACAATGTACTTGAACTTGGGGCTCAGGTTGACTTTTTTGTGACAGCATCATGGGATTTTGCAGGGGTATGGCTTCCAAAATTTGCAACATTATTTCTTATACAAGTCATGAAAGAAGACTGGAAAATTCTGCACCCCGCCCCCCGCCCTCCCCCTTCCCTGCCTTTTGTGATACACAAGCTTTTAGAAAATGCCTATGAAAGCCTTTGCTTTTGCTTATAGTGCACGATTTGTATTTATTCTATGTCGCCACCGACTTATTAAGTATAGAAAGGGACAACACCTCCTATAACCAGAAAGTCGCCTGTTAATGCGAAAAATGTCACTTTCACATTTCCCCCACTAACATGTTTGCCCCATTACCAAGACAATCAATGTCTGCTTGGGATGCAGGAATTTTGTGCACCCCTGGAGAGTAAAGGATCCTTGATTGCCAAAACTAGTAAATTATGGACCACCGATTTTAATTACTTTATTCTTCAGTGTATATATTTTAATGGAGTGCGTGTTATTTCCTAGGTCCATTTTCATTGGCCTTTGCGTGAGTGTACTTTTAAAACAGAACACGCAATAGGCCATGGGCGGTCGCGTAGCTCTGCCCATGGCCTATTGGTGTCTGTTACGCGCACCAGAGACCATATGTCTTCAATTATCGCAGCCGTCACGACCGCGATAATTAAAGACATATGCTCGCAGTGGCGCGCGCGCACCACTCGCGGGCGTTTTTGTTGTTTTTTACAATAGGATCGCATTCGCGATCGCTTGTTCACATTTGTAAGGTTCTCGCACCCTGCGTCTCGTTTTGCACCTCACATACAAGACTGTTTTTTACGGACATCTCATAACTGCGCTTTTCATGCTTATGTGCACATTAATATACTTGGTTTGCTATAATGTGATAAAATCGCTTCATGGCGCTGCTACATTGAGGCAATACCCAAACAGCATTTTGTGGACATCAAAAATTCTAAATGTCCTTCTGCACGACCAGGCGAGGTGAGTTTGTGTGCCACAGTAAAGGCAGCGGTGCGAGGAAAACGTCTCTCCCTCCCATCTGAACACTAGATACGATTGATTAAAACACATTAACTCCATATGATAAATGAGTACTTTTGTCTTGGTGACTGGCCGTCTTCACATCCACAGGAGGGCATTATGGGGTGATAATATGCTGCTACCTGTTATGTATACTTTCATGTATTAAAATTATAAAGACAAAGCTGCGTTTCCCGCAGAATTTCTGCAGGTGTCGGAAAATTGCTGTTTCGCTATGGCCGCCGCGCTCTCACAACAGTGACCGGTCCTCCGAAGACTCACGCTGGGTTCTTTCTATTTCTGCAGCTAGGCAGGCAGTGTGTGAGCGTGCAGGGTGAGCAGTGTGTGAGTGTGTAGGGTGAGCAGTGTGTGAGTGTGTAGGGTGAGCAGTGTGTGAGTGTGCAGGATGAGCAGTATGTAGGGTGAGCAGTGTGTGAGTGCAAGCTGAGCAGTGTGTAGGGTGAGCAGTGTGCGAGTGTGCAGGGTGAGCAGTGTGTGAGTGTGCAGGATGAGCAGTGTTAGTGTGCAGGGTGAGCAGTGTGTAGGGTGAGCAGTGTGTGAGTGTGCAGGGTGAGCAGTGTGTGAGTGCAGGGTGAACAGTGTGTGTGTGCAGGGTGAACGTTGTGTTAGTGTGCAGGGTGAGCAGTGTGTGAGTGTGTAGGGTGAGCAGTGTGTGAGTGTACAGGGTGAGCAGTATGTTAGTGTGCTGGGTGAGCAGTGTGTGGGTGTCCAGGGCCAGCAGTATGTGAGCGTGTAGGGTGAGCAGTGTGCAGAGTGAGCAGTGTGTGAGCGGGCAGGGTGAGCAGTGTGTGAGCATGCAGGGTGAGCAGTGTGTGAGTGTGTAGGGTGAGCAGTGTGTGTGTGCAGGGTGTGAGTGTAGGGTGAGCAATATGTTAGTGTGCTGGGTGAGCAGTTTGTGAGTATGCAGGGTGGGCAGTGTGTGGGTGTCCAGGGCCAACAGTGTGCGAGTGTGTAGGGTGAGCAGTGTGTGAGTGTGCAGGGTGAGCAGTGTCAGTGTGCAGGGTGAGCAGTGTGTGGGCGTGTAGGGTGAGCAGTGTGTGTGTGTAGGGTGAGCAGTGTGTGAGTGTGCAGGGTAAACGTGTGAGTGTGCAGGGTGAACGTTGTGTGAGTGTGCAGGGTGAACGTTGTGTGAGTGTGCAGGGTGAACGTTGTGTGTGTGCAGGGTGAACGTTGTGTGAGTGTGCAGGGTGAACATTGTGTGAATGTGTAGGGTGAGCAGTGTGTGAATGTGTAGGGTGAGCAGTGTATGAGTGTGTAGGGTGAGCAGTATGTGAGTGTCCAGGGCCAGCAGTGTGTAAGTGTGTAGGGTGAGCAGTGTGTGTGTGTGTGCAGGGTGAGCACAAATGACGTGCTTTGGTCCCAGTGAAGTCCAGTGCTTTCACTGTGACGTTGTTCTAGGCACCTAAAAGACCTGGTACATGGAACCCCAATCACCTGCCAGCTCTTTCAAAGGGGCGCAACATTTCCATGCTCCACCATCTGACCAAAGCTTCCATTCCAGACGACAGACCCCGGTGTCTCACAGAGGATCACACAACACCACACAGACACACACCAAACACACACACACACACCACACACACACACACACACCACATACACACACACACCACACACACACACACACCACACACATAACACTACATAATAAGGTGCTATGGTCTGAAGACTTTTCGGAGGTTAAACAAGGGTACGTTAATCTCCAACCAAAGGATGCTTTTTAGGGCTCGCCTACGCAGCACTCGTGCGTTGAATAGGAGACCTTTAGCCGCCGTGCAGCTCTTTTTAAAAGCACATACTCATGCTTGTGCCGGCATACGCCTACATAACAACACCACACACACACCACACACACACACACACACACACACACCACACACACACAGACACCACACACACACCACACACACACACACAACACCACACACACACACACAACACCACACACACACACCACACACCACACACACAACAAAACACACATAACACTACATACATAAGACCCCACACACCACACACACAACACCACACACACACACCACACACACACACACCACCACACACAAACACACACTCACCACCACACACTCACCACCACACTTTCACCAGGCACAAACACACACCACCAGCCGTCGGTGCACACTTTCAACTGGCACACACAACACCAGCCGTCACTGCACGCTTTCACCAGGAAAACACACACACCACCAGCCGTCAGTTCACGCTTTCACCAGGCACATACAACACCAGCCATCATTGCACGCTGTCACCAGGCACACACACCACCAGCCGTCTGTGCACGCTTTCACCAGGCACACACACCACAAGTTGTCAGTGCACGCTGCCACCAGGCACACACACCTCCAGCCGGCAGTGCAGGCTTCCACCAGGCACACACACCACCAGCCATCAGTGCACAATTTCTACAGGCACACACACCACCAGCCATCAGTACACACATCAATTGTTAACGCATCCACAATTAACTATTGTAGCAATCGCAGTATGGCACACTTTACTTTTAAACATATTCATCTAAAGCGCAGCATACCACCATTGCTACAATTCAAATCCAACCCACATAATTCCACTACACACCACATGCATACACTCCATAACACATGGCGAAAAGACATTGCCATTTACAATGCCTTTAGCTCATACTCAAATAAATCCGAGACCTATTGCATTTCCAATGCTTGTTTTTCACTTCCTTTTAGCAGGAGGTTCACAAACACTTATGTTCATAGGGTCAAGGATGCCATGCAAACTAATATTAGATGTGGATGAGCTCGTTCAATATCCACAATAGACAACAAGCCATGGTTACCCGAGGAAGCCTCATTGGAAGTATGAGAATGGGGAACTGCCAGCCTACTAAGCCCCTCTCCCAGATTTAAAGATAAACACCTCTCTGCCAGGTCAATTTCCTGAGAAATTACACCAACTGCCCAGGAAAGAGTCAAGCGTAGTACCACCCAGCGGTTTTGCATTGACATTGTCATTATATTTGTTTGTCCCTAGGCATCTTCCTCTTGCTCATTTTTAGGTTTTGCCTGCACAGCGCCTGTGCTGTGCTTGTGAAATCTATTGTATTTAATATATCTTAAAAGGGATTTACACCCCACCTTCCCTTCTGATTGGTCCGTGTGCTTGCCAGTTTGCTTTCCTCAGTTACTATTGGATGTAGGCCATTCTCCCTTCAGTTTCTCTCTAATCAGTTTCCCATGGATGAAGTACTTATCCCTATCCACGTTGGTGCTTTGAATTTTGGTGCTTTTAACTACTTTGTTTGTGTTAATGCTGTCAGCGGCGTAGCTAGGTGGGTTTGGTCCGCCCTAGGCGGCAATATTTTGAGGGCGGCGGCCGCGCGGCACTGGCTCGTTGCGGCGGCCTTTATAAATTAGTCAGTCAATGTAACCAAACTATAAAGGCCATTGCAACAGGCCAGTGCCACGCGGACGTCATTTCGAGTGCAAGCGATGCCTGCGCAGTGCGCACCTGCTTGCCAAAACTTTATAAGCAAAACATTTTGCCTGCAGTGCACTGCGCATGCACCACGGTGCGCGACATACCCCGGCATTTTTGGTGCGTTTGACATTTTTTCAGAACCATGGGCCAGTCATGAAACGGGGTCTACACTGAGCTCAACTTCTCAAGGGGCTGTGCCGTGCTGTCTGTCATGTGTCAGACGCCAAAAAATCCCTACCGAAATGACGTCCACGGGGGTATTTAAACTCAGAGGAGCTGCTGGGCATTTGTTTTTACTCGTTACACTTGCAGACAGAGAGACCTTGCACACGTTTTTTACTCGTTCGCTCAAATCATCCGCCGTGTGTTGTAGAGGTCGTCTTTGAAAGCTATAAAGGGTGCTGTTAGATGTGCTAATACGGTAACTTGGCCTGCATCTAGTAATGGCGCAGCATTGCTTCAGAACGGTGCCCGCTCTCTTGGGGGTGCTGTTCTGGCTGGCACCCTTTGGGCTTGTCCTTGTGCACGCCCAGTTCCCCCGAGCATGCATGATGGTGGAATCGCTGGTGTTCAAGCAGTGCTGCCTGCCGCTGGGGCCGAAGCCTTACATTGTGTGCGGTTCTCTGCAGAGCCAGGGCAGGTGCGCGCTGGTGTGCGTGGAAGAGCGGCCGTGGAGCAGTCCCTACAACCTGCGGAACGTGGACTACCGGGAGAGGTGGCCGGTCAAGTTCTGCAACCAGACCTTCCAGTGTACAGGTAAGAGGCGCGCAAATTGCAGCGAGCTGATGACTTTGAGCCTGAGGTACGGCACGTGTTACTTTATTCTGTATTTATACAGCGCTTTCAAGCTTCCCAGGTTCATGAGAGAAGCTCAGTCCTTGCTTTCTAGGTCTGATTGTGCCCTTATTAAATCAGGACTACAAGTCCCAGAATGCCGTTAATTGTCTTAATTGGTAGGCAGTTATTACTGGGTGGTTATGGCTATAACTTGAGTAATCATGGCTAAGTCTCTTGCCTCGTTTCTCCTAGCTGCCAAAAGCGGAATCCCTTTTAAAGCAGTGGCGGCCAGCTATTCAGCACAAAAAGGATTGAGATCTCATACATATTGCAAATCACCCTGACATGGCATGCACACCCCTCTTCATGTTGAATCCCCTAGAAGCGCATGCATGAATGTTTTTGCCCAAGTTTATTTTTTTTATAGGCACATGTCTTTCCCGCAGGGATGACTACATTATGCGGCTAGAAAGTTCAATTATGCAGCATACTATTGCACATTTTTTGATAGTATTACTTCATTGTTTTGTCACTTGTAGACATTACCACTGTGTGAACAAAGGTTTCAACTCGTTAGCACTGGCGTAATACCCAAATACAGCTATAAGCAGCTGAAAAGTGAACGGTCAACCTTTGAGAAGGGTTTTTCACTGCGCAGCAACACATTGCTGCATTTTTAGTAACCTTTGATCCATTTTAGAAGAAGAAAAATTGTTTTTTATTGTTGAAACATGCAGATTGTGCAGTAGATGATGGGTTATGTGACAAATGTTCCTAACCCAGCAAAAAATGCAGCAGCCGTAGAATTGCTTAATTCGAGTGACACTGCTGTTAAATTGCCCACCAGGGCAGGGGCTGTGCCAAATGAAGTCAGCTGTGCAGATTTGTTGATTTAAATGATTTTCCGAGTTTTGTTAATGTGCTTAATTCAGATTTTTCACTTGTCTACACATTATGACCTGTTAGCTTTGGACACATGTCTACTATATCCACAATAAAGCACACACTCCTAATGCCTTCATCATTCGTCTTTGTTTCCTACCTAATAATAATCCACTCCTTCTTGTGTTTGTCACTACTGTACACAATCCAGTTATTCGTGCCACTAAAGCACACTAAATTATGTAAGTATTTCCCATCATCCATATGCCCCTCAGGTTTGTCACCACTGA